>NC_090924.1:600474027-601724027 GCF_040938575.1 Ambystoma mexicanum
GCTTACCTCCAAAAAGTCAGGTCAGCTGTCAAAACAAAGCAAAAATAAAGGGTGTCCCAAAGAAGTGAACGGTAGGAAAGCAGCAAAAAGGAAATCGTTCTTAACAGCTTGCTTGTTGAAAGAGGTGCTGTGTAATGACGTGTACAACGGGGTTGTGCTTTAATAACCCTGAAGAGTGAACAGTGAAATCTTTGTTTGTGTCTTCTCTCTGCTCCATTGAGGACCCGCACAATTTTATGAATGCATTGAAAACATGTGTTTTTACTCAATCGTTGCTTATGCTTAGGTCGTCTGTGCTTGATTTTGGTAGTCCATCTGCCAAAAGGCGATATCTATGGCAGTGGTGTGCTCTTCACTTGAACTTAAGCACAACATATGTGTACAGCTGATAGAAAGAATACTCTTAGAAATCGATGAACAAATGTGTCCTATTGATATTCAGGTGTGTTTTGGCAAAAAGGGTAGCATTGCATTTGATATACATTGCATTCTACTCAATTTGCTTCTGATCTTCCAGGTTCGCGATTATCCACTGTATCATCTCATCAAGGCTAGAGCCCTGAAGATGAATGGAGACTTGCCAGAAGCCATCAAAACTCTCAAAATCATCATGAGTCTGCCGGAAATGAGAAAGGGTGAAAGTAAGAGGGGGAAAGGAAGTAGCATAAGCATCAGTGAACGTGTGTCCATATATCTGGAACTTGTAGAAGTTCTTCGCCTCAATGGAGAACAGGTAGGAAAGAGTGCACAACGTCTATTTTTAGCACTGGGCAAGTGTTTGTTATGTTTATGTTTATTGTGTTTATATATTGCTTTTTAAGCCACAAGTGTACAAGTGTACGCATGAGTTATATGGGAGGGAATGAGTAAATACCCATATACACCTTCATAGCAATTACTGCATACAAACAGATTTGTAGTGCCTCTCATCTATACCTGTTATGATTTAAAAAATGGCGTGGGTAACATTTATGGTAGAAGGTGTTCTTTAGGATGTTTCTTGTAAGGGATTTCCTTTAATTGCGAATGTTTTGAGTACCCAACCCCTGGCCCCTACCCCGGGAGACTCAACTCTAGAGGGTTAAGGAAGATTGTGATTGGAGGACTCTGGAACTCCCTGATTTAGGGAGTATGCATACTTGCCCTTGATGCAAAAGAAGCCCACTTAATTAGGCTATGTATGTTGCATATGTTTATACCCTAAGCACAGACAAAGGCTTAATATGGTGTTACACTGTTACACAGCATACCATTCAATCGGCACATCTTTTTTGAAGTGGAATGTTTCCTGAGCTGATAAGAATGCACTCCCTGTCCTCTACGCCAACTTCTAATGCACTGTTTTTAAAACTGATCTTTGTCCCAGGGAGGAGAAAGAAATCTGGGACACACACATGGGGCCCTTCCTTTACACTGTTCTACATAATTCTAAAGGGGGTTGCTCACTGATCACATCAAGGAGAGCTGGGGATTGGAATGAAGGACTCTCCAGTACTGCCCGCAAATCTGTTTTATTGGGGTAAATGTTCTCTCGACAATTTGGGGGGCATCTAGTTAGAATCTGCAAGGGCATTTGCAAGGATTATTGTACAGATAAACCTCTGCCTGTAATCATTACATCTGTGACTTGGTATGAGGCTCATTTTGGTAATAACAAACTCACATTTGTTATACTTGCTAATACATTGGAATATTTCAGCATGAAGCTACGAAGGTCATGCAAGATGCTATCCATGAATTCCACGGAACGCCAGAGGAAATTCGAATCACCATTGCTAACTCGGATTTGGCCCTCAGCAAAGGGGATGTAGAAACAGCCCTAGGAATGCTGAGAAATATCACAGCAAGCCAGCCATACTTCATTGAGGTTAAAGAAAAAATGGCACAGATCTATCTTGGAACACGAAAGGATAAGAAGCTCTACATTGGATGTTATCGGTAATATTTCCATTGCACATGTGCACCATTATTTGTCTGTTTACGGAACATGTTTGCCAAGTTCTCTAGCAATTCCAGCATCAAGTGCATTTCTGACATATGATTGCACTGACTGAAAGCCTCCAGGCCCATTATTCAGCTTGTAGAAAGCAACTTGTTGCAACCTGTAAAGACACACGCCTAAACACAGCTCTACACACTCATCAGGCCCAAAAGAGAACACGAAAACACTCCTAACCAGGATGATCCATAATAACACATATGTAGGGAGATTGAAGGTTATGTATGAGTTGATAGTAAGATTAAATGCAGCATCCAACATCCGGGAATCCTCTACTGAAAGGCCAGTAGGCAGAACACACATTTAAGTATGTTGCCCTTACAAGATGGGTCAAGCCCACACAGGGTTCCAATTGTTCAACCGATGAAAAGGAGAGCTTTGAGGTCAGCAGCCAACTGTAACCTGAACATACATGGATTCCAGTAGATCTCCAGATATGACTTCTCATTTTACTGTTAAATGTCTAGAAGAATGTGATAAATGGCCAGACTGCTCGATTAACATGAATTGTATTGCTGCTGTTTTTTATATTATGTTAATGAGGAAAGACAGTTTTCAGAATACTCTCAGGTCTTACTGCCTTTTTTGGCTTAAGGTTGAATTCCTTCAATAGTAGAGACACAAGCTGTATTCATTTGGGCAAAGACGATCCCTTGCAGTAAAAAGGCATTAACAATTTTAAGAATGAAGTGAATTAATTAGTACACAGACATTTTGAATCCTTCTGAAGTGTTCTGTTTGTTGCGCGAAATATGACGAGGAGGGTGTGACTGAAATGAGTATTTTGATAATTGTTGAAAGAACAGTTTTGTTGAAAGGGGTCCACGAAGAAGTTTAATGCAAATTTGAATTTGCATTAAATCATGAGTGGGTGAATCATGAGTGGTGAGGAGCCATTTCTCTGCAATTTTCTTTAAGTAATCTTCTCTCTGCAGAGGCGTGCAATCCTGGCTACAATGGCCTCCACTTGAGGTTTATTGATTTTTAATTGTATTTACTTCAAAATCAGATTGGGGCTTGGTGAAGCACACCATAGTTGAAGAGGGTGAGCAGGGTGATGATGGGTCCTGGTGATTAAAGTCCTAAAACATTGTGCCTAAGTTGCACATGATTAAATCTGTGCAAATGTGTCTATGGCCTTGCACAGATGTGATTGGATTTTTTAATTTAAATTTTAGTTGGGGCCCTTTTTGAGTGGTAATTCATCCGACGGAATGGGAATAACTGAAAAGCTAGCAAGGCCTCCCAGTCCGTAGCTAATTAGTTTGTGGATTAAGAAGGCATACTTTAGAACGTTGACTATTATATGTGGTTATTGTTACAGTGATTACTTTTCAATTGGCCTGGAGTTGTTTTATTTAAGTTTAATTCAACTAAACTTGGATGTTGCATTTGCTCTAAAGGGATTGCTTTATTTTGCAGAGAACTTTGTGAGCATTTGCCAGGCCCCCATACCAGCCTTCTTTTGGGCGATGCCTACATGAAGATCCAAGAGGTATGTGTCTATTGATCAGTTGGCAAACTGAAAAAGCTGCAAACAAATTAAAGAAAGTTATTGATGGTGTGTGTCTTCCTTGTTTTTCCTACGTAGCCAGATAAAGCTTTGGAAGTGTACGACCAGGCTCACAGGAGGAATCCCCATGATGCAGCATTGGCCAGCAGAATTGGACAAGCCCTGGTCAAGACCCATCAGTACAAGAGGGTCAGTGACATAGATTACTTTAGGATTGATTGATTTATTGTGTATGTAATTAACTATTTATAAAGCGCCAAAAAGTGGGAGGCAGAATGGATAAGAGCTAGGTGTTTAGCAACCTTTTTGTTTAGGCTAATTTTAGCTGTGTCTCCTTGGAAGGTTGGGTTACTTTTGCATGCTAAACTGTTGTATTTCTTCTATTTTGTTTTCTATTTTTGTTGGGCATGTTTTTGATGATTCTTCAGCCATTTCTTTTTTTTCCTTTTTTTTTCTTTATTTAACTTTTGAGGAACAATTAAATAACAACAAAGTTATATTTCAGGATAACAAACATTTCAAAGCAACAAAATAATGGATAGGCAATCAACATGAAACTTATAATAAAATCAAAAACAGATTGCATAAACAATAAGAGGAATATCCACAGGAATTTTAAAATGTTAAATAAAACGTACAATATTGTCAAAGATACCGATAACACACATACCAACATACCAACACAAGACACACAACATAACACAGCACTAAACCCCCCCCCTCAAACCTCGCCCCTTCACACACTCTTAAGGAAATAAAACATAAACAACTAAACTCTGGCCAAATATTAAACATAACATTCATTAAAAACACTCCATTGTTCATTATAAGCTTCATCTCTATGCAATTTGCCAAATTTGATCTTCTCAAAATGCGATAGGAGCTGCACATGTACTAGCCATTCTTCAACGCATGGCTTTTTGCTTGTTTTCCAGACACGCAAAATTTCACAGACATTTCTGATCAGTTTAGAAATATGATATATGCAATATCGACTTACATTAGCAGTGGGCAATGATAGTGCCAGTAACTGCCTAGCTACACCCATCCGCAGTTGCTTATTTGGTCTCTATTAATACATGCTCTGAAAATGAACGTAACTGGCAAGTACATCTCAGGATTTTTATACCCGTCATTTTTGAGTCCCCAAGGGAGACATACAATGCTTTTCGATTGGGAGACATTTAAAATCAGTGTAGAGGAGCAATGTTTTTGAGGGTGATGAACGGTGGCAGGTAGGGTAACCCCAGGGCCAGCTATGTGAGTGGTTTGTATTGGTTGAATGGAGGAGATGAATTAAGAAAGGGGACATCTTCTAAATGAGGGTGCGCTTCAAGGCATGAGTCACATAAAGGTAAGGAGGAAGATAAGCAGATGTACATATGCATTACACTTGCATCTTTGTCAGTTGTTATTGTTGTCTTGTGTTGTTAAAGCGCATTGTATTTGCTTCTGCATAACTTGTATTTGAGGAGTAACATGAATTTAGACAGATATGAGGTATTTGGATAACTGAGCCATTCGTTGCGGTTTCTGGGAGTAGTGACTTTGTGCTTTAGTTCATCTTCACACAATTGAAATAATATAATTGTGCCTATGTTACTTAGCTATGAATTGGGAGTGCCGTCTTAGAAAAATAATGATTATATATAATTTGCTGCTGCATGGCCTGTACTTTCCCATTCCCTCCTTCACTGTAGGCGTAACAGAGAAAATGTAACTGAGGGAGAGAAAGAAATCTATTTCCCACCAAAATAGCTCTCAACCCGAATGTATCCCAGCCTCTAGTGCCTGAACCAAAGTCATGGCTGCATACCCCCGTGAAGAACGTGATTCACACCCAGCCATTCATTCTTCTGTCTTTCTCTTCCCAGGCTGCAACACACTCTTTTTGCCAAAACATGATCCCCTTACATGACCAGGTTCCCTGTTCATCTTGTGTTGGTATTGTCCATTCTTGCCTAAGGTTAGGAATCTGGGAAGAATGCTTTAATGTCAAAGAAAATGTGCGTACCTATAACAATAGTTCTTAATTTCCCTTAAATCATAGCCAATTCGCCCATCCTTCTTATTTATTTGGAAGCAATTGAAGTTTCCCTGATGCAAAACATTTTCAGACCTCAAATTCAACTATCCCTGAAGTTGAAAGCAGTGGAATTTTTTTCTTGGAGGAGGCTCCCTGATTCATGGATTATTTGCGCCGAAATAAATGGGATTTGTGCGCCATTCTGCCCGCAAATCCACATTTGTTAAACAGGGATTTGCGGGCAGAATGGCGTACAAATCCAGTTTTTTTCGGCGCAAATAATCCATGAATCAGCCATTTTCTTTATTTTGAGATGTGTAAAAATAATTTAAAATTGTTTGAGGCAGATCTTCGTGGGTTCAGTACTGGCAAACACATCATTTTAATGGTTATAAATCTGGGGAGGTACATTTTTTTCTTTCAGTTTTTAGGTTCCAGCATAATGAGAGGCTGTTGACATCATACATTTATGTACTTCCCTTTTCAAGAAAGAAAAAGATTGTTTGGGTTTTGCTATTGTGCCTTGAACAATAAGATTAATATTTTTTTGTTTTCAATCATTTAATGAATTTCTGTTATTTATGTCTCGTTTACCAAGTTCAGGTACAAAGAAGAAGTCTTGCAAGCAATGTTTGTTAGCTATAAGACCTTAATCCAGTAGGTCCAATGGCACTGTCTCTTTATGCAGTGAGGCACACAGGCGTGGGAGCTTGCTCCTCCTCAATGCAATGGGATCTTGTGTGCTTGCATTCTTTATACATGAACCCTTTGAACCTGTCAGAATACTGAAGTAGTGGGATCCTGCAGGAGTGAAGCTGGCCCACCTAGCCCCCAAAGCCTGCCTGCTCAACAATCCTGCTTCTTTAAAACTATTGGCCAGGCAAACCCAAGGGGAAAGGGGAATGGATAAAACAACAAAAGACAAAAACTCCCACTGCAGGTACTTCAGAACGTCTTCCTGGAAGGTTTTGGCTCAGATGGGATGTTCCTAAAAGGAAAATACAACTTTAAATGAATCTGTTCTTTTAATATCTTT
Organism: Ambystoma mexicanum; assembly: GCF_040938575.1. NCBI lineage: Eukaryota > Metazoa > Chordata > Amphibia > Caudata > Ambystomatidae > Ambystoma > Ambystoma mexicanum. The sequence goes on from NC_090924.1 coordinate 600,480,602, forward strand.
CTGACTACACTTTGTTATATTATACTTTCTCCTAAATAAATATTACCTGTTGCCTAAGCTTGATTTGCCAATAGGCTGCTTCAGAGAGGTATATTTATAAATTGCTGTGTGGCTGACTGTAGCTACTCATAGAACTTTCTTCTCTTTTTGTCTTTCTGCACTCTTGTTCTCTTTATTTTCTTGAATTGAATTCCTTAAAGAAAAAAAAAATCATACCCAAAAATATTGTTGTCACTATTATCTATGTAAATCTACTCAGGCTGTAATTATAGAATAATGATGTATGTAATGTTCATTACCTTTTGTAATTCGGATGACTCTTAGTAAAATGACTGAAATATTTAAAGTTCCAACAAAAAAAATATTGTGCAGCGTACATCTAAAACTGCCTCTTCCTGAGAATGTCTCTTTCCATTAAACACTCCAAAAAAAATCGCTGCTCGCTCGAACTTCAAAGGCTGTCTATTCTTGTTTTCTTCCGTTAGACTTACAACGAAGAAAATGAAGAGAAAACAATTGACTTTTAAAATGGCCGCGACGCAAGCGCGACGTCGCTGGGTCCTTTCTTCTAACCACGCATGGAAATCTTCAAGAGAACGCGACGCTCTCTCGCCAACCGAACGAATAATAAAACTAAGGTTAATTCGTTACCCGAACTATGTTAAAAGTTAAATACGCGGCGAATACAGTCCGCACGCCTGATTAGTAATAATAGTTAATTTACTCTTAAATAAAAAAATATATAATTCTTAATAGAATTTTTTATGAACTATTATATACATTGAAAAAATAAACTAATGTATATTATTTTTCCAAGTCTTTCTCTACAACTTCAGTTAAAAAAAAAATAAAGTCTTCAATTAAAATACTGAAATCCACTTAGCTTATCAGTTTTTTCTAGGACTTGACTCTTCATAAGTTCAGCAGCTGACTGGAACTGGATTTCTTCAATTGCAGACGATCCATCCGTTATCTAACAACTAATACTAAGATATCTTGGGGAATTAAACAAATAGATACTAATATCCTTTAAAAATGGAAACTTTAATAAGAATTACTCAGGATCTAATAAATTTATGACCTACTCAGCTACAAACTTTAATGAAAGGCAATTGAAAATTGCCATGAACATTCTAAATGACATCACAATACTGTATGTTGTAAGCTAAACCAATCACTACTGCAAAAGTAGTGGCTTTTTCCACTACTTTTGCACCACCACCTTTTTCCACCATCTTGGCTTGGGGGCTTTTCATCTTCCTGAATGAAAGTTAGTTAAGGGACAATAGAATAATGTAAAAAGGAAATTTCCTGTTCTCTAAACAGAATTTATTTAGTATTTCAACCACACTCTCTCTCTAACTTTTCTGGAAAGATATTTGAAACTCCCTATTCTCTTAGGAATCTTATCAATGTGAGGTACCAAATGTGAAAACCTGACAGAACCTATGGATATTTCAGCCACATTTGGCCTCATTACAACCTTGCCGGTCCGGAAACAACAGTGCCTGTTTGCCAGTGCAAGTCTGCCGGGCGGGTGCCCTCCTGGCCGGCAGGTCTGACCTGCCGGGTGTACCAGCACCTGCCCACAGAGTTTCACGGAAGCACCGGCACCATTATTATCGGTGCCAGTGTGGTCCCCACTCCCATAGAGTCCTATAGGACTCTATGGGAATGGGAAACACCATTTTACCTGGGCCTGCCTTCCCGGCCGCTGGGGTTGTAATCCCTCAGTGTTACCGCAAATCAGGTGATGGTAAATGTTTATGGGTCTGGTGGCAACCTGCCTTTTTTACTGACATGGTTACCACCGGACCCATGATGAGGCCCAATTGTCTTTTACTCTGTTTCACAGCACTAAGGTAGCTTTATCCTGAACATTCTTCTCCTTGTGGAAAACAAGGCCAAGGATGGTTTACAAAATGTGCATATGAAAGTGTCTTAAAGTTTTATTTAGAGAGAACGGGAACTTTTGGGACGCGAGCCTCTGTGTTCATCATACTTGATAATATTAATCTGGGTAAATAAACCACTTCTGAGGCCAATGCTTTGGAATGCATAATTTCCTCTAGATCCATGGCCAACTAAATGAAAGCATAGTTCCTGGCATACTTTGGGCTTGTTGCACCAGATCGAAGGCATATGTATACATCACAGAAAATATTTGGACAACATCCCCAGTACTTTTCACACATTTTAGTTTGAAAGCTTCCTTTTTATGTATCTTTTTTATTTGTAGTTAAGAGGATTGTACAAAGGACATTTCACTAAGGTAACAATACACTGCAGCAGCAAAATATACCAGTTCCATCTGCACTTTGTGCCTAAACCTTATTAGCATATCCCAACCACTCCATTTCAAACATTCATTCCTATAAGGAAAGTCAACTTACAATGGATTGCTTTTCTCCCCCAGATTCCTCATCTGATAGATATCATCCTCCAGCTCTGCTGCTGCAGAAACTTTTCAATAGGCTTATTGAACCTTGACTCGGCCGTCGATCCGTCTTGCTCAGTGCTCGATCGTCGGCTCTGGATGTGACGTCAGGCGTCGTATATATACCACGTCAGTACGCTCCATACCTCAGTTCATTTTTTCAGTGCGTTCACATGCTGCTTGAGGAACACCACATTGAGTCTTCAACTCTGTGTTTTTGACTAAATTCGTCACATTTCTTTCATAAAACCTCAACCGCGATGTCTGCTCCCCGGATTTCGGTCTTTAAAAGGTGCACTGGCTGCCAATTCAAAATGTCGGTGACCAACCCACACAACATTCGTCGGTGGTGTCTGGGTGCGGATCACAACACGGAGGCATGTGCGTCGTGCTCCAAGATGCACTTGAAATCCATTCGTGAACAGGCTGCCAAACTTGCTTTGGGCCGACCTTCCACTAAAAAATTCTGGCGCGGTCGCTTGTCCGGTCCTCCGAGGCTGAGACAGAATCGCCCACCTCTGAAAAACAGAAGGAAAAGCATCGGCAGAAGGCCACAAAGCAGTCATACTCTAGGATCATGAGAAAAAGAGGTGCCACCGCTATCGACACAATTCCAGCTCGTCGTCAGAAAAAGGTAAGCCATCGGCTTGCCCAACCACTCGAAAGGAGTGGGAACATTTAAAAAAAAGACATGATAGACATTTTTAAAACACAGGCTGCTGCAGGTACGTGTGCACCCCCGACCAGCAAGCCTCAGCGGTGAAAGCAGAGCTTGGCATTCCCGACCCCACGCATGCCAAACCGTCAACGCCATCGGCGTCAGAGAAGCCTTTGGGCTCAGCACCACAAAAGGCACAGAAATCATCACCGCCCCGTCCCTTTCAAGAGCGCTGAGTAACTGACGTTCCTGATGTCACAGTGCAACCCAAGCCATGATCGGAGCTGATGGCCATTCCATCGACGTTGAAGGAGAAACCTTTGGTGCCGACTATCGGCGACGAATCCTTCGTCCCTCTCTCCAGGTCCGGATTCTTTCAATCCATGGCATCGATTTTCAGCGCCGACCAGGGTGATGACCAGCGAGACATCGAGCCCATGTATGCAAGGGCAGGAGCAGTCAATTTTTTCAACAACCAGGCAGACCTGCTGGTTTTGGGCCAAAGGCTCCAAGATGCCAGCGGCCTGGACACATCTACAGATGTTGAGCTTCAATAAAGTCAGCCCTACTCTCACACCCATGCTAAATTCAGGGGCCTAGTGAAAAGGGTCATAGACACCCTAGGTCTGAAGTGAGCGTTTATGCCTACCCAGGGCTACGAACTGAGAGTCATATTAGATGAGGGTCCTGTGACTGAAAATAACATGCCACTTAATCCGGCAATTGCAGATCCCCCTAGCCTCCTTGTGGCAGCATCCGTGCTCCATTCCCCCGGTCTACTCTAAATTTACTGGGAAATACAGGCCGGCAAGAAGAGATCAATCTTTTCTGGCTTCTAACCCTACTCCGGAAAGGCTTGTTGTGCAGACAGCTACAATTGACACCAGGCCTCGGGCCTCCACTTCTAATCTGCCTTCTGATAGAGAAGGCAAAAGGTTGGATGCTATGGCCAAGAAGGTCTTTACCTGTGGCAGCATGGCTTTAAAAGCAACCAATAGAGCCTGTGGATTCACAAAATATGCCTTTGGCTTATGGAAAGCTGTGGAGAAGGCAGCACAATACATCCCCGAAGGTGAAATGCAGGATGGCTTTGTACGGCTGGTGGAAGATGGTAAGGAGGTGGCCAAGCAGTGATTGCAAATGGGCTTGGACATGGCTGACTGCTTTGGCTGTTCGATGGGGTCGGCGGTAGTCTTGAGGAGGCAAGCCGATCTCAAAACTTCTGGTTTCTCCCCGAGCGTCCAGAATAGGCTACCGGACATGCCTTTCGAGGGAGAGTTTCTGTGTGGCCAGAAGGCTGATGACTCTTTGTAATAGTTTAAGGAGTCAAAATTAGCCACAGAATCGCTGGGCCTAGCTACACATCCAGCCAAACCTGCCTTTAGCTTAGCCTGTAGAGGCAGAGGCTACAGGCACTATGTACCTTACGTCATGGACTCGCAGCTCCCGCAGGCCAGGCAGGGGCAGAAGCATTTTTTCATACCACAGAAGGGGCACAAGGGCGTGCAGAGGCCAGCAATCAATGGCAGCGGCGGGGACGGCACTGCCCTCTAAGCCGCTTTGATTTTCCCTCCCACAACGTACCGGTTGGTGGATAGTTGGCAGAGCATTGGCCCCAGTGGCAGGAGATTATCTTCGATGCCCGTGCCCTGCAGCTCGTTTGGTGGGGTTATTGTCTGCCCACCACCTCCAGTCCAACCGGGACAGGAGCTCCAGGAAGAACTGAGAGCCTTGTTTTTGAAGGGTGCCGTGGAAGAGGTACCTTCCAAACAGAGAGGATCAGATTGGTATTCCCATTCTGGACAAGTTCCTGAGGAAGAACAAATTCAGAATGGTGACGTTAAGAGACATTCTCCACACTCTCAACCTTCACGACTCCCTGGTGTCACTAGACCTACAGGAAACATATTTCCATGTGCCGATACATCAGAAGCACAGGGAGTTCCTAAGGTTGCTCATAGGGGACAAGCACTATCAATTCAAGGTGCTTCCCTTTGGGTTGATCTCTGCGCCAAGGGTCTTCACCAAGCTCATGGTGATAGTCACGGTTCACCTCAGGAGATCCGGAGTCCATGTATTCCTGTACCTGGATGACTGGCTGATCTGAGGGAAGTCAGCGGGGCAGATCCTGTCTCATCTAGAGGATACATGTCTGCTATTGCACAGGCTGGGCTTCTCCCTGAACGTTAAAAAGTTCCATATGACACCAGTCCAGAGGCTCTAGTTCATCAGAGCAGCCCTAGACACCTGGGTATGGAATGGCTTCCCTACTGAGGAGAGAGCCAACAGCATCACACAGATGGTGCATTTGTTCCAGAACCACGCCACCTTACCAGCAAGTTCTCTTCCTTTCCATCTTAGGCTTTATGGCCTCCTGTATATTTGTAGTGCCAGAGGCCAGGCTACATATGAGATTTCTTCAGTGGCTCCTGAGAAGTCAGCAGTCACAGTACCTCAGAGCCCTCACAGATCCCCTTAGGGTGTCCACGTCAGTGGTGTACGACCTCAGTTGTTGGACCGACGACAAAAATCTCATGGCGGGGGAACCCTTCTGGCCTCTTTGGCCTCAAGCCCAAGTGTTCATGGATGCGTCTCTAAAGGGTTGTGGCGCTCACTGCGAGGACTTGCAGGTACACAGCTTTTGGTTAGCAATACAAGCCAAGTTGCACAACAATATGCTGGAGTTGTGAGCCATTAGGTTAGCCCTGAGGGCTTTTGCCCGTCCCTCAATGGGGAGCATGTCCTGAGTCTGATGGACAACACAGTGGCCATGCACTACCTGAACAAGCAGGGTGGCATGCACTCCCTCGCCCTCTGCAACGAGGCGATGCAGCTGTGGTTCTGGTTGCTGGAGAACCAGATCTCGGTCTCTGCAGTTCATCTGGCTGGGACAGAGAACAGCTTGGCGGATGCTCTGAGCAGGCAGAGCATGATCTCACATGGGTGGGAAGTGTGTCAGGAAGTCATAGAAGAGGTCTTCTCTCTCTGGGGTACCACAGCAGTGGATGAGTTTGCTACAGACTCAAACAAGAAGTGCAGACAGTTTTGCTTGAGGGAATTCCCCGCGAACCGTGAACTATGAGACACGTTTCTGGTGGATTGAACCTTCCCTCTCCTCTACGCCTTCCCTGTGATCCACGTCATCCCATGGGTTCTTAGGAGGTTGAAGAGGTTTACAGCAAAAGGTCCCTGGATCAAGGTTCTTTCTTTACGATCCCAGTTATGGCCCAATTCCTCAAGGGCCCTGTGAATATGTTTTTAGGACTCCCTTTGTTGTCCCAGATTGGGATCTAAATCCAGTTCTGAAATGTTTTATGGCTGGCCATTTGAGCCCATGCATTCCTGTTCTTTATGATTGTTATCTTTGAAGACAGCCTCTTTGGTTGCGGGTACGTCAGCCAGGTGAGTAAGCGTGCTTCAAGCCTTGTGTTACAAGCCCCGGTTTCTACGGCTCTTCCGAGAAAATGTTTCCCTTAAAGTAAGACCTGGTTTACTTCCAAAAGTGGTTTCTGAGTTCAACCTTTCTCAGTCCATAGGCCTTCTGGTTTTCTACCCTTCACCTCACCTCTAAGAAGGAGGTGCGATTCCATTGCATAGACCCCAAATGAGCATTGAGCTTTTACCTCGCTAGGACGGTGACTTCCAGAAGTCTGATCAGCTGTTTGTGGCCCATTCTTTGTCCCACAACGGTCTGACTGTAACGAAGCAGACTCTGTTGCGTTGGATTATTCTCTGCATCGCGGAATGCTACCAGGCTGCTGGCAGGGAGCTTCCGCCCGGTATACGGGTGCACTCAACAAGAAGGGTCTCGGCTTCCATGGCCGTGCAGAGGGGTGTTCCCATGAGGGACATTTCACTTGCAGCCACATGGTCATCCTTGCATACGTTCACCAGGCACTATTGCATGGATGTTGCACGCTGGGCTGATGCATGATTCGGTATGGCAGTTCTGCAAAATCTGCTACTGTAACACTTTCTGCCCGCCTCCATGGTCCAGCAATATGCGGGAGAAAAGCAATCCATTGAAGGAGAAATTACTTACCGTAATGTTCTTTCTATGGATTCTTCTCACGCAGATTCCTCATCGCCCTTCCCATCCATCCCCGCTCAGAAAGTTCTTATGGCTTGGCGCACCTGTCTAAGCAAAAAGACGCCAGGTGATGGCTCTAAGTTGACCGCTCCTATCTGGCTAGTTGTTTGCCTTTAAAAAATAAATAAAAGATATATATATATATATATATATATATATATATATATATATATATATATATATATTCAAAGTTTTCCCTATTCCTGGGAGCTTTATTCCAAGCTCTTTTACATTTGTGGGATGTATCCCATTGCTCATTTTTTACAGGCTGGATATCCCTGTCTCCCATTGTTAACTCTGCAGCGTTATAGCGCCGGGGGGAAATGAGGTATGGGGCGTAGCGACGTGGTATATATACAACGTCTAACATCACATCTGGTGCCAACGAGTGAGCACCGAGCAAGACAGATCGACCATCGATAGCCGAGTTGAGGTTCACTACGGCCCCTGTCGAAATGTTTCCAAAGTAGCAGAGCTGGAGGAGGATATCAGATGAGGAATCTGCAGGAGAAGAATGCATAGAAAGAACATTACGGTAAGTAACTTCTCCCTCTTTGCCATACTCCAAACACAATGTTGAAGGGAAAGGGTAAGGTAGGATTCGGGTCAGGGAAGCACAACTAGAGACCTGGCAGTGCAAGTCATTGGACGGACACAGTTTATACTCCCAGTTAGATACACAAATAAAGATCCTGCATATTTGCATATTCATCTAACATTTAACTCTTTCTGTACGATACCAAATATTTTGGCTGACATTGAAACCATTTGTTGGGCTTTGTGTTCCTTTCCAGTACTTATGTACCTGCTTTTTAGCTACGATTAAGGCATTGGAGTAACATATTCTCCTGCCGGTCAAGAGTTAGTTGTATGGCCAGGCGTTCCTGTCCAAGTAGTATTGCAAAGGAAGCTTTGGGTAGAATCCAACTCTTTGCCTTGTATTCTTTCATACCAGAAGGGTGACAGTTTGCCACTGTCCCAGGACATAAACCTTTTGACCAAAAGGTTCCGCAAAGTTTGTATGTTTGAATCAAATGCTTTCTCAGTGTTATTCTTTAGTATATGCCACACTAAGTTAGGAAACGAGGACAAGTGAATGTTATCATAATGGAAATGACATTCACATTGATTCACAACTCCTGCTTAGCCATCACCATTGGCATATATTAGGAATAGAATGCATGTGGAATGCTATAAAAACCTTTAGGACACCTTATTTAGACATTGGTAATGTAGATGGTGTTCGGTCGCAGTGCCCAGAAATACTCAAGCATGATATTTAAAAATGTAAGTCTTTAACTCCCTTGCCTGATAATGACAACAGGGTTCCCAATAAATTATGATGGAATCACGGACAGAGAGTGTACCTGAATCATCATGTAGGTAAATGTCTTTCTTTGTACAGGAATTACGTTATAAGGTCAACCTCGAATTTCTGACCCACCATCCTTTGCACACTGACTTAATTATCTGACTTCGAAAAAACAGGACCTTGTTTGTAATCATATGATTCATTGAAGTAAAATGTTTAGTATAGCAATGATCATATTTTTTTTTCCAGGCCATAAGCTACTATGAAGCAGCAGACAAGTTTAGTGGGCAGGACTTCTTGTCATATGACCTTGCGGAACTCCTTCTGAAGCTCAAGCAATATACTAAAGCAGAAAGAGTTCTCAAATTGGTGTTGGAACATGATCCTGGTAACAGATTCTAAAGTTCATTCACATCATCTTTCTTTTTGCAAAGTGTAATAATACAATCATTCTTATACGCTATGTTTAATATTACAATTTATCACAAAATGTACACTTTTCATATACAACCAGTCACTACCCCCATCTATTTCTCCCCAGCCATCTTTTAATTTAATTTAATTTAATTTTACATTTATAAAGCGCTCACACAGCCCGCAGGCATCGAGGCGCTGTTACAGGAATTGTTTATTTTTCTTAGTTGCGTAATTGCGTTTTTTTTTTTTTGTTTTTTGTCTTAGTTACGTATTTATAACGCGCTTAAACACTCAGAGGTTTCTAAGCGCGGACCCGGGGATCGAACCTGTTGTTGCTCCGTGTCGTCTTGCTTCCAAGACCCGCACGCTGCCGCTCTGCTATCCTCCCTTTCTTCCACCAATCATACCCATCTTCTTCTGCCTGTGTTCCTCTCTCCCTATGTTGCCCACTGAATTTGCCTCAACCCTCAGTTAGTTATGCCCACCCCTTTTGTGGACCCACTGACCTATCCACACCACAGATCATCAAGGGTCTTAACTCACTGACCTGTAATTATCTTTCATCTCTGTTGTCACTGGCACTTATACTGGGATGTACAAGATGGCTAGATCATTCCAATCCTAATACAAACTCTGCTGACCTTAATGTTCATGATACCTTCTGCCCTGTCTCTCTTCTTCCACACCACTCCAAATCCTTTAGAGGGTAGTCTTCCATCAAATCACAAGTTACCTTGCAACCAGTGACCGTTACAATCCGCTTGAATGTGGTTCCTATGCTAAAAAATAAATGTTGACTGCTCTCACTTATTTCTCTGGTGTCCTAACCAATGGTCAATGCTCCAAAATCATGAATTCTTATTCTCCTTGACCTCACATCAACATTCAGCACTGTCGATCACTCTCTTTTTTCTTGGTCTCTAAGATTCTGCTCGCAAATAGATCTTCTCCTAACTCTCAGATCGATACTTCTCCATCTCATGGAATCCCCATAAATCTGACCTTAATCCACTCCCAGTAGTTGTTCCATAAGGTTTTGTTCTGGGTCCACTTTTAGTCACTCTCTACAAATCTTCTCTTGACAGACTTATTTCCCACTTTTGATTTCTCATACAACCCCTTTGCTTATGATATTCATTTTTTTTCTTTTCCTTCTGTACTTCGGAAATCCTTTCCAAAATTTCAGACCGTCTCAAAGTTGTTTGCCACATGATGGTTCTTGAAACCATAATGCTCAATTCGTTGTAGACTGAAATTATATACCCACATCCACTGTCCTCTCTCCACCCCCTACTCCATTTCCTTTCCTCCTGATCTACTCCATCCTGATTCTGTGGTTTGCAACCTATCTTGGACTTAGATCTAAACTTGTCTAATTACATCTGTGCCAATGCAACTGCTTCACAAATCAGCCTATTCGAATGGATTGTGTCCTTCCATGTATTCTTCAACTTTGATAATATATCTTTCCAGCTTTGCATGCTTTGGTCATTTTTTTCAGACAGAGGGCACTGTATGCAGTGTCGTTGAGTCTATGTCCCTTGAGGGCCTCCGTCGACCGTTGACACCATCATCAGCATAAATAGCGCATTCAGCAGCCGTTGGCTTCAGTTCCGTTTTTCCGAGCTTCCGTTTTTCCGAGCTTCCGTTTTTCCGAGCTTCCGCTTCCAGTAATTACGGCGTGCTTCAGTGAGATTTTCGTGAGGAAATGTCTTCTTTATCAACTCCTTCGATGCCCAAGTCGGGTTTTAAAAAATGCCACGACTGCGGGTTGAGAGACTCTTCCTGGCGCAAAAAGTCAAAAAGGTCCCGATCGAGGAATCGATCGCGGCAATCTTCATCTTCTTCCTCTAAGAAGGCAAGGAAGAGACACCATAGGTCTCCTTCAACCTCAAGTGATTCCTCCGTGGAGGTAATCAGATACCCTACGAAGTCCGATTCCCCAGCAAAGTGGGACGCATTTCGTACATAGATGTTGTGAATTTTCAAGAATGCGGCCTCAACCCCCCTTGAAAGAAATCCAAAAGAGCCATGCCCCTGCCGCTCCGAGTAAGGACGACAAAGGGAAGTTGAAGGCTAAACCTTAAAAGCCGATCTCAAAGCCGGCGTTGGGTCGAGAAAGTTCTCGAGTCGAGAGCCGAGTCCAACTTTGGTTGCGACGAAAAAGCACAAAGCACCAAAGGCCTCGATGACTATGCTGACTCCGTCGGAGTCGGAGCTGTCGACACCGAAGTCAACACCAAGTAAACCGGCGCCATTTTTGAAGCCGACCTCGACGACTTCTTCAACATTGTCAAAGGCATTGGCTCAAGACAAGGTTTATAAACCTGTACCTAAAAAAGACTACTTTGAGTCTATGTCTGCAATATTTGAATAGGACCAACCCTTGATGAGGGTTCACCACCTTTTTGGCTGCAGTTTGGCACCCTCAATGTGCCAGAAGAACTCATTTCTGATGAATCAAGGCTGAGAGATTTGTATGATAATCTCCAGTCAGCTAGTGGCTTGGATACCCCGCCAGAACTAGAGTTTGGCAGGCCTGACCCCTCTCAGCACGCAGAATCATCCTACAGAAAGCTGATGGGGGAAAGCTCATTGAGTTTATGGGATGGAGTAGGCCTACTCTATCATACGAACAAGATGACATGAGGACATCTTGGACCAGGGTCCTCAGAAAGACCTGATTTTACCATTCCACATGGCCCTGCAGAAAAAAATCTCTGGGGGGCGCTGTTGAGCATCCCAGAAAATGTCTGCTTAGCCCGTGAGCTCTGTTCCTACACGATTGAATCTGCTAAATATCGGCGCTAATCCTCATTTTCCCCCAATGATACTGCCACGATCCGTCTACTGACACTCCCCCCTCCGTTTGGCCAAAGTTTGGAGCGGATTCGGTGCCTGGGACTGGAGGAGTGATGCCTGGGGCCACGTGGCGTGCGGATTCCCTGGCTGGGCTGCCATTGTCGTCTCGCTGATGCCTGTCGCGTCCCTGCCGGGAGGCGCTGCCCCGCTTTTTGCCCAGGCGCCACCTACCACAAGCTCCCGGCGGCGGTTCCTCGTCGGGGAGATCTGCTCTCCCGCTGGTGCCTGGTGAGGCGGGACCTCGAGCCGTCCGCCGCCCCGGCTGTGGACGTGCGCTGAGGTGGCCCGGCGCTGCTGCTCCGTCGGCTGCAGGGACCTGCCCTGCGTCCATTTAGCTCCTGTTGCCGTGGGTTGGGTTGGAGCCCCACCCTGCCCGTACAGGAACGCGGTCCCCCCTGGACTGGGGCGCTGCACTAATGCACTGAAGATCCGCGCATACCACGCGGGTGGGGCCCCTCGTCTCCCGGCAGCCCGACTACTCAGGTGGCTGCATCTGCGGCCGGCGGCGGCCGCGGGACATTGGCCCTGCCCCCCCCCCCCCCGCAGCTCCCTGAGGATTCCCCCAGCTTGGCCCCCCGGCGACGAGCCTGGGTTGGGAAGCACTGGGACATCGCTGCACCCTGCTGCTGTGGAGCCTGCAACACTACCCTGCGCCCAGCTGGGGCCTCTATACCACACTGACCCCAGGTCTGGGCTTGCCTGGGTGAAGGGGGCGCAGACCTATGAGATGAGGGCGCAATCTCACGCCTGGACACACGGGTTTAGCCACCCCAAAGGCTATAAGGTGGGTGCTGTAAGCTATGCTGTACCCATCTCTGCCACCCTGGTGGGGCCCCCCTACCCACCCCAATACTTGCACTTCGACCTGCGTTCTTGGGATAACCAAGGGAGACTGCCTACACGGGTGCCTGCTTTACTCCCCCCAACCCTCGCTACCCACTGCTCTTGCGGCGGCCCTTGTGCCCACCTCTAAATGTCCCGAGGCGACGTCTTCCATGGCCGCCTCGTCTCAGTGGAATCCACGTATCCACGGATTGTCGATCTCCCACTGCGGATCTGTGACTCACAGGGTGCCATCAAAAGAGGGAATCACCACACTCTATCAACGCACGTAGCTGAGGATAGTAGCTCCCCCTCAACCTGTGGGGGGCCCCCAGTCAACCCACTTACAGCTCCAAGCACAGCGGGCCCATCCGTACTCCAAAGCGACACTAACCATACAGGACTCGCTCAACTCTCCCCAGCTCTCTCCACTCACATTGCCTGCGCCCGCCACAAAGCGCCTGCGAAGTCCAGTATTATACAGCTCCATCGGCTACTCTCTGCCCACGGCTTCTCCGCCATTACTGCCCAGCTGCAAACTGCCCACCTCCAACCCCGCAGGGAAGTACCAATACCGCCGAACGTGAGCTACCTACACGCCGCTACCGTAGGCTGCCACCACCCCCTCTGCGGGTGCCCCGACCTGCTGCCACCATCTACCCAATCAAATTTGGAGTTCCTCCACCACAGCGATGCCCAACAGGGCGCGGGGTGCTGGCAAGGTAGGCGCCATGGATAAGTTCACCAAGGCAGCGCCCAGGGCGGACCAGGCATCCTCCTCTGCAGCACAAGAAGATAGTGAGGTTTTGCCGGACCCCGCACAACCAGACTTAACCGCCATGATGGAGTCTATGGCCAAAAACTTTGCAGCTTTCCATGAAAAGCTGGATGATATCAATGCTAATGTAGCCTCCTTAAGAGCTAAACTCGATCAACATGGGGCCAAGATCACTGAAGTGGAGCAAAGAATAGGAACCAATGAGGACAAGCATCCACACCCTACAAAACACAGTCAATGAGCTCGTCCGTGACATGAAGCAGGTCAAGGCTAAGTGTGATGACCTTGAATCAAGGTCGCGAAGGAATAACATTCGCATAGTGGGGGTTCCCGAATCTGCGCTAAAAGGTTGCATGGAATCCGTGGTTGAACAGCTCCTCAAAGACCTCCTTGACAACCCCGAGCTCTCACCATTTTTCACAGTTGAAAGAGCACATTGCTCACTGGCACCCCGGCCCAAACCAGGAGACTTCCCCAGGCCAATAATTGCAAAACTGTCAAGTTACAAGGACAGAGACCACATACTCTGACTGGCCAGAGAGAAAGGGGAACTAAGGCTGGACTCACAAATCATCAGGATCTTCCCTGACTTTTCGGTGGGAGTGCAGATGGAGGGACGCCAATTCGGAGGTGGAAAAAAAATGCTCAGAGACAGAAAAATCGAGTACGCAATGCTCTTCCCTGCTCGCCTAAAATTCACCCATCGCAATAAACTCAATTTTTTCACGGTCCCTGACGAGGCAGTCAAGTTCATCGAGGCACATATCCCACTGGTGGATCCTCCAGTGAAACCTATGGATGACAATTGATACCAGGGCCCTGAGCCCCCACTGTAGTCCCCATCAGCTGTGGCCAACCTATGAACTGCCCCCCCGATGGGCTGATGGTCCCCCTCCCTCCATCCCACTTCGGGCCCAACACAGCCCAAACATCAGTGTATCAAGAACAAAGCTTCTTGGAGGGGACGTGCCATTAATCCGCCCAACTATAGCACCACACACTGGGCCTGAATTCCGGTTGCCAGGCCTTACTGTCATATACTGGCCCAAGGCAGTATCACCCTGGATCTCGCTATGCTAGATCGTGTGTATCCTTTCTTCGTAACCCGAGTTTCATCAGCCGTTCTAAAGATTAATGATGTTTCATCATAAAATGTATTGCTAAATGGGGGTCGGACGGCAGCGACAACTCCCACTGCAGCTGCAATGCCTTTTAAGACGAAGTGTTCATGTTCAAGCCCCGGGTTAGGCTACTGGTCAGGCGCTGCCGAGTTGGGGATGGCACGCTATTGCTTGTTCTGGGGGTGGGTATCATCACACTGCTAGTTTGTACCGGGCGGTGAGGGAGGGCGGTGGGGTAGTTGGGGAATGTTTGACAAAAAATGGCAGAGGGGTTGTGACTGGTTTTACAGAGAGGCGTTTTTGCGCCATCGCAGCGCACATAACGATGGTCAGAGACAGATTCTACACCTGGGATGTCCCATAAACTGTCCGCATGGCTATTAGAATAATGACATGGAATGTTTGGGGATTGACAAACTTTACTAAGTCTCGTAGGATCACAGCATATGCACAAAGACATGGGGTCAAGGTACTTCTGTTGCAGGAAACTCCTATCATCAAACCTAGCACAAAGCTGGGGCCCCAACAGATACTATACCCAATACTCCACTCAAGCCAGGGGAGTTCTTACTCTCATCCATAAGTTGGTAAAGTTCACACTCCATACATCCCACATCGACACAGAAGGTAGATATGTAATTCTCCAATGCTCTCTAGCTAACGAAGAATGCTTGCTTGTTAATTCATACGCGCCCAACATCGATTCCCCGAATTTATAGACGCAATGACCGCCATCCTTATGCGATACGTGGAAGTCCCCATTATATGGGGAGGAGACATGAATCTTATACTTGACAACGTCCTAGATAGAACGACCACTTCCGGCAGGGCCACAACTCGAGCTGCCAAGCGACTTCTTGCACACATGAGTTCCCTAAATCTACACGATGTGTGGAGAACGCTCCATCCCCATGATCGAGACTATACTTTCTATTCCACGGTACACTACAGCTCTTTAACAATAGATTTGTTCCTTCTGTCCGGGAACCGGGTGAGCAGGGTTTCTGATGTCAGGATCCTTTCACGCACGCTATCTGACCACTCCCCGGTACTCCTGCAGATCCAACTGGGTACTACACTGGCGGCCCGACCCGCCTGGCAATTTAAATCTGGCGCTCTTTCCGACATCGTCTTTAAAGCTGAGATCCTAGCGGACATAAACACGTTCTTTGAAAAAAACAAAATGCCCGACACACCTGAGGGGACCCGCTGGGAGGCATTTAAGGTATACATCAGAGGGATGTGCATTTCGAGGGAGGCGGGGGTCCTCAAAGCCATAAGGCAGGCCTTAAACAACTCCGAAACAAAGCTCAAAACCCTAGAAACGGAGTACGTTTCCACACCAACTCCAGCAACCCTAGCAAAAATTAGAACAGAACTGGAATTATTTGAGTCTCACGCCCTAAGCGAGGTGCGCTACTATGCTCGCCCCGTGGCTGCCCGAAGGTACGGCGAGGGAGACAGGTCTGGGAGAACCCTGGCCAAATTGGTGCATGCGGAGGGAGGCAGGACCCGAATAGATAGCATTATTGATGAAAAGGGCTTGAGACATTGGTCGGACCAAGCCATCATTGACACCTTTGCTAGCTTCTACGCCAACCTATATGGCCCCCAGCCGGAACACACGGCCCACGACCTGGACAATCTGCTAGAACGCATCCCTATGACCCTCATCTCCCAGAACACCAAGGAGCAACTCGACGCTCCGTTCACGTTAGATGAGATATTCCATATGTAAATAAAGCCCCGTGCCCCAATGGGCTCACGTCCGAGTTCTACCAGGAACATGTTGCCATTTTAGCACCCGTATTGTATGGGGTCTGGACTGAATCACTCGGATTAAACACCCTCCCCCCCTCCTTCAGAGAAGCCCTAATAACAGTCCTTCCTAAACCAGAGATACCCCCAGACGAATGCGGGTCCTACAGGCCCCTGTCCCTCATCAACACAGACATGAACATCTTCGCTAAGATAATCGCTAACAGGTTCCTCCCATTCATGCCCGATCTGGTTCACGCTGACCAGAGTGGATTTGTTCCCGGTCGCTCTACGGCACTTACCATCCGCCGCCTATTCAACGTGATGTCCAGAATTGATCCGAATGCTGATGCAGTGGCGGTCACACTAGATGCCCAAAAGGCATTTGACATGGTTTCATGGCAATACCTATGGGCCGTGCTGGGAAAAATGGGAGTAGGACCAAATATGATCTCATATATTAAACTACTATATACAGGGCCATTGGCCAGGGTGCTAGTCAACTCTGCTACTTCCCCTCCCTTTGCGCTATACAGAGGTACCCGTCAGGGGTGTCCATTCTCCCCCATCCTGTTCGCGCTCGCCATTGAACCTATGGCTGATCATGTCAGGGACCGACACACCCGCAAGGGCATTCGCCTAAAGGACACGCCGGAAATCTTCTCTCTGTACGCGGATGACGTACTCCTATACGCCGGAAACCCCTCCACATACCTAGACCTGATCATTCGAGACATAACCAAAATAAGGACGTACTCCGGTTTCACCATCAACTATTCTAAGTCATAAATGTTCCCTCTCACTATAGCAACCCAGCAACCGGCATGTGAATTCCCCCTACACTGGTGCCCGGATGGCATTAGGTACCTCGGTGTGCAAGTGTCACTAACCAAAGCTTCCTTACTGGCAGACAACTACGAGACAACGGCACAGCTCATTGAATCCAAAATGCTTAAATGGCGCAATCTCTCACTGTCCCTCGCGGGCAGACTGTCCCTGATAAAAATTATAGCGGTCCCCAAGCTCCTCTATATCTTTGCCAATGTTCCGGTGTGGCCCGGAAAGAAATACTTCAAGAGGCTCCACTTGGCCTGTGCCCAATTTCTCTGGCACTCCGGAGCGGTCTGCAAGAAGTGGCAGCATATGACTTTACCCTATGAAAAAGGGGATTTCACAGCCCCAGACTTATCACTATACTGGAACTCGGCACAGGCCCAACACGCTACTCACTGGTACGCATACCTGAACCCACCCCCTCACGTCAAATTAGAGAAACTGGCAGGTGATGGGACTAACATCATGACCTTACTATTACACAGCACATTCCAGACGGACGCCCCTGCAGACCCTGTGGCCACCCCCATCAGAGCATGGAACAGTATTCTGCATTCTAAACAAGAGCACTGCCCATACTATAAATGACTCCCCATATGGCAATTTCCTGGACTTACTCACACATACGACCAGCACTTCTCGCGACACTGGGAAAACCTGGTCTACCGGGCTCTCACTGACCTATACTCTGATGGCACATTTATCACCCCGCAAACATGGCGGCCCGAACACTCCAATACTGCGCTTGATCTACTTCAATACTGTAGGCTGAGAGCGGCGGTGCGGGTAATGTGGCCCACGTACCCAGACGAACCCCCAGACTCACCTGAACTCCAATACATAGCGAACTCCGCAGGGGGCAGGGGCATAATATCCTCTCTGTATAAAATGCAGCTGGGAAAACTGAAGAATGTAGCCCTCAAACCACGGGAAGCATGGGCCAGGGAGCTGGAGACAGAAATCAATGATGAAATATGGAGCAAAATGTGTGTACACACGCGTAAAGTCTCCCTTAGTGCCAGATTCCGTTGCATACAATACAAACTCCTCAACAGGCTTTATTACACACCGCACAGAGTGGCAGAATTCTCACATACCCCGACTCACATTTGCCCGAAATTTAAATCTGGAGAGGCAGATCATGTACACATGATTTGGTCCTGTGCTGCACTAAAGGCGTTTTGGATGGAAGTGACAAAGGCGCTCTCTGAGATAATTGGGTCCCCAGTAGACTTGGACCCATTAGCCTTGCTGTTCGGAATTTGGGCTGGGGAAAATGTAAGAAAAATGTCAACATTTCTAAATGTAAGTGCAATTGTCGCCAAAAGATGTATATTGCAATGTTGGAAGCGCTGCACCCCACCCCCCCCACCCTCGAGATGTGGTTGAAAGCCCTCACTTGGGTACAAATGTGTGAAGAAGAGTATAGCGGATCCCTGCCCATGCCATCCCGCCCCAAAAACGTGTGGACGGAATTCTGCAGCTGTCTGAACAATAGAGACAGGGTTGAGTGGAGCTCCACCCCCCATCAGGCCCGCCTAACTCACCATAGGAACTGAGTAAGTCGTGACCCTTTGGACTGTCAACCCCCCCTCCCCAGTCTGCGATGTCTGAAATAGCTACGATTTACTGCCGATATGTGATACTGTGATATTAGCTTATCTCTGTGCATGCTGTACTGTACCTGTCTTGACTTTCTGCCAAGAAAAAAAAAAGAAAAAAATCTCTGCTAATTGGGCGACCCCGAAATCTGTGGCTGCAGTTAACAAGAACTTCACAAGGAAGTACAGGCCTTCCAGAAGTGACCCGGAATACCTCACCAAGCATCCCACTCCTGAAAGCTTGGTATTTCAGTCAGCTATGTCAACCAGACAATCAGCTTATCTTTCCATCCCTCCTGACAGGGATGACAAGAGGGTAGATGCCAGGCCACATAAAGTTTTCACTGCAGGCAATATAGTCTTAAAATCCACTAATGTGACTTGCACACTGTCTAGATTCATGTTTACCCTGTGGGACTGTGTTGTTATGGTGGCTGAACACATCCCGGAAGGCGAAGAAAGAGACGGCTTCCAGGCGATCATTAAAGATGGTAAAGAGGCAATGAGTGAATGTCTCCAGTCAGGTTTGGATACTGCAGACCGCATCAGCAGATCCATGTCTGCTAGCACAGTATTACGCAGATTTGTGTGGTTGAGGACGCCAGGGTTTGCCCCAGAGGTGCAGGCAAGACTGCTCAACATGCCATCTGACGCTCAAGGTTGGTGGCAGCAAGGTGGATGACATTTTGGAGAAGCTGCAGACCTCAAAGGCAGCGGCTAAATCCCTTAGCACCGCCATTAGACAACCTCAACAACCCTATTCGAGCTCATCTTCCTGGAGGGGTAAGTCCTTTTGTTTCTACTCCTCAATTGAAAGAGGAAGAGGACAAGCCGGGCAGAGGGGCCAGAGAAGATTCCCTTGTGGTGGACAAGGAAGGGGTGCTAAATCAGCCCCAGCAGCAGCATCCTTACCCTCAGCTGCTGCTGCAGTCTCCTTCAAGCCACTCTGAGGCCTTGACCCACAAGACCCCGGTGGGAGGCAGACTTTCTCTGTATCTGAACGAATGGCAGGGCATTACTTCAGATGCATGAGCACTGGAAATGGTAGCACAAGGTTATTGCCTTCCTTTTAAAAAAAAGGCCTCGGGATCATCCACTGGGATACAACTCTGTCAAAATTCCAGATCCTCTCCTTGTGCAGGAAATTTTGACCCTGCTAGAGAAAGGTGCAATAGAACATGTACCTCTAGTGGAGAGGAACAAGGGTTGTTAATCCCTGTATTTTCTAATCCCCAAAAAGCACAGAGGATTGAGACCCATCTTGCACTTGAGAAAATTGAACAAGTTCCTCAGCAAGGATGAGTTTAAGATGGTTACCCTTTCTCAGATCCTTCAGGCTCTCCAACTCCAAGACTGGTTGGTATCATTGGACCTATAGGATGCTTACTTTCATGTGCCAATCCTTCTCAAGCATAGAAAGTACCTGAGGTTCGCAGTTGGCGTTTCACATTATCAGTTTCGAGTTCTGCCATTCGGGCTAACCTCTGTCCGAGGGCTTTCACCAAGTTGATTGATGGCGGTGGTGGCAGTGAGTCTCAGGAGTGGGGGTATTCACGTCTACCCTTACCTAGATGATTGGCTGATCAGTGCTCGTTCACCCAAGCAAGCCTGGGAACATCTCAGCATAACCTGCCACTCGTTCCACAGACTGGGATTTTCCCTCAATTACAAGAAGTCTCATATGGTACCATCCCAAGGACTCTAATTTATTGGAGTAGTCCTGGATACTTCCTCAGGGAAAACCTTGCCACCCGAGGTAAGAGTTGAACACATTCTGCAGATGGCAACAAAATTCCAGAATGCTCAGCATCTTCCGGCCTTTGATTTTCTGAGGTTGCACAGTCTCATGGCATCCTGCACTTTCCAGGTGCCAGAGGCCCGTTTGAGAATGAGATCCCTTCAATGGGTTCTTAGGACTCAATGGTCCCAATTCTTAGGAAAGATGTCGGACCAACTGCATATTCAGAGCAGAGTTGCTCAGGACCTTTTGTGGTGGGCTTGCAAAGACAACATCCTCAAGGAAGAATCTTTTTGGCAGCCGTGGCCGTAGATAACGGTAGTGACAGATGCCTCACTCACGGGGTGGGGAGCCCACGCCAACAATCTGACAATCAGCGGTCGTTGGTCTCCATCAGAGTCCAAACTACACATCATCCTTTTGGAGATGAGGGTAATCAGACTAGCGATGAAGGCCCTTCTACCCTCTGTACAGGGAAAGAATGTCCTGACAATGATGGACAACGCAGGTGTAGGGTCACGACCACTGTGCAGAGAGGCAACGCAGCTCTGGTTCTGGGCAATTCAAGAAGGAATATCCCTGTTTGCAGTTCACCTAGCTGGAGTACAGAACACGGCGGTGGATGCTCTGAGCAGGCAGAGGACAGTCTCCCACGCACGTGATTAGCTCAGGAAGTCCTTCAAGTGATATTCACCTTTTGGGGAACCCCTCAAGTGGATCTGTTTGCGACCGGTGTGAACCGGAAGTGCAAACAGTATTGCTTCAGAGAATTTCCCCCAAAGACGCATTCGCATTCGTGGTGAACTGGGAGTTTCCACTCCTGTACGCATTTCCTCCAGTCCTCGTCATTCCTCATATGATCAGGAGGTTCAGAAAGTTCGGGAAATCCATGATCCTAATTGCTCCGGATTGGGCCAGGAAGACGTGGTACCCGGACCTTCTGGACTTGTCCATCTGCCCTCCAATAGGTCTTACACAAAGAGATGATATTCTCTCGCAAGAGGTCAAGACGCTCAGCCCTCACACATGGTTTCTGAACGGCTGAGATACAAGGATTGGGACTTCCCAGATGACGTAATGGAATTTTTGCTTTCAGCCAGAAGGCCATCAACTAAATCTTTGTACTGTTGCCGTTGGAATAAGTTCAGTAACTGGTGCAAAGATAATGTGGATCCATTTCTATGTGACACACCTATGGTGCTCTCCTTTCTGTTAAATTTAGCCAATCTGGGGCTCCAGATTGCAACCATTAAGGGCTACCTAACAGCGCTTTCCATTTTCAAGCGCTGCTCAGAGAAGGATTCATATTTTAAGATCCCTTTGATTGTCCAATTTTTGAAGAGCCTTACTAATGTATACCCACCAGTTCCATTCAATGTACCTGTTTGGGACCTCAATCTTGTGTTAAGGTTTTTACATGTATTCCCTTCGAGCCCCTGCACTCATGTCCTTTAAGGCTCTTGACATTGAAAACCGTTTTGCTTATTGCAATAAAATTAGCCCGCAGGGTAAGCGAGTTGCAGGCTCATTCTTGCAAACCTCCTTATACCATTTTCTATAAAGACAAAGTCACTCTCAGGATAAAACCTTCTTTTTTTACCGAAGGTAGTCTCCAACTTCCACTTGTCACAGAAAATGACCTTGCCAACATACTACCCACCTCCTCATCCAGGAATGGAGGAGGAGAGGCTAGTTAGAATAGACCTGAAAAGGGCTCGAAGTTTTTATATATCCAGGATGGCTAAATTTTGCCAGGTTGATCAACTGTTTATTGGATATACTGCTCCTAAATTGGGCCTTGCGGCCACCAAACAGACAATATCCAGATGGATTATCCTGGCTATTGGCGAATGCTACAGACTAGTGGGCAAGGACCCGCCGGAAGGCCTATGGGCTCATTCCACAAGGGGCATGGCAACCTCTGCGGCTCTTCAAAGGGGTGTCCCAATAAATGATATTTGTTCAACGGCCACTTGGTCATCTATCTATACATTTGTAAAATATTACTGTCTGGATTCTTCCTCCAGTCAGGGAGGACTTTTTGCAAAAGCCGTCCTCCATTCGGTATATGATTAGATCTAAATTTAATTGGTACTCCCACCTCCAAATTATTACTGCTTTGGGAGTCAAAGATGAGGAATACGTGGGAGGACACAATCCATTCGAAGAAGTTACTTACTCTTGGTAACGTTCTTTCGATTGGATGTTCCTCCCACATATTCCTCACTGCCCCTGCCAGCCTACCCCGCCGTACAATTTACTTGTTATTACAGTCTATGGTTTCTGAGAGCCTACGGTCTTGGGTACGCCTGGTAATTCCTCTTCGGAGGGGTAAAGAAAAACAGAACTGAAGCCAACGGGTGCCGCATGCGCTATTTATGCTGCTGATGATGTCGACCAAGGCCCTCGAGGGACATCGACTTGACGACACTGCATACAGCACCCTCTGTCAGAAAAAAATTCTGAAGCAGCAAAGCTGGAGAGGTATATTATCAAAGATGAGGAATACATGGGAGCAACATCCAATCGAAAGAACGTCATCAGGGGTAAGTTACTTGTTCTTACACACCATGAAGCCTATGCCCTACCTTGCCACACCACTTAATCCTAAATTACCTCTCTAGTTTTGACCATCTGGAATACTGTTCCAGTCTTCCCCTGTGCCTTCCACTCATCTCCTTTGCACCCTTGACAGAATCATCCCCAACTCTCGTCAACTATCCCTTTCTGTTGCCCCTTTATACCCTTCACCTCTACTCTCTTAACCACATCCGACTTTCCTGTAGTGCTTTGCCCTTTGATTTCTTCGCTCTGCTTGCCCCCCTTCTTTGCAACACCCTGTCTGCAGACCATATGGAAATCACCTCCTTCTACTATTATGCACTTTCCTCCTCCTTAACTGTCTCTCTCACTGTGCCACTTCTTTCCGGCTGCCCTCCTTCTCCTTGCCCCACCTAGCTTGTCTGCATACCACCTCCCCCTTCCTCGCAAACCTAAACTGATTAATGTATACTGCTTACAGCATTTGTTGCTTCTACTCAGAGTTTCTAATGCACCATGCTGTCCTCTAATTTGCCCTGATACTATTGTTCTGTAGTACAATCCACGCCAGTGTGGTTAAATATTATTTTATGTACCATTGCCATGGAACTAGCACTATTGTTTTGTACCCTTTTTCTGTTCCACTCCTCTCCTTCAACAATCTGGACTTGGCCATTCACATATCAGTGTCCTGGTATGTAAAACACAGGTTGTTCTGTCACAGTTGTAAGCTGTACAGTGTTTCTGGTCGAAAAACGTTGTTCTACTGACATGAATAAATGAATGATCTTTAGTCATTTCAGTTCTCACTTTGAAAAAGTCAGGATGACTATGGTCAGAAAAGGAAAAAAGAGAATTCCGAACCTGTTGACATCATCAGCCTTCTGTGATGAATCCTGCGGAGTCCACACAAAACCCCTACCTAAAGTCTCCTCCCAGGTGGCCAGCCGAAGGCAGCCACTACCTGATTCCGACCCTGGGGGTTGGTGTTAGCCGGGAGGATCACCTGGGAGGAGAAGGTCCCCAAGGGAACGGGAGGACTCCGTTGGGAGGGACGCAGTATTTTTTTTCTTTGAGGAGGAAGAAGCCATAATGCTGGAGTCTATAATGGCCTGGTTCCAGAAGAAGCTTTTCTTCCCCATAGCTAATTATCCTGATGGTGATAAAAACTGTTCTGATCAGTCTTGTATTGGAAGTAGAAATTCTTTCCCCAAGGTTAAGCATAATTGTAGAGGTGAAAGATCCCATGTTCAATAAGGGAATATGAAAGATTCATCTCTGAATATTACCATATTGGATTCTGAAAGTCATAAATTCCCTAAAGAGCAAAACCATGCAGTGAAACCTGATTGTACTTCTTTTAAAAAGGGGCTTTAAGATAGAGACAAAGTGTGTAACAATTATTCCTTTAAAAGGAATGAAATGAACATTGGAGACTTCAAGTCTCACAATACCAAACGTACTGGGACGAAGATGAGAGATGCAGATGCTTTTAACTGCAGGTTGCAGACCATTAAGGTTAATGACCCACAGGTGAGTTTAAACGGCATAAGAGGCCCCTTTAGGTGCAGGCCATGGAGAGTAGCAGCGTTAGTGGAAGGTGGAGTGCTTGTCGTGACTTCACAGTAAGACTGCAGCTGAAGGAAAGCAGAGACGCCTGAACCGCCGACTTTTGCTGTATGGATGCCGGTTCTGTGAGGGTCCTTTCCTTCAGGGACTCTGTTTGCAGAGGTCGCGCAGCGGGAAGTGTTTTATGTGAAAGCTTTCCGCCTGAGGGTCATGTTTGCAAAGATTGTGAGCGATTCCTGTTCCTCATCTCACGTGTCAACCAATGGCAAGTGTCTTGTCCACTGACTTCTGGAGGCGGACACAGTTTAGAGTGCCAGAAGCCTCCCTGATCTCTGATACTTCCTCCACTTAAATGATGTGAGCATGACTCTCCCACAAACAGCCCTCAGTATGCCATGCCTCTACTGCTCCTCCTCCCAGGTGTCACCCGATGTCATGTGTCTTGCCCACTCACTTGAAGAGATTTACAGTGACTGCTTTATCACCTCCCTACCCAAATCCCTGCTGCTTCCTCCCACAAAAATTATGTGAGGATGTTCTGCTCCTTCTGCTACAACTTTCAAGTGTCACCCGATGGTACGTAATTCACACTCTTACTTCCACAGAAGGATACTGGCTTCTGTGTCTCTCGCTTTGCTGATTCTCTGCTGCTCCTCACACTGAAATTGGCCGACTGCAAGCTGCTCTTAGCGATTCCGATTCATGGCTCTTCCAACTCCTCCTCTCTGGTGTCACGCAATGTCACATGTCTTATCCACTAACAAAAGACAGAGACGGCCCACTTACTTTGACCCCTTCTTCTCCTGCAAAAATCATGTGAGGAATAGCCCTCAAGATTCCCTGCTCCACCTCAAAGGTGGCACCAGATGGCATGTGTCTTGCCTTTCACGTCAGGATATGGACAGTGTCTGATGTGTCACCCACCTACCTGAATTTGTGTTGCTCTTCCCATTGAAATTGAGCAGGCATGACACTGCCCTCAGGAATTTCCAGCTACTCCTGCCCCCCGCATCCCAGGTGTCACCAGATGGCACATGTCTAGCCAATTCACTTCATGAAATGGACACTGGTGTGTAACCTTCCTTCCCAATCTCTGCTAGCCCTCCCACAGAAATCTGATAAGCATGACCCCTCCACAAGCTGCCGTCAGGAAATCAAAAGATAAGTGCAGGTGTCTCTCCCAGTCATGCAGGCTGAACTCCCTCACAGCAATTCCCTCTCCCTGAACTCACACTAGATGGCACTATTGTGTTCACCCTTGAATGTATCACATAATGCTGCATAAACAAACCCAACCCCAAATCTAACTCTTTGGATGCCCAGTCACTCGCTACCTCTTCAAACCTTTCTTCCTACTCAACTACTCTAGCTCCACCCCAGTTAAATTCCCTTCCCTAATTTCATAAGACTTCTCCCAGCAATGACCTTCTATAGCTCTGATAGCTACCTAGGACAGAAAAGGAGCACCATCCAATGTCCCCCTTTAAGTCATGTGTTTGAAATTCAGACAAACATTTTAAATACTTTGTCTGAAAGTTAAGACTGATTTCCTATACTCAGTCCTGGTGGACAGATGTATAGAAGGCCAACCTATATTGTGATAGGGGCAACTCTGGGAAGCTGTAGCCAAACCAGTTTAAGGTAGCAGTGACAGGCGGTCTAGGATAAGATCTTCAGAGGGGTGAGATTGTAAAGGGTTCACAATGGGGTTGCACAATGGGAGTCACAAATTACCCTTAGACAGGATGTATAAAAATACAGTTATTTAATTATGGCCAAATACACTAT
Organism: Ambystoma mexicanum; assembly: GCF_040938575.1. Taxonomy (NCBI): domain Eukaryota; kingdom Metazoa; phylum Chordata; class Amphibia; order Caudata; family Ambystomatidae; genus Ambystoma; species Ambystoma mexicanum. The sequence goes on from NC_090924.1 coordinate 600,506,928, forward strand.
AAGAAAAATGAACACAAGCATGTAGACTTATCAACCAATACCATCAAACTAAAATACATATATACAATCACAGGTTCAAGAGCATAATACAAATCAGAATACTCCTGCAAGGGAATTAATAGGCAAGTATTACACATGAAAATGTCCACAGAGAATTAACCCCTAACTAATATTGTCCAATCCTAAATTGCCTGGGGCCTTGTTCCCTATTGTTCAGGATACAAAGATACAGCACTCAGGAGGCAGGAGAAAATGTAGGTAGGGACTCTGGGGTCCAGTGATGGATTTTTAGAGCCAGGGTTCAAGATAGACAGTTAGAAGTCTTGCCAAGGCAAGTGTTGGCAAAGCCAATAGTTTTAAGATAAAGAGTATTGTAAGTCCATTGACTTACAATGGGAGTGTAGGAGTATGTTAAAAGCTCAATAACTTACCCCCCTCACTCTGAATCTTCCCAAGACTTTCCAGCACAAAGGAAGGGTGTCCTGGCTTGCTTTTCCCGCCGAATTCTGCGGTCCACGATTTTCACGGGTTGCAGGTTCGAATGATTCTCTGGTTAGGATCTTTTGCTGGTGCAAGGACTCTTGATGAAGAAATGCAGAAACAAACGATGCAGCGCCCTTCACGGGACTGGAGGCGGGTCAGAAAAGCAGGTTTCGGACCGTGCACGCTGCGCACAGCGATGCGGCAGGACTCAGTAGCCGCGCTCAGACTTTCCAGTCTTTCTCGGGTTCCATTGGTGCTAGGACGCCGAAACTTCGCAGAGGGTGTCTTTGCAGTGAGTGTACCAAGTCTCAGGTGGAAACTCGGAACGGCAACGAAGATAACCTGGTAGCCCAAAAACGAAGCTGGTCAGCCACAGGACGATTCTCAGGCTCTTCCGAAGGCGGTTTTTGCATTGGGCACCGAGTAGGCTTTGGGAATAGATGGTCCCTCCAATCCAGGGGTCGTAGCTCCTTCGCAGGCCTACTTGAGATCAAGAGACAGAAAGGGCTCCACCAGGACTGCAGCAGAAGCTGTTTGCCAGGCCTCCTTCAGACAGGTTTCTTTGCAGGTCTTCTCAGCTGGATGGATTCTTGGCTCCTTCAGGTTCTTCCAGGATCTCTGAGAATTGCATGCAGGGGCCCTCTTCGTATCCTAAAAGCCAGGTAGGAGTCGAAACTCCCAATAGCCAATGGCAGAACTAGCCCACACACACACACACCCCACAGTGGTCCAATCAGGCTCACTGGCGGGAACACTCATGCATACCACTCAGACACACAGAAACCAGGATGTGGATTGGGGTCAGACTGACCCAACCCACATCCTGCCTGCAAACACACAAAGCCCTCCAGTAGCCCACCAAAAGCTCTTGCTTTCCCGGGCACTGAAAGTCCTTATAAGGATCTTTCTGACCTCTGAGGCCACGAAGAAGGCTAAACAACAAGATGCAAAAAGAATGGACGAAAAACCTCGTGGCACGGCCATGTTTGACCAGTAGCCACAGTAAGTAGCCAAACGTGGTAAACGTGGTTAAGCTAACACGAAATTCCCCAAAAAGTGGGGAAAACTCACTGCTGCCACCAGCCCATCTTTTAAACACCTCAGAATAACCAAACAATCCTTTGAGTGTTAGTTTAGGGCAAAAAAAAATGAACCCCATTGCACTGCAGTGTAAGCTGCTGTGTGCAATGATAAAAAGTTACCACATGTGATACAAAAGTAACCACAAGTAGCAACATAGTCACAAGACTAAGGGAAACACTGTTTCCCAGTACTGATAGCCTTAAGGACATATCAATTTCCCCATACCATGTGAGCAAAGGCCAGTACAGTGAGGCTTAAGGCTTCACTTTACTGCAAGAAGTACAGGTCAGATTGGAAAATAAAAGCAAAAAGTTTGGGGGTTCCATAAAGATGGAAGGAAAGATGCAGTAAAGAGAATCTTTCCTAGCACTGAAGTTCTACTTTGATGAACCACCAGCAATTCAATGACCCACAGCCTGTTTTCAGCATTTATAGTTGACCTACTGTTCATAAAAATGAAAAAACTTCACTTAAAAAGGTTTCATTGAAGAGACATTATGGTTACAGCACAAAACATCAAAAACCCATGCATTCTCTAGTGTTGTTTCCCTGTAGATGTCCACACTAGTTTCTTCAATGGGCACAATGTCTACTTGGCATGGCTGTTGTCCATGCCCAGTGATCATAATGGGTGGCATAAAGGTACATTCTGGATAGGCAAATACCATTCCACAGACAAAGTGCCCACTGGGGTGGCCTCTGGCATTTTCTAGTGGCCCCATTGAGTGTGTTGGATGGGCTTCACAGCCTGGCTGATATCTGTCCTCTGGGTGAAGGGGCCACTTGGCATGGCTGCAGGCTATGCCCATTGGGCATAGCTGTGCTCTTGAAACAGCCCGACATGGCCAAATGGCCTGGGCAAAGTGTCCACTGGTCATGACCACAAGCAATTCCCAATGAGCAGTGTGACATATTAGAGTGTATTATTTAACAAATGTTTCTAAGAACACGTTAAGTACACTTATGGTTCACCTACTATGATAGAAAACATAGAAATTCACTCAACAACTGTTAGTTCAACGGACGTTATGGGTGCATCACAAAATGTACAAACATGCACTGTTTATAACTCCACACATGATCTTCAGCTATTTACTCAGCCTAGATCTGACAGAGCCTGCAGATATACAAGTCTTTGTTACTTTATTTACAACTTTGGAGGTTCCAGTTATTCTCAAGTTAAAGATGATACATAGAGGCATCTTTCACCTATCCTCACGCTGTCTCACCTCAGCCCCAACCGACACTCGCGGAACACCGAGTCAAACCATTTATTTGATTTATTTAGTATTTGTAAAGCGTATCTGGGCACTGGACAGATATTTACAGACATTGTTACAATTGCATTAAAGTGAGCCAGCATGTGATATAATTTACAATGTACAGCATTTACAGGTATTACAGATATTTACAATGTGCCACAGTATCTTCTAGGATCTAAAGGTGCTACTGTTAACGTGAGGAGCCAGTTTCTGCTGAAATATGTGTTTGAAGGGTCAGATCTGATGGCTAGCGGGAGGGTGTTCCATTCTTTGGCGGCTACTACTGGGAAACTACGTCCTCCGGCCTTGGTTCTTTTGAATTTGGGAACTGTGCGGAGAAAGGCTGTGGAGGCGCTTGTATGTTTCGTAGTTTGTGTTGGAGTCAGCAGGTTGGTACGTTATTTGGGGGCTGTATTAATAAGGCATTTGTGTGTAATTGCCAGTATTTTTAATCTGATTCTGTCCTGAATCGGCATCCAGTGAGCTTTGCATCTTGTTTCTGAGATATGCTCTCTAATAGGGATATTTAGTGCAGCTAGAAGGGCATTGTTTTGGGTGACTTGGTTTTTTTTAATGCTGCAGTTCGAGGCGCCAACCATGAGGATGTTTCAATATTCAACCCAGTTTGGATAGGATAAGGGCTCTCGCTAGGGTCAAACTGCTGTCAGGTTTGAGGTAAGGTCTGCAAGCATTAATGAGCTTGGCTGTATAAGATGCTGATGAGATAGTTACGTTGACTTGTCTTGACAAGGTTAGTGAGGATTGCAAGTATACGCCTACGGTTTTGACCTCCTTTGAGATGGTGATGATGTTCCTGTCTATTGTGAAGACTTTATATTTTGGGTCAAGTTGTTTTAGGAAGGTTTGTGTGCCGACTAGCAGGAGCTCAGGTCTGTCGTCATTTAAACAGAGTTCGTTCTGGGCCATCCAGGTTTGGATAATCAGGTAGATGTTACTGAGTGCAGCAGTATGTTTGTCATAGTCTCCTGGGAGGTGCAATGTGATCTGCGTTTCATCCGCTTAATTAGTGTATGGCACTCCAAGTTCGTCTAAGCGATAGAACAAGTGCTTGGTAAAGATGTTATAAAGCGTGGGTGACACGCAAGATCCTTGGGGCACTCCACAGAGAACTGCGGCTGGTGCAGCGCTTGCTATGTTAGAGAAGACTCTCATTGTACGTTCTGAGAGGAAGAATTCAATCCAGGTATTGGCTTTTGGGGAGAAATTGGCAGCGCTGGCTAGGTGATGGCAGAGAATTTTGTGGTTCACTAAATCAAAGGCCGCTGAGAGCTCTCGGAGAAGTAATATCACTAGGTTACCATTGTCAATGATAGTGTCCATCTGGTTTTTAAGGTCCAAGAGCGCCGTTTTAGTACCATGTCTGGGTCTGACGCCAGATTGGCGCAGGGCCATGAGGTTATTTGTTTCCAGGTGTTCTTGGATCTGTAGGTAGGCTGCGCGGTCTAAGAATTTCAGGAGGAACGCTATGTATTAATGGGGTGGTAGTTCGTAGGGATATTAGGGGCTATCAAGGTTTTTTTTTTTAAGAGTGGGGGGACCCAGGCATCTTTTAGGTTCTTGGGGACCATGCTTTCTGCAAAAGAATTGTTAATGAGGGATGTGATGATTGGGGCTAGTTCAGTGACACATTCTTTGATGAGAGGTGCCGGGCATGTGTCACCCTGACATCCAGAGGGTTTCAGGTTGGATACAATTTTGGTAACTTCAGCGATAGAGACAGGCCTAAATTCGAATGGTGAGCAGAGTAGGTGGTGGTTGTGGGAGTCACTGAGAGAGACTGGGGTAACTAACTTGTGTTGTTTGTTGGCTATTTTGATTTGCAGCATAAGGACATTGTCCATAAGTGCATTCTGGATGTTAGTGCACCAGGTTCCATCTTTGTGACATGATTCAGGTGGGCTTATTGGTGTCTCCAGTTCCCTTAATATGGTAAAGAGTTCTTTGGGTTCTCGTTCTACTGTACTGTTGTGTCACCCTACATGCACACAACATTCTACAATCATGCACAGGTATCTAGCAAGGCCAAACACAACAAATGCACATACCCACAGTATCTGCAAGGCATGAGCAACAAAGATAACTAAGGAGAGGTTGTTATATCCCAGACGAAGATCCAACACACAACAAAGCCCAAAGGAATGCCAGTGAGCACCATGTCTGACATCATAAGTAGTGGCACATTTATGAGTATTCTAGAGACAATACCTGGGAATTTTCGGTGGATTTTATGTTTTTGCTGAAACCATCACCTCTCTTCCTCTCGCGCCTAGAAACACTTATGTACGTACAGGCACGTTATAATGCCATATCATATCATATCTTCATCTTAAGTTTGTTCAGTGAAGATATATTCTAATAAAGCACATGGTTGAAACATGTCATCTTGAAGGCTTCCCCTTCCTTAATGTGAATAAAAGGTTTCTTCCATGTTGCTGGTAAATTAATTCTGGTTGGATGGTGATGAGCAACCATATATATATATATATCAAACACTGAAACACTGTCAATGCATATGGAAAATGTATAAAGACACCTTTACCTTGGACACCACTCCGACGGAGACCGCAAAGCATGCCCTTGAAGCATTATGGGTATAGGTGGCATAACCCGGTAGGTGTGAGCATGATTCAAAATTTCTAAGGTCCTAGTCTGCAGTCTGGACATTTTAAAGATAAGGTGGCTCATTACGAATTGGCGGTAAGGGGTAAAAGTGTCGGAAACAGAATTACCGCCACTTTTACCACGGTGCCGAATTACAGAAATGTAGCTGATTCCACTAGGGGAATTACCACTGGTGTAATCACCGCCGGTGGAATTATCACTGAAAACTGGCAGAATTTGCACCAGGGCTAATTCTGCTGGTGGAAATACTGCCAGAACCAGAAATGGTATTTTCACTGTATTACACATTGAAAAACAGCTGTATTACCACAGAAAACCAGTGGTATTTCTGCCCGAAACACAGTGCAGTTACCTCCACCAAAAAGGTGGAGGTAAATTCACACAGGTGATGGAAATCAAGTAACAGCTGCACCCAATCCACTCAGAAGGAGTATATAAGGCCCAAACCCTCAAAAATCCAAGAAGCATGCAGCCACAAGCAGACATAGATTATGGGATCCACAACCTCCTACTAGTCATCCATCTACAGCAGCATGCAAGATCCCAGCAGGGAAGGAGACAGCTACCACAAAGGCGCAGGAGACGTATGCTGCAGAGGGCACCCATACCACGTGTCCGCTGACGGACAACCAATTAGTGACACTCCATCACTTTGGCGGTCACACCATCACAGACCTGCTCAATCTAAACGAGGCTGATCGCGAGACCGCCATTGCAATAAGAACTGCCATTCCCCCCTGGTAAAGCTTGTGTCCATCCTACACTTCTGTGCCTCGGGTGGATTCCAGAACACTGTTGGGACGCTGCATGGGATGTACCAGCCAACTTTCTCAAAGGTGCTGGAACAAGTCCTGGATGTGCTCATGAGGCATGCCCATCAGCACATCTCCATGCCCACAACCCAGGTGCAGGTGCACGCAGCAAAGGCACGTTTCTACGCCATTACCCAGTTTCCCAAAACCATACTGACAGTGGATTTCACACATGTGGCATTAGTGCCCCCTCAAGCAATGGAGCAGGCATACCGGAACAGGAAACGGTTCCATTCCATGAATACCCAAATGACATGTGATGCCGACCTCACAATCAGCCAATGCTGCGCCCGATACCGTGGTACCACACATGATGCTATGATACTGAGGAACAGCACCCTACCAGCGTACATGGACAAACACAGAGGACAGCGTATCTGGCTTGTGGGTAAGTAGTAGTTGTCAATCTGACAAAGACATAGCACAGTGACACACATGGAGAACAGAATGAGAAGTAATGTGAGTAAACTACAAGTTCCATAATGCATCACCAAGAAAACAATGAATAGGCAATGAGCCATGAATGATTCACCCCAGTACACATACTGGCCTCTGGTGACTCCACAGGACATCCTGGCATGTAAGGTAGAAAAACACAATCAGTGACACCGAGCAAGGCACCTGGCAAAGGCATTCCCTGCCAATGCATGGTCATAGGGCTGTACATGGCCTACCACCATCTCCATAGCATCAACTGCATGGGTGACATCAGCGCATAGATATACGCATAATGAATGATGTTGCATACACTTTGAATGACTGAAAGTGCACTCTCTAGGCAAATGCCCCTCCACCACAATTGATGCAAGGTGCGTCATCCACATGCTCATGTGAGCGCATGCTAGGCAAGATTGGATGCAGTACCCTTGGGGTGCACTACAATAACCGTGACCTCCTGGCAATAGGGACCCAACCTTTGGTATAAGTCTGAACTAAACAGGTTGGTAGTGTGGTTGGTAGTGTGGCTGAGCAGCCAGGCTTATCTCTAGAAGGGTCAATGTGAGCAGTAATGTTGTGACACAGAATATTACAGTACAGTTATTCAAATAAACACTTACACTCAAGGTTTCTTGATAAAACAATTATTAATTTATTTCACAGTCAGTTGTAAAAGCCTTCTTCAGGAGGGAGCAATATATATTTAACAATTAAAATACACTTCAAAACACACTCTTAGTTTTTCTAATTCAGATGATACCCATTGGGGATGGCATACAGAAACTTCCAACACCCACAGGTGACTCAAATAGCTAGGACACTGTGAACATTGATTTATCACTGGTACATTTAGAGAAATACAGAGTTTGGTGTAAAAGATAGAATAGAGGAATAAAACAAAGGTTAACATATAATTCATAAACAGGTACGTACTTCTGAAACCTTCCAAAGTTCAGTAAATTAACCCTTTCCTGGGGAAAGGATAAAGCACAAAGTCAGAGGTAAAGAAGAGACTCTCAGGGAGCCAGGACAGCTAATGTTAATTGCACAATGTGAAGGGGATCTGAAGAACTTCTTTGCAGGTAGGTAAAAAATCTTGCACAATGTTTTTAGAAATGTTTGTAGAAAATAGAATACTTGAAGGGCCACGAGCTGGGAGGCTTTTGAGGGGCAAAGCTTTAGCAACTCTCTGGTTAGAAGAAATGGTTCCAGCTGGCTTCTGTTTCTGTACAGCTCTACAGATCCTGTTGTTCCTGAGCCTCAGTCGTGGCGACAAGAGGGAGGACACCTGGGGACTCCTGCTCTGCAATGGGAAGGTCAGCGGCAGCAATGGGCAAACTTCAATTCAGCGGTCTTCAGTGTTTCAGTTCCTCGCGTCTGACAGCAAATAACACTGGGGTTCTCAGATACCACTTCAGACTTTCCTTGCTTCTGGGGTCCAGCACTCTGTTGAGGTGGCTCAGGCTTGGTCAGTCCTGCATCAGGGAAGTCCGGAGGATCTTCCTAGTGCTCGGGTGTGACTTAAAAGCAATGCACACAATCTGGTGTTCCTCTCCCTGACACTTCGGTTCCAGCAGCAGCAGCAGTGGAAATGCAGCCAGCTCAGAGAGGATGTCCAGGTGGCTTACTTTGGAGTTGATTTGTCCCACCAACTCAAATGGAGAAGTCGTCTTTGTAGGGCTACTCTAGTTGAGGCGAATTCAGAGCTCCAGCACAGCAGCAGGGCTTCACCGGGCAAACCAACGGTCCAGGGGTTGCAGCAGGCATCTCTTTCAAGTTCTTCTTCAGATTCCTTCATCCAGTGGTTGACTCTGCTTTCCAAGCCAAAAAGCCTCGTCTTTTATGTAGGTTTCTCCCATTCATTCCAGCTTAGCTGTCAATCCTTGCCGGACAACCAGCCGGCCAATCACCTTTGGGTGCATTCCTGTAACCAAGGGGATTAAGCACAGGGAGTTGTGGGCACCACTCTCACTTCCTGCCCCTACCAGACCTACTGGAGCCAGATTGTCTCCAAAGACAAAACGAACAAAGGGACCAGGCCTGGTTTGGCATGCAGAGTAAATCTCAAGAAGGACCTTTCCAACAAGAAATGGTGAAAAAAGAAGACCGGGCCTTTTTGACGAAATGGGCACCCATGGGTGCTTTACTGCAGCTGCAAATGCAACCCGCGGTAAAAACCTACAATGGTAGTAAAAAGTAAACCACAGCTACTAGCCATTAATTGTAGAAAGGGTAACATAAAATTGTTACATGAGAAAGTAGACAAAGGGAATCCTAAGTAACCCCTCCAGCACCCTATGGTAAGATAGTGTGTGCTGTGTCTAGAAAGTTACAAAATGTAAGTACAATAGGTCCATATACATATGCAGAGAAAGAGCTATGTCTAACACTGTACATTCAATTCCTTGTAGGTGACTCAGGCTATCCGCAGTTACCGTGGCTGATGAAATCTGTGGGGAAACAGAGTATACCACAGAAGGCTGCCTATAATGAGGCCCACAGGAGGACCATTCATTGAGCACACCTTCAGACTGCTGAAGGCTAGATTCATGCGCATCCACCACACAGGTGGTGCACACATGTGCAGCCCTGAGAAAGTGTGTAAAATCATAGTCATATGGGCAATGCTGCACAACATGTGCACACAGAGGAACATATAGATGCCTCCAGATGTGGATCATTCCCCTCCTGGCTCTGATGAGGAAGACGTTGCAGGTGAATACAGGGCACCTCAGGACATATGTGGGGAGGTGAGGGAAGGACGAATGGTCCGCCAGGACCTCATGGGCAACTTTTTTGACTGGGCACATAGGCACCTCTGATGTCACTGATGATTCACTGCATGCACATGTATCACCACCATAGAATAAACGCAGTGCAAATTGTCTAGACTAAACAGTGATTTATTATACAATCAACAAACCCTGATCCCCAACTCCATTACCCACCCCTTGATCCCCCAACTCCATCACCCACCCACCACCCAGATCCTCCAACTCCATCACCCACCCCACACCCTGAGTCTGCCCCATGTGCTTAACCACTAGCATTTCCTCTTGTCCCCTTTTTGCGCGGGTAGGGGAGCACAAGACGTTCAGCGCTGGGAATAGCTGGTTGGCGTGATGGCCTCTGATCCCTCAGTAGGGATGGCTGGCAAGGAACTAACTGGCTCACTGCCCCAGAGGTGTTGCATGTTTACATTGATGCCCCTGGCCATGCTCTTATGTGAGGCCGAAATATGTTCAGAAAGCTCCCTCACCCTCTGGCTCACAAGGCTCTTGGTTACATTTGCGTGCACTGTGGTCCAGCACAGCCGGTCAATGGATGTGGCCACCCACCCAGAGGCCCCTGATTCATGTTGCTCATGGCCTGCGAATGGCACAATTGCCCTTGTGCAATGGCATGCATTTCGCCTGCTGTTCCTCAATTCTGTCCAGACACTCTCCCAAATGGCTTGCAATGTGGGGCCCTGTACTGTCTCAGGAGATCGTTGGGGGCCCATACACTTGTTGTTGGGTGCCCAGCCTGCATGGTCGTTCATGTCCTCTGAGTGCTTGAAGTGGAGGGTACTGCCATAAGAAAAAGGGAAATGGGGGGACTACAAGTGTGAGAGGCTGCCGGGGGGGGGATCATTCTGGTGAGAAGTGCCTCACAGGTGAACATGCAGGACTGGAGTTGGTGGAAGCCGACTCAGATGCACAATGGCAGCGGGTGTCAGGATGCCTACCCCCTGGCATCCGGATCAAGCCCATCAGCCCCGGGAGCAGGCATCCAGACATTTACAAAAACCCCAGCAGCCCCAGCTAGGGGCTGTCTTGGTTCAGTCCTGGCGCGTAGGCACCAGGCTCATAATAAAAATCAGTCCTGGCACCATAGGCGCCAGGCTCATAGACATTACTTACCTCATGCAGACCATGCTGCAAATAAATCCAAGCCAACGTGAGGCCTGGATGGGACTATTTTACTACAGGGACTATTTTTTACTCGGGTGTGGTCCTGGGGAAGTTCTTTCCTGGGACTACTTTGAGGCTATTTAAACCACGCCCGAACAGCAGCACATGCTTCGTGCTATTCTGCATCCAGCAGCGTGACTCTCACCGTGCCTGCAGCCAGCATCCAGTCTTCTGCAACGCCCGCGTGCCTGCAGCCAGCATCCATTCTTCTGCCACGCCCGCCTCGAATCCGGAGCTCCTAGTATAAAGAGGAAGAAAAGGACAAGGTTAGAAAACGAACTTATTTCAAATTCCTCACCCGATTCCGGATCCATTTCATCTCCCGACCTGGAAAGTACATCAGTCCTGCACGCGTCGCTTCGCCAGCTCCAGCACGGCGCCATACTCACCAGTTCTCTCAGCATCTTTCGATCCGGCACTGTCTCCATCATTTCTTCACCGTACTCCGGCACCTAGGGGCACAAGAATAACAAGGTGAGCCAAGGGAATCAACAAATACCTCTTATCACCATACCCTTACCTGATTTACCACTGGCGGTATTATTCTCCATATCTTCATATGCCGCATCTGTAAAGAGGGAGAAAAACAACACGTTAATGCATGCAATAGTTACCGGACAGCGTTGGGTAACACAGACTCTTACCTGAACGCCAGCAGCAGCTACGAGACCTTCTTCTCACAAACTCTGTTTGCAACTTAAGGAAGGAAGGGGACAAGAGTGAACATCGGGCACATTGAACTCTTTGAACTTGATACTTACCAATCCCTCCTGGGACTTCAGAGTCAATTCTTACCGGAACTCTCCTAACGCCTTCAAACCAGTGAAGTAACTGGTATCTACGCGCCCCTGCAAGACACGCAGGATGGAGAGCTCATCTTTTACAAACATAAGGTGAGGTTACTAAGGGGATATCAGAGGTGATTAGTGGGGGAGAGCGAGAACAGTTGGGAGGCCATCACTAAAACCCACAGGTGGCTAATCCCTGTCTCCACTTGCAGGAAAATACTTCTTCGGGTCCAGCAGACGAGACTAGGCGGGCCAGTCCAGACAGTCATCTCTGCAATACACATCACGTTGACGGAGACCGCAGCTGTCCGGGTCCGATCGACACCCCTGTGGGGTCCAGGTGAGCGTAACAGAACGCAAAGCCTTTCTAAAAATACCCACCCGGGTGTTATGGAAACCTCGGAAACCGACCAACTGGCCCAGTGCATAGATTACCGCGCATTAAATCAGATTACGGTAAAAAAACGATACCCATTGCCTCTGATCCCCGAATTACTAGACCAAGTAAAGGATGCTTGTATCTACACTAAGTTAGATCTCTGAGGGGCATAGCATCTGGTACGTGTCAAAAAAGGTGACGAATGGAAGACTGCCTTTCGCACCAAGTACAGATTATTCGAATATCAGGTGATGCCCTTTGGGTTGTGCAATGCACCATCAGCCTTCCAGTATTTTATGAACGATGTCCTTCGTGAACTCATTGACGTCTGTGTCGTCGTATACATAGATGATATTCTAGTGTACTCCTCCTCAGAATCAGACCATGTTAAGCACGTGCGTGCAGTCCTTGAGAAACTACGCCAGCACAAGTTATATGCAAAATTGGAAAAATGTGTTTTTCATGCTACGAAAGTTGAATTTCTTGGATTTATCCTGACCCCAAAGAGAGTCCGAATGGACTCTCAAAAGGTGGCCGCAATTCTCAAGTGGCCATCACCCAGTTCAGTCAAAGGGGTACAAAGCATGCTCGGATTTGCTAATTTCTACCGCAGATTCATTCCAGACTTCTCCCATGTTGTACACCCCATCACAGCACTTTTGCGAAAAAACAAACGCTTCCTGTGGACCGAAGAGGCTGAAAAGACCTTCCAAGAGCTGAAAGCGAAATTCACATCAGCACCTGTCTTAAAGCATCCACGCCCTGAGCTTCCATACATAGTAGAAACTGATGCATCCAGTTTAGCCATGGGAGCTGTCCTGTCCCAGAAGGATCCTGAAACCGGTCAACTTCACCCAGTAGCGTTTTGGTCTAGAAAGTTCTCAGCACCTGAGTTAAACTATGCGATTACCGATAAAGAGCTATTAGCTATCAAATCCACCTTTAAGGCTTGGCGGCACTACCTTCTTGGTGCCAGGCATACCATTACCCTAATCACTGATCACCGGAACCTGCAGTATTTAAAAACAGCCAAAGCCCAATCATCGCGACAACTTCGATGGGCATTGTTCTTTGCCGAATTCTATTTCGTGATCACTTATCGACCAGGCCACAAAAATGGCAAAGCAGATGCCTTATCCCGAATAGGGATGGGAGAAGCATATGCAAACCCGGAACCGGTGCCAAAAATTCCCGAGCAAAGAATTCTTGGCATAACGACTCAACAGACACTAGAAGATATTGATTCAAAAATCCAACAACTCTTCGATCCAGCAACCCTGCAGGACTGGGTAAAGAAAGGCCTGGACTACTCAGTCGTCAATGACCTATTTTACTATCAAGGACGACTATTTCTACCACACAAGGAAATACAAGAACTAGTCATCTCCAATTACCATGAGACCCTGATGGAAGGGCACCCAGGTATCGCAAAAACTGAAGCGAAAATTAAGAGACAGTTCTGGTGGCCCACTTGGCGAAAAGACGTAAAGTCATTTGTGATGTCTTGTGGCATTTGCGCCCAAAACAAAAGCCAGAAGAAAAAAACCTGCTGGCCTTTTACAACCTTTGGATATTCCACCTACACCATGGCACACCTTGTCTTTAGACTTTATTACAGATCTACCTCCATGTAATGGATTTAACACCATCCTACTTATTGTGGATCTTTTTTCCAAGATGGCCCACTTTATTCCTTTAAAGGATTACCTTCCGCTTCAATTTTGGCTAAGGAGTTCCTCGAAAACATTGTTCGAATACACGGATTTCCTTCCGTATTGGTCTCTGACCGAGGCAGTCAATTCATTTCACAATTTTGGAAGAAATGTGTTCAATTGGCGCAAATCGACGTGAGGTTACCAACCAGTCACCATCCCCAGACCGATGGTCAGATGGAGAGGACCAACCAGACCCTTCAACAGTACCTACGTTGCATGCTGCACCAGACCGAAAGCAATTGGAAGGATATTTTATGGATTTCCGAATATGCATACAAAGCTCAGTACATTCTGGAACCGGACAAAGCCTCTTCTATACCATATATGGACATCACCCTCGAACCTCTGAACTCAATTCGCCTCAGCACTTAGAAATGCCTGCAGTTAGTCATTTACACTCTACTAATACACAAGCCTTTAAGGAGGCAGCAGAACATTTGAAACAAGTGAAAGAGAAATATAAGAAAAATGCTGATCAACATAGAAGCAATGCTCCACGATATCAGATTGGGGATCAAGTTTGGCTGGCTACAAAACACATACCTCTAAAAGGAACTCAGACTTCTAATCCTAGGTATTTGGGACCTTACACTATTAAGGCCATTATCAACCCGGTGGCCGTCAAGTTGGAATTACCCTCTAATATGCGGATCCATCCCGTCTTTCATGTTTCACTTCTGAAACCAGTTCAACCCGGGACAAGACTTGCCAAACCACCTGACCCCATCCTAATAGATGGAGAACCTGAATTCGAGGTAAAGAATATCCTGGACTCTAAGTTGGTTAAATCAAGACTTTTTTATTTAATGGACTGGAAAGGTTACAGACCACAGGAAAGGTCATGGGAGCCTAGTGACCACGTTCATGCACCTCGGTTGGTGAAGAAATTCCATCTGAACTTCCCAGACAAACCAGGGCCAAGGGGAAGAACAACTTTAGGAGGGGCCTTGGGGGGGGAGTGCTGTCATGATGCCTACCCCCGGGCATCCGGATCAAGCCCATCAGCCCCGGGAGCAGGCATCCAGACATTTACAAAAACCCCAGCAGCCCCAGCTAGGGGCTGTCTGGGTTCAGTCCTGGCGCCGTAGGCACCAGGCTCATAATAAAAATCAGTCTTGGCGCCATAGGCGCCAGGCTCATAGACATTACTTACCTCATGGAGACCATGCTGCAAATAAATCCAAGCCAACGTGAGGCCTGGATGGGACTATTTTACTACAGGGACTATTTTTTACTCGGGTGTGGTCCTGGGGAACTTTCCTGGGACTACTTTGGAGGCTATTTAAACCACGCCCGAACAGCAGCACATGCTTCGTGTTATTCTGCATCCAGCAGCGTGACTCTCACCGTGCCTGCAGCCAGCATCCAGTCTTCTGCAACGCCCGCGTGCCTGCAGCCAGCATCCATTCTTCTGCCACGCCCGCCTCGAATCCGGAGCTCCTAGAATAAAGAGGAAGAAAAGGACAAGGTTAGAAAACGAACTTATTTCAAATTCCTCACCTGATTCCGGATCCATTTCATCTCCCGACCTGGAAAGTACATCAGTCCTGCACGCGTCGCTTCGCCAGCTCCAGCACGGCACCATACTCACCAGTTCTCACAGCATCTTTCGATCTGGCACTGTCTCCATCATTTCTTCACCGTACTCCGGCACCTAGGGGCACAAGAATAACAAGGTGAGCCAAGGGAATCAACAAATACCTCTTATCACCATACCCTTACCTGATTTACCACCGGCGGTATTATTTTCCATATCTTCGTATGCCGCATCTGTAAAGAGGGAGAAAAACAACACGTTAATGCATGCAATAGTTACCGGACAGCGTTGGGTAACACAGACTCTTACCTGAACGCCAGCAGCAGCTACGAGACCTTCTTCTCACAAACTCTGTTTGTAACTTAAGGAAGGAAGGGGACAAGAGTGAACATCGGGAACATTGAACTCTTTGAACTTGATACTTACCAATCCCTCCTGGGACTTCAGAGTCAATTCTTACCGGAACTCTCCCAACGCCTTCAAACCAGTGAAGTAACTGGTATGTACGCGCCCCTGCAAGACACGCAGGATGGAGAGCTCATCTTTTACAAACATAAGGTGAGGTTACTAAGGGGATGTCGGAGGTGATTAGTGGGGGAGAGCGAGAACAGTTGGGAGGCCATCACTAAAACCCACAGGTGGCTAATCCCTGTCTCCACTTGCAGGAAAATACTTCTTCGGGTCCAGCAGACAAGACTAGGCGGGCCAGTCCAGACAGTCATCTCTGCAATACACATCACGTTGACGGAGACCGCAGCTGTCCGGGTCCGATCGACACCCCTGTGGGGTCCAGGTGAGCGTAACAGAGGGTGCAGTGGGCTGGGCATATGCCTGGATGTTTTCATCATTGGCCGGGTGTGTTTGTACTCCTGAGTCCCCAGCAGTCGTGGGGGAGGTTCCCCTGTTGCGGGTGGAGCAGCAGCCTCCATAATGGCTGGAATAGGTGGTTGAATTGTGGCTGGTGTGCCGGTGGCCATGGAGGTGGATGGTACTGTCCCCTTTGATTTGCTTGTTTTTGTCACAGTCCCTTTCATGCCTGAGTCATGGCATGTGGCCTTTGTAGGACTTGCTTGTGCCGGTGTGCACAAAGTACTGGCACTTCTGAAGGTGCCTGGGTGTCTTGTGTGCCTGTTGGGAGATATGAAAGTGTGCGCCAATACCTTGATGGAAATATTTTAGGTGTGTTGTTGTGTATTGTCAGGTGTACTATGCTGTCACAGGTTGCTAGGCATCCAGGGCGGGTATATTTCATGTGACTGACATTATGCCAGTTTGCAGCATGGATTAATGTGCATGCATATGATCATTGTGGGGGTCGTGCCTTGCTTGGACCGTTCAGTCATGTGCATCACTGACACACAGGGTCACGTGTGCGCATGTAGGGCAGGACAGATGTTGCTGCATATCCTGTAGTACTGTCAGCTGAGGGGTGCCCTGCTAGTTGTGGTGGCCTCATGATGACATAAGGTTGGACATTCGGCCTCATTACAGGTTTGGCGGTAGCCTTGCCGGTAAAACCGTCAGGCTACTACCAAACTTGTGATTTTCTTCTGGCACACGCGAATGGCCAATTACCGGGCTATTCCGGCCCTGCCGGACCTGGTATTTGCCCAATCGCGGGCGCTGGAAAAAAATGCTCCCCATTCCCATTGAGCCGTGTAGGGCTCAATGGAAATGGGGAGGTCGGATGCACCGACACCATTCAGAATGATGGCGATGCATCCGAAATGCTGTGCTCGCGAGTGCCGCTCTGCCCGCCAGGTCAGACCTGGCGGGCAGAAAGGCACCCGCGAGCACAGCTGGTAGCTTGCCGGTCTGGGAACTACAGTACCGGCAAGCTTACCGGTACTGTAGTTCCCGGACTGCCAAACTTATAATGAGGCCCATTGTCTCCATTGGGGCCTTGCAGCTACTAGTCAGTTGCAGTGGTTGTTAGTTTGAGACACATCCAGTGGTGTTCTTTGCTTGACATGCGCTGCATGTTTGGTATCATGCTTGCTGTGGTTTCTGTGCATGAGTTACCAGTGTGCAGTCAAGGGGTGGTTGTGATGTGTAATGCAGATGTGTGACAGTCCTTGTTACTTGCAGTTCAATGGTGGTTGTTTCGTACATCATGCCCTCGTCATCCTACTTGGTTGGAATTTAAGGGGGATCACAGCATTCATAAATCATGATGTAATGACCTGCAGTTTCACATGGATGGGTAATGCATTGTTGGGGTTAAAGTCACATGGATGCATGGCAGTTTATGCATGTCTACATGCTATTAGGGTTGTGCTGCAATGGGCCCATCATTCACTCATGTACTCACAAGGTTATCCCTGGATGCTGGGTCTGACCTCTGCCGAACCCAGGCCCCCCATGCAGAGAATGCTGCTGACTATCTCCTCCCATGGGGTCAGCTGTAGAGGGTCTACTGTTCCTCCAGCTCTGGCTCTGGCAATTAGGGTGCAGACTCGTGCCTTGAGGCCCTTCCACCTCTTTTTCATGTCATCAATGTCCTGTGGGATGCGGCCTACATCCACCACCTTGGCCCTTACGTCTGCTGTGAAGGCATCATGAAGCAAGACACAGACTACAGATTCAAAGTTCAAAATGAAATGGTTTATTAACTCAAATGTCAGGATGGTTAAATGCCTAACTTGCCTTATGCTAAGGTGGGATTTCCCTACCTGAACAAAACTAAGGAAAGTCAGAGTTAGAAAGTTCAACTTAAATGTCTGTCTGTGTCCAAAACCATCCCTGCATTTACAACTAAAGCTAAACAATCTGTAGGGATGTCCACAATTAAAGAAATGGTGATCAAAACAAAGTTCAGAGCTTCTTCCAGCTCCAAGCTTTCTTTTCAGCTCTCCATCCCCAAGTTCAGAGAAGTTCCACAAAAGTCTTGAGATTAACTTTCTCAAGTTCAAACGAGAATTCTCCTTCTGTGGCTAATTCCCCTTACCTATAGAGTCCCCCAGCAGCTTTGCTGGATTTGAAGGGTTTGTTTCTTTTTACCTGCTAAGAGTGAGACCCTTTTTCCCACTCTTAGGCATTTTTGCTATGTGTGTTCTATGCTATTTTTGTGTTTAATGCCTATGGGATCTTTCTCAACCCCATAAGAACCATCTTTATTCACATGTGTTACACAGCACCCTCAGTGCAGTGACACAGGGGTGTCGTAGCGACCCCCAAACATAGACTCCATACCCTGGGACTGACTACTGTCTCCCAGGGCATGTAAAGTCCCCATTGACTTTACTAGTCGAATCCTATGAACTAAACCAGTACAACCCATCTTACTATGGAGGTACTGGAAGGGGTTAATAGTTTTTCCCCTATGCTCATTTTCGAGAGGGTACCGTACAGTCCCTCTCTCAAAAGGTTCTGGCTGGTGGCAGTGGTTACTATCGTAAATATTCGACCGCAAATATTTCCCTATGGGATTTTCCCATTGTTCGAGGCTACCACTTTTTCTGACAGCCTCTAACATACCGCCGGTGTATTTTAATATTAACTTTACTGTGGTAGGTTTTTATTGCCAGCACTATAATATAACTTTTCTCGTGTCTTCCTCTAAACTCCTAACCCAGGTCGGGATCCTTTGTTTGTCCTTTTGGCGGGCTTCTGCCGAGAAACCCTCCTTTCGGCACCACTGAGTCTGGGTTGGGTCCATTGTGTGGGAGGGGGAGTAGGACCCCTGGACAGGGTTGCCTCAGCAACCCATGTCGCACTCTATTCTGATAGGCTGGAGGGTCTCCCGCCAAGATGACCACTCCACTGTGTGAGTGACAGCTATGCTGTATGAATGGAGATCTTTTTGCATAAATGCAGGGTCCTGAGGACTGAAAAAGCAAGACGTCACCACTGGAACTAAGAAGCCGAAGAGGAGAGAAGCCAAAGACATCTGCAACGACTGAACCACCGGTGAAGCCATGCTGCAGCGTCTCACCACTATTCTCCACACGACGAGAGAAGATATTCACCTGCAAGAGCCTTCTTCCCTTGAACTGGTGGGGCCAACCAGTTTGCCAATCGCCTTCCCGGACCTGCCTTGGTCGAATCTCCCGTACCCTGTACTCGGAGGCCCGATAGCCAGGCACCAGTCCACCCGGACCGCGATTTAAAGGAGCGTACCTTTTATTCGTCGGGCAGCACCGCGGCTGGTTTCATCCCTGGGCAGTGCAGTAACTCGAACCTTCCTCCATGACGAGAGCCTCTCTTCCTCTGCTGGATCACCCGAACTGCAGGAACTACCAGGAACAACCGCCACCGCAAGAGCCACTTCTCCATTTTAAGGTACATTGTTCCGCCAGGCCGTCCTTTCTTCGCGGTAGCACTAAAGGTGTTTTAAATCCTTTACCTACCTGTTTGGTTGGCCGTCCCTCTCGCTTAAGTATGTTGTTTTCAACGTCTGCATCCACCTTTTCCACTTCGTTAACTTAAGACTTGACTGCAGCTACAAGAACATTTTGCTCCTGGGCCCTTGCCCTGTACCAACCGACTTTGGCACAGGCCTACTGACTCTGGTCACATTTGTTAGATCTGCCTTCTTTAGATTGATTCTCAGCTAGAACTGTGTGGTGCACCGATTTTCTTTTAACTACCCTTTCCTTCCCATTTCGTTAACCTTGTGAAATGCCATTTTGCTCTGTTTTCATTTAAGTATTGCTTATACTGATACACTGCCTTGCTTAAACTGGTTCACAAACTGATAGGAAGTGTTGCTAGGGTACATAAGAACCTATTTCTATATAACTTGTGCTTTCCCTCCCTTGTGAGGAATTGTTAGAGGATCCCTTGTGTGTAGTTGTCACTGTGCCGTTTTGCTCAGTTTTCACTCTGGTTGACTTGGTCTACAATTTAACTTGGGAGTGTGTATATTTTTCCTTTGACTTAATTTAACTTGCTTGATGACTGTGATACATGTGTTTTATTAGAAGTGTTTAAAATAAATATATATATACTTTTTTAAATACAAAGCTTTGATCAGTGTTTCAGTGTACCGTAGTCTAGTGGGCCTATTGTGTAAACCCTGAATACTGCTCATCTCCCTCTTGAGATAAGTCTGACTGCTCAGCCACAGCTACCAACCAAATCTTTGTGGTACAGACTGATACCAAAAGGGGATTTATTGCTCTCACCTCTAGTCCTAATCTTGTGTAGTGCTCCCTAAGGGAACTGCACAGGATTCTGCCTAACAAACACAAACCCAGATCAGCTTGACACTCCTGGATTGAATTAACAGTACTCTTATATTATTCCTTATTGGTTCATTTAAACAATGGTCCTCATTAGGAGTTTGCAGGTCCCGATACAACGGTACCGGTAAGCTTACCGGTACAGTTGTATCCGGACCGGCAATCTCTGAGGCGTGCTCGCGGGTGCCTTTCATTCCGCCAGGTCTAACCTGGCGGAATGAAAGGCACCCGCGAGCACAGCTTGTCTGTAGCACCGGCACAGTAATGAACCGTGCCGGTGCTACAGCCATTGTTACGCTCACCTGGTATCCACGGGGGCAGCACACGATACTGGTTGGAGGTTTAAGCGCTATCCCGGACCCCTCTCTGCTTGGTTATGTGCCAGACGTTGGGTAGCGCCTATAACAGGAGAATGGAGGGTTAAGATACTGGTTCTGTGATGGGTGGACTCCCACTTCCCTCTGGTCCAAATCCCCACCCTTGGGGTTATTGCTCACCTTAGGTTTTTGTGCGTTGAACTCTCCGTCCTGCATCTCTCTGCAGGGGCGCGTGGTTGGTGCGGGCGTTCCGTGGACCTAGTTGCTTCACTGGTCCTTGTGCCCTTATGTTGGGTCCAGACCGGCTGTGATTCCGACTCTGCTTGTTGTCTTCCAGTTGAATTATAATGTCTTTTCCGTCTTTATTCTATCTCTTTCTTTCCCTCCGTTTTCTCTGTCTCCTCAGTGTCTTGCTCCACTACGCTGTTCCCTAACAATGTCTGTTTTTGTTTTCACAGGGATGGTTGCGATCTCGGAGTTGCTGCGCCGATGGTGAAGACCACAGTGAGTTATTGATGCGTGGAGTGCTGCACTGTTTATTGGTGTTAATTGCTAACTTGTGTTCTCTTCTCTTTGTACAGGTTGCAGTGATGTTCCGGAGTGATGAGCGATGGAAGCGCTGCTTGCCCAGGTAAGTGTTTTGTTAATGCTGACCTTGTTCCTTCTCCCTTGCAGGTTGCGGTGAAACCCGAAGATGGGCGAGGTAAGAGAAGCGCAGGCTGCTGCCAGGACTCGCTGCTTGCCCAGGTGAGAATTGTTATTAATGCTGTCCTTGTTTCTTTACCTTTGCAGGTTGGGGCGAACTCGGGAGATGGGTGAGGTAACCGAAGCGCAGGATGGATTCAAGGCCGGTTACTTCACAGGTAAGTGTTCTTGCTCGCTAATGCTGTTCTTGTTCTTCCAGGTTATTGATGGAATCCGGATCTAGGGCTTCAGGATAGGGCCGCCGGAGAAGCAGATGAGCAGGAGCTGGACACGGTGAGCGTTACACTGCAGGAGTGCAGAATAACGCGAAGCGTGTTCTGCTTTTTGGGTGTGGTTTAAATAGCCCAGGTAAAGTAGTTCCAGGTCAAGTAGTTCCAGGCCCAGCCACACCCAAAACACTAGACCACATGACTTGGTTCTAAAGAACTGAGCTGTGTAATAGGCCTCCATGTTGGATTAAGGTCCAAAACTGGCATTGCTTTATTCCTGATAATGAGCCTTGCGCCAAAGGCGCCAGGACTGATTGCATGTAAGTTTCTGATGAAGTTTTAAGGCCCTTGGGGCCAGTGTGAAGGACGTTAGCCCCACTGCTGCCAGGGTGCTGTTATACCTGAGGGGGTCAGGGGCATGGATCCTGACAGCCATCCTCATTCCCTATAGGCTCAAACGGGAATGGGGAATCGCCTGATTTCGGCACCCGCGAAAGAGCAATTACCGGGTCCGATTTTACCGGCAAGACTACCTTCAACATTGTAATGAGGCCCAATGTCTTTGACTATCACAATTGAAAGTTCCCTGGTCTAGGCGCAGTTGTCAGACCACATGGTCCACCCATCACAGGTAACACCGACAGGAACCCTCTGCTGTTCTACCCACGCAGGTTCTTCTTTATCTGCTCCTGTGTAAAGGTTCACACTCACTTAGCTTCTTCTTGTTGGACTCTTGGTTGTATGTGAAGGTTCACACTCACTTGGCTTCTCCTGGTAAGCCTCTTGTCTTTGCCACAATGTGTCACATCTCCTTTTGCCAGTCTTTGGCCTTGCCGTACTGCATTCAATATTCATCATAATTAAGTTTGCTGCTTAGTTTCCATACAACCCGTTGGTTTGTATCACTCTGTGCATGCTTTCCGGCCCATTCGGCATTCGTTCCGTTTACACACAGCCCCCTCGGAGCGCCCCTGTCTCGAGTGATGTTCCCTCACACTCACCGGTCTCCGGCGGTCCTGTTGGGTGGCTGCAATGGACCACTTCTCGTTCGCCTGCTGGCTTGCCTTTGGCTGCGAGCCCCGCTCGCACCTTTGATGCTTCTCTGTGTTCGCCTGCAGCTCCGCTTGTCTTCCACGGACGCTGGCTGCGGTTTGTTTTCTTTTTATTTGTCCGCAGCTCCAGCTGCGCTTCCTGACCATGGAGGCTCCCCCACCTGTGGAAAGCCAACAGCCCCTTTTTCTCCTGGGCTCCAAAGGTCTCTGAGGTAATCTACCGGCATCCTGGATTCCCTGCAGGACCCACCACAGTTGCCTCCTCTGAAGCTGGATCCCCTGCTGGTCTCTTGCACTCAGGCCTCCCTGCTGCTCTTTACAGTCCATTGGACTTGCCTGGCTGTAGTTAGAGAGACATGCCTGACCTTCACAGTACTCTGCAGGCAGCTTCCTCATCGCATTACTAGCGTTCACTACTCCTAGTCGCCTTTTACTCATTCTAGTACTGTCATAGGTAAATTGTGGGAAAATGAGGGGAGATGTTTTACAGTAGCCTTTAAAGGTCGGGGGGGGTTAGGTTGGTGTTCAATAGGGAAATTATACCATGTCTCGCCTGTGGGTACACCTCTCCCAATCCCCAGTGACCCTCCACCAAGGTGATCCTCCCTTGCTTCTCCACCCCCAGGGTCAGGATCCAAATGTGGTGGCCTTTCCCTGCCCACCTCAGAAGAGGATCCAGGGGAGTAGGAGTGAGGATACCCTCAGGTTTCTCACACGGCCCAGATGGCGTTCTTGCAGTGCTGGGTGGTCTTGGTGTCTTGTGATTGTTGAATTTGGGTTTTCACACCTGGATATCTGGTACCTTTGTCTTGCCTTTCCCTGCAGATATGATTGGGCTTGCCTCTGGGGATGGATGGCTCTCCTGCAGGTTGATTTTCAGTGGGTTGTGTTTTTAAAGATGGCTGCCACAGTACTTCCTTTCCTTCCATGACCTTATTTTTGCCGGCGGAATTACCGCCAGCGCAAATAACGTCAATTTAGCACAGATTGACCCGCCTGTAACGGTAATTCCACTGAATGTGGGTGGATTACTGGTGTGTACTTTATTTTCAGCGGTAATTCTGCCAGACAGAATTATTGTAAACGCCAATCATGGGTGCGGGATCCTGCCAAGGTGTAATCACCTTTTGATGCTTTTCCGTGTTTGCCTGCAGCTCTGCTTGTCTTCCACAGACGCTAGCTGCGGTTTGTTTTCTTTTTATTTGTCCGCAGCTCCAGCTGCGCTTCCCCGACCATCGAGGCTCCCCCACCTGCGGAAAGCCAACAGCCCCACTTCTCCTGGGCTCCAAAGGTCTCTGGGGTCATCTGCCGGCATCCTGGCTTCCCTGCAGGACCCACCACGGGTGCCTCCTCTCAAGCAGGATCCCCTGCCGTTCTCTGTCACACAGGCCTCCCTGCTGCTGGTCTTCCTGCTGCTCTTTACAGTCAATTGGACTTGCCTGGCTGTAGTTAGAGAGACATGCCACGACCTTCACAGTACTCTTCAGGCATCTTCCTCATCCCAGTACTAGAGTGGTGAAATGAGTTCCTAGTGTTCACTACTCCAAGTCGCCTTTTGCTCGTCCTAGTACTGTCATAGGTAAATTGTGGGATAATGAGGGGAGATGTTTTACAGTAGCCTATAAAGGTCGGGGGAGGGTTAGGTTGGTGTTCAATAGGGAAATGGGATACCATGTCTCTCCTGTGGGTACCCCACTCCCAATCCCCAATGACCCTCCACCAAGGTGATACTCCCTTGCTTCTCCACCCCCAGGGTCAGGATCCAAAAGTGGTGGCCTTTCCCTGGCCACCTGAGAAGAGGATCCAGAGGGAGTAGGAGTGAGGATACCCTCAGGTTTCTCACACTGCCCAGATGGCATTCTTGCAGTGATGGGTGGTCTTGGCGTCAAGTGATTGTTGAATTTGGGTTTTCACACCTGGATATCAGGTACCTTTGTCTTGCCTTTCCCTGCAGGCATGATTGGGCTTGCCTCTGGGGATGGATGGCAGTCCTGAAGGTTGATTTTCAATGGATTGTGTTTTTAAAGATGGCTGCCACAGTACTTCCTTTTCCTTCGATGACCTTATTTCTGCCGGCGGCATTACCACCAGCGCAAATAACATCGATTTAGCACGGATTGACCCGCCGGTAATGGTAATTCCACCGAATATGGGTGGATTTATTAGTGTGTACTTTATTTTCAGCTGTAATTCTGCCAGACAGAATTACCGTAACCGCCAATCATGGGTGCGGGATCCTGCCAAGGTGTAATTACTGCTGTATTACCGCCAAACTCGTAATGAGCCCCTCTGCAGAGGAAACATTGGACCTCATTACAAGTATTCTGGTAAAATGGCAGTAATACCAGATTATCGTTACCGGTGGGGTGATTGCCAGAAATTACTGGTGTATCAGGCACGTGCACATCCCCCCGCCAGTAACGGTTTTAGCATCACTTTTAACTTTTACCCCCAAACCTGTAATGAGGCCCATTGTATTCCTCAGAACCAACGTTAACCATAAATTAATATAACCTGTTCTTTTCCACATGTATCCGAGAGCATGAGTTATTTTTCCGAAGAAATACACAAAATATGTTTGACTTTTATCTACATGCACTAAGCATGACCGCAAGGCAGCAAACGATAAACCTAACATATGTTGCCTGCCAAGGGCAATGAGTGATTCACGTAGAATAGTGGCAGAATTGGTAAGCAGAGTGACCTGACCCTATGAGCCATGGAGGGGGGAATGTAACATTGTATAACAAATCAGAGTTGCTATCCAATGATGATATGTAATTGATTTAATACATGTAAATGAATCGCGTAAAGTTTAATTGACAGCAATTATTGCTTGAATTGGAGTTATCTGTGCTTGTTTGAAAACAATTAAAGCAGTAGTTCTTGGCAACTACTGTAGCATGTCCCTATTCATGTTATGGCTGCATTTGCACTTTTGTAATGCTAATGTTTTCTTACAGTGAATGATTTGCCCTCTATGGTGAATGATGTAAAATACCTGATTTTACTAGCCAAGACGTACAAAATAAGTAAGCGAGAAGAAGTGGTGGAAACGTTCAACAAGGTAACAGGTGGTACAATGTAAAGTTGATTTGAAGTTTCTCATTTACTAAGTGGATTTGGCAATTGCAAACCTAAGCAAGGTTCAATGCATGCTGGTCGTTATTACTCATTGTAGAAAGATCAGTACTGTCACTACCCGTTCGATTTACTTCAATTGGAATTCCTTCATCAGAATACAAAAACAAAGTGAACAATTTAGCAGCCTTTCCCCAGAAATTAAGTAGTCTCATAGCATCCCCTGAGTTTGGTATACATAGTTAATTGTGATAGATCTAGATTTAAAGTTATCGTCCTGTTTTGAGTTCCAAAATATTTCTCATTCAAGACATAAATGTTTCCTCAGTTAACCAATACATTATTTTAATTTTGACTACAAATCACAAAATGTACCTTAATTGGACCTCAAAGATGCTCTAATAGTATTAGACAACATACTTTTA
This sequence comes from Ambystoma mexicanum, assembly GCF_040938575.1. Classification (NCBI taxonomy): domain Eukaryota; kingdom Metazoa; phylum Chordata; class Amphibia; order Caudata; family Ambystomatidae; genus Ambystoma; species Ambystoma mexicanum. Next base: position 600,532,993 of record NC_090924.1, read on the forward strand.
ATTTTATCCGTAAACATTCTTAGTTTGACCCATTAATGATCCTCATTTGGGTCCCAGAGATTTCATATTTTGTATCCCAAAGCTGCACCTCACTTGGATTAAACATGAGTCTCTCTTTTATGCTGTGAGGTCCTTTGCCTTGATTCTAACATATCACCCCTAGTGTGAGGAAAGTCTTCTCTGATGTCGAAGTAGCGCCTTTTATTTAGACTGCTGGGCTGCCTGGATGTGTCAGTAGACTTGAAAGTGATTTTTTTGGGCAAGACCCTAATTTTGTTTTGGGTAGTGTCTCTCCTGGTAACAGCATAAGGACTTATTTATCACCAAGTCCTAGGATGATAAACTACGTTAACGTGCAATGGCCAAACCAAACAAGATCTCTCTTGATATAGGTGTTCTGTGTCAGACCTCTTGTGGTTACTTCTACCTACAACAGTTTTGCCTTCTGCATTCGTCTTTCCTAATTGTGTAAAACTGTACCTGGCCGGGAATGGCCCACTAGCCCGAGATGATAGATCCAAGGGAAGCTAAGTGATGGTCTTCACCAAGTGCTCAGGACTTTTACCAGCTTTGAAAACCCCACCCCCGCTATAAAACCATTAGCAACACAAACAAAAAACCTGCTAATTTACATTTTGTTTACGGAAAATCGTCTTTGCGTGTTCTGCTTGTGCCGATTTACCTTAAACAACTAAAAATAAAGATGGACAATAGTAGAAAAATTAAAGGGAGCTTGTGTGTTAAATCCCATTACTATTTCCATGGTGATAAGCGGAAAATGGTGCATTGAGACGGTGCCTGCAGTGGCATATGTCCAAATAGAAAATGACAGACCTGCAGAAGAGGTGGCGATGGCTTGAATGGAGTGCATGATGTTATTTTTTGATTCAGGCCACGTTCCTGACCACTTGGTTGGCTGGCGGCTCCCTTGTGGTTGCTAAAATATTTTTATATTTATGCTAGGATTTAAACCAGTGGTGCTTAGGATACAATATATATCTGCTGAACTATGCAAGAAAGCTTTCTTTTTGGCCCTGATAATAGCAACAACATAGTCCAGGGTTTGAAAAAATATAATAGTCAAGCTTTACCAAATGTATACATTGTCAATGGCTTTTGCCTCAAAGTACACCTCATTATATAATATTTTAGCACAACCCCTTTCTTCTTTCTGAACAAAAAGGATGTACCTGCAGGTCTGCTTAAAGTTTTTTTATTGTTGCCAGCAGCCTGCTCGATAAAAAAAAAAAACTATTTTCTGCAACTGAAATTACCTTTTTTTGGGAATTTCTTCAGGCTTTTGACATTCAGTCCAGGATATTAAAACGTGTCCATGTGGAGCAGCCAGAGATGGTCCCATCTCAGAAGCAGCAGGCATCAGTTATCTGTGTTCAGCTTGCAGAGCAGTACTTGGAGCAGAAGGACTTTGATAAAGCCATCAAATATTACAAAGAGGCACTCTTCTTCTCCGATTCCGACAGTAAGGTGAGGACATAACCAATGGCATATGCTGTTTCACCTGCAATTAATTGTGTAGGGTTTGAAAGCACATTATTACCTACCTCCTTAGTGCCACTTTGAGATCATCGAATTTTGATGCGCCTGTGTGTACAGTCCAGCATTACTAACGGGAATCTATTGCCAGTGGTAATGAGATGACAATTCTTGCAACATTACAGTTTGTGTATACTCTGGTCCATATAAGTAGGTGGAATCAAGGAACAACTGGGCAAATCAGAGAAACTAATGTGCACTGTGGAAAAGTTAATGGCTACTGCATAATATGCAAAGGTGACATCTTTACAAGCAGACATTGTGAAGAAAAAAGGCATGAAAGAGTATAACATTTAGTTCCAAGCCAGCTGTGATGCTTATCCTCCAAAAGCAAATCCGAATTATTTGATCTGCAAAACCAGCCCTTTCTGTGTCCATATTCTTGAATAACGTTGTTGCTGTAGGAGTGGATTTAGAGCAGAAGAAAGGCATAGGGTTCTCCTGCTCATGTCTAAATTTGAAAATGGTTGAGACCAGAAGAGGGCAAACTCTTGATCAGTACAATCTAAACAAATTGCAGAAAGAAGAAACATTCTCGATCTCCATCATTATGAATGTTTTTAGGCCTTCCATGGAGATTGTTTAAAAATGCTTAGTTCTCTTTTTAAATATATTTATTGTGCATTTGGTTTACAATAAACCTACCACACAATTATTACAATCATCTGCTGGTTACACAGTATATAATTCATGCATAATAATTCATAGCATTCTTAGCAATATAACAAATATTTTTCTAGTACATCAACTAACACTTAGTTATTTAAAACAATTACCCAAGATATAAAAGCAAATCCAAATAATAATTTTCTTTTAAAACATGTTTTTTGTTTTTTATTTTGGTTGCACATAAGGAGTCGAAATATAAAAGAAATATAAAAGAAAAATATAAAAAATATAAAAGAAAAGCATCATTCAGTCGATCAATTAAAGCACAGTTACAGATGGAGTACATGGCATAATACAAGGTCATATGGTCTCTCCTCCCTCATTCCTTTTACCCCCCAGATTTCTACCTGACATTCCACCCCATAGGTGGGATCAAGAGCTTTCCAGAAACAGTCTTGCCAACCTTTTTCTGCTGAAGTGCCCACTCCCAAGCCTTCATTGCCACTCTGTTAGAGGAGAGGAGCTCCGGGAACCAGTGTTTCAGCGTCAAGCAGGGAATAAACGGCAGGGAACGAAGAGGGAGTGGGAATCTAAACTGTTTGATGGAAGCCCATTTAGAGAGGGGGCGGGAGATGTCCAAGCAAGGAGGTCTGAGTTCTGGGCTGCAACATAATATTTATGGAGATCCAGCACCCCTAACCCACCCCATCTTGAGCCCCCCCGAAACCACCCTTCTAGAAATTGTAGCCCTCTTGCCCTGCCAAACAAACCCCAGCACCATGCACTGCAGGCAGTCCAGATGTTTCAGAGGGACGTCAACTGGTAGGGTGGTACACAAATACAGGAACCGGGGGAGCAGGCTCATCTTAACTGCCATAATGTTTTGCCCATCTTTCCAGATCCCCCCTCAACCTTTTAAAAAGCGACAGGAAATTAACGCCAAACAAGTCAGACGGAGAGGCAGTGATCTGAACCCCCAGGTACTCTATTGACTTTGTATGCCATCTAATGGCGCAAAGGGACTTCAGGGCGTGGATCTCCCCTCCTAACAAACCCACCCCTAGTGTCACTGATTTACCGTAATTTATTTCAAAGCCGGATACCTCGCCAAAGGATTCTAATTCCTCCATCGCCTGAGGGAGGGGGAGTTGGACATTCATTAATGTGAGTAGCACATAATCCGCATAGACGGATACCTTATGCTGAGAGTCCCGGATCTTGACCCCTACAAGGGAGTTGTAGTGGAGGCGCTGAGCCAATGGCTCCATGATCAGGGCAAACAATAATGGGGAAAGCGTGCATCCATGCCGGGTCCCACACGTTAAGGGGGTAGGAGATGTGAGATCTAGGTTTATTCTTAGCGAGGTGGTGGGCGAGACATAATTGGCCATGATCATTTTCCGGAAAAGTGGGCCAAAGCAAAAGGCCTCCAAGGTCATTTCGACCCAGTGCACCTTATCAAAGGTTTTTGTGACATCTAGTTCCAGGACCGCTAATTTCTGATGATTAGAGGTTATTTTTTCTATTAGGTTTAGAACCCGCCGGATATTATCCCCTGTTTTCCTCCCCATGACAAAACCTGTTTGATTGGAATCAATAAGCCCTGGTAATATCAGAGATAGACAGTTAGCCAGGACCTTGGAATAAATGCTTGCGTCAATGTTTAAAAGGGAGATTGGTCTACAGGAAGCACATTCATTGGGTTCTTTGTTAGGTTTCAGGAGCAATATAGTGGTAGAGGCCTGCATAGAAGGAGTAGTGGGGCCTACTTCCCTAAAGGAGTTGAATAGAGCTGGTAATAGGGCCACGAGCTGGGGTCTGAACATTTTGTAAAATTTGGTTGGGAACCCGTCAGGACCCGGGCCTTTGGTTTCAGGGCCTTAATCACTGGTTCTACCTCCTCCATCTCTATTGGGGCCTCAAGCTCTGCTCTGTTTTCTCGTTAGAGACCAGTTAGAGTGGCTCCCTCCAAATACCACTTCTGTCTCTCCAGAGAGCGAGGGGGTGCCTGCATAGATTCCCTGAAATGGGATTCTTCTAGTCGCATCTTCTCTTTTTCCCCATATCTCACCATTCCCTGCTGATCCTCCAACCCTATAATCATGTTGCTCCTTTTAGATTCAGCCAATTTCCTCACCAAGAGCTGATTAGCTTTGTTGCCTTTGGCATAATATCCCTGTTTATTCACCAGGAGACACTGTGCTGTCTCTTCTGCATAGAGAGCTTCTAGCTTGTTCCTGGCAATGTGTAGGGACCGGTGGAGTTTTAGAGCCCACCCTTTTTTATACTTCCCTTCAATTTCTTTTTCTAGCTGGGAATGAACCTGCCTTTTGTGTTTATAAAATGCTGCTGAGTGTGCTATCAGCTCCCCCTTAATCACTGCATTCATAGCATCCCATGTGATTGCAGCTGATGTATGCTCTTTGGGGTTTTCCTGGAAATAGTTCTGGATAGCTTTCGCTTTGTTATCCCGCAGGGCCATCTCATTTAGAATTGAGCCATATAGCCTCCATGGAGGCTTAGAGCCAGAAGAGGGGGTGAAAATCCTCGCGGTTAACTGTACTGGGGCATGATCTGACAGCACTCTAGCTCCTATGGATACAGCATCTAAATATGGCAGAAGAGGGGGAGAAGCCAACATTAGATCTATTTGCGAAGAGGATCGGTGGGCATGGGGGAAAAAGTTAAATTTAGTTCCCCCAGATGTAAAATTGTCCAGGTGTCAACCACCCCTAATGATTTAAAGAAATGAACGATTCCCAATGCAATTTTGAAGTCTTTTGCTGAGGGGGCATGCGTTTTTTTGCACCAATGGGTCTGGGACCCTGTTAAAGTCCCCCCCCCCCGGATTAAAACATGACCTTCCAAAAAGGGGGACATAATAGCCTCAAAGTGCTGATAGAATTGGTCCATCCCCTCATTGGGGTCATAAATTGAGATTGGAGAGTGCAATTGTCCAAAAAGCACACCTTTGATATGTATGTAACTCTCCTCTGGGTCATACATGGTGTCTACTTCACTAAAGGGGATACCTTTTGCCAACAGAATCGCTGTTCCTCCAGTCTTCGAGCCGCTAGAGGCCTGGAATTGTCTTGGGAAGTCTCTATTCCAAAGGCAAATGAAGTCTGGGGGCAAAAGATATGTCTCCTGCAAGAAAACCACTCCCCTATTCAAGTCTTTCAAGCATGGCAGGATCAATTTCCACTTAGCAGGAGAGTTCAGGCCCTTTACGTTCAATGATACAAACTCGAGTTTCTGGTGGGGCAGGGAGGGGAGGACAGCTTCAGACTCCTACACACCTGTAGGAGGGACCCCTTGAGATTCTATTGCCATAAAGGTTCTGGTAGATCTTCACTCCATGTGACAACCAAGTTTTTCTATCAATGATCAAACCAACAAAAAACAACTCAACAAAAAACTTTAAAACATTGGGGCGACTCGCCCCTGTGTCCCCCAAGTGAACTTCCACTCAGGGTTGGGCTTAAGCCACATGAGGCCCAAATTCTCAGTAAATACGCTTCCGTTCATCGCTGATATGACTCCATACGGTGGTACCAGCCACCTAACTAATCCGGGTACTCAGGAGTGTGGAGGGGAGCGCCCTGGCCGGCCACCTTTAGATATCTTCGCCCAGTTTCTCCCTTTAACTCTAGACATCTCCTTGTTGCCTTGAGCGTCGGAATCCGTAGGGTCGTCACCGATACCTTCCCTGTGGGGGGAGGGGAGCCCCATGACCTCCTCCGCTTTCTCCATCCCATCGATTAAGCGGGAAGTTCCAGTGAAAGTAAATTGCAGGGTGGCTGGAAACAACCAGTGGTATTTGACGCTCTGCTCGCGCAGAAAGAGAGTGAGGGGACGGAGGGATCTCCGCTTCTGGGTGGTGGATGTGGCCAGCTCCACGTAGATAGTTCATTTTATGTGTGCCCTGTCGCCATGATCTGCTGTTTGGTGGTGAAGAAGTGAACCCGAGTGATGATGTCAGGTGGGTCATTTGATGACAGGCTCCCTCGGGAGCGTGATCTGTGTGTTCGGTCCAGAAAGTGCAGAGATTTATCAAGGTCGAGCAGGAGAGCCTGGAAAAAGTTACTGATGTACTCCATGAAGGCTTGGCCAGGAATTGAGGGGGGCATTCCCCTGATGCACAGTTTATTCCTACGTGCCCTGTTATCCAAATCTTCTTGCTTAGCCTCCACAAACTCACTTTTTCCTCTCCAGTGACTAGACTCTCTGTTGTAGCTTGGCCAAAGCAGACAAATGATCCAGGACCTGATCCTCTGTATTCCCCAGTCTCTGTTCCACTTCTCCAACTCTCTGGTCAAGCCTGTCCGGTTTAGATGAGATTTCGGACATACACTGGCAAAATTTGGTTTTAATGTCCACAATAAAGTCTTGGATGTCTTCTTTGGTGGCCAGTTGCCCAATGGGGCGATCCAGTGATTGGGGTCCTCTGCTTTCTTCCGCTTGCCTGCTGGAAGCAGCATGGTGGCAGTGTCTGGGGTTTTATGGGCCTTGGAGTGTCTGGGCATGATTGCAGGAGAATAGAGAATCTGGATGTGGGCTTCTTCTTGTAGGGCCCTCTGAGATGCAGCCCCCAGGCACTTTTCAGACTAAGTGTAACCTCAGGGGGAACCACAAAGGGGGGGTTCTTCTATGTGCTTGCCCACTTCTTGCTATCTGCAGCTGGCTACCCCCTCCACTAGACCCCCACTCTGTGCTCCCCTCCCAGCACCAATCACAGCTTCGTGCCACTTCGAAAACTGTAGGGGGAGTTAAGCTGCGCTCCCGATGTGAGGCTGTCAGGCACACTCTGCTTCCCTTCTCACATGCTCCCTCCATTCTCTGGACGGGCACGGATACACTGATGCCTTCACCTTCTCCTCTGTCCCTCACTGCCGAGCCTCTTCATGCAGGAAGCGCTCGCAGAGAGCATAGGCTGACTCATGATGCTGGCTCGTTTCCAGAGCTCTGCTCGCGGTTCCTGGGTGGCACTATCATTTTGTTTCTCCCGGTTCCAAGGGTCGGGGGGGTGATGCGAGGCCCGAACTCCACACTGCTTGTGCTTCCAAGTGTCAGTAAATTGCGCCTGCCATCTTGGAAGGGCGCTCACATCCACGGGCAACACAGGCCCCTGACTGTTAAATTGTTAGCAGGAGGTTCTTGGCTCCGTGACTTAAGCTGCTTCTGCCATGTGGCTTGCTGCTTATGATCCCTCCTTCTCCGATCCCGGGTTACCACATGGAAACGTTATTTCATGCTTTGAAAGTGGGACTCATGCGGAGGCTATTGGCAACACGTCTGCATCGTCGGCACTGCTAGCCACGCCCTTCCCAAGTAATAATTCTAAGATCTTATTTACAATAGTTAGAATTGCAATAGTTGAGGCAGTTTGTTGTGCGTTAAGAACACATTGCCAAAAGTCATCTTGCATTAAACTCGACTCATGGTGAACACATTTCTTCAGCCAATCGACACCTTGATGCATCAGAGCTTCAGACCTAATTATCAAATGTTTTAGAGTTTCTACCTCACGCTGACTAAATCAGCATCATCTTTCTAAGCGCATTATTTTTTTTACTTGCGCCACAAACCTCTTTTTATAAAAAACAAATTCATTTTAAATTTCATAAAACCATCTCTAAAATTACAGGGCGGATGTCTTAATAAATGTTGGGGTGCATCATTAAACGCTTTCACCTCCAATCCAACATGATAAAATAGGTGGTAATTCATAATCCGCTTTGTGTTATAGATCCAGTCGTGTTCATACAATTTATTTTTAGTTTTCCTGGGATTACTAACCAATTCCTCAGCATTATCATTCACCAATATCAGTTGGTTAATACAGCGTATTAGCCATTGCTTTAACAATCTATTATCTACTACCTCTTTCAAGTTTTCAAATAAACAATATGAAGGGGCACATAACATCTTCCTATACTATTGGAGTTGCTTCCAATTAATACGGGCCTGGATTGAGATGAGCCCAATATTTTGCGCCACACCAAGGCCTCCAACTTGTCCCAATTCACATCAGCCATCAGATGATCTGCATCGTAAATTATTTTAGGCACTTGTTTTGTCTGGTAACCTCTTAGTAGAGGAGCAATGGAAAAGTGTCCAAAACGTCTATCTAGGATTCACATTTGTGCAGCCACAGCTTTAGCAACTGGTTTTACAGTATTATCAATTTGTTTTTAAATCACCTTAGAATGGAACAATACCCCAAAATATTTAAGTGCTCAGCCACCTCCACCTTCTGTTGCTCCACATACCAACTCAAATTGTCCCTTTTATAATCAAGATGTTTTTGCCCTTTCATCACCACAATTTTTGTTTTTATTACATTTACTTTAAGATCAATGTCTTTCAAATGTTTAATCAGCATGTTCAGAGATCTTTGTAACCTAATAGGTGTCAAGTCGCATAAAACCAAGTCATCTGCATATGCCAGATATTCTGTCTTCAATGTACCTAATCGCAGAGTATGCATATTTATATTACCTAAAATCGTGCCTAAATCACCCCTCTGGTCCAATCTAACTTTAATCTTAGTATTAGTATGCAGGGCCACTAAAATCTGCAACAGTGTAGTCTGTCAATTCCTCTGGGCTAAATGTTCCCACAACGTTTGGTGTTTCATGCGATCAAAGGCCTGCGATAGGTCTGAAAAGGCCACAAATAGTTGTATTTTGGTTAATTCGGCTTGGGAGGCTAAAAGTCGTAACACAAAACAATTCAACAATGTACTGACTCCCTTTTTGAATTCTGCCTGTGACCTATCCAAGTCATCCACAAATGCTGCCCATAACTGTAGTCCTTTTAACACAATTGTCAAAAATATTTTACTATTTGTGTCCAATAAAGAAATTGGACAATAATTGCCAGGGTCAGATCTATCTTCCTTTTTAATGCTAGTATGATAATTGCACATTTCCATGAATGGGAAACACATTTTTCTCTCAAAATATTGTGAAATAAGGCAGCCAGGTATTCTGCCCAAATAATTGTATCAGTTTTAAATGTTGCATTCGCCAAGCCACCGGACCCTGGGGCCCTTGATGGTTTACGACTTTTAATAATTTTAACAATATCCGACACTGTAAACTTTAAATATCATTTACTCTTATCATTTTTGTGCCCGATCATTTTAGAGCCAGGTATTTTACAATTACAATTCTCCAACTTTGAATCTTTCACAGGTTCACATTCATTGAATATTCCTTGCCATTCGGCACCAGATGTAATTTAAATAGCAGTCGACAGGGAAATACAGCACCTCTTTAAGCCACCAATCTTCTTCAGTGTTTGCTTTTTGCCCAGTTTCCATAGAGATTGACTGCCCCTAAACTACGCCCCAAATACCATCTTGAGATTCTTTACTGCGCACTGTGGACGTGATGGGTATTGAAACTGGGTTCTCTAAAAATCTCAATTTGAGATTGTCATTACAAGATTAAAATGACAACAGGCAAATCTATTCCAAAGCGCCAAAGAAATGAACTAGCAGCAATGCAATACATCCACAACTCTTTAAAACCATTCTGGACTATAATACATCAGAATAACGTGGAATGATGGGCCACGTTTGCTCAGGTTAGGTCCTTACCTATTGATGAGGCTATCATTTTTATCTTGTGTTGGAAATCTCAATTTGACCCAAAACACACAGAACACAGCTGAGATTTATTAATTCAGAGTGACTGCATTTCTACGTCAGTGATAAAGAAAATGTTCACCATCATTTTTGCAACTGGTATTCAAAATACTTTCAACTACGGACCACATCTACAAAGTGTACTACCCGTGATGAAAATCACAGATTTGGCATTTAAACATGTCTGGCAAAGCTTCATGTTTTAGAGTGTTTCACTAATGTTTTAGCGATTTGCCTGGGGTAAAGTTTAATCTTGTAGGCTGTTTTACTAATGTCTTAGTGATTTGCCTATTGTAAGAAATGTTAATGACATAAGAAACACTGCGACTTATAGGAACAGTTGGATGTCTACACACTTGGTTGTGTTAATGTAATTTAGTCATGAATTTACTTTGATATGTACTTGATATGTTTGCCATTTAGGGATATCAACATGAATTGTACTGTGGTGATGTAATTGTTTTTTTTGTTGGTTTATTACAAACCTATGCAAAATCGTAAAAATATACAAGACTTTTACAGTAGATCATACGAAATAGGTAACAAAAATATCATTAAAAAAAGGAGTAAAACATATCTATCAATCGGACAGGGTAAGAACATACCTGAACAGAAGAACACATCTATCAATCAATTAAGATAAGAACATACCTGTAAGATCGTACAAAGTGATAATAACATTCTAGACCCAGTCTTACACAATTCTAAAACATTTTCAAGTTACAGTACCCCGGTAACTCAAAAGGAAAACAATCATTAAGATCCTGTTTCTTAAGATTAATATCAGAACCTCATTCAATTAAAAGAAGTGAAAGGAGAAGAAAACGCTCAGCTCAAATCACATACATTTCTCAAAAAAGGTAGTAACACAAATTTCTAACCTAGGACAATTGTCATGTAACATTCTATACCATATGAAATCTCTGTTCACATTATGTGTAGTCTCTACAAATTGGGCAAAATAAGTTACCCTTTGTGCCTTAAGACCAGAACAGACCAAGAGAATGTGTTGCAGAGTTTCCACAACCCCTTCTTTGTTACAAAATCTGCACCAGGGCCTTTGATCTGTATTACAGCCTGTAATACCTCTTATGTGGTTGGTTAACATGACATTAAAACGGAAACGCATAAAATTATTGCGTACACGTTTACTAGGATATTGGATCAAGTAACCTTCCACCGCAATAAGCCATTTCCAAGTGGAACAAACAGATTTATATAGTTTTGATTCCGAAATTTTGAGCTTAGTTTTCTGCCAGTCGAAGCCCATAAGGCTGATCTTAATTTATTCAGGTTTCTTACACATAGAAATGACTGACATACCTAGCTCCGCTAGACAAAATATGCTCTCCACATTGAGTGTATGCATAAAAGGGTTAACCGTTTCAAGATAGGCGCAGGCATATAAAGTATTATCCAAAGCTGTTTCACATTTTTTTCCATAGACAGTGGGGGTCATTACGACCCAGGCGGTAAGTACGCCAACTTTACCACCATGGTGTAAACTACGTTTACACCATGGTGGATGGCGGATTTACCGCCCCATTCCAAGGTGAGTGGGGCGGTAAGTCCCCATTTCCCATTTACCCTTCCCCATTCCCATTTTTGCCCCATAGGGCATAATGGGAGTGGGGAAGGCGCTAATTACGGCACCGTAAATTACGGTGCCGTAATTAGCACCAAGGCTTTTTAGCGCCATGGATTTTAACGGCTGCTAAAAGCAGCCGTTAAAATTGGAATCAGGCGTTAAGGGTTAACGACGGCGTTAACCCTTAACGCCTGAGTTGTAATGAGGCCCAGTGTCTTTTCCATGTTGCATAGGTTGATAATGAGTGCAGACCTAACTCATATTTTATTAGTTCCAAAGGAATGCATTTGGGCAAATGAAACAGAACAGACCTCCAAATGTTTCCTTCTATGAACTTCAGATATTCATGTGTACCAAATGGGACCAGTTCCATGCCATACATTAAACGAGGTATAATTTTTTTAATGTTGAATTCCCTTAAGGGACCCATGGTAAATTTCCCAAATTTATTATCAATGGCACGCATTTGTCTGATGGCGATTTCAGATTTTAATTTTAACTGGCTCTTTATCAATACGATGGAATCATTCCCAGAAAAGTGAAAATCTAAGTACTTGAGTGTGGATTTAGCTTTGATGGTCTTATCCCCACAGTGCCATAAAAAGGCATTCTCCCTTTTATTGGAAGTACCGAAACGGACGATTACCGTCTTTGATGGGTTGATTTTGAGTTGCAAATTGTTGATAAATATTTCAAATTCTTTCAAAAGTCTTTGTAGACCAACTCTGGTGTTATCCATCAAGAGGAAGTCGTCCGCGTAGGCCAACCAAGAGATACAAACATTTGCTACTTAGGGCGTTATTAGCACCACACACATATAAGATGAACACTGTAGGGGCCAACATATACCCCTGCCGTAAGCCATTATGTATAATGAGTTCCCTAGATAATAAACCATCAGATTTTAGGAGAACCTTCAGTCTTGTGTCTGTATATAGTGCAATCAGGAGATCGAGGATATGAGCTGGAATTTCAAGATATTTTAGCTTCTGCCACAAGAGTTTCCTATCCACCAAGTCAAAAGCAGAGCTCAAGTCCACCGAGGCCACAAAAAGAGGTAGTTTCCCCAGTTTCATACACCTGGCTATAAAGGATTTTTGCTTAGGGTCTAGGATAGATTTTTCTGTAATCCATTCTTGCAATTCTAACAAAATCAGGGAGCAGAATATTTTAGGCTCCGGGTCCGCAATCGCAATTGGTCTATTACTAGTTGGACACATGCGAGAGCCTTTCTTGAAAACAGGTATTACAATTGAGACTTTCCAAGATTGAGGGATGCTCTTCTGAAGCAGAATGTTACCGTATAGTACAAAAAGGATGTTAGCCCAGGTGACTGGGTCAAGTTTCAATAACTTATTAGAAAGATTGTTAGGGCCGGTGGCACCCGAGTTTTTAGATTTGTTAATGAGGGAAGTTATATCTTCCACAGTAACTTTCAATACCCAGTTTCTACTATCCGAGATCTTAAGGATGTCAGAACCATTATTAACAGTATATAGTTTAGAAAAATGACCAAGCCACAAGGCCTCATCGATTACGTTCATCACAGCATCCTTCAAAGGTCTTTCCAAATCATTCATTAAATACCAAAAATTAGTACAACTGTGCCCTCGCAGAGCTTTCAACATTTCTTCCCCATCACGTTGTGACCTGTTAGCTCTATGATGTATAAGCCAATTTTTGTAGCTCTGTTTGAGTGTATCTCTCCTAGACAGAACCTCTAAGAGAGATAAGCCCAATTTCTTTAACTGTCTAAGATCTTTTCTGAGTTGCCTCTTACGGTCATGAACTGCTATGTCCATATGGCGACTGTGACAGTTGTTCAAATTCGATTTCTTATACGAGTATACAGTCAGATTGTCTATGGCAGATTTAATATAGTTGGTAAAGTTAAAGGCCGAATAACATTCATCACGTTGGGACTTAGACATGATGTTATAGTCTTTGACCATCGTGGCAGTGAGTTTCACATTCTGTCTATGGCACCACTTGATTCTATTCCCTTTGGCATTCGCCCGGGCACCATGTTTGTACATATTGACAGTTGGGCTCTGATAGCAGACTATCATTTCAAAGTTGAGGAAACAATGATCACTAGTGTCAGAGTCTTTAACTTCAAACGTGCATAAAGTTTTTGAGAGACCAACAGAGAGAAAAACATAATCAATGGTTGATTCAAAACCTCTAGCCTTCCACGTAGAATGATCGTTATATAAAAGGTCAAGTCCCCATGATTCGGCCAAATGCATCCATATTCTTCCCCGTAAATTGCTGCTGCCACCCAGTCTAACCTTAGAGCCTACATTAGCAGTAGCAGCATCACCAGATAAAATGGCAATTAGCATTCATGTCCCCAGCCATTATAAATTGCCCTCCCAGGTTTGTCTCAAGCCATAGTTCCATTATGGATCCCAACTTAATCAGTTCATTCTCAAGTTGGAGATCAGTTAGTTCACTGGGGTCCCAGTATACATTAATAATAAGGACTGAAATACACTCATTGTTCTCCCCCAGTTTAAAGGAGACCACAAGGAAGTGATGGGCACAAGACCACCCCCCCGTTTTAATAAAACGAGTGGCTTGTTTGGCAGCTATTATCAGACCCCCCTTCGGGCATCCTCTGTGTGTACCATAGGCACAAGCTGAAATAACAGTAAATCCTTCCCAACCTAGTTGTACTATTGATCAGCTCTCCTGTCTAAGGATAAGATCGAACTGAGCAGGACAACTCATGAGTTTCTCCTTATACAAAAGATTGAGACAGCCTCTAGAATTCCAGCTTACACATTTAAGAATGTTGCAAGAGCTAGAGAGGCTTACCCAATTGCTTGAGCGTATCAATGGACTCGCTCAATGACAAAGCCAACCATCTCCATTCCTGTTTATTCAAATCAGAGTCAGCCTTAGAACTCTCATTATCAAAATTTTGTTCTAAATGCCCCATGTCATGTGTGACCAGCTTCTGTGATGTTGGTTGGGCAGGTGTTACAGAGAGTTTATGTTCATATATATCAAAGCCCCGTACCTGAAATTGTTCAGCCTCCTTTAAGAGCAATGACCTTACCAACAGGGAAGGAATGACGAGTCGGACGTAGTCATACCTAAATTTATGTATGAAGTCCACCAGTTTGATATCCGAGGAGGAGATCAAGCTAAGCTCCGGGACGGACACCAATAAGGACAGAATGTAAGGCCTATTCAGGGAAACCTGACCCATATCCCTGAATAGAACTTTAAGAATCAGTCCAGGTATTTTCAGAATAGCCGGTTTTCTCAAATCAGTATCTTGATTCCCAGGGGCCTGACTAACATTCCACTCCTTTAACCCCACACCCATGACCCCATAACTAGGCCCTTCTGTGGCATTCTCTATGTTTGTGTCAGGGACGGATTGTTGCATCATCTTCGAGTGAGTTGTTAATACAGGTGTTTGCTTGTGTCCAGATAAGTAGTTTTCCCCAAGCACTTTGAGGATGAGTCTACGTAACTCACTTTCCTTCATATCACCATCCAGGACCTCAAGACCCGTCCGTTGTTACCTCGCAATCAGTTTTGGAAGAGGAGAGAATTTGTGCCTGGGTAACAGTCTTAGGGGGTTCGCAAACTCTATGCTTATTTGAAAGCATCATTCCTTTGTTGTTATTCCATTCTGAGCTGCCCAAGCCTGTGTTTACAGTGACCTTGTGAGCCCCTAAAGAACTAATTATGGCAGATTTTTCTCGTTGGGCCCCCAAAGGACCCAGATTGGCAGGGTCTGCCGGTTTATTAGTAGTCATAACTCCTGTGCCCATGCAATCAGTATGTAGATTGGTCCCCTACATAACATTTTGATTAGGCGTCTCATTATTAGTGCCTAAATGAGGGGCAGTTTTGAAGATTTCAAACATGGCTTCACGCTTCTTTTTCATGGCTTCACTCAAGGAGTGTTCACCCTCAGTGAACACACCCTGTGTAATTACATCAGTACTGGGATTTGGATTCACCATATCCCGCAATATAGCCCCTGCTTCCTTCTCCTCCAACATTGTTTGTTTTAGATCGAGATTCCTCCCAAAAAGATGTGAGGATTTTTTAAGAGTTTCATTATTATTTTTTTGTTTCTTTACTT
The DNA here is from genome assembly GCF_040938575.1 of Ambystoma mexicanum. Lineage (NCBI taxonomy): Eukaryota > Metazoa > Chordata > Amphibia > Caudata > Ambystomatidae > Ambystoma > Ambystoma mexicanum. Next base: position 600,548,506 of record NC_090924.1, read on the forward strand.
TAGCCATTTTTTTACTTTGCCTTTTGGATAATTTTACCTCAAAAGGAGACATTCCCTTCCACTTTATCCCTAAATCCCTCATCCTGCTGATCTTCATTGACAGCAGGGATTACAGCCCCCCCCACCTCCTTTTCCTGAGTGGATGGTATTATAATTATCTCATCAGTTTGTGACAAATTGTCCGATATAATATTCAATTTGTCCATTTTATTCACTTTGAGATTTGACAACAAAGTGTCGATTTCACTCCTCAGAGCAGGAACAAAAGCCTCTGTTAGATTTAGGGGTAATTTCCCAACCTCTGAGGCTAGACTCATTATCGCTGCTGTCTGTTTTCTCAAATCAGACAGCAGTAGTCTATTGAAGATACTCATCATGGCTACAAAGTCAGGTCCTATTACATCGTTCCTATTCCCAACCGCACAGGCCTCTGATTGATTTTCCTCAGAAGGCAGGGTAAATGTGGAGTCTGAGAGGTTGTCATAACAAAAGCTATTCACTTTAGGTATGTCCGGCTATGCAGGGGTGCCTTCCTTGTCTGTTATTATTTCTTTGATTTTAGAAGATTCAGGTGAGTCCAGGTCTACAAAAAGGAGTTGTGAAGGATCTATTTGATCCTCAATGGTTTCACAGTTTGGCGAAGAATCCTGAGCACACTGCAGTAGAGCTTCCTCCTCGTCATTGATATTGGGAAGAGGAAGAGATGCCGCCCGCGCCAGACTGGCACGTCTAGTATTAACGGCAGTAAAAAAGTCGCCCTAACATCCTTCATCATAGCTGGAAGTTTGTTTCTCCTCATGGTTACAGTAAGTTAAGTTTATGTAACCCGCCAAGTATAAAGTGCAATTTCCAGCTAATACAGTATTGTGGGACACTTACTACAACAATTGAAGCAATCAGAAATAGGCCTACCCCGACCCCCGACAGCTGAACAGCCAAACAGCCACTTGGTTCGCCCCGCGCACCTGGGTATTTGAAGGAAGTGGCGTAGGCGGAGACAGGCTAGGGGCTGTGCCAGGGCAGGCAAACTGCAAAACAAAAAAAGAAAAAAAAGAGAAGAACAGTTTCAATGAAGGTAACAAGCTGAATAAGCTCCTTCAGGCCGCGGCAAAGCTGCGGCGAACAGTGAATAGGAAAAAAGAGAAAAAGTAACACAATTCACAATTACTTGCAGCCAATGGTATTCAGTCCCAACAAAGTCCAAACAAAGCCACGTTGTGGCAGGCACAGAGGATTCCTCTTGCCGACGGCGAATCCAAAGAAGAGGCAGAAGTAACACTCCCAATACGTAAATCCTCGGAGATTAGGGACCCGGCAGCCAAACAGCCACTTGGTTCGCCCACTTCGGTTGCGCGCGTGCGGTTGCGCGCGCCCCTGGGTATTAGAAGGAAGTGGCGTAGGCGGAGACAGGCTGAGGGCTTTGCCGGGGGGGGGGCAGGCAAATTGCAGCCAATGGTATTCAGTCCCAACAAAGTCCACACAAAGCCGTGTTGCGGCACGCACAGAGGATACCTCTTGCTGACGGCGAATCCAAAGAAGAGGCAGAAGTAACACTCCCAATACGTAAGACCTCAGAGATTAGGGACCCGGCAGCCAAACAGCTACTTGGTTCGCCCACTTCGGTCGCGTGTTTTTGTATTCATATGTCTGTATTTGTTGCATTCATGTCGATGAATTAATATATGAATCACAATAATTTTTCAAATATAAAAGTATATTTATTCTCTTTTCACTCTTATCACTGACTTTCTTGTGTACATGACTAATTTCATTATCATTCAGAATGGGCATTTTTTACTTAACGGATGGGTAAGGTGCGCATGGAACCTACTCTAGAAGTGCTTACACACTGTTGAAGCTTTGAGGTCCTTGTGTTATTTACGTGCATGGTGCCTATTTGACCTCAACCTTCACCTCATAGGTGTCTTGGAGCAACTAAGAAAACCCATACCAGAGCCAGGAGAACCAAATCAAGAACAGGCAGGTTATGAACTAGGAATGTCTGTGCCAAACAAAAACGAGAAACCCAACACATGATCTAACAATGCAGATGTACCGTAGACAGTGGGCGGGGCAATGGAAAACAAACTGGGAGTGAGGAGAGACTGCAGGGGAGCAGAAGAGAAATAGAAACCCTCACCAAACCAAATTGGCAACAAATCACACCAACATATGAAGGAAGTCACAGGGAGAACGAGCACCCTTTGCCCAGGTTACTACCACACCATTAGAGACTGCAAACAAAACAGTGTTAGAAAAGGGGGAGGTGCTTAGAGGTTTTTTTTTAAAGCTTTTCACCTGTGTAACACAACCCCTGTGGAAAATACAGGCACATATTGGCCCTTAGAGTCAGGTGAGTGCTGCAGCCAATGGAAGGGAGAGGGGAAGACAGAACCAGCAGGAACACAATATAAAACGTGAGTGAATGAGAGACAGAGTAAGGGTTGCAGGAGTGAGGTCAGCAGGTTTGTAGGTGGACTGATAGACCAGGTAGAGGATGGATGGAGGAGCGGAGTGTTGAAGAGTTGGTAGCAAATTTGGAGCAGAGTACAGGTGAGGTATTTTGCCTGAGTGGTACCACTCATATGGAGTTTAGTGTGGTGAGGGGTGTGTAAAAAAAGTTGAATGTGAAATAAGGACAGAGAGAGAGGAATACATGTAGGGTTAATTAGAGAGAGTGAATGGGAGAGTGTGTGTATGGTGGGAGGATGTGGAGAGAGTGCAAGGCAGTAGTTGGTGGTAGTGGTGAGGGGAGAGTAAGGCAGGTGGGGGAAAGCCAGTGGTAAGAGATGGGCAGAGAGAAGGCATAGCTAGAGAAGAGGGGTGTAGTGAGAGGTCAGGAGAGGGGTGTAGTGAAAGGTAAGAAGAGGGTAGGAGAAAGGTGAGAAGAGAGAGTATGTGAAGACTGGAGGGACAGAGTAGGAGATGGGAGAATGGGGAAGAAAGAGATTGAGCAAGTGCAGGGGAGAGTGCAAGGTGCATGAGGTCTGCTTGTGACACAATCTTAACAACATTATTTGATATCTGGAGAAAGTTTAGGGTTCCCTTAAAAAGTCTCCCAGGCATTTATGCCTCCGTCCCTAGGCAGCAAGCTTTAAATAGTAGGGGTTACTGATTTCTAGTGACCATTTTCTTGTGGATTAGGGAAGACTAGGCTAGAGTGGAGGGAGCGTACTGAAATACAAGAGAGATGGGTGGCCATTAGTTGGACCCCCTAAAATAATTTTAATAAAAAGTTTTAAACTCTCCATGAATACTTAAGGCCATCTGTGACAACTATCTATCAACATCGACAGCATCCTCTCACTATGTTCATGCAAACACTTATTATGGCTCTTTCTGCAGAGATACCAATGGAGAAAGAAGGCAGTTACAGTGGTTATACATATTGCATTTTAAAAGCCCGGATATGTTGGTCTCGTTGCTTGATCATTTGGGTGACATGGCACAATATATATTTTTAAGTGCAGAGACGAAGGGCCTCCTTATTAGTTCGGCCGTTTGGCCAAAATTAGTCGTAATGTAGTGCTAACAGAGTTACAACTGCATTACTGCCACATTACTGCACCGCCAAAACCGTGGGTTTGGAGGTAGGGTGTAGGAAAAACTCCAGCAAAATGCTGGAGTTAATTCTGTCGCCTTACTGCCACAAAACAACCATTTTGGTAGAATTGATGCCGGTTATAATTGTGACAAAATCCCCCTGGAGTCCAGGACTCCATAAATGGGGACTAACACTGCCATACCGCCACTTGTAATGTGGTGTTATTCCGCCAGACCAAGTGGTGGTAACGATAAATATGTTTGGTGGTATCTCTGCAGATTTACCACCAAGATACCCCAAAACCTGGAATGAGGACCTAAGTGTTCTATGTGCCAACTTGAAAGTGTTTTTCACATTTACAAATGTCACTTTTATGGCATACTGCTCTTTATTGGCATCTTCAGTCTTCTGTACTTGAATCATTACATCTAACAAATTATCAGAAAGTGGTGGCTCTATGGATGACCCAATGAATCGAATTTCATATTTGATATCTGTCTGAATTTTCTATTCTGGGGGGTCGATATATATGATGTTACTCTGTCTTTATGACCAGCACAAAGTTCACATGATATGACAATTCTGCGACAGGTTGGATGCAGCTGTTTTTTATGATGGACAGTATGGTTATATCAGACCTTTTGCTTCCCTTTCCACAAAAACCATTCTCAGACAGTCATTATCTAGCCATCTACCAGCTTATCTATGCACTGAAGCAGCAGTGGTTCCTTCAGCAACAGGGTCCACTGAGTTCCAAGTTCGATCCACGCACCTTGTTTAATTCAGGAACGTTTACCACACAGTGATAGTGTTTCTTCGGGGTTTGGATTTTCCAGACATTGCGATGAATTACCCAGTCCCATCTGCAGTCAGACCTCAGATCAGGTATTATTTGGTACATAGGAGCACACTCACCCTTGATGACGGTGAAGGAGTCCTGCACCGTTTTGATGTCACTCTGCCAACCAGATAACTTATACATGTTGCACCAGGGCCACAACACAACTCCTCTGGCCAGGACTGTTGAGAGATGTCATCTAGGGTCGCCTTCAGCTACTCATTCAGATAGACTTGCATTTCATCATATGGAATGTCCCATTTGATCTTTCCACTTGAAGAAGTTATGTTGAATATGAGACTTGTTAACACATTCCGTGTGACACTGCTGAAGTCTTCAATTACTTGAAGCTGTCCCATGCTTGCATCTATATTTGAGATATGTGCTCCTGTTATCAACACTGCTACTTTCTCCAACTGTCCCAAACACTCTTTGTGCACTTAGCCCTTGTAAATATTCCATGATGATGATGCTGCTGAATTGGTCCCATCCCAAATAGGACCTTTCAAGTTTCTTTGTTTTCTGCTTTAAACCCCTTGCATCTCTATCTGCTGCACCCGATATGTTGCAGCTCCTGCAGAAGAATTGGGACACAATTCAATATTGGTAAAAATAACTTTATTGAGTCCAATGTTGCATTAAATACTGTCCACTTGTTTGGCCCTGTTCCATTTCCCAGTGAGGTATAACAAAACCATTACTCCTTTATGACAAACTCACTTTTGGGGAGGCGATAAGAAGTACATTGAATCAGGGTGCCGATAAAATGCAACACTGGTAAGTTGTCCAGGTGGCAGTCTTCCCTTCGGATGTGTACATTCTCTGCTCTGTAATGTCATTGTGCACTCAATGCATTATCGTCTAGCGCCTTTCATTCCGTTTCCTCAGTTCGTCTGCTGTACACATTCCTGGAGCTAGTACAGTCTTGGCGTTGAATTCTTATTTGTATGCAGTAAAACAGCTCACCCTAGAAGGAGCCCACACCATCACCTTCTCCACTTCAACTTTTCATGTGCCATCAGCCATCCACTGGATCACTCTGTGGTGCAGCTTTCCTTGCTTCAAAGATGTCTTCACAAACTCTCAGAGGCTCAATGGTGGGTCGAGGGTTTTAATTAACCGGATTACTGTGATGTAATCGAATTCAAAATGACAGAGGGATACATCACTGAAAGTAATTTTTTTCAAAAATAACTTTCGGTTTTTCCTCCTGCTGTCGTTTCGAACAACCCGCTCCCCCACCCAACCATCCCCTTAAATACCTTCTGGCGGCACACAGCGAAGTGTGCCACTGCCTCTCCATCCCTCTGTGACGCTGGTTCCCTTAACGCACAAAAAAGGGAACCGGCCTGCACGATACTTTCATTTTTTTTTTTATAACTTTACTTGTCCCCCGCTTATCTTTTTATGGAATCGGGGGACACCACTGCAACCCCCGACACCCTTGATTGACATTTTTTGCATTAGTTATTTTTTGCAATGCCCTATTCAGCATTTTCTCCTGTTCGTTCTTTTTTTCAAAACCTTTTACGGATTGCTTATTAAACCCATAAAATAATCAGATCTGCACTAGATTAATTTGGATTGGGGCGTCCCAGTAGATTCCCAGGTAAGCTGGAAACCTCGTGTGCTGCTGGATTCTAGAAGGTCGCGGACCGCTGCGGATACCGAAGATCACTGGATAAGCTTCAGGTAAGCTGGAATGCTGGAATCCGCACGTGCTCACAGAATTGCTTTCAGATGTCAGCGGAGAGCGTTCTGCTGCCATGGGCAGTTCAATGCGAAGCGTCTGACAAGGCCTGGGCGGGGTTTATATAGCCAGGCCAGGCCACACCCAAGATCTTGGAGCACATTCTGCTGGCCACGCCCATACTTGCCACACCTTATTCCAGAAGAATGTTCAGGCCTGCAGACAGCCGGTGTTAGTTGTTGAAGGCTTCATACTATGAGCCTGGTGCCAAAGGCACCAGGACAGGGTCCAAGTGGGCCTTCCTTGATCTTTCCGATTATCAATCCGGACTGGGTGTCTTCTAAGCCCCAAAGTCCTGAGGGAAGGATTGCATTGTCTTTCGGAGATGCTGGTCATGACAGCACTCCTCCTCAAGGCTCCTCTCAAAGGTCTTCTTTCGGGTCCTGGTTTGGTGGGATTATTAAGATGGAAGCGTTTAAGCAGACGTGGGGCATGGATATGTTCACTAGGTTCCTATGTCCTGTCTTGCAGCCCATATCCTTTCCAATCCACAAGATAGTATAGTTTCGACCTGGTCACTTTAGAATCCAAGATGTTTTTGACCTCGTACTTGGGTTCTCCATACACCATTACCGGATTTGGTGCTGCTGTGACTCTTGTTCCAGGGGATACTGGTTTTAGGAGAGAAATATGGAACACTGGGTGAATGCGCATATTCACAGGCAGGGCTAACTTCATAGCAACAGAGTTGGCCCAGGTACCTTGGACGGAATGTCTTAGATCCCTTCAGGGGAAGATGTTTAGACGCTAACCAAACTGCATCTCCGACTTGGTAGGCTGGAGTTTCTTTTCGATGCTGATTGGCGAATCTTTGTTGTCCCTCCTTGGCCCTGTTGAGGTGTTCTGTCGCCCTCTTGAGAGCTTGAGCAATCGTAGGGTATAAGGTGGTTATTGCGGGCATTTCCAGAACGTCAGGAGGATCGAATGTAGAGGTGCGTGGATGTCGCCCATGTACAGTGTAGAAGGGGGTCTGTCCTGTACTGGTATGTATGGAGTTGTTGTAAGCGTACTTCGCAATCCATAATACATCTACCCAAGTGTCCTCTGATTGGTGTAGCATACACCTCAGGTATTGCTCCAAGGTCTGGCTTGTCCGTTCTGTCTGACCATCGGTTTGGGTATGGTGACTTGTAGACAGGCGTATGTCGATTCCTGCTAAATCACCACTTTTTTGCCAGAATTTGGACACAAACTGACTTCCTCGATCAGATATCAGGATAGTTGGAAAGCCGTGGAGATGATTTGTTCCAAGAATACTTTCGCTAGAGTGTAAGCTGTGGGGAGGCCGAAATGGGCCATCTTGGAAAACAAGTCCACGACTACCAAGATGGTATTATACCCACGATGGGGTGGAAGGTCCATGATAAAATCTAATGACAGCGTGTGCCAAGGCGTAGGAGGTATCGCTAGGGGCGAAGAAGGCCTGCCGGTTTTTGCTTCTGAGATTTGTTCTGTACACAGACTCCACAGCTTGACACATACTGAGCCACATCTTTTCGCCAGGTCGGCCACCAGTAATGTCTCTTGATTTTGGCCACTGTTTTGGTGATTCCAGGGTGTCCTTCAATGAGCGAGTCGTGGTAGTTCTTAAGTACTTGATCCTGCAGTTTCTTGCTGGGAAGGTAAAGGCGTCCTTGGTAAAAAGGCAGTCCATTCATGATTGTGTGGTGTTGCCCTCTTGCTTCCCAGGTTTGCAGTTCTTTTTTGTCCATGAGATCCTGGACCTTGTCTTCTAACTCCTCCAGAGGTGTTGTTGTGTTCAAGGCGCCCAGGAACCTTTCTTCTGGAATGATAGCGATGGGGTCTGGTGTGACATACGTGCTCTCTCCTTCGCCCATACAAGACAGAGCATCTGCCTTACCGTTACGCACTCCTGGTTGGTATGTGATCACGTAATCGTATTCAGCTAAAAAAAGTGCCCATCGAAGTTGGCGGGAAGACTGGGCTTTGACTGACCTCAGGTATTGCAGATTGCGATGGTCTGTGATAACCGTGATTTTATGTCAGGCTCCTAGGAGATAGTGTTGCCAAGCCATGAATGCTGCTTTGATGGCTAGGAGTTCTTTATCGGTAATGGCATAGTTCAGTTCCGGAGCTGAAAATGTATGTGACCAAAACGCCACGGGATGCAGTTGACCTGTCTCGGGATTCCTTTGGGAGAGTATTGCACCCATGGCTACACTGGAAGTGTCGGTTTCCACCACGTATGGGAGGTCGGGTCGCGGGTGTTGCAAGACACGGGCCGAGGTGAATTTTTGCTTTAGTTCTTGGAAGGCTTCTTCTGCCTCTGGAGACCAGGTAAACTGTCGATTCTTGCGTAGTAGGGATGTGATCGGATGGACAATCTGTGAGAACCTTGGTATGAATCGACGGTAAAAGTTCACAAAACCAAAGACACTCTGTACTCCTTTCACCGATGTTGGCGATGGCCAGTTGAGAATGGTATCCACCTTGCGTGTGGCCATCCGGATACCTTGCAGGGTGGGGATAAAGCCTAAGAATTCCACTTCCGTGACATGGAACCAGCATTTTTCTAACTTGGCGTATAATCAGTGCTGCCTGAGTTTTTGAAGGACAGCTCGCACATGGGTGATATGGTCTTCTCGTGAGGTGGAATAAATCAAGATGTTGTCTATATAGACCAAAACACACACTTCGAGTAGCTCTCAGAATACATCGGTCATGAAATACTGGAATGTAGCCGGGGCATTGCAGAGTCCAAATGGCATGACCTGGTACTCATACAAGCCATACTTTGTATGGAAAGCCGTCTTCCATTCGTCCCCCTTTTTGACCCGTACCAGGTGATAGGTCCCTTGGAGGTCAAGTTTAGTGTAAATCTAAGCATCCCTAACCTGGTCCAACAGTTTGGGGATGAGCGGCAAGGGGTATTGCTTCTTCACCGTGATTTGATTCAGCGATCTGTACTCTATGCACGTTCTTAAGTGCCCTTCCTTCTTTGGTACAAAGAAGAGGCGCAAGGCTGCGGGTGACTTTGACGGGCGGATAAACCCATTGGCGAGGTATTGGTCCAGGTAAGCCTTCAAATGGTTGTTTTCTTGCTCTGTTAATGCATAGATTCTGCTGCACGGAATTTGGGACCCTGGTATTAGGTCAATTTGACAGTCATATGACCTATGTGGCGGGATCGTGTTCGCTTGTTCCTTCTGGAACACGTCCTGGTAGTCTGCATACTCAGAGGGCAAGGATCCCATTAAGCCCAGCTTAGTCCCTGCTGGTGAGCTGATCTTCGCTCCCTTTTCCAAGAAGCCGCCGACTCCATAACACATACTTGCGCAGTCTTCGGAGAAAGTCAATACTCTTGCACGCCAATCAATTTGAGGATTATGAGCTTCCAACCAGGGTATTCCCAGGATTACCTGGAATTAGGGGGCACAGACGAGGTCAAAAAAGATGCTCTACCGGTGTCCCTCCTGACAAAGTAGGGTAACCTCTTGGGTGCAGTGTGTCACGGGGCCAGAGGACAATTGAGTTCCATCCACGCCGTTATATTTTCCACTGTCAGCTTCTGACAAAGGGGTAAACCGATCTTTTTTGCTAAATCCTGGTCCATGTAATTGCCGACCGCACCGCTGTCCACATATGCTTCAAATGCGAGCATTCGGGTGGGATGGTCTGGGCTAATTAAGATGACTGGTATGACTAGGTGCGAGGTCTGTGAAGATCCTTTCTCTCTGCTCGACAAGCGGACCTCTATGCTTGTCGGGCTTTGGAGTTTCCCGCATCGGGCACAGTGTCCTCTTTTTCGGTGACTCCTACCGTTTTCCTGGGCAGTTTCACCGGGAAACTCACGAAGGAAATGGCCTGATTTGCCACAGTACAGACAAAGCTGTTGTTGCCTCCTCTTCTCTCTTTCAGCCTTAGTGAGAGGACACCTCAGTCCTCCTATTTGCATGGGCTCTGGATGTGACTCGGCTTGCCGGACTTGACTCTCTTTGGGTCGCCCATAAACGGCTCGGCTTTCTGACCGGGCTCGGTCGGTTCTTCGGTCCTGCAATCTGTGATCCAGTTGCACTACCAGAACCATGTACTCCGCACAGGTTTCGGGAGGGTTTACCACTTGGGCCAGGATGTCTTTCAGCTCTCCTCGCAAGCCTCGGTAGAAGAGCGTAGTTCTCTTCTCCTCGGGCAAATTGGTCTCGGCTAAAAGGCGATTGAAGGTGGCAATATAAGACAGCAGATCTTGATTGCCCTGTCGCAGGGACATTAGTTCGTTGTCTAAGGCTTGGCCTCTGGTGTGGCAGGCGAATAGCTTCTCCATTTCGTGTTGGAATCCGACAAAATCATGAAGCAAAGGATCATCTCGATCTACCAAAGGAATCGACCAATCCGCAGCACTGCCACTCAGGTACGAAAGCAACCTTTGACTGGCCATTGGGGAAAGCTCTGGGTCGACACAAAAAGTGCAGACAGCACTGGTTCATGAAGACTGCGTACTTACTGGAGTCCCCTGTGAAGCGTTCGGGCGGGGCCAAGGGCACTGCGCTGGGTAGCACCACTTGCACTGGTGTAGGTTGCGGGATCGAGGAAGAGGAAGCTGCATCAGGTAGCGTCGAATGCGAGCGGTGTCAAATGGTTCGTTCTCCAGCGTGGTTGAGCTCCACTCCCTAGCTGTTTTGCTCAGGTCCCCTTGTCACTGCTTGAACTGGCCTGGAGTCAGCTCCTTGGAGATAGTTATGATGTGCTCTCCTTCTTGCTCATCTCGGCAGGGGTGCAATGTTGCTCTTCTGAATTGAGTTGCTGCACTGATTCCGGTACAATGTCCTTATGGATCGAGTTACTCCACTGATCCGTCATGAGGGCACTAGGATCGAGTTGCACCACTGATCCGGTGCTAATGGTAAGTCTTTCTTTGTTTAAGTACGCAATTAAACCACTGTTCTAATTCCTGTGTCTCTTCTCTCCCAACAGAGTCCGTATATCGGATAGCGTGTGAACAGCAGAAGCACAGAAGATGCTGCCACGTGGAGCGATGGACGCTGCTGAGGGTATGTAAGCTGCGGTCACGAGAGAACTGTGCTCGCAAGCTTCTCTTCTGAAACTAACCTTGTTTGCTTTTCTCTTTTCCCTAGGGGCTGTGGCTATGCAGAAGATTGAGCGGAGCGTCGGAAAGGTGCCGGAGGCTGAATCAGCTGTTGTGCGGAAGGAGGAAGGTCGTGGAACATTACCGATGCCGAAGATTCCCAGATAAGTGTCGGGTAAGCTGGAAACCTCGCATGCTGCTGGATTCTAGAAGGTCGTGAACCGCTGCGGATACCGAAGATCACTGGATAAGCTTCAGGTAAGCTGGAATCTGCACGTGCTCACAGAATTGCTTTCAGATGTCAGCGGAGAGCGTTCTGCTGCCATGGGCAGTTCAACGCGAAGCGTCTGGCAAAGCCTGGGCGGCATTTATATAGCCAGGCCCGGCCACACCCAAGATCTTGGAGCATGTTCTGCTGGCCATGCCCATACTTGCCACACCTTATTCCAGAAAAATGTTCAGGCCTGCAGACAGCCGGTGTTAGTTGTTGAAGGCTTCATACTATGAGCCTGGTGCCAAAGGTGCCAGGATAGGGTCCATGTGGGCCTCCCTTGATCTTTCCGATTATCAATCCGGACCGGGTGCTTTCTAAGCCCCAAAGTCCTGAGGGCAGGATTGCATTGTCTCTCGGGGGTGCTGCTCATGACAATAAGTGCGTGATACATTTCCCCTTTGTTTAACAAGTCTTCCCACAACTACAAACACATTGAGTGGATGGAACAGATAGAGTGGATGGAACGGATGGAGTGGATGGAACGGATGGAGTGGATGGAACGGATGGAGTGGCTGGAACGGACGGAGTGGCTGGAACGGACGGAGTGGCTGGAACGGACGGAGTGGCTGCAACACATGGAGTGGCTGCAACACATGGAGTGGATGGAACAGATGGAGCGGATGGAACGGATTGAATGGACGGAACGGATTGAATGGATGGAACAGATGGAGTGAGTTGAGCACACAGAGCAGATCGAAGGAATAGGAAGAATGGAACGGATAGAACACATTAAACGGATGGGAAGGATGAAATGGGTCTCCGGAATGGATGGAGTAGACCATGTGGATGAAGGGTTGAGTGGATGGAATGGATGAAAGGACCAGTAGATTGAATGGATGTAACAGACAAAATGGATGAACAGACGAAGTGGAATGAACGGACAGAGTAAATAAAACTGATAGAATAGATGGTACAGATGTGCCCGATCTCAAGCGCTTTACCGATAACCACCATATCACACTACCACGATTACTCTCTCCTATACACCACCACTCAACTAGAACACAGCGATACTATGACACATTCGGTATAGCTGTTCTCATACTAACACCTGCCACATACACCTCAGCACCCTAATTAAACATAGCTAGCTGAGCACACACCGCTAGGATAAGCGTCTCCTCAGGCCTAACACAGCCAGAAATCAGTCTGGGTGTCCACCCTCCAGAATGAACACATACAACTGACCTCCCCACCACCACATCTACCTCTAAGAAGCAGCTATCATGCAACTGCCACACCGGCTGCACACTTACCCGGTGCACCCACGCACCTTATGACTCTCTCTCTCTCTACTGACTTGAACTACGGTTCCCGAGGGCATTTAACCTACCAGCGCTTTGAGATTATACCAATGATGCATAAGGCACTATATAAATGCCAAGTAACATAACATAACAACTGAATTTCAGCTGGTTACATATACCGGCAAGGAGTTTCTGCTGCTTTGGAGTACAGACCTTCATTTACCGGCTCTAGTATTATAGCATCTGCAGACTGCTTCGACTTCCCGACTTCTTTTTCTCTGCTGATGCTACCACAGGCCATCTCAGGATCCACACCCTCCTCAGCACAGGTGTCTCGGATCTGGCCTCGTTAATGGCAAGTCTTTCTTTCTCCATCTTCCCTTGGATGGCTTCAGCACACTGGCCTCAGGTAAAACACAGGACTTCAGCTCTGCATTCGCAACAGTTAGGCACACCTGGAAAGACGGTCAGTTTCTTCCAATCTCTTCCAATGCAGCCACAGTCAGTCAGGGTATGTGAGCACAGGACCAACTCACAGCCCGCACGTGAAATCTGCTTGTTTTTTGCTCTGGCGTCCATTCCTTGTTCACACTTTCTTGTCAACTGCTAGCCTCCTGTTCCGCTTCTTCCCCTACTGCTGCTGCCAACCGTCCAGCTCTTGCTACAGCTTCTTTCTGCTTCTCCCTCATGCAGCAGCCTTCTATGCTCCTCAGTTAGGTTAGTTGGCTTTAGGTGCAGACCCTCAGTCTTAATTGCCTCACCTTGCCATAGGCATTAGGCTTGCTTGCCTGTTCTCTACCTCTGCCTGAGGGAGTCTTTGACATGTAGTCCCTTTCATTTTTTTACTGCTTAGATGGTTTTAGCACCAATTTCACTTTGCTCAATATTTTTAGAAGAGGGGCTGCAGGACTTAACCCTTTTAGAGGTAGTTGGAATAGGAAAGGCCACATTTCCATCATCCCATTTGGTATACCTTTGGTCTCTCCAGGGAAGGCCCTCCCCACGGCACTCAGAAATTAAAAATACTATTCTGTCTTCCGCAAGCTGCTGAAAACCAAACTGTTCAACTAAGTATGCTTCTTTTGATACCTGTATCTCTCTCATTGGTTTGATGTGTTGTTCTTCTGTAACCTCAGAACACACATATCCCCTCTGCTGTCTTTTTTGTATGCATTGATCCTCCAACCATGTTAAACCTGTACTATGCAAATGTCTCTGTAACAGCGCCACGATGCCCTAGGGCCGCTGTGCCATATATAAATTCAAACACATAAATAAATAAAATATATTTTTAGGGAGACAAAAGCCTTGTTCTTCCAATATGGCACTTTGTTGGGTTATACCCTGGGAGTTTATCCCTCCATCTTTAGCAGCAGGTTGAGATATTTTAAATTGACAGTATGCCAATTCCTACTCAACCCAGTGACAATAGTGTCCCTCTCCAGGGACAAATACAGTAGCTCACCCTGTGAAATCACCCCAACGCAGTGGGCTTTGTCTCCACCCAGGGGATCATCCTGCAGTACACCACCCCAGGATTGTGATCAGGGACTGTCTGCCCTTTTCTGGCCACCTGCAAGGAGACTTTATGCATGGTTTTAGATGGAGATCCACAGGATTCTCCACACTCACCTCATCATCTCTGAACAGGTGGTGTACTCTGCATGCCTCGCTCACTGCTGCTCCCCACACGCTCTCACCTGGCAACTCTTTGAAAGTAGGGGCTAAGGGCGGGGTCCTTGTACCAGCACAGGAGGACCAAGGTACGGGCTCAACGACGGCAGCAGAGAAAGAGCGCTGCCATCACCTCCAGATGGGGCGGTCCGCTACCAGCTTTCCACGCATGCGTGGGGGCCTGGGTGCTTTTGGTCCCTAAGGATATGGGGACGCCGGAAGTGGGTCTCGAACTCCCGCCAGTCCCTGGTATAGCAACAGGGCAGCCTCCTCTTCTCATTGCGTCTTAACACTCTATATGAGGATGTGTGATTCATGCTCTTTGCTTTGATTTTTCACTTGCCTTCTTTCCTGTTTCCAGACCTGCCTAGGTTTATTGGATACTCTTTCTCTCCTGTAGTACCTTATTCCTTGCTGCCCCTTACCGTCCCTGTTTTTTTAGCAGCTTCCAGGCTGTCTTTTGTCTTTGGCTCCTTCCTCCTGCGTGTGCTGTCCCACCCGTCCTGGTCAATGCCTGCTTTGAAGATCTTGGAGGAGGGTCTTTGCAAGTGTCTTCTGGAATCATTTCTTCTTCCGATACCCATCTTCAGTGTCCGCACTGTCCCTGCCTCACATTAACAGAGAGGTAGTGGGGGAGTGTTTTCCTACACTTATATTATGCGTCCAAGAGAAGACAGAGGGACAGCCATCGTGGAAACACGAGAAATAACAGATACCTGGCTCAAAAGAGATAATTTGCTCAACAGATTGATGCCTACCTCCCTTGTTAACTACGGCCACTATGCAGGAAGTATGGGATGAGTTGCAAGCCTTACGACTGGAAGTGACTAACTTGCGTCAGGAAAACGCTACCTTAGAGGAGGCCGTACAAAGTAGTTCAATGGCCACACTGACTGAAACAATGCTCAGAACAAGTAACCCTCTGCAGTTTGATGGGGATTCCCAGAGGCTGACAGCCTTCTGTAACCACTGCAGGATCCAGTTTTTACTATGATCACATATCTTCTACAAGATAAAGCCAAGGTAGGTTAATTATTGAGTAACATGACCGGCAATGCCCTTATTTGGGACCTCCCTATGTATCAGCCTAGAGCTCATTTTTAGAGGACTATGCTGTCTTTGAAAATACCACTCCGGAGGTCTTCCAATCCCCCAACCAAACGGCTTCGGTCCAAAGCCAATTGTTGGATCTGAATCAAGGGAACATGGACACCATCACTTATATAAGCAAGTTCTGTCATCTAGCTTCTGAATCTTTGTGGCCTGAGATCACCCAGCAAACCCTATTCAGGAGAGGCCTAAAGGAAGGATACACGGATGAATTATTATATATCCCAGAACCTGCTACCCTACAAGAACTCATTGATCAGGTGATAAGAATAGATCAGAATTTCCAAATGCTGGGGAGAAAGGCAGCGTCATGAGGCATATTGCCCACACCCATGACCTATGCCAGTAATGGGACCCCTTAGCAGCACAGAGAATCATCCTGAACCCGTGCCTATGGGAACCATTCGGGGTCCGCTGTCTGAAGCCGAAAACACCAGGCATAGACACAATCATCTGTGTCTATATTGTAGTACTGTGGAACATTGCTTAGCCTTTGTCCTTAGCGCCTGCCAAAGCTAGAGGGAAAATGATAGGCTTGTTGCAGCAGAGGGAGGCCGGAAGTCTGAGTACCCCACAAACCCTTTCGTTACCACTAACTACAGAAGCAGAACCCATACCCCCAGGGAACTACCTGGATGAGAGCTTTTCTGAGAAAAGTGCAATCCTGTTACGGCTCAGGAAGAATTCCATGCAAGTGACCACTATCGATGCAACACCATTGGTATCAGGGCCCATCAATCAATGCTCTGAACAATTGGAGGTACACGTAAACCAGCATCAGGAAGCGCTGACTTTTGACGTTATTCAGACTCTGTCCTTCCCTGTCGTTTTTTTGAGTTGCCTTGGTTAATACTTCATAGCCCACATATCAACTGGGCCAATCGTACCTTGATTTTTAGCTCTGATCTATGTACCTCTGAGTGCTGTGCTGGACCCAGCTCTTGTACCAGTTACACTTCTTTGTGTGGTCAGACACCAGCACAACAGATCAATAGTTGTCAAACAATACCTCTGAAATACTAGCACTTTCACAATGTCTTTGAAGAACCTGGAGAAATACCACCTCCACGTCACTGCCCACCTGGGCTGTTAAATTGAGTTAATACCCGACAAACCAATACCTCATGGGTTGATTTATTCCCTGACTATTAAGAAAAGACAGAAATGATGATTACCTCTAAAAGGGTACATAGTCCCTTCAAAGTCTCCCACTGGGGCTCACTTGTTTTTTGTCCCGAATAAAGAAGACACGTTGCAGCCTTGCATCGATTACCGTACCCTAAACGTCTGCACATGGACGGACAGGTTCCCACTGCCTTTAATCAAAGACATTGTGGAATCCCTACTTCGAAGGGATTGTGTCCTTCCACGTATTCCTCATCTTTGATATTTGATATCCAGCTTCAGCTGCTTTGGACATTTTTTGTCAGCAAAGAGTGCTCTGGTCGATGCAGTCGACTCAATAACCCTCGAGGGCCTCCGTTGCGAGGAAGATGTCATCAAAGGCATATATAGTACGCGCAGCACCCGTTGGCTTCAGTTGCTTCGAGAAATACGGTGCACTTCATTTATTACTCTCGAGGAAGTCCACAAAGAGGCACCTGAGAGGGTACCTTGTTCAACAAAAAACTCCACACCTGCCGAATGGGAAGCATTTAGAGCAGAAATGCTGAACATATTTTAAAAGCAAAAACCCACGGCAAGCCATGCTGCTACTGCGTTTTCCAAAGAAGCCGGTAAAGAAAGGGCTTGTGCCAAATCCTGCATGCCCTTGAGCCCGGGACGAAGGCCTGATCCTCATCCAGAGCCGTTGAGACCTCGATGCAATGGCACGTCATCGAACGATCCTTCGAGCGAAAACATGAACACAAGTCGAGGTCGTCAACACCATCTTCGCCATCGACACCTGCTGGGCCCTCGATGCCAGCTAAGCCCTCCACATCGGCGTCAGCTTCGACACCGGCGGCGCCATCGATGCCAGCTGCGCCACCAATGCCAGCTGCGCCCCCTCAACTCCTGCTGTATCGTCGACACCGAGCGTCCCAGCTAAACCTATGGCTCCATCAAAGTCAAAAAAGTTTTGACGACTCCTCGAGCATCGAATCCACAGTTTGTCAAACCCTTGATGCCTGAAAAAACCTACGTGCCTTTACCAAGTAAAGAATATTTTAAGTCTCTCACCTTAATATATGAGGAGAATGAACCCTCAGACAATGATGCACCCTTTGGTCCCCAATTTGGCACACCAAATGTGGCTGAAAGTTTCATTTCTGAGGAATCAAGGTTGAAAGACCTTTAAGAAAATGTACAGACGGCCAGACGGCCATGCACCTCACTTGAGCTAGATATTGGATGGCCAGAGGCTGGAGAATACCCTGATGCGTCATATAGGCAGCTATTGTCTATATGAATATATGGGGTGGAGTAGCCCTACGATAACATTTGAGCAGGGTGATCTGATGGACATCCTGGATAAGGGTCCCCAGATGGATCCTATACTGCCTTTCCGTAATACTCTTCCAAAAAAGGGTGGCAGCAAATTGGGAGACGCCAGAGACTAATCCGGCTGTGAATAGAAATCTGACCAAAAAATACCGCCCTACCAATAGTTACCCGGACTACCTGTCTAAACACCCCACTCCAGAGAGTCTGGTGGTACAGGGAGCTACTGCAACTTCCAAGCTGACAACTTACCCTACCATCCCTCCAGATAGGGACAACAAAAGAGTAGATGGATGGGCAAAGATAGTATTTTCTGCAGGGAGTATGGCACTCAAATCAGCCAGCTCCACATGTGCTCTTGCAAAATTCTCATTCACTCTATGGGACTGCATTTCCATGGCGGCATAGCACATTACAGAGGGGGAACAAAGAGACAGATTCTTGGCCATAATTAGAGACGCTAAAGAAGCCAAGTGTGAGTCTCTTCAGTCGGATCTGGATTCTGCTGACAGCATCAGCAGAGCCATGGTTACTAGCACCATTATACGCAGATTTACGTGGTTCAGGAAGTCGGGTTTTGCACCGGATGTGCAATCAAGACTCCTCAATATGTCCTTTGACGGGTCTTACCTTTTTGGCAACAAGGCTGACGAGAGCCTTGAGAAGTTGCAGACCTCAAAGGCGGTAGCCAAGTCTTTAGGTGCCTCTATTAGGCAGCCACAGCCTTTTTGTTCTAGTGGACAGCCTTGGAGGGGTAGATCTTTTCAATACTACTACTCAGTTGGAAGAGCGGGAGGAATGGCTGGTCAAAGAGGCCAAAGAAGATTCCCTCGTGGTGGATGAGGGAGAGGTGTGAAGCCATCTTAAGAAGGGGCATCTTTACCATCTGCCACTGCATCAGCCACCTCAAAACCTCTCTGAGGCCTTGTGTCAGAGTTCACCAGTGGGGGGCAGACTGTCTCAGCATCTAGAAGAATGGCAAGACATTCCTTCGGATGCTTGGCCATTGGAAACCATAACCCATGGGTACTGCCTTCCTTTCATTCAGAGACCTCAGATCTACTCCTTGTGCATGAAATCTTAACCCTGCTAGAGAACGGCGCTATACAGCTGGTGCCTGTAGTGGAGAGGACCAAGGGATGTTATTCTCCATATTTCCTAATACCCAAGAAGGACAGAAGACTGAGAGCCATCTTGGACTTGTGATACTAGGATAAGTTCCTCAGCAAGGACAAATTCATGATGGTCACCCTTTCTCAGATCCTTCAGGCCCTCCAACTCCAGGATTGGGTGGTGTCATTGGGCCTTCAGGATGCTTATTTTCATGTGCCAATCCATCTCAAGCACAGAAAATACCTGAGGTTCGCCGTTGGCAGTTCTCATGATCAGTTTTGAGTTCTGCCATTCGGACAGACCTGCCCCTGAGGGTTTTTACCAAACTGATGGCGGTGGTGGGAGCGAGTCTCAGGAGACGGGGGATTCACGTCTACTCCTACATGGACGATTGGCTTATCAGGGCGCGTTCTCCCAAACAAGTCCTGCATCATCTCAGCGTGACCTGCCACACTCGTCACAGACTGGGCTTCTCCCTCAATTACAAGAAGTCCCATATGACACCTTCTCAAAATCTCCAGTTCATCGGGCTGTACTGGATACTTCCTTGGGAAAGATCTCACCACCCGAGGTGAGGGCTTTAGACATTTTGCCAATGATCAAGACGTTTCAGAGTGCCCAGCATCTCCCAGCCTTCAAGTTTGTGAGGTTGCTCGGCCTCATGGCATCCTGCATTTTTCTTGTACCTGAGGACTGCCTGAGAATGAGATCCCTTTAATGAGCCCTCAGAACTCAATGGTCCCAGTTCTCAGGAAAGATGTTGGACCTACTTCAGGTTCCAAGCAGATCTTCTGTGGTGGGCATGCGAGGACAACTTTCTGAAGGGAGAACCCTTTTGGCAACCATAGCCGGAGATAACAGTAGTAACGAATGCCTCACTCATGGGGTCGGGAGCTCACACCAACGATCTGACAGTCAGCGGCCGTTGGTCTCCAATGGAGTCCAAACTACATATCATTTGTTTGGAGCTGAGGGCAATAAGACTAGTGCTGAAGGCCTTTCTGCCCTGTGTGCAGGGAAAGAATGTCTTGATGATGACGTAAAACACAGGAACCATGTACTACCACAACAAAAGAGGAGGTGTAGGGTCACTACCACTGTGCAGAGGCAATGCAGCTCTGGTGCTGGGCAATTCAAGAACGAATTGCTTTATCAGCAATTCATCTAGCCGGAGAAGAGAACATGGCGATGGACGCTCTGAGCAGGCAGAGCACATTCTCCCACGAGTGGGGACTAGCTCAGGAAGTCCTTCAAGAGATCTTCACCCTTTGAGGAACCCCTCAAGTGGATTTGTTCGGACCAGTGTCAACCGGAAGTGTGAACTGTACTGCTCTAGGGAATTTCCCCCAAGAGGAGCTCTAGGAGACGTGTTCGTAGCGGACTGGGAGTTTCCACTCCTGTACGCATTTCCTCCAGTCCCCGTCCTTCCTCATGTGATCAGGAGGTTGAGAAAGTTCGGGAAACGCATGATCCTAGTTGCCCCAGATTGGGCAAGGAGGACGTGGTACCCGGACCTTCTGGACATGTCCATCTGCCCTCAAATACGTCTTCCATTAAGAGAGGACCGTCTCTTGTGAGAGGAGGGTCGGGGTTTCCATCCAGAGATCAAATCACTCAGCCTTCAACCATGGTTTCTGAGAGGCTGAGATACAAGGATTGGGACCACCCGGATGACGTAATGGAGATCTTGCGTTCGGCCAGAAGGCCAGCAACAAAGTCTTTGTACCGTTGGAACAAATTCTGCAACTGGTGCAGAGACAAGAATGTAGACCCTTTTCTGTGCAAAACACATGAGGTGTTGTCCTTTCTACTATCCTTAGCCAATCTGGGGCTCCAGGTTGGAACTATTAAGGGATAATTAGTGGCGCTATCCATCTTTAAGTGCTCATTAGAAGAATGTTCATATTTCAAGATTCCACTGGTGACACTATTTTTAAAGGAGCTCATCAATGTGTCCCCCCCCCCCCATTTCCTTTCCAGGTTCCAATTTGGGACCTTAATCTGGTACTAAAACTTCTAATGTGTGCCCCCTTTGAACCTTTACACTCATGTCTATTAAGGTTGTTAACTTTTAAAAACCATTCTCTTGCTAGCTCTAACTTCAGCCTGTAGAGTGAATGAATTGTAGGCACTTTCATCCAAGCCACCCTTTACTATCTTCCATAAGGAAAGGGTTGTTCTGAGGGTTAAGCTTTCATTCTCACCCCAAATCATTTCTGATTTTCACATAGGGCAGAACATTCTTTTACCTTCTTTCTATCCCCCACCTCATCCTGGCAAGGAGGAGGAGAGATTACATAGGTTGGACCCTCGCAGAGCTCTGAGCTTTTATATATCTAGGCTATCAAAACTTTGCATTGATGATCAGCCTTTCATTGGCTATACAGGCCACAAACTGGGTCAGGCTGTTACAAAATAGACCTTATCCAGGTGGATCATTCTGGCAATTTCGGAATGTTACAGACTAGCAGGCAAGGATCCTCCTGAAGGATTAAGGGCCCATTCCACCAGGGGCATGGCTACCTCTATAGCCCTGCAAAGGGGTGTACCGATAAAAAGTATTTGTGAAGCAACAACGTTGTCTACTATTCACACGTTCACAAAGCATTACTGCCTAGAATCTTCCCTCGGTCAGGATGGGAGCTTTGGAAAAGCAGTCCTGCATTCGGTTCATGAAAACCATTAAAATCTAAATTCTTACTCCCTGTCATGATGCCCGCTCCAGGGGAGCCGGTTCAAGCCCTGCGTCCCCGAAAGCGGACATCCAGTTCCCAAGGAAGGACCCAGCAACCCCATATAGGGGCCCTTTGGACAGTGTCCTGGCGCCTATGGCGCCAGGCTCATAAAAGACATCAGTCCTGGCGCCATAGGCGCCAGGCTCATTATGGGAGTGCTTGGGTGCACTTACCTGATGCAGACCATGCTGCAGGATCCCGGCCTCCTTGAGGCCTGAAAGGAACTACTTTACCTGTGGGACTAATTTACCATCCGGGCGTGGTCGGGGAAGGATACATACCTGATTGGAGGAAGGATACATACCTGGAACTTCTTCCAAGGCTATTTAAACCCCACCCGAATAGCCACACGTGCTTCGCGTTGTTCTGCATCTAGCAGCTGGACGCTCACCGTGTCTGCTCCTGCATCCTGACTTCTGCCACGCCTGCCAGCATCCTGGATCACCTGCAAAGGAAGAGAAGAAGAGAACAGAAGAAGGAAAAGTCCTTACCTGCTAAATCCGCATCCCGGAGACATCTCGCCGACAATCCTGAAAAGGAAAACTTTTATTTAAAAGCTCATTGCGTCGATCGCTGCAGCGCCGCATTCCACTCACCTTTACAGGGCGCCTCCATGTTCAGCAGCGATCATCCGGATTCGCAGTCACGCCCCAGCGCCTAGGGAGAAAAAGACCAGAACAAAAGGTGAGAGAGAGAAGGGAATAAGGAAAGCTAAATCTCCATGTTAAGACTTACCTGTTCATTCATTCCCTCTTCATTTCGGGTGCGCGCCGCATCCTGGCATTTCCGGACCCCGGCCCCTAAGGGGAAAAAGAGACATCAGCGTTAATGAGCGAACGAAAAGACATTACCAAAAAACGCTCATTAAAGACTTACCTGATTTCTACAAGGATTTCACCTCTCATCTCGGGGCGGTGCCTGTTCCCCGGCATTCCGTACCCCGGCCCCTATGGGGAAAAAGACACTAGCATTAGTACATTAATGCATGGACACAAGGGGAACCTCTTATCAAAAACTTACCTGGAAGCCAAGCAAGTTTGGTTCTCACCAATCCGAAAATCCAGTGAAGTAACTGGATACCCACGCGCCCCTGCATCAGAAGCAGGATGGAGAGCTCGTCCTTCCAGACCCTAAGGTGAGACGCTACGAGGAATCACAGAAGGGTTTCGAGGAGGGTGAGAGGGGAAAGTGGGAGGCCGATTGCATTACCCCGCAGACAGTTAATCCCCTATTTTCGCCTACAGAAGGATACTTCTGTGAGCCAGACAAGCCAGATTTGGGGGCCCGGTCCAGTCCGTCTTCCGTATCCTGCGCATCACCTTAGAAGAGGTCACAGCAGCACGAACCAGGCCAGCGCCTCCGTGGGAGTCAGGTGAGCGTAACACTCCCTCCACAAAATCCAATACTGCTTTGGGAGAATATCAAAGATGAGGAATACGTGGGAGGACACAGTCCATTTAAAGAACAAGTTACTTACCCCTGGTAACGTTCTTTCGACTGGATGTTCCTCCTACATGTTCCTCATTGCCCTCCAAACCTACCCCACAGTAGAATTTCCCATGCTATTACAGCTTTCGCTCCTTCAAAGTTGAGTATGGTCAATCCTGTGGTAATGCAGGTATTTCTACTGTAAGAAAAAACAGAACAGAAGCCAACGGTGATACGCGTGCTATATATTCCTTCGATGACATCATCCTCGAGACGGAGGCCCTCGAGGGACATCGAGTCGACTGCATCGACACACAGCGCCCTCTGCTGAATTTCTTTTCCAAAACAGCTGAAGCTGGATATCGAATATCAAAGAGGAGGAATACGTGGGAGGAACATCCAGTCGAAAGAATGTTAACAGGGGTAACTAACTTGATCATTTGGCCTCTCTGTTTACCAAATTGGATCTCCGGGGAGCCTATCACCTAGTCCGGATCAAGGTCGGCAATGAGTGGGAGACGGCCTTCAAAACGCTGATAGGGCACTATGAATACCACATGATGCCGTTTGGTTTGAGTAATGCCTCTGCCGTCTTCCAGCAGTTCATGGACTCCATCTTTTCTGATCTTATGGCTCACCTCGATGACATCCGGATTTTCTCCCAGACCTGGTAACAACATGTGCTTCACGTATCAGAAGTACTACAATGCCTCATTGAAAATCATTTGTATGCCAAGTGGAAAAATGTCTCTTTCATCAGAGGCAGATGGAATTTGTGGGGTATATTATCAGCAAGTCCAGCATTCAGATGGATCCTAAAAAAGTCCAGCATATCATACAATGTAAAAGCCCCAGGACGTGAAGGGGTTCCAGCGTTTCCTGGGTTTCATTATTTACTAACAACTATTTATTCATGCCTTTGCCATTTGATCAGTGGACATCACTTGCACTAAAAAAAAGTTGGGATGGGATGAACGTGCTAAGGCTACCTTTCAGTCCATGAAGCAAGAGTTCCTGAAAGCACCCTTATTGCAACATCCCAACGATCTACCATTCATTGTGGAAACAGACGCATCATCATGTGCGATTGGAGCAGTTTTGCTACAAAGAAGTAATGGAACAACATGGAGTATCGAATAGCCTATCATTCCTTCAAACTGAACGCAACTATGCAATAATCGAAAAGGAACTCCTCTCATTCAAGCTTTGGAAGAATTGAGAACCCATCTGAAAGGAGCTCGGTACCCTGTAGAAATGAACGTCTAAGTTCAGGTTGCCATCTGCAAAGGAACGGCCACAATGAGCGCACCAATCAAACCCTGGAGCAATACCTACAATGTTTTTCCACCGCACTACAGAAAAACTTGGCTGAGTATCTCATCTTGGCAGAAGTGGCCTACAACAATTCCCCACATTCCTCCGTGGGATATAGGCTGTTCTATTGCTCCTATGGTTTTCATCCGAAAATGTTTCCTGAAGGACTTCCCACTACCAGCACCATATTAGATGTGAATGACCTGGTAGACCTTGTCCACAAGACACATCAACCGTCTCATGCTTTGTCGCAGGAAGACAAAGAAAGACAGAAGGAGCTGGCCAATAGGAAACAGCGTCCAGAGCCCATCTTCAATGTGGGAGACAGGGTCTGGTCATCTACACAAAACCTGCCTCTTCAAAATTTCCTCCACTCTTCATGGGGCCATTTTTCATTACCAGACAAATATCCTCGGTGGCTTTCCAATTGCAGTTACCCCTGACATGGAAGATCCATCCTTTCTTCCACATCTCCCTGCTAAAGCCTGTGATCCCGGACCCTCACAATAGAAGACCTTTTGCTCCTGGCCCTGTGCGCGTTAATGGGTATCCCGAAATTGAAGTGCAAGAAATCTGTGATTCTCACATTAAGAGAAGTCGGCTGTACTTCATTGTGTATTGGAAGGGTTATGCACCATGCGACCGCTCCTGGGAGCCGGCCTCTCATGTTTGTGCTGTGGCCTTGATTCGCAGTTCCCCTCTCTGTATGGCTACACAAACTCCCAGAGACTCAAGGATGGTTCAAGGGTTTTAATTAAAATCAATAATAAGATAATCATATGCATTGGATTGATTTGGATTGGGGAACACTAGTAGCCATCCTGCTTTCATCTCCCACCACCCTAATCCAGACATCCCTAACGTCAGGCGGGTTACCCAGCGCTAGATAAAAGTAGTGGAGTAGTAGACATTTTAAAAGAAATTAGGGGTCATTACGAGGTTGGAGGTAAGGGGTTAACGGCGCCGGTAACCTCTTACCGCCGTATTACGAGGTCCTTTAGCACGTCCCGCTAAGGGCGGCTGGTTTTACCAGGCTCCCTTAGTGGGACGTTGTTAATGGGACGTTGTTAACGGGCCCGTTGTTAGCATGGTCCCCATTCCCATTGAGCCCTATGGGGGCTCGAATGGGAATGGGAATGGGTTCCCTGAATGGGGAAATACCGGGTCCTCCAAGGTTAGAATGGCCCGGTAATTCCCCATTCAGGGAACCAGGACCTGGCATGTGGTAAGGGGGTATGCTAATAGCGCCATGGCTACCTCCAACTTCGTAATGACCCCCACTGTGTTGTTGAAAGTGGCACTGTGGGGGCGTGGGACATTTCACATAGATACAGCTATTTTAAGATATGTCTAAGCAATCATATAATTAATAATACAAACTTGGACTCTTAAAGCAATTTAAGGGTTGAATGGGGATGTTATGGGCTGTCCTGCTCTAGAGAAAGGAATCAGGTTTGTGTACCAATCATTTGTACAACTCAAATGACATATTAGATAGCAGTGTCTTTAAAAGCTCTGCTTTAAGAGGTTACAAGTATAAACATAAAAACTGTCACTCAGTGATGGATGCACATTGGAAGTGATGTGTCCTCTTCCTTCCTTTTGGTATCTGTTGTGGATATATTCTTATCCAATATGTCCTGTACTGTGTGGCTAGAGCACCCAGGCACATGTAGCAAATACAGGTTTCGCTACCCCTACTTTGCTTTAAAAGTGCTAATAAGGTTCTTAATGGGAGGAGGCCATACTGGTTTCAGCCTTGAAGCACCAGTAGGAATATTTGAACTATGTTTTATACAAACCCTCGAAATGCCCAGGGGATATTTGCCCAAGGACTGGAATTAAAGAATGTCTTGAAGCACTCGCTCCATTCATCACTACGCTTGTCAACTCCTCTTTCGTCTCCAACTCTGTTCCAGCCAAACCTGAAAGATGCATGGGTCCTACCCGCGTTAAAAACTTGACCCTGATATACCAATGAACTACCGCCTCATTACCATTGTGCCATTCCTCCTTAAAATTATGGACAGAGTTGCCTATTTACAAATCCAAACTTACTTGGAATCCAACAATATCCTGGGTCTTTGTCAATCAAGATTCCGGCCGGGATATGGAACGGAAACTGAACTTCTCGACCTGAAGAATCAACTGGATGAAATCAAAGACAAGGGCAAACTTGCCCTCCTTTTCCTACTAGACCTCTCAGCTGCCTTTGATTTGGTTGATCACCAAATCCTCTGTCAACATCTGTCCTCAGCAGCACACTGTTCTCAGAAAGCAATTGACTGGATCTCATCCTTCCCATCTAACAGATCAATGAGAGTGTTTTCCCCTTTGGACGCGGCCCCCTCAGCCCCGGTCACATGCGGCGTACCGCAGGACTCCTGTGTTTCGCCCACTCTGTACAATATTTTCCCAAAAACTCTTTTTGATCTTCTTGATGCGAAGGGTATCCTATACACAAACTACGCAGACGATACACAGATCTCCCTATCCATCTCAGGAGATTCCACTTTACTGGGAGCCATTTACCAAACCATCCAAGCATGGATGGCAAGTCACTCACTATGCCTCAACGACGAGAAGTCCGAGCTACTCCTAGTTGGCTCACACACACAGTTAGATAAACTTGACGGAGCCTACAAATCCTTCATCATCAATGGCACATCATCCCTGTCACACAACAAGTCAAAACCCTTGAGGTATACCTTGCCTTGAGTCTCTCTTTGTCAACACATGTAAACGCTATTGCATCTTCAGCGGCATAAAACACAAAGGTAATTAATGCATGCAGACCCTTCCTCTCCGAGGACAGTTGCACCACCATTGTCGGAGCTCTTATCAGCTACAGACTTGATTACTGCAACTCCTTATTTGCTGGTACCAGCACCTGCAACATTAACGCATTGCAGATCATACACAATAACGTGATAACAGCTGCCTTGAACATACCTAAATCTCTTCATCCAGAAAGAAGGTGCACTGGTTGCCCATCCACGAACCCATACTATTCAAAACTCTGGGCATCACATACAAATGCATCTCTAATACTACGCCAAGTTACCTGTCTAACAAATTCAGTATCACAAAGTCATCAAGACCCACCCGCTCAGTCTACACACACCGCCTCTGCGTCCCAAGATTCAAACTGCAAAGATCGTGAGGTTGCAGTTTCCCTGTCTTTGCGGCAAGAACTGGAATCTGTGTCCGATATAACCAGTGAAGAGTTGATCATCTTGTCTAACGTTTGCCAGTCTGGTGATGTAAAAGCTTAAAGCCCTTTTTTTAGGATCCAGTCTATGTAACCTCTCTTCCTCCTTGGAAGGATGAGGTGGTGGATAAAATGCTGGTAAGGTGATTTTTTGTTTCAGATGGATTTCGGACACCAAAGGGAAGGAAGGAGGGCCAAACCCTCAAAACTAGCTTCTCTCTGGAAAATGTGGTTAAATGAGGTGTGCATGATAATGCCTGTAGCTCACTCACTCTAGTAGCAGAGCTGATAGCAACCAGGAAAATGGTCTTTAAAGTTAACAATCTGAGTGGACAGTTATTGAGAGGCTCAAATGGAGCCCCAATCAAAAATGTTAACACCAAATGTAGGTCCCAAACCAGAATTATAAAAAGGACCGGTGTAAAGATATTTGTCAGTCCCTTAAGAAACTGTATTACAATAGGCATCTTAAAATAAGAGCATTGCATTTTTAAGATGGATAACGTGCCAGACAACCCTTGGCAGTGGACACCTGCAGCCACTGATGCGCAAGGTGTAGCCGAAAAGAAAGAACCATGGGGGTATCTTAAGTGAAAGTATCAATGTCTTCAGCCATTCACAGCTGCAGAACATATTCCAATGGCAGCAGTATAGTGCTTTTGTTGCTGGCCTTCTGGCCGAAAGCAACACCCCCATGACGTCCTCCGGGAGGTCCTAATCTTTGTATCTTAACCTCTCAAAAACCAGCCGTGAAGGTTCAGAGTTCTGATTTCTGGGTGAAGAAGACAGCCTTCTTGGGAGAGGTGGTCCGCTCTCTGTGCAAGATAAAATGGAGGGCAGATGGGCATGTCCAGAAGTTATGGGTACCACGATCTCCTCCTCGAACATTTAACCCATAGACTTAAAAAAGTCTGTCTGCAATTGGTCCCGGCTTTTCTTCCGCGGGATACTCCAGTATTGTCTACTATTTTTTTTTACCTTGTTATCCTACTACTTTTTCCTCTCACAGCATCAGCTCTTTTCCCCTTCACATCTTCACTATCTATCCGATGGAGGATTTTGGACGCTTTGCTGCACTTTTCCATTAGCCAAGGGTGTGCATAACGAACTGGTGGATTACTTGGGATACTCTGCTGTTTTCTTTACTGGCCAAGTGTACACAAAGTAACTGGTGGAATACTGTGCTGTGATTCTCCTCTGGTTACTAGTCTACCACACTTCTTGGTGAACTACCTGGGACGCTTTGCTGTTTTCCTTTTTTTATTTGGATTATTGGGACATTTGTAGATGCGCCCTTGTGCCGTTCGGGTTAGATTGTTGGGACTGTCAACACTTGGATCAAGTCATCTGGACACTGATCAACCCTTCTTCTAACGTGGTCTTCACTGTCAAGTAGGTTCACTGCTGTCTCACATCACACAGCAGGTAAGAGTGGGGTTACCAAGGGAGGTGCTGCAGGGTTTGTACCATTGGAGTTCTTGATATTGAATTTTGACATTGTTCTTTCTCCTAGCTCTGTTGCTGCTCCTGACTTTTCGCCCAAGCCCCTGACTTGACAGGTATATTATACCCTGCAGGCCACGCTCTTGGGAGGAAGGTTTTTTCTGTCATCGGTCTACTGTTCTGTGGCAGTCTTGAACTATTTACGTTCCTCACCTCAGACAAATCCACAACACATGCATCCATGCCATTTTCCAGTCACACACACACACTACTCAGACACACCAACGTGTACACCATGCATGACCATGACATCAGCATCCATGGGCCTCATTCCGAGATCGGTGGTAGTGATGGCGCTATTTGTGCCATGACTGCCTCCAACAACGGGTCCTGCACCAGTGTTGTTCAATGGGAACTTACCGGTGCAGTCCGACCCTGGACAGCTTGCTGGGACAGCCATGCCACCACCCCAAGCGGCTCAGGGAGGTGCTACTGCTGCAGTCATCCCCGGCGCACATCTGACCCCACAGCCACTGTCATTTGCTGGCACGGGCCACCCGGTGGTGGAAGCTGCAGGTGCAGCTGTGGCAACCACCACCCAGGCTCGGGGTCAGCCAGCGCAGGCTGCTTTGGCACAGGACTCCCAGGCAGATTTTCCGGTGAGGAAGGCCAAGCCACGTGTGTCCAAGGAAGCTGTGACCAAGGCACATGTATCTGGCGCAGTGTTGACATCTGCTGCCCCAAGCAGCCAGGTGGTGGGAGCTGTATGGGCAGATGCAGCGAACACCATCCCGGCAGTGAGTCTGCCAGCCAGGACTTTGTCGGTCACAGCCCTTGGCACTGAGGCAGTTGTGCTGCTGGGTCCTGGCAACAGCACCCAGCAGCCAATCACACAATCCAGGCCTTTTGTCCTCATACCAATTCCTACTCCCATTGGCCAGTCCACCATTGCCACTGCCCCTACTGACCAGAGCAGCATTTGCCTCTAAGGTTCTGCACTACCGGCCAAGAGGAGGAAGTGTGCTTCTGCGCAAGAGGCGGGGACCCCAAACACAGTTCTGGCCTCTGGCACGGCAAGGAAGAAGCCTTTTAATAAACAGGAACTGGACTTCCTTGTGGACTACGTGTCAGCACATGACCGCAATATGCTGGTGGGCTCAAGTTGCCATACTACTCCTGCCCAGCGTCCGGTCCACTGACAGTGCATTGCGGATAGTGTGAGTGCCATGGGATATGAGAGGCGCACAGCTCAGGATTGCTACAAGCGTTGGACTGACCTCCGACGCTGTGCAAAACAAAAGCAGGCCTCTAATTACTCCCTGACTCTGGTGACTGGCAGTGGGCCACCACCAGAGGAGGATGAACTCACTCTGCACAAGGAAATCGCTGTGGAGTTTATCGATCAGGGACTTATCCAGGGAGTGGGAGAGATGCCGGATTATGACGCAACGTCCGGTGAGTCTTGATGCGTGTGTGTCCAGCCCACGTGTGTTTCGCTT
Organism: Ambystoma mexicanum; assembly: GCF_040938575.1. Classification (NCBI taxonomy): domain Eukaryota; kingdom Metazoa; phylum Chordata; class Amphibia; order Caudata; family Ambystomatidae; genus Ambystoma; species Ambystoma mexicanum. Next base: position 600,579,172 of record NC_090924.1, read on the forward strand.
GTGTGATGTCTTGTGTTCAGGCTATGTATTAATGAGTGACAAGTGTGATACATGCAATGCTTTACTGATGCATGCTTGTCGTCATGCAGCCTGCATGCAGGACATGTGCTGCGCATGGGGGCAGTCCTCGTCACCACACATGCACCCTACTTACATGCAAGTCACTCGGCAGCCTCTCCTGTCCATGTACAAGCTCACTGACATGTTTGCATATAGCCTGTGGTATAGTTCCACCCAACACTCAGCCTATGCCGTCACATGACTGACGGCTATGTGAGGCCACCCTGCAAGCTGCTCCTCCTCACGGGCATGCTTCCTTGCCTCTACACCACCCTGTAGCTCACTGTCTCCAATTACTGGCAGTTTCCGTGTTGGACTACTGCAATGGCCTGTTTCCTTTCCTGTGTACATGCACACTTCCCTGTGCAACCCTGCCATACCTGTGCTGTGGGGTACATCCTTTGTCCTTGATGCAGGTTGCCTCACTTGGACCCTGCAGATGGCACAGGCTCAGAGCGCACATGAGTGTTCATTCATGGACCATTGCATTCCCTGCAAGCCCCTATGTCAGAATCCATGCCCCTGACCCCCTTGGGTATAACAGCCCCCTGGCAGCAGTGGGGCTAAAGCCCTTAACACTAGCCCCAAGGGCCTTAAAACTCCATCAGAAACATACATGGAGTCAGTCCTGGCGCCTTTGGCGCCAGGCTCAGTATAAGGAATAAAGCAATACCAGTTTTGGTCCTCAATCCAACATGGAGGCCTATTACACAGCTCAGTTCTTTAGAACCAAGCCATGCGGTCTAGTGTTTTGGGTGTGGCTGGGCCTGGAACTACTTGGCCTGGAACTACTTTACCTGGGCTATTTAAACCACTCCCAAACAGCAGAACATGCTTCGCGTTATTCTGCACTCCTGCAGCGTAACGCTCACTGTGTCCAGCTCCTGCTCATCTGCTTCCACGGCGGCCCGATCCTGAAGCCCTAGATCCGGATTCCATTAATAACCTGGAAGAACAAGAACAGAATTAGCGAGCAAGAACACTTAACTGTGAAGTAACCGGCCTTGAATTCACCCTGTGCTTCGCTTACCTCGCCCATCTCCGGAGTTCGCCGCAACCTGCAAAGGTAAAGAAACAAGGACAGCATTAATAACAATTCTTACCTGGGCAAGCAGCGAGTCCTGGCAGCACCCTGCGCTTCTCTTGCCTCGCCCATCTCCGGGTTTCACCGCAACCTGCAAGGGAGAAGGAACAAGGTCAGCATTAACAAAGCACTTACCTGGGCAAGCAGTGCTTCGATCACTCATCACTCCGGAACATCACCGCAACCTGTACAAAGAAGAGAAGAAAACACAGATTAGCAATTAACACCAATAAACAGCGCAGCGCTCCGCGCATCAATAACTCACTGTGGTCTTCGCCATCGGCGCAGCAACTCCGAGATCGCAACCATCCCTATGAAAACAAAAGGAGACATTGTTAGGGAACAGCGTAGTGGAGCAAGACGCAGAGAAGACAGAGAAAACGGAGGGAAAGAAAGAGACAGAATAAAGACGGAAAAGACATTATAACTCACCTGGAAGACAGCAACAGAGTCGGAGTCACAGCCGGTCTGGACCCGACATAAGGGCACATGGACCAGTGAAGCAACTAGGTCCATGGAACACCCGCACTAACCACGCGCCCCTGCACAGAGACGCAGGACGGAGAGTCCAACACAAAAAAACCTAAGGTGAGCAATAACCCCAAGGGAGGGGATTTGGACCAGAGGGAGGTGGGAGTCCACCCATCACAGAACCAGTATCTTAACCCTCCATTCTCCTGTTATAGGCGCTACCCAATGTCTGGCACATAACCAAGCAGAGAGGGGCCCGGGATAGCGCTTAGACCTCCATCCAGTATAATGTGGCACCCCCGTGGATACCAGATGAGCGTAACACCTATGGGTCCGTGGCAGGCTACTCATTGTACCACATCTCCAGTATTTTATCCGGCTCATGGGTTTTGGTCATCCACATCATGCTCACTCAGGGTCACTTCATCATCATGCACATATTTATGGTGTCCGTGGCTGTGTCGAGCACAGGCCTCCCTCTGTTACAGCCACCCTACCTCCAGGCGACTGGTGTTGTGGCTTCTGCCTGCATAGGTGTACTTGTGATGGTTCCTCATGTGTCCTGCTTTCTGTCCCCCTCTCATGTGCTGTAGTCTCAGTTGTCTCAGATGATGTAATTGACACCTGCAAACACTTCAGTACTGTGGTCAGCCATTCAGAGGCATGCACTGGCTCCCTGCCTGCCCGGGGGTCGGAGTGCATCCCTACAACCCAGTGCCAACACTTTGCACATGATGACTGCACTTGCCCTTACAGTGCCCTCATGTCACAAGATTAACATCACTACATTTTTGGTTCGGTTGATCGTTGAGGACGTACACATGTGCTGCACTGCACCCACGCACTTCTGAGCCATATTTCACCCTTCAACATGCCTATTCACTTGTGTGTTGTCAAAGTTACCTGCCACGTATGTATCCATGTGCCTCCCTTCACTGTATTTCAAAGCACTTGCGTTGGTGCACACAAGTGCTTTTATTGCTATTTATGTTCTTGTAGTGCATGTTGACATGCATTTTACATGTGTCATGGACACTTCTATTTGACTTACTGCTGTGGCTATTTGGGAATTGTGCCATGGCTATGCTACGTGCCATCTCTTTGTTGACATCTGTAATTTTCGGCTAAGATATATGCCTGCTAAAAGGTTGTGTGTGATGCAGTTGAAATGCAACATGCAGTACATGTGTGGGTTTCGCATTTGACATGCATCCATGTCTGCTTTCAGGGTCCTCTTCCATTTCATTGCCACTGCATGCATGCCAGAGTTTGTGTTGTGTGTGACATGGCTGCCTCATGTGTTGGCCCTCAATATTGTGTTGTCTATGTGTGTGGTATGTGCTGCTGACATGTGTGCTCATGTTTTTTTTGTTAGAGGTGATGATGCACCGGAAGCAGTGGAGAAGGAGATGGCAGACAGGGTGGAGGGTTCAGATCACCAACCATCCACCAGTGGTGGTCGTGGGGTGGTAGGCCACGAACATCCCTCGATGCTCCAGGTCATACTGTCCAGGCCTGCCTCTGGGTACGGCTCTGAGGATCTCTCGGACTCAGATGGTGAATCGGATGCTCATTAATCCATGCCGTTGACGGTGAGTGATTCTGCAATGGATTCTGTTCTGTCCGCCACACCTGCAGTGGGGGTAGACCCCTCAAGGAGCCAGTCAGTGTTGGAATGTCAGCCTGTGGTGGTTACCGGTGCAGAGTCACACTCCACACCAGTTGCTCCTGTACCTGGGGCAGCAGATCGACGGAGGAATTCAGTCCTGCACCCGCATGCTGTTCCGGCACAGCAGGGACCCCGTCTCCTTGGGCCCAACGGCGTGGTGCCACGGGGGAACACTGGGTGGGAGAATGCCATGTATGTCATTGCGCAGCAACAGGGGTGAGCAATTGAGATGTTGGCTCAAGGCATGGAACGTGTGGCTCATTCCATTCTCCCCCCTGAAAGGCAGGTGGAGCTCCAGCAGCAGGCAATGCAGTCCATGTGCTGCTCACTCAGGCTGGGCACGGTGGCGTCCAACAGGGCCTGCCGGGCTGAACTGGTGGCTGTGCGCTCAGCTATTGCTGCTGAGGCACATGCCCACAGGGAAGCCCTGAGGGAAGATATCTCCTCCCTCAGAACTACTCTGGCTGCTCTTATCGTGGGCCAGGAGACACAGTCAGAACAGAGGATGGAGCACCTGAAACGCACCCTCAACGATCAACTCCATGCAAGCCGGGAGAAGGTCCCTCGGTCACGTGAGGCCTCCCTGGTAGAACTCTGTGTAACACGTGCATCCTTCCAGGAGGAACTCTGTGTTTCACGTGAGGTGGTGCATGGGGATTCATGCACAACTAAGCTCACCAGGCCTGCATGCTTGCTGCCGTGGAGGGGCTTGCTGGGGCTATGCGTGGTCAGGCACCTGTGCCACGCGCACCTCTTGATGTACAACCAGGGGTGATGACGACGACCTATCTCTCACTCAGGTCATGTCGTGAAGACGATGAGCCGATGGAGGATTTTTTTTTTGTCTCAACCTCGACACATGTGGGTGTTGAGGTGCACCCTGCACCTCCCCCTCCTGTGTGCCCCCCCTCCACCCGCACCTGGGTCCACTGTGGCCATTTTTATTTTTTTGTCTATTGTGCATTTATGTTGCAGTGTCGTGCTATATGGCATCCGATGGCATCCACTGTGTGTTCTGGCTGGGCCCATACAGGCTTGTCTCGTGTTTGTGGCTTGGGGTCCGGACACATATGCCACTCCTGCTTCCCCTTTCCATGGGCTTGCAAGCATGGCACCGTGTGACAGTAACTTACACAGAGGCATTGGACTTCCGTCATATCTGTGGCCAGTCTGAAGTCCAACGTGTGTATACACCCCTAGTGGTGATACATGATGGTTTCTCCAGTGCATGGTTGGACTGCATTTTGGTGAGTATATTGTTGACTCTGCATGATTTCATTTTGCTAATTCATGTATTGCCTTGACTGTATACATTGTTGATGCACTTCATGGTGTATACGGTCCCATGCCCCCTTTAGCTGTCGAGGCCACTCTCATGATGGTAGGGGGACGTGTGGTGGCAATGTCACATTGAGGCACTTGTTCTATGGCGTTTACTCACTGTCTGACATTGTCACTGTTGGGTCCTGTGTTTGTGATGTGTTATGCTGGTAAATTGATAGTCCTGTGTTGGCTTTGCTTATGATGTGTCACATGATCAGCAATATGTTTCCGTTGCAGATGTGTCCACAACAGAGTGGTTCACATGGTAAATGTATGTTACACTGTGGGTTCATGCTTTTTCCATGCTCACATGCATTGCATCGTCCTGCAAACACACCCCCACAACACACCCCAAACCCCACCCCAACATCCACCCACCCACACACTACTTGCCTTCTGAGACATGCTGTGTCCCTGCTGCACATGTTCACATTGACTTTCGTGATCGTGAACTGGCGCTGCTGGCTCATTTGTTTCCTTTGTTTTTTATGCAGCTGCAGGGCTTTCCAGGTCGCTGACACCACTCACTGTACTGTGTGGTGTATTGAGCGGGGTGTTGCAGGGGACAACCCAGCAGCACCCGCATTTTCTTTTCTTCTCTCCCTGAAATGCATGCCACCAAAGGTTCGAGGTTTTGGTGTTCAGACCTTTGGTGGCATGCATGTACGTACTTTTAGTATAGGTTGGATGTTTTTGCTCACTCTTTTCTTCAGAGTCCGTGTCTGAGGGGATTGTCTGTGGCCTGTTTACATTTGTAACAGTGCGCTTTGTGACAGCTGTGTCATGTGTGTTGATCTTTTTATTGTGGTTTTCACATTGCATTCCATGGCATGGTGTGTGGGGTGGGTGACATGGGGTTGAGGGAGGTTTAGGTGACATACCAGCATTTGGATGTGCTATTTTGCATGGGGGGGGGTTGGAATATGTAGCTTGCATGTCTGCCTTTTGGTCACACGGGATTGTGTTTGTTTAAGTGGCTAGGGATGCACACAATGCTGCAGTTCCAAGGACACATTCTCAGGGTGTTAAGGTTGGGACATTTAACTGTCCCTTTGTCATCATCGATTGTCACCTGGAATGTGCCAGGCCTGTGTACACTCCGCAGGGGGGGCAGAGTTTAGGTGAAAAATGTAGCCACAAGCTGGGTACGGGCTGCCTCACCACATGCCCTTTCCCCTCCCATAGGCAGCGTCCGTGCGTGTGGTTGGGTATGTGGGGGCGCCACCATGTCCACTGGTATGCCCCGCCGGGTTGCAACGTTGTGCAGGACACATGCTGCCACAATGATCCTGCACACTACTCGGGGTGCATATAGTAGCTGCCCCCCACAGTGGTCAAGGGAGCAGAAACGTGACTTGAGCACTCCGAATGTGTGCTCCACTATGCCCTGGGTTGCAATATGGGCTGCGCTGTATCTTACCTGGGGTGGTGTGGTGGGGTTCCGTATTGGTGTCATCATGTGGGTGCTCAGAGGGTAGGCACTGTCCCCTGGGGAGGGTGATAATGGTTGTCATTAGTTGGATTTGTGTATTTGTCTGTGTGTGACATGCATGCATGTGCACAGGCATTTGTACTCACCAATGAGCCATGTGTTGCCATGCCTCCCAGCTTCCAGGTCCCGTTGTAGGGCTGACATTCTGAATATGAAACTGTCATGAGTGGACCCAGGATAGTTTGCATAGACAGAGGTGATGATTCCCTTGGCATTGCATACAACCTGCACGTTGATGGAATACCAGTGCTTGCGGTTGCGATAGATGTGCTCAGTGGACCTAGGTGGACCTAGGGCCACATAGTTGCAATCAGTGGCACAGAGCACTTTGGGGAAGTGTGCCACCCCGTAAAAGTCCTGGACCAGGGCCTGCCTTTCTGCAGTTGTTCTGGGCATGTATATGTGCCTGCGGACTGAGGGGCGTGTAGTCATGATTGCCAACACCTGGTGTAGGCAGCGTGACTGCGTGGCCATGTGAATATTTTGACTGTTTTGGAATAAACTTCCGCTCGCAGGCGCAGTAAGTTCGCTTCCTGATGCTCGTTGCGTATCTGCAAAGATGCCATGGGACACCGCCGGGTGCGCGCCTTATGAAACCGGCAGCACACATGAGCTAAGTGGCAACACGGGGGAGGCAGAGGAGGAAGAAGTGTGTTCAGCAAAGGGGGATCAGAATATTGTACCCATCAGACCCACTATGGACGGAGATGGACTTGGGGTGCCAGAACTGGATCAGGAGAAGTATGATGCAGATGAGAACGTCAAGATGATCTGCCTTGGTGACCGTGCTGTGGGGAAGTCCAAGTTAATGGAGAGGTTCCTGATGGATGGATTCCGCCCTCAGCAGCTTTCTACATTTGCTCTCACGCTCTTCAATTATACAACCACAGTGGATGGGAAGACAGTCCTTGTAGCTTTCTGAGACACAGCTGGACAAGAGAGGTTCCAAGGTATGCACGTTTCATATTACCACAAAGTTCATGCCTGTATCATGGTATTTGATGTTCAACGGAAGGTCACGTACAAGAACCTGAACACATGGTACAAAGAGTTTGGAGAGTTCAGGCCAGAAATTCCCTGTATTGTTGTCGTTAATAAAATTCATGTGGATTTGAAAGCCACTCTGAAAAGTTTCAACTTTGCCAAGAAGTTCAACCTGCTGTTTTATTTTGTGTCTGCTGCAGATGTTACCAACGATTTTCTCTGATGCAATTAAGCTGGCTGTTTCATACAAACAAAATTCTAGCGATTTCATTGATGAGGTCATGAAAGAGCTAGAGAATTCTGAATTGGAAAACAAAGATACTGTGGATGCATCTGATAATGAAGACCCTAATCTTTAACAGCCTACGTCAACCTGAGTACCAAACAGCAACACACAACAGAGCGCTGAATTACACCTCTAGCGACTGGCCTTGCGTGTTCAATCTGTAGAAGTGGGCCACCCACCACTCGTTGGGGCCAACATCCTCTGTTTGCTGCTGGCTTAAAAAAGGGTTTATAGTGAATATGTCGACTGACATGTTTTCGAATGCCATAATGTCGAAAATAAAATGTGGAAAAAAAATGATTTCAATTTATTTTTATTTTTTATTTTTATTTTTTACAATTTATTTTTACTAGCTAAACCAAAAAAAAATGTAAAAAAACACACATTCGAATTTTTTTTTCGGCATTATTTATTTTGACATTATTGCATTCGAAATTTTTTTTTAGACCTTTTAACTGGATACCCTTAAAAAGGTAGTCATTTCGATTACCTCAGCCATACCTCCATCTCTGCAACGAGTTAGGTCCAGCCATTTCACAACTTTGATACCTCCCAGCTAAACAACTAATCAACATGAACTTAATGGATACATTCCTTTACTAATACCTCCCGGTTTTGCAACTAGTTCAAGCCCCTATCATCACCAGCTAAGCTCTCCTATCTTAAAGAGCAAAACCAAACCCCTGTTTCTATAATTAAGTGGTGCTGTCTCAGCAGCAAAACCAGGTACTCCATCACTACAGCACTGCACCTTCATTTCTTTAGTCGATTTCCTATGTCTTTACAGATAATCACAACAATGCACATGAGCACCTTATTGTTACACAGCACAATTCTAATGCTCCTTGTCACCATAAATGTCCTAAACACCTTGATTGATAAACTTCAGGGTTCCAGTTAATTCTGTTTTCAATGTATTTTTCTGTTGTATTTAGTTTTGACACAATTGTATTCAAAATACTGCTCATTGGTGCAATGTTAAAGTTCCATTCACTTTGGAATTCAGCATACAATGGTTTTCCTTGGATTTAAAGTTTCGTTAATTTTAGAATTCAGCATGTAGTGGTTTTACTTGAATTTAAAGTTCTCAATATATTTTTTAATGAACTCAATATATTAAGGATCTGCTTATTTGTAAAGTTGTCATTCAGTTCGGTATTCAATAGACATGGGTGTACTTGTAACACACTTCCAATTCAACCCGTTGTTTAATATTCCTTTAGTTTGCTTTATATGAAATGCCCAGCATTCAGAGACTTTTGTAAATGTGCTTCCTTAAACATGCGACCACTCCAATGCAGTGTATTCCTGGTATTTCAATAGTTTTTTATTTACATCTATTTATTCAGTTTTCTTGTAATACACGTGTTGCACTCAACAAAATCAACAATGCAGTTGGTACAGTCAATCTTAACAACATCACAATAGACAGGTAGCCTGAGCATTCTCCTGCTGGAGTACCCCACCCTCCATTCCCTCTTGCTTCCTAATCCTCCCCCTCCCGATACATCCCATCGTCCTCATCATTCCAAGTGCTCCCGTTCAATGTGGTTGCTACTCCTGCATTGACATCAATTCATTGAGCATCTGACCCCAGTCCAAACTTCTCCCCTCTTCCTCTTCAGTTCCAGCCCCCCTTAAGATTTCAGTGTGTGCCATTCCCCAGCAAAGTGTGTCTCTCAATGAGGGCCCCCTTATTCTTCCAAGATATCGCTATTCTGTTTTGGACAGTATTAATAAGAATTGCCTTCCTTGTTTTGGCCCGCCTAACCCCGATAACAGTCCCCACAAGCATACCTCTGGGGTGCATCCAAATGCACTATTCATATGGTCCAGGAGTTCGACTTCGCCACCACCTCTTCCCAAAATGTTGTAATCAATGGGCAGTCCCAAGTCATATGCCAGTACCCTGCTGATGCTTTGCCACAGCAAGGACAACTGGGTGGGTGCTGTGGGTTTATCACATGTAGTTTAGACTGAGTCATATACACCCTTTGGAAAATGTTATACTGAATTAAACTGAATCTTGCATTCCTAAACACCATCTTCACCTGTTCCCAGACCTGCGTCCATGGCTCCTCAGCTTTCTAATGTCTCATGTGTCTTTCCCATGTCTCCTTGATGCCAAGCTTGGGTCTCTATTTCAAGTCCTCTATCCCCTTATACGGGGTTGAGATTCCTACTCTACTCCCGCCCACATATAACACCCGTTGTAGTAGGGGATTCAGCACTGGTTCCTCAGGGGTTTTGCTCCATAACTCCGCTAAACGCTTCATCAATTGGCCGTATCCCAAAAAGGCGCCTCTGGGCATATCATATAGTTGACGCCAATGCTCACATGGTAACAGTTTTCCTTCCTTGTAGAGATCACTGTCTCTGGTGTAGCCTTTGCTGCACAATTTGTATGCTCCCAGATCAGTTAGTATCCCTCTTATGACTGGGTCAAATCCTAACAGTAGAACCAGACTGTACATTCCAGACTGATTTAGTTTCCCTGGAAGGTTCTGCCAAATCTCCCTTGGGACTGCATATATCTTCCTCACTCCCATCTTTCCCATTGGGTCCCATGGTAGCTCAATCCCCACCCTGCACCTTGGGAATCCCTTCAGAAACCTCCCCTAGTCTCCTTCCGGTGTGTCCACCCAGTGAGTGACTGTAGCTGAGCCGCTATAAAATATGCCTTAAAGTTCGGTAATGTAAGTCCACCCTGGTATTTCAGTAGTTGACAATGGTTTAAACCGGAGACCTTCAACACAGTGTTTTCTTAAACACGCGACCACTCCGATACAAAGTATTCCTCAAATAGAAAAGTTCAAACACTTGAACAAAAGGGAAAGGGACATCCTCTCCACACGGCTCCCTTTGCAACGTTCGCTCTGCTCTACTGAGCCCCAGCTCCCACGCCACGCTTCCATAGCCCGCCTCTCTCTGCAGACTTCAGCGTCTCAGTGTCCTTCTCAAATAAGGTCCCTGCTGCTTGCACCAGCCCCCCTGCTGCTTCTCCTGTCGCTCTCTTTGATACACCTTCATCCCCTTGACTGGCTGCAGGTGGGAATGTCCAATTATCCCTGCCTGACCAAAATCAAAAGGACATGCCTGACCCTCACAGTTCTTAGCAGGCATCTTCCTCGTCCCAGTACCAGAGTGATAACCATTTGCAGTCTTCATTGCTCTTAGTGGCCTCTTCTTTGTCCCAATACTAAAGAGGTAAGAGTGTGTGGTGGTCATTACTTTGAGTTTCCTCTTCCTCATCTCAGTTCTGTCAAGTGTTGCAAGTGTGAAAATGAGCGGAGCTGACTTACAATGGGCCAAAAAGGTTGGGACAGAGTTAGGTTGGGTGTCAATAGGAAAAGGAGGATCCCATGTCTCACCCATCTTACCCTTAATCCTTTTCACCCTCTTTCTGGTGTGTCTGGACTGGCAATATGTTCCATTACTCTCTAAGGCCGTGGGACATGGGTAACAATAGCCTATAATTGTCTCTGGATTAGAGGACTCTTCCTGGAAGGGAAATGCTAAATACTGCGTCTCGCCTGAGAGTATCTCATTCTCAATCTCCAAGAACCCTCCACCCAGGCGATCCCCCCTTGCTTCTCCGCCCTGAGCGACAGGATCCAAAGGCAATGGCCTTTCCCTGGCCACCTGTGCAGGGGATACAATGGGAGTAGATGTGAGGACGCTCTCAAGTTTCTCACAGTTCTCAGAGTTTCCCATTTATTCAAAGTAAGAGGGGTTCTGATAAAAGCCTAATTTTCCCTAACCTCACAAAGAGGTCCCTACCTAGCAAACTAAAACTAAAGAAACATGACCTAGTGTCCAAAATACCTCTGGCCCTCACACTTGTCTTACAGTGAAATTATACAAAGAAAATACAACTGACTTTTGTTTCAACAAAAACAGTTTGGTAATTCAAATTCATATGTTCCTGGAAGTATTCCTTGCGACCAGGGTTGTATTCCCTTCCCCTGGATCAATTAAGGAATATTCACATTATAGTTCTGTTTCAACAAAGTTCCATTCAAAGAATTAGAAAAAGTATTTTTCAACCACGTAGTCTTTCTTAAAGAAACAACCAATGTTCTTTTCACCTCAGCTGGTTGACAATTCAAACAACTCAATGTGCCTCATTACAGGTCGGGCGGTCCGGAATTAACAGTGGCAGTAAACCCGCTGCCACTGTTAATTCCGGACCTCCCGATCCCGAGTCTTGCAGGCGGGAGGTGATGTTCCCGCCAGGTCTGACCTGGCGGGTTTAACACCGCCCGCCTACTGGCGGACGTGGAAACACCTGCACCATCACGAGATGGTGCCGGTGTTTCCACTTACCCATTCCCATTGAGTCCTATGGGACTCAATGGGAATGGTGATTTACCGAATTCCGCCTCCGGAATTCCCGGGACACCAGGGTCGTAATGCCCTGGTATTTCCGGGAGTCACGGAGGCGGAATGGTAATACGAGTGCAGCGGTAACCAGGCGGTTTTACCGCCTCGGTTACCGCCGGACTTGTAATGAGGCCCAATGACTTTCACAAAGGGCCTCATTAAGACATCAGCGGTAGCCGTGCCTGTAATAGAGGCCCGGCTGCCGAAGGTGTCATTTTTTTTTTCGGTGCCCTGCCGGGCCTGGAAATTGCCCATTTGCGGGCGCCGGAAAAAAGATGCTCCCCATTACCATTCGGCTCCATAGGGCTGAATGGGAATGGGGAGGTTGGATGCACCGGCACCGTTTATAACGGTCCCGATGCATCCGATATGCTGTGCTCGCGGCTGCCTTTCTGCCCATCAGGTCCGACCTGGCGGGCACTAAGGCACCTGCGAGCACAACTCGTAGTTTGCAGGTCCGGGAACTATAGTATCGGCATGCTTACCGGTACCGTAGTTCCCGGACCGGCAAACTTATAATGAGGCCCTTTATCTCTCTTGCAAGGAATATTAACTTTCTTCTCCAAAACACTGATTCCAAAACCAAATGCAATTGTTCTGTTATCATGTATCTTTTATCATGTAACTCTTTCTTCAAAAGAAAGCTTCTTCTTGTCAAGGTAGCACGTTACTCTTTCGCAATACTTCTTCATGAAATAGAGCACTTTTGTCAGGGTAGCAAAAAGCAACAATTCTACTGCTTGTTAATAAATGATAAAGTGCATACATTCGCTTCATTCAACAAAGGTTCTATATATTTCTGCCACAATTATTTAATTTCATTTTTATTTCAATACTTTATTCGGTGTAAAAACCATAACATACATATAAAAACAGATGAACAAAAACAGAAATAAAATAAAACAATCAATCATTTTACAAATTTAAAACAGTTTCAGTGTACTCATACTTTAAAAAGAGTTTAAAAGGAAAGAAAAGATTATACTTGCAGCCTCATTAAAATCCCCAGATTTAATTCAACCACACAATCCTAAAATATGAACACTATATAAAAATACATTTTAACTCCCATCATTCTTGCCCTTAATTTTGACCTGATCAACAAAGTCCTGTGAATATAACGGGCTACAGCAAACACAATATGGTGCTCAGTGGGAGATCAATATAGTTTCATTGCTTCAATGCTAGATCGAAGCCTTGCTACCTTAAAAAGTGTTCCTAGATATCAAATTCTCAGGTGTTTCAATTTAACACAGATAAACAAGAAGTGAGGAACAGTTTCCATGCCTAGACCACATAATGGGCACATGCCTAATCCACCTTGACCTCAAAATTTAGTAAAGCACGCTAATTGAAGCGTTCCCATCCTAAACCAAATATACAAGGATTTCTCGTATGGCAGTTGTATGAGGTCATGGTAATATTCAAAGCTGGGGTCTAATTTACCCTCAATCCAAGCAGATCCCAGCTTGAGGTTTATGGCTGCTTCCAACATCAACTCTTTGTTCCTCATTTTTCTTTTTCTCTTTATCCTAGGCAGAGCAGATTTATCAATTTTTTTCAGGGGCTCCTTATAGTGCAGCTTCATTGAGCCCTATTTGTTGCTTCTTAACATGTGCAATCCATGAAATACACCCCCCTTCTGAATTCAATAAGTGTTTTAGTGCTTCTCTATATTTCCCTAGGCTATCTGAACACCATAGCCGAAGTGAAATATATACTAGTTTTGCAGCTAATAAATCTCCTATACGACTAACATCCAATTCCAAGTGTAAATGTGCTGACTGTGAACTCTTTGGCAATAAAATTACATTTTTTTAAAACCTATTTTCTATTGTCTCCAATGCTCCCGAAGCCCCATATTTCTGCACCAAAGGTTGAAGCCGGTGTTGCCTGCATGTCTAAAGCAGGCAAAATTGCCCCTATCCCATGTTTTACAAAGAAAGAATGGGTAGCCCACTAAACTTTCCCAGGTTGGAACAAACTTTGGCAAATTGAGAGGGCCATCCACAGTTCTCATGATATCTGATTCCTAGATATTCATAGAACACTGTCTGTTCTAGTTTACTTTCTTTGACATAAATATCCAAGTTTTTACGTTTTATGAACTGTGGTTTGAACACTAATATCTTTGTTTTATCAGTGTTCAATTGTAATCCAATGGTCTCGCATTTATTTAAGAATCTGCCCAATGTCGTTCTCAATCCTTGTGGGGAGGTAGGCGCTATCACTGCATCATCGGCATAAAATAAAGCAGGGTAACTGTCCTTTCCCATCTTTGGACAATCCATACATCTCTGACTTAAAGCATTAATTACCTCTACATCAAATGGACCAGTCCATTCACCGGCTAATCCGATGCGGACAACTGCCTTGTTATCAGTGTACAATAGCCAAGGGTGTCCCTTGAGATACTGTCGAAATCTGTCCTGAGATCCACGCATACAGCATACAGCTACAGTTTCAGCAGCACGCTGTACTTCTGGATCAACAGGATCACTCAATCAAGCCAACAATGTTTCTTTAACAGGAGTCTTATCAAGAGATTGGAATTGTCCCATTCCAAGATGCAGAGGTTGTCCCAAGGGCTTTATTGGCTGGAGGCAAGAAAGGCAGGCAGCTTGGACTGTTGAAAAGGATTCTGAACTGCCTTTCATTCAGGACACCAACTAAGCAGGTCACAGCAGTCGAGAGTTCCAGATTACCTAGACTAATTTCTGAAAAAGACACAGACTTAAAACCAGGGAAGAGTATCAACAACAATCCCATAAACTAAGTGTATTTATGAAGTAATGTAAATAGTTTTGACTGAAAAGTCTAAGTGAATTCAGTTTGAGAAATTAGATTGTAAATACTTTATTATTTTAAGGACTTTACTGTAAAATTACTTGAACATGAAATATTGAGCAAGCATTTGACTGGGGAAGTGTCACGACCCACACTCTGAAGACCCCCTGGCCAACCTATGGGCCAGGGAGAGTCTTGATTCCAGCCCCCACTAAACCCACGAAAATTGCAGCATAGGCCTTCTTGGTGCCAGTCCTGGCGCCTTTGGCGCCAGGCCCACGTTTGAATATGGACTTGTGCTTGGGAACTACTTTTCATTAATGCCAGCCATGTGGAGGCATCCTCATAACCTGGCTCCTTGAAACTAGGCTTGCAGTGTAGTGTTTTTGGGTGTGGTACCATGGGGACTATTTTACCTGGACTTCTTTCTTGAAGCTATTTAAACCACACCCGAATAGACTGACATGCTTCGTGTTAGTTTGCATTACTGCAACGTAACGCTCACCGTGTTCAGCTTCAGCCACGAACCTCATAAGGACAGCACCTGCAAAGGAAGGAGAAGACATCGTGAGAAAAAGGCAGCAGCTTACCTGAATTTCGTCGCCAGCAGTCCGCAGCTCTTCCGACCATCATCCTGGAACCAGCGCTCCTCCGGATCAACGGACCTGAAAAAGAGAAGAAACAAGGCATTAGACATTGTACAATTAACGAACTGTGCCGAAAGGCTTACCTCGCCGGCCGCTCCTCAATCAGCATCTCGACGGAAATTCCATACTCCGGCCGAGTACCGCGACTTGTGGAGAGGAAAAGATAACAGGTTAGCAAAGGCAAGGCATCTTAAGCACAGCGCATAGCACCTACTCACCGCATCAATGTGCTCCAAAAACGCCCATACTTACCGGCGAAACACAGATTCTGCCTTGCCACATATTGGACTTCCGTGTACCTAGGAAGAAAAAGACATTGTTTAAAAGGCATACAAGAACAGTAATATTCACAGCAGTAAGACTTATCTGAAAGACTCAAGACGGGCTGGCATCAGTGAAGCAACTCGATCGCCATTGCCCACCAAGCTCAACGCGCCCCTGCCAAGACAGCAGGACGGAGAACCCGCCAACATCTAAAACAAGGTGAGGAGAAGTCTAGAAGGGTCGCAGACCTACAGGGAAGTGGGAGGCTGTTTACCCCGGTTGCCCAGTCCTGAACATAGCTTACCTGTATTCCAGGCAGAACTCCTCCACTGGTCGCATCTGGGAATCGCAAGGAGGGACATCTGAACCCCAACTGCTGGGTGGCGCCCCCGTGGCACCAGGTGAGCGTAACAGAAAGCAGATTTTCCGAAGATTAGAGGCGTTGGTGCTAAATCTGCTTTATAACGTCACGTTTTGGAAAGTGCAAACATCCAGGCCACAGGCTAGATAAAAGAACCCTGCATCGCATGTTAGCGTGTGACATGTGTGCAGGAAGCTGGTATCTGAGCAACAAGGTGAAGCTGCAAGTGGCATTCACTGAATGGAGACCCAGCGAACTAAGAAACAAAGTCTGCTCGTGTAATAAGAATGGTGGACGCATGTGTGAGGAGCAAAAGCGCGAGTTGGCAGAAAGGTTTCCAGCGAGTAACGGAACAAGCAGTGCCTATCAAACTCAATTCCGGTGGGTGAGAAGCCTAGCTCTTTCATATAGGACACATTACCGGCAAATGAGAGACCAGAAAACATTTAATAAAAGGCATAGCAGCGACAATTAAAGATCCTCGGCCACAGCAGTGTTGGGCTCACATTTCTTAGGAAACTTGAGGACAGAAATTCACAGAGGAACTGCTCGTGAGTATGAGGCCATGAGATACATTCTGGACATGTGCAGTAGCAGCTGCATAATATGAATAAGTGAAACCATTATAAGCTACCATTATAAGCTAGAGCAGCATTACCTCAGGTCAACTAGTCAAAGATATTAACGACTGAGTTAAAAATGTTTCAAAGGAAATAATAAGGCTGAGCCATCAGTTGAGCTTAAATAAGGGACTTGGTATTTTACTGAATGAGCAGAACCTTAACTAGATTAAACTAAGAAGGAATATGGAGACTTACACAAACACAATCTACAAGAGAACAAAAAGAGAAGCCATCAGAGAATCCTTACAACATCTTTGTCAGGTGCAGTCAGAGAATTTAAAACAGTTCAGAGAAGATATCAGAGTATTCAGAGTTGCCTTCTAGCTCTAAGAGGAGGCAGACAGGGAACTGGAGGGAGAACGTTCTTCAGGAGAAGGGGGTGGGCAGGAGGTAAGGAGTAATACTTATTAACGTTATGCTTTTGGGTTTTAGGTCTTCAGTGTTCATCCAAAGAAGCAAGGAGGAGCGCCCAAAGAAGTCTTGTCATTTATTATTGTATCCACTTCCCCTCCCCCCAACCCCGAGGTTGTGGGCTCAGCAGTAGTCACTAAAACCTGTGGTGTACACAACCTCAAAGGGGTTTGCAGGGTTCCTCTTCAGCCTCCGCAGACTCAGAAGCTGGGACCTGATAATGAATGAAAGGCTGTTTCGAATCCTTTTCAACATTCCAAGCTGCCTGGCTTTCTTGTCTCCAGCCAATCAATTCCTAGGGACAACCTCTTCATCTTGGAATGGGATTGTTCCAGTCTCCTGATAAGACTTCTGTTCGGTAGTTGACCGTTAAATCCCTCCCTCTTTTCTGTAGATCAGTACAACCACTGCATTGCTCCAAAAGGTGGGGACTGTCCCCAATCTCGTTATTGCATTAAACATTTTGCACAATATTGGTGCCCAAACCATTGCCTCACCCTTATATAGGTCAAGTGCTATCCCATCCGGTCCGGGCACTTTGCTGCTCTTTTGACTTAGAATAGCCCTCCTGACCTGCTCTTTGTCAAATAAGAGTAATTTCCAGGGGTACTTTTTGTACTACAGTTCAGTGTCACTTTCTGGTTCACTCCGAATTTACTATATAAAGTTGTGAAATGCTCTTTCCAAGCTCCAGCCGTAATATAGCATTGAAGACTGGTTTCCCCATTTACCTCCTTACCCACAATCAATTTCCAATAGGCGACATAGGGGGTCATTATGAGGTTGGAGGTAACCATGGCGCTATTAGCGCCATGGCTA
The DNA here is from genome assembly GCF_040938575.1 of Ambystoma mexicanum. Lineage (NCBI taxonomy): Eukaryota > Metazoa > Chordata > Amphibia > Caudata > Ambystomatidae > Ambystoma > Ambystoma mexicanum. The sequence continues at coordinate 600,596,836 of NC_090924.1, forward strand.
CCCCATTACCTCATACCGGGCCCGGGTTCCCTGAATAGGGAATTACCGGGCCATTCCAACCTTGGAACACCCAGTATTTCCCCATTCAGGGAAGCCATCCCCATTCCTATTCGAGCCCCCATAGGGCTCAATGAGAATGGGGACCATGCTAACAACGGGCCCGTTTACAACGGGCCCGTTGTTAGCATGCTGGTCCTGTAGCGGCTCCCGCTAAGGGCGCCTGGTAAAACCAGCCGCCCTTAACGGGACCCGCTAAAGGACTGCGCCATTAACCCCCTACCTCCAACCTCATAATGACCCCCATAGCCCCCTTCCTCACAGGCTTTTAAAATTGTCTCCCAACTGTGCCTAAAAAAATCTTTTATTTTGTTTGCAACTATAGATTTATAATCAGATCTATAAGCTCGCAATTGTGGCTTATCCATTATCTTATTGTTTGCATCTTTACAGGCTTGACCGTACCAGCCTGATTCAATTATAGATTTTTTTTTAACTCTAGGGGCCTCACAGGTCAAAAGTGGAACTAAATTCTTTACTATCTTGTTAAACTCAGTCAGTATCTTCAAATCAGGAGTACTGTCTGCACGAATAGTTACAAGATTTTCTTCGATTACATTATATTTAGAGGACTTTAGATCTTGCTCCATCACTCTAATCGAATTCACTGACTTCTGTGCATGGCCGGTAGGAGTTATGGCTTCTAACATCCCTAATTCATCTGGTAATGGATTGATTAACTTATCGAATTGGACCAATACACTCAGAGGTTTATGGTCACTTTCAAATCTTTCATGGATTCTAAAGTTACCCGTCCTTGCCCAATCTTTAGCCGTGATCAGAATGTAGTCTATAGTAGATACACCATTATGTCTGACAAAAGTTAGGTTTGCAGGGTGATCTCCTAAGAACCAACCATTACAGGCTCTGTGCTCCATATTACTCAGAGAATGAGACGTGTCCATCGCAAGTTGGTGCTTCCACTTTGGGTGTTCAGCTATAAGGGTGGGGATATCCCAGGCAATGTCCTGGTTTCCCAGAGCTCCTCTAGCTCCCTTATAGGTTCTGCTTACATATTCAGGTCACCTGCCACAATAGCACTTGTTTTTAGATGACTTGGCCCCCACCAAGAATTAATAAATTCCTGAATCCTTCCTACCACCTCAAACCCACTAACTTCGGATGGTCTGTTGTAAAAATGAAATAGGAGGATCCAATTGTCATCCCCAGTGCAGATAACAAGATGCTACAGTTCCCCTATAGCTGTTGCACGCACTGTTCCTTTCCAATTTAATGTCATCTCTAGCACCCCTGCATATCTACCTTATCTATAACCCACTTTTCTTACAAGAGGGCCACCTAATATTTCCTCAAAAGATCAGTCCAAGATATGTCCTCCAAATTCTTTGTCATTCCAGCTGTATTCCATGAGAGGAATTGAAAACCAATTTCTAAGGCAAGAGGAATAAATCCATGCTCCAGTCCGTCTCCCTATTCCAAATCTCGAACGGCCATCTCTCTCCTTAGTTTCCCCTGTCTCTGTGTTATAGTTGGGGCCAAAGACCCCCTAACTATTGGTGGAACTGGGTATGCGCAATCTGCTTCTCCCTGAATGTCATATGTGGGGGCATGAGGAGTGATCAGAATCGCAGTCTCCTCTGGCGGAAACGCCCAGAAATCTATTAGCATGGTGGTGAGTTATTGGGACCTGAATGCATCTTACTATATTTGATCTTATTATCGACAGAAATCCCTTAACATGTCTTATCCTGTAAATTGTCTTGTTTTCCAGTGCCTCCTCATCCTCATAGGTGTTTCAGGACATTAATCATGGTCACAAAAGGTGGTTTCCCAGAGCGTTCCCTGAGCTTATCTCCATAATGCTTACCATTGGTGGTTTAGGCGTTCCCAACTCCATTATACGTATTAGTCACTCTAGGGGTCCCCAGGCAGGTTGAGGCTTGCAAAATATTGTGTTTATGTCCCACACTTACATTAGACAGTGGAGTCCATTCTGAATAAACCTGGCCTCGGCTACAATCACCCCTGGATTTACCCCCAATACATTCCAGGCCAGCACATCTGGTAGGCATTGAACCATCTTTATCCTGTGGAGTTTTAGGCCGAGCCTTATTATGGGCAAGGCCCAATACTCCTTTGGGCTCTTTAACCGCAGACCCAGATGACAAAGTGACAACATTTTTCTTTAGTGCAGTAATCTCACCAACCAGGTCTCTCAGACAGCTACCCAATGTAGCTGCAACCATTGACCTGATTTCCACTAACAACCCCCTAATCTCTGTTTCAAAAGGGTGCACATGTTCTGGAGATTACAGGGTCGTATTGGCCACACTGTTTTTCATTGAAACCTTAGTGTCAATTACTGGAGGTCAACCTAGTGGCTTCCTCCCCTTTACATTTTTATTTTTAGCAGCAAGTCTCTTCTTATAAACTCTGCTCTCTAGGGCCTTTAGTTGAAGTAAGAACTATGTGCTCTTTATCTGCAAGAGCAGAGAATGTATTGCTAAGGAATATCAGAGGTTCAATCACAACCACGTCTACAGAGTCCAATTCACTACCCACCATAGTCCTAGGGTCTTCAATTTCAATCACAGTGTCAACCTTTGTTTCAGATATTTCAGTCAAAGAGCACAGGTTTCCCTCGTGAGGATGGCATTCAATTATACAATTTACTATATTTTTGCAGCCTTTACCACCCCTGCCATCAATAGGCATTCCTGGCCAGACTTTTTTTTCTACCTTAAAAGAGCCAATTTATGTATTCATATTTGTTAAGTGCGCAGCAGCCCGGAGGCATCGTGGCGCTTGTTACAAGATGTTTCAAAAGACTTAGTTACACATGAAGGACATTTACAGGCATGATTATTGTACAGTTGCAGGACAGTTTGTAGAGACATGTAGTAGCGAGCGATTTAGATAACGAGAGTAGTTTTAAGGTTTTTTTTAAAGGCAGAGAGTGAATTTCCTGCTCTTAGAGCAGTGGGGAGCACATTCCAGAGTTTAGGGGCTAAAAATGGGAATCATATCCCTCCTGCTTTGGCCTTGTTAATGCAATGTACAGTGAGTTGGTTGGTGTAGCAATATCTAGTGGGCCTAATTGAGAGGGATCTATGAATCGTATCTGAGAGGTACGGAGGAGCTGTGCGGTGGATACATTTGTGTGTGGTAGTGAGAATCTTAAATGCAATGCGTTCTTTGACTGGGTGCCATTGCACGGACTGTCTTGCTAAAGAGATGTGGTCTCTTTTAGGAATGCTTTGGGCTGCTCTGAGTGAGTTATTTTGAGTGATTTGAAGTCTTTTATGTTTTTAGGGAAGTGCCAGCTAGGAGTGTGTTACAATAGTCTAGCTTGGCACCTATGGTCACTCTGGCTATTGAAAGGCAGCTTTCCTTGGTTAAGTAAGATTTGATGGCATTGATGAATTTGATACTTAAGGCAGAGGCAGAGACAATAGCGCTGACTTGCTTGTTCATGGACAGGGTAGCATCAATGTGGACCCCTAAGGTTTTGACAGATGATAGGACTGGGATGATGCAGTTGTCAATGCTGAAATTAGAATAAAGGTAATCTAACTTCGCTAGCGTGGTCTTTTGTCACAGAATGAGGATCTCGGTCTTGTCCCCGTTGAGGTATAGGCCAGTAGTTGCCATCCAGGCCTGGCTGGTAGCATATATTTGCCTGAGGGAGGTGGCGTCTTGGAGATATGAGCATGTTAAGGGAAGGAGCACCTGGGTATCGTCAGCGTAGTTGGTATATGCGATCCCAAGTGCGTCCAGTTTGTCAAAAAGAGGCTTAATGAAGAGATTGTACAGCATGAGGCAGTACAGGATCCCTGAGGGACACCACAGTGTATGATGGTGGGGGCCGCATTAGCTGTGTTTGAAAAGACTTTCATAGCTCTTCCCTGAAGAAACGAGGTGATCAGTGATGCAGCTTGGTCAGAGAAATGTGCTGAGTGTGTGAGGTGTGTGGTGAGGGTTTTATGGTCAACAAGATTGAATGCCGCTGAGAGGTCAAGGAGGAAAAGAAGGGCGGGCTTCCCATTGTCCAAGATATGAGTAATTAGATTTTTTAGATCCAGCAGGGCTGTTTCGGTTCCGTGACCTTTGCGGAAACCCAACTGTCTGCTTCCTAAAATGGAGTTCTCTTTTAGGTAAAGTTGGATCTGGCTGTGAGCTACTTTGTCTAATATTTTGAGAAGGAATGGGACGGTTGTTATAGGCCGGTAGTTGTTGGGGTGTGCAGGGTAAAGTGTAGGCTTTCTTAGCAGGGGACAAACCCATGCCTCTTTAAGGCTGTCCGGGATGATGCCCGTCTTAAAGGAGGCATTAATGAATGCGGTAATGAGTGGAGCAAGCGGCTCGGCGCACTCCTTGATAATCTTAGGGGGGCACACATCGCCTTTGCACTGCGATGGCTTCAGGCGTTTCAGGAGGTCTATAACTTGTTTCCGAAATGTCATTAAATTTGAATTTGGGGATGTTGTTTTTTTTTGCCGATGGGCAGTTTTGAGGTTGTTGGTTCAGTTTGAGTAAGGCGTTGTGATGGTCAAGGATTTTATTTTGTAAGAGGTCTATTTTTTTTAGCATGGCGGCTTGTATGTTGTTGCACCAGGCTTCATCTTTGGCGATCTGGTCCGTGGTGATAGGAGGATTTGTGAGTTCCTTAAAGATGGTAAAGAGTTCTTTGGACTGAGAGTTGGCGTCAGTTACTCTGAGGTTATAGGCTTGAGATTTAGCTTTAAAAATGGCATCTTTATATATTTTAGCAACAGCTTTAAACTTTTCCTTGTTGGTGTCGCTGGGGATAGCCTGCCAATTTTTTGGCGCCTGTCGTTTGTTCTTGCGCAGGGTTTGGAGGTCATCTGTGAACCACGAATTAGAGTGGAAAGATTTTTTTTCTTTTTTTTTCTTCTAGTGGGGCAATGCTGTTGACTGCGTGAGTAAGGGTGTCCTTAAAGATATCTGCCAGGATTTTTGGGTCTTGAGTGAAAGGTGGAGCTAAGCATGGAGTGCCAAGATAGGGTCTTATGTTGTAAGCGGTTAGCTTTTTCGAGCTTCTTGCTAGTTTGGCAGGTTTATGTATAATAGCTTTATTTTTAGGGGTAGTGTGGATGGTGAATTGAATACAGCTATGGTCTGTCCAGGGGTAGGCAGTGTTGGAGGTGATGGTTGAATCACAATTGTGGTCGACCACCCAGTCCAGGATTCAGCCTTTGGAATGTGTGGGAGTCATACTTTTCTGGGTAAAGTTAAGGTCTGTGAGGTATTTAAGGAATGCAATGGCTGCTTTGTCCTTGGGATTATTAAATCCTAAATTGAGGTCACCCAGGAGTAGGGTTTTTGTGTTTTATTTTTATATTTTCGCTGTGTAGGTGGGTGATTTGACGTTGGAAGTCTGCCGGGAGTCCTGGCGGCTGGTAAATAACATGAATGTTAATAGTGTCTTTGGAGGAAGAGTGTCAACTTCGCTGATATAATGTCAGTATTGCCTTCCCAAGGGTGGGGTATAGGTCTAAGACGACAGGCATCTTTGAAGATTAGGGCTACCCCACCACCTATTTTGGAGGGTCTATCCTGTCTGAGAATAGAGTAACCTTTAGGTAAGGCTAGAGTTCTAGTCGGGCCAGAAGCCTCATGTAGCCATGTTTTGGTGATGGCTAATATATCTAGATCAAGGCTAGAGATTAAGTTGTCGATTTCCAGCGCATGGGCGCTAAGAGAACGGACATGGAGCAGGGCGCATTTGAGATGCTGTGCTAGGAGGTTCCTGATTGGATGTGACTGTTTAGCTAGGTGTGGATTTGTGTAGTTTGGTGATGTTACTGGTGGGCATGGTATTGGAGGGCAGTGTGGTCCTAATGGGGATGTTTGGTACAGAGCGAGGGGTGTTAAATCTGAACGCTGTGCGAGTTCCTAATCTGAGATTTATGTGTGTGGCAGGTGTGGCATGGGAGGTGATCATGGGTAGAGTGTATGTTCTGAGCCTGAAGAGTCTAGAATGGCAGTTGGGTACAGTGGTGAATGCGTGGGTGGTGTGTTGAGTAGGGAGGTCAGTTGTGAAAGTGTTAGTCAGCGTGTGAGTAGTTAGACCTGATGAGCCTGGGCAATGGTAAGGTTTCATCCTTACAATTAGTATTATAACATTGAGAAAGCTTAGTGTGCGTAGTGTGCTTCTCGGGTGTTGGAATGTGGCCACCATACTGTTGTAGTGAGAATTAGACTGTTTCAGCGTACATTTGACACTATGGAATAGGCTATTTCAGAATAAAGCTGGCAGGCAAGAATATGCTATTTCAAAATACATTTGTCACTAAAGAATAGGCTATTTCAGAGTAAAGCTGGCAGGCAAGAATAGGCTATTTCAAAATACATTTGTCACTATAGAATAGGCTATTTCATAGTAAAGCTGGCAGGCAAGAATAGGCTATTTCAAAATACATTTGTCACTATAGAATAGGCTATTTCAGAGTAAAGCTGGTAGGCAAGAATGGGCTATTTCAAAATACATTCAGGAGACGTTTTGATGTGACAGTTAGGTATTAGGGTTGAATCGTTGAGCATGTGGTGGCCTTAGACTGATACCCGTTTGTATTGTGAGTTGTGTGAGAGGCAGAGTGGGGAAATACAGTGTAACACAGTGCTAATACGTGGGCAAATAGCTAGCAAACGCATGTTTTAGCATAAATGAGGCAGGTTACTTAGTAGCTTATGTGCATTTCAGGGCCTAAGCCTAGGCGGTCCATAGGGGGTCTACTCACTGTAAGTTCTAGAGCGTAGTAAGCCTTTAAGGAGGATAGTGGACCACGCTCACAGCTCTCGTGGCGAACAGGGGCAAACAGGGCCTTATGGTGGCCTTGGTGTGGCCGCTGACTCTTCCGCCTGCCGACGGATGTTGCCAAATAAAAAATGCAGCGTTGCTAGGCAACAGAAAGGAAGCCGAGCCTTACTTTCGTGCTGCACCCGACATTTTGTTTGGGAAGCATGTCGGTGCGGTTCAGGACAGTGTCTTTAGCAAGAAAGATGCTTTAAAATCCAGAAATCAGGTCAGCATCTAGCCCAAGGGTAGCAGGGGCAGAATGTGTCTCACCAGAGATATGCTGGTGACCGTGGTAAGGTGTTGCAGGTCAGGGCGGTCACGAGGGTCGCTGGTTGGCTGTAGATGCGGCAACTGGTGGGTCTCCTGCCCTCTCCACCGCTGGTGCAAACAATGGAACTCGAGGGGCAAACAGGGCCTTATGGTGGCGTTGGGGTGGCCCCCGGCTCTTCCGCCTGCCAGCGGATGTTGCCAAATTAAAAATGCAGCGTTGCTAGGCAACAAAAAGGAAACCGAGCCTCACTTTCGTGCCGCATTGCGCCTGACATTTTGTTTGGGAATCATGTCGGCGCGGTGCGGTTCAGGACGGTGTCTTTAACAAGAAAGATGCTTTAAAATCCGGAAATCAGGTCAGCATCTAGCCCAGGGGTAGCAGGGGCAGAATGTGTCTCACCAGACATATGCTGGTAGTTGTAGGTCAGGGCAGTCACAAGGGTCACTGGTTGGCTGTAGATGCGGCAACTGGTGGGGCTCCTGCCCTCTCCACCACTGGTGCAAACAATGGAACTCGAGGGGCAAAAATGGCCTTATGGTGGCCTTGGGGTGGCCGCCGGCTCTTCCGCCTGCCGGCGGATGTTGCCAAATTAAAAATGCAGCGTTGCTAGGCAACAGAAAGGAAGCCGAGCCTCACTTTTGTGCCGCATCGTGCCCGACAATTTGTTTAGGAAGCATGTTGGCGCGGTGCGGTTCAGGACGGTGTCTTTAACAAGAAAGATGCTTTAAAATCCGGAAATCAGGTCAGCATCTAGCCCAGGAGTAGCAGGGGCAGAATGTGTCTCACCAGAGATATGCTGGTGACCGTGGTAAGGCGTTGCAGGTCAGGGCGGTCACGAGGGTCGCTGGTTGGCTGTAGATGCGGCAACTGGTGGGGGCTCCTGCTCTCTCCACCGCTGGTGCAAATCCTTACTTAGACTTCATGTTTGTATGTTACTATCACTTGTCTTAAGTGATGCAAGTTCATCAAATGAGATCAATGGATAATCACAATTCCCATCTGCAGCCACACAGTTCAAAGCAGCCTCTCCCAATGAAATGTATTCCTTAGCCAAAGGGTTTGTTTTACCATTGGGCATCTGAGTAACCCCATGATCTCAAATATAAGATTATTAACTTCCTTAATTGCCTTGAACATTCTAGTTCTTTTTGCCTGGGAGACGGAAGTAGTAGCCTTCCTTTTAAACACAGTTATAGAAACCACTAATTACCAATTTCTAAATACTCAATGGGAGCAGTCTACACAGATAACTCTTCTCAACTGTCTTCTTCAGACTACTACACACAAGAGTCCAATTACAAGAGCACACATTATCCTACCTAATAGCTATAGTAGCTATGACAGCTATAATTGCTATATAATATAATGTCAATAATAGCAGCAAAACAATATACCAAGGGATGGAATACTAACAGGCACTTCAAAGAATGTTCTCAGTGACCTCATTAAGACAGTCAATTAGACAGTATAAAAAATCAAATAAACATGAATAAAATAATAAAAATTAAACTTCCCATCAAAAAGAAACACAATAGATGCAAGCTATAGCAGTTGACAGGAAGGAGGCGAACATCCAACTGACTTGAGGGGCATCCATAGTCCGACCCACCCCTCTCTGTCCTAAAATCAGCACAGTCAGCACCAATATAGATGTAGATCTCGAAATGCTTTCCCCGCCGCGGTCTTCTGTCACAATTATAGCAAACCATCATACTATTTCCTGGTCCACTCTCGTGCCAGGACTAACTACTATAAGCCCCTTCCTGGTATATTAGCCTGCCAGAAAGAAAACTGCTATAACTAACTTCAACGTTGATGATAGTATTGGTTCCAATATTCTCCACACCAATCTCTCTTGGAAGGAGGTTTAACCAACAATTGCCTCCTCTTACAGTCTATTAGCTCTTGATACCTTGTGTTCAAATGTTCCCTTAACTGAGAACAATGTGTTTAAAAATTATTCTCAAATGATTTTGTAATAACCTCTCGACAGATTTCTGATTGATAGCAGTTTGGGTTGCAAGATTCCTCCAATTGAAATCCCAAAAAGGAAGAGTTGCACCCTTGTCACCTTAGTCTAGTTTCACAATCACTTGGCTTTTGGTTGGGTGAGGTATATTCTTTCCCAACAGCATATCTCTCAAAAGGGAATGTAAACTTCAATTGCTTTCTTAATGGGTTTTCACAACTTCTTGGCTGATGGTAATGTTGGTTGTGAACTTTTCCCAGTGGTTGTCTTAATTTTGACTTCTTGTAGCCTCTTGGCTGTGTGTAGTATTTGCTTGAGTCTATCTTCACTGGTAATTTGCCCAAAGTCTTTTTACAGCCTCTTGGCTGTGGGTAATGTTGTCCACAAATGTTCCCCTCTTGTGTTCCCTTATGAGTCCTTCTTTGCCACTTATTTTCATTTTTTTTAACTGTTTTATCAATAGTTCAGTATTCAAAATTATCTTTCTGTGACAGCTTTAGTGCACAGAGCACCCCAGGGTTAGCATTACCGCTGTAGAGAAGCCCCTCGATGCTCACACCAGAAACAATACAATCCACTAAGGAAAATGCCAAGCACTCCTCTTGCAAGGAGAACACGTTTCTATTCTCATAAAAACAAGCACGCAATAGCAAAGAACTCTGCTGCCACGGAACGCTCTAAACCAACATGGACAGCAGCTTATAAGGGCCAAAGGTTTCATAGCTGACGTACATCACATAGACATACATAACGTGGGGCTCTTCTGTCTGCGTCATCAGGTGTCGGGCTCGATAATCAGCAATTAAGTGCACAACTCATAACATTCCCTAGCAGAGGCCTGATGTGCACCTGGTACTGCAGACTTGGGCTCAGAGGCTACATTCGAGGTCATCTTATCTCAGGAAACCCCACCTCGATCCCAGACGCGTGGGCGCCGTTCTAGGCCTTCCCACCCAGAGCGCTAAATGTGTTACTTTCCCTCCCTGGTGCCTCCAAGCACAAATCACAGGGGCCTTCAATAATCTGTTTGTGATATTGTTGAAGAATGGGTGCTCAAACATCTTTATAGTCTGGAGTCTTGGGCTGGCTGGTGCTCTGGAATGTTGGGGCTTGCGGATGGGGCATCTGGCCATAATAATTTAGATTTTGGGGCGCACTGGGTCAGGGGCTCGTGCCCCCCTTCTCGTTGGATAGCTGCTCGCTGGGAGTTCTCAGCCCCCTCATGGCTTTTCAGGGCAAATTCTTTCTAGGTTACATGCGTTGATGATATGAGACATTGAGAGGTTTATGGATCTGTGTGAGCCTAGCCTGTCCACCTCCCACCCCAGTCTGTGTTCTGTGCTCGGACCTACTGTCCTGGCTGCAGTGCAGACCTAGGTCTCGATTCAAAGATCAAAGAATAGTCCATAGGCGCCCCTCTGCGAGAACAAACACGGCCCATTGACCTGTTCTTTGGGAAGGTACCCACTCGAGAGTCCGCAGCCACACTTTAGCTCACTGCACCTTTCACAGATGGGAAATATCCCTTTGCATATCAGTCTTTGTCCCACCCACACGGGCAGTCCAGCACCGAAATGCTATGGCAATTCCTTTCTGAACAAGAGTACCAACAGCAACCCCATACACGTGTTTCAGCCTTGTTGGGCCTCATCACTGAGGTGGAGCTGTGCCTCTATGAGCACAGTGAGCAAGGGGTCCACATCTGGATGACCCTAGGAAACATTTTTTTTTTTTCTTTTTTTTTTTTTCTTAGCTCTGCGGTGCGTGGGAGAGCGGTCGCCGGTAGCCCAGAAGGAACAGCAGGCTAGGTAGCCCTGCCTGGGCCCTGTGAGTGAATTTTTGTTTTTGTTTTTATAAATTTGATTTCGCGCTCCGAGCGCGTTGTGTGCCTGCTCCTGCTGCCCTCCCTCCCACTTCCTGGTCCTCCTCTCCTCCCGCCTCCCTGCCCGCCCACCCCCCCCTCTGATTGGCTGCCTGACTGTCCCCTTCTGGCCTACTCGACGGCCGTTCCCCCCCGCCCGCTTTCTTAGCTCTGCGGTGCGTGGGAGAGCGGTCGCCGGTAGCCCAGAAGGAACAGCAGGCTAGGTAGCCCTGCCTGGGCCCTGTGAGTGAATTTTTGTTTTTGTTTTTATAAATTTGATTTCGCGCTCCGAGCGCGTTGTGTGCCTGCTCCTGCTGCCCTCCCTCCCACTTCCTGGTCCTCCTCTCCTCCCGCCTCCCTGCCCGCCCACCCCCCCCTCTGATTGGCTGCCTGACTGTCCCCTTCTGGCCTACTCGACGGCCGTTCCCCCCCGCCCGCTTTCTTAGCTCTGCGGTGCGTGGGAGAGCTGTCGCCGGTAGCCCAGAAGGAACAGCAGGCTAGGTAGCCCTGCCTGGGCCCTGTGAGTGAATTTTTGTTTTTGTTTTTATAAATTTGATTTCGCGCTCCGAGCGCGTTGTGTGCCTGCTCCTGCTGCCCTCCCTCCCACTTCCTGGTCCTCCTCTCCTCCCGCCTCCCTGCCCGCCCACCCCCCCCTCTGATTGGCTGCCTGACTGTCCCCTTCTGGCCTACTCGACGGCCGTTCCCCCCCGCCCGCTTTCTTAGCTCTGCGGTGCGTGGGAGAGCGGTCGCCGGTAGCCCAGAAGGAACAGCAGGCTAGGTAGCCCTGCCTGGGCCCTGTGAGTGAATTTTTGTTTTTGTTTTTATAAATTTGATTTCGCGCTCCGAGCGCGTTGTGTGCCTGCTCCTGCTGCCCTCCCTCCCACTTCCTGGTCCTCCTCTCCTCCCGCCTCCCTGCCCGCCCACACCCCCCCTCTCCTTCCTCTCCCTCTGCCTATAACCTCCCCCCTCCTGGGCAGCCCTCTGCCCGGCAGCCCCCTGCGGCTAAGGGCCCTAGGTCAAGGGCGACTCCTCAGCTGCAGCTCCCTGTGTGTCTGCAGGTGTCCGCAGGGGACGCCAGGCGCCAGCTCCTCTGCTCTCCGGCACACCCCTCCTCACCTTGCTCACCGCATCTGCATGATGCCCCCCCCCCCCTTTCTCCAATTTACTGTTATACTAGGGTGCTTTTTCTCCCCTCGCAGGATTCTCAAACTTAGGTGGCCCTGACCTACTACGCATTACTGTTTGCTCTGCATTGTGTTATACTAGGGTGCTTTTTCTCCCCTCGCAGGATTCTCAAACTTAGGTGGCCCTGACCTACTACGCATTACTCTTTGCTCTGCATTGTGTTATACTAGGGTGCTTTTTCTCCCCTCGCAGGATTCTCAAACTTAGGTGGCCCTGACCTACTACGCATTACTGTTTGCTCTGCATTGTGTTATACTAGGGTGCTTTTTCTCCCCTCGCAGGATTCTCAAACTTAGGTGGCCCTGACCTACTACGCATTACTGTTTGCTCTGCATTGTGTTATACTAGGGTGCTTTTTCTCCCCTCGCAGGATTCTCAAACTTAGGTGGCCCTGACCTACTACGCATTACTGTTTGCTCTGCATTGTGTTATACTAGGGTGCTTTTTCTCCCCTCGCAGGATTCTCAAACTTAGGTGGCCCTGACCTACTACGCATTACTGTTTGCTCTGCATTGTGTTATACTAGGGTGCTTTTTCTCCCCTCGCAGGATTCTCAAACTTAGGTGGCCCTGACCTACTACGCATTACTGTTTGCTCTGCATTGTGTTATACTAGGGTGCTTTTTCTCCCCTCGCAGGATTCTCAAACTTAGGTGGCCCTGACCTACTACGCATTACTGTTTGCTCTGTATCGTGTTAAACTAGGGTGCTTTTTCTCCCCTCGCAGGATTCTCAAACTTAGGTGGCCCTGACCTACTACGCATTACTGTTTGCTCTGTATCGTGTTAAACTAGGGTGCTTTTTCTCCCCTCGCAGGATTCTCAAACTTAGGTGGCCCTGACCTACTACGCATTACTGTTTGCTCTGTATCGTGTTAAACTAGTGCCCTCCACTCAATTCCTGTCTACATACTCGTGTCGTCCGCCTCCCCTCCTACTCCATGGTGCTCTCTATTTCACCTATCTACTCTAATTGCTTCTCTATTGACTATCCTGCTCTCCTCACTAAATCCGGTAGGAAAAAGTTTAAAAAGGACATCCTGGTCTCCAACCCAGGCCTCCCTATTGCTGACACCTACACGAGCGCCTGCTCCAAGGAAACTCTCACTGACATTCTCTTTTTCGTGCCTTCACCTGACCTATGGACCCTTCACATGCTCTCTGTGCTCTCTCCTTTCTCCTCCTCTCCCATCAATGGTGGCACCCGCTGGGATGTCCTCCTGGCCCCTTTCCACTCCTCTAAGGCCATCATTAATGTCTATGCTAACGGGACCGTCTTGGTCCAAGGCCCTCAGGCCAACCTTCACCTCTTTGATAGACGCCTCCCACGCCTCATCAACTTCCTCTCCTCTCCCACTGTCCCCCTTCCTCTGTCCTCGGCTACCTTGCCTCTCCCCTCCCTCCCTGCCCCTTCTCTTGCTCCCTCTTCAACTCCCTCTCTAACACCTCCGCAGGACATACCTCTGATCTGCACCCCTCCCCGGAAGTTTTTCAAAGGTGGCAACCTTCTCCACATTGCCACTCTAAATGCTCGCTCTGCCATCAAGCACTCCTCTGATATCTGTCGCCTTCTTGAGGAACTGGACCTGGACGTCCTCGGTCTCACTGAGACATGGTTCACAGCCAGCTCTGCCACCAGCTTCGACACACTCCTACCTGACGGTTACAAGATCCTCTCCGTGCCCAGGCCCAACCGTTCAGGAGGTGGTGTTGCCCTTATCTTCCCTGAGTGGATTCCTGCCACTGTCACTCCTACGCAGACCTACTCCTCTTTTGAATGCCTTGTCTGCCAACTCTCTCTCTCTCCTAGCCATTCCCTTACCGTGGCTACTATCTATCGGCCACCTGGTCAAATTTCCTCCTTCCTCTCTGAATGGGCTGACCTCTCCTCCTCACTCCTGTCCTCAACCACCCAACTCCTCTTTCTCGGTGGCTTCAACATCCACCTCGATGCCTCCTGTCCCCCCACTGGTCTCTTTCGCGAACTCTGTAACTCTCTCTCACTCTCTATTCTCCCGTCTGGGCCTACTCACTCTGCAGGGCACACTCTTGACGCTCTGATCTCTTCTGACCTTCCCCTCTCCCCTCCTCTCTCCACTCCTCTCTCTTGGAGTGATCACTTTCTCCTATCCTCCCACCTCTCCCTCCCTACCCCACAGGCAAAGCCACCCTCTTCACTGCCACCCACCTTCTCGGTCATCCGACCCATGAAGCGCGTGTCAGTTGAGGCTTTTGCTGCTACCTTCTCGCCCCCTCCTCCCCCCTTGGCTGACTCCCACCCTGACACAGCCCTCTCCATGCTCTATTCCTCTATATCTGATACTCTCGATATCCTTGCCCCTGTCATGAGAATCCGCCTGAAGCCCAAAGCCAAATGTAACTCCTGGTATGACTCGGATCTCGTCACCCTAAAACGCAAGTGTAGGGTGGCAGAGAGGAAATGGCGTGCTTCATGTTCATCCTCTGACAAACTGGCCTGCCGCCTGCTCCAAAGGCAATACCGGCTCTCCGTTCTCACCAAGAAGAGAGCCCTTATCCAAGCCCGCATCTCTGAGGCATCAAACAACTCGGCCGAACTCTTTAAAATCTGCAAGGAGCTGGCCAACCCTGCTGCAGTCTCTACCTCTCCTGTCCCCTCCCAGGCCCTCTGCACTGCACTGGCCTCGCACTTCATCTCAAAAACTCAGGACATCCTGTCCTCGCTCTCCTCCTCTCTCCTCCCTCCCTCTCTTCCCAGCTCTCCCTCTTGCTCTCTTGCAGCCACCCCTCCACCCTCCTTCTCTGCTTTTCCACCTTTTTCTGCTGATGAGGTCTCCAGACAAGTCCGATCTATGAAAGCCTCGTCTAAACAGGTTCACCCCTGTTCCTCCAAAACCATCAAGGACCACATCGACTCCCTGGCTCCTGTCCTGGCTGACTTCTGCAACCACTCATTCGCCTCTGGAGTCTTCCCATCCCCCCTCAAGCACTCCCTTGTGCACCCCCTCCTCAAGAAACCCTCTGCCGACCCCTCCTGCCCGGCCAATTATCGCCCAATCTCTATTACTCCCTTCCTGGGTAAGCTCCTGGAGAAACTGGCCATCTCCCAGCTTAACCTCCATGCTGACTCTGTTGGTAATCTGCATGACCATCAATCTGGCTTCAGAGCTGCCAGAAGCACGGAAACTGCTCTCCTGAACATCCGTGAGGACCTGCTCCTGAACCTCGATACCAACACTCCCTGTGTTCTCATTCTGCTCGATCTCTCCTCTGCCTTTGACACTGTCAACCATGCCATCCTGCTCAACTGTCTCCGTGATAACCTGGGTATCACTGGTCAGGCTCTGGCCTGGCTGACTTCTTTCCTCTCCGATCGACCCTCCCAGGTCCAAATGGGCTCCTTCCTCTCTGACATCTTTTTCTCCACCTGTGGTGTCCCCCAGGGATCCAACCTCTCTCCCTGGCTTTTCAACCAGTATCTGGCACTCCTTGCCCACCGCATCGCCGCTCTCTGCCCCTACTTCCAGTGCTATGCAGACGATACCCAGCTCATCTTCAGGCTACCCTCAGCCTCCTCCTCTCCTTCCCTCATCTCCGACTGTCTGTCTGCTATCCATGAATGGTGCGCCGCCAATGACCTCTGCCTCAACGCCAGTAAGACTGAGATTCTACTCATCGGCACACCCACTTCCTCCTTCCCTGCAGCTCTCTGGCCGGCCTCCCTTGGCCCCCTTCCTGCCCCTACCTGCAAGGCTAAAAACCTCGGGGTCATCTTCGACTCCACACTCTCCTTCTCTCCTCATATATCTGACGTTTCTAAGAAGTCACACTACCAGCTGCACCTCCTCAGAGGTATTCTTCCCTTCCTCTCCTTCCCCCAGAAGCTCACTGTCTCTCGAGCCCTGGTTCTCTCAAGGCTGGACTACTGTAACAGCCTCTATCTTAATCTGCCTGCCTCCACTCTCCGCCCTCTGCAACTTATCCAGAACAGAACTGCAAGACTTGTCCTTGGCCTCAAGCCCAGGGACCGTATCTCTCCAGGACTGAAATCTCTTCACTGGCTCCCAGTGGCCGCGAGGATCAAGTTCAAAACCCTCTGCATTGTCCACAAGGCCTTCTGGGGCCTGGGACCAAAATACCTCCAACTCTCTCTTCCTAAATATCTTCCTTCACGAGCCCTTCGCTCATCCGTCTCCAACTCCCTCATGGTCAGCCGTTTCTCGAAGCAACGAGCTGGGGGTAGATCTCTCTCCGCAGCAGGGGCCTCCCTCTGGAACAGCCTTCCTGCCTCCCTGAAACTTGAGGAGAACCATCTCCGGTTCCGGAAGCACCTCAAAACCTTCCTCTTCGCTTCTGCCTTCTCTCTCTCTCTCCCCTGCTAATCCTGCTTAACTCCCCACTGAACTCAGCTCAAACCTGCATCTGGGCCACTCTCAGCAACCTCGGTCCAGGGCCCAGCCACTCTCCACCTGCACTGCCTCCCCGGCTCCCCCTGCACTGTGGGACTGTCACTGTATCCCTACAGCCCCTTTCCCAGCACTTGCTCTGCACTTACCTCGCACTTGCCACCAGCTGGCCCTTTCTATTTATTATTTATTATTATTTTATTTTATTTTATTTTTTTTTACGCTACTTACCTTGTACTGCACTTCCCCCCCCCACCTCCTCCCCCCTGCACTTCCTCCTTTTCCCCTTACCTCTGCACTTGCGCGATCTGAATGACACCTGGCCTAGTAGGATCGTTTGTCTGTTTTCCCCTTGTTTCCCTCCCTCCCTGCCTCGTCGCGCCTTGAAACACTTGTGTATAGGCGCGTTACAAATACCATATCATATCATATCATAACATAGGGTGACTAAACCTAAGTCCCTTAAACAATCAAAAAATAGTCCCTAGGCGCCCCTCTGCGAGAACGAACACGGCCCAAAGATGGCTGCTGTTTTCGAAGATGACGTTTTGCGTCTAGTGCATTCTACATCTATTCTCGCTTTATCTTATTCTCAAATACAACTCCTAGTGATGCTCCTCTACCCTGTATGCGCTCCCCCATTAACTAAAAGACCATATTGGGTCTTTGCCGCATTTGAAAGCTCTTGGGGGCCTGGGATGATCACCCCTGTTACCAACACCAGTCTACCAACTCACCGGTTCTCTGCGGCTGCTCCTGCTGGCTCTCCAGCTTAGCTGCGGTGCTTCTGTTTTCATCAGCTTACTTCCCCTCCTCTACGAGCCTCGGGTAAGTTGCGCGGCGTTCTCCGGGAGCGACGACAGCTCTGTTGTTCTTCCACTGAAATACCTGTATGCCAAACACTATTTGTGAAGTCAGTCTTCTCAGCTGGCGTTCTTTTTAGTACCCTGTCTTCCGCTGCACATACTCTGCAGTCCTTGTTTTCACCCGTAGTGGTGGCTCCTGAAAGCGGGCTTCTCTTTGTGGCTGCCTCTGCAGCTTGGATGATAGTAGCTTTCTCAGCTACACCTTCTGCACTACCATCAAATGCTCCACGGCCTTCTTCCTCTGCTTCACCTTTGTACCTGAGCTGGGTTTCATCTTGGGGTTTAAATATCCCACTCAGGTGTTTCAATTGGCAATGACTAGACCGCACCCTTGAACATTCACCATTCTGAGTCCATATTGCCTCTGGGCTCCTGTTATTCATCCCAATACTTTTAGCATTGTGGGAATTGAAGTCCATAGAAAAGGGTGTAACATTAAGTGGTTCTATGTTATTTTCAATTAAGTCAGATTGTTCTACGAACTGAGAGTTACTAAAGAAAGGGGGAGCTGGTGGAAAGTGTCTGCAATTTCACATTAGAGGGAGGGCTTCCTATAAGACAGAATTATGACAATTCAAGGTTTAGATCTTTAATTCCTGAATCTCTGAGGTATCCACTTTATTGTGATTTTTTATAACAGGTTCTTTTCACATTGATTTTAGAGGGATTGGGACATTGATAGTATGCCAATCCTCAGAAGAAGATCAATATCGCTCCTCTCTTAGTGGTGTCTCCACTTCCCCTTGATAGCATTCTCCTCCCATGTGATCCTTCCCCTTGATAACATCCTCAGGATTAGGATCAGGTAGTAGCTGCCTTCCCCTGGCCACATGGGAGGAGACTTTAGGCTGGGTTTTGGTGGTGACTCCACAGAATTCATCACAGAATATTCCTGTTGTTGAAGCAAATCTCACTCTTTCTTGGCATAAATTAAAGGTCTTCCCCAATTAAACACTTATATGTGCTAGAAAAAGGTTTCTTGATGATTTTTCCATACAAAAGGGTGAACGTGACTGCTACTTTAACCTCAGAAAGGGGCAAGGAAGAAATCTGACGCAATCAGAAGACATAGAATATAGAAATTGCAAGGGGCAGATCTCACTGCTTGTGCCAATGTATGTTTCTGCCCGGTTGTATTGCTCTCCTCAGTCCATCCATGAGAATATGCTGCATTTCGTTTGGCAGATGGTAGCATAGCCCTGTTTCTTTTCTTTGCAATGCATTCTGGGACTTGTAGGTCTGTGTTTAGAATGGAGAAATCCAAGTCTATCAGTCAAAGCATGCATCTAAAAACACACAACTGGACTAATGGACTAATGTCTCCCGTTTGGAATGTAGCAGGTATGTCTACTATTCTGTGAGGTGGCATTAGCAAGGAGGTGATGGCATGCTCGAATGCATAGTGCACGCAGTGCACTGAGAAGCATATGTTGCACAATGCCTGTGAGCTTGAAGCAGCAGATAAAAGACACTCTTTTTTGTTGTTGTTGCAACTAAGGCTAAAATGAGTGCCAGATGTAGCAAACAAGGCTGTCCTTACTATGCCAGAGGGAAGCTAATTAATGTCAATTACCACTGGGAAATGGCTTGTGGCAAATGCAAACCTGAGACAGTATACAAATGTGTACCCTGCTCAAGGTTAGCAATTTCAACAGTTCAGTCCTAGCATATAATAATATTTCACAAGTTAAAATGAAGTAGCAATTGCTTAGATTTCATATTGATGGGTTTCATTTACTGTGAACATCCAATTAAAAGTACAAATGAGATCAGAAATATGAACATGGACACCATTGGCATGTTGCTAGGACCACTTTTTCCGACCTTAAAATCTCTTTTATGTGAGATCTTAGAAAGTAAACTGTGTCCTTAAACAATGGAGTGATTCAATAAGTTATTAACTGTGTTGTTGGTCATCTTAATGACATCATCAATCCTACACACTACATCATAAAGCAACTACATGGAAATGATGAATCTATTTGGACTTTCTAACGACACAAGACCAGTTCCACCTTTTCCTCACTAAAGCTGCCACTAATTTACAAATGCTCCCCTCCTAGCAGCGTTTATGCTAGGAGGATGTTTGCCCCAAGGAAATGTTATGGCCTCCCACAGCATCCATAGCTCTGACTGATGAAATTAGTTTACAGTAACCACTCATGTTTACAGTGCTCAGGCTAATTTTTGCTCTGGTTTGAGGTGGTGCATTTAGTTTCTCATATAGTGTTGGGTTTTACCCCGTTGCTTAGAACAGACTTTTTGGCATACAAACTTTTTTCTTGACGCCGATCAATTTACTGCAGCATCTGGTGGTTCTGCATGATGACAGGGTTGATTGGTTAACTGCAGCTGGCTATGGAGTGTTACCATGTTCTCCAGCATGGGGTCTGGCATGGATTCACATGCTCATGAATATTCCCCGTCGTCAGGCTGGGAATCCTCGGTAAAGAAAAAATCAGTTTCAGTTTCGTTTATGAACTGTCTTTCTACTAATAACCAATCACTGGTCTCTGGGTCATACTGCCCCAGCCAGTGACTGCCCTCTACCTAAGCCCCTCCTCTGGCAACCATCTTCAGATTTTTACTGCAAGTTCAAGTGTTGGGAGTCCTCGTGCTGTAGCTCTCGAGCTTTTACTGCTTTTTGCCTTTTTCCTAAGAGTTTTCTCTTATTTTTCGGTCAATTCGAGCCTCAAGCTCTACCGATTCTTCTTCCGATCAACGGGGACCCGTTTCGGAATTTTCTGCGCCTCTCAAGGGCGAATTTTCGTCGAGATTCTCTTCTTGGAGGTTTCCAGAAGATCTTAGAGGCCTACTCCGCGTGGACATGGCCCAGAACAAAGGACACACAACGCCTGCTGGATCCAAGCTGATTAAGAACTGCCCTGGATGTGGATTATAGAATGTCTTTAAGGAGGATGAGCACTCCAGGTGCCTCTACTGCCTTCACGACTCCAAGTCTCATGTGGAGGAGGACTGCGCGTTCTGTAAGAACATGTCCTCCCGGACATTGAAGGACCGTCAGATTTGACTCACTAACTGGCTGGAAGGGAAGAGCCCAGCAGCAGGTGAGAAGAAGAAGTCTAAGCGGTCTTCTAAGAGGATGTGGGCCCAACAAAAGGCAAAGCACTGTGAGTCCGCGGGCACTGGGAGCGCCGTTGGTTCGGGCTCCTCGGCTGCCAGGCAGGGCGCAATGTCCCCGACGCCATCAACCACGAGCCAACGGGGGAAAAGGAAGTTGGAGAACTCGGGTAAGCTTCGGGAGAAGCCCTGGTCAATCCCGACAGAGAAAGCCGAAGGGGGGGGGTGAGGCGGTGACCCTCCCCCAAAGGTGAAGGCCCCAGACACGCCCAAGGTCGTGGCGGCCCTGGCGAAGCCTATGGAGGCTACCCCAGTGGAGTCGACTTGTGGGCCTAGAGTTTCCCTGCCACCCTGGAGGGAATCATCTTTTCAACCTATTGAGAAGACCCCCGGGACGAGAAAGGGGGGGCACGGTAGCCATAACGGACACAGATACCACCTCCGAAGATGAGCTGGCTAGCGTCAAAAAGATCCTGGACAATTAGTTCGAGGAAGTACGGTCCGATGGGAGGGATCCCGACGAGGCAGACATAGAGAGCAACAGTGGAGCAGACGAGGAGCCGCGGACAGAGGAGGAGACAGAGAACCCCACACCCCAGCCGTCGCTCCCGTCGCAACCGATGTCTATGCCACAAGACAATTCAGGAGCAATCTTGATGGATATCCAGACCCTGTGTACGGAGATAAGGACAAGATTGCCCTTACCCCCAACGGACGATCCAGCGGTGCCTGGACCGTCGGGGAGCCTCCGAACAAGCGGAGGCAAATCCATCCTCCCCCTCCTTTCCAGCCCTCACCTCCTTCCCCTCCACCGAGGGATGAGACAGGAACGGAGATGGCGACGACGGGTCGGACGACGACGGTGGTGACGATGGGACGGATCTCCCATCACCCCCTGCCCGTGCCTCCCCTCCCGACGAAATTGGCTCCTTTCACGCCATGATCGCCAGGATATCGGAGCTTTTCCAGCTTTGTCCCGAAGAGCAGAAGGAAGGTTTCCTCTACCAACGACGGGAGGCCAAGAGGAAGACCGTCCTCTCAGTCCCGTTACTGGACGACATCTGGGACGAAGGACTGTCGCTGCTCAAGAACCCATTCACGGCTCCTGCGAAAAGGGACCGGTATGAGAAGAAGTACCAAGAAGAAATCGGCTGAGGGCGACGGCATCAACTTCCACTTCCCCACCAGACGGCGAGGGGAAGAAGCTGGACGCCATGGGACGACGAGTCATCTCATCAGCGGCGACGACCATCAAATCGGCCAATGCCCTCGCGATCGTGGCACGCTACGACAGGGAGCTGTGGTTCAAGATCGCTCCCCTCCTGGATTTCCTGCCACATGACAAGAGGGCGGAGGCCCTTGAAATCCTACAGGAAGGCGAGGTGGCGTCGGACCATGCCATCACGGTGGCCACGGACATCGCCGCCACCGGGTTTCGCCAGATGGGCAACGGCATTTGCCTTTGCCAGCGCGGTTGGCTCAAGGCCACTGACTTCCATCAAGACGTTCAGACCAGGGTACTTCGACGGGAACAACCTGTTCGGCAAGGCAGTGGACAAGTCACTGCAGACCATCAAGGCGGACACCGAGACGGCCCGGCTTTTGGGTTCTCTACATCAACGACGGGCGTCCTTTCGGACCCCCAGAGAAAAATCTCAAGGTGCCTCCAAAGAATTTGGTGGTGGTTGCGCGTCGTACCGCCATTCGGCCCGCTCATCGTCGGAGGAGGCCTACAGAGGCTGCTGCAAGGCCAGAGGACATCATCATCAAGGAGGCCAAGGCGGCAAGGCCTCAGCGAAGCAAGATTGAACCGGCTGTGATGTTGGGCCCCCACCCAAGCACCCCGGTGGGAGGCCGGCTGGCGAGATTCGTCAGCGTGTGGGAGTCCATCTCCACCGACCGTTGGGTGCTGGATGCTCTGGCCCACGGGCACACTCTGGAATTCCAAAGAAAGTGTCTCTGTCTACCACCCGTGGCCAGGAAGGAAAACCACATGCACTTCTAGAGGTATGAGCAATGCTAAAAAAGGGTGCGATAGAACTCGTCCTGAGGAGGCTCCGGAGTATACTCGCGGTACTTCCTCGTCCGAAAGAAGACCGGCGGTTGGCGACCCATCCTGGACCTTCGCTGCCTCAACAAATACATCAAGTCCCAGAAGTTCCGGATGGTCACTCTTCAGCACGTGCCGGGACAGCTGGAGGAGGGCGACTTCCTATCGTCGCTGGACTTGGAGGATGCCTACTTCCACATCCCCGTACACAAAGGACATCGAAAGTTCCTACGGTTTGTGGTCCAAAGGCGACACTACCAGTTCAAGGCCCTACCCTTCGGTTTGAAGTCGGTGCTGAGGGTCTTCCCCAAGTGCCTGGCACCGTTGGTGGCGTGGCTGGCCCTGCAAGGGATCCACGTATACCCCTACCTGGACAATTGGCTCATCCAAGCAAAGTCAAGAGAACTCGCCGTCAATCACACAGCGAAGAATGTCCGACTCCTCACAGATCTAGGATTCTCGATCAACTTCGCGAAATCCCACTTGATACTGTCGCAAGACGCCCTGTTCCTGGGAGCCAGACTCGACACAGTGGCACGATTGGCTTCACCGTCGGAGGAAATCAATGGCTGTTCACCATGGAAAGGGCTAGGGTGAGGTCCATCAAGTCCCTACTCAGCATGATGTCATCATGCATCTACCTCATGCGCCTATGCAGGTTGCGGATGCGGCCACTGCAGGAGTTCCTCGACGCCCGTTGGATGCATGCAGCGGGCAGCTTCGAAGACAAGGGGCCTGATTTCGAGTAGGGCGGTAAGGGATACCGGGCATCGGTAAGGAGACCGGTGCCGGCAATCCCTTACCGCCCTACTACGAGGTCCCTTAGCGGGTTCCTTCCTTAACGCCTGGTCTGACCTGGTCTGCAGGCAACCGCGCGCATCTAGCGGCGGGTATTGGCTTCCAGACCCCGGCACATCAGGAAACAGTGAGGATGGACGCCTCTCTGGAAGGATGGGGAGCGCACACCGGAGATCTTCACGCAAGAGGGCTTTGGCTCCCGGAGGAGAGGTCACTACACATCAACGTCCTGGAGCTCTGAGCCGTGTTCTGGGCCCTCAAGTCGTTCCTCCCGTCCCTCAAGGGCAAGGTGGTGAGGGTCTTCACCGACAGCACCACCACGATGTTCTACATCCGGAAGAAGGGGGCACCAGATCCCCAGCCCTATCCAAGGAAGCGCAGGATCTGTGGCACTGGGCCGTTGCCCAGGGGATGTTCCTGGTACCCTTCCATCTGGCAGGAATAAAGAACACCATCGCCGACTCACTCAGCAGGGAGCTCCGCTCTTGCCACGAGTGGGAGCTTCGGCAGGATTAAGTGGATCTCCTATTCTGACGATGGGGCAATCCCCAGATCGATCTATTTGCGACGGCGACGAACACCAAATGCCAGAGGTTCACCAGCAGGTTCCCCCAGCCGGGGAGCATGGGCGACGCATTCTCATTCCCCTGGGACGGCCTGTTCCTGTATGCGTTTCCGCCATTGCTGCTGCGACTCATCAGTCAACTCAGACGGTTCCGGTGCAGGATGATCCCCGGACCTTCTGGACATATCAGCGTCCCCCCCAGTCAAACAGCCGATGGACGCGGATCTTCTCGCAAGGAAAGGAGGCGCCATCCTCCATCACAGCCCGGGATCGCTGAACCTGCAGACCTGGCTCCTGCAGCACTAGAGTTTGGAAGGTACGTTATCCCGGTAGACTGCAAGGAGGTGCTTGCAAAGGCCAGGGCGTCCTCGACTCTTAAGTGGTACGGACACAAATGGAAGAGATTCTCTGTCTGGTGCCGTGCACAGAAGATCAATCCTCTGCGGATTACGGCCCCTCAAGTGCTTCCGTACTTGCTGTCGCTGGCCAAGGCGGGGCTGGCGCACGCCTCCATCTAAATCCATCTGGCGGCGATCTCCCGCTACACCAGAACTCTGGGGCGGTCATCTCTGTGGTTTCATAGCCTGGTGAAGGAGTTCATGAAAGGACTGTTCCGATCGTTCCAGCCAGTGAAGGCTCCGGCCCTGGTGTGGGAGCTCAACGTGGTGCTGACCAGGCTCATGGGTCCGTCATTCGAGCCTCTGCATTCGGCACCGTTGAAGTTCCTGTCGTGGAAGACAGCGTTTCTTGTGGCCATCACCTGCGCACGACGCGTGGGAGAGATCCAGGCCCTCTCCTGTTAACCTCCATATCTGACATTCCACGAGACGAGGGTAGTGCTGAGGACGCACCCCTCATTCATGCCCAAGGTGCCGTTGGACTTCCATCTCAACGAGTCCTTTGTGTTACCTGTTTTCTTCCCGTCGCCTTCATCGCCGGTTGAGAGGACTTTGCACTCGCTGGATGTGGCTAGAGCGCTGAAGTTCTAATTGGACCGCACAAAGGATTTTCAGAAGACATCACAGCTGTTTGTGAACTTTGGTCCTGTGAACCAAGGGAAGGCTCTCTTGAAGGCTTCCATTTCCAGATGGCTCTCCGGCTGCATCATATACTGTCACCGGTTGGCAAACCGACCGTTGGCCGGCCGTCCGAGAGCCCGTTTAACCAGAACGATCGCTGCTACTACGGCGTTCCTGTCTGGTGTGAGCCTGCTGGACATCTGCAGGGCTGTGACGTGGAGGCCGACGCACACCTTCACGAGATTCTACTGCATCGACCGGCATTCCAGGGAGGAGTCCAGAGTCGGCCAGGCATTGCTGCACAACCTGTTCACTTGAAGGTGAGCCTGGTGAGGAGGTAACAGATGCTTAATGTTGAGTTGTTGAAATGTTTAATGTTGAGCCTTGCCACCTCCCGTGGTTGTGCATGTGTGTACTGCTATGTATTCTTGTATTCATGAGCATGTGAATCTATGCCAGACCCCATGCTGGAGAAAGAACAAGTTATTTACCTGTAACTATTGTTCTCCAGCATGGGTCTGGCATGGATTCACATGCGAACCCTCCCTCCAACCCGTCACCGGCTCTTCTCTTCGTCCTACTGCCACTTTACGTGCTAACAAATCTGAAGATGGCTGCCAGAGGAGGGGCTTAGGTAGAGGCCAGTCATTGGCTGGCGGCAGTATGACCCAGAGACCACTGATTGGTTATTAGTAGAAAGACAGTTCAGAAACGAAAGTGAAAACTGAATTTTTCTTTACCGAGTATTCCCAGCCTGACGACGGGGAATATTCATGAGCATGTGAATCCATGCCAGACCCATGCTGGAGAACAACAGTTACAGGAAAGTAACTTGTTCCTTCCTGCAGAAGCACTCCAGATTTACTGCGGGTGGACAATGTGTGGATGATGTTCCAAACAGAGCCTTTTTTCCAACATTTTATTTGCAGCAACAATGATCAGAATGAGATTAAATATATGGGAAGACGGGAATGATGACGTTATCTAGGACAGTTATTAAAGAAGGCAACACAAGGCTAAATATTTGTATGTTACATATTCAACATAATTTCTCTATTGGTACATCTAGTTCAAACAAACTAAACAATCACTTGGTTGGGTGACTAGTGTAAAGAAAACCGGTACTATATGCCACTCATTAGGAGCTATGTTTGGTTGCAGTCATTGCTGCCAATATACAGTAGTCCTATTTGTTTCAAAAGCAAAAGCACTACTTGACTCTTGACCCATGCTTCCTCTTCTTTAATTTACTTCCCTGTTTAGGCTCACCATAAAAGTACTTTGAAGCAGGGACGGCGTCTGGGCCTTTCAACCTGTTCAAATCAAAGGGGCCTCAGGCTGTTTTACCCTTTCAAATGAAAGATGCCTCGAGTCTCAAGGGGCACCGCAGCAACTGCTCCCATGTTTCCAGTCAGCAGTCTTATAACAAGGCAATAGATTCATTTCTATATTATTTTTGTTCTAGGGCCTTAAATGTGCACTTTTTGCGCGGCTCACCTTACAGGCTTCAGCTGCTGGGCTGAAGTGCTCCGTCAAAAAAGGCTTTTAAGGCAATTGCCGCAAAGCACACATTTAAAGGAAAGAAATACACCCGGGCGTTACTAGCCACCGATTATCACGAGACGGCCAGCCAGCAGGCAGCTGAAACACTAAATGCCCACTGGAAAGCTATACATACTTCTTTGTCAGCAAGGAGCTGATGTGGAGGATCCGATGTTAAAAACAACAAGGTGATAATCAGTGGCCATTTAGTCTTTCGGCTCCCTGCTGTTTGACCGTGTCATGATAATCTGCAGCTATTACTCCCTGTTTTTGTCTCTATTATAATGTATGCACCCCACGGTGCCCCAGACTGTTTCTGCTCTAAGCAAGGAATGGAAAAACCATAATGTTGAAACTGGCCTGCACTTCTTTAGCTGGGCCTGCTTCAAAGGCATGCGTTATAAACAAACCGTTTACAGACAATCTACAAATCATAAACAAAAATGTTTGTAGTATAGTTAAGCAAGTTAAACCGGCTATACTGCTGCGGGTTTTATATTTGGATGCTGTCAAGTCAACTCTGCCTTTCTTCCTCTTGGATTAAAACAGTGCCAATTTCCATGGAAAATTAAGT
Source organism: Ambystoma mexicanum (assembly GCF_040938575.1). NCBI lineage: Eukaryota > Metazoa > Chordata > Amphibia > Caudata > Ambystomatidae > Ambystoma > Ambystoma mexicanum. Next base: position 600,623,838 of record NC_090924.1, read on the forward strand.
AAACCTGCAACAGTTGTACGTAGAGAAACATAATAAAACTCATTACATGTTCAATAACATTAACAGTAGTATACTGCACCTATGCAAAAGCAGAGAAAAACCTGGGGACAGTGTGTTAAAGATCATGCATGTTTTTAGTCTTTAAAAAAAACCCAAACAATTAAAAGTGATTCAAGTACACCAGCCTTAGGCGCTCAGAATTAAAGATGCGCAGTCCAGGTTCAACAGATACATATCAGGTAAAGTAAAACGATCTAATTGCCGAGAATTTTGCTAGTGAAAGTCGAGATCATGAATGTCGACACTGATGCAAAAACAGTGAACTCGAGAAAAAGTTTGGAGTGCGGATAGTAACACAGCCAAAACACAGGTGATGCTCAACGCAGATGGGATGACACATATAGTTAGTTATGCACCCGAGACCGCCTATGATTACGGGGTGCTGCTAGAACACAAGTCACATATTTTGGAACGCTCCAATAATAAAACTGTTACAGATGGAAATAGAGGTGACGAAAGACACCCACACCCCCAGCCTCATCACTGATGTTCCGGTAACCCCTCCCGCAGAGCAGTGCATCTGTAGACATGTCCTTACCACCCGACAGCCCACCCATCGTCCCTTGGGGTCATGATTCTTATGCTCTCACGTGTAGTGCCAGTGGGGACCCCTGATATATATATACCACAGTGACATACCTGTATGTGTACTGGCCGTCAACCCCTTACCCTACTTTCTAATGGAAAACATCTTCCCTTGCCGTTAACAGTTGAGATCAGAAGGGCAGTGTAAGGAAGGCATGATATCAACAGTAAGATAGGCACAAGTGACCACAGTTCAATGGTGTTTATTGAACTTTAAAAAGGGTTGAAAAACGCCTAAATCTAAAGAGCGGAGCAAGCTACGACCATCAAATAATAATAACACAGTCCTAGTCTTGTCAAAATAAAAGGGCTTATACTAATAAACCTATTGCCAATCCTTACCTCAAAATACGAATAGTGTGGGGAACAGTGTTCCAAAAAGAAAGAAGTGTTCACAAAATGATATGGCAGAATGTTCAGGCTGTTGGCCTCCCTTCCCCATGTTTTCAGCACGGGACAAGGCGGGACACTCGAGCTTAGCACAGTCTCTGGCTTCTCTAGCATGAGGATACAGTTCAATCATTCTGTGCCCAAGTCTCGTTGCCTTTCAAAGTCTCTCCGTTCAGAGGGCCTGATGCGACAAATAAACGATAAGTTCTCTTCCTCTTTCAGATTTTCAAAAGTACTCAATTCTTTAGGCGATTTACCCCAGACTCCCCTGACCCTGTCCCAGATCCTTTTAATGCAATGTTCTTCACCTTGGATCCCCCTCGTTCGGGCTCGGATCCTCTTAATACAAGTTCAGACTATATTCTTTCTCAGGTAACTCACGGTTCACGCCAAATCCTTCTCAGCCAAGCTGAGATCCTTTTTAACACAATTAGTCTCCCTCAGCCCGATTCGGACCAATTTCAATTTCACATGTAAATTCTTAATATAAACTTACTTTAACATAAAGCTCTTAGCTGATCTCCCTCCGCCGGGCTTGGACCAACTTCAGTATTCTCTTTATATTCTTACTATCAAAGACTTTCTAGTGTGCCCAGGGTTTTACTTGACACGCGGCAGGACCACATCGATTTCACAAATCCTTTTCTTGTAACATTTGCCACCTCTCAGTTGGATACCTAACACAAGACTTTTGAATGAGCACCCACGAGGTACTGGACCCCTCTTGGCTTCAAAGTTCAATCACTCATCTGCTGTTTAATTATGTTTGTGTCGCTTGCCACATACGCTTCATACACTGTTCTCTTCAGTTTTCACTGTACAATGTTGCTGCTTGCAACCTTGGCTTTAACACAGACCAGTCTGGTGTCAGTTACCCCAACTCACCGCTGTGCTGACTTCACTGGCACTGCTTTGTTGTAGGAGCCAAGGACAGTACCATGGCAGCAAACAATTCTCCCCGCCTTGACTATCGACTCAGGAGAGCTCAGACCCACAATGCAGGTTTCTTCAGCTTTGATGCTTTGATTCTGGGTCTTACGTTCTTATTCTCGAAGGTTCATGAAAGTAACAGTCTTTCGCTGAAAAGGTCAAGGGCACTTCCCTCCTCGCAACCCTCTTCGGTCTTACCGTCTTTCGCCTTGCATTAAACTGCCACATTGGAACTGCTGCTTCCTTGGGTGCTTTGCCTCACTTAGCGTGTGCTTTTGTGCTCCACCTTTTATCCGTGTGGGGAAGTGTGATGGAAGTCAGGTGTGTGTAACGATCAGTAATTGCCTGATTCTGCCTGACCATTGTATTGGGACATGTTAGGTGTACTGCTCGGTAGTTAGTCCGTTTTCTCTCAAAGTGAGCTGTCTGTGAGAAATTGTTTGTGTTGGAAAAAGGGGGTGGGGGCTGAGTTCTTAAGTATCCTACCTGGTAGGATGAGGTAAGGGTGTTACAGGGAAGGGGATACTGCGTCTCACTGTCTGGTGTTCCACTTCCACTCCGTGAGGACCCTTCACCCAGGTGATCATCCCGCACTGGTCCACCCCCAGAAACTGGATCCAAAGCGATGGCTGTGTCCTGGCCACCTGGATGACAGATCCCCGGGGACTAGTTGGTGAGACACCTTCAGGTTTTTCTCACAGCATCCATTAGCAGGAAGTGCAGTGTAACAAATCAGAAGCACAGGAGCCAAGGCGCTGACTTACGCCGCTTCATAGCAGGAGTGCAGAGTCGCTGTTTCTACAATACCATACCAGCTACCATGTAACCACACCCTGTATGCCACTGTTATGGTGGGAGTGGGAAAAGGGCTTAAAAAAATAAAGGTTTATTTGTTTTTGGGCCAGGGGGTTGCAAGTGCGACAACAGGGGTTGTTGCTCAGACAGCAGGGGTCCTAGTGACCCCCAAATGACACCTCTGGTGCTCACATGTTTTTGTTGTGCACTGTGTGACATTACTTGGCATGAGCCAGAAGTCAGTCACAAATTTGAAAACAAGCAACTGGTGCAGAGTGTTGTACAAAGTATAAACTGATTTACTTTTTACTTCCAATGACCTACACCTACCTAGAATAGGAACTTTGTTTTTAAAACGTAGAGGAGGTGCACTCCCACACAGTTCGACCAATGCCCTATCATATTGACGCTAGATACGTTGATGGCTTAAAGGACGTAGGCTTATCTATCTTTCTCCTTCTGGGACTGCCTATGAATGCTGTAGCTCTAAAAGTTATTCCCCAAAGCTTCTCTATAGGAATATCAATGTTCTGATTCGTGCCGACAACAAACACCCTGCTCCTTGCACTCTTTCCCACTTGCTCTCTTTTTCTCCTATCCCTGATCTTACACTTTTGTTCTTTACTTCTTTCTCCCACTCCGTCTACTTCTCACCATCCATCCCTCTCTCCTACCCCTTTGATGCTCTGCATGTTCACCCATAAACCTCTTTGCTCCTCTACTCTCACCCCTCCTCATTCTAATACTCACATTCCTCCTCACTGTGCTACGGTCAACCCTCCAGACTCCTCTACTCTCGCTCCTCCTCTCACACTGTATCCAGGGATGTGATGCCCTGCTTACTCTCCCAAGCAAATGGTGCCCTGCCCACCCTTCTCTACTAATCTGACTCTCTCGCATCACCCATGTCCTTTCACTGTACCTGCTACCCTCAATCATCCACTCTATCTCCCACTCTCCACTCACTACTACCCTTGTTCTCACACTCTCTCACTCCCTGCTTCACTCTTACAAAAAGGATACCACTCTCCCTCACAAACAATACTTCACCTGCCATCTGCTCAAGCTATGCCACCAACTCCTCAGCACTGCACTCTATCGTTTGTCCACCCGCTTGGTCTCTTAGTCTTAGTTTTCTGTGTTGTCTTGGCCACCTAATTTGGTTAAAAGAAGGATGATTCCGTTGTCGGGATTCTTTTACATTTTGAACCACCTTTTTGTTTCCTTCGAATGAGCCCAATGAGGGTGTGTTTTATATATTGTAGGTGCTTCTCTGTAGGTGCACTCACTTGCCCAATGGAACAACCCAAGATTATACACAATGCAGTCCCACAACTGTTCCCTTGCCATACTAACTGCCCCTTTCTTCCACCAGGAATGTTAGACTCTCTCTAAAATCCCTTTCCTTGTTTCCCCAATATACAATCATTAGTTCACTGTATAAGGCTTGCCTCACCTGGAAATAGGCCCAGATTTAAAAGGGTAATTCCACCATTGAAAGGTAACAGATATTACTTTATCTTGGGGCAGCATCAGTCATTGACAGACAGTAAACTGTGTCCAGGATGAAACACTTCTGCATCGGACTGCTATGTTGGTGGCCAGAAGCACTTCAGATGGCCCACGCTACTCGGATGCCAGGCAGTTTGTCCAGTGATGGCTTCTCACATACACCAAGTGCCCAAACTTGACATGGTGGCACAACGATTCAGGTTCTTTTTCAGTGCCTGCTGGACCTGTGAATAGAGATATGCCTGACAACTTTGACCGGCTTCTGACAATATTGACACACTGCATCTTCTAGCAACTGAACATTTGCTCGATCTATTAGGACTGGAGGTGCCTCTTGTAAAACCATTGAGAATTTCATGAGGGCGTAAACCCCTCTTCTTGTTTGCGATTCCATGCATAATCATCCGCAGCACCTCTGGCCATTTCAGACCAGTTTCGGATCATATTTTGGAGATTTTATTTTTCAAGATCCCATTGTGTCATTTCACCAACTCTGGAGATTGTGGATGATATCGACAGTGTAGCCTCTGCTGGATTTTCAGCATCAGTCATGCACAAAATCGCATATCAGTGCTTTAACTTATGGTTGAATGTCAGCTCATTGACACAGGTATTCTTCTATCCTCTTTGAAAACATGGGCAGTATTACAAAGACAATTTCCCACCCAGCAGCATTGGGCAGTTTGATAAAATCACATTACAAATTTTTCCTACAATTTCTCTACTGCTGTTGACAAATATGGTGCGTATCATTTGCGCTGTACCTGTGTCACCCACCACCCCCTTTGTGTATGTGTGCAACCCTGTGTGCATACTTGCAAAATTATGAAGTGATAGAGGCACAACTAGAGCAACATCAATTGATTGCCATATCTTGTCTGACTGTTATGTACAGCCTGCCTTTCTCTAGGCATTTTTGTCATCATCAGAAGCATTTTCATGTAGCTTAGTTAATTTGTCAAGGTTGTAATAGGTAATAGGAGGTTGTACTTGGAGTTGGATAAACCATTTCACAGCCAGGAGTTTAGGAGAAAGGGCAGCATCCCTCGCTGCTGTATTGTCAAGGGCATGCCCTCATATGACTTAGTTTCACTGAACTTGATAAGCAGTGCATTTTGCCAGTGCGATTTCTTTGGCCAACATTACAGATGTGAGAAGGGCTTCTAAGTACAAAGTGCTCTTAAATGGTGTGCTAGCTGTGTTTAGGGATCATCTCACCCTCCTAAAAGACCTTAGTCATGGACAACTCCAAAGGCATACCAACTTCTGATAGGGTACATGCTCTTGTCATGGCAATGAGTTAAGCAATTTTAGGAGAAAGCACATCAGGAATGTGTGCACTTTGCACTTTCAATGAACTTATAGGTAGGCCAAACTGCATCCCCAGACGTCAACTCCTCATGCTCATTTCTTAAACCTGACCCCTCCACATAGTAATTCCACCTCCTCGTTCTGAAGAAGAATATCAAACAGTTTTCAGTGGTTTTGTGTGGGCTGCTGTTACTAAAATATAATTGTGAGCTTTACAATGTGCTGGGCTTCGCCGCAGTGAGGCGGAATTTAACAAAGCATCGAGTTAGGGTTACGTTTTCAGAGATCAACAGAATGAGATTATATTTTATAAGGTGTGAAGCAGACAATTGTTTTTTGTTTTCAACAATAATGCTGTCATTTTATGTGGGCCTGCTACAATAAGGGGCAAAACAGACACACTAGTTTCTGATTATTTGACTTTGAATGTAGCCACTGACCGCAAGCAGGGTGGTAGCTCATCAACGCCTAGATTCATTACAGTAATATAACAGGCAATCGAGTGATGCTTGTGTCAATGTTTCTGTGTTGTTGCTGATTGTGCATAGCCCCCTTTTTGATCGCCATATACAACAAATGGCTGTTTCTCAATCTGGTAAACCAAGGACCCTGGTCCTGTCTGCCCCTTCTTCCCTCATTACTCCAGCCTCAACCATGGAGCTCCCAAGCAATTCTGCAGCTAAGAACTACCTTGCTTATCCAGTGCTGCAAAGAATTTCCGTTGATCTCCTTATTGCTTACAAAGACGCTCTCCTTCCACTCACTACTCTTCTTAATTCTACTGAATCCACCTTCTATATAGATCTGATATCCCCTCTCTGATCCCACCCTCACAATACATCCATGACCCTGCAACGTTGTCCCTCAAAATAAATGATGCCTACCTCTCTCCGAGATGCCAACTTTGTCTCATGTTGTAAATATGTCACTCTCTGTCACACTTTTTTTATGGCCACTCACTTCATCTCACTCCCCACTGCCCCTCATGCCAACTCTCTCTTTTCTATCCCATTTCACTCCCCCTTTCCCTTATGAGCTAATACCCATGCTAACCTCAGCTTATCCATCGTGCACTCCTGTTGATCCCTCTGACAATTAAAGAGCTTACATCTGTCGAATATTCCTTCTTCAATCTCTCCATTTGAACAGTGTGACAAAGTCCCCTGTTTAGCGCAGTAGACATCTAGTGCAATGACCAATGGGGCTGGCACATTCCTGGTAATGCACCCAGGAATGGGTTACAGAGGATACCCTGGCCACTCTCAATTAGTCCCCGTCAAAGATCAGTGGACAGTCACATGAGAAAGATAAACAATCCTGCTCCACATATTAAAGAATCCAAAGCTCCCACTAGCAAGACTCAAATTCCATTAGAGAAAATACATGAACACAGACTTATTGGCATTCAGCTTTACAACAAGGATAGAGATCAAGCGCACACTGTTAATGTTCCTGAGGGCCCTGAGATAAAGCAGCGCCCACTTTAAAGGCCCAGAGAGGTTTTCCTTCCCCCACGCGTGTGCTCACAAATGATCTAATTATATAAATCAATTCTCCCCCAACAGCCTTTTCACTTGTGGGTGATAAACACTCACAAGTACAAGGTAAACCAACATTTCTTTTATACATGCAGGCTGCAGAAACACTTAAAAAAAGAATAAGGTTTTTATTCAGTTTCATAAACAATGAGAACACATCACCATCGTAACAACTCACATTTACCCCCCCACCATGCATGCTGGCTGCAGAAACACTTTAAAAGGGTTTTCAGCGTTGCTCTAACACACTGAACAGTCTGGACCTCTCAGGCAGTCTCTCCCAGTCATAGGAGGGGATTCCAAGTTGGCAGACACAAATATATTCTTGCAAATACTGTTTGTTCACTTTTCCAGCCTACTTAAAACTGGTTGAGATCGTTTCTCCTTTCAGAATGAAGCCATTGTGAAATACCTTAGGGTATCTCACATAGGGAATCTCGAGAGCCACTTATTTAGGTGACCAACGAAGGGCAGATCCGCTCAGCTCTCAATTCTAGGGGTAAAAGAGCATGAAAGACTCACCGGGATGGGAAGCCCGGGGTTATGCTCAGGACAATGCCCAAAGGGAGACACTGTACATTACCGGGGAAGAAGAAGAGGAGGGTGTGATTCCCGAGACCTTTGCCGGCTGTGCCACATCTGACCCCCTTCCTCCCATTGAATCTCTCTTACCCAAACCCACCAACCCCTCTGTATATAACCAATCCCAAAGGATCTCAAACACTATCACAGTCAGAAACCGTCTCTCTCTCAATCCCTATCGTCCTATTTTCTACCTGTCTACTCCCATATAGCACAGTTTACCCATCCTACCCCATAGAAAAAGCTAACACTCTAACTCCCCTTTCCGACCCGAACACTTTTCCCCTGAAATGAAAACCAAAGGACTAACCCTAGAGCTGTTTACCTGACATGGCCCGACACAAGAGTCAGACAGAGTCCGGCAATTAACCATAATCACACAGGCCTGACAGCCCTTTCTTTTCCCCATAGGGATAAAAGGTGGAGCAAGAGAGCACAGTACTAGCAGGGCAGACCGCAAAACAAGACAGCTATCCAGACCCGGCAGTTCAAAAGGAGGAGAAAGGCGGCGAATATCGAGAGCCTAACAAGAAGAGACACAACCTTGCCCTTTTCGACACAGACCCGCGAAACCTTCGCAGAGGGAAGCGTAAGACCCGAGGAGAATAGCCCAAGTGTATTGCAGCAGATGTCAATGGTACACGCAGCGTATCGACGCTGATAAGATGGAGCGAGGGAGACTCCTGCTATCGTGGCACCAGCCTTGACTCCAGTTATGAAAAAAAAGCCAAGGGGTTCATCACAGCCGGTGAGTCGAAGGGGGAACCAATGAGAGACGGACTGTGATGAATGAAAGTCACAAAGTGGCAGAGAAAACGAAGTTCAAAGAACTGTAAGATTGAAAAGGGATGGACAAGCTGCAGAATGGGACTAGCACCATGTGGTTGCTGCTCCAAAAAACTCTGGTCCACCCACATATGAGTAAAACTACAGATACCAGAAGGCCGTAGGAGAGCCGTCAAGATAGGTCAAAGTGGTCATACAGGGCGTTAAGCAAAATCCTCGTACAGTCGAAAGCTTTTGACCTAACAACTATAAAGAAAGCAAGGGATGTGAATCCCGCCACATGAGAAAGCAAAGGAAGTCAATCCCGCTAACAGTAAATGTGGATATGAAGTTGGCAAGTCCCAAGAAACAGTGTGTTGACAAGCGTGAAGCCGGCCGAGGGATGTCTACTGGAACTGTTTAAAAGACATTAAGATTTGTGAATGAAGGATAAGCCATAGTGAACCCGTTGGAGGGAGGCTGAAGAAGAGGGGGACCCAGTGGTGAGGCCATTACACAAGAAATACGTGGAATAGAACTTTGTGTGTGTTTGCTATTTGAAAACCTATCAGGCTGCTCGGGACCAGGAGGCACAACAACCGAAGGCCCTGATATGGATAAGAACTGTTGTAGGATACAAGCCCAGAAGAGGGATATCCAGGGGGTGAAAAGCTACCACCCAACACCACGAGGAACAAGGGTCAGCGCCTGGAAGAGGTGGACCCAGAAGCGAAGAATCCTCACCCTAAGTAAAACCAGGAAAAAAACTTTCATTTTGTTGAAGGAACTTTTGTTTTGTTATTGGAATACTCAAGCTACTGCATACTGACATATTATTTGTGAACACTTCTGTCTTTTCTTGAAAACCAGCCCACACCCTTTTTTTATTAGTTGTAAGGTTTGGCAATAGGTTTCTTAGTATAGGCCCTTTTTATTTGATAAGACGCCACAAGGACTGCCTAATTTTCATTTGATGATCAACACTTGCTCCCATCTTCGATTTAGGTTTAGATTAGGCGTTTTTCCAACATCCATACAGTTTAATAAACACCCTTGAAATGTGATCACTTTTGTCTGCCTTTAGTGTTGCCACCATGAGTTCCTTACACCATCAAGTGCTACTTTAGTGACAAGCTTCATCTTTATCCTCCTGTGCAAAGCCCTCCTCGTCAGTGAAACTTGAGTTTAGTTCTAGAATTGCTTATGAGTAAGACCTTTGAGGTTTGAACTTCCTGCAACCTGAACCTCCTCTCCTGGAAGACTGTCTACCTAGTAGTGGTCACTTTTGCCAAGAGATTGAATGACTTGCAAGCGCTCGCTTTTAAGGACCTTTATTTGGTTTCCCATTCTGATAAACTGGTTTCAAGGACAGTTATTCCCTTCATTCCTAAAATCCTATCTGATTTTTCTGTGAACCGGGAAATCTGCTTACCAGTGTTTCAGTCTAGGCCTCATAATTATTCAGCAGAAGCCCATTTGGAAGCAGAATTTATTATTATAACTTTTATTCGGACACAACTCAATCTTTTAGCAGGTCAAACAGGTCCAACAGCCTTTTCCCTACTCATTTTGGTGCTTATTTCTGATGGACTGTAGGCAGTCCCGGAAAATATTACCAGATGGATTGTGATGTAGGGCCTCATTACAGGTTTGGTGATATCCACTGGAAAATCTGGCGGGATACCACCAAAACGGGAATACCGTTACCTGCAGATTACAGATGTCAGCAAGGGTATGTTAATCCCTATTCCATGGAGTCCCGTAGAACTCCATGTGGGGATAAAATCATAGCCGGTAGTACCGGCTGTTTTTTGCTGGTGGGTTACCTGACTTACCTCCAGCTCTTGGCTGGAGGTTAATCAGGCCACCCTACTGGAAAACGTGTAGTATGCTGGTACCGAAACATGGCGGTAAACTGAATTACTGGCATGTTAATTCCAGACAAGCATACTCGTTATGAGGCCCCCACACTTTGCATGGTCTTCCTGTTCCAGAATGACTAAGGGTGCTGAGATACAAAACTAAAAGAGCGGGGGGTAGCAGCTTCCCAGTGATGGCTGCCCAACTCTGGAACTCTCTCCCACACACACTACGCACAGACCAATCCTTCTACAAATTCAGAAATGACACCAAACGGTCGTTGATCTCCAAAGACACAACTGCTTAGACCCTACTTCCTTCCTGTGCCCCATATGTACATATCTCCCCCTAGTTACCTTATACTGAATGACCTTGCCTCTGTATGTATATACCTCACTGCTTACTGATAATGTGTAACTGTATTCTTGCCACATTCCTCCATATGTAATTATCGTGTATAGTACCTATTGTGTATACTACCTATTCCTTCCTCACTCCTCTATTTGTAACTGCTGTGTGTACAATCTGCTCTGTATCCATGAACATGCATATTCTTGTAATGCGCCCATATACCTTAGGGTGGGGTGCGCAATATAAATAATGAACTAAACTAAACTGCATGCAAATTCCATGTGATCTAAGGCAGCATCTGTGGTTTCCCAAAAACATGTTCCCATTATTGAGATCTAGAGATCTAGAAGGATGGATATTTTGACAATGACGTACCACTTACGCTATTTGTTTGAAGGCATCTAACATACTCTGCCATCTGCTCCCCAGTAAAATGTTTCCTGTGTAATCTATCCCAACAATTCAGGAAGAAGGAAGAGCACTATAGATGGAAGAGTAACAAAAAATGTACTTTGTAGTGATCAGGGAGTCTTCATTCTTGGCTCTTCCTCCTTCAAAACACAAACCCAATCATCCATTTGTGCTCATTACACTACACCTACTGGCATGTAGAGGTGAAAAGCTTGGCCCAGGGGTGCCAGATTCCATATTATCTTGCTACATTATGTAGCATCTGTGGAGCATTGTTAGGGTCTGGCCTGCTGCAGGAGCAGGCCTCCTAAGAAGTTTGGAGGGAGAGCGAGCCACATACTAATAGTATCTGAATAAATATGAAGGTAACTGTGTATCTTCTCGTCTGTACTTAGTGGGTTGCTTTGTATGTTCAATGATTTCATTAACAAAAGGCAAATAGAAAATGAAAGCCATTAAATTGAAGTGTTAACATTGCTGTACATTTTTTCAGGTGATGTTGAAGTTGGCGCGACTCCACTTGATGCGAGAAGATATGGAGTCTTGTACTGAACAGTGTGCTGTTCTCCTTAATAATGACCACAGCAAAGAAGATGCTGCAATGGTAAAATAAAGAAAGTATTTGACATTTATGTAAAAAAATGTCTTGGTGTACACATTTATTGTAGTATTTGGTACATTAACATTCCGAAAATGTTTCTATGCGCCTCCTTATTCTCCTTAATGGTGTCATCTTGACTTTCTGTGTGATAAACAACTATGATAAAGCTGCATAATTCAATCTATTTGCCTGCAAGTACTCTATGCTGTTTGATCCACAGAATTCTATGCAAGCAGCGAATGGCTACAAAAACAATACATATACTACTTGTAAATTCAGTCCCACTCCCTCCCACTTGCTTGTTTGGATGCCAGGACCTGCAGCAGGCCAGGCCGGAAAACCACACAAATACTCCTTCAAATCACAGCTAGAGGCGTTATTGGAATACCCAGTACATGATCCTCCTTTCACTTGCCCAGCTACCTTGCTCTCTTACGTAACCTACATCAGCAGGACAGGAGCCAGTTCATAGGTTTTTTTCCACCAAGCAGTAGTGTAATGATATTAGGTTACGCTGGTTGAATGTTGTGGAGGAGGGATAACTAGGAACTAAGAGTACTTATCAAAATTAATGTAATTATATATTACGTTTGCATCCAGAAGCTCTCCTTCATTTCCAATTTGAGGGGAGAGATTATACAAGAATTTACTGGTAAACCTGTAACAGCCAATGGTCGCTGGCATCAAGCTCATATATTGATAGCATTTGTGCCGGTATTCCTTACACTGGATAACTATACCAGGCTTATGTTGGCTTCACCTGCATATGTGTAGTTAAACCTTAGCATATGGTGACTATACCAGGCATAAGATGTTATTATTGCTGCATTTGAGGATGCATTTGACATTTGATAGCAAAAACATTCTGGGTTAGCTGATGCTTATTTTTACTTGCTGTACTTGAGCGTGATGGTTGGAGCAAATTTTTTATATGCACCATTTTGGCTCCATAATCTGACAGGAATGCAGCTGATATAGCTGTGTGAGGCACTGTGTATTGTTTCACTACCAGGTGTCTCCTTGTCATGTAGTAACAGTAGTTAAAGGGTCTGCACATACACGCGCAGTCCGCAACACAGATGGGTACACCCTTCCGAGGCATAAGTGCTGAGGCGCACCACACAGCAGAGCATTGGTGGCCTAGAGTTTAGGCTGGTGGAACCGAACAGCCAATGGTGTTGGGTTTGAGTCTCAGCACTGATGAACTCAGTGTTTTTTTTTTTACATTGTTTTCATTTCACCCATGCAATAATCTTTTTTTAAATCTTTTTATTGGCTAAATTAGCCTTTAAAAAGAACAGAAGAAGAATTCATCATTCAACATTTCCACATAACATTTATGCACACGAGTTTTCAAGTCGCATGCATGGAACAATCCCTCATCCCAACATTAACACCAAGACATCAAGCTCCTTGTTATGCCCTCAGCCTGAATTACCACACTTTGTGCTCTGTCAAAGCAAGTTCCCAAGTTTTTTTGTTGTTAAACCAGCAGTTTTTCCAACAAATGCAAAAATTGGATTAGTTCATAGTTTAATTGCCTCTCTCTGCAATCAAACATTGCTTGCCACCATTCCTCCGCACTTCGGGTTTGATATTTCATTAGCTGTGGCCCCAGAGTCAGTGATCTTTGCGGGTGCAGGCCCTTACAGAACAGTGTCAGATGTTTTAAAGTTTCTTCCTCTTGTTTGCAGAATCTACACTCTGCAATGGTGGCTTCTGTTTTGCTTAACTCTCTTAGGGCCTCATTACATGGTATGCAGTAAGGGTTTACCGGTACCGGTAAGGGCACCAGTACCGGTAAACCCTTACCGCCTTACTACGATGTCCCTTTGCCAGACCCGACCTCAATGGCTGGTTTTACCAGCCGTTAAGGAACGGGCCCGCAAAGGGACGTTGGTGGTAATTACGGTACCGCAATTTGCGGTACCGTAATTACCTCCTTCCCCATTCCCATTGAGCCCTATGGGGGTAAAAATGGGAATGGGGAAGTGCCTTGGTGAATGGGGAATTACCGGCCCCGCTCACCTTGGAGTAGGCCGGTAATTCCGCCATCCACCAAGGCGGACACAGTAAAATACCGGCGGCAACCATGGCACTAACAGCGCCATGGTTACCGCATACCGTGTAATGAGGCCCTTAGTCACTCCTTAGTTTTTAAGGCATTTAAATGAAATTTTATAAACAAGAATCTGCTGACATTGTCTGGATACAGTTCGATGTGATTCAGCAGAGTATTTATGTTTCTGGGTTCGATCGGGGCATCTTTCATCAAGATGTTGGAATTTCTTTGGGTCCCAGTCAGAATCCAGTCTAATCTTCAGACTGTGGTTTTTGCTAGGTTTGGATTGTCGTGTAGAGTTTTTAGATCTATGACATAAAACTCCAAGATTTCCTCGCAGCGTTTATTCCAAAGTGACAGAAGACACACAGGATTTCCATTGCCTGGGTTATGCAATATTTCAAACTGCAGGGCCACTTTCTTCAGTGTCACCTTCCGGAACAGACTCCGAAGATTCCAGCTGACACGTGCAATAATTGAAATTAGATTTAATTCATGTCTAATACAGGCAGTAGCTGTTCCTTCTGGTAGTTGCAAGACTCTTACCCAGAAAATGTTCTCTAAGGTTGACCATACATCAGAAGATCATCCAAATGCATTTTACGCACCGAATATTAGGGCCGGCACTACCTTTTGACAATAGAAATTCCTTACTGGTTTAATGGAAAATTTTCCATACTTCTTGTTTAGGACACTCGCTTGGCTTGCAAATTGTCAACATTTTGTTTTGGTGACTTCTTCCCAAGGGCTGTCGTTCAAATTTGCGTTGATTTGCATGCCCAAGTATCTTGTGTTTGTCACGTTGCTGAGGCATTCTTTCCCTAAGTACTATTTGTTTTTTTTCTGCTTGGATGTTTTCAGATTTTGCAGGGTCAAAACCTCAATCTTTCTTTTGTTAATCTGTAGACCATTTGCTCTTACATATAGGTCCACAACGTCCATCTTTCACTGCAGGCCTATTGGTTTAGTATCCAGTAATATTAAGTCATCGGCATATAACATCCAACTTATTTGGGATCCATTTATTCTAGGCGGGAATGATCGAACGCTATTGATGGATCTTCCAATGTCTGGTAGAAATAGGTTGAATATAACTGCGCCCAGTGGACAGCCTTGCTTTACTCCACAATAGGTGTTCATCGCCTCGGACAACTTGCCCTTTTGGTCTAAACGGATTTGAATGCTAGTTCCTGTATGGAGCTCTTGGATAGCTGCTAACAGATTTTCAGGGCACTCCCACGTCTTCAGTTTGACCCATGACAGTTCTCAATCTATACTATCAAAAGCGTGGGAGAAGTCTATTAAAGCTAAGTACACTTTGGTTCCAGTTCTTATGGATTCCATCTTTAGTAAGTTTATCAGGAGGAGGTTCAGTCCGCAACCTACGCCCTTAACAAAACCAGTCTGCAGTGGATCCATCTGGTTTGATTCGGCTGCCCATTTCACTAGTTGCGGCTGTAAAAGGGTTGCATACACTTTCCCCAGCACATCTAAGAGTGCTATAGGGCGGTAGTCTTTGGGGTCAGCGAGATTTCCTTTCTTGAAGATGGGAATAATAATCGCGCTCTTCTATGATTTGGGACTTTTGCAGTTGGCCGATATCCTCTTGAACAAGGCGTAGCATAGCTCCGTCCATAGTTCCGGGTTTTGCTTAATAGTAGTAAGGGAGAGTCACATACGCTGGCAGGTTCTTTCTGACTTTTGGGGTCTGCAACATCGTTAACCTTATGCTGATAGAAGGGTGTTCCTACTGGCAGTCCGTTGCACCTAACCCTCCACTCATAACTGTAGTCCGAGTACTACAACCATTTCATTTCTACAACATATGAATTAAGGGATCTGTAGTCTTGGGTCACTGCACTTGACTGATGTAAGTAAGATTGGCCTGAAACAATTCTCTTAATAATGGTATTACATTTTTACTCTATTCGTTATTGACTATAAATCTTAATATGGGGCTGTTCGTTACAAGATAAAACTCTTTCACCAATGCACCCCCTTCCTTAATTACTTGTTTAGTCTGGTCATTTAACTATTTAATCTGCATAAAGTCATGTTCAATACAGTATTACTTAAAACAATGTCCGACTGTTCGGGCAGGGCGGGGCAGCCTAAGAGTTGTGGCCACAGAAGCTGATCATTATACTGTATTCACAAATGTTACCAATTCAATCCCTAGTAGATGAATATCTCTCATAAAAGAGTCCATTGTTGAATTTGTGTGTTTCCTCAGTTTTATTCCCCCTGGTCAACCAATACTCTTTTAATCACTGTTTATTTTGGGAAAGCAATTAGTGGTAATTATTATTTCCCAGTGATCAGTTATGTCATTTTAACCAAATAATAGATTAAATGAATACACATTCTCAAACCTTCCTCCTTGCAATGCTTTTTCTCCTCTCTGCACTCCTCCTCTAGAGAGTTCTTCCATACACCACACGTCTCCAAACTCCTTCCAGTCTCTCCTTCCACAAGCACCCTCACAGCTAGACTGAGAGTTTCGGCTTATATAGACTTATGTCCCTCCTCTCTCTTATTTGTACTCCCTGTGAGGATTTGCACCTGTGTGACCAAATTGGTTATTAGCAGGGATTGGCAAGTTTGAACGTGTACACCTGCTTGAATTGAGGGCTGGTGAGTGGACCAGTCTTCAAATGGCTGGTCCACCATTTTGCCTTTCCCTTGTGCCTTTATTATGCTTTTCCCACCAATGCAAGGCATATAGCTGTGTTTACTGCTTTGCTGTGTTGGTAATAACTTGGATGACCAGGGTGAGTGGTTTCCTATTTCCTGTATCCCCGGCCTCTACTCACAGAATGAAGGAAGTTGGCAGCATCAGATTTTCCTGCAAGTGAACATGGCTTCACTCTGCAAACTGCACAGCAAATGTTTGCTTCTCCCTGAGGTCTGCAGTGATCTCTGAGCAAGGTCAGGTAGGATTTATAGAAAGCCTCTCATGGCCTGTGTGGGATGTGGCAAAGAACAGCTAATCTCTACCCACTGCATGCTATCTGTATTTCTGATGGCCCCAAATTCCGATTTCTCAAATGGGCAATGTCGCCATTTGTTACGTGCTTTCCTATTAGTTTGAAGTCCTGGTTTCTTTTAAGGATCATGGTCTCCGTCAGTTACCTGCTTTCCTATCAATTCCAGATCAAGGGCTTTTGAATGGACAGCGGCTGATGGAGTATGCTGATGGTGTCCAGTGACTGCCCACTGCATAGCGGCAGGGAATAAGTACGGGACCCAACATCCACTGGATGGGGAGGTAGCTGGCTCCTTTCCTCACCCCACTAGAATATTATTGATCCTGACAGGGGACTTCCTCACAGCTGGCTAGGGTTACAAAATGTTCTTATCAAACATAATGATTAATCTGATTTTATTCCTAGGCATAATATAACCAATAACTAGAGAAGGCAAATCTAAGCAATGAACAGAGTAAAAATGAACCTTCGCAATACACAGTAATTTGTCTAGATAATTAGGGAAAATTGCCATTCTTGGTGGGATGTACTGGGTTGTTGCAGACTGCTTGTTTCCAACTTGCATATGACTGGATTTAGGGCAGATTCCGGTTCTTTTTATTTAGCAGTATTGGGGTATATTGTAACAGGTGTTTGACAGACCTTTTTCCCTACAAAATACTTTGATGACCTACTCCATTCCCAGTTTCTAATTCTCACCAGGATTGAAACTCTAATGTTGTTCTGGGAGTTTAGTAGGCCTTTTCAATTCATGGCTACAGACAAGTTGCTTACCGTGTAGACTTCCTTTTTAGTTGCCATTGCTTCTGCCATTGCTTCTGCCAAATGAGTTGGTGAAATCCATGTCCGAATGGATTGTGTCCTCCCACGTATTCCTCATCTTAGATATTCGTATCATCAGCTTTGCTGCTTTGGAAAAAAATGTCCGCACCAGAAGGAGCTGTGCTCGATGTCGTGGCATCGATGTCCCTCGAGGGCTGCCGTAGAGTGGCAACGTCATCCGCAGTATAAATGTCTCGAGCCGCGCCCATTGGCTTCAGTTCCATTTTTCCGAAAGCTTTTGCTTCGTGTGTATGGAAACGGCGCTTCAGTCTTTCGAGATGTCTTTTTCATCTAACCCTCCTGCCCCTAAAACTGGCTTTAAAAAGTGCCAGAATTGCGGGAAGAAAATGCCTATAACTGAACCCCATCGAGTTTGCCTCTGGTGTTTGGGTCCAGACTATCGAGTTGACGAATGCGGTTCCTGTCAAGCTATGACGAATAAAGCTCTCAAGGAACTACAAGGTAAATTGGCTATGGGCGAGGAATCTTTGAAGAAAAATAAAGACTCTGCAGAGTCTAGGGAAAAGTCCCGATGCAATTTGAAGAAATCTAGGTTAAGGAGTCGGTCAAGAAAATCTTTGTCATCTTCTTCGAAGAAGAGGCATCACCGATCTCCCTCTTCTTCTTCTTCGTCGACTTCTGATACTGGGGTTATCACTTGTCCATCAAAACATGATTCCCCTAGAAAATGGGAGGCTTTTAGAGCCTCAATGATGCGAATCTTCGAGAATGTGGCCCCTACCTACGTGAAGACCATGTCCCAGGTCATTCTAAAGATGACAGAGGAAGGTCAGGGACTAGACGCTCTAAATCCGGTGAAAAATCGTCAAGGGTGTCGTCGAGAGAAACCTCTCGGATACCTCATAAAAAGAGCAGGCAGGCCTATTGATGCATAAACCAAAGGCAACACTAGACAAAATTGCATCAGGTGCCAAACCGTCATCGAAAACTGTGTCGAAGGTCTCCTCGACGCCTCTGTCGAAGACTTACTCGACACCAGTGTTGAAGGTAGCGTCAACACCTTCCTCGACGGCACCTACATCTAAAGCTGCTTCGACCTTACAGAAGCCAGCATCGACAATATCGACGCCATTGACACCCTTGTCGAGGGCAACATTGATTCCTGCACCAGTATCAAACCTTTGGCAAAACCAAGGTCAATGCCCTCACACACCACAGGTAACATTTTTCAGCCTGTGCCAAGAAAATACTTTTTCAAGTCTATGGCCTCTATTTATGAGGAACAATCCTCGGAAGAGGAGATTTCCCCTTCTGGGTTAAAGTATGGTACAAGGGATGTTCCTGAAGAACTAATTGACCCTCAGTCCAAAATGTCTGACCTCTATGACTGTCTCCAAACAGCTAGTGGTATAGACACGTCACCTGAAATGGAATTCGACAAACCTGACCCTGCTGATCATGCAGACTCAGCATATAGAAATATCATAAATAGGGTGGTGGAGTTCAGGAGGTAGAACAGAAATTCACCCACCTATGAACAGGATGACATGACGGACATTCTCAGTCCGGTCCTCAAAAGGATCCTGTTCTTCCTTTTCATACAGCACTTCAGAGGAAGGCTATGGCCGCATGGGGAACCCCAGAATCTGGACTACCAGTGAACAAAAATGTTGCGAGGAAATACACAAACAAGGGGGGGGGGTTCTGGGAGTTTCTCTACTACCGGCCTATATCCCGGGTTAGAGTCTCAACCAGAGTCTTTAGCTCACCATCCTTCCACAGATGAGAAATTTCCACTACATATCAGTCTTTGTCCAGCACCGAAATGCCTGGCAATGCCTGGCAATTCTCTGGCAATTCTCTCCTGAACAAGAGTACCAACAGCATCCCCAGACATGTGTTTCGGCCTGGTTGGGCCTCGTCATTGAGGTGTAGCTCTGCCTCTCTATGAACAGTCGGCAAGGGTTCCACATCTGGATTACCCTTTAACCCAAAGCTACTTAATATGCAAAAACAAGGGGGGTTCTGGGAGTTTCTCTACTACTGGCCTATATCCCGGGTTAGAGTCTCAACCAGAGTCTTTAGCTCACTATCCTTTCACAGAAGAGAAATTTCCACTACATATCAGTCTTTGTCCTGCCCAAGAGCAGTCCAGCACCGAAATACCTGGCAATTCTCTTCTGAACAAGAGTACCAACAGCAACCCCAGACACGTGTTAGACCTTCTTCCTCTGACCCTGACTATTTAACTAAGCATCCTACACCTGAAAGCTTAGTAGTCCAGGCAGCTACATCTACTAGACAATCTGCATACCCTTCTATTCCCCCAGATAGGGACGATAAGAGAATTGATGCCTGGTCTCGCAAGATTTTTTTCTTCGAGCAGTATGGCTTTAAAGTCAACAAATGTGACTTGCACCCTTGCAAGATTCACATACATCCTGTGGAATTGTATTAGTGCGGCGGCTGAACACATTCCTGAGGGCGAGGAACGAGAAGGCTTCCTTGCAATTGTGAAAGATGGAAAGAAGGCAATGGGGGAATGCCTTCAATCAGGACTGGACACTGCTGACAGCATCAGCAGGTCCATGGCATCTAGCACAGTGGTACGCAGGTTTGCGTGGCCGAGAAAGTCGGGCTTTGCACAGGATGTGCAGGCCAGACTTCTCAATATGCCATTTGACGTCTTGAGGTTGTTCGGCAGCAAGGCAGATGAAAGTTTGGAGATGTTGCAGACCTCTAAGGCGGTGGATAAGTCACTTAGCACCTCCATACGGCAACCTCAGCAACACTCCTACTTAGGCTCATCTTCCTGGTAGGGTCGTCCTTTTCGTTTGTATTCCTCATTTGGAAGAGGAAAAGGACAGGCTAGTCAAAGAGGACAAAGAAAATGTCCTCAGGTGGAAGAGGAAAGGGTGCTAGATCAGCCCCAGCAGTGGCATCTGTCCCCTCAGCCGCTGCTGCAGCAGCCGCAAAGCTACTCTGAGGCCTTGACCCTCAAGACCCCGGTGGGAGGCAGGATCTCTCAGCATCTGAACGAATGGCGGGGCATTACCTCAGATGCTTGGGCACTGGAAATAGTGGCTCAAGGTTACTGCCTTCCTTTTCAGAAAAGGCCTCAAGACCATCCATCAGGGTACAACTCTGTAAAAATTCCAGATCCGCTCCTGTTGCTGGAAATTTTAATCCTGCTAGAGAAAGGTGCAATACAACATGTACCTGTAACGGAGAGGAACAAGGGTTGGTATTCCCTATACGTCCTCATCCCAAAGAAGGACGGAGGATTGAGACTGGTCTTAGACTTAAGAAACTTGAACAAGTTCCTCAGGAAGGACAAGTTCAAGATGGTAACCCTTTCTCATATCCTTCAGGCTCTCCAACTCCAGGACTGGCTGGCATCATTGGACCTTCAGGATGCTTACTTTCATGTGCCAATCCATCTCAAGCACAGGAAGTACCTGAGGTTCGCGATTGGCAGTTCTCACTATCAGTTTTGAGTTCTGACATTCGGGTTGACCTCCGACCAAGGGTTTTCACAAAGCTGATGGCGGTAGTGGCAGCAAGTCTCAGGAGAGGTGGGATTCATGTCTACCCTTACCTGCACAATTGGTTAATCAGGGAATGTTCACCCGAACAGGCCCAGGAACATCTGAGCATGACCTGCCACTTCTTACACAGACTGGGCTTCTCCCCCAATTACAAGAAGTCAAATATGATACCATTCCAAAGACTCCAATTCATCGAAGCAGTACTGGATACTTCCTCGGGCAAAGCCTCACCTCCCGAGGTGAGAGCTCATCACATTCTGCAGATGGTAACAAAGTTCCAGATTGCCCAGCATCTGCTGGTCTTTGATTTTCTGAGGTTGGTCGGCCTCATAGCCTCCTGCATTTTTCTGGTGCCTGAGGCCAGATTGAAAATGAGATCCCTTCAATGGGCCCTCAGGACTCAATGGTCCAAACTTTCGGGGAATATGTCGGTTCTTTTGCAAGTTCCAAGTACCAAGCCAGGGTGGCTCAAGATCTCTATGGTTGGCTTGCAAGGACAATATTATCAAGGGAGAATCTTTTTGGCAACCATGGCCGGAGATAACAGTAGTGACGGACGCCTCACCCACAGGGTGGGGAGCCTACACCAATGATCTGACAATCAGCAGTCATTGGTCTCTATCGGAGTCCAAGCTACACATCAACCTTTTGGAGCTGAGGGCAATCAGACTAGCGCTGAAGGCCTTTCTGCCCTCTGTACAGGGAAAGAATGTCCTGATAATGACGGAAAACACAGTGGCCATGTATTACCTCAACAAGAGAGGAGGCGTAGGGTCACTACCACTGTGCAGAAAGGCAATGCAGCTCTGGTTCTGGGCAATGCAAGAAGGAATCTCTCTGTCGGCAGTTCACCTAGCCGGAGAGCAGAACACCGCAGCAGACACTCTGAGCAGGCAGAGAACAGTGTCCCACAAGTGGGTGCTAGCTCAGGAAGTCCTTCAAGAGATCTTCACCCTTTGAGGAACCCCACAAGTGGATCTGTTCGCGACCAGTGTCAATAGGAAGTGCGAACTATACTGCTCAAGGGAATTTCCTCCAAGAGGAGCTCTAGGGGACGCGTTCCTAGTGGACTGGGAATTTCCACTCCTATATGCGTTTTCTCCAGGCCCCGTGATTCCTCACATAATGAGGAGGTTGAGAAAGTTCAGGAAATCCATGATCCTAATTGCCCCAGATTGGGCCAGGAGGACGTGGTACCCGGCTTTTCTGGACATCTCCATCTGTCCTCCAATACGTCTTCCACTAAGAGAGGATCTTCTGTCGCAAGAGGAAGGTCAGGTTCTCCATCCAGAGGTCAAGACACTCAGCCTCCAGGCGTGGTTTCTGAGAGGCTGAGATATAAGGATTTGGACCTCCCGGATGACGTAATGCAGATTTTGCTTTCGGCCAGAAGACCAGCAACAAAATCTTTGTAGCAGTGTCGTTGGAACAAGTTCAGTAACCGGTGCAAAGATAAGAATGTGGATCCATTCCTATGTGGTACACCTCTGGTACTTTCTTTCCTATTACATTTGGCCAATCGAGGCCTCCAGATTGGTAAAATAAAAGGATACCTAGCTGCGCTTTCTGTTTTTAAGCGCTCCTCTGAAGAGGTATCTTACTTTAAAATTCCAATGATTGTGCAATTCTTAAAGGGTCTCACTAACTTGTACCCCCCAGTCCCATTTCAAGTCAATGTTTGGGATCTAAATTTAGTATTAAAATTCCTTACATGCATTCCCTTCGAGCCTTTGCATTCTTGTCCGCTAAGGCTTCTCACTTTGAAGACAATCCTACTAGTGGCTATTACATCAGCCCACAGGGTGAGTGAGTTACAGGCTCTCTCTTGTAAGCCACCTCACACCATCTTCCTTAAAGGCAAAGTTATACTTAAAGTCAAACCGTCATTTCTACCAAAAATAGTCTCTGACTTTCAATTGTCTCAAAAGATCACATTGCTATCTTTCTATCCTCCCCCTCATGCAAGTAAGGAGGAAGAAAGACTCCACATGCTGGACCCAAAAAGGGCTCTCAGCTTTTATATTTCTAGACTGGCAACTTTTCATTGACTACACCGGCCACAAATTGGGCCTGGCAGTAACGAAACAGACTTTACCCAGATGGATAATTTTAGCAATTGGAGAGTGTTACAAGCTGGCAGCTAAAGAACCTCCAGATGGGCTAAGGGCTCATTCCACTAGGGGCATAGTGACTTCGACGGCTCTTCAGAGGAGTGTACCGGTACAAGATATTTGTGCAGCTGCCACCTGGTCGTCAATGAACACTTTTGTGAAACACTATTGTTTAGATTCGACCTCAGCCCAAGGGCGTCTTTTTGCTAAGGCCGTTCTACATAGGGTCCATGATTAAATTGAATTAGCACTCCCTCCTCCAAATTGTCACTGCTTTGGGAATCTATCTAAGATGAGGAATACATGGGAGGACACAATCCATTCGAAGAACAAGTTAGTTACCAACTGTAACGTTCTTTCGATTGGATGTTCCTCCCACGTATTCCTCATCGACCCTCCCAACCTACCCCGCCGTACAATTTATGTATTGTACACTCAATGTTCCTTGAGAGCTTACGGTCGAAGGGTACGTTTTATCAACTCATCAGTTGAGATCGAGAAAACAGAACTGACGCCAACGGGTGCGGCTTGAGTCATTTATACTGCGGATGACGTCGACACTCTACGGCAGCCCTCGAGGGACATTGCCGCCACGACATCGAGCACAGCGCCCTCTGGTGTGGAATTTTTTTTCCCAAAGCAGCCAAGCTGATGATACGAATATCTAAGATGAGGAATACGTGTGAGGAACATCCAATCGAAAGAACATTACAGTTGGTAAATAACTTGTTATTCTATGTTATTCAGAGCTGTAGCGGGTCAGAAGAAGGACGCAGACTAGGATCTTCCATTATATGGTATTCTTTATTGAAGTAAAAACTCCTAACGCTCCCTACTGCAGCCTATTGCAGCCTAGGTTTGTTGTAATTGTTTATTTATAAAGCGCTTATACACAAGTGAAGTGCTTCAAAGCACTTTAAGGTGGGAAGGGAACAAGGGATTACAGTCATTCTTAGTCCTTGAAGATTCTGAATGATCAAACAACAAAAAATAGCATACTAGGCCAGAGGCATACCTACTAGTGTAAGTGCGAGACTAGCAGTGAGGAGAGAAGGTGGGGGGGAGGGAAAGGAACGTACAGTACAATAAACTACAGTGCTAGGCCTGAGGCGGAGACAAAGGGAGGACCGGACAGACAGACTTGGTAGACCTAGTCCAGACTTGTTAGACCTAGTACATTCAAGGTTGTGCAAGTGCATAGTGACAGGAAGTGCGAGGGAGCGGGAGGGGGACAAGTGCGCCCAGTCCAGCAGGGGCCAGGGTTATGTGCAGAGTGGTTGCCCCTCTCATGGAGCATGATGCAGTAGTGCTAAGCAAAGTGCAGAGGACCGGAGGCAAGTGCAGGGCTGACATCGGAGCCTTGGACCTATAGGGCTCTGGATGTGCACCAGGCGACCAGTCAGGGAGCTGAGCAGATTGGGGAAGAGAAAGACGGAGAGAAAAAAGTGAGGAGAGAGGAGGGTTAGCAGGGGAGAGGGAGAGAGAAAGAAGAAGAGAAAAGGAAGGCCTTGAGTAGTTTCCCGAACTTAAGGAGGTCTGGTTCAAGACGGTGAAAGGCACAGAGGCTGTTCCAGAGGGAGGCACCTGCAGAGGATAAGGATCTACCCCCAAATCTCTGGTGGAAAAAACGGCTCACTCACAGAGAGTTGGAGGAGGCCGAGCAGAGGGCTCTAGAAGTAGAGTATTTGGGAAGCAAGATAGTAAGGGTACCGGCCCCAGAAAGCCTTGCGGACTATGCAGAGGGACCTGAACTTGATCCTTGCAGCCACGGGAAGCCAGTGGAGTGATTTCAGCACCGGAGAGATGCGGTCCCTGGGCTTAAAGCCAAGGATAAGTCTTGTGGTTCTATTCTGGATAAGTTGAAGAGTTCGGAGAGAAGAAGTAGGAAGATTGAGAAAGAGACTGTTGCAGTAGTCCAGTCTGGAGGGCTCTGGAGACAGTGAGCCTCTGGGGGAAGGTGAGAAAAGGTAGAATACCTCTGAGGAGGTGCAGCTTGTAGTGAGATTTTTTGGACATGTCAGAGATGTGAGAAGAGAAGGAGAGCGTAGAGTTGAAGATGACCCCCAGGTTTTTTGCCTAACCAGTGGGTGGGGGCGCAGGACCAAGAGAGGCGGGCGGCCAGTGTGAGTGTGTGAAAGTAAGAGGGGTGTCCCAATGAGGACGATCTCTGTCTTGCTGGCATTAAGGAAGAGATCATTAGCAGCACACCAGGACTGCATTGTGGACAGACGGTCTGGAATGAGCAAGGAGGAAGAGGAGGCCAAGGGTAATTGTAATTGGTTACCCGTGATCGAACCTGTGTTGCTCCGTGTCGTCTTGCTTCCAAGGTGAGCATGTTGCCCCTGAGCTATCCTCCATAGCCTGAAAGAGAGCTTTGTGTCATCCGCATAACACTGAAAGTTGCAGGTGAAGGTAGAGATCAAGTGGGCCAAAGGGGCCATGTAGACGTTGAAAAACCAGGGGGATAGATTAGATCCTTGGGGGACACCACAAGTAGAGAGAGTGATAGAGGAGAGAAAAGACGCAAATTCCAACTGGGAAGGACGGTCAGTTAGAAAGGATGCAAGCCACGCCATGGCCTGATCTGCGATGCCCAGGGTATAACGGAGATGAGAGATCAGGATGTTGTGGTTTACTCTATCAAAATCAGAGGAGAGGTCAAGGAGAATGAGGACAGAGGGAGAGTTAGAGTCAAGGTTTGTGTGCAGGTTTTCACAGGTGTTCAGAAGAGCAGTTTCCATGCCTCTGGATGCTGTAAAGCCAACTGATGGGCATGGAGACAACCAACAGATTCGGTGTGGAGGGTAAGCTGAGAGATGGCCAACTTCTCCAGGAGTTTGCCCAGGACAGAAGTGATGGAGATCGGGAGATAGTTTGCCAGAATAGAATAGTTGGCAGAGGATTTATTAAGCAAAGGGTTCACAAGAGAATGCTTGAGAGAAGTGGGGAAAACTCCAGTGGCGAAGGAGAGGTTGCAGAGGTCTGCCAAGGCTGGAGCTAGGGAGTAAACGGTGTCCTTGATGGTTTTGGAGGGGCAAGGGTCCACCAGTTTTGGAAGAAGCTTTCATTGATCTGACTTGTCTAGAAACCTCTGCAGGAAAGAGGGAGGAGAGAAGAGTGGGCATGATGGGGTCAGCCGATGAGGGCCCAGGAGGTGATGGGTCATGAGTGGGTGCGGAGGAGAGGGAGGACAGTGTTGTGGCGGTGAAGTATGCTGCCAGGGCCCAGCAAAGGGCCTAGGTGGGTGCAGTGGGGGATGAGGCTGCAGTAGGGTTTGCTAGCTCCTTACAGACTTTGAAAAGCTTTGAAAAGCTTGGCCGTGTTGTTGGATGCCGCAGAGATGCATCCTTGAATATGGACTCTTTTATTGACCCAAATGCAGAGTCTATATTGCCTTTGCAGAGGGCGGCAGGCCAGTTTAACTGAGGCTGCACCTGAAGATCCCCATTTTCGTTCCGTTGCCCTGCACTTGCGTTTAAGGTCAGCCAAATCAGAGTCGTACCAAGAGTTGCACTTTTTGGGAGGCTTCAGTCGGACCCTCATGACAGGGGAAGGGATGTCGACAGTATTGTGGATGGAAAGCTGAATGTTAGAGAGGGGTGTTTCAGGGTGGGAGTCAGCCACAACATGAGTAGGAGGAGGGGATTAGGTAGAGGCAAAGGCAGCCACTGACACTTTTTCATGGGTCTCAAGGCCTTGTAGGTGGGAGGCAGTACAGTGTGTGCTGGTGTTAAAGGAAAAGAAAGCTTCAAGTGAGAGGAGAGAAGAGAGTGATCAGTTCATGAGAGTGAAGTAGTGAGAGGTATAGAGAGTGGGATGTCTGTAGAGCTTAGAGCATCCAAGATGTGGCAAGCTGCATGCATCGGATCATAGGGTAGAATAGTGAGAGAGAGTCAGTCGCATAGGTTGAGGAACGCTCCTGAGGAGTCAGGAGAGTCCAGATGGACGTTGAGATCCCCAAGCAGGTAGAGATGGGAGGAGGAGAAAAGGAGGGAAAATGCTAGGTCAGCCCATTCCGAGAGAGAGAGAAAAAAAAAAAAAAAAAAACTGCAGACCAGACATTCGAAAGAGGAATGCCTGAATGTGAATGCAGAAATTGGGATCCACTCTGGAAAGATCAGGGCAACTACCCCTCCTGGTCTGTTAAGCCTGGGCTCAGAGAGGATCTTGTAGCCTTCAGGGAGAAGTGTATTCAAGGAGGTGGTAGATATCAGAAGAGTGCCTGACCGCAGTAAAGTGTGGAAATGTGGCGCATTTTTGAAGGCCTATGGGGTCTGGGGGATTGCATGGGAAAGAGGTTACACCTGTAAGCGGCGCGGGTGCCAAAGAGATAGAGGCAAGAGAAGGCAAAGGGGCCGCAGGGGGTGCAGGCAAGGGCGCCAGTGAAGGAGGGGCCTCAGAGGGAAAGGCAGTGGGTGGCCAGGACACAAGCATGGTAGGCTGACAAGGATGAGTGTGTGGGCAAGGGAGCCAGGATAGTAGAAATCGTAAAAGGAGCCATAGTAAGAACAGAGGTGTGACCAGGTGGA
The DNA here is from genome assembly GCF_040938575.1 of Ambystoma mexicanum. NCBI lineage: Eukaryota > Metazoa > Chordata > Amphibia > Caudata > Ambystomatidae > Ambystoma > Ambystoma mexicanum. The sequence continues at coordinate 600,651,549 of NC_090924.1, forward strand.
GGCAAGGAGGCCAAAGTGTGCCTAGCCGACAAGGGGGCCAGGGAGGCTGTAGGTGCAGTTGGTAAGTGTGACAGTGAGGAGGAAGGTGGAAAGTTGACAAGGCGAGGGAGGTGCCTATCAAAAAAAAGGAGGTTGTGTTGAGGCCCTTGTACCAAGACTGTACCGTTACGAGAGACATTTATGATGACCCTGGAGGTCAAGGAGGACCTCCCAACAGTTGCCACCATTGATGTGTGAGGAAGAGTAGGGCGAGAGCAGAGCAACCATATGAAGAGTCTGTAGGTCGGTGGAAGGAATGACGAAGAGGATGTCGTGAGAGTCTCTCTGGCAGAAGCACTGACGTAGTTGTCAGCGATATGGAGGCCTGGGTTGGAGCCAAGTGTATCCTTCTTAAATTACTTCCTGCCCGACTTGGTGAGCGGTGAAGGGTAGGAGATAGAGAAACAGTTGGAGAAGATAGGAGAGATGGAGAGCCCCATAATGAGGGGACACAGAGCATGCTATGCTTAACCAGGCTGAGCAGCTGAGGTACACAGGAGGGAGTTAACTGGAGGGTGCAGGCGTACAAGGAACACAATAAGAATGGGAACAAGGAAACACAATAGGAATGGGAAGAAACAGTGTGAGCTAAAGGTGGGGGTGTACAAGGGAGCAAGGGACAGAAACAAAACAGAGAGCGAGGGAGTAAGTAGAATATTAACTAGCAGAACTAGACAAATGCAGGATGGGGGCACACCTATATTCGATTTTTAAACTAACACTCACAATCAATGCAGGAAGAAAGCACACCTAAATTCGATTTTTAACCCAACAGTCACAATCAATGCATGAAGAAGGCACACCTGAATTCGATGTTTAAACTAACAGTCACAATCAATGCATGAGGAAAGCACACCAAAATTCGATTTTTAAACTAACAGTTACAATCAATGCATGAAGAAGGCACGCAGCAAGAAAAACCATAAGGATACAGATTTAAAATGGTTTACGAACCATCAGACCCAAAAGCCGAGGGGGAGACATGGCTACTGCATTACATAAACTGGAGCAGCGCTGGATCTATTCCTTAGACACGGTAGGCCACGGATTAAACATTTCGTTGAATGGAATGCCCTAACTACTAAGTAAAATAGGGTAATCCACTAGTGGTTCCCAGCATTACACAAATCTGGGGCACCACATAGAAACACTTCAATAACTAGGAGTCCAGAAATCAGATGGTACCCCTGTTTCATACGTACAGATTAGTACCTCCATTCGTCACATGCACCTGCTGCGATATGAAATAGGGATTAACACCTGTCACCTCCTATGCTACCAGGAATGTAGGTGACATACAAGTACGAAATATCACCAGGAGGCTGATACGCTCTGAAATGTCAGATTTGAGTAATAGAGTAGTTGTCACTATATGTGAATAAGTCTCAGCACTAATATCCATATAAATGATGTGAAGCATGAGCTGCACCACATTCCCCATAAATTCTTGGCAATAAAGGAACTCATGGAGCACGGAATATCCTCAGCCAACATATGATACATCATATGCAGGCATACTTCAGAAAGCGTAATTGAAATCTTAAACAAAATGTAATTTAATTTCCATGGCAGCCAACACGACAGATCGAGCAAACGTCCAAATAAGCTTTAACATATGCTCACATGTGAATATGTCTCAGCACCAATATTTATATAATTGATGTGAAGCGTGACCAGCACTACATCCCCCATAAATCCTTGGGAACTAAGGAACTGACGGAGGACGTAATATACTCAGCCGACATATGACACATCATATGTAGGCATACTTTTGAAAGCGTAATTGAAATTTAAACTAAAGGTCATTCATGTAATGTGGAAGCCAACACGACGGATCGAGCAAACGCCCAGATATGTTTAAACAGTGTAAGTGGAGAGACATGTTTAGTCCTCTTTTACTTCCATGCTTTCGGTTTTATCCATTAAACTGCAAACAAAGCACCCACTGAGACTCCACTCAGGGGTGCAGGTGGATGCTTTTTAATGATACGAATACCACTATTTAACATTTGGATACCTACTCTTTGAGGTAAGTTGAGTGCCTGACGTATAATATGCATATTTGGTAGTCGGCGAGGCAACCAGCACCCCACTGTGTGGTTCAATACATAGCATAGCCGGGAAATAGAGACGCAATGAACAGTCTCAGCAACATGAGTAGCAAAGTTACATCATACCAGTTAGATAACCGGGCATTTAATCAACACAGGAGATTGAGTTCAAGCAACTAGAATGGGCTATAAGTAACAACAGAGGGAATGTCACAATCTCGGAAAGAGTCAACATAGCGGGTGCTGTGACCTATGCCTTCATGTTTTTTAGGAAATTACAGACCGACACATAGTGAGACTATGGTCTTGAACTAAATGATTTACAGCATATGAAATACGCTATCGCGATGGCCCGAGTCCCTGGGATTTTCCGACTGAGTACCCCCAGGGACGTAGATCTACATGGCCAGACAGACCATTGAGAAGTGAGTATCCGCATGGTAGAATTGAATGCTGCGATTAAGGTCAAGTTGTCACAATTGGCTGCTCTCAGCCCACAGGCAGGCCTTGTGTTTGTTTCTCGCTCTGTAGGATTGTATACTTCCTTGCTACACTACATGACAGGACGCAGCATAGGGATTTTCCTCTCTTTTAAGCTACAGTGAATCCCACAGGTTAATATCCATACGGCTAGATATATCACCAGCCTAGGAACAAGAAGTGAGTACTTTTTCTCGGTAAGAATAATTCACGTGACCAGATTAGGTCATAATGATTGACCATTCAGAGTTCTAAAACAGGCCATTGTGTTTGTTTTGTATTCTGTAGGAGAGCATACATTCTTTACTGCACTACGCTACAGAACACACACTGAGGACTAATCCCACTATCAAGTCACCGTCCCCTGAAATCCAGTGGAGGTGAGCTAAATATAAGCAGTAGATCGAGATACTGCATTTCTCCTTATTTAATGTATTATGAAAATTGTACAAGATGACAGGTGCTATACGAACGGATTGTAATTAGTTTATCACTATTACTTTGTAGGTCTCGGGGCTCATCCTATCCACTCTTGAGGCAACGTATATTGGACAGTTGCACTCCGTCCGGATTAAGGTTGGCTACAATAACAGGGCAAGGTATTTCGCGCCCACAGTGAACTACAACCGAAACACGTGTCGAGAGACATACAACTCATGTTATACAGACAGAGAGATACATCTAAAAATATATGAGTCTTGAGTTTCAATTTAGGGTTTCTTATTATGTTATGGGAACAATAAATACCCATATTAGGAATATTTGTTGGTATGAAGATGGCATATATGAGATATGAATGAGTTGTGAATGATGGGAAAAGTTCTGTTGAGCCTTTTTACTGTGTAGTAAGATGTAAAAAATTGTGTTAAAAACTTGAAATAAATACCACCATTTGCTAATATTTGATTCTGTAACGATACAGAATCCTGTCATCTTTGTTCTACTGGTCCAATTTGTTGTTTGCTGTGTATACTCACCTGGAGGACCGTAGACATATACCAGATATCCCTTGTTTTTTTATATACATACCCCATCTGGTCTCGGTGTATGAGCACAGCTATTACACAACTGAGCCTGTTAGCCAGTAGGGCTGTGAGTACCTTACCATCTTGGTTGAGCAGCGACAGAGGTCTGTAAAACCCACAGTCTGTTTCTGGTTTATTCGGTTTCAGCAGTGGTATGAAAATAGATTCCCTATGTGACAATGGGAGGGTCTCAGTATCAAAAGATTCATTCAACATTGCCAGCAGTGGGTGCAAGATATCTGCAATGTATTCTTTATCAAATTCACTAGGTAACCCATCTGTCCCCGGTGTCTTACCGGTTGGTAACTCTCTAATAGTGGTTACTAGTTCTTCTAAAGTTAATGGGGCATCGAGCCGCTTGGCTGCATTGTGGTCTAATCTCGGGAGGTCTATCTGTGCTAGGGCTTCCTCTATTTTCTCGGGGTATCTCGGGTGTCTCTGCATATAGATCTCTATAATAGTCTAGGAAACATTGGTTTATCCCATCCTGGGTCATACTTTATGTGCTATCACTTCCCTTAATTGACCGTATCATATCTTGCTTAGATTAGTTTTTGTATAGCCAGGCCAGTTGATTTGCTACGTGTTTTGGTTTTGTGTAATTCAGGTGCCTAACCTATCCCAATGTCTCAAACATTAATGTTTTAGATAGGTGACTTCTTGGGCTCTCTCTCTCTCTCATCATATTCTCTGTGTGGTCCATTTCCTCAAGCATGGTTTCCATCTTTAAGTCCCTCTCTAGTATGGCTTGTATTCCTCCTGCTTTGGCTTTTACTATGTCCCTAATTACTACCTTAAAGGCCTCCCACAATGTCCCCACCGACAATACGCTGCCTGTGTTATGTTTGAAGTAGTCTTTGATTTCCTCTCTAAGGTGTTTCTGGAGCACCTCAGCTTTCAGGGATTCACTTCTGAGCTTCCAGGTTGGGATATGTGCTATGGGGGAGGGGTTAGAGGGGATACCCACCATGTGACTATCAGTGGCACGTGGTCCGACAGTACTCAAGCTTTATATTCCACAGTCGTGAATTCGTTTAGGGTTTCCTCTCCTATGAAAACATAATCTATCCTGGTGTATAAGTTATTCTGGGCTGTGTGGTGTAAGTATCCACGGGCATGCGGGTGGAGGGTCCTTCAAATGTCAGCTTGATTAAACGCTTGTAACAGGGTGTTCAGGGCTTTGGGTGGGAGGGGCTGGGTGCACAGATTTATTGTCAGATCTATCTAATCTAGGATTGAGTGTGCAACTGATATTAATGTGCAATTCCTGTATGGGCCAATTCGGGGACATAGTTCGTGGAAATAAGCTGCAGTGTCGTGATTAGGTGCATAAGTGTTTATAATGCACAATTCTCTTCTTTCCAGGAAGCCCTGTACTACCACCATCCTACCTTCTCCATCTATGACCGTTTTGAAAACCCTAAATGGTACGGCCAGCGCTATCCATATCAACACCCCTCTAGCATACGCCGAATATGGTGATCCCAGGGTGGTGCCAGTCCATCTCTTGGAAATGGCGGTTAATTTCTCTTTGTTAAGCTGTGTCTCTTGTAAGAGTGCTATATCTATTTCCTGGTGGCGCAGGTGGTCATTTTCCTGTTTCTCTTAATGAAACTGTTGAGTACCCTGACATTCCAGGAGACTATCTTAAGGTATTCCTCATAGGTGTGGGTTTCAATGTGCCTTCTTGGTTTAATGTACTTATCGTGCATACTCCGTTGTGCTTCATAGGCTGTCTCCCAACTATCCTCCCTACCCCCAATTCCCTCCCAACCCCCAACAATTCCCCATCTCTGTACCTTGTGCTCAAGCATTCCTGCTTCTCATTCCCATCCCAGTCGTCCTGTCAACTTGTGTCTGCAGTGCAGCAGGCGGATACGTAACAGCTAGTATCTGGAAACTAAAAGCCTATCTTGGGTAAAGGACGTTTCCTTGCAACATGCTCCTGTTATCCTGGAGTCTACATTGCTGCTCTTGCTGCCAGTCAAAGGAGCTGTCGCCAAAAGTTGTTCTCCACATAGGTTGATTCTTATCTGCCTAATCACAGTTGGACTCAACATGCTTTCTACAGCTTTAATGTGTGCTCTCATCATATGTTCGCCGTGTCTACCATTTGTCTGTCAATCCCGGAAGGTAGGTTTTCTGAGTCCATCAATGTGTGTGCTTCTTCAGGCGTGCCAAAGAAGCCGGCTCGGCCATTGTGTATAACCTTCAGCCTCGCCGGGTACAACAGCATGTATGCGAGGTTTGATTCACTGAGCCTTTTCTTCACTGCTGTGAAGTGCATCTTTTCCTTTTGCAACTGCAGGGGTTAGGCAGGCTATGCTGTGATTTTTTCTGATGCTCTTTGTATCGTAACGCCTTTCTTCAAGTGTTCTAGGATCTTTTCTCTGTCTTTGTAGTTCAATATCCTGGCTATGATGGAATGTGATGGGGCCCCCGGCGGCGGTTTCTTGGCTAGGGATCTTTGTGCTCTTTCGACTGTGAAGCCTTGAGTGACGGTGCCTGGGCCAATTTCTTGCAACCGCATGTTTTCGACAAAGTTCGTGGGGTTCGTTCCTTCTTCTCTTTCAGGGAGACCAATAATTCTGATGTTATCTCTTTGTGCTCACCTCTCCGCGTCCTCAACCCTTCCTTCCAGGTTTCTCATTTGCTGTTGCAGTGTTGATATATCTTTTGCAGTGTTTTTCCAGCCTATCATATTTTCTGCAACCTGCTTTTCCAGAGTCCCTGTTCGTTCTGCCAGCGCTCTGACATCTTGTCTCAGAAGGTTCAGATTTAGGCTGATGGCATCCATCTTGGTCTCTAGTGCTATTTTTAGGGCCGCTATTGCCGCCAAGACTTGCCGGTGTGCCTTCATATGTTCTTGCTCACCTAGTTGTGTTGGGGCCGCCTATGTAGTGGCTTCTGCTGGGTTTAATGTTTTTGCAAACGTGTCCAGCGTTGGCTGCTTGGATCTATTCTTTAGTGCCTTTGCCAACATGTGTAAATCTCTTGTCCACTGCCGTATGCGCTGTTCACTGGCATTTTTTGTAACTCATCGTTACTAGGCTTGTGTTCGCTGATCTTAGCTGTCTAAGTCCACTCTCTACACTGTGGCATGGGCACAGGTAGTGTGATATGGGCGGCTTGCCTAGTGGACTGATGTTTAACCTCCTATTGTATTGGGCTCTCCTATGCGTGTGACGACCAGCATGGGCTATCTCGGCTTCTGCAAATAGAGTTCACCAGTTACTTTCCTTGTATTCATTGTATTATATTATCTCATTTTATCTCACCTATATGGCCCCGTTTCCTAGCATTTGTGATTGTATTCCTTTAATGCGCTTACGCTCTTCCAGGGGTTGTAGTGTGCCCCTTTTTGTGTCTTGCACACGACGCTTATGGCTAGGGTCTGTACTTTGTACCTGCAGGTTTGGCGATATGCACCTCTGCTCTCTTTCTTGTGCGCTTTCCTGCAGTGTATCTTAATGCGCGTGACAGTCAGCCCTTGAGCTCGCCTTACCGTGGTCTCATCAACACAGTTTCATCCCTCCAGTGGATATCGCAGAAGTGCTGTCTATCCTTTGATGTCTTTGTGGCCGCCTACCTTTCTTCTCTGCTTCGCGGCAGGCTCCACTCTGCCCTGTTTCGCCCCTCACACACCTGTCTGCATTAGGCGTTTGTTTCTTCCTCTGCCAGATGTCTGCTGTTATCTGCTTCAGAGTTAGTGTCTCCAACTCACCGCTGAGTCGTATTGGGTTGCCACATCCACGCTTGCCGCCATCTTGGGTGTTCTGACACCCGCTACGTTATTTATTTTAGCTTGTGTGTTCATAGCTGTGCTGCTTCGTTTATCTTCCTGATTTTGCCCACGTGTGCCTGCACTTTATTTCTCTCGATTAGCACAAGGGCAGGCATTACAATGCTCAGGATCTGCTTCAAATGGCCAGGATCATTTCAGATTAGGCAGGAGCAAAGGAAGAGATGTCCTCACTGCGTGGCTGGTTAGCCATGCCCCCTGATTGCATTGAAAGATATGCTGCAAGCATTAATGGAACTATTTCCACATGGAAAGATTACCTTTTCACAAATACATCCTAGGGCAGTATGGAGATGCACTAATGTGTTTTGTCCCCAACAAGAAGCAGGAAGGTGCTTTGCAAACATAGGGGTATGTAAATTTTGGAATGGTGTTGGGATGACATCTTTTGCAAATGAGAACATTGTGCCCGATGGTGCACACAATTTTGAGAGTAATGGCATGATTTTTACTGATTTTGGAAATCAAATCTTTCTCCAAAATATTCAAAATGCACTCAGAAAGTTCCTGTAAAAATGATGTAGAGTGCATGTGAAAAGATTTTTAATTAGTGGTAAGGAAAAAAACTAAAAAGCCCTCCCTAAAAAAATTTAAACTGAAAAAAGGTTTAAGGGCCACCATTGTACACTACATGTTTTAAAGTAAGTGTAAACCTCCCCACTCCCTTAAATTAGGTGTTCAGTCCGCGGAAACCGTGGTAGTCCACGGGCAGCACGTGCCACATCCGGGTCTTTTGAGGGGGCCAGGCATGGAAATGGGACTGTGCAGCCCAGAGGATTAGCCAATCCGGTTTCCTGACTGTAGTATACAAGGAGAGAGTCTGGCAGAAGCTCTGTTTGCTGAGAGGACTGCAGATGGCTATGGCTATGGCTATATATTTGGCAGAGTGTATGGATTTTGGAGGACTCATGTATCCATTGGCTGAAGGTGTATGCTGAGCACTGTGGAGTGCTTGAAAATCTTGGATTTAATGATTTTTATGTAGAATGGTATGGAGTGCACGGCATGAAGTGGGTGGAATTGCTCCCATTTTGTGTAAATATGGTCACACTGAAACATCCGGACATTATCATTGTTCATTGTGGAGGGAACAGTTTAGGGTATGTGACTGGAATTGCATTGCAGTTTGCAATGAAGGAGACATTCGGAAAATTGAAGGAAATGTTCCGCAATTCAAGACTGATTTTTTTCTCGCATTGCCCAGAGACAGATGGGGTTACGCTCGAGTTCATTTGGTCCACAAGCCAGGCGCAATGTCAACAAGGTTTTGTGTACATTTTTGGGAGATGTCTTTCCATAATGAAAATATAAAATTTGACATTGTCAACATTTTACGCAGAGATGGAGTGCATCTTACTGATGTGGGTAGTCAGATTTGTCTGCAAAACATTCAGAATGCTTTGAAGCAGTTTTTGTAAATCTACAAAGAATTTTTCAGTAGGTGTCAAAAAAATGCACGGAAACACTGGGAAGAGAAAATGCCTACTTTTTTGCAAGTTTAAAGAAATAGTTAAGCTTAGTACAATGTTCTTTAGTTTACTTTAAAAATTGAAAAAAAATTATAAAAACTAAAAATACAAAAAAGGGTATTTTCAGAGCCACAACATTCCCACGCAAAAGAGTTCAATGTTTTTGTGCCACCACCACACACATTTTCTGATGTCTGCGGACTACCGCGTTGTCGCGGACTCTACAGGCTAGATAGGGGCCTGTAACTTTTTTTGGTAGTTCTATTTTTCTATTGTGAAAGGTGGCTCCTAAACAAACCGTTTTGTGTGTGTTTTTTGTGATATATATTATTTTTTTATTTTTTGCAGGAGAGGCAAGGGAGGGGAGGGAAGGAGCACCAACCGCACGGACGAAGGGGCAGGTGGAGAGAGGAATATGTTGGATGGGCCTTAATCTGGTAGGGAGCAGTGTTTCTCATGCTCCTTGACCGCGGCGTCGAAAGCACTCCGAAACTGCTCCCACCTACAGAGCGGTGTATCGCAGTACATACTGTGACCCCCGAAAGGTATGGGTAGACAGTGTTATGTCTGGCCTGCAAGGCTTCTGCTGGGATCCTCTGCACCACAGGAGTGCCCCTTGTGGTGACAGGAGCAGGTGATGAGGATGAGGTAGAGGGCGTCAGCCTACTCAACCCTTCGAAAGGTACCACCTTTCTCACTGCTCCCGTGTGATTCAACTTGAGGTGACGCCACATGGAGGTGGTCCCGTAGGAGTACAGACCCAGTTTTCTGTGAGTGAGTACAACCTTGCACTCAGTGCATCGAACCTTGTCTGCCAGAACCTTTGGTACTCCCCCTATGGTGCTAAACAGCGGCCACACCCAGCACTCACGACAGGAGGTGGAGAGAGGGACTTTCAGAACCTCATTTTCATCGTCTTCTTGATCCTCCTCTGTATCACCATGCCTGTTTCCCTCTCCATGCCCTCCAGATGGTAGTGGTGGTTGGGGAGCTACAGTGGCCATAGCAGATGCCATTCTGTCTCCAATACATATTCTGCAAAGACAACCAACAGGTGCGCTCTTCTGGATAGCCAGATTGAGAATGAGGAACAATAATGGGTAGATCCTTTCAGAGGAGCTGTTCACGGACTGTGCGACTGTCCCCGGACTATCCAGCCACAAATGGGGCTTAGAAAGTAATAAAAAGTTGCCAGATTAACTAAGACACTATCTAGGGCCTCAGCAAGGGTAAGGTTTCAGCTTGAAACACCCTGGATTGTCCAAAAATGCAGTTTTCAATTGTCAGGGGGTACAGACACTGTCAGCAAACACTTCTGTTGCGCTGCCAGGTGCGGTCACATGATGACAGGACAGGGACACGACGGCTGTCCTGTAGACACCTATTGGGCGAGAGATGATGTGCACATGTGTGCCAGTGTCTGCAGGACAGGGCGGAGTCCCTGAACTAAGTAAAAGGGCGCCACGCGTGAGAGAACATGTCCGGACAGGCGCAGTGCCCGGGGGCACAGTGAGATGAGGTGTGCATGCGTGCCAGTGTCTGTAGAACAGGGGCAGAGTCCCTGAACTAATTAAAAGTGCACCACACAAGAGCGGACATGTTCGGACAGGTGTGGTGTTGGGGGGCACCACAGTGAGAAGAGGTGCGCATGCGCCCCACTGTCCGCAAAGTCACTGAACTAATTAAAAGTGCGCCACATGAGAGCGGACATAGACTGACAGGTGCAGTGTCTGGGGGCACCTCTATTTTGGTTGCGGACATCCCGGACATTCACGCATTGCGAGGATTCATAATTGGGATTTTAAAAATAAAACTGACAGCAAGACTACACACACACAAACATATTTATTTAAAAAACATACATTCAATTAACAAAGAGATGGGGAATCGGAATGGGAAACATAAATGGGAGGATTGGGATTTTCTATACAATGTTCATGAGGGGAGGAAGGGACTGAGGTATCATCATAGCATCTTTCATTTACATTCAGGGAATTTGATGGGGATTATTGGTTGGGACAACGTGAACATGTACAGGTACAAGTAGGGCAGTGATATCGAACATTTTCCTTGACATGATTTTTCACAAATGTCATCAATTGCATGATATCATTATTCAGTTCATCCATTGTTGATAACTCAGTTCATTTTGTACATATGGGGTTAGGGGCTTTCTGTGCACATCTTCAAGTTCACTCAAATGGAATTGGGCCCTGGGTTCCTCATCATCACTATGTACTGTTAAAAAGAAAAGCATATTATAGTGATATTTGAACTAATTACATCACTTTTTTGTTTTACAAAATGTATTGTATACCATTACAGCTGTTTTCTTCAGTCATTTGGTCTTTGGAGAAATATTCCTCCAAACATTCCAGTGTGCTTGCCATTTCTGTTAAAAGAAAACAATAGTGCTATTTATTATAAGTTATGTATACATAGCAAATGGTAATAATACAGAAAGAAATACAGTGTTCTTACTATTTTCTAAGAGCTTTTTCCCAAAATAAGTGCCAGGTGCGTGTCAGTCTGTAAGCAAGGTTGCACTGAGGTGATACTGTGAGGTGTACAGTTAAGCTTTGTGCTTGGCGAATGACACTATATTGTGTACTACATGAAAACATACTTGTGATTTTTGAAGTACAGATTTCCTATGAATATTTATTTTTGGATGTATTACATATATCTATTGTTGTTTCAAGTATATGTCATCATTGAAAATTGTGATGTACTCTTTGATGTCCTGGGTGTTGCTTACCTTACCATAACTGGCGAATTTCTGGGGGTTTTCGATTTTACTTGTAACCATAACGTCCCTTTAACAAAGTTTTTTCACTGAATTTGATAGGTGTTTATTAGTGCAACTTAACCATAATGTCCCTTTAACAAAGTTTTTCACTGAATATGTATATATATATTCAGTGAAAAAACATTGTTAAAAGGACGTTATGGTTAAGTTGCAGTAAAAAAAACTCTGAAATTCAGTGCTACCCCTTTAAAAAAGTTTTTTCAGTGATTCACTGGTTTTTATTAGTGAAAATGTTTCATGATGCTACCTCACTGTACATCAGTTATTAATAATTCCTCTTTTAACATATATGAAAGAACTATAAACCTCCTTCAACAAACATAGTTTTTACAACGCATACTGATGTGTGTCGTTATCAGCAGCGCATGCTGGGGATGTAAGTCGTGGTTGAACTGCTCGAGCATGAGGCTCGACCATGAGTCCAGTCCCACCAAACCACCTCTGTTATCCACCACACCTACCCTCCATCCTAGTTCAGTGTCCCGGATACCCTCAAAATGTGACCAATGTCTAGCGTTCATGTCTTGCAGCCATGGCCAGTCTTCCAAATCCATGGGACATGGGCTTCGGTCATTCTACATGCCCCAATAGACAATTCAGAGTAGACATTTGCCCTTGCCGAGGACCAGGCCCAATGCCCAGGCACCAAACCTATATCACTGGTTTTTGTACTTACTTTTTGACACTTTGGAAACAATAAAACACAAGACAGATTTGCAAAACCATACTTTCACGTACTTGCTGATGCTCCTTGTGCATGCTTGCTGCAATCCCGTCCAGCACTTCGGGCTGTAGCCACGAGCAGAATTATGTTTCCCATTCAAACCTATCCTGATTTTGAAAAACTTCACCACATAGCTGATCCCTAGTGTTCATGCCTACTTTAATCCCATTACCAGTCCCTCGTGGCCATGGCCAGTGGCCAGATTGTCCGAGTCATGGATATGACTCGGACAATCTGGCCACTGGGCATGACCACAAGCGGTACCTCAGTCACCAAAGGTATATCACTATTTTGTGTACCTACATTATGACAGTTTTCAAAAATAAAACACTGACACATTTGCAAAACCATGCTTTTGGGTCCTTGCCAATGCTCCTCACGTTTGCTGAAAATCCGTCCATATTTATTTTTTTGAAGACGGTCAAAATGTACGGACAGAAAATAGTGTTATTACCTAGCCCCCACTTGACAAAATCCATTCACATTTTGCACAGATTGGGTCTATAATCTCTTTGCAAACTTATGTGCAGACTCGTCAAACAGCCCCAAAGTTATAAACCATCTAAAAATGTTGAGATACCCCCTCTAATTTTGCCTCCTCTTGACATAATCCCACCAAACTATGCAAAAACATTCAAAGTTGGGTCTAAGATCTTTTTGCTAACGTATACGCAGATTCGTCAAACAGCACCAAATGTATAAAACGTTCAAACATTCTGGGAGCCCCATCTAATTTTGCCCCTTTTTGGTGAAACAGCACCAACCTTTGCAGAAGGATTCGAGGTCTGGTCTAAAATGCTACTGCAACATTTCATATAGTTTCACTGAAGGGTGCCAAAGTTATAAGCCATCCAAGAACAGCTTTTCACCGACCCTATAATGCAAAAATATGCATGGAGGTCCTCGAACGTTTGTAAAGTTTGCGAACATCTCAGTAATGTCCACGAACATCTGAGACGTTTGTGGACTTCACAGAAGAAAAAACATCACATTTCCGGCTTTTTATGGCCATATCCCATCCCATCCTCATCACCCCTCCGCTCCCCAGAGATTGTTTCATTAGTTTGCAAGTGTAATGTTTTAATATTTTTTAACATGCTTTTTAGTTTGCGGACTACGGGCGCAGTTCGCAAATCCAACATTGCGTTAAGAAGTTCTGATACACCTCACGTTTTTAATCGACCAACCAGCGGGCACGTAAGATGTCTGTGAACGTCACGCTGCATGTTGAGATGCCCCATTCAAATTACTGCTCCATGAAAAAATAGCTGCCTTAGAAATTGGACATAGAAATAGAAAATGCACTATTTAAGAGTCTGGTTTGTTGCAAAGCAACCGTTTTGTTTTGGAGACATGGAGCGTGACACAGAACGTTGCACGCTATCTGCAGCTCGGGCAACTCATCGTCCCACACGATAAATCCGATGCCGATCGCAAGTGCAGCATTCTAATCAATCTTATCAATAATGCCAGATCGTGGGTATATATAGCCAGCCTCCCTCCCCCATTGAGCAGGGAGGGATCCGTCACAGGGCACACATGATGACCCGATTTATACATGCACAAACGTTTTCCCAAGACGTGGAGACGAGTGCGGTGTCCTCATATAGGTAGATGATATTTATGAAAAAGATAATGAAAACTGAAACTGTTTGAATGTGTCAATGCGTGGCAGAGCATGCGCAACCCTCTAGTTAACACGTGGGGAATAATAATTTATGGACACGCTATAACAGCCATTAAAATGCGCTGTTTCAAAAAAACTCACGATAACTTCGCCGAACGATAACACGCTGTAAAGGCTTTTTCTTTAGATCACACGCATGCCACGCTCACTTGAAAAAGCTGATTCTTACATCAGAACCAGCACAGATGCACCTCCTGGCACGAAAATATTGCAACACGACAATCCTGCACTATAAATGCCAAAAACACACCTTAACACACCGTTGGCATTCAAATGACCAGGAGATAACCGGGGGGGGTGTCTTGGTACCTTTACTAGACATGGGAATACAATATATAATTTACTGACAAAAGTGGGCACCCTGGCAGCCTTCTGACAGGCACTCGTTGTTTTTACTTCTATCCGCCAGGAGTGCCTTGACCAAATTGGGTTTGTTCCTGATCCTGATTACCTGTTAATGACTGGACAGCTGTCAACAAAAAACACACAGACCTTCACCATCGGGTCTGGGTTATGAGGTAACTCCAACTAGGGTGTGATAACATGTTATGGAAATTAAACTGCAGCATGAAAGGTTGTGGGGAACTGATTTCATCCTGTACTTATAGACAAGAAGTAATTACTATATGTGAACTATTTGAAGCAGGCTAATATGCAGAAAAGAAGAAATACTTACCTCATGAATGAATACCAAAATTAGTTTTTGGTTTCTCTCTAGGTAGATAGGGTGATGCATCTCCACATCCAGCTGAAACGCTGATCTCATGCAAGACAGAGTCAACCATCTGGTCCTGAAGAAGATGACAAACTAGGAAGTCATCAAAACCGGGCAACCTCTTTTAACAGGATATCCCGAAGAACACGCAGGGATACCGACTAGAACTGACTCTCCAATCACCCTCCTTTAGTAACATGGACATTGGTTTTTGAACTCTAAAGTAACCAGTGGTCTGTAGAAAACACCACTGCGAGACCATCCTAAGGCTGGACTACTCAACCAATCTAGCCTTATTTAATCCCTGGCCTTAGCAAAAAAAGGCTTTTTTACAAGTGTTGTACCATGGTGTCTTTAATGTTTGTATATACATCTTTTTAAATACAGCAAGTACTCAACAATTTAGGGCCCACACACTTCTTTGAAGGTCGAATAAAACTAGAGGGGTTCACGGCCCCTGCATAAATAGCTCCTCACAGAAATGTGGCCCTAGTGATTGTGACACTGCTCACCCTGCACTATAGGCTCTTATCACCCCAGACTGCATGCCACCCCTCCCCTAGGGACAGACACCTCACATTAGGTGAGGGCTTCCTTTCCTTTTCCAAGGACCTTTCTGAGATAATATTACAAAGGTAGCGGGCGCCCCTCTCTCGCAAGAACAGACATGATAACCTGTTCAGTGGTTATTAACCACTTGAGAGTTCGCAGCCACTGCTTTTACTCACTGTGCCTTTCACAGATGGGAAATATCCATTTGCATATCAGTCTTTGTCCTGCCCAGGGGCAGTCCAGCACCGAAATACAATGGCAATTCCAATCTGAACGAGAGTACCACCAGCAACCCCATACACGTGTTTCACCCTTGTTGGGGATCATCAGTGAGGTGAAGCTGATGCCTCTCTAAGCACAGTGAGAGGGAGACCACGTCTGGTTGCCCCCAGGAGACCTAGGGTTACCAATCCCAGGTTCCTTAACAAATAGTATTACAAAGGTAGCGGGCGCCCCTCTCTCGCAAGAACAGACATGATAACCTGTTCAGTGGTTATTAACCACTTGAGAGTTCGCAGCCACTGCTTTTACTCACTGTGCCTTTCACAGATGGGAAATATCCATTAAATTGGGGTTGCTGGTGGTACTCTCGTTCAGATTGGAATTGCCATTGTATTTCGGTGCTGGACTGCTCCTGGGCAGGACAAAGACTGATATGCAAATGGATATTTCCCGTCTGTGAAAGGCACAGTGAGTAAAAGCAGTGGCTGCGAACTCTCAAGTGGTTAATAACCACTGAACAGGTTATCATGTCTGTTCTTGCGAGAGAGGGGCGCCCGCTACCTTTGTAAAACTATTTGTTAAGGAACCTGGGATTGGTAACCCTAGGTCTCCTGGGGGCAACCAGACGTGGTCTCCCTCTCACTGTGCTTAGAGAGGCATCAGCTTCACCTCACTGATGATCCCCAACAAGGGTGAAACACGTGTATGGGGTTGCTGGTGGTACTCTCGTTCAGATTGGAATTGCCATTGTATTTCGGTGCTGGACTGCTCCTGGGCAGGACAAAGACTGATATGCAAATGGATATTTCCCGTCTGTGAAAGGCACAGTGAGTAAAAGCAGTGGCTGCGAACTCTCAAGTGGTTAATAACCACTGAACAGGTTATCATGTCTGTTCTTGCGAGAGAGGGGCGCCCGCTACCTTTGTAAAACTATTTGTTAAGGAACCTGGGATTGGTAACCCTAGGTCCCCTGGGGGCAACCAGACGTGGTCTCCCTCTCACTGTGCTTAGAGAGGCATCAGCTTCACCTCACTGATGATCCCCAACAAGGGTGAAACACGTGTATGGGGTTGCTGGTGGTACTCTCGTTCAGATTGGAATTGCCATTGTATTTCGGTGCTGGACTGCTCCTGGGCAGGACAAAGACTGATATGCAAATGGATATTTCCCGTCTGTGAAAGGCACAGTGAGTAAAAGCAGTGGCTGCGAACTCTCAAGTGGTTAATAACCACTGAACAGGTTATCATGTCTGTTCTTGCGAGAGAGGGGCGCCCGCTACCTTTGTAAAACTATTTGTTAAGGAACCTGGGATTGGTAATCCTAGGTCTCCTGGGGGCAACCAGACGTGCTCTCCCTCTCACTGTGCTTAGAGAGGCATCAGCTTCACCTCACTGATGATCCCCAACAAGGGTGAAACACGTGTATGGGGTTGCTGGTGGTACTCTCGTTCAGATTGGAATTGCCATTGTATTTCGGTGCTGGACTGCTCCTGGGCAGGACAAAGACTGATATGCAAATGGATATTTCCCGTCTGTGAAAGGCACAGTGAGTAAAAGCAGTGGCTGCGAACTCTCAAGTGGTTAATAACCACTGAACAGGTTATCATGTCTGTTCTTGCGAGAGAGGGGCGCCCGCTACCTTTGTAAAACTATTTGTTAAGGAACCTGGGATTGGTAACCCTAGGTCTCCTGGGGGCAACCAGACGTGGTCTCCCTCTCACTGTGCTTAGAGAGGCATCAGCTTCACCTCACTGATGATCCCCAACAAGGGTGAAACACGTGTATGGGGTTGCTGGTGGTACTCTCGTTCAGATTGGAATTGCCATTGTATTTCGGTGCTGGACTGCTCCTGGGCAGGACAAAGACTGATATGCAAATGGATATTTCCCGTCTGTGAAAGGCACAGTGAGTAAAAGCAGTGGCTGCGAACTCTCAAGTGGTTAATAACCACTGAACAGGTTATCATGTCTGTTCTTGCGAGAGAGGGGCGCCCGCTACCTTTGTAAAACTATTTGTTAAGGAACCTGGGATTGGTAACCCTAGGTCTCCTGGGGGCAACCAGACGTGGTCTCCCTCTCACTGTGCTTAGAGAGGCATCAGCTTCACCTCACTGATGATCCCCAACAAGGGTGAAAAACGTGTATGGGGTTGCTGGTGGTACTCTCGTTCAGATTGGAATTGCCATTGTATTTCGGTGCTGGACTGCTCCTGGGCAGGACAAAGACTGATATGCAAATGGATATTTCCCGTCTGTGAAAGGCACAGTGAGTAAAAGCAGTGGCTGCGAACTCTCAAGTGGTTAATAACCACTGAACAGGTTATCATGTCTGTTCTTGCGAGAGAGGGGCGCCCGCTACCTTTGTAAAACTATTTGTTAAGGAACCTGGGATTGGTAACCCTAGGTCTCCTGGGGGCAACCAGACGTGGTCTCCCTCTCACTGTGCTTAGAGAGGCATCAGCTTCACCTCACTGATGATCCCCAACAAGGGTGAAACACGTGTATGGGGTTGCTGGTGGTACTCTCGTTCAGATTGGAATTGCCATTGTATTTCGGTGCTGGACTGCTCCTGGGCAGGACAAAGACTGATATGCAAATGGATATTTCCCGTCTGTGAAAGGCACAGTGAGTAAAAGCAGTGGCTGCGAACTCTCAAGTGGTTAATAACCACTGAACAGGTTATCATGTCTGTTCTTGCGAGAGAGGGGCGCCCGCTACCTTTGTAAAACTATTTGTTAAGGAACCTGGGATTGGTAACCCTAGGTCTCCTGGGGGCAACCAGACGTGGTCTCCCTCTCACTGTGCTTAGAGAGGCATCAGCTTCACCTCACTGATGATCCCCAACAAGGGTGAAACACGTGTATGGGGTTGCTGGTGGTACTCTCGTTCAGATTGGAATTGCCATTGTATTTCGGTGCTGGACTGCTCCTGGGCAGGACAAAGACTGATATGCAAATGGATATTTCCCGTCTGTGAAAGGCACAGTGAGTAAAAGCAGTGGCTGCGAACTCTCAAGTGGTTAATAACCACTGAACAGGTTATCATGTCTGTTCTTGCGAGAGAGGGGCGCCCGCTACCTTTGTAAAACTATTTGTTAAGGAACCTGGGATTGGTAACCCTAGGTCTCCTGGGGGCAACCAGACGTGGTCTCCCTCTCACTGTGCTTAGAGAGGCATCAGCTTCACCTCACTGATGATCCCCAACAAGGGTGAAACACGTGTATGGGGTTGCTGGTGGTACTCTCGTTCAGATTGGAATTGCCATTGTATTTCGGTGCTGGACTGCTCCTGGGCAGGACAAAGACTGATATGCAAATGGATATTTCCCGTCTGTGAAAGGCACAGTGAGTAAAAGCAGTGGCTGCGAACTCTCAAGTGGTTAATAACCACTGAACAGGTTATCATGTCTGTTCTTGCGAGAGAGGGGCGCCCGCTACCTTTGTAAAACTATTTGTTAAGGAACCTGGGATTGGTAACCCTAGGTCCCCTGGGGGCAACCAGACGTGGTCTCCCTCTCACTGTGCTTAGAGAGGCATCAGCTTCACCTCACTGATGATCCCCAACAAGGGTGAAACACGTGTATGGGGTTGCTGGTGGTACTCTCGTTCAGATTGGAATTGCCATTGTATTTCGGTGCTGGACTGCTCCTGGGCAGGACAAAGACTGATATGCAAATGGATATTTCCCGTCTGTGAAAGGCACAGTGAGTAAAAGCAGTGGCTGCGAACTCTCAAGTGGTTAATAACCACTGAACAGGTTATCATGTCTGTTCTTGCGAGAGAGGGGCGCCCGCTACCTTTGTAAAACTATTTGTTAAGGAACCTGGGATTGGTAATCCTAGGTCTCCTGGGGGCAACCAGACGTGGTCTCCCTCTCACTGTGCTTAGAGAGGCATCAGCTTCACCTCACTGATGATCCCCAACAAGGGTGAAACACGTGTATGGGGTTGCTGGTGGTACTCTCGTTCAGATTGGAATTGCCATTGTATTTCGGTGCTGGACTGCTCCTGGGCAGGACAAAGACTGATATGCAAATGGATATTTCCCGTCTGTGAAAGGCACAGTGAGTAAAAGCAGTGGCTGCGAACTCTCAAGTGGTTAATAACCACTGAACAGGTTATCATGTCTGTTCTTGCGAGAGAGGGGCGCCCGCTACCTTTGTAAAACTATTTGTTAAGGAACCTGGGATTGGTAACCCTAGGTCTCCTGGGGGCAACCAGACGTGGTCTCCCTCTCACTGTGCTTAGAGAGGCATCAGCTTCACCTCACTGATGATCCCCAACAAGGGTGAAACACGTGTATGGGGTTGCTGGTGGTACTCTCGTTCAGATTGGAATTGCCATTGTATTTCGGTGCTGGACTGCTCCTGGGCAGGACAAAGACTGATATGCAAATGGATATTTCCCGTCTGTGAAAGGCACAGTGAGTAAAAGCAGTGGCTGCGAACTCTCAAGTGGTTAATAACCACTGAACAGGTTATCATGTCTGTTCTTGCGAGAGAGGGGCGCCCGCTACCTTTGTAAAACTATTTGTTAAGGAACCTGGGATTGGTAACCCTAGGTCTCCTGGGGGCAACCAGACGTGGTCTCCCTCTCACTGTGCTTAGAGAGGCATCAGCTTCACCTCACTGATGATCCCCAACAAGGGTGAAAAACGTGTATGGGGTTGCTGGTGGTACTCTCGTTCAGATTGGAATTGCCATTGTATTTCGGTGCTGGACTGCTCCTGGGCAGGACAAAGACTGATATGCAAATGGATATTTCCCGTCTGTGAAAGGCACAGTGAGTAAAAGCAGTGGCTGCGAACTCTCAAGTGGTTAATAACCACTGAACAGGTTATCATGTCTGTTCTTGCGAGAGAGGGGCGCCCGCTACCTTTGTAAAACTATTTGTTAAGGAACCTGGGATTGGTAACCCTAGGTCTCCTGGGGGCAACCAGACGTGGTCTCCCTCTCACTGTGCTTAGAGAGGCATCAGCTTCACCTCACTGATGATCCCCAACAAGGGTGAAACACGTGTATGGGGTTGCTGGTGGTACTCTCGTTCAGATTGGAATTGCCATTGTATTTCGGTGCTGGACTGCTCCTGGGCAGGACAAAGACTGATATGCAAATGGATATTTCCCGTCTGTGAAAGGCACAGTGAGTAAAAGCAGTGGCTGCGAACTCTCAAGTGGTTAATAACCACTGAACAGGTTATCATGTCTGTTCTTGCGAGAGAGGGGCGCCCGCTACCTTTGTAAAACTATTTGTTAAGGAACCTGGGATTGGTAACCCTAGGTCTCCTGGGGGCAACCAGACGTGGTCTCCCTCTCACTGTGCTTAGAGAGGCATCAGCTTCACCTCACTGATGATCCCCAACAAGGGTGAAACACGTGTATGGGGTTGCTGGTGGTACTCTCGTTCAGATTGGAATTGCCATTGTATTTCGGTGCTGGACTGCTCCTGGGCAGGACAAAGACTGATATGCAAATGGATATTTCCCGTCTGTGAAAGGCACAGTGAGTAAAAGCAGTGGCTGCGAACTCTCAAGTGGTTAATAACCACTTAACAGGTTATCATGTCTGTTCTTGCGAGAGAGGGGCGCCCGCTACCTTTGTAAAACTATTTGTTAAGGAACCTGGGATTGGTAACCCTAGGTCTCCTGGGGGCAACCAGACGTGGTCTCCCTCTCACTGTGCTTAGAGAGGCATCAGCTTCACCTCACTGATGATCCCCAACAAGGGTGAAACACGTGTATGGGGTTGCTGGTGGTACTCTCGTTCAGATTGGAATTGCCATTGTATTTCGGTGCTGGACTGCTCCTGGGCAGGACAAAGACTGATATGCAAATGGATATTTCCCGTCTGTGAAAGGCACAGTGAGTAAAAGCAGTGGCTGCGAACTCTCAAGTGGTTAATAACCACTGAACAGGTTATCATGTCTGTTCTTGCGAGAGAGGGGCGCCCGCTACCTTTGTAAAACTATTTGTTAAGGAACCTGGGATTGGTAACCCTAGGTCTCCTGGGGGCAACCAGACGTGGTCTCCCTCTCACTGTGCTTAGAGAGGCATCAGCTTCACCTCACTGATGATCCCCAACAAGGGTGAAACACGTGTATGGGGTTGCTGGTGCTACTCTCGTTCAGATTGGAATTGCCATTGTATTTCGGTGCTGGACTGCTCCTGGGCAGGACAAAGACTGATATGCAAATGGATATTTCCCGTCTGTGAAAGGCACAGTGAGTAAAAGCAGTGGCTGCGAACTCTCAAGTGGTTAATAACCACTGAACAGGTTATCATGTCTGTTCTTGCGAGAGAGGGGCGCCCGCTACCTTTGTAAAACTATTTGTTAAGGAACCTGGGATTGGTAACCCTAGGTCTCTTGGGGGCAACCAGACGTGGTCTCCCTCTCACTGTGCTTAGAGAGGCATCAGCTTCACCTCACTGATGATCCCCAACAAGGGTGAAACACGTGTATGGGGTTGCTGGTGGTACTCCCGTTCAGATTGGAATTGCCATTGTATTTCGGTGCTGGACTGCTCCTGGGCAGGACAAAGACTGATATGCAAATGGATATTTCCCGTCTGTGAAAGGCACAGTGAGTAAAAGCAGTGGCTGCGAACTCTCAAGTGGTTAATAACCACTGAACAGGTTATCATGTCTGTTCTTGCGAGAGAGGGGCGCCCGCTACCTTTGTAAAACTATTTGTTAAGGAACCTGGGATTGGTAACCCTAGGTCTCCTGGGGGCAACCAGACGTGGTCTCCCTCTCACTGTGCTTAGAGAGGCATCAGCTTCACCTCACTGATGATCCCCAACAAGGGTGAAACACGTGTATGGGGTTGCTGGTGGTACTCTCGTTCAGATTGGAATTGCCATTGTATTTCGGTGCTGGACTGCTCCTGGGCAGGACAAAGACTGATATGCAAATGGATATTTCCCGTCTGTGAAAGGCACAGTGAGTAAAAGCAGTGGCTGCGAACTCTCAAGTGGTTAATAACCACTGAACAGGTTATCATGTCTGTTCTTGCGAGAGAGGGGCGCCCGCTACCTTTGTAAAACCTTTCTGAGATAATACACTAACCGTAAATCAACAAGCAATACCCCGGTAACACAGTGGGCTTCCAGAAGTGTTCTATGAGTGTGAAAAGTACATCAGAGGGATTAACCACGGTCATGAGGTAAGCATGGCTTAAAGTGCTTAGTGCATATACACATACACAATCATTACAGATCACACCTTAATGATGAACGTTAATATGAGAGAGAGAGAGAGATATACAAACCAAAAGCCAAACGGACGAGACATACTCAGCAATTTAACACAGCTCCATGCTGTTGAACGCTGGTGCCTGCTATAACGTGCTCGGACAGCACACATAAATATCCAACAAAAAAAGAAGAAAGTCTCCAAAAGAAGAAGACAGGCAGCACTCCCAGGCATCGGCAAAATCGCAAGCTCGTTGCTTTTTATTCAAGTGCACAAAGTCACAAAATAAACAGGTTTCACCCACACGTGCTTTGTCAGAGTTGATAAGTGGAAAGTAAACCCCAATCCTTATACCTGTCTAGTCCAGCTTTAGGTTCAACAATCACATCACAAATGTAACAGCAAGGTTAAGCAGAGAGCCATCTTAGAATGGTGACAGAGAGCCATCTTAGAACGGTGACAGAATACAGGCACATATATAAATAAAACATGCCATGGACAATATATAATTAGAATAAGTCATTACAAATCTAAACAGTCTTGTTAGACCAATATTGCGTCACAATTATAAAGTGCAAGTGTAAAATTAAAAATCCATTAGGGCACTATAGTTCAGAACTCCTGTTAATAAGTAATAGTGTGTTACACAATACAGAACACACATGCATAAGATATAAAGTCCAAGCGTATATTGCATCTACATTCCAAGATAAACAACCAATGTTTAAAATCCCAGATAGATACATCTGAAAATTATCCAAATTGCAGAAATGAATGTGCAAGTGCCTCAGTGCATATAAAGAAATACTATGAAATAGGTATGCAGAAAGAAAACCGTATAATACAGGTAATTAGCAATCATCGATGGTCAAAACAGAATACTTTCAATCACGTCACATGCACATGCTGTAGATTAAAAGTACATGTAATTGCCAACACAATCTAAAATCCCTTTTGTGTCCACCCACATTATAATGTAACATATCTACTTACATAAATGTCAAATTATATGAATAGATCATTAAAGTGTGATTTATAAAATACATTCACTCCAGGGGAAATGTATATATGGTATCTTAATCAAATAAGCTGACAGATAGCCCATGATGTATATTGAAACATTTCCAAAAAGCTACATATGAGTATATAGTATAGCGGCTAATGCACAATCTAAAGCAAAAATATTTAAAGTGCAGATGCTAAAGAGCTAGAAGAAAGTAAAATGTTCTCTTACAATGGCGGATACCCGCCTAGCAGTGAATACAAATGCAAAAAAAAAAGTAGTATAAAATGCAAATGCTAAAGTCCTACAATATAGCTGCATGCTTTAAGCAATGAGGGGCAGTAATCCCTATTATCAAAAATCTACATAGTTTTAATACTAGAATAAAAGAGAACATTCTGTGACAAGACTGGTGGCGAGCATTATGCTTCATCTTCATTTATTTCTACTCTTCAGCAGTTCAACAAAACATATATAAAACCATGAAAAGTGTAGAACAAAACTTTTCTCTTTTCAAAACTACAATATCCATGAGTCTATGTAGTCCATGCCCTTTCCACCAGTCACAACCCACTTCCTGTGCTTGGGCTCCTCCTCGTCTTCAAGCAGATAAGTACCATTTCTTCCCTCTCCGCAAGTCAATGTTGTAATGACTGGGTTTGAGTGGAAGATTAAGATTATGCCTAGCACAGTATGTGTGTGAAAGAGAAGATTTGTTTATGTAGCATATAAAGAAAAGAAAATAATAATAATAATAATAATTTCTGTAATAATCATCCAGAGTGTTATAGGCGCGTAGTTTAGTAACACGGACGCGGGCTCTTGCGAGATTAAGTGTTTTTATTGTAGCTACGCGTCAGAGTAGATTCCGCGAAGGTTTCGTGAGGCAGAGATTTTGTTCGCGAGGCTGACGACCCCGTGTCGTAAAACCGGCACTCCAGGGGTTTAGTCAGCCTCGCGAAGACACGCAGCGCTGGCCGCGCTGGCATCTGCGAGCCGGCCCCCACCCTTGGGGAGTTGGAGCCAGCACCCGCGAGGCTCGGAGCGCGGCCGGAGAGCTTGCGAGCAGGCAGCCCCCGCCCGCGGATGGGCGGAGCTACCGCGAGCCGTGTGTAGGCTCTATGCTCCTAAGCGTTAGCCCCCACCCGCGGGTGGGAGGAGTTAGGTGCGTTACTCGCGCATCAGGACGCCGTATTTGTGCGACGTGAGAGTTTTCCTTACACACCGGCAGCAGAGCGCTCGGAAGAGCGAATAGCTTACATTGGCTTGATCAAGGCCCTGATACCAGCAATCATACGATCGTGAGCGCCATTGCTCCAGGAGAGCATATTAGGAGACTGCAGGTCCACGTGGAGAGAGCTGCTGAGCCAAGACACTGCAGATCCCTTATACTGTTACCCAACAGAAGATTGGCGCCTTAGAGACAAAGGCTTACTAGAGCCTCAGAGCTAAGAACATAAGGTGCAGCCATTGGAAAAAAAAAAAAAAAAAGAGAACAGAGTTAAGAAGTAAAACGGACTTTTACGGACTCTGATTTATCAATCAGGAGCAGTGGGCGTGCTAAGAGACCTGTCTCAGGTATTTTAGGCACACAGCACTTCAGAAAATGTCAGAGTTCGAGTGGAGCGAGGAGGAGCAGTCGCAGGACCTCGCTGCCAGCTTTAAGCAAGTGCTGGGGAGCTTCCTAGTTGATGCAGTGGCAGAGGGCGTCAGGCCACTACATGAGAGGCTGGAGACACTGGAGGCTAAGCTTTCGCAGCCTAGTAGCAGCACCGAGGGCTGGAAGCGCACGCCCACAGACCCCTTAAAAGGGGAACTCAAGGGGAGTAAAACAGCCCTCCAGAGGAAAGCCTCAGACGCCCCCCAGGGTGCTTTGGAAGGGCCAGCGAATAAGGCCCCAGAGGTGCCTGACGCGTTTGCTAAGCTGAAGGAAGCTTATCTGCAACGGCAGGCGGTGCCGGACCTCATGACTCCTCTCCAGGGGATGAAAATACAGGAGATGACCCCGGCTCGGAAGATGAGCAGGCTGACGATCAAACCTCGCAGGAAGACGAGGAGGTCGAGGAAGAAGACTGGGCAAAACCCAGTGGGGGCAAGAGAGCACGGAAGGAGAAACACCTTCTGGAACCTCAGGATGATATGTTTGACCCGGAGAGCATCCGGAACCCGAGGTCCACCGAATGGCAGCCATCCCCCCCAGTGGCACAGTATATGGCAGCAAGACTACGCAAGCCTAAGGACAAGGAGGTGAGACAACGACTGCGAGCAGAATGCCCGCGTCCAGATCTCCCGGGGAAAGTAGAGGAAGCCCCAGAGCTCGATCCGAAGATGCTGACCTTCGTGTCAAAAACCAATAAAGACCCCCGTAAGGGTATCGATAGGTCCTGGAAAAGTTGCCAGAAAAAGGTTTTAGATTTGGCAGGCCCTCTCGCGAAAATCATGGACCTCGCAGAGAGAGCAAGGGACACAGGAGAAGAAGTGGACCCCGAAGTTCTCGCGGGATGGGCCCAGAGAGCAGTATGTCTTCTTGGGAACGCCAATTGCGCCATCGCTTCGGAGAGGAGGAAGGGCCTTTTGCTCAAGATAGATTTGAAACTTAGCGACCTCTCCTCATATGAAGCGGGAGAAGGAGCCCAGGGCCTCCTGTTCGGAGAGACCTTTGGGAAGGAGATGGGCCGGTTTGTCAGGACATACGCCTCCCTCGAGAAGGCTCAGGCATCGATTCGGAAAATATTCCCAAGTAGAGTTTTTGGAGGGACCGGCCGCTTCAGAGGTCGTGCAGCCGGTCGCAGTCAAGGAGGCAGAAGACCTCAGAACCCCAGAGCGCAATACTGGGAAAACAAGAGCCAGGATACATTCTTTCCGTCCAGAGGGAGATTCCTGAGAGGCCGCAGATCCAGGGGATCAGGACGAGGTCAAGGATTTACGCCAGGTGAGAGGGATTCAGTATCCTCCTGTAGGTGGGAGGACACGCATGTTTTTAGAGAGTTGGCGCGAGCTTTCAAGCGATTCCTGGATATTGCAGATCGTCAGAGGGCTGCAGCTAGATTTCATAGAGAGCCCAGTTCAGCGGAGCAGACCGCAGAGTCAGAGGCTAGCGCAAGCGGAACAAGCATGCTTAGACAGCGAGATAGCGCAGCTTGCCTGCAAACAGGCAATAGAGAGATGCGAGACGGCCCCCAAATTTGTGAGCAATATGTTCCTAGTGCACAGTAAGGAAAAGGTGCGTCCAGTCATAAATCTCAAAGAGCTGAACGGATGGATAGTATACTGCCACTTCAAGATGGAGGGCATATATCAGCTCAGGGACTCTCTAAGAGAGGGAGACTGGCTAACGCGTTTAGGTCTGACGGACGCCTACCTCACAGTCCCTGTCCTCAGAGAGTACAGACCATGCCTAGCTTTCCGCTGGCAAGGACAATTCTGGCAATTCAAGACAATGCCATTCGGGCTTGCTTCAGCACCCTGGGCATTCACGAAGCTGATGAAGCCAGTAGCAGTGGCAATCAGAGAGAAGGGCGTCAGACTGACCATCTATCTGGACGACCTCTTACTCCTGGCAGAAGATCGAGAGGTGTTAGTATACCAAACGAGATGGGTACAAGAACTTCTAGTCTCACTAGGATTTCTGGTGAACACAGAGAAGTCAGATACCATACCAGCACAGAGATTAGACTTTCTGGGGTTCGTACTAGACACAAAGAAAGCGACTCTGGAGCTGCCAGCTCGAAAGCTCAAACATATAAAGAGGGAGATCAGGTTATGTTTAGAGAAACAACGGATATCCCTCAGGACATTGGCGAGGATAGTTGGGCTGTTAGCAGCATCTATTCAGGCCATATTCCCAGGGCCCCTGCACTACCGGGCTTTACAGAGGTTGAAGATAAAACATCTACAACAGGGTCTGAAGTATCACCAACAGGTGCCTCTAGATCAGGACTCCATTACAGAACTAGAGTGGTGGTTAAAGAATATGGAAGCTTGGAATGGGCGAGCCATATTCAGAGACAAGCCGGATCTGATAATAGAATCGGATGCCAGCCGGAAGGGCTGGGGAGCCAGATGTGGGACCCTACAGACCGGAGGCAAGTGGAGCGAAGAGGAGCTCCGTCTTCACATAAACTGTCTGAAGCTCCTGGCAGGATCATTCGCGATCAAGGCCTTCACAAGAGGAAGGGGGAAATCTTGTGTACTGCAGAAGATGGACAACATATCAGCAGTAAGGTACATAAACCACCTAGGCGGTACAAGGTCCAAGATGCTAGCAGAGCTAGCACTTTTGCCTTCGGACAGAAACATCAGTGACTGAAGAGTACCTACCAGGCTCGCAGAATGTGGTAGCAGACTGGAACTCTCGTTACCTGACAGACTCCAGCGATTGGAAGCTGGACCCAGCAGTGTTTCAGAAGCTGGACAGGAGATGGGGACCATTACTTATGGACCTCTTCGCCTCTCGGCTCAACACACAGACGAGCCTCTATTTCAGCTGGAGGCTGGACCCGGGAGTGCAAGGAACGGATGCTTTCCTGCATGAATGGGCAGGAGGCCCGCATTACGCTTTCCCTCCCTTCGCGATGTTGAGCAGAGTGCTAGCGAAGTGTCGGAGGGAGAAAGCGGAACTGGTATTAGTAGCACCTTTGTGGAAGTCACAAGTGTGGTTTCCAACACTAATGGAGCTAGTAGCGGACGTTCCCAGAGTCCTCCCCGAAGGAGAGCGACTGCTCACGGACCCAGTTGGGTTGTGTCATCCTCTGAGAGTGAGAGGGACACTCCTGCTAGTCGTGTGCAGGATATCAGGAGACGCTGGGCACTGCCAGGAATTTCAGCGCAGGCTGCTCAGCTTATCGCTGAGTCCTGGGCTCCATCCACTAGGAGGAGCTACGACGCGGCTTGGGCAAAATGGACAAGCTGGTGCAAGACCAGAAGTGTTCATCCCGTTTCAGCACCTGTAGTGGAAATACTGAATTTCCTGGCACACTTATTGCAGAACGGGAAAGCTTTCCGGACAATAGGAGTATACAGATCAGCTATATCAGCAGGGCATATGCCAATAGAAGGGGTACCGGCAGGGGAGCATCCCGCGGTAGTGAGGCTCATTAGAGGAGCGAGATTCAGAGTGCCGCCAGAGCCCAAATATAGTACAACATGGGACGTGGCGACGGTATTGCGATTATTATCAGATTGGCCATCAGATAAATACCTTTCTCTTAAACAGCTATCAGGTAAACTAGCTATGTTATTATGTCTGATTTCATGCAAACGAGTGTCAAACGTTAGAGCGCTAGAAATTAACAGACGGTCCTTCGGTCCAGAGGGAGTCACATTCTCCATAGCCAGGAGGACCAAGACAGGCACCTCCACAGTGCATTATCTGTATTTTCCGAACAATTTGAAATGGTGTGTTGCACCGTGTATTAAAGAATACGAGAATAGAACAGCAGAGAATAGAGCAGGAAATACTACTCAGTTATTATTAGCGCGCAGGAAGCCTTATCACGCAGTGGCATCAGCTAGCATAGCTAGATGGGTCAAAGAGGTCATGCAGGCAGCAGGTGTGAATGTGGACACGTATGGAGCTCATTCAGTGAGAGGAGCAATGACATCGTCAGCCGCAAGAGCGGGAGTGCCTTTGAGTGAAATAATGCTAGCAGCAGACTGGTCAAGCGATCATACTTTTAAAGAGTTTTACTTTAAGCCAGCAGAGGGTTTGGCTGGTGCGGTGCTGGGGAAGCTTTGAACAAGCATAATGCTCGCCTCCAGTCTTTTCATAGAATGAAGAATACCCCTGCTAGCTGCGCAGGGAGTATTCATTCTATTAAAGACTAAGGAGGCGAGCATTAAATTCCCGCCCGAGTACTGTAATGTATATAAATGTTGAT
The DNA here is from genome assembly GCF_040938575.1 of Ambystoma mexicanum. Lineage (NCBI taxonomy): Eukaryota > Metazoa > Chordata > Amphibia > Caudata > Ambystomatidae > Ambystoma > Ambystoma mexicanum. The sequence goes on from NC_090924.1 coordinate 600,681,188, forward strand.
GCATTATATGAGTGAGGACATTACATACACACCACCCTAAGATCTCTTATTATGTTTTCATAGGGGAAGATCAGAAGAATAGCGGAAGGCAGTGTCGTAGCTGAGGGTATCAAGAGTCCGGGAGAGCACCGGCAGTTGAGTTTAAAGTTCAGAAGACCCTCCGCACCGTTGGCGAGGATTAGTTAAAGAACATGAGTGACTGTCAGAGCGAGTAAAAGCAGAGGAGGAGCCCAAGCACAGGAAGTGGGTTGTGACTGGTGGAAAGGGCATGGACTACAGAGACTCATGGATATTGTAGTTTTGAAAAGAGAAAAGTTTTGTTCTACACTTTTCATGGTTTTATATATGTTTTGTTGAACTGCTGAAGAGTAGAAATAAATGAAGATGAAGCATAATGCTCGCCTTCTTAGTCTTTAATAGAATTAATACTCCCTGCGCAGCTAGCAGTGGTAATCTTCATTCTACACCATGTCTAGCTGCCAAACAATACTTTAACAAAAGATTCTCAATAATAAAGTCTTGAATGCTCGACCTAAAAGCTGTTGTTAAATGTCAATTCTTACAATCGACGTAATTGTGCAGAAAATGTGCAAAAGTGCAATAGTATATCTAATACAAATAATATAATAAACACAGAACATTCAAAAGGCACAAACCGCACATGAAAAGCACAGAGGTACAGTGCAATGATACAAGGTATAAATAGTTCTCCTTAGACGCACCAGAACAAACCTATAACCACCCCCATTGAACTGCAACCAAATATTAAACATCCAATTCCCCTATAAGTGCATATAGGTCTTCATCTTTGTTGTGTTCTTTGGGAATTTTAGTAGCACAGTTAATCATATATATAGCTTCTTTCTGTCTCACACACCTTTCTCTGTTTCTTCCCTGTGACTTCTCAGGGACACAGTCAATGGCAAAATAAGTTAAAGAAGAAAAGTCTCCTCCATGGATTTCTCCAAAATATTTAGCTACAGTATAGGAGAAATCTCTGTTTTTAATAGCTCTAATGTGCTGATAGATGTGTACTTTTACTTTGTGAGTTGTGCTTCCAATGTACCATTGATTATAGTCACAGATCAAAACGTATACAGCATATTTGCTTTCACAGCTGATGTGTTTCCTTATTACCACCTTTTGTCCAGTTCACAGGCTAGTATGTGCCTTAGTGGAGACTCCAAAATGACATGCCATACGTTTGTGGAACTTGACAAAACCATCTATTTTTTAAAAGTCTTTGTTCCACTCAACCAAACTGAGTAGACCAAACTGCTGACTTTCAAAAAGAGGTCTGTCTAATCACTGCATACCATTATGCTACTTCCTGTTTTAGGGGCTTGGGTACTTAAAGAATGTTGGAAATTGGCAGAACTTAGAAATGAATCGTAAGAATCATATTTTTCTTTATCAAACCTATGTGCGACGTTTAAATCCATCCAGTGAAACCTTATTTTCATGAAAATGTTTTTATTTCTTTTAGATGATGGCCGATGTTATGTTTAGAAAACAGGAATATGAAAAAGCCATAAAACTTTTCCAAGAGATCTTACAAAAAGTTCCAGGTAATATTCGCTTTCTATTGATATCCCACTTGTAATAGCGCTACAACATATGTTATGTGTGAGAAACCTACAGATGCTCTCCTGAGTAGAACCCAGGAATCCCTTATCCAGGTGGCCAGGACACAGCCATCGCTGTTGGATCCAGTTCCTCGGGGTGGACTGGTGGGGGAGGATCACCTGCGTATGGGAAACCAGGGTCGTGCTTGGGAAAATACCCCTGGTGAGACATGGTATGACACCAGGGAAGACGATGAGGAGGACCAAATCTCTGAGATTTTTATAAGTTACTCCAGATCAACCTCCCTTACACCCAATGAGTCTCCCTTCCATAAATCCAACAACCCCTCCACATCGGGTTAACCTATTAGTTATCCAAACCCTGCAGCTGTGGAAAACTATATCTCCCTGAATCCCTGTCATCCTGTTGTCTACTTGAGCACTCCCAGTCATTCTTCTCACCATCCCTCTGATTATTATTTCCCGGACTCTCAGTCTGCTTTAACCAAACATTACTGTTCCCACAATCCCCCTTGTTCATTTTAAGATAATAATCCCCGATCCATAAACCATACTCCGTTGGATGTCTGGAAAGTTTACCACCCCTCTCTTTTGATACAAACATCTTCTCCCACTTTGACAGACAACGGACTAAAACCAAAGCTGTTACCTCCCGAAACAAGGATCAGGCTAAGTCAGGCAATTGACAATAACCACAGAACCCTGACGGCCCTTTACCTTCCCCACAGGGATAAAAGGTGGAGCACGAACCCACACTTCACGCAAGGCCGAACGCACGAGGAGACCGCTACACCAAACCGGTAGTACAAAGGGAGAAGAAAAGAGGTGAGACCTGGAAGGACGACGAAGAGGGAATTGCCCTTGCCCTTTTCAACTCAGACCCGTGAAGCCCCCAGAAGGGAAATCGTAAGACCCAGAGTTACAGCTGACGTGTGGAGCAACAGATGTCAATGGTACATGGAGGCGCAGATAACGCAGGCGGAGAGGAAGGCTAGCTACCATGGTACTATCCTTTGCTGCGGAGAACAAAGAAGCCAACGGGTTAAGCACAGTCGGAGGAAGCTGATATCAAACCAAACTGTGTTAATCCCAAGGTTGCGAGTAGCAACATTTTTAACGCAAGAAGAAAGGACTTGTGTGCATGTTTGAACGTTAAGGAAAGCTCTGTTGATGTCCAGGTGCAGAGGGCTCTGGCGCCACGTGGGTGCCCATTCGAAAGGCTCTGACCGGGACCTGTTTTTGAAACTACAACAACCATAAGGACCTAGGAAATGGTGGCATAAGGTGTCAGAGTGGTCGTACAAGGGTTAATTAAATCCCTTGTTCAATCAAAAGCCTCTGACCCATTGGCAGAGGAAAGATAGGGGAAGGGAACCCCGCTTTCCACTACGATTGTGAACTGTGATAATTAGCAAATGTGAACCCGACAGAGGGATGTCGAAAGAAAGCTAAAGAGAAAGAAACCCTGCTTTCTGATAAAACTGAGCAATACATGAGCTGTGTTAGGAATACATGAACTGTGTTGAAGAAAGGCCATAGTGAACCCAAAGGAGGGAGGCCCGTTTTTGCAAGAAGGATCAGAGTCCGGCAGAGGGAGATCCCAGTGGCGAAGAGCAATCGTCCAAAGAATTTTTTCATTTATTTTTCGTTTTCACGAAAAAGGGTGAAGAATAATACACTTGAGAACAGGGTATCAACGAGATTATCACCTTGTTGTTTGTCTTAACGGACATTAAAGCTCCTAAAGATTACGAGAAATATCTGAAAGGCCGTAGTGAACCCGACGGAAGGAGGCCTGTTTTTACAAGGAGAATCTGATCTTGGTGTAGGGAGATCCTAGGGGCGAAGAGCAATCGCTCAAGGTGCAAAATCACAGATAGAACTTTTCTTTGGTTGTTATAGTGAAATCGGGGCAAAGAACAATTGCCCACGATGCAAGAACACTGAGAGAACTTTTGTTTGTTACTTCTAATCAGCAAACCCTCTAAGGCAAGAGACTAAGCCTCTGAAGGGCTTTTTGATATCATTGAACTGAACTGTGAACCTTTTGCTGTCGGGGCCCAGGAGTGTGCTGTGCTCGGGAGCCCTGCCTTGCTTTGTGCTTCAAATGTGGGCAAGGGCAACCCAACCATACCATCCTGACATTTTGTGAATACTTCTTTCTTTTCTGGTGAACATTACCCACACTATTTTTGCAAGACACTTTTTATTTGACAAGCTGCCACTAGGGCTGCCTTATTATTATTTGATGCTCGTTGCTTGCTCCCATCTTAGATTTAGGTTTAGATTAGGCGTTTATCCCACCCATTATAAAGTTCAATAAACACCCTAGAACTGTGATCGCTTGTGTCTGACTTTACTGTTGCCACCATGAGTTCCTTACATATTCCACATGATTCTTCAACCTTTGACTCTCCATATGCTTTATACTACAACTTCTGTCAGCCCTGGACTTCATAATCAGGGATGTAGGATTGTGGTATTTGTAGTCCAAACCTGTAGTGCTGTAGTTTGCATTTAGTACATTATGTTGGTCGTATTTAGTAATATTGGATGCAACTTGATGGATTCTCAACGGCTGCATTTTGTACTAACTCACATACTTCCAGCATCACTCAAAATCAGCAGTGTTTTCAGAAAACATTGTCCATTTTTTATGAGGTTTGTAATCCCAACTGTGTAGCCTTTTCAAGACGATCTGCAAACACTAAGTAGTTTCTAGAGGACCACACAGGTATTTACAGGCACACCTTCTCAAGTGTTTTTCTACACCTATGAAGTAGTCAGTGATAGTGTGAAAAGGACTGCTTATTAAGAACAGGGAAGCTGCTTCACACTCTTCAGACCCTAATGACAGATGTTTTCCTTGGCTGAGGAGTGAGATAAATGTAACTTCCCTTATAAACCGAAAACATCTATGTCGTTACGCTCTAAGAAGCAAGAATAAATGCTAGAAGCTGTAAAAACAAGGCAGGTTTTTGGAGGATTGTGACCTCTGAAAGGATGCACTAGTATCTTGCTGTTATATTATTGTAATGCTGTTCCTACTGGTCTCCACACAACTGTGGTGGCTCTTATCAATGCAATTCAAGATTCAGCTGCATTCCTTATCTTTGGGAGCTGCTGTATTAGCAACATTACACCGATTCTAATAAAACCTTACTGGATACCCTTTGAAGCTCACTACATCTTCACGACAGTCTGTATCACATACAAGTCTCTAAGCCACAACTCTCTGAAATGCCTTGAAGACAAAGTCCCTATTTGAGAAGGTTCCAGAGATCTTATAAGCAACAACCAATATCTCTGATTGGAAATGCCTATTTTCAAGAGGTATAGTACCTTAAATCATTCCTTTTCTGGTCAATAGTCAAGAAACTAGAACGCTCTGCCAATTGAACAGCATTGTGCCTCCACCCTTGCCACCTTATGAGAAAGAACTGAGATTATGTTCAAGAATTCCCCTGTGCATGGCACATTGCATTATCCTCTCTCTTTGCCCTATCCCGCCTTAGAACTATCACCTAATTATTTGCTCTCATATTCTGGTTTCTATAAACTCATCGTCCTTATCTATTGTCACACATTCTCTTGTCTAACCAGGTACAAACAGGGTAACATTTAGGGTCATCTGACAAAGTCTCATGAGACAGAATGGGTGATGGATCAGGACCAGAGTGTCTCGAAGAGCTGGATGCCATTACCTGCTCTGCGGTGTAGGCAACATAATATATACATGGAGGATGCCCCTACCTCTCCAGTGTGTCAACAGATTTGGAATAATGCTGCCCCATGACTCATGAGACAACATCAACCTTAACTTTAAGGAGACAGTGGAAAATTAAGCAACAGTCTCCCCACAGGAATGTGGTCTAGTAGACAAGTCATGGTGGATGGAGGGAGTTGCTTGCATTAAAATAAGGAGAATGGAACTGAGGAACTCCTTTGGTTTTGGAAATCTCAATAGCACCCCCTAGGGCCTATGGGCAGGGAAAGAGTGCAACATAGAACCCCATTTGTTCAAGCAGGAGGTCCAAACACTAGCCTCATATGTTTCACTACTTGTGAGCACCCATAGTCTAATTTACCAGCCTGGATTAGGCTCCCTACTTGCAGGAAAGAAGACCATTTTATGTTCGATGAGGGGCGGGCACTGGTACTAAAGGTTCAGACCCCACTATTGTCACAACAACAAACATTAAGCATCTACTACGATCAAAAGGGGCTGAGGTTTGTATTACAAGAACAGTTCTTGATGGAAAACATGACCCTCTGTATATGTCACCCGGACCTGAACAATGGGAACATCTCAACCTGGGTAGAGTGGTGACATCAGTCACTAAGCCCGCTTTGCGTGCAACTGTCTGCAAGTCTTAAGTATATGAGCCTGTGAACCATCATTGAGAACTTAGAAACAGTAAAGCATCCACGGATTGCACATCAGAGCAGGATCATCTGGCAAGGGCCCATGCCCCTGTGAACTGCAATAAATGATGCAGTTGCTCTTGGGCTGTTGTCCCATGCTAATGTGGGAATTTCAAACAAGTGCAGTTGAGATTTTGATAGCTCCATCGCAAGATGGTCAACCAGGAACCTTGCACATGAGAAACGGCCAGCCGCAGTTAAAGAACCAATTATCAAGTCAATGGGTGAACTCATTCAACTATAAAAGGAGGCAAACACTCATGAGGGGAGTTGGGAGTTGAAAAACTGTTGGAGCAGTGAGTAGAAAAGCAGAAAGGAGAAGGGGAGAGCCAGATAGAGGAGAGAAGGGGGTGCCAGATTAGTATAGAAGAGGAAAGGAGGTGAAGTGAACATCATTGAGAGTAGGAGTGTAAGAGTTGACAGAGGAGTAGCGAGGAACAGCGGATAGTGTAGCAGAGGAGTTGGAGACAGCATCACTGAGTGGAGGACAGGTGAGGTGAGAGGTGACAGGGTAGCATAAAGGAGAACAGGAGGAGATGATAGAGGAGGAGTGGAGGGGAAGTGAAGAGAAAAACAGTAAAAAGGAGGAGAGATGAGGTGACAGGGAAGCCAATGAGGAGTGCAGTGATGACGAGTAGCTCATTAGAGAAAGGAGGCGTGGAAAAGAAGACTATTGATATACAGAAGGAAAATAGAATAAAGGGTGCGAGAAAGAGAACATAAATGAGCAGTCCAGAGGGGAATGGAAAGAGACTAGATTGTGGTGGAATGTCAAGGAGAAAAGGCAATAAGAATGAAAATGGGGAGAGTAGTGGGGAACATAAAGGAGATGCAGGAAATAGTGAGGGTTGGCCGGGAGGTGGATTTCTGAAGGTGCTCCTGCTTTAGTGAACGCGGCTGAGGCCAGGATGGCCTACAGGAATGCAAAAAGGGGTCAAGCACAACAACCTCTTGGCCCTTTAAGAGACATATGACTGGCCCTATCCAAGCTCAGAGGTGGTGGTGCCAAAGGTATCTTGGATGAGACGTAGACAAGAAAGACATCCAAGTCAAGAAAGAAGTGCAGGGCACTTACAACCCCAGAGACTATGAGCATCTCTTGATGCCGCCAAGAGGGCAGAACCTAAGGGAGAGAGAAGGACTGAGAACTAAAGTCCTCGATGGAAGATATTTTTATTGTTTTATTCTCCCATTTGACGTCAGCTATGCCTAATGACAATCCCTTAGCATTGTGGTGTTATAAGAAAGACCCTTGTAACTTGACATCTGGCGATCTGGCGTAGAGTCATCTGTTGATCCCGCAGACTGTGACAGTCCTCACTTGACCTCTTAACCCTCCACATAATGGTGACAGCTTCACTGTTAGTGCTTCTGTGTACTTCCTCCTTACTGAATTGCACACATTTTACCCTACCTTGCATTTGTATCACCGATTTCCTTCCCATAGTCTGCTTGGCATTCCCATATTCCTTCTGTTCCACTCTTACTCGCAGACATGTTTCTCCTCCTGCTTTCACTTCTTTCCTCATCGCTCCATATTATTTTCACTCCATATGCTGTTGGCTTCTCTAATATCATGCTTCCACTCTATCCCCACCTCTCCTACATCCTTCTCACTTTGAACACGTCTCTCATCCACCAAATGCTTTCAGCTTGCTCACATTGTATCTCCTTGCTTAGTGGCTTCCCTTCCACTGCACGCTTATGACCTCACAGCTAGCAAGCACATCCTGCCTTTAGCCTCTCTCAACTCTCTTCCCCTCCCCTAAATGCCCCTCACCTCCTGCGGTTGACCTATACATCGTCAACCTTTTCCAGTTCTATTAACTGCTGCATCAACGTTTAACGAATCTGTCCTACTTGCTTAGGAATCCTTACAGATGTATGCATATCTCTAACCTGTCTTATACAGTGCTCTGACACCCATTAGGGCCTAGTTCATGCTTTATAAAACTACATAAATAAATGTATAAGGCTGTGCTTGGAATATATGGCTCTCAGTTATATATGCCCAGGCTCAGCCTTGGGTGCCCAGTACAGAATTCTTTGCCAAAGTACCATTTTATTTGGCTCAGGGGAGGTGTGAGATGGTTGTGTCTGAGTATATGATAATTGCACCTGGACATTCAAAGCTGCACTTAATCTGTGATGGCACCACCTGGGCCTGTGACGATCCTTCAGATGGCGTCACTTCTCCCCAGGGGAGAGCCCTTTTCCTTGAGTCTTTTGAGGTGAGGACGCTAACCAATATTTTGTTTTATGTGTTTAGTGTACATTTATATGGCAGCTATACACAAGTGTTTCCAGGTGCTAACCAATAGTCTCCCTAGGGGTGGTAACATGCCGGAGGATCTCATGGAGAGGAACTCTGCTCCTGGATAAAAGGGCGTAATTGGGAGGCACAGCCCCTGTAAAACCCCACCACATAGGCTGACGATAATGCCCAAATCTTATCAACATAAGATCACCTCCGAAACCATGTATTATTGTAAAACATCGAACCCTCCTGATGGCATAGGTACTGAGACGAATAAGTGCTAAAAAACACTACATTTGAGCGGGACGAAGGCTAGAACCGCTGCTGTTAAGTGGACGGACGTTACGCTGGGTCCGTCCCCGCTACTTAAACTGAACAGCATAGAAGAACTATGTTCTTTGTCATCCCCTGACCTGTCTGTCGATGACCCAATGCGATTCTGACATGCTGGAAGCTGTGATACAACCAGAAGAAGAGCCAGGTGACTGAGGAGGCTGCATTAAAACCAGGAAAGCTGATGCAGGCCTTCGGGAGACTGTAACGAGGCTCAACTCCAAGACTCAGAAGAGGTAAACGGGATGCCTGAGAAGTGTCTTGCGAGTAGGTTGGGAACCAGCGTGATAAACCTGCAGAGACTGAGAGGTAGTGGGATGACCTGTAGATGGTGGACAGTCTGGTCCGACAATGGTGAAGAGACCACCTATGGTAGGCTATGGCAGAACCGCCTAGATGACTATCAGGAGAGGGAGAAGGACCGTGAAGGATTCGTAACCTTTCACGGTGCAAACAAGTAGTCCGGCAGCTACCCCGAGGCGGTCCACAGCAACTCGAGTTGGAGAGAAGCGAGACACAGAGGACTACTAAAGGAAGAAATTGAAGTAGGAAGAGCGAACCGATGAAGAGTTCTTCGGGAGAAGGTAATGGGAATAGAGAAAACTGTTAACCATTTGGTGATACAGTTCCCAGGTCAATTCCACAAAAGGCTGATATGGGAAAGCCAAGAGGGACTCCAGGAATGGCTTCATCGTCCCAGTGGGGGCGGAGCAAGAGGTGCGCAAAACCCAGAGATTGTGAAAACCTCCATAAGGGAAGTGCACACCTTATTAAGATCTGTGAAAGACATTGGTGACACAATAATGGAACAATACCCCTAATTAGTTGAATAATAGCAACATTAGTCCCGTGATTCCAGAAGAGCCCTCGTCAGAGAACTGATGCGGAAGAGAAGCAGGAGGTGCACTTATGTACAGAATGCATACAAAGAAGACAGAAGGATAGGATGAAGTTCTATCTACTCCCACCTACTATTCCTCTAGTACTAGAATGTGCTGATGTGCCGCTTAACTAAAAGTAGACAGGATACGGAATAGAATTATTTACCACATTTCTAGTATGCACCTGAAAACAAATAATGTTTGGAGGCTAGAGCAATCTCCTGTTGGCAAAATGTAGTCAAACACGCTATGTTGAACATGCAGCATGTGACGTGACTAGCAGTAATAAAAATCAAGGGTAGCAAAATCACACACTAGGTCAGTTTACTCGCGGTAAAGATACAATTTGAATGACCTGTAGTTCTAATCTAATGTGTGTATATGTCAGTAAAAGATAATCAGATGCTGCATCAGGATCATCATAACAGATGGAATGACATTCGGAATGACACGAAGACTGTCCTAAAGAAAGTGGGTAAATTCACTTAAATACCACTGAAATCAGGCACCCCCGTAAGTGTATCCAAGCCTTCTTTGTCTTCCATGGCTTCATGATTGAAACACTAAATGTGAACAATTTAATGGTTCACATATAGAAGTTGGGTTATCGCATAACCCGTTTTCGCATAACCTGTTTTATAAAATCGATAAATCTGATTATCTTTTATTGACATCTACACACATTAGATTAGATCTACAGGTCATTAAAATTGTATCTTTATCGTGAGTAGACTGACCTAGTGTGTGTTTCTTCTACCCCTGTTTTTTATTACTGCTAGTCACGTCACACGCTGTATGTTCAACGTAGCGTGTTTGACTAGATTTTGCCAACAGGAGATTGCTCTTGCCTCTAAACATTATTTGTTTTCAGGTGCATACTAGAAATGTGGTAAATAATTCCATTCGTATCCTGTCTCCTTTTAGATAAGCGGCACATCAGCGCATTCTAGTACTAGGGGCATAGTAGGTAGAGGAAGCTAGAAATTCATCCTATCCTTCTTCTTTGTACGCATCCTGTACTTAAGGGCACCTCCTGCTTCTCTTCCGCATCGGTTCTCTGGCAAGGGCTCTTCGGGAATCACGTGAATAATATTGCTATAGTTCACTAATTAAGGGTATTGTTCCATTATTGTGTTTTTAAATTCATCCCTGGGACGAACTTTAGGCACCCAATTGTGTGTTTTTTAAAGACATTGGTGAACTAGCTAGGAAAAGGGAGTCATTCTCCCAGCCCCACAAGAATTTTGTGATTATTTCATTTTCTGTTGGGTTACAGCGAACCCGAACTTTTATGGAACTTTTATTTTGGACAACTCGAGAGGCGTTTTGATGCTTTGCATTCAGGTAAAGGGAGTCATTCTCCTGAATTACAAACAGTAGCTGGACTTTTTTTGTTTATTCTGACACAGACGCCCTGACAAGCACTCGAGTTTCTTTACTTTAGGTAGGGAAATCCCCTTGGCATTAGTGATAGATAGGTTTGGTTTTTCATTTAATAAAAGTCTATAGCAACTACTTTAGCACCACTTGGTCAGTCTCTTCCTTCAGTCTGTACCATGCATTTGATAGCATCTGACATTCAAGGATATACTTACCATGAGATGTCAGTACTTTGGCATTTGAGGCTGCACTTGGCATGTGATGGCAGTTGATGGTACTGCGTAGATGTAATTTGAATATAACTATATATGGCCTATGAGGCTTTACCTTTTGAAAGATAGTAATGAGGCAACTGAGACTAAAGTCAACATATGAATGCAGTATCTGCGCATACAAGACTGTTTTTAGCATGCAATGAAAATACCAGACATATGAGGTTTTACCCGACTTATGAGCCTCGAGACTGACCGTGACATGATAGCAACACCCATGTATTGCACATGATCACTATATCGACCTATAATTTGCAAATGATGATAGTACCTGTGCATGTGGTTGTATGATGGTGGACTTATTGCTGCATCTGAGGCCATCTTTACCAAATGATAACTAGACCAGACATGTAAGGCTGTAAGTGGCTTAAAGTTGTAATAATAATAATTGGCTATATGAGACTGTACTAACATGTGAAGGCAGTACTCTTGGCCTATGATGTAATATAATGTAATGTGGCCTTGTATAGGGCATATCTAACTTTTTTGCAGCCTTGTGTGTGGCTCTGCAAGAAACAACAAGGGGCTAGGGGTATTTGTGGGGTAGAGGGGGAGTTAGATGTAACACCGCAATTTCTTATGAGTTCAGGCCAGAAGTACCAGAGTACTGAGTTTTGCTAAGGTCTTACATAGTTTGTGGTAGTGTGTTTTATTTTCTGAGTGAAATCCAACAATTTATTGGAAGACCCTTCTGGGCAAAGATGTGAGCTTTGGCACTGTTCCATTGAATTAATGTTCTATTAAAAGGCACAAAGCTGCTGTGTACATAGTTGCATGTATGTGTAACATAACGGTGCAAGGAGATGGAAAGGTGAGTCGGTTAGTTGCTGGAATGGGAGGGGATTTTTTACCAATAAAGACTACTTTCTTCAGAGTTTTATTGCTAGACTGAGAAGTACTGGTGTATGTCCACTGTTGACCTTTGAGTGTAGGTTTTTGTTGTGTTGTTATCAATTAGTGTGTGGATTTGGTCCCGTGCAGGTTTCCATTTTATGATGGTTGTGAGATGGCTGATGGGCAAAAGTAGGGGAGAGTTACTTGTTTAAAGCGTTGTGCGCAGGTTATAACTTGTGTTGGTGAAGCTGGTCGAAAAGGATACTGTCTTTTTCGAGCTTGGTATTCTGGTCGGTCTCTACTCTGGTAGGTCTCTTTTCGGTGGAGATGCTTTGTGGTTATTTATGTTATTAAATATCTGAGCAGTAAGCAATTTGGGGGTTATATGGCCTTTTTTTGGAAAGTTCTGTTTATTGGTTTTTTCAACACTACAGAAAGAAACACAAGAGACATTACAGCAAATCAGACATCATGTGTGCAGTTTAAATAAAAAATTGCGTCATTTCCCCAATCAAACCCAATGTTTTAACGCAGATTCACATTATATCCTTCATTATTTTGGGTTGAAATCATTTTTATTAGCATTTTAACAAAAAAGCAGACAGCATTACGCTCAAGGTTCGGCTACATTGAGACCTCACCAAAGCAGGATGCATTGGCAAAGATAACCGATTCAGGTACATAGCAATACAACCCCCCCACCCACAACAGAACAACAGGGATGCATTGAGTCCAACTTTCAGCCGCCAGAGGCAAATGCAGTGTAAGCAATAGGAAAAGGGAGACCAGCAGTTGCTCAAGTCGTTCGTACACTCCCGCCCCTAGGGGCATTCCAAGAGTCCAATCGCAGGGCACGTAGAGTCTCTGTTGTGAGCACAAGCATATGTCAAAAGATTTCCCATTTCTGAAAGAAGGCCTAAACCTCATTCCCATCATGATAGACCACCTTTCAGAGGCCATTATGGACCACAAACGTGACCACCAATCTCCCACACATGGCATGTTGCAGACTTCCAAAAAGATGCTATAGTGGCCTTTGCAGCAAGGAGCTTCGCATGCACCAATTTCCAGCATTGGAAATCGGCACTGTGTGCGCTCCCCACAGGCGAGAACCCAGAGGAGGCAAACCCTCGGTTCCAGCGGTAATGAGATCCCCATAATGTAGTTAATTGAAGTCATCACCGCAGACCAGTATCAGCGAGTTTAAGACAATGCCACCATATATGTATATACGTACCCACCTCTCCACATCCCACTCCAACACCACCCACCCAGACTCTCGTTCCCCATGTGCCACATCCTATCCAGCGTTAAATAACCTCTTACCAGGGACTTGAACCCACCCTCTGAGTACCGGCCATTCTGTTTGCCCTCCTAAGACCCCTCCACGCCCCCCTCCGGTCCTCGGGGGAAGAACACATCCCAGGTCCTTACACCATGCATCTACATAGGACAGGAGAGAAACCCTGTCGTCTCCGCCCAGGCAGGAGTAAAGACTAGACATGACACCTCTGGAGGTAGTCAACGAGAAGACTAGTTTCTCGAAATTGCTAAGACCCCTGGTGGCTTCCTGCCTGTGGCTGCATTGTCCAGTGCCAAAGCTGCCAATATTGAAACCTGTCTTCCTCCTTCACCCCAAAGGTGTCCTGGCAGGATGCAAAGGAGCAAATCGGGCCGTGGTCAAATAGGTGCCCTAAGAATTATATCCTCCCGCTCTCCACCTGTAGAAGGCCATTCCATCATAGTTTGGTTGAAAGCCAAGATTAAAATGAATAAGGGATAGAGGGGAGGGGAAGCAGGAGAGTCCCAAACACACATTCACAGAGTCCCACGCTCGCATGGTTACCCCAGTAGATGGTAACTCGTAGACACTCAGAGGCCTGTCACCCTCAGGCACCCATGGGAGGTATCGGAGTGCCTTGCCCGCCACGTCCTCTTCCAGGCGACACCACATTTTAGTAGAGGAAGGGTTGATCCAGTCCTGAATCACCCATAATTGAGCTACCCAGTAATATCTCAATATGTCTGGTAGTGCCATATCCCCCGAATCCCTGGGCCTATAGAGCATGGCTTTGAGATGCGGGTTCCCTGACCCCCACCCAGACATACCCATAATTTCCTTTTGCAGCATAGCCAGTGAATGGGGTGGGAAATTAACCGGAAGTGCCTGAAAGTGGTACAGCAGCCTCGGTAGAATATTCATCTTGGTAGCTGCAACCCTCACAAGCCACAAGATGGCCCTCATCCCCCAAGAGTGCAGGTCCGCTTTAATGGTCTCAAACAGAGCAGGGAGGTTGGCTCGGAACCAGCCATTACAGCGAGACGTGAGATAAATCCCCAGATATTTAAGTTTCTCAGCCGCCCACGAGAACGGAGCTGTCTGCTTCAGAGTGTTCAAAGCCTCCGCCCCACAGGAGATTTTCAAAGCCTCACTTTTACTAAGGTTTACCATAAACCCTGATACCGGACAGAAGGCATCCATCAGCTTGGGGACCGAGGCCTCAGCCCTCGTCAGGGTCAGAAGCACATCATCCACATAGAGTGCGATTTTATGTGCCTCGCCCCTAAAGGGAATACCATAAATACACTCCTCTGGCCTGACTCTTGCTGCTCGGCAGCCAGTCAGGCCAAAGGACACTGATTCAGAAACCTCCCTATAGCAGCCTGGTCTGGTTGGCCTGAGGTATACAATTTACTGTAAAAGGTGTCAAACTCCCCCCGCAGGACACTATTGTTACTCAACAGCTTGCCCTCCCCATCCCTAATACCAGCTATCCCCCCGATGCAACCTTCTGCTTGAACTTCCATGCCAGGATCTTACCGGCTCTCTTCCCTACTTCAATCTTTGCTTAGCTCACAAGATCCTAAACTCCACCCTTGATGCTTCGATTATGAGACCCTGTTTCCCCTGATTCCACCTCTCCACTCTTCACTTCTTCCCCCAATAGATGGGTTTTCTCCCGTCTAAGTCGATTTATCTCTGCTGCTTTGGAAATGCACCCCCCACTTATGTATGCCTTCAATGTGTCCCGTTGAGTCACCTCTGCGACCTGTCCCACCGGGTTAGTCTGAAAGAACTCAGCTATCGCTCCCCTAACCTCCTTTCTCAATTAAGGGTCATTGAGGAGAGTGTGATTGAGTTTCCAACACTTATGACCTGCCTCACTCGGGGAATACTGAGACTCATGGTGATAAGTGCATGGTCTGAGAAGTCGATGGAACCTATATCGATGCTACTTACTTGGAGATCAACCCCCCCCCCCCACCCAGAAGTAGTCTATTCTGGAGTATATACGATGGGAGTGAGAAGAAAAAGTGTAGTCCCTCTCCTCTGGGTGCATGCGACGCCACACATCGACCATGCAAGAATCTGATAGCTGCTTAAGGAGAGTGGCAGAGGGATGCACATATCGCCAATAGTCCTGTTTAGACTCATCTCAATTGGGGTCAAAGAGCAAGTTAAAATCACCCCCCCAAGAATAATATGGCCCTTAGAGAACACCAACAATTCCCCCAATACCCCGCACAGGAAGCCACTTTTGGGCCCTACACCACACCAAGCATAACCTGGATACCGCCCAGAAGGCCTGTCGCAAAACGATATCTCTCTTTGATGTCGTATTTGGTCCCCTGAGCCTAAAACAGGATCTGCTTCCCTATAAGGATGTCCACTCTCTTTTATTTGAGGCGGTATGTAGTAAATCCTTTGAGTGTAGCCTGCCCACATCAACCCTGTGCAGATGCATCTCCTGAAGGAACGTGACAGCCACCTGCGAATGCCTCGGTCTATGTAGCTCTGATTCCTGGGATAGTTCTGTCCCCTGACATTATGGGACAAACATCTCAACTCCAACCCACCTGGAACAGTAATTGAAGATCTACCAGCTGCCCCTTTTTCCTCATTGCAAATAGGCTAGAAATAGCACCCCCATAGCGCCTCCCCCCAGGCTGAAATTACCGAAAATCCCCACAGGTAACAAAACAACTACAACTACAACCATTAACCACACCCCCAACCAATCAAAATAGCATCTGGCACACAGCCACTCATGTATGCCAAGGCTTCAAGGAAGAAGCAATTCTGAGGACTCTACACCACACACTGCTAGTCACCATGGGGTGCTTTGGGCAGACCCCGCCTTCTCCTTCAGGCTCCTGCCCCTCACTCACCTCCATTTTCTCTCAGTGTCTTTCTCTGTTGAGTGCTCAAGTGACATTCCCAGGATCTTCGCCCGACTCGTCCGGCGTCTTGCAGCGCCATTGCTTCCCCTACCATGTAAATAGTAGACGCAAGGGGAATGTCCACCGGTATGGGACCTGCTCTTGTCTGAGCTTCCCAGTCACTGGTTGAAACACCAGGGGGTTCTGGAGTGTAAGGGCGGTGAGGTCCTGAAAAATGAGGAGTTTGTGCTTGCTATAGGATATCTCCCCCATTGATTTATAGGCCTGCAGGGTCTCTTCCTTACTAGTGAAGGCATGGAATTTCATTAAAATGTCCCTAGGCTGTCCACGTGGACCCTTTCAAAGGGGACCCACCCTGTGCTCTCTATCCAGTATAATGGGATCCACGGAGACGTTGAGGAAGGTATCCTTGAGGAAATGGAGGACCCACGCCTTCAGATCTGCACCTGTGCTGATTCTCTAGATCCCCAAAAGTGGAGATTAGATCCTCAGTGCCCTGCTTGGCTCCAGCTAGTTCCCCTTGCAAATGAATAACGTCCTCCTGGAGGGAGTGGATGGATTCTTCAGCATCTCCCAGTCTAGTATTAACTTGCCTCAGGTCTTTTGATAGAACAACACGCGACGTCTGCAGCCCCTCCGTCACCGTGGCGATATCCTTCCAGACACAGGCAGAGAGCTTCTCCTCCAGGTAGTCATACACTCAAGTACTAATTTACAAATAGTGTGGGGTGATGTTCATGAAAAAGAAAAGTGTTCACAAAATTATGTCAGGATATTCGGGCCGTTGGCCTCCCTTCCCCACGTTTTAAGCATGGGACAAGGCGTCTCACTCGAGCAAAGCACACACTCTGGCTTCTGCGGAATGAGGATACAGTTCTATTTTCACAGTTCAAGACCTCCTGTGTCCAAGTCTCTTTGATTCTTGCAAGTTTCTTGACTCAGGGGGCCTGGTAAACACAGAACAATACATAAACGTTATTTTCCTTTTTATTAATATTTCAAGTTGGGTATTCACGCTGGATCCCCCTCAGCCGGGCTCAGATCCCTTTCAAACTATGCTCATATAAACTTTTCTCCCCGGATCCACCTCAGACGGGCTTAGATCCCTTTCATTCACTCGATTAGTCTCACTCAGCCGGGCTCGGACCAATTGTGATGTACTTTAAACTATCGAAGACTTTCGAATTTGCACAGGATTTAGCAATACCCGTTGCATGGCCACTTCGATATCAGTGTTGCTTTTTCTCACACTCAGCATCAGTTGGCTACCTAACAGAGACCTTCGAATGAGCGCCAAAGTGGCACCTGACCACTCTGTGTATGATATCTTGGGTTGCCTCCCAAAGTTCAGTTATATCTTTGGTTCCAATTATATCTGCAGCACTCTTTGCAAAAGCCTCACTCACTGTTCTCTTTGTACAATGTTGCTGCTTGCAACCTTTGTTCAAAACACATGCTGGTTTGGTATCAGTCTCTCCGTCTCACCGGCTATGCTGTCTTTTCTGACGCTGTTTTGTTGTAGGAACTAAGGACAGTACCACATTGGCAATCGCTCCGACACACTGTGCAGGTTTGATCAGCCCTAGTTCCTGGTCTTCGGTTTCTTACTTTCCAAGGCTCACAAAATTAACAGGTTTTAGAGGTCACAAGTACTTCCCTCCTTGCGACTCTCTCTGGTCTCGCCGTCTTTCTTCTTGTATTAAACTGCCGTCTTGGAACTGCTGGTTCCTCGTGTGGTTTGCCTCGCCCAGAGTGTGCTTTCATGCTTCGCCTTTTATCCGTGTGGAAAAGTGTAATGGAAGTCAGGTGTGTGTAATAATCTGTGATTGCCTGACCTTGCCTGTCAATGGTGTTGCGACATGTCAGGTATACGGCTCTTGGGTTAGTCCGTTGTCACTCATGGTGAACTGTCCGCGAGAAAGTGTTTGTGTCGGGGAAAGTGGGGGGTTGAGTTCCTAGGTATCCTACCTAGTAGGATGGGGAAAAGGTGTAGTAGGGAAGGGGATCCCCCAACTCACCCTGCGGTGTCCCTCTTCCACTCCCCAGGGATCCCCCATCCAGGTAATCCTCCCACACTGGTCCACCCCCAGGAACTGGATCAAAAAGCAATGGCCGTGTCCTGGCCACCTGGATGGCAGATCCCTGGGGACTGGCAGGGGAGGCACCTTCAGGTTCCTCACATAGGGTATCACAAAGTGGTACAGTAGATGCAGCAACACCACTATCATGAGGAGCACCGCTCTATCCATCATCGACAGGTGCAGCTTCTTCCAAAGCTCCATAGATTTCTCAATCCCATAGTATGCTCTTTACTGTGTTCATTTTGTGCTCCTTCTTGGTTTCATGATATACTTTTTCTCCTAGGTACCGGAAAGTGTCCACGGCCCACTGTAGCTCCAAGTTCGGCAGACACTGTTGCTCCACTCCAACAAGACCCACCAGGGGGAACATCCTCAACATATCTTTACTTATAGTTATGCCTCAAAGCCTTGCAAAGCCCTTCAGAACCTCTAGAATGTTTAATAAATTGGTCTCTGGGTTTTGTACATAGAGCAACATGTCAGCATAAAGCAAGACCACGTGCCTGCGGGACCCTGGTGTGCCTGTGTCTGCAAAGTATGCTCGGGCAAGCATCACAAGGGGCTGCAGGGCCAGGATAAACAACATGGGAGAAAGCAGACACCCCTGCTTGGTTCCCTTGCATAAATTCTACTCATCTGAGACCTGTCTCCCAGTCCGTAATTGGGCCGTCGGGCCTGCATATATCAGTTTTATCCACTGCAAAAATCACTGGCCCACCGGAAACGCTGCAAGACAATGCACAGCCAGTCCCACTGTAGGGAGTCAAACACTTTAATCGCGTTGAGCGAAGCCACAGCATAATCTAACTCTATGCTAATAGTCCTTTCTATTATGTGGTGCAACCAACGCAAGTTCCAAGCCATGTTTCTGGCCGGGACAGGCCCCATGTGGTCAGGGTGTATGAAGACTCCTACCTCATTCCATAGGTGGTTCGCCAGGAGCGTTGTGAGGATCTTGCAATCCTGGTTGATCATTGGGAGCGGTCTATAGGAGCCGCACTCCATCAGAGGCTTATTGGGCTTATGAATCGGCAGTATGAGGGACTTCCTCAGGCTAGCAAGTAGCCGACACACCTCAAATGCCTTCTCTAACATCTGCAAGAGTGTGGGCGCGAGCTCATTCACATACCTTTTGTAAAATTGCCCCGGGAGGCCGCCTGTCCCCAACGTTTTACCCAAAGGCAGCAAGAGTATGACCGCCCTCAATTCATCTTCAGTAGGTGGAACGTCAAGCACCTTGACCGGCCCTTGTTCCAAATGGGACAGCCTAATCTACGCCAGGGCATCCTCTATGTCCCTTGCGCAGCCTTCTGAGTTGTGCCATATAACTGGTGATAAAATCTACTAAAGACTAGGGTGATCTCGCTCTGGGCCCGCCACTCTATCCTGCACTCATCTTTGATCGAGCAAATCATTTTCCTCTTCTATTTGTGACTTAGCCAGGCCGGTACGCTCCCTTGTTGATCACGTTGTTTGTGAAATTTCTCCACATATCTAGCATAATCATATTTCTGCAGTCACTCCCAATCAGATAAGCATGCCTGCCAGAGCTTGATAAGCTGCCTCTCATGCCCCACAGTTCGGCCTTCCCCATTTCCCAGTTCTTCTATCTCTGACTCCGTTCTGGAGATGCCATTTAACAGGTCTTTCCTTATACCACCCATTTTCCCAATGGCGTTGCCCCTCATTACCACCTTGAATGTTTCCCATAAGGTCCCTGCGCTGTCCACACTACCAGCATTAAGAGCAAAAAACTCCTCCATCTTGTGTCCCATATGTACATGAATGGCTCATCAAGCAGGGCTTCAACGTGGGGACTGGGGGCCTGCACGCAATCCTTTGCCACATTACGACCATTGGCACATGATCAGAGAGGATCCTTGCTTTATATTCGGCTGCTACAAATTCTCCTAGGGATTCAGTGCCTGTGAACATGTAGTCGATACACGTGTGTTAAGATGGATTTCTGAACTCTGACCAGGTGGGCAGAGGTAGGTTCACAAGGCCAGCCTAGTTTCTTAGAACAGGGTAACCTTCTGGGGAAGCCAGACCAATCAAGGTAGCTATGGCGGCGGTCAAGACTGGGTCTCAGGAGGGGTGAGGGGGACTGAAAGACCTCAGTAAGCACACAGAGTAAAGGACACTTACAAATCACTCCCAGTCAGGTGTATATATATCAAATACACAAATACATTTATTCCAAGGCCTTTGGAATTCAACACACAGTAAGAGAATCACAGCAATACTATTAACAACACAATCATATCTATAGACATATATACAAGACCAAGGGGGTCCAAAGGATGAATGCACCTAATGGGTCCACAACCTAAACAGGGAAGGAAGCAGGCAGTGCAAATAGTCTTTAGGCCCTTCTGCATCAAACACAATCCTAACTGAACGGCAGTCCAATCCCTAAGATGAGGGGAACCTAATGCTCAAATGTACTTGCGAAGCTGGCGCACGCGGTAGTTAAAATGGGCAAAGCAGAGTCTTTTGTAGCAGCTGTAGCAGCTCAGGAAGGTAGGTGAGGTGATGCAGAATAGGTTCCCACTATTCGATGAGGGCCTCCACTTGAGGACAAAGTCAATTCCAAGAGTTGGGAATAGTTCACTAGTTCACACTAGCAGTGGAAAGGAGAGGGGCCCTCAGGGGCCACCCATGCATAAAAATGGATGGATGTGGTAGGGGCCACCGATTAGGGTTCCAATTACTCACCAACCCCGGTGCACTCCAGACCAAACTTCGGCAGTCAAGTCCACTTCGGTTGCAGGTTCAAATGCAGCAATCTCACGGCTCTGCGGCTTTCAGCGACGAAGATACAGCGTTGATTCCCCTATGGGAACAGTGGCAATTTCTCCACTCCTGGTGTATTGATCAGGCCAGTTCCGCTGTAGCAGGCTTTAGAGCACAGAGGACCACAGCTGCAATGAACATAAGTTCGTCACCACTGCTGGGCGACACGGCAACCGCATAAACTCCGGTTTGGGCACACTCACTTTACTCCAGACCTGGGAATGCCAAGTGTACGAAAATTCGGTGTGAGAGTGCCGTGAACACAGAGCTTGCGATGTGTCAAGTTTCAAGGGCCTCCTTGAAACGGCGGCGGTATCAGGGCAAAACGTCTGCGTAAGCTGGTCAGTCCACTAGTTGGCCCATGGACACTTCCGAAAAGGCTTACTTGCAGGTTAAGATGAAGGTGGCAAGAGTTGGTCCCACTTTTCTAATGGGTCCAGCGGGTCACTATCGGTTCCTCGTCTCAGCTTCTTAGTTTCAGGATACTTGGATCCTATCCTTCGGGGCCCTCTCTTATCCAGAATCTCCTTTGTGCCAAAAACGAAGAGGACCCAATGGGAGATCTGCTTACATACATCCCAGTCCACATCCTGGAGGCACACACACAAGGCATGCAGAAGCCTGTGAAAGCTTGGCGTTTCGTGGGAAAATGCATGCCCAAATAAGGACTGACCCGGGTCGGCTCGACCTGGGGAAGGTGAAGGGGCAAGATGGCCAAAGGAAGGAACAAAGAACCTTGTGGCGTGGGCATTTTGGAGCCAGGCCACCTAACCGTGCCAAACACGGTATATGCGGTTTACCTGGCAAGAAAGGGTTAAAAATATGCTTAATGATAAACTGTCACCAGCCCTGTCCAAGGCATATCTGCACTTCTCCTAAAAAATCTTTAGAATATCAAGGGCCTTTGGAAATGACTAGACCCAAGTGCACTGTACTGTAAGGTACCTTGTACACTTGTTACATGTTGCAGAAAAGTTGCAACATGGACAAGGACTAAAGGAAACAAGTCTCCCAGTACTGACTGTTTTTAAGGGCATGTCAGTTTTCCCATAAAAAGTGAGCGAAAAGTCCAGAGGAGTGTAGCAGAAGGCTGGGCTCCTCTGGTAAAGTCAGACTATGGTGTTTAAACAAAGCAAAAAGTTGGAGGTACACAACTGGAGGGAAAATTACACATGAAACGGGAATCTTTCCTAACAGCGTGTGTACCCTGTGCGGGCTAGAATAGTAAGAGGTCCTCCATCTGTCCTCATGCAGCTGCCTACAAATGTCTCCCAGCTCCTGCAGCAGGGTGCCTAGTATCTTCGCTGGTGGTGCCGGCCTCCTATATCTAGCATATGACATGTCCAGCCTAGGCTCTAAGGTGCTATTGGAATTGCCTCCTCATAGCCACAAGGCCCCCCTGTATGGCGCCAATCTAGTGTGCAAAGACTTAAAAAAGTAGTTAGCATCCGGATTGGGGGTATACATGTTGATGATACAGACCTCTTGTTGCTCCACAAACCCATGCTCAATAACCATCCTGCCCTCATTGTCGCACTTAGATTCAAGCAACTGGAAGGGTACAGACGTGCCACCCATGTAAGTGTGCATCTGGCGTATGCTGAATAGGCAGATCTGTACACGTGCCCCCTACACTTCCTAATAATCGTGGCCTGCCTGACAGCAGTGAGATCTGTCTCCTGTAGCATTGCTATTTGGACTCAGTTTCCAAGCAAATATGTGTACAGCCTGAGTGTCACTCTTCCCTGCTCTGGCTATTCAAAAGGTTCCTCGATGCCCCACAGTTTGTCATCTTGGGCCAAAGCCCCCCAGTGTTTCCGATGTCCATCAGGTCACTGTATCAGATCATCCACGGACTGGGGGCTATCCCCATCGTGTCCATCCAGGCATGTGCCCCATCCGTGCTGTCGAAGAAGTGCGAGTTGACATTGTGGAGAACCTTGAGTCTGACTGGGTAGATCAGCATGCATCTGAGGCCCGCTTGCCGAAGTCGCTCCTTGGTGGGTCCAAACTGCGCCCTCTGTTTCTGCACTTTCAGCGACCCCCCCTTTCAATGGCTCCACCTTGTATGGAGAATGCAGGGATTGTCTCCTTGTCTCTTTAGTTTAGACATTTTGCAAACATTGGCCGTGGGGGTGCCCCGGCACTGGTTTCCTGGCTAAGGATCGGTGTGTGCGCTCTACAGTAAATCCCTTTGATAAGATGCCTGGCCCGACTTCTTGCAGCAGCAGATTTTCCACATAAATCATGGGGTCGCTCCCCTCTGCCCCCTCAGGCAGACCCAGGGTCCTAATGTTATTCCGGCACGCTGTCCCTTCTGCGTCCTCAGCCCTATTTTCCAGAGCCACCACCTTCATTTTCAATTCCATCACCTCCAACAGGCTCCCATAGATATACTGCTTGTTCTCGTCAGCTTGCTTCTCCATTGATTTCACTCTGTCTGCAAGCGCTCGGACATCCTGCCTCCTCCCGCCGCCGCCGCCTTCAATGATGCATTCTCATCCTGCCTGTTCTGCCCGCAGCTCCCGCCAGCCGGACGGCTGCCTGTACCTCTGGGCTGCTGCTGCAGCGGTCTCCTCAGTTGTGAGCATGTCAGGTAGCTATATATCCTTGGTGCTTCCTGCAGGTTTGGCGCGATGTCCTGCAACACTCTCAGCAGCCTCCGGACACCGGGGCAGCAAGCACATTTTCTCCCTCTATTGTGCCAGTCAGTTCAGGGCTGCTCTCCTCTGCACTGAGGACGCCGTGCTGACCGGTGCTGCTTCCTGAGCCATCTGCACACACTGGGCAGAAGTCACAGCAGTTTTCCCTGGACTTCATTTGGTTTACAGTGTTGGAGAGCTTATCTTTTATCAGATCCAGTGGGAGCTCGGAGCGGGCACGTCTTTATCACATGGCTGCTGGTCATGCCCCCCATCCCTCCGGAGGGTTGTGTGTCCTTGTTTGTTTTTCTGATGGTTTCCATTGAATCTTTGGGTGCAAGTCTATGATGGCTATTTGTGGAGAGCGGTCTGGTTTTGTTCAGTTGGTTTAGTCTTTTGGGATGCAGTGCAAGTATTACAGGTATATATTATGCTTCTGGTTGGTACATCAGACTCGTCTTAATGAATGGATAAGTCGGTCATCAACTGTTACCCTTATATCCCATCCCCTTTCCTCTATACTTCTGCGACGAGCCATGGGATGAGAATAGTAATGGAGCCTGTTGCCCAGCAGCAGTGAATTAATTCAAATGGACTTTCCTGCCATTGCTGCGTGCATGGGCCACGCCGCCCGCCATGCCCACCCTTAAGCATGCATTCTTCGCACAGGTCAGTCCCTTTCTCCGAATTGGACAGAAATTAACCTCCGCAGAGCAGCCTTGCGACTTGTGACCAAAATGTATCTCGTTTTTATCCTCTGTGCCAATGCCCAGTGGCTTTAAACTTTGTGCGAGTTTCCCATGTAGCTTCTCCTCCAGGGACCTGCTCAACCTGTGTTTGGTTTGTCATGGAGTCCGACATCTCTGTAAAGCGTGCAACTCCTTTTCTCAGAAGTGACTTTGTCAGAGGCTCAAGCACTGAAAAGAGGTTCTCAAGACCACGCCTGCACAATGAATCCACATTCACATAAAAAACAGACACACAGTAAGGGAAACTACATTCTCATGGGCACCTCAGTCAGGAGATGTCCTAAAAAACATAATTGACCGAGCGGGGTCTGTAAGAAAGGCATGTTATGAAAGCAAGACAGACACAAGTGATCACAGTTCAGGGGTGTTTATTAAACTGTAAAATGTGTGAGATAAATGCCTAAACAAACCCTAAATCTAAGATGGGAGCAAGCTACGGCCATCAAAGAATAATAATATAGTCCTAATGGAGTCTAGTCAAATAAAAGGGGCCTATACTTTAAAAAAAACAACTATTGCCAATCCTTACCTCTATGCTGCAAAATAGTGTGGGGTAATGTTTCAAAAGAAAAGAAAGAAGTGTTGACCAAATGATAAGTCATATATGTTATGGCCATGGTCTCCCTTCCCCACGTTTTAAGCATGAGACAAGGTGGAACCCTTGAGCACAACACATTCCTGGGCTTCTCTTGCACAAGCTCACAGTTCCTTCCCTCTATATCAGGCCCTTCTGTGCCCAAGTCTATTCTCATGCAAATTATCTTGCTTTAGATAGCCTGATATACCAAAACAACAAAATAAAAGTTTCTTCTGTTAACCTTCACGTAGGGTAATTACTCTTCAAACTTGGATCCCCTCAGCCGGGCACCGATCCTCCTCTTAGTAGTTAGCCTCCCTCAATCGGTCTCAGACTAACCACTCACTGTGGACATCCCTCAGTCGGGTTTATACTTGTCGTCACAATGTTGTTCAGTTAGCTACTTCACACTTTTGTCTTGACATCCCTCAGTCGGGTTCACCGTCTTGCAATAAAGTTCCTTATTTGCAACTTTCAAAATTCTCAATGTCTTTATAAACAACCACCTTTTTGTTACGTCCCCCTCATATGAGCTCAGACCTTCCTCAGCACGTTCCTCCTTTAAATAACGACTTCTAAAGGGCGATCATGTCTTGCAGGGTCACTTTGTTAGCCTGTGGCAAGGGTGTGTTTATTTACAATAACCAGTTTGCACAGCTTTCCTCTCCACCGGGCGCAAACGCCTGTCTCACAATTCCCTTAGTCAGGTTCACACTTTCCACATTTCACAATTTTTACAACGTGTCAAGGGCTTTCGATTGTACAAGGGGTTTGGCTTGATCCTTGTATGACCACCTTGACACCTCACGCCAGACTTCTATATGGCCTCTTGGTACTTGTAGTTTCACTATTTTTCCATTCGATACTTTCCTTGTTCAGGAGAGGGATACCAGCCAGAGACCTTCGTATGAACCCCCACTTGGCAACAGACCACTCTATCTCTGGTACCAAGTTTGTTCACAAAGACCTCTGTCTCTTAATCTTCTTAATGTTGCCACTGCAGCTTTGAGTCTAACATAGTCCGGCCCACTATCAGGTTCCTCCAACTCACCGGCTGTGTTGAACTCGTTGGCGTTTCTTTTGTCGCTCGAGTCAAAGACGGTACCGCAATGGCAAATGCATCTGTCCACCCTGGCTATGAGTGCGGAAGGGTTCCATGTATTGCTGACATCCGTCACACCATTCGCCAGCTGCGATTCCCGGTCTTATGTTTGTTTTGTCAGAGGCTTTGTGGGTCTGGTTTGAAAAGGGCAAGGGCAAATCCCTCTCGATGACCTTTCAGGTCTCGCCGCCTTTCTCCTCCGTTTGAACTGCCGTGCTGGAATAGCCATTTCCTCGTGCATTCAGCCTTGCTCAGAGAGTGCTCTTGTACTCTGCCTTTTATCCCAGTGGGGAAGGGAAAGGGCAGCCAGGTGTGTAGTTTTTAGCAATTGCCTGACTCTGGCTGACCCTTGTGTTGGGACATGTCAGGTAAACGGCTTTGATACGACTCCCTTGTCGCTCACAGGGTGCGAAAGTGTTCGTGTTGGAAACGAGGGGAGTAGAGCTTCTATGAAACTTCCAAAAAGTCCGAAAAGAAAAGACTGAACGGGAGTTTTGGCCGAATTTCGAAAAGTCCAAATGGCCAAAAAGTTAGATCAAATCCCCCATTAGTGTGCAAGAGTGCAGGGGCTGCGGGGGTGTCCCCCGCCGCCTTGTTCACTATACTGTGAGTGAGGGTTGCAGGGGTGTCCGCCGCAGCCGATCCCATAAAAAGGTTCTAAAAAAAAATTGAAAAAAAGGAAAGGACCCTGCGGTGCCGGTTCTCGATCACGGAAGTGAAAGGGAACAGGCTTCGTAAGGACACAGCGTGTCAGCCGCACACAGTGAAGTGTGCCGTCGCAAGGTAAGTAGGGGGATGGGGGTGTGGGTGGGGTAAAAGTCTGAATGTTTAGGGGAGAGAAAACCGAAAGTTTTTTTTCCGAAAAATAACTTTTGGTCTTTTCTCCCTGGAATATTTTAGCCACGGGCTTCCAACCACAATCCGAGTTTCTGAGTATCCTCTTGGACAGGATGGGTTAAAGGTATCAAAAGGAAGGCGAAACCGCATCTCACCCTTCAGTGTCCCACTTCCACTCCCCGAAGGCCCCCCATCCAGGTGATCCTCCTGCAATGGTCCACCCCCAGGAACTGGATCCCAATAGTGATAGTCGTGTCCTGGCCAACTGGATGACAGATCCCCAGAGACAAGTAAGTGAGACACCTTCGGGTTTCTCACGGTCCTACAGACTTTTTCCCTACCGATCATGGGAAATCCACCAGACCACAAGCTGAAGTCCTTTCGGAAAGCCCTCTGGTACGCCATTCCGGTGCCTCCATGAGCAACCAGACCAGGAGGGGTGATCCGCGCCATGATCGAGATGCTTCAGCCAGCGGGACTCCTGAGCAAATTGCATCAGAGGGGCCCCCCACACCCTAGAAAAGCCCATTCTACCACCGGTACTAAACATAACTTCAAGGCCTCATCTGAGGCTCATCATACCACAGACTTCTCTGGTATACATCCTAAGATCCACAGGCTCAAACTGATCCGTGGACATACAACACCTCAGGCAGTGAACACCCAAAGAGCACCGCACTGAGACATCAGGGCAAGAGCATGTGAAACCCTCAATTTACAACCGAGCATCCATGTCCGGATCCCACTTAACATGACTAAACAATGGAAAAACAGGCCTAGAAAAGGGTGGAGCCCCGGAACTCAGATCAAATGCTGACAGGGAACCCTCAGGACACAGTTCCCACAGTCAAGCATGTAACAATGTTATCTGTATGTGTCCCAGTTGGGTAGTATAGCCAATAAAACAATGTCTGTACATCTTCTTGTCTGAGTTTGTTGGCTCCAGTATTGCCCTCGTTGGCACCATGGCACCTGTCTGAGAGCCTTATTTCAGCTCACCCTTTTGAACACAACATTTGAGACAATCAGCACTGTGCTGCATGCCAGGATCTTCTTCATTCAGCAGGCTGTCCCTTCCAAGCAAGCCTATTTTGACAACTGGGCTATGACACAGAACCCTCCACCACCCGGCACTCATGACCGGTCCAAATATGGGATCCCTTTTTGAGGATATTATTGTGAAGGTAATTCCACAATTAGAAGGGCCACCTACTTCAAAACACAGTAATGAACCACAATCAAAAACAGTTGTGCCATCAGAGACAACAACGCTGGCAGTAATGGCAGGTGGTACCTCCCAGGCACAAACCAGTTCAGTTCTACACCCTCCTTGTTGCATCCCTACTACTGAGGAACAAACCTGCCCAGCTCAACTGGGCACATATTGTTGAGACAGATGACCAGAAGACATTTTTAAATCGTAAAACCCTTTAATGACAGATTATCGGATATTATGGAATTCCTGGAGCACCCCAGGCTGGTTGCCCCACCCATAGCAATATGCAATACGTGTCCTTGGTGATGTTCTAGTTCAAAAGGCAAGTAAATGTGAATCCCACCACAATGAACAAGTCTGAGAGAAGCTAAGAAATGAAGGAAAGACCTGCATAGTATCCACCCAGCAAATAAAATTCTGGATGCAAAGTAGTGCCAAATGGCAAATTAAAACTGTGTGTCAGTTCAAATTGGCCGGTACAATCAGGGGTGATTTATCTTTCCCTTGCACAAGATAAACCACCATCCTCTTGGATACCAGCATCAGACCAGATGGTCTTAAATCCCTCAGGAAAAGAGGAAAAGTACCTAGGCTCCTTGGGTAAAAAGGTCTACACAAATAGCACGCTATACTTGTAACAAGCCAACACAGACACAATTTTAGCAACCTGCAATAATACATTTTGGAAGGAAAGGAAGTATTTTGTATTAGATGTGAAGGCATCATGAAGCAAGACAAAGACAACAGATTCAAGATTCAAACAAAACACTTTTATTAACTTAAATGTCAGGATGGTGTAAGGCCTAACTTGCCCTATGCTAAGGTGGGAAACTAAGGATAATCCGAGTCAGTTCAACTTAAAAGTCTGTGTGTGTCCAAAACCTATACTTGCCCTCGCAACTAAAGCTAAGCAATGTGTAGGGATGTCAGCAATAAAAGAAATAATGTTCCAAAGAATGTTCTGAGCTTCTTTCAGCTCTTGGCTCACTTTCCAGCTCTCCTTTCCCAAGTTCAAAGCAGTTCCAAAAAGCCCAGGGGTTCCCTTCCCCAAGTAGACAACTTGGTTCCAAAAATGGCCTCAGGGATCCCTTCCCCAAGGTGACAACACAGTTCCAAAAGGGAATAAGGGTTCCCTTCCCCAAGGCGACAACACAGTTCCAAAATGGGCCTCAGGGTTCCCTTCCTCAAGGCATCACCTCTTCCAGCTTGCCAACTCACAATCAGTTCAAGTCTCTTAATTCACAGCAGCAGTTGCAGGTTGACTTTCAATCCTTCTGGCTTTTCAACAAATTGCTCTCTTTCACATTAACTTCAACAATCTAGTTCACAAGTGAAGATTCTTTATCTTTACTCTTCTTGGCTTTTTCCAGACAGGGTATACTCAGTCTAGACAGAGTTGTCGGACCACACGGTCTGTCCATTACAGGTCGTGCAACAGATAACCCTAGGCTTTCTTGCCCATTCAGGTTTCTCTTCCACTGCAACTATGCTTTGCTTTAAATTTGCTTTGGATTTTCCTTGACAGTCTCTTGGCTTTGCTACAGTGTGTTCTTCCACCCAACTCACTGCATGGTGCTCGCTCTCTTCCACCACTTTGCTTTCACACTCTTCCTCAGTGCTCACAACTTGCTGTACTGTATGCATAAAGAATCATTTCATAAGTGCTCATTACTTGTTTTACTGTATTCATTCTTTGTCTTTAAATGTTCATCACATGCTTTTCAAACATGTTTAGGTTTGTCAAAGCTTTTCTTTAGTTCGGTATTCAAT
Organism: Ambystoma mexicanum; assembly: GCF_040938575.1. Taxonomy (NCBI): domain Eukaryota; kingdom Metazoa; phylum Chordata; class Amphibia; order Caudata; family Ambystomatidae; genus Ambystoma; species Ambystoma mexicanum. The sequence continues at coordinate 600,711,108 of NC_090924.1, forward strand.
AATGTTTGCTTCAAATTACAGTTTCTCTCTTTATAGTTCAGCGTTTGCTCAATGCTCAAAAATCCCTCATTTTGGGCTCACCAACACTTGCACACATGGTTCAGTTCAGCCGGCATTCTCACATGCCCAATTGTAGCCTCAGGAGTACCCCGGTACGAGTGTTCCCTTTAACTCACTCACTGGTCCTTGGCGGCTCCTCCAGGTGTCCTCTCTCTTCTTTTTCCTGGCTTTCGCTGGCTCCGCGCACACCTTTCGGGAGCTACACGAACATCGCTTGCATTCCACAAGCCGAAAGCACAACACTCAAACAGCTGTGACTTCACAGGGTACTTAGAAAAAGCACAGAGCAGAGATGGATGGGGACAGTCTTCCACTGCACCCCACAGAAGAGTAAGAAATCCTCAAAACAGTTTTTTGGGACAACTTTATCTCAGTGTAAGAAATCAAATCTTTGAGGATACAGGGGTCCAGCAGCATCCAACTACAGATGGGGCAGAACAAACCTTCAGGTTCCCAACCTCTCCCCATGGTATCCCTACAAAATATCCCCACCAAAAATATTGGCGTACATATGGCCGTTTGTCTCGCCATAGGCAATATTTTGGGGGGGGGGGGATTATTTGTGGGAGCATGGGTTGCGGGGGTGTCCCCCGTAGGGTCCATGGGTCAATATTGCCGGAAAAATATGGCGATATATTTGGATCGCGATATTTTTGCGGGGATATTAACACATGGAACCCTCCCCACCCTCTTCCTCAACAATTTTCATTGAATATTCTTGAGGACCTTCAAAAACATTTAAAACTAGATGCAATATAGAAGATACCACTGAATCAGGTGGACAAGCATTACTTCTCTCGTTTTTTTGCTCTTCGCAAGAAGGACATGACTGAGTGGAGGACAACCTTCGATTTGTCTGATGTCAGCGAATTCTACCAAGGAGAGTTTTAAGCTGGTTGCCACAGCTCTAATTCTCTTGGCCCTAATGCAAGGGATTGGATATGTGACTTGGCCCTCCAAGCTGTCTATATGCACAACCCGGTATGGGAGTCTCGCAGGAAGTATCTCAAATTTTCAATTATGGATTCCCAATACAATATAATAATGAATAATCAATAATCGACTACAAATATAAAGTGATCCCTTTTGGTCTCATTTTTGCCAAAGGAATTTTACATTTGGGTCTCAGAAGGATTCATATGTACCCCTGTCTGGATGATTGGTTGATCCAAGTTTTGACATCTATGCAACTCCAAGGCTCAGTTGTTTGGACTCTCTTTAGGGTTTGACGCTATGCCTTATTGAGAACCAAGAGAAATCAGCAAGGAATCCTACTCAAGGAATCAAAAACAATGGATTAATCTGGGACTGCAAAGTGGGGAAATCTTCCAATCCCGTGGAAAGGATACATCATCTGAAATTAATTTGCAAAGAATTTCTGAACAACAGCACCTTGTCGGCATTGAAGCTTCAGAGATTGCTTGGTTTTATGGCTTTGTGTATTCTGATGTTTCCTCATGCAAGGCTACCTATAAGGCATGATCAACTTCAAAACATGAGTCACTAGTCTCAAGAAAATCAACCCAGTTAATTCATAGTGCCACAGCGATGTACACATTCTGTCAGGTTTCACAGTAGTTTGGGATTAGTAGGTCTTCATTGGGATACAATAAATTGTTAGGGGCTTACTGGTTAGTTCAGGTTTTTATTATTAAATATGCCTTAACTCCTATTGCATCCGGGTTTTCGTAAAACTCTTGACCTGGTTCAACAGTATTTTTGGTGGAAAACCATGAGAGTGGATGCATTAAATTATGTTAAGAACTGTGAGGTTTGTGCCAAGGTTAAGAGTTCATGCAGGTAGCCGGTTGGACTCCTAGAACCTTTGCCAATACATTAACATCCATGGCATACTATTATGTTGGATTGTTTGGTTCGATCTGCCATTGGACCATGGTTGTTCAGTTGTATTAGTGGTGGTTGATCAGTTAACTAAAGAAACTCACTTTATTCCAGTAAAAGGTGAAGCTTCTGCGACAGTTCTGGCGCAAAGATTCTTGCAAGAAGTTGTTCGTTTGCATGGATTTCCTAGTACGGTCATTTCTAACCGAGGATCACAGTTAATTTCAAAGTTTTGGAAGGCGTTTTGCAAGGAGCTTGGCATGGAAATTCAACCAACCTCTGGATATCATCCTGAAGCCAATGGTCAAGTGGAATGAGTCAACCAAGGGTTACAAAAGCACCTTTGTTGTTTTTGGGAGGATGGGTGGATCAGCTATGGTTGGCGGCGGTCGCTTGTAATAATTCTAGGAAGGATTCCACGTCTATGTCACCCTTCTTTTATAGTAGGGGTTTTCATCCTCGTTTTCTTACAGAATTGGTTCAAAAAGACATTTCCAGTCCGGCTGTGGAGGAGAGGTTACAGACCATGAGGAATGAATTAGAAAAGAAAACTAAATCTTTGCAATTGAGTAAGCAAAATTACAAGAAATATGCTGATAGAAAACATAACATCAGTCCTGAGAATGAGATTGGAGATTTGGTTTGGCTTTCCACCAGATATCTAAGGTTAAAGGGACAGAATAAATGTTGTCCTCGATTTGTTGTCCCTTTTGAGGTGGAAAAGATTATCAATCCTGTGTCAGTAAAGTTGAAATTGCCAGTGAGTTTGAAAGTACACCCCACGTTTCATGTGAGTTTACTTAAGCCAGTAGTCAAGGGTACCAGGTTAAGTCCAATACCTCAGGAGATTTTTACTGAGGGGAATTCTGAAGAATTTGAGGTCAAAATGATTTTGGATTCTAGATTATCAAGAGGGAGAATACAGTATTTGATTGATTGGGTAGGTTGTGGACTTGAAGAAAGATCTTGGGAGTTTGCAGAGGATGTACATGCACCAAGGGTGGTAGTCAGGTTTGACAAGAAAAATCCTTTTAAACATAGCCCTGAGGACAGGGCCTGAGAAGGAGGTACTGTCAGGTTTCACTGTAGTTTGGGATTAGTAGGTCTTCATTGGGATACAATAAATAGTTAGGGGCTTACTGGTTAGTTCAGGTTTTTATTATTAAATATGCCTTAACTCCTATTGCATCTTAGGAGGATTCCCCAAGCCATCATGGTGGTCAGGAAGCTGGGTTTTGACTGGTCTGGAGTAAGCAACAAGGTGATTGGTGGAGGCAGTAGCTTGGAAGCTGCTTGAGAATTCTAAACTGCCTTTCATTGTCCTCCTTTGAACAGGAGTGTCCTGTTTCATGAACTTTTAAAGTAATTTCCAATTTAGTCCCTATATTCTTTGGTCCTGACCTGGAGTAAAAAAGCTGGAGTTTGCAGTACTGCGTGGGACAAGACATAGCTCTCAACTCACCCGCTTTTGGCGGGTGTCACCCGCCAAAGCATCTACACACCCGCCCACCCACCAGCTCATCTGTTTCACCCGCCTTGGCAAAGGTGGGAGCTACGATTCATATTTTTGCAGGGACCCGATTTCGAGATCCCGAAATCGGGTCCCGGCGCGACTCTTCCTGCGCGAATGGAGGCGTGAATAGCAAGTGTCATGCTTTTCACGCCCCCCATTTCCTCCCCCTTCCCCTCCCTGGCGCTCTCCTCCAATGAGAGGATTGTGCCTGGGAGCATTCCCCCCCACCCCGCTCCCGTAAAAGGTCAGCGACATAGAAGTAGGACTGCCGTTTCATGTTTTTACGGCAGTCCTACTTTTATGTTTATGGCCTTTCTGGGTTTTCACCCGCCTTGGTTTCAAAAAAGGTTGAGGTATGAACAAGACAAGCAGAGAAGTTTGGTGGGAGCGCAGTGTTTATTTAGCCCTGAAAAAGACTAATCTTGAAGAGCAAGTGTGTTCAGTTTCTTCAGTTCACTCTGTGGCTAGCGTGATGCTGGATAGTTTAGGTATTTAGCATAGCTCTCAACCATTTGTGTCACAAAGGCGGGTGATAACACCCGATTTTATTTTTGGCGGGTGAGAGGCCCATTGAAATGAATGGGCATGCAGGAGGCTTGGCGGGTGAGTCAGCTGTTTACAAGGCGGGTGACACCCGCCAAAAGCGTGTGAGTTGAGAGCTATGTATTTAGTTAGGAATTGGATTCTAGCAACTCAAAGACTGTAAAGAGTCTTTTGATTTCGTACCGAAAAAACTCAAAAACAAAAGTTATGCAATGATTTAAATGCGCAATCCGAACGTTCTGATTAAAGTCTGAGAGGAACGTCGGTCAGAGCATCAAGTTTACACTCTCTGAGAAACGATTGGTTAGTGCGTGCGTTTTCGGCATGACTTCTCATTGAATGCTGAATGTGCGCATACTCTTCAGAGTGTTTTATCAAAACACTATCCTACGTGCAAGCGTTGTCAGCATTTCATTTCTTTGAATGCCACTCGCGCGCGCATGTGGAAGAGTAGTGTTTCCGATTTAAGAAGAAGGCATTCTTTTCCGGTGCATGCGCAACAGCGACCTTGTTAGTGAATAGTGTTCGGTCGCTAGTGTTCGGTCGCTGCGCGCATGCATTTTGGAGACGTGTCTTCTCTTTCCTTGTTACCACGTTTCTGAGTCCAGACTCCAGAGGGTTTGGATTCAGATAGCGAATAATGTTATGTTCGCTTTCTTTCAATTGGGCATATATTTTGCAGTTATTCAAATGGTAAATGTGCCCGGACAGTTATGTAAAGAAGCTGGGTTAAGCAAAACTTGAATGCACAAGGAGATACATAGCTCTCAACCATTTGGGTCGCGAAGGCGGGTGAAAACACCCGATTTTAGTTTTGGTGGGTGAGACGCCCATTGAAATGAATGGGCGTACTGGAGGCTTGGCGGGTGAGTCAGCTGTTTACAAGGCGGGTGACACCCTCCAAAAGCGTGAGAGTTGAGAGCTATGGAGATAAATACACAATGTTTGTTTGCACATGAACAAAAGTAAAAGACTATTCGAATGTTGATACCTGAGAACGATTGCAGCACAGAACTGAACCGCAGTATGGTTAATGACTTTTAAAAGAGCAGAAACAGAGTTCAACATTTGCACTGTAATGAAAAGCAACATTAGCACTGAAGACAAATACTTTTTCACCATTTCTGTATGAACACTATTGAATTGTCAAAGAAAACAAGGGGGAATTTACTCAGAATTTGAGAAGTAAAACCTTTTCCCTGGAAGAAGTAACTATCTATTGTCTAGTGAGTTGGACATAAATGATCAGAAACTGAAAACGCTGTCTTCGAGATATCCAGGAAGACAACACAGGTATAAAAGAATTCAGGGAAGTTAACTGGGAAGAGGGCGTCTCAGTCAGGAAGGTTTTAATTTCTTGTTTTCTCATCCTCTGCAGGTGAAGCTCGGCTGGTTGAGGAAGGAGTGAGCGACCTATGTTCTGTTTATTTTATCCACTTTCCCCTTTCCCTTGGGGGTGTTGAGACTTCTGCTGTAACTAACAGGCAGTTGACTACACACTCAGAAGGGACTGTGGGGCTCAGCAGCTTCCACGGATCAAAAATCAGGATCCGGACACCTACTATGGTGGTTAAATTATCAAAACCTCACAATTGGAATCCATTTTTCCCTTTTACCCACAAAGAAAGCCCAGTCTACAAACTCCTCCTTGATGATGTGATTAGCTGTGATGAATTCCTAGAATGTGCAGAGGTGCCTTGTCTTCAGATGAACTATATGGAGTTGAAGGCAATGTTCCTGGCGATTAGGGCCTTCTTGCCCTTACTGTGGAGACAGCAACCCCTATTCGAATGGATTGTGTTCTCCCACGTATTCCTTATCTTTAATATTCCCCAATATCCAGTTTGCTGCCTACGAATTATTTTTTTTCAATAGTGGGCACTGTGCGACGATGCCTGGTCGAGTCGATGTCCTTCGAGGCCTCCGTCTTGACGTCGACGTCACCACAGGTATAAGTAGCACGCGCAGCGCCCGTTGCTCAGTTCTGTTTTTCCACGCCTCACAGCTTCAGTAACATAATATATAACTTCGAGTTTTGTCAAATTTTTGCAGAATTTCATAGATTTTTTGACAATATGACTTCTTCAACACCGTCTACTCCTCAGTCAGGCTTGAAAAAGTGTCGGAACTGCAATGCTAAAATGTCCGTGATGGACCTGCACAGGATCTGCCTGTGGTCTCTAGGGTCAGACCATCCGTGTTTGGAGTGTGACAAAGTTTTGTCGATGACGGCCAGGGCCTTGGGAGAGGGCACAGGTAAGTTGGAGAGAGTTAAGCCTAAAAAATCTGTTACCCCCTCGAAATGTAAATCTTCAGATGAGTCGAGACATTTGTCTCCTCGGCGTAAAAGGTCTAAACGCTCCCATTCCCGTTTGAGAAGTGGTTCACATCATTCCTGATCGGTATCAGGTAATATTATCCCCATATATATGGTCGAATAATATCGCCGGGTAAAGGTTGCAGCGATATTATATGGGTGACCATATATATGGGGACAGGGGCAAGAAAAAAAAAAGAAAAATAAAAGTTTGGGGTTGCGGGGGTGTCCCCCGCATGTTCCATGCAATAATGTCACCACAAAAAACGGCCATTTTTCAGCAATATTTTTGCATGGCGAGATTTTTGGGGCGACATTATTACATGGAACCAAATCTGATCTTCGAAGCATGGTAAAAAGAGGCGCCATATATTGCCGTCCACTTCCTCATCTATTTCACCCGAACGGGTTGTTTGCCCCTCAAAATCTAGGCTCAATGAGAGGATTTTAGACTCTGTATGATGAAGGTGTTCGAAAATGCCGCCTTGCCCCCCCTCGACAACACCTAGAGGTGATACCCCAGTCGAAAGACATGGGAAGCACAAGAGCCGTGCGTCTTTGGACCTGGTTGTTGAACCTCCTTGAGAGTGATCTCATCCCTTGAGTCGAAAGAGAAAACCTCCAAGAAACATAAAAGATCGACCTAATCGACGCCGAAGGAAACCTTAGGCCCGGAGAGTGTGTCTTCGACGCCACTGGCGCCGGTTCCGAAGGAGAAGCCACCGACGCCTCGAGTGTCGACCTCCGCACCACAGATGTCAATTCCTTCGACATTTCCATCGAAGCCATCGACTATAACGATGCAGACATCGACAACGTCGTCGAGTCTAAGTCATTGATGCTTGTGTCGAAACCGTTGATGTCGGCTGTCATGACTTCTATAACACCTGTCATGACTTCTATAACACCTAACTGCATATGAAAAGATCTGTACACCACAACCAAGATCAGAATACTTTAAGACACTATCTTCAATTTACAAATAATCAGATGAGGCCTCTGATGAAGAGAGACCCTTTGGGTTGCAGTAAGAGACTCCATCTGTTCCAGATGAGCTCATATCTGAAGATTTTCGTATGAAGAATTTACAAAGACTGTCTTCAAGAGGCAAGTGGTATCGATACTTCTCCTGAAATTGATTTTGCGAAGGCAGATCCTGGAGACCATGCTGAGGTCGCGTACAGACAACTCATGACTAGGGTCATGGAGTATATGGGATGGTCCAGACCCACACCTGCTTTCGAACTGGATGATTTAACAGACATACTGGACAAAGGACCACAAGAGGACCCAACTCTCCCTTTTCATCAGGCCTTAAATAGGAGAGTGACTCCCGAAGTTGTCCCAGCAGTAAATAAGACTAACAGCCAAATACAGAGCTTCTAGCTCTGACCCTCTGTACCTACCAAAGCATGCTACACCAGAAAGCCTTGTAGCGCAGGCAGCTACATCCTCAGGTAGACAAAATGCCTATCTCATAATTCCACAAGATAGGGATGATAAAAGATATGATGCCATGCCCAAGAAGGTTTTTTCGTCCAGCAGTATGGCTTTAAAATCTGCCAATGATACGTGCACGCTAGGAAGATTTACCCACACCCTTTGGGAGTGTATTTCTATGGCGACTGACCATATCCCTGAAGGGGAAGAAAGAGATGGTTTCCTTAACTTGGTCAAGGATGGGAAAGACGCCATGTGCGAATCCCTCCAGACTGGTCTCTACTCTGTTGACAGCATCAGCAGAGCTATGGCGGCTAATAGCAGATTTGCGTGGTTGCGGAAGTCAGGATTTGACCCAGATGTACAATCCAGACTTCTCAACATGCCCTTTGACAGCACACGTCTATTTGGGAATAAAGCTGATGAGAGTTTGGAGAAGCTGCAAACTTCCAAGGTGGCAGCCAAATCGCTTGGAGCTGCAATAAGGCAAACTCCAAACCGTCACTCAGGTGCGCCCTGGGGGTGCGGGGTAGGTCCTTTCGCTATTATTCCGCATTCGGAAGGGGCAAACGACAGCCAGCTCAAAGAGGTCAGAGACGATTCTCACGTGGTGGACGGGGTAAGGGTACTAAGACTGCAACATCAAGGGCTGCCTTACCTTCAGCCACTGGGTCAGCTGCTCCAAAACCTCTCTGAGGTCTTTACTCACAAAACTGCACTAAGAGGCAGGTTGTCACAATATCTGACCGAACGGCAGGCTATTACTTCAGATGTTTGGGCATTGGAAACAATTGCCCAAGGTTACTGCCTACCTTTCCTGCAAAAACCTCTGGGTCATCCACCGGGGACCAACTCTTTGAAAGTTCCAGATCTGCTCCTGTTGCAGGAGATTTTAACCCTGCTAGAGAAAGGTGCTAAAGAATCAGTACCTTTAGCGGAGAGGAACTAGGGTTGGTACTCTCCTTACTTTCTAATTCCAAAGAAGAACGGAGGAGTGAGCATCTTGGACGTAAGAGACTTGAACACGTTCCTCAGGAAGGACAAGTTCAAGGTGGTAACCCTTTCTCAGATCCTTCAGGCCCTCCAGCTTCAGGATTGAATGGTATCATTGGACCTCCAGGATGCGTAATTTCATGTGCTGATCCATCACAAGCACAGACAAAACCTCGGGTTCGCCGTTGGCAACTTTCACTATCAGTTTCGGGTTTTGCCTTTTGGGCTAACCTCCGCCCGAGGGTTTTCACCAAGCTAATGGTGGTTGTGACAGCAAATCTCAGGAGAGAGGGGATTCACGTCTACCCCTACCTTCTACGCCTACCTGGACGATTGGCTGATAAGGGCCAGTTCTCCAGAACAAGCCCCAGATCATCTCAGCTATACTTGCCACTCCCTCCACAGGCTGGGCTTCCCCCTCAACTTCAAGAAGTCCCACATGATACCATCACATGACAACATTCCAGAATGCCCAACATCTACCAGCCTTCGATTTTCTGAGGTTGCTTGGCCTCATGGCATCCTACATGTTTCTGGTGTCAGAGGCTCGCCTGAGAATGAGATCTCTCCAATGGGCTCTCAGGACCCAGTGGTCACAATTCTTGTGAAGGATGTCATATCTCCTAAAAATCCCAAACAGAGTCACACTGGATCTTCAGTGGTCGGCCTGTCGGGAGAACATCTTGAAAGGAGAACCTTTTCTGGCAACCATGGCCAGAGATAACAGCAGTGACGGACGCCTCACTCATTGGGTGGGCAGCCCATACCAACGATTTGACCATCAGCGGTTGTTGGTCTCCATCGGAGTCCAAACTACATATCAACCTTTTAGAGCTGAGGGCAATCAGACTAGCGCTGAAGACATTCCTGCCATCTGTACGGGGAAAGAATCTCCTGATAATGACGGACAACACAGTGGCCATGTGCTACCTCAACAAGAGAGGAGGTGTAGCTTCACTACTACTGTGCAGATAGGCAAGGCAGCTCTGGTACTGGGCAATACAAGAAGAAATCTCTCTGTCGGCAGTTCACCTAGCCGGCGAGAAGAACATGACGGCGGACGCTCTGAGCAGGCAGAGCACAGTCTCCCACGAGTCAGAACTAGCTCAAGAAGTCCTTCAAGACATCTTCACCCTTTGGGGAACCCCTCAAGTGGATCTGTTCGCAACCGGTGCCAACCGGAAGTGCGAGCTGTACTGCTCAAGGGAATTTCCCCCAAGAGGTGCTCTAGGTGACGCGTTCGTGGTGGACTGGGAATTTCCACTCCTCTATGTGTTTCCTCCAATCCCCGTCATTCCTCACGTAATAAGGAGGTGGAGAAGGTTCAGGAAATCCATGATCCTAATTGCCCCCGATTGGGCCAGGAGGACGTAATACTCTGACCTTCTGGACATGTCCATCTGCCCTCCGATTCTTCAACAAAGAGAGAACCTTCTCTCGTGAGAGGATGGTCGGGTTCTCCATCCGGATATCAGGACTCTCAGTCTTCACGGATGGTTTCTGAGAGGCTGAGATATAAGGATTTGGACCTCCCGGATGATGTAATGGAGGGTTTGCTTTCTGCCAGAAGGCCAGCAACCAAATCTTTATACCGCTGCCACTGGAATAAGTTCTGCAGCTGGTGTAGAGATAAGAATGTCAACCCTTTTTCATGTAATACACCTACAGTGTTATCCTTTTTGATACATCTGGAAAATCTGGGGCTCCAGATTGGTACCATCAAAGGATATCTGGCAGCGCTTTCTATTTTCAAGAGCACTTCAGAGGAAGTCTCCTATTTTAAGATTCCTCTGGTAATACAACTCCTAAAGGGATTAACTAATGTTTTCCCTCCGACACCCTTTCAAGTCCCACTGTGGGATCTCAACTTGGTTTTAACATTTCTGATGGGTGCTCCTTTCGAGCCTCTACATTCTTGGTTTTAACATTTCTAATGGGTGCTCCTTTCGAGCCTCTACATTCTTGTCCATTGAGACTTCTCACCTTGAAAACTGTTTTCTTAGTGGCAATAACATAAGCCCGAAGGGTGAGTGAGCTACAGGCTTTATCCTGCAAGCCTCCTCACACTGTCTTTCATAAGGACAGGGTAGTACTAAAAGTGAAGCCTACTTTTCTCCCCAAGGTGGTTTCTGACTTTCATATTACTCAGAAGATAACTTTACCATCTTTTTATCCTCCACCACATCCAGAGAAATGGGAAGAAAGACTTCACAGGCTCGACCCTAGACGTGCACTCGGTTTTTACATTTCAAGAATGGCAAGACTGCAGCATGATGACCGGTTATTTGTGCGCTATTCAGGTCACAAATTGGGTCTAGCCATTACCAAACAAACCATCTCCGGATGGATTATTTTAACCATATCAGAATGTTACAGATAGGCCGGTAAAGACCCTCCAGAACATCTAAGAGCTCATTCGACCAGGGGTGTTGGAACTTCGTCTGCTTTGCAGAGGGGAGTTCCGATAAAGGATATATGTGCAGCTGCCACATGGTGTCTAAATACTACAGTCTAGGCTCCTCAAGGAGCCAAGATTCTGCTTTTGGAAAAGCAGTATTGCATTCTGTACATACATTATCACATAAAATTTTGCTCCCTCCTCCAAATTATGTAAACTGCTTTGGGAGTGAACCAAAGATAAGGAATACGTGGGAGGACACAAACCATTCGAAGAACAAGTTACTTACCCATGCTAACGTTCTTTCAACTGGATATTCCTCCCACATATTCCTTAACGCCCCTCCCAACCTACCCTGCAGTAAAACTTCTCTTGCGGTTGCAGACTGCGCTTTATCAGGGGGAGTAACCATCAAACTCAAAACAATACTTCACTCTTCAAACTGGAACTGAGCAACGGGCGCTGCGTGCGCTACTTAGGCCTGTGGTGACATTGGCGTCAAGAATGAGGCCTCCGAGGGACATCGACTCGACCAGGCATCGACACACAGCGCCCTCTACTGAAAAATAAATTCTGAGGCAGCAAGCTGGATATGTGGGAATGTCAAAGTTAAGGAATATGTGGGAGGAACATCCAGTCGAAAGAACGTTACCATGGGTAAGTAACTTGTTCATCTACATGGAAATTATGATGGCCATGCTTTACACAAACAAACAATATGGAATCAAGTGTACAGCCCTCTGCCTTCTGGCTTTGGAGATTTGGAACTAGTGCCTGGATCAAAAAATCTTCCCGATAGTCTCCCATCTGGCAGGAGACGTAAATGTGTCGCAGACGCATTGAGCAGACAATCTCATGCTCCGAACGAATGGGAACTTCACAGAGGCGTATTGGACCATCTTCAAAGTCAGGGGGCATGTCTATTAGACTTATTTGCAAATTATTGGAACATGAAGTGTCCTCTATATGTGTCATGAAAGGGAGTGGGTCATAACTCATGTGTGGTGCCTTCCATCTCATTTAATCTGGACAAACTGTATTCCTTCCCCAACCTCTCCTGCTTCTCCCTGAAGGTCTTGGTTAAACGGAAGCAATCAATATGGTGTCTTCTCATTCTAATAGCTCCAAACTGGGCAAAGAGGATTTGTTACTCAGATCTACAGAATTTAAAGAAAAAGCCTGTCTGACTTATGTTTTGGACGGATATGCTTTCACAGCAGGAGAACGTGTTCCGACACTCCTTCCCCCAATTGCATACTTTAACAGTCTGATCAGTGGGGACTTAATTGTTGGCAATTTAGCCAGTGAGTAATATAGACGTAAGTTAAGATAGAAGAAAGAAATCCACCAAATAACAGAATGCAGGCAAATAGACTTGATTCTTTCATTGGCTTTTAGGCAGGTATATCATTCCAATAGAAGCGTCAACAGAGGATGCTAAGTTTCATCATATCATTGGTCGGCTTGATACATGTAGAATCTACTTATCTTTAAATTTAAATGTCAGATTAATATCTCTCACTTTTTAAGACCTGATTATCAAAAGACATCTGAATGGTCTATTAAGGTATGTTTCACCCACGAGGAAGCTGTTCATTTTAACTATAAACTATTTCTAATAACTGCCTGAGTTGTTTGAGTTGAGGTTGGTGAGTATGAAAATGGCGTTTTCGTGCCAATCACATCTTTCCGGGGAAATGTGAATTGCAAGCACTGTCCTCAGAAGAACTGTACCTTATCTGCCATAGAGACAAGTTTGTACTCTGGGCACACCCTTCTTTTCTGCCAAATGTTATGTCACATGTTCCCCTTCATCAGGAAATCTTTGTACCTGTCTCGTTCTACTGCAGATGGGCTCTACTCCTCATGGATGTGGCAAGAGCTCTTAGGTTTTATCTAGAGAGAACAGAAAAGTTTAGAAAAACAAAGCAAATGTTGTTACCTTTGTACTCCATGTACAGCAGCATCAAAATTAACAATAGCTTGTTGGCTAGTGTCTACCATTCTAAACGCTTATAAGGTAAAATGTAAGACTGCCCCATTCATGTCCATCTTTTGAGAGCCAAATCAGCCTCTTTTGCCTTTTAAAGACACATCGCATAGGACGAGAAATGCAAGGCTACTCTTCATGCCTTTTGCAAACATTACACTCTTGATTCCAGCTCATAAGCAAATGCCAACCTCCCCACCCCGTTTAATGAAGCATAGAAGTCGCCCAGTGGTATAAAGGAAAGAGGATGGGACGTAATAGTGAGAAAAAGTTACTCACCATGGTGCCTACTGTACTTAGTCCATTGTCCCCTTTCCTATATACGCCTTTTCTCCTTCCTCACTTAAAAAGTTAACAAGTCCCACTAAATAAAGGGACTGGTTTGGCTGGGCGAACGCGTAAGGAAAGACCTGACTGAGACATGGGCTGTGCGTGTGCCTATGTGAGGGCAGTTCTATTTAAAAGTGAGGGCAGTTCTGTTTAATATAAAAGATAAAAATAAAAAAGAGGTTTTCTTTGTAGCCTGATCTGCAGATCGTATAGGATGCACATTAACCCACCGTGGCAGAGATCATTCTATCCATCCTATTTGTTGGGATAAACGAGATACTATGTTAAAGTTAAAACGTGTATTAAGAACAGAGAGGTTTGACCCCAATTCGTACCGTTCTTTTAATTCAAGAGGCCCGTGTTTAATTGCTTAAATAATATATTTGCATTTATTTATTTATTTAATATACTCATAGCCAATAACATGACATAATGTTTACATATAATGACATAAAAACACAGTATTAACCACAACTAAACAAAAATTTCGTCTCCCATTTTCTCTCATAAACATTTTATAAGCATATCATGTATACAAAAATGTTTCAGCTATACACGTAATATCAGTTAAATATGAATTTAAAAAAAGTGAATTAAAAACACAAATTCATAACCTTAAAATATCCCTTATGATAACTCACTTAACATGTCATTACATTTCCAATACAATTTAACCTTTAACCATGTGATATATAAAATGAATGTCATTGCCTTCCATGAACATTCGCCACAAGGTAGTCTTGTCAACCCTGTCCGTTGCATTATTATACGATTTAACATGGTTGTTCATAATCTTATCTAGACTTGGGCAGTGGACCACGATATGTTCAAATGACTCAATAACATTATTTCCACATAGTCGACACATTCGATTAGGTCTTGCCATTCGAATTTTCGCCCCCTTTATTTCTAAGACTTCGCTGATGTTGCATTTCAACAATAAATATTGGGGCTCATTACGGGTTGCCGCTGGACACGTAAATAATTACTGGCGCCTGACTTCCCGATGTCACCGGGCTATTCCAAGTCCGGCGGCCGGGAAATCAGGCGCTGGAAATTTCGTTAATCCCCATTCCCATAGAGTCCTGTAGGACCCTATGGGAGTGGGGAGTGGGGGACACGGAAGCACCAGCACCATTGCCAACAGTGCCAATGCTTCCATGACCGGTCTGCCTACCGTGGCCGCTGTGCCCGGCAGGGTCAGACTTGTTGGGCACGGTGGCTACGGCAGGCTGACCTGTAATATGTCGGTCCAGAAATAACGGTGCCGGTAAGCTTACCAGCACCTTGTTTCCGGACCGGCAGTGTCAGAATGAGGCCCATTGTCTATATTGTCTTGACAATACCACTATTGGGATATGTTAACACCTATTCAGGTGTTGTTTGACACGACGTTCGATATTGTATGTAGGGTCCACTATTTTCTTTTTATTGAGAGTTGTATTAAGTCATTCTCTAGGCTATATGCTATTAGTTTACGTTTTAGCCTGCATTTGCAAGCCCTCTTGTGTATGCCATTATTCCTACTCTCATACCTACTCTCATACCCTAGAAGCCATTTCTGATGTAACCTCAGAATCCTGCTCAATGTTCCCATACGTTCAGATCTATCCAGACTAACAAAAGCCTGTACATAGCTGACAATAATGGTTCCATTGTCAAGGTGCAACAATCTTTCATACCACATGACCACCTTTGCAATAAACGGTCAAAATTCCTTTAAGTTGCATCTCTAATCTAATACATTTGACAGATAATGTTTTCGGCATTCGAAAGAGGATCGACAGTATTTTAGCTTCAAACTTACTTAGTTCTGTTTGAACATTATGCCCCCATACTTCAACACCATACATCAGCACTGGGACTATTTTTGATGTATAAAGGAGCAATATTGTCTTTACCGAACATCCATCATTTCTTCCAATAAAAGGCATCAAGCATACTTTGTAGGCCCTTAGTTGTGTTGTCCAACAAAAGTAGATAACCTACATAACCTGACCAGCTAATTTTTTACGAACCCACTTTCACAGGATAGTGACTCAAGCTGACAAATACAGCTTCTAAATCGGCGAGGTATACATTGAAAATCATTGAGGCCATACAGCCTTGCTTGACACCCAAGAAATAGGGATTGATTCCGGCAGACTAACAGGCCGATTCATGTAATTAATGTGCGCCGAAAATTCCGGCGCAGAGGTGCCAAAACGTGCGAATCGCAGTGCAAGTGCGAAAATCGCAGGGAAACCAGCGCACATCGATTCATGGAAGTCCATGCGCGAGAAAAATATTGGATGTGTGCTGAAAAAGTGCGCGGCGCACGCCGGCGCACAGGTCATCTAACGGCGTGCGCCATGGCCACAGCGAAATCGCACATAGCGCGGCGCACATCACAAAAGTAGGCGGAACATGGGGTGTAAAACTCGGAATGGGGAACAACGCGTGAAAATATGGGCATCACGGGGGAAGTACAGGAGGCAAGTGCGCAGAACGCCCACACGCTCGCCTACAACTCGTATTCATGGAATCGAATAGGGCAAACCAGCGCACGGTCAAAGACGCGCACAGGGCCAAACAAGTCCGCCACAAGAAAGCAGGCAGTAGCGTCCCTCCGCCTGAAATAAATGTGCGCCAAAATGTGCGCTTACAAAAAGCACCTATATACAGCTATGATGAATGATCCATACTGTGGCCCTCTAGGACAAATGAGGTGCAAAGGGGTACCGACAAACACGGACACCCGCTGTGTGAAAAATAGCGTGTGCGTGTATTTTGGGGTGCGCGGGAAGTTCCACACTCGATTGGCCTGGGTACGTGTATTTCGGGGTGCGTGGGAAGTTCCACACGCGATTGTCCATGGTACGTGTATTTCGGGGTGCGCGTGAAGTTTCACACGCGATTTCAGCAGGGTATGTGTATTCCAAGGTGCGCGGGAAGTTTCACACGCGAATTTGCAGGGTACGTGTATTTCGGTGTGCGCGGGAAATTCCACATGCGAATCCAGTAGCCTACGTGTATTTCGAGGGTGCCGGGGAGTCCTACACGTGAATTGGCCGTGTGGGTCCTCCCAGCTGTTCCCTCTACACCCTCCATGGCCCCTGCAGGCGGCCCACACCACAGGGGACTACCCTGCACCCCTGCACATGTCCCGCAGGCAGCCCATCCACCTTGGCCATGCCCCCCAGCCAACCCACATGTCCCTTTGCACTACTGCCCACCAATGCATGTCTCCAAGCACCCCCACCCCTCAGCATCCAGGGGCACCCTCCACCAGGCCCCCACTCATGTCTCCCAGCACCCCCACCCCCCAGCAGTCAGGGGCACCCTCCACCAGGCCCCACTTATGTCCAACTCATGTCCCCCTGCACCCCCACACCCCAGCAGTCAGGGGCACCGTCCACCAGGCCCCCACTCATGTCTCCCAGCACCCCCACCCCCAAGCAGTGCAGGGCACCCTCCACCATGGCCCCACACCTGTCTCCCAGCAGCCCCACCCCCAAGCATCCAGGGGCACCCTCCACCAGGCCCCCACTCATGTCTCCCTGCACCCCCACCCCCCAGCATCCAGGGGCACCCTCCACCAGGCCCCCATTCATGTCTCCCAGCACCCCCACACCCCAGCATCCAGGGGCACCCTCCACCAGGCCCCCACTCATGTCTCCCAGCACCCCCACCCCCCAGCATCCAAGGGCACCCTCCACCAGGCCCCCACTCATGTCTTACAGCACCCCCACCCCTCAGCATCCAGGGGCACCCTCCACCAGGCCCCCACTCATGTCTCCCAGCACCCCCACCCCCCAGCAGTGCGATTTGCCTGGGTACGTGTATTTCAGGGGTGCGCGGGTAGTCTTACACGAGATTTCATCAGGGTACGTGTATTACGGGTTCGCGTTAACTTCCACACGCGATATCAGCAGGGTACGTGCAATACGGGTTCGCGTGAACTTCCACACGCGACTGGGCCTGGGAGAGCGTGTTACGTGTATTCCTGGGGTGGGCGGGAATATTCACTCGCGACTGGGCCTGGGAGAGCGTGTTACGTGTATTCCTGGGGTGGGCGGGAAGATTTACATGGTCGCCTACAACGCGCCAAAAAAAGGTCCAATCTGGAAACACGTACGCCAGCATGAAGCAGGCGCACGTCCCGCGCAGCATAAAAGTGTGTGCAAACAACAAACAAGCTCAGACGCCAGGATGAATATACCGTTCCCAGCAGCACTGCCCGTGGGATACCGCAGGAGGAGGAGGAGGAGGATAGTCAGGACCAGAATCTTCACACCCAGAACCAGCCTTTTTGGTATGCCTGATGACCAGGTGTATGGGAGGTACAGGTTTCCACCTCACATAATACTCGACCTGGTCAGTGAGTGGGATGATGACCTCACATCACCCACCATGTGCTCCCAAGCACTGAGCCCCCTGGAGAAGGTCCTCAATGTACTGCACTTCTTGGCTACCGGATCATTTCAGCGGACAAGTGCCATAGTAGAGGGGGGTGTCACAGGCCACGCAGTCACGGTGCCTACACCAGGTGTTGGCCATCATCACTGCACGCCCATCAGTCCGCAGGCACATATACCTGCCCAGAACACCTGCAGAAAGTCAGGCTGTCAGCCAGGATTTCTACAGGGTGGCCCAATTCCCCAAAGTGCTAGGTGCCATTGATTGCACCCATGTGGCTCTACGTCCCCCCAGGGCATCTGAGCACATCTATCGAAACCGCAAGCACTGGCATTCCTTCAACATCCAGGTAGTATGTGATGCCAAGAGAATCATCACCTCAGTATATGCTAACTATCCAGGGTCCACCCACGACAGCTTCATTTACAGGATGTCAACCCTAAACCGGGACATGGAAGCTGGGCGGCATGGCGATGCATGGCTGCTTGGTGAGTATAAATGCCACAGCACATGCATGCATGACAGATACAGAGTAATGTCACTACCCCACTAATGATCCCCATCACCACCTCCCCAGGGGACAGTGCCTACCCTCTGAGCACCCACATGATGATGCCAATTTGGAACCCCATCACGCCTCCCGAGGTAAGATACAACACAGCCCATATTGCAACCCGGGGCATAGTGGAGCACACACTCGGAGTGCTCAAGTCACGCTTCCGCTCCCTTGATCGTTCTGGCGGGCAGCTGTTATACGCTCCCCCAGTAGTGTGCAGTATCATAGTGGCAGCATGTGTCCTGCACAATGTTGCAACACGCCGGGGCCTGGCTGTGGACATGGTGGTGCCCCCACATCCCCAACCACATGCACGCCCGCTGCACATGGGAGGGGAAAGGGCACGGGGTGAGGCAGCCCGTAAGCAGCTGGTGGCTAATTACTTCACATAGAAATCACACCCCTGTGGAGTGCACACAGCCCTGGCACATACCATCTGACAATCAATGATGACTCAATCTGACAATTCTGATGAATTAAGGGACAGGCAACTGTCAGAACCATAGCAGCCTGAGATTTTTCACCTGGAAGTGTCACAATGTGTGCATCCCTACCTACACAAACACCACCAATGCAGTGTCATCAAAAGACACACTTCTATGCAGCAAAAATGAATACCCACTTGCTAAATACAACATGAGAACAGTGCCATGTCACCCAACCCCTCCCCGGCACCGCCACACAACACACCATGGCATGTCATGCTATGTGAGAGCAGACAAATTAATCCCCACAACATGACACAAGTGTCACAAACTACAGTGTCCCTAATGGAAACTGGCCACACATGAAATGCTCACAGTAATGCAGGACCAACAACACACATTACCAAATATTTACCAATAATACTGATCACCTACACAACCTCCAACCTACCATAAACATGACAGTATGGTTTTAAAAAATTGGTAGTCTCACTACCTGATAATGCCAGCACTTCGAACACTTCCAACTGTACAGTGTTAGCGCCACGCAAAAGTGTAGGTGTACTGCTTACAACATGGACTCCATTTCCAAAGTAGACCGCCTTGTGAAGACATGAGAAATGGACCTGCAAATTAGGAGGATGAGATGGATGCAGAGGCACATATCAATACACCATGCAGTGTACAATACAACAACAATATTCACTAGGAATGTATACACAGTATTGACTACAGACTGCCCACACATCAAATGGGAGTCCAACGTCACTGTGTAAGTCAATGTCACTTGGGCACACCCTTTGCAAGCCCATGGAAACGGGAAGCAGGAGGGGTGTGTGTCACACAAACCCAAGCATCTAACCCAAATTCAGGACAAGCCTGCATGTGCCCAGCCACAATACAGCATATGCCCACGGGAGCCACACAAGGCAACACACTGTCAAAAAAATCAAAAATCAAAAATGGCCATGAATGGGCTGGGAGGGGTGGGGGAGGCCACCCAGGAGGTCCGAGGACAGGGTGCACACCAAAACCCACCTGTGTGGATCTTGCGAAAAAAAAAACACCTCCATGGGCTCATGGCCTGCACCGTTACCCTATTGTGAGAGATTCGCTGCTGTCGCTCTCCTCACCCTCTGCAGCTGCATCAGGAGGTGGTAGCACTATGGGAGGCAGCCCACGCAAAGCCCTAGTCTGGTCCTCCATGGCAGCAAGCATGCGGGTGTGGAAGGTCTGGTTCTGGAGGATAATCGTGCAGAGGTCCCCATGCAACAACTCACGGGATGCCCGGACTTCCTCCCTAGTTGCCTGCATCTCAGCTGAGAGCGTACGTGTGAACCGCTCCAGCTGCTGTTCTGTCCTCGTGTCAGTTGAAGCCTCAAGCTCAACAAGAGTCACCCTGAGCTGAAGGAGTTCCACCCTCAGGGCTTCCCTGTGGCTCTGGGACTCAATAGAAATGGCTTCCCGCAGAGTCTCCAGTGCCACCCGCCTGTCCCTGTTGGACGCCAACATGTCCTCCCTGTGTGACTGGCAAATGGAATCTGTTGCCTGCTGTAGTTGTTCCATCAGACTTTCTTGGGGGACAATGGAAGTGGCCACCCTATCCATGGCCTGAGCCATCATCTCAGATGATGCTGCCTGTTGGTTTGCCTTACCGTATATGGATTGCTCCCATGCGTTATTGCCAGGTGGCGTACGGCCACCGCGTCGGCGGGCACCACACCTGTCTGGGGCAAGGCAAACTGCGCCTTGCTGTGCCGGCACTGCTTGAGGCTGCAGGACTGCATTCCCCCTCTGATCTGCTGGCCCAGGAACAGGATCAGATGTTGCAGAGTGTGACCCTGCATCCGTAACAACCAAAGGCGGACCTACCAACACTGACATACCCATTGAGGGTTCTACCCCTGGTGCAGGTGGGTTGGACAGTACAGAATCCCTCCCAGAAACACTTACCTGCGACCGCACATAGGTCTCATCATCCGAATCGACACCTGAATAGAGTTCGGGGGAGGTGCACCCAGAGACACCCCTTGTGATGATGGTCTGCAGCAAGTGTGGGTTCTCACCCACCACCATACCACGTCCCTCACTGGTGCCCGGTCGGGCCTGAGACCCCTCCTGGGTCTGCACCATCTCCACAACCCCAGCAGTATCAAGTGCGTCATCCCCTGCAAATACATGAAAGAAAAGAAATGGGAACAGGCATTAGCACCATGGCACACAATTAGGGCTGAGAAGCAACAGAAACAGTACTTCATTGACACATGTCCCACATGACTATAACCCTCCCATGCATGCACCGTCACTGCGTATGAAGGGGAGGCAAATGGCACACATTGATGACACCAAGATGGAAGACCAACACATTTGCTGCATGCTGGCTAGCAGTGCCATCACACATTGGCCTGTGATTGGCATGTCCAATACACATACATGACACATGCCATCACACAGATGGCATGTACCATAACCATGTCACACATGTGACAATAGGACTGAGAAATGGCTAGTGAAAGTGGTGGAATGCAAACAATCAGCCTGAATGAACACTGAATAATGCGCAACTATGTTGTGGCAAGATGAAACTTCAAGGGCAACTGGCGTGAGGTTGGGCTGAATGTCTACTGTTGCCAGAAGGGATACTGCACACACACCCTCACCTGGCACTCAATCAGAAGCCCTCACACACACACCATGCACATGGATGACACACACATGCATGTGCACTCACCGGACAATACCTCGTAATCTGGCAGGTCTCCCAAGCCTTGGATCTGTTCCTCCGTGACGTAGGTCCCAGCAACATACTCATGTGGAGTGAGTTCTATGTCCTCTGCTGGAGACCCACCTCCAGTCACTAGAGTTGCGGCATGACTTGAGGCCAGCTTTTTCTTTGCCCTGCGCTTCAGGTCATTCCAGCGCTTGTAGCAATCATTAGCTGTGCGCCTCACGAATCCAAGGGCACTTATGATGTCCGCGATGGTCTGCCAGTGTGCCTGACGTTGTGCAGGTGTGGTCTTGCATCCTGCAGTAATCACCATTTCGCTGTCATGTGCGGACACATACTCCACAAGTGCATCAAGTTCGGCCTGATTGAAGCTGGGCTTCCTTGGTGGGCTGGACTGTGTAGCCGTGTCTGGGGCATCAGCCTGTACTGGACGAGCACTCTTCCTCTTCCGCTTGGAAGGTGGTGGGGATCCTGAGTGTCCTACGCCGCTCTGGACACTAGGGGCAGGAGCCCCGGTGGACTGTGGACTAGGAGTGTGGGAATGAACACTCACCATGGGACTTGGTCCAGGCATTAGCTGAAGTGTGATGTAGTCAGGGGGAACGTCAGCAGGATGGACTGGGACTGACACTGTCCTGGCTGGGAGACTCAGAGCTGGGGTGGATGGAGCCGCAGCTGCCCCTGCAGCCTCCCCACACTGCCTACAACGTGCACCGCCACACGTGGCCTAGACCTGCTGACCTGGAAGTCAGCCATGGAGTCACCCTGTGCCAGGTCTGGTGCCACAATGGGCTGGTCCAACAAGGGCTGAGCAGGGATGGTGTCAGCCACGTTACCCTCAACCAGGGGGGGGGCATGGGTGTCCCTGACTGGTCACCCACACATGGGGGGCTAGGGGCACCCTGCAAGTCCCGGCCACGTCCCCTACCGTATCCACCACGGCCACCTCTTGTGGCTCGGCCACCTTTGCCACCCTTACCGCGTGCTCGCCTCCCAACCATGGCACTGATGTTGTTGTGCGTATGGGAGTTGCAGTAAACTATTGTCCTGGGCAATTGGGGGTCAAAGGTGTAGGGTACTAGATGGAATTCGTACCCTAGTGCTCTAGCAAGGCTGTATGTGACCCCTGGGGGAAGATGACGGGTCACGCAACGCACAGGCACCCCAAAAAAGGGAGATAATGTGCACGCAACCCCTCCTAGACCACGTGCATGGAAAAATAAACCTGCACTACGCTGTGGCACCCAGAAACACAAAAATGAACGTATGCGTGTCACACGCAGCCTAGACTGACCTCTGAAGGGGTACGCAACACACGGGGCAAGCACAGATGTTAAATACGTGCGCGACTCACCGTCTGCCAGGAAAAATCACGTGAAAAATATGTGCGTGTGCGCGTTGGCAACACCCCCGCCAAAAGAAGAATTGTACGCTGTCTGAGGAGACAGGACAACAGAAGAAGTGAACGCTGTTTGAGGAAACAGGCCCAGGAAAAAGACAAAAAGATAAAAAGCTATCAGAGGTAACAGGGAGTACGAACTTGGAACGCCGTGAAGTAAATCGCGTGTGAACCGACAAGAAGTACAGATTTCACCCACTCGCTCTCCACGAAAAGCATGTACAAGGAAATGGCGTCCTACACGTACCTTTTAAACATGCCCACACGTCCAGCGTCACTTCCGCGTGTATGCGCTAAGGCCCTATCCTCCAATTACACGAGCTGACACTCTGACATGCAGTCGTAGGGAAACGCCTGCGCACGCACGTCACAGACGCACATACACGCTGTGGCCCTTTCCACCAATTGCACGCTCTGACACTCTGACGTGCTTATTTTTTCTACGTGCCATGG
The DNA here is from genome assembly GCF_040938575.1 of Ambystoma mexicanum. Taxonomy (NCBI): domain Eukaryota; kingdom Metazoa; phylum Chordata; class Amphibia; order Caudata; family Ambystomatidae; genus Ambystoma; species Ambystoma mexicanum. Next base: position 600,734,493 of record NC_090924.1, read on the forward strand.
AAAACACACGTGCGCGTAACATCATAGACGCGCCTACACGCTGGGGGCCTTTGGGCCAATGAATTCGCGTACCTGTGCTGACGCGCTTACGCGCTAAGGCCCTTTCCTCGAATTACACACAGACGTGCTTGATTTTCACTTGCCAAATCACTCCGTATCAAGCTGGCCACGCGTAAGCACACGAAAGACCACGCTCCTGCCCAGAAGGCCGAATTACTGCCCCCCAGAGCCCCGAGCACGCTCCCACCTGCCATCTGCTGCTGCCTGATTGCCTACTGCCCACGTGCCCTGCCATTTGCTGCCTGCACATCATGTTGCTGTGACCACCCCTTCTGGAACCGAAGACACAGACCAGCCCCAGGGCCCAGTTGCCCACCCACTCCTGCCTCTGGGGTTGTCATGTCGGGCACTGCAACATCTGGCACCACTGGCAACCCCCGGCCAGAGAGGCAGAGGGGCACCAGCTTCACTGCCACCGAAGTTGGTGTCCTGGTGGAGCAAGTCCTGGGGCAGTATGATGCCCTCTTCGGAAGTTTGCGCGCCGACAAGGAAGGACGGACTCGGGTCTGGACGGACATCGTGACTGCCATCAACGCGGAGGGGTTGGCAGTCCGACTATTCCATCATGTCAAGAAGCGCTGGGAGTACTTCAGGTCCAGGACCCTCAACAAGGCTGGGCGCCTCTTGAAGGCAGCGGATGCTAAGGGGCGCCGGGGCCACTTGTCGGACGATCAGATAAGGGTCCTGGAATGCATATCCCCAGCACTCCACGTCCAGGTCCTTGAGAGGCAGACCCGTCTGGAGTCGAGCGGTAAGTGGCCAAGCATTGCTTTGTGAGACAGGGCATGTTGCAGTGTGCTGGTTGTCTGATACTTGCCTGTATGTGTGACATAGGCCATGTACGCGTGTGTGTGTGCAGGGACATCATGGTCATGCATTTGAGAACAGTAATGTGTGAAGCACACGGTTGGTGTATGTGTTTAAATGCAACATGGGGAGCCCTATGCGGAATGGACACATGAGAGCATGCCAGTCTCTGTTCCTGGACATGGGTGGGGGTGAGGGATGGGTGCTGATGCCATGTGCATGTATGGTGTCCATGTCGGTGCGTCTGACCTGCGTGCCTGTGACTTGTGAATGCCATGGATGCATGACACATGTCTGTGACAATGTTCACAATCACTGATGCAGCCTAGTTATCCTTGCATCCACTGGGGTGTACAAGTCCAGATGGATGAAAGTACGGTGAAGTGTGTGCATATGATAGGCATGAAACATGATGCATGTGAGTTCAAAAACAACATTGTATGTTTCAAGAGTCCCTTGGACATGTTTGCTAATGTCCATAGCATGCGCCATGCCTGTTACTGCATGTGTTTTGCCTGCACTGACCCATGTGTTGTAGAGGGACATGATGGAAGGGATCTTTGACAGTGCCACTCATCTGCTATTGCTTCCTGTCTAGGGGACCATTGTACAGTACCCTGATGCTTGTGTTCTATGTCTCCCTCTACACAGCGCAAAGTGAAGAAGAGGGTGGAGACGGCGCTGTGGAGCAAAGCGGCAGGGATGCCCCCACGGCTGCAGCGGAAGGGGTGGGTGAGCCCCCACAGGGGCTTGCAACGGCGGAAGACGGGGTGGAGCCATCCAGGTTGGTGGCTTCCACAGAGGAGGAGGAGGCCGCTACTGAGACGCACATGGGGCCTGGTGGGGGCATCCCTGCTGGTGCAAGTGGTGCAGTCCAGGGCCAGGGGCCGGAGGCAGCACAGGTCGCCGTGGAGGTGCCTGTGCATGTCACTGTTCCTGACACTGTGACTGCACCACCATGCACCAGCAGGGATGCCCCATCCCAGGCCCGTCCGCAGGTAGGGGGATGTCCATGTCATCTGACTCCCCTCCACCTGCAGACGAGGGGACCCCTGGCCGTATGGAGAAGGTCCTGATTGGTGTCGCGTTGCGCATGGGTGTCATTCGTGATGAGGTGCGTGCTTCCCAGGGGAGGCACGCACGTCATCACGAAGAGCACCGTGCCAACGTGGCCCAGTTGGGAGCGGCCATGGTCGGGGGTTTCGTACATGTGTCGGGCATTCTGGCGACCCTCTCCTCCTCTGTGGAGGCTATGCACCAGTCGTTCTCCATGCCGTCTTCCGGCCCAGATGCCACCAGGGCCCCCTGTGGACCTGCCCCGACGAACGCAGCCAACTCGGTGGGGATCCCATCCCTGCCACAGTCGGGAGTCAGAGGTCCAGCAGGGGTGGACACACCAGCAACTGGACCCCAGCAGATGGAGGATGTGACGGCATCATCGGGCAGGGCACGTGCACGACGGCGTCGGTGGATTCCATCAGCCTGGATGCCGTCGTGCTGGCACATGCAGTTGCGTCGGAGGCAGCGGCAGGCTCGACGTGGGAGGCATCATGGCTCAGGGCCATCAACATCAGGGGTGCAGGCATCGGCCGGAGGGCAGGAGAACCCTGGAATGGGAGTGTCTTCCGTGTGGGAGCGGTTGGGCCGCAGATAGGTGCGGAGCGGCAGTGGGCAGAGGAGGAACTCCACAATACCACGCTACATGGAGCGACTTGCAGGCCCAAGATCCTGGCTACTCGGTGAGTCTAATGTCATGACCATGGAAATGTGAAGTGGGTAGGTGAACGATGTACCAATGCATACTCCACCTGGCTGATAGGGGGGGCGGAATGATGCATACTCCACCTGGCTGAAATGGGGGGGAATGATGCATACTCCACCTGGCTGAAAGGGGAGGGAATGATGCATACTCCACCTGGCTGAAAGGGGTGGGGGGAATGATGCATACTCCACCTGGCTGAAAGGGGGGGGAATGATGCATACTCCACCTGGCTGAAAGGGGGGGGTGATGCATACTCCACCTGGCTGAAAGGGGGGGGATGATGCACATTCCACCTGGCTGTGAGTAGCAGAAACAACGGAGCCAGATCATACCCTAAAGCAACACAAACTTCACCCAACACCAGTAAACACAATGCCTGATGTATGCAGCCCTACCATGTGAATGAGGTTGTGTCCCAACCATGACACAACCATCTGCAAGTGCATTGTACCAATTCAGACCACATTGACTACAACGAAATGCACCTACATGCACGTCACCAAACACCATCAACCGAAAGGCCTGTCCCCCATAACTGCGCACGAAGGAGGCACATGACGGACAGAAACATCAACACACCATCACACAGACAGCAGGGCCCCCAAAATGTCCCTATAAACATCAGTATTGCTCACTGGGGTCATGATGAGGCCGACAGCAATGTTGCAATGATGTGAGCATTGACATCAGAGGACACGTGCCAGGCCACCAAAACAAACGGCATGAACGAGCACAGTGGATGGGCACTCACAAGGCACTTGACCCCCCTGCATACATCGGTTGATGGCATGCAAAACAGGCCATGAGAGCCATGAGCATATACCGGTCGCATAGTGTGAATCAATTAGTGCATTTAGAAGTGGTCCAAAGTAACAGTTGGATGCAAGCCATGGTGGCACATCATGTTTCGAATTAGACGTCATGACTGACACATACATTCTCGCCCACATACAGGTGATGCAGGCTATCCCCTGAAGAGGCGGCTCCTTACACCAGTCCGGAACCAACAGAACCAGCACGAGGAGAACTTCAACCGTGCACATACACGTACCCGTGTGGTCATTGAGCAGGCATTCGGCCTATTGAAGGCACGGTTTCGCTGCCTCAGCAGGTCTGGTGGGGCACTCTTGTACCGCCATGAGAAGGTGGCAAAGATCGTCATGGCATGTGTCATGCTACACAATATGTGCGTCAGACGAAATGTGCCCCTGCCCCCTGACGCAGAACTGCAACCACCTGACGATGAGGATGAGGAGGGTGCAGATGGGGCCGCACCTAATGGAGGAGGTGATGCACAGGAGGGGCGTGAAAAGCGTCAAGATATCATCAACCAATGCTTCTAGCACACACGGCTGGTGTGTATGACATGGAGACGGCACTTGGGGCACTGTGTGTGTCGGGGACATGCACACTGTGGACTGTACACCAATAAAGCACACATACGCAATGAACAATGTCCACACATTTGATTTGTGCAAAAGGAAAATGTGTATTTTAAATGTGAATTGTTGTGACACACCCACTCCCACCTCCCTCCTCCCCCTGAACACCCCAACACACCCACTCCCCCCTCCCCCCTGGACTCCCCAAAACACACCCTGTGATTAAGTGGCTAATGTTGCATGATAACGGTGGGCAGCCGCTATTGCAAGCCCCCTCTCCCGGCCCCCGGGGCACCCCTGCCTGTGCTGCGCAGGTTCCTTCCCAATCGGCGGATGGGGCTGCTTTGGGTGGAACTGGCAGCGGAGGAGGTCCCTGCCTGCTCATGTGCACACATGTCCCGAATGGAGTTGGCTAGCTCTGAGAGCACGCGCCGCACGGTGGCAAGTTCCGCAAACATGTCCTTTGAGGAGGACTGCATTTCAGCCGTCAGGGTCTCTGTGCTCCGCTTCTTTTCAGCCCTCAGGGTCTCATGGCTCCGCTCCGTTTCAGCCCTCAGGGTCTCAGTGCTCCGCTCCATTGCTGCCCTCAGGGTCTCTGTACATTGTTCCATAGCTGCCCTTGCCCCCCCACATTCTGCAGCATGCTCATTCAGAAGCGAGGAGAGTTGTTGCTGGCGCGTGATTATCTCCTTCAGGGAATGTTGGCTCTGCTGGCCCATGCCTATTGTAGATGGTGTTACGAAGGGGCTGCTCCCCTCCTGCTGATTTTCGACAGGGCATGGGGTGGATGGCCAGTCCTCATCTTCTGAATGCCCCTGTGTGGGATCCTCATGGGGGCTGCTCTGGGACAGACAGGGGAAATGATGGTGGTCAGTGGGGGGGTCCGACATCTGGCTCCTCTGTGTCACTTTCAGAGCATGCTGCAATGGCAGCAGTTTCGCCTATGGTACTGCTTCCTGCAGAACCTGTGTCTTCTGTGGCGAACATTGTGGGGATGTGTGGTGCTGCTGCTGCTCCCATGCTGCCTGCTGGGGTGCCTGTCAGTGGCCCGTCCTGTGTACTGGCAACAGATTTCGGCTGCTGCGGTGTCTTGGTCACTACAGCTGAGGTGGAGGGTGTTGGCACAGTGGTCTTGGCCCTCTTGGCTGGTGTTGTGGCAGGGGTGTCCTCATCCTCGGGGTTGGAATTGGAGCCTGTGGTGGAGCAAAGGAGGGAGAGTGTTATTGATGGGTCTGCGGACATTGGAATCGCGATGACTGACATCATTTTGGTTACTAGATGCTGCACATTTGAGGCAAGGGCATGCAGGTTGTCTCCTTTTTGTGTGGCTTTAGCATGGAGGTATGTGGGTGCCTGCAGTTATGGTGTGCATACTACATGTGTACAGGGTGGAGGTCGGATGTGGCTGTGGGCAGTCTCCTGCTGATGTGTTGCATTTACACTCTAGGGCAACATTGTGCTACACATGAATGGACTTCAGTGACTATTGCATGGCTTGATTTGAGGCACCTACCTGCATCGCCTGATGTCGGTGCTCCTCTCTCCATCCCTCCTACCCATTCTATGCTCTCCATGCCGATTGTGGAGGCACAGATTTCCTCCCATGGCTGGGGATTAATTGGGGAATCCGATCCTCCCCCGGTCGCCAGGCCCAGGTTGCGGTTTGCGGAGAGGATGCTCCTGACGCAGAGCCTCAGGTCGTCCCACCGCTTTCGACACTGCTGTGCGTTGCGGGGTACGGTTCCCACCGCACTGACCCGCTGTGCCACCAGGGCCCATATGGCCTTCTTCTTGGCAATTGCCGGCCTGGTCATTTGTGTGGAGAAGACCACCGCTGCATTCTCCTGGAGGGTCTCCGCCAGCATAGTGCGTTCCTCCCGAGTGAAGCGGTCCTGCCGCTGTTATCGCAGGCTTTTTTGACAACTTTTGGCATTTTGTAGTGGGAAAATGGGTGTGTAATGGGTTTTGACAGGTCTCAGGGTCGGATGTAGACTGGTTGGGGAGGATGCCAATGGATTGTGTTTTTAAAGATGGCCGTCGTGCTCTTTCCCGTTCCTCCACGATGACGCTACTTCCGGTTCTGCTTATTTACGGTCACCGCTAATTGCGGTGACCGCTAATTACGGTGACCGCTAATTACGGTCGCCGCTGTGATGGATGGTGGTAGTGCAGCTTGCGCGGCGTGCGATGCCGGTAGGGGCCGTTTTGGGGTGTTTTACGGCATGGCGTAGTTTACATTACCGGCATGGCGTAATGCTCGTGCGCAATGGGTCGGAATGTGCCGGACTTTACGGCATCGGACCAGGGAGTAAACGTTAATTACGCCATGCCGGTAATGTTGAATACTTACCGCCTGGGTCGTAATGAGGGCCATTGTGTGTATGTGAGGGACATGTGTTCATTTACATACTTGTCATTGGGGTTGTATCATGTAATTGCCATTTCTAAGTGGGTGGATGCAATACTTGGCTGGGTGTTTGACATGTGGAGGCAGCCCATAAGGGCCAGGGATCTAGATTGTGATGACTTGTTGGCTGGGGCACATGAGTCGTGGCCTGGTGGAGGGTGCCCCTGGATGCAGGGGGTGGGGGTGCAGGGGGACATGAGTGGGGGCCTGGTGGACGGTGCCCCTGACTGCTGTGGGGTGGGGTGCAGGGGGACATGAGTGGGGGCCTGGTGGACGGTGCCCCTGGATGCTGGGGGGTGGGGGTGCTGGGAGACATGTGTGGGGGCCTGGTGGAGTGTGCCCCTGGATGCTGGGGGGTGGGGGTGCTGGGAGACATGTGTGGGGGCATGGTGGAGGGTGCCCTGCACTGCTGGGGGTTGGGGGTGCTGGGAGACATGTGTGGGGGCCTGGTGGAGTGTGCCCCTGGATGCTGGGGGGTGGGGGTGCTGGGAGACATGTGTGGGGGCATGGTGGAGGGTGCCCTGCACTGCTGTGGGGTGGGGGTGCAGGGGGACATGAGTGGGGGCCTGGTGGACGGTGCCCCTGGATGCTGGGGGGTGGGGGTGCTGGGAGACATGTGTGGGGGCCTGGTGGAGTGTGCCCCTGGATGCTGGGGGGTGGGGGTGCTGGGAGACATGAGTGGGGGCCTGGTGGACGGTGCCCCTGGATGCTGGGGGGTGGGGGTGCTGGGAGACATGTGTGGGGGCCTGGTGGAGTGTGCCCCTGGATGCTGGGGGGTGGGGGTGCTGGGAGACATGAGTGGGGGCCTGGTGGAGGGTGCCCCACAGTGCTGGGGGGTGGGGGTGCAGGGGGACATGAGTTGGACATGAGTGGGGGCCTGGTGGAGGGTGCCCCTGGATGCTGGGGGGTGGGGGTGCAGGGCGACGTGTGGGGGCCTGGTGGAGGGTGCCCCTGAATGCTGGGGGGTGGGGGTGCAGGGGGACATGAGTTGGACATGAGTGGGGGCCTGCTGGCAGGTGCCCCACAGTGGTGGGGGTTGGGGGTGCTGGGAGACATGTGTGGTGGCATGGTGGAGGGTGCCCTGCACTGCTGGGGGGTGGGGGTGCCGGGAGACATGTTTGGGGCCTGGTGGAGGGTGCCCCTGGATGCTGGGGGGTGGGGGGTGCTGGGAGACATGTGTGGGGGTCTGGTGGAGTGTGCCCCTGGATGCTGGGGAGTGGGGGTGCTGGGAGACATGTGTGGGGGCATGGTGGAGGGTGCCCAGCACTGCTGGGGGGTGGGGGTGCTGGGAGACATGAGTGGGGGCCTGGTGGACGGTGCCCCTGACTGCTGGGGTGTGGGGGTGCAGGGGGACATGAGTTGGACATGAGTGGGGGCCTGGTGGAGGGTGCCCCTGGATGCTGGGGGGTGGGGGTGCAGGGGGACATGAGTTGGACATGAGTGGGGGCCTGGTGGAGGGTGCCCCTGGATGCTGGGGGATGGGGGTGCTGGGAGACGTGTGGGGGCATGGTGGAGGGTGCCCTGCACTGCTGGGGGGTGGGGGTGCTGGGAGACATGCGTGGGGGCCTGGTGGAGGGTGCCCCTGACTGCTGGGGGGGGGGTGCAGGGGGACATGAGTGGTGGCCTGCTGGACGGTGCCCCTGACTGCTGGGGGGTGCAGGAGGACATGAGTTGGACATGAGTGGGGGCCTGCTGGCAGGTGCCCCACAGTGCTGGGGGGTGGGGGTGCTGGGAGACATGCGTTGTTGATCAGTAGTGCAAGGTGACATGTGGCTTGGGTGGGGGGCATGCCCATGGTGGATGGGCTGCCTGCGGGACATGAGCAGGGGTGCAGGGTAGTCCCCTGTGGTGTGGGCTGCCTGCAGGGGCCGTGGAGGGTGTAGAGGGAACACCTGGGAGGACCCACACGGCCAAATCACGTGTAGTACTCCCCGCGCACCCCTGAAATACACGTACCCTGCTGAATTCGCGTGTGAGACTTCCCGTGCACCCCTGGAACATACGTACCCAGGACAATCGCGTGTGGAACTTCCCGTGCACCCCTGAAAGACATGTACCCTGCTGAATTCGCGTGTGAAACTTCACGCGCACCCCTGAAATACACGTGCCCCGATGGAATCGCGTGTGAAGCTTCCCGCGCACCCCTGGAATACACATACCCAGGACAATCGCGTGTGGAACTTCCCGCGCACCCCTGAAATACACGTACCCTGCTGAATTTGCGTGTGAAACTTCACGCGCACCCCAGTAATAGACGTACCCCGCTCGCACAGAGCCAATCATGTGTGAATCTTCCCGCGCACCCCAGCAATACACTTACCCATCTGAAATCGCGTGTGAAACTTCCCGCGCACCCCTGAAATACACGTACCTTGCTGAATTCGCGTGTGAAACTTCCCGCGCACCCCAGTAATACACGTACCCCGCTTGCAAAGGGCCAATCGCGTGTGAAACTTCCCGTGCACCCCAGTAATACACGTACCCAGCTGAAATCGCGTGTGAAACTTCCTGCGCACCCCAGTAATACACATACCCTGCTCGCACATGGCCAATCGCGTGTGAGACTTCCCGCGCACTCCGGTAATACACGTGCCCCACTCGCACAGGGCCAATCGCGTGTGAAACTTCCCGCGCACCCCAGTAATACACGTACCCCGCTTGCACAAGGGCCAATCGCGTGTGAAACTTCCCGCTCACCCCAGTAATATAAGTACCCAGCTGAAATCGCGTGTGAAACTTCCTGCACACCCCAGTAATACACGTATCCTGCTCGCACATGGCCAATCGCGTGTGAGACTTCCCGCGCACCCCAGTAATACAAGTACCCCGCTCGCACAGGGCCAATCGCGTGTAAAACTTCCCGCGCGCCACAGTAATACACGTACCCTGCTGAAATTGCGTGTGAAACTTCCCGCGCATCCCAGTAATACACGTACCCTGCTGAAATCGCGTGTGAAACTTCCTGTGCTCCCCAGTTATACACGTACCCCGCTCGCACAGGGCCAATCGCGTGTGAAACTTAACGCGCAGCCCAGTAATACATGGACCCCGCTTGGCGTTTGCTGTTTGGCAGCCCTGTAAACCGGTCCAGGGTTAGCGCAGACATTTGCGATGAATTGGGGATTTTGATGGATTTTCATTGCGCAAGGGCGTTCTTGGGGGCGTAACTGGTGCTGCTGCAGGGTCGCTGCGCCACTCTGCGCCACGGCTAGTTTTGGGGGCTAAAATCCATGAATACGCTGTGCGATGAAATGGATTTTATCGCACGCGGCTGGCGCAGTGTATCGCACGGGGACACTGTGCGCCAGCCGCGTGCGCCACTTTTGTGCGAAATTCTATGAATTACCCTGTAAGTCTAGATGGTCTTTCTAGACCATCTAGACATAGTATAATGCTAGTGTCTTTGTGTAACAGCATACTCATGTTAAGCAAACCACAAGGGATGTTCCAGGCCGCCAGTTTACTCCACAGCCTTTTTCTCATTACTGTATCAAATGTCACACTGAAATCTATGTATGCTACATATGCTGAAGTATGTTGTCTGGTTCGCGTGTATTCCACTGCTTATACCACAATCAATAGGTTGTGTGTGGTACTGGAGTTCATACAAAAGCCTATCTGATTCAATGGTAAAATTCTGTTTTCTACAATCCACTCATTCAACACAAACAGCAGTATTGTTATGAATATTTTGCCCGGGAGATCTATCATAGCTAACATCCTGTGTTTTTGATGGGTTAGACCAACAGCCTTTCTTATGAACGAGGATAATGTGGCTCTCGCTCCAAGTTTTAGGGAGTTTTCCACATTCCCCAATATGGGGCTAAATATGATATTCAATGCTTGTGCCCACGCCCCAGGTGAAAGCTTTATCAGACTATAACTTCTGTATTCCTTTAGCCATATCTGCTATGGACGATTTACATACCCATTTCACCGAGGGTATCGATATCAGACTCTCCTGTGTCATCGAAACCAATGTTGACTCAATATGTCTATGCAATACGCCCTCAGGGACACTGTTGATCGGCAGCAATCTTTTATTCGTCCCTCTTATCACTGTCCAAATATCTGTTGAATTGCTGGTTTTGGTGTGATTGACAATTTGGAGCCATACCCCCATCTCATATTTCTGTTGATGCATTCTTAGCCACCACTGATATTCCCTTTTAGCTTTTTTAATGTGCTCATTGATTTCTGTATCTGTGTATACACTCAACACTGGATATAGCACTTCTGCAATCTTTGTCCTCAATTTATACTTGGAAATGTTGATCCTGTTATCATAGCTCTGCCCTTTCTTGTACACCTTTTCCAACTCTCATGTGGACTTTTGTACTTCCTTCTTTGCCGAATAGCCTCTCCAATCTCTTTGGTAATTTCCACAAAATCTATAATTGTATCAGATTCATGGTTATCACTTCCATCAGTATGTTGCCGGATATATATTGGAAGTGTTCTTTCTGTAACCTGCCTGGCTTTGTCTAAATTGGTTGCATTCCACTGTATGCAATTTCATCCGTTATTCACAAAGATGTCTCCATTTTGATCAGAAGTGTCTATCACACCATTAGGCTCAGGTTTGAATAGGACACACAACGGCATATGGTCACTTTCCTCACACGTTATGATGGCCATATCCTCCACCATGGCCAGCGCTTCATTATATATGAACACATAGTCAAAGGTGGAGGCGCTATTACCACACATGCGCATGACAGCTTTTCTGCATCCCGGAGCAATATCCATTTAGCCTCGTAAGATGATAGGAATATAATACATTTGCCCATGCTTTACCTTGGCTATTCATAAGAGCTGAATTTACAGTGCAAGATTCACCTATATTCATCAAGTTGGAGTTGTCCACCCCTATCTTAGCATTAAAATCACCCATGATCCACAGAGGGACATTACCATTAATGTTATCTAAGATCTTTTTCACAGTGATAAGGTTTAATTTAGTTGCCAAACTATTTGGCGGATCATAGATGTTTATTTTTATTTTTTATTTTGATTTTTTATTAAAAATGTTATAGTTTACAAAGAAACATTTCATTTTATAATCTCTACTTTGCACTTTTTTATACACATTTATACCTTAGGCTCCACAGTTTTCTTAGTTAAAAATTCTCATTTCTCATGATCTTATTCCGAAAATGGATGATGGTATAGATTAGATTTTTATCATGTCCTAGGAGGATGAGGATATGTTTAAATAGGTATAAAGAATCCCCATTAACATGAAAACATCCTACTCCACCAACGGGGATATAGATATATGTAATACAATAAAGAGCAAGATGATACGTATCATCTTGCTCTTTATTGTATTACTAGGAGGATGAGGATCCATCTTGTTTTAGCTTCTGTTCTTGTCTTGCCTATCTTAAAATAGTTTCTGTACAAGTCTCTCTCTTGTAACCCAGGACATTCTACGATTATATTGTAAATGTTCTCAATCGTTTCTTCATTTTTACAAATACATCTAGTTGTTTTGTTCAAACCAGTCTGGATCTTGTGGGCAGAGTGTTCAGCCGTAGTTTCAGGAAAAATCCTCGGGAAGTTGGTTCAATGCTCTTACATCAAGGTCGCATGTTAGATTCTCTTAATAGTTTGCTTTTGCCTTCATTGTTTTCATCCAATCATTCTGCATGATTTGTCGCTTTGCATCTTGAGGCCGATCTATTAGCACTTCAGCTGTGATCTCCGCTTGTTCTAATATTGCGATCATCTCCTTCTTCCATGCAGTCAATGCTGTAGTGCAAATAGCATTTGACTTTGTTCTGAAGATCTCGATCGCTGGAATCACTTCTTCACTCACAACTTTACGATAGAGGTCGAGTTTCTTCCAGACTACAATTGAGGCCAGCTATTGTGTCGCAATCTCAAATCGGAAAGGAGGCGGGTAACATCATGAGTTTTCTCCAAAACACTGCTTCAATTATTGGCCATATCGTAGGTGACAGGTTAATCAGTGTTTCACTTCCATATGTTATGGATGGAACCACTTTATTTCCATTTGGTCCAAACTATATTGAAGGCCTCGAGGTGTCTTGTCAAGACGGACATCATCTTGTCTTCAAAAACCGCTTTAAAAAGGTTGAAGAGGGTTGTCGCGAGTGGGCAGCCCTGTTTAAAACCATTCCAGGTTTCGATGTAGGCGGTATGGACTCCTTCTTTAGTTAGCCTGACCCGAATATTTGTACTCGAATACAGTAGTTTGACGGGTTTGAGTATATATGATGGACAGTTCAATTTTTTTAGTTTGGCCCATAATAATTGGCAATTGACTAGATGAAGGGCTGCCCAAACTGCTGTCTTTTTTTTTTCGTTCGCTTCACGTTTGATGAAATTTAGCAGAATCAAATTCATGTTTGTCCGAATTTGTCGGACGAAACCTGTTTGTCTTGTAGCAAACTGATTTGTCTTTCTAGCCCAATCACATAAATCCGATAGCAGAGTTGATCCAAAGATTTTGCCCAGAGGGTCCAGCAGGGCTATCGGATGTTTATTAAAACCATCTCTTTCGAATGGATTGTGTCCTCCAACGTATTCCTCATCTTTGATAATTACGTCCAGCTTCGGCAAAATAATTCTCGGCAGAGGGCGCCGTGCGTCGATGGCGTCGAGTTGATGTCCCTCGAAGGCCTCCGACGTCATCGGGTGTATAAGTAGCACGTGCAGCGCCCGTTGGCCTCAGTTCCGTTTTTCCACAAACGTGTTTGCTTCAGAGACTCGGCGCGCCTCGCTCGTAATTCTTTGCAACGCAATTCCTGAAAATCGAAGTTAATCGACGACTATGTCTTCGTCCTCTACCCCGACGACTCCTTGTACGGGTTTAAGTAGTGTAAGAAATGTGATTCGAAAATGTCGATCACGGACCCCCATCATTCTTGCCTGTGGTGCTTGGGGGAAGGCCATGACACTAATTCCTGCGCAAAGTGTCAGGCTATGACGGGAAAAGCCCTACGAGAACGAAAGGGGAAGTTACAGGTAAGACCAAAACCGATAGTTTCTCAACTGTCGATTCCGGAGATCGTTCTCCTCGACATAAGAGTGTACAGAAAGCGATCGAGGTCCTGTAGTGGTTTGTGCCACTTGTCCTCGAAAGAAGCAATGGAGGAGACTGCATCATCGTTCGCCATCCTCCTCATCCTTGACGGACGAAGCCCCCAAAAAACTAAAGTGCCCCACCAAACATTCGTCATCTGAAGATTGGGAGGCATTCCGCTTGAAAATGCTGGAAATGTTTGAAAAGAATAAGCATCCGTCCACGCCTTCTTCGGAAGCTGGCAGAGAGCGGTCCCGTACTGACACTCGCGCGCCCTTGAGCCCAGGTGGTCGATGGAAGGTTTACGCAGAACCCTTGAGGCATGACTAGCGTTCGAGGTCCTCAATGCTGTTGAAACCTGTTTTTTAAATCCCTTTCTTCAATTTTTGAAGAAAAAAGATCTGGTGAAGAGGCTGCCCCATTTGGCCTTGACTTTGGAACTCCAAATGTACCGGAATGTCTTATTTCCGAAGAGGGCAGGATGAGAGACCTGGTTGACACTCAGAATAATGCCAGCGGCGTTGATACATCGCCTGAAATGGAGTTTGGTAGGCTAGAGCCAAGAGAGCATGCTGACTCTTCATATCGTCACCTGATGTCCAAGGTGGTCGAGTATCTAGGCTGGGCTAGACCTCCGGTTCAATTTGTCCAAGATGACCTTACAAATATTCTGGACCAAGGTCCACCTACAGAGCCAATCTTACCTTTTCATGTGGCTTTACAAAATAGGTTGGCCAGAAATTGGGAGTCCCCGGACACCATCCCTGCAGTGGATAAATCCCTCGCAAGAAAATACTGCCCTTCCTGTAGCTACCCCGGCTTTCTGTCCAAGAGCCCCACTCCCGAGAGTCTGGTGATCCAGGCAGTCACGTCTACATCAAATAAGGCAGCGTACCCTTCTATCCCTCCAGATAGGGACGACAAGCGTTTGGATGGATGGGCGCGGAAGGTATTTTCAGCTGGCAGTATGGCCCTGAAGTCGACCAACTCCACATGTGCCTTAGCCACATTTTCATACACTCTGTGGGAGTGCATATCCATGGCGGCGGAGCACATTCCAGAAGGGGAGGAAAAGGGAGGTTTCGTAGCTATCGTTAAAGATGGCAAAGAAGCCATGCGTGAATCCCTTCAATCTGGATTGGACACTGCGGACAGCATCAGCAAGTCCATGGCTACGAGCACAGTAATGCGCAGATTTGCGTGGTTGCGCAAGTCGGGTTTTGCACTGGACGTGCAGGCTCGTTTGCTAAACATGCCATTTGATGGGTCTCACCTATTTGGCACCAAGGCTGACGAGAGCCTTGAGAGGTTGCAGACCTCAAAGGTGGCTGCCAAATCTTTAGGGGCCGCTGTTAGGCAACCTCAGCCTTTTCGTTCTTCAGGACAACCATGGAGGGGGCGATCCTATCGTTACTACTCCTCTTTTGGAAAGGCGAGAGAATGGCCAGCCAAAGAGGCCAAAGAAAAAACCTGTGTGGTGGACGAGGAAAAAGTGCAAAGCCAGCTCCAGCTACAGCTTCCTTGCCATCGGCAGCTGCAACAACCGCTCCAAAACCACTTTGAGAGCTTGCATCATAAATCACTGGTGGGGGGCAGACTGTCTCAGCATCTTGAAGAATGGCGAGCCATTACTTCAGATGCTTGGGCTCTGGAGACAATAGCCCAAGGTTACTGCCTTCCATTTATGACGCAGCCTCACAACAATCCAACGGGGAAACACTCTTTAAGGATTTGAGATCCGCTCCTTGTGCAGGAAATAATAACCCTGTTTGAGAAAGGGGCTATAGGACCAGTACCTGTAGCGGAGAGGAACAAGGGTTGGTATTCCCCATGTTTTTTGATCCCCAAAAAGGACAGAGGACTGAGTCCCATCTTGGACTTGAGATACTTGAACAAGTTCCTCAGGAAGGACAAATTCAAGGACACATTCGAGATGATCACACTTTCTCAGATCCTTCAGGCCCTCCAGTTACAGGAATGGTTGGTGTCATTAGACCTTCAGCCGTTCAGTTTCAAGTCCTACCATTCGGGTTGACCTCTACCCGAGGGTCTTCACCATACTGATGGTGGTGGTGGCAGCGCATCTCAGTAGGATATGTATACCCCTACCTGGACGATTGGCTGATCAGAGCACGTTCTCCTGAACAAGCTCTTGTGGCTGAGTGAGACGGAAGCTGCTGTGTTTAAGAGCATACGTGATTTGCAGTGCGACTTGCCTCTGTTTCACTCGTGACTGTGAGGTTCTGTGAGGTTCTTTCCTCTAAACTGCTCATGAGGAAGAAGGCTTGTGAGGAAGGAAGTAGGGAGAGAGGAGCCGTGCTTTGCTGTGCTACCGTAGCAACCTTGTATCGAGCTGAGAGGTTGGCCGTGGTATAGGCGCGACGAGCAGTAGTGAGCGGAGGTCGCGGAGCGAGTGAGCAGCCTCTCCCTGGTGAGTTGCTCGCATTTGTTAAACTCCTCTAAATCTTCCTTTTGGGTTGGGGAACGGTATACGAAAGCCCACGCTGGTCCCCTTAAACAATCCCTTTCAAAACCTTGTTTTCTCGCATGAGATGTCCGCGGTGGTAGTAGAAGCGCCACAGAGCCACTTGGGAAATGCTCAGCCCCTAGCCTGTCGCATCCTCTGCTGTTGATATCAGGAGGGGAATGAACTCGGGCGTTGAGGGAAATTAAGAGCGGAGGACCTGGCAAACTTGTGGTGACTGTGGGAGAGCTTGCTTTGGATTTAAATACGCAGTGCGGGCTAACGAGGGTAAAGAGTGCCTTATTATTATACTGAACTCCTTGGTGAAACCTTGCATTTAGCATATTTAATGTAGCCGGGAGACTGTGGGATCCTTATACTTTGATCCAGGCTGCATTAGGAAAGGAGGAATTGCACGATTTTAGCCTGTGTCGCGACGTGACAAGGACCAGTTGGTCCACAGGCATAGATTGGAGCAAAGGTGGAGTTTGACGGAGCTCTCCGGCTGAGCGCGGCTGAAACGCAGGAAGAAATGTTGCAGGCTCTTAGTCCTCTTGGAACAAGAACTCGTGGACAAGTAAGGCTGGGAGCTAGCATGCTTAAAGTGATTGAGGCTCAAAACCCTTCCTATGAAAGCAAAAATGAACTGGTGGCTGCTGCTGATATGAATGATGTCGCTGATCCGACTACATATTCAACGAGCACTGAGGGAAGAGCCGGGGGAAAGATTGCAAATGCTTCGAGGGAAAGGGAAAAAGTAACCCTAAACTTGGCCAATAATGGATTGGTCACCTCGGGGGTGAACAAAACCTGGGACATTCAAGTTCCTGACATGGATAGTGTAAACAGTGCATTAAGCATGGATGAAAGAGACCACATTGCTGAATTGCTGTCGGAAGGGTACATTGATATAGAAGAGGGGTATGGGTCCAATCCTATTCCCAGCATTGGGACTAAGTTAAAGGATTGCCAGGAAAAAAAGAGAGACAAACAAAATCTGGCGAAGAATTTACAATAGGATACGGCAGTGGTTGTAAATCAGGGTCAACCATTGTTGGAAAGAGGTAATGTGAGGACAAATAATGAGCCCAAGCCCCTGGATGTGGGGCTAAATGCAGGTTTAGATGCCCACCTGCTAAAGGAACTTGTGGAACTGACAAAAAAAATTGCTAATCTAAAATGCTTAAGTCTGACTTGTGTAAATGAGCGAGTGCGTATATTACACAAATCTTTATAACAAGCTGATTTTAGAGTGGAATGTGAGGTGGCAGAAAGGAAACCTCTAAATTCCCGTGAGGGTGTATCAAAACGCTGGGTTGAATATAAATAGGCTTCCCAATAAACAGAATATAAAAAGGTGAGAAATAGCTGCCAGACAGACAAGGACCCGACACAGGAGCTAGGAGGATCATCTGAAATGGGGTATGAGGAGGTGTTCTTAGAGGAAATGGCTCAGAATAGTAGTCCATTGGGTGCGCAGGAGGGGGATTCAGTGTTTGAAGAGAACAATATCCCACCTTCGTAGTGTTCCTCTGCATCTTCATCGAGATTGTCTCATTGGCTGTGATTGTGTAAGAAAAGGTAGACCAAAGGGCAAACCCCCTCTGGGAACAGAGGAGTGGGCTTGTCTTCAACAACTCATGATGGCCCCCCTTACGTCACTCCTGCCTTTCACTAAATTATATGAGACAATAACAACTGGGCTTCAGGATCAATCTACCATGATCTTGGGAATATCCAACAAATTGACGGATATGGAAGCCTTGGCAAATAAGATGGAAGCCAGAATGGACAAAGATTCTAAGGTCTCGACTAACTGGCAAAATCATCTGTGCGATCTGGCTAGGAGGGACACAACAGAAATAACTGTTATGATGGAGGTGTTGCTTTTAGATGGTGAATGGATGCGAGCCCAGATCAAGGCATTGCAGAAACTGAAAAATATGGAAGTGGAGGGCTTGAGAATTGAGCAGGATAGAGCAGGTCCAAAGGAATTCACCCAGACAGTGCAGGAAAAACAAAGTACCCTGATGCCTTCAAAAGAAGGAAATATCTTCTCTATGTTCAAAGCTTCTAAAGTAGCAGATGTCAAAGGAAGTCAGGCCAGTATTGCTCAGAAAGTATGTAAGAAGATTCAATTCAACACTACAGCTAAGTCAATGCCTAGTCTGGGATACTGAATGGAAACCCTTATTGATATATCTTTATGTTCAGTTCATGAGTTCTGGATGACTACCCCTATATAACACCCCCCTCTTAGAATCCCCCTGACCCCACTGAGCCAAGAAGTAGTTCTGTATTGCAAGTTTAAAAGGTTTATTTGAGAAATAAGACAAAATATAGATACCACACTTTTATAATAAATTAATAATCGATATCGCCCTTATAAATATAATTTTAATCAACAATGGGTAATCTGACACTAGCACACTTCTTTATAATCAATGAGGAGTTAGTATAGGATGGATCAAGTAGCAAAAATACTTTTATGATTTCAAGGGCAAAGCAATGAGGAATAAAATGCAGTACAGAAATACTTGAGATGATTTTAGCGAAAGATAATATAATCACTTTTTCTCTGGCAATTCACCCCACTCCCCTATGCAATGTAAGACATGGAAGTAGATGGAAAGAGGAGCACACAGTTCTCAGGAATGCAATCAAATACAATACGAAATTCAGTTCCCCCCCAGCAAGCTTAGAGAAAACCGGTATGAGTTTTAAAACACAGGCCCAAGTGCTTTGAATGTGGTGGCAATGAAGTGAGAAATATGCTGAAAATGCTTTTAATTCCCTTTAGGAGATTCAGGGTGAGTGAGAGATACTTGGGATGAGTTCAGGCTCACTTTAGCAATGATTCAGAGATGGTGATTAAGAGGCAACAAATTTTTAGCAAGGAAAGAAATGACTGCTGATGGTTACATGTGGCTGGATTTTTAACCAAATCGCAAATCGCGGTAAAATTTGCGAGTGTGTGAATCGTGATTACGGCAAAAGTATAAGGAGTAGCAAGTCGGTTCTAAGTTTGTTGGAAAGCTGAGATTCTAAGCTTTCAGAGGAAAGTTTTGTTCCTATCCCAAATGCTTCCAGAGATACGGACGATTAAATAAAGGTAGTTTTTCGGATTTAAAGTAAACTTAAAATGACAGGTGACAGCATGCAGCTTCAGAATTGACAAGTGACAGTGGTGCAGCTTTACAAAATGACAAGTGACAACTTCTAGGAGGCAGTTCTGGTTAGATTAAAATAGTTTGGATTAGATTATTTTAAAGTAAGAGCTTATTTCTGTCACAATCTGACCTAAGTACTCACAATATATTTTGGAAGGACTGGACCTCGTCACGGATCTGATCAATCAGGCTAGCGGCACTTCACAGCGATCTGGTCTCTGGGTCTGCGGTTCTGCACGGTCTGGTCTGGTCGGGTCTGGCACTGGTCTGGTCTGTCCGGATACAGCGGTCTCTGCACGGCTCCTGGATCTCTGCACTGGTCCTGGCAAAAGTTCTTGGCAAGGGATTCAAGCAGCTCACCCGGCTATGAGTAGCTTGCAGTGATTTGAGGCCTGCTGCAGAGAACTCAGCTTGTGGTTTTAGGCCTCTGATTTAGGTTCTAAAGTATAAGTGCTAGGTTCTGGAGTTTGTAGCTGGAGTCAGTCTGGAACTGGTATCTTCTGGATGTTGTGTGGTCCGGCAAAAGGCTCCGCAGCAACTGGATTTGAATGTCCTCTCTAGCTTCCAGTGGCTCTTTTTATGTCTTTTGAAAGTGGGTGTGTGCGCAGCATCACTAAGCCAGCCCCTCTCTCAACTGATCATTGGTCAAGCTTTTCTCTCTTCCTTGATAGGGGAAAGGAAATGTGAGTCATGGTGATGCTGTTTTATGGCCTGCAGAAAGGACACTCCCCTGTCAAATTGCACATAAATCTATATTTGACCCAAATACATATTCCACAGATACACAGTTGTTTGTCATTGCATACACACATCATGCATTACTGATGGGAGGCACTGTTCCGACCCTGGCGTTTCTAGGAGCTTGGGTAAAGAAATGGCCACTTTTTGCGCTTTTTAGTAGCTTTCCCCATATCGGATTTTTCTCCAAATTTATACAATTGTGTGCAAGGCATGTGGGCATTTAGATAAGGAAGTGTCAGATTTTTAACATGCATACATTTAGAGTAACAGCCTCTTTTCCGCTCGTAAACCCCCAGATCATACCACTGGGTCCTAAAACCTCTTAAAATGTGGGCAGAAAAATCACAAGAATTATGGTATCATTTAGATAATTTTGACAAGTCCGCAATATGAGTTATACATCTTTCTTAAAATCATATTCTGGCCAACAGTGGTGTGTCTTCCCAGGTCACATGGTGGAGAAAACAGTCTATCCACTTTCTTTAAGCTCAGCCTGTCCTCAGAGGGGGCTGCCCCTCCCCGTTTCTGCCAAGAGGAAGCCACTTTTACGACACCCCCAATATAACCTCTGCCTGAGTCAAGGAAGGGCTTTGTTCAAAAGGAAGCCATTTACGATCCCCCAATAAACCATCTGCCTGGGCCCTTTGTTTAGTTTCTTGCAATCCCCTGGTAATTCAATCAGAGAGTGTGTGACCTCCTTTTGGCAGGAGCAACAGAATGCATCCAGGCCTGGGAATGTATTTGTTGGGCAAGCCCCCACTCCTGTCGGGCAGAATTGGAATCTCTTTAAGCCAGTTTTCAGCTAAAATGTCACTTTTTGTTCCCCAGTTTAAGTCAATACAATTTTTACATATGCAGCTAGAATGCTGACTCTAAGTTCAAAACTATGACATTTTAACAGTTACAAACTATGTGACACTCAAAAGTAGGTCACTCAGTTAATTTAAACATTTCGATTTTGGTGGTTTTAATCCAGTTTCAGTTAGGCTGCTGACATGCATAGCTCAGCCAGTTTTGTTATGAACATTGTTTTGGGCTCTTCATCTTCCCAGATTTTGTATGCACACATACTTCATTCTGCCAGATGTCCGCTGGTGTTCAGTGAGATTTTTGGATGTGTTGCAATGTTTGAAAATAGGCATTTTGAGCTGGCATTCAGAGAAACCAAAGGTAATTTTAAAGCGTTTTTGAGCTAACAGGCGCTGCTGTTTTACCTTTGGCACCCATTCCACTCATGGCACCCTGGCTCATCATGCTCGCACTGGTGGGTGGCAAGTTAGGCAGCCATTTTGGTGTACGCACAAACTGCGTGGTTCTCCTGGATTCTGGCGCACATTTGGGATTTTTGGCCATCTTGGATTTTCTAAGCCCACAGCACCAAATGTTGCAGCATGATACGTGGGTCAGGACACCCAACAAGTAGGCAATGTTTAAAGAAAACGAAAACACATGCCACCTTCTACAAAGAGAAAATCAAATGACTTGAGAGTGTTTTTAAGAAACTTACGCTCTCCCCGACTAACGGATAATATACCAGAACCAAAAAGAGCTTGGAAAAAACTGGCCATTGGGGATGAGAACCAGATTATGAAGCCGGTCAAGATGGATGAAAGGGTGTTGGAGGAAGAACCGCTCAAACTATCAGAAGCCGACCTTAGCGATCTAATCAATGAAATTGAGAGGGCAGAAGAAGATGAACGATGGAAAGAGGTCAGCAACTCCGAGTGGGCAAAAATTGAGAATCATTTAGAGGCAATGATAAAACCATTTCAGAAGAAATCGAAGATTTTGAGTGAAAATTATAAACCCTCAACACCATCACAAGTGCAGAAACCGTTTAGAACAATGAATGAGAAGAGAAAGGGATTGTAGCCAAAGAATCTACCAAAACAAGGGAGGAAGAGTGGGAAAGAAGATCATGGCCAAAAGAGAATACAAAAGCGCCTCCTGTGAAATCTAATAAAGGGGAAAAAAAAGGAAAGGGCTAAGAGCCCCAGGAGAGAGACTTGCAATATATACCTGGATAGAATTGTCGTTAGCTCAGACATTCCAGTTCTCAACAGTAGAAATTGCTTATGCCTGTTGAATTGTGTTATACCTACCCACCAGATATCCGCGAGAGACATTAGTATTGTTGAATTTGTCTTGGACAACAGGATTGATTGGGTTATACTCCACTTGGAGGCCCAAGCCAAGAAAGATCTAATCTTATCTCTGAAGGATAAATTCCTCCCATTGGGATATGAGGTTAGTGACTATCAAGAACGGATAAGAGCAAACTGGCGACAAGCAACGATTCAGAGGGAAACCCCTAAGAAGAAGTTGAAAACCCTCAAAAGAAAGAGAATGTTACTGAAGAAAGAGCCGCCCTGCCCAAAAAAGAAAATCTGAAATCACTGAAATTTACAATTCCAAATCAGAGAAAAAAGGGAGACCTGGGAAGATCAGAAAATGATGTGATAATTGTTGAGGAAGAATCATGGGTCAAGAAGAATAGGTTGTTATGATGGGGGAAGGAGAGCCTCTAAGGATAGCCTCCTGGAACACAAGGGGATTCCAATCATTGTTCTCAGAAAGAATTCGGATCTCGAGAGATTCGATGTGCTGTGCTTCGAGGAGACTTGGTTGAGGACTACACCCTTATATGATGAATATGCTGCCTTTTTTAACCCGGCCCCAAAGGGGCTACTTGGCCGACCATATTTGATCCTCTTAACTCTTGTTAAATTAACTTTGGGTTGGACTATTACAAAAGCTAAATGGTCAAACCCCTATGTACAGGCGATGATTTTGGAACAAAAGCAAAAGTCCCAGTTAATCTCAATACTTTTCATTAACATATATTGGCGTGTTCCTATGAGCAAGGAAATTAAGCTAGTGGAATGTATTGGAAAGGAAATTGATGATATGATGTGGGAAAGGGATGATGCCAAAATTATTATCTGTGGCGATTTAAACATCAAAGTATTAAGTAAGACAGGCCAGCCACTGAATAAGAATGAATGGAATGTAAGGGAAAGTGAGTGGATGAGTACTATGGAATCAAGGAAAATGTTCATCCTTAATGGTCAGACACCAGGAGATAGGCCAGGGAAATGTACATGGAAACACAGAGAGCAGGAATCGTGTATCAACTTTTGTTTTGTTTCGGGGAATTTAAGAGAGAAGGTGGAAACGTTTAATATCATGCCGCAGGAATGGAGCAAGCATGACCTGTTAGCTATCTCCATCAGAAAAAATCTGAGGGCCAAAGAGAGGAAAAAAATGGATGAGGTGGAATTAGAAAGAGGAGTTAATCGCCTTAGGTTAAAATCGCATGAAGTGACGCTGATTGTAAGTCGACACGTGTACTCTGCTCTAGCAGATCCTACCTGAGTGGAATATCAGGGTATGCTTCAGGACTTCAGCCTACAAGGAGTGAGGAAATTCTCAAATCAAGTGGGCCAGGAACATTATTATGATCAGGTCCTGGTAAATAGGAGAAAATTGCTGAGGAAGTCCATTAGGCAGATAAACAAAGAGGAGGCTAAGTCACTGAAAAAAGAACAAATCAGGTTAGTGAAACAGAAATATAGAAATTGGTGCATTGGCACTAGGATTATGAGAGCACAAAACGACGATGAACATATGCTAAAAGTGGTATGTGCTAAAAGCACCGGAAACTTGTGGAAACTAATAAATAATGGGGGTACCTTTAGACCATGTAACATCATTAGCATGTTGTTGGAAATGGATTGGGTAGCTCATTATACAAAACTGTTTGCAGATCCAGGCTGGATAGTAAATAAGGTGGAAGAGTCACAGCCCCAAACTTAGATTTTCGCTTTTGACGATTTAGATAGGGAAATGATGAACAAAAAATGGAGTGCATCTCGAGCTGAGGGACCCGATGGTCTATCCAACCAGGAACTGAAAAAAATAGAGGTCAATGGAGTAAATTCCTACCAGTCCTTTTTGCCCAGGTTATGATAAATAAAAAGATACCATCATCATGGAGAGAGGAAAATATAGTGCCCATCTTCAAAAAAGGAGATGGGGCAGTGCTGAAAAACTACCGCCCTATCGTCCTCCTCGACTCAATAGGGAAATTATTTGCAACAGTCCTGTTGAGAGATCTTAGATTATGGGCCAAGAAGAGTGGCATCCTTGACACAAGACAAACAGGATTTGTCACAGGAGTAGGTACTACTCTAGATCTCTTTATTATTAACCTCTTAAAAGAAAGAGCCCTAGAAACATGCTTATATTTAGCGTTTATAGATCTCAAACAGGCATTTGATGGAGTCATTACGGAGAAGCTCTGGGCAAAGTTGAGAACATGGAATTGCCCTAAGGACCTGGTAGAAGCCATTGAGGGACTCTATACAAATACCTTGGTTAGGATTCGACTGTCGGGCAAATTTCATCTGTCACAAAACATGTCCACTTACCGAGAGCTGAAGCAAGGGTGTGCCTTGGCCCGCTCTTATTCTGCTTGTATATTGCTGACTTGGCAGACTCACAGAGAGATGTTATAGCTTTCCTCCCAAAGGTGAATAGTACAGCAGTGCCTTGGATACTATTTGCTGATGACCTAGTCTTTTTAGACTTAACACCAATTGGTCTTCAGCGTAGGATACATGCCTTCAACTCCTATTTGAAGGAAAATGGCATGAGGATGAATGTTGTAAAATCCAAGGTCCTTACAATGAAATCGGCCGATGAAAAGAAAGTAGAGAAATGTACATGGAAGGTGGATGATGAGCCCATTGAGGGGGTGGAAACCATGATCTATTTGGGGATCGTCGTCAACAGAAATGTAAATGATCAGGGGCATCTCATACATCTGAGATCTACACTGACTACTCTAACAAATCAGGGAAGAGTCTTCCATAGTAAATTTGGGAGATTCACGATGATCCCCATTCTGTTGTTTTATAAACCGAAAATAGCACAAGTGCTAACCTATGGAGCTGAGGCTATTTTAGATCTCCCCTGGGAAATATGGGAGAAATTAGAGGGTCAGTTCTGGCAGTCATTACTGCGATTTACAAATGCGATACCAGTGTGTGCCATTAGACAAGAACTGAAACTGCAATCCCTGGAGTCTATGGTTCTCTGGAAATCAGTGGCCTTATAGAGGAAGTGTAGATATGATACAGATAAAGCACCCTTTGCGATTTTTTATCCAATAAAAGGAGCCCAGGATAAATATGTAACACAGTGGAAATTGAAGATAGAAAAGATCTTACAACAAAATGATATTAGTACAAGTGACTTAGCTGTAAATCCAAATAAGGTTAAGCGAAAATTGCAGAATGTTGATTGGATAAGTACACTAGAACAGTGTGAACAAGCTAAATTGAGCTGCCCACAAACTGCTGAAAAGAAAGGTTTAAACGGCCTTCCGAGATATTTGCAGCAATTTCCATCCCAGCACTACCGGGATATGCTTCTTAGGTGCAGATTAAACACTTTAGCCACAGGAGGAGTCTTGTGGGCCTGGAAAATGCTGGGCATAAAAAACAACCAATGCTGTTTCTGAAGGGATAAAGACATGGTGGAGGCACTGTGTCATTGGGTAACTGTCTGCGAATCCCTAAAAGAAATTAGACATCTCTACTTAGCTGAGTATAGTATGAATGATAGTACTCTGAGTCCAAATGATTGGTGGGTTTGGGTTAATATGGAGGAAAAGGACTGGCTTAGTAATTGCGGTATTGAAAATGATTTAAAGGATTTTAAAGATGAAGTTGGAATTGAAAGAAAAGGATTAAGGAAATGTTTTATATATTTTTTGTTTATGAAATTTTGGAAGAAGTAATTTATGTATTTTATGATGATGTAGTAATGTTAAAGGTTTATGTGGTTATGGCCATGATTGGTCATTTCTGTTGTTCATTTTAAACCAATAAAATATTAACTTGACCAACCAAAATAAATAAAAAATAAATAAATAAATAAAATATTATACTTTTTTTTTTTAAACAAGCTCTAGATCATCTCAAAGTCATCTGCAATTCCCTTCACAGACTGAGCTTCTCCCTCAATTTCAAGAAGTCACAGATGACACCTTGCCGGCAGCTCCAGTACATCGGAGCTGTACTAGACACATCATTGGGAAAGAGCTCGCCACCCAAGGCGAGGGCTTAAGACATTCTTCAGATGGTTACCAAATTTCAAACTTCCGGCCTTCGATTTCATGGCCTCCTGCATTTTCCTGGTGCCAGAAGCCCGCCTGAGAATGAAATCCCTTCAATGGGCTCCAAGAACACAATGGTCCCAATTCTCAGGAAAGAAGTCAGACCGACTTCAGGTTCCAAGCAGGGTCTCACAGGATCTTCTGTGGTGGGCCTGCGAGGACAATATTCTGAAGGGAGAACATTTTTTGCAGCCAGGGCCAGAGATTACAGAAGTGACAGACGCTTCACTATCGGGGTGGGGAGCCCATGCCAACGGTCTGACAATCAGCGGTTGTTGGTCTCCATCGGAGTCCAAACTACACATCAACCTTTTGGAGCTGAGGGCAAGCAGGCTAGCGCTGAAGACCTTTCTGCCCTCTGTCAGGGGAAAGAATGTCCTGATAATGACGGACAACTCAGTGGCCATGCATTACCTCAACAAGAGAGGAGGTGTAGGGTCTCTACCACTGTGCAGAGAGGCAATGCAGCTCTGGTACAGGGCAATTCGAGAAGGAATCTCTCTATCAGCAGTTCACCTAGCCGGGGAGGAGAACACGACAGCGGATGCTCTGAACAGGCAAAGCACAGTCTCCCACGAGTGGGAGCTAACTCAGGAAGTCCTTCAAGAGATCTTCGCCCTTTGGGGAACCCCTAAGGTGGACCGGAAGCAACCGTAAGTGCGAAAGGTATTGCTCAAGGGAATTTCCTCTGAGCGGAGCTCTAGGAGACGCGTTCGTGGTGGATTGGGATTTTCCACTACTATATACGTTCCTACCGATCCCCGTCATTCCTCAAGTAGTCAGGAGGTTGAGACAGTTCGGAAGCCGCATGATCCTAATTGCCCTGGATTGGGCCAGGAGAACCTGGTGCCCGGACCTTCTGGATATGTCCATCTGTCCTCCGATACGTCTTCCACAAAGAGCGGATCTTCTCTCGCAAGGGGAGGGACAGGTTCTCCATTCAGAGGTCAACACTCTCAAACTTCACGAGTGGTTTCTGAAAGGTTGCGATACAAGGATTGAGACCTCCCAGATGACGTATGGAGGTGTTGCTTTCGGCAGGAAAGCCAGCAACAAAATCTCTGTACCATTGCCGCTGGAACAAGTTTCACGACTGGTGCAGGAAAAATAATGTTGATCCTTTTCTATATTGCACTCCGGATGTGCTTTCTTTTCTCATTTCATTAGCATTTCATTAGCACAGAAAGTTCTTAATATTGGAACCGTTAAAGGTTACCTGGCAGCGCTTTCCATATTCAAGCGCTCTTTGGAAGAATGCTCTTACTTCAAAATTACCTTGGTGATTCAAATTCTGAAAGGGCTCACAAACGTGTTCCTGCCTTCTACTTTTCAGGTTCCAGTTTGCGATCTAAATTTGCTCCTAAAATGTCTAATGTGTGCCCCATTT
Organism: Ambystoma mexicanum; assembly: GCF_040938575.1. Taxonomy (NCBI): domain Eukaryota; kingdom Metazoa; phylum Chordata; class Amphibia; order Caudata; family Ambystomatidae; genus Ambystoma; species Ambystoma mexicanum. The sequence continues at coordinate 600,761,905 of NC_090924.1, forward strand.
GAACCCTTGCACACATGCCCATTGAGGTTATAGACCTTCAAAACCATATTGTTGCTTGAATTGCCATCTGCACGTAGAGTGAGCGAGTTGCAGACACTCTCCTCCAGGCCACCCTATACCGTATTCCACAAGGACAGGGTTGTGTTTAGGGTAAAACCCTCCTTCCTACCTAAGGTGGTATCTGATTTTCATCTAAATCAAAAGATAGTTTTGCTGGCGTTTTACCCCCCACTGCATCCCAGTAAAGAGGGAGAGAGGCTCCATAGATTGGACCCTAAGCATAAAAGAGCTTTAAGCTTCTATATTTCTAGATTCTCCAAACTAAGAGTGGATGACCAACTCTTTGTTGGCTACACGGGAAGAGAATTAGGACAAGCTGTTTCGAAACAGACTTTGTCAAGGTGGATTATACTTGGTATCTCAGAATGTTACAAAATGGCAGGCAAGGACCTGCCAGAGGTTTGAGAGCTCATTCTACCAGAGGTATAGCCTGGCCTGCAGCCGTTCAAAGGGGAGTACCTATTAGATCCATTTGTCATGCTGCAACATGGTCATCATTGCATACGTTCACAAAGCATTATTGTCTGGATGCTTCCTATTCTCAGGATGTCGCCTTTGGTAAGGCAGTACTGTATTCGGCCTTATGAAAGGTCGACAATTCTAAATTCTCCTCCCTCCTCCCATTCTACATACTGCTTTGGGAGTCTATCAAAGATGAGGAATACGTTGGAGGACACTTCGAGGGACAAATCGACTCAATGCCATTGACGCACAGCGCCCTCTGCCGTAAATTATTTTTCCGAAGCAGCCGAAGCTGGATGTGATTATCAAAGATGAGGAATACGTTGGAGGAACATCCAATTGAAAGAACGTTACCAGTTGGTAAGTAACTTGTTCTTCTGCATGTATCCAATTTTCACTACTTGTACCATAGTGGATGAGCCAGTAATGGAACTCGAGACCCAGGGATGTTGAGTGGAGACTAGTAGGCCTCCCTTCGACCGACCAACTGGACCCTTTGTCGCCATTATCTGCATGGTACTCACACGCTTCAGTCATCCATGTTTCTTGCAGATCGATTAGACTGAAGAATTCAGAGTATGCTAGTAGCCCATCCTCAGCACAGAGATGGGCAAACCCTCTAGTATTCCACAAGCACATTATGTTTTCGTCATTGAGAAAGAGATTTAAAGTGGGCCTTACACACTGTGGGTAACCATTGCCAGTAGCCATCCCCACTGCTAGCTTCTTCACTATTTACAGTCATTATCCTCATTTGGCCAGAAAATTCCAAATCATTTCCTGTGCTATTTAGGTTAACCTCTTTTCTGTTATTATTCATCACACCTAATTCACCAGCACTCCACTGATTAATACTACTGTCTTTTACTTCATCTCATTTGGTTCTTTCATTTAATTGGTTAAAGATTATTTAATTGGCCATGACTAATTAAGAGCTCTAGATGGAACCTTGATGCACTATAGATTCAACTTGTACCATCCATTCGATACTTGGGCATTGTCTATAACACCTCAATAAGAGAACATGATTGGATCTGCAACCTTAAACAACGCATGCTGACCTTTGCATTACAAGGAGCTAAGCTACACACTGAATATGGGAAATTCACTTTAAAACCCGTACTAACTTTTTATATACAAAAGGTTATTCCCTCAATCACGTTTGGAGCCGAGGTCGGATGGAACTTAGATCATCATATGTGGCCAACCCTTAAAGGTCTGTTCTGGAGACGTATCCTTAAACTACCAAAGGGCGTCTCAATGATTTCTATAAGATATGAACTTGGACTCAAATCAATACATAACATAGTTGTCTGGAAATCATTGGCCATGCTACGAAAGATGTCACTAAAGGACCAGGCTCCGGCCTATAAAATTTTTGCAAATATAGTCCATCAACAACACTGTAGCATAATGCAAAATTAGTCTAGCGGCCTAAAATTGATTTTGGATACTGCAGATATAACGTGGGAAACCTTGATAGCCACACCTCAAATTGCGAAACAAAAACTAAGAAAATGGAATTGGATACAGAACTTAGAACGAAGAAATTTGCTATCTACATCGATCGACTTAGGTCCTCTAACAAATTGTCTAGATCACTTACCCAGATATTTACAAAAATGTCCTCAAGGAAACACCATAACCAATTTCTGAGACTGCGGTTGAACGCACACAAAACCAAGGAGATCCTATGGAGACGAAAAGTCCCCAATATTGAGAATAATCTCTGTAGGTTCTTTGAAATTACAGTTGAATCGGTAAAACACCTGGGGCCTCATTACGACTCAGGCGGTAAGGGGTTTACGGCGGCGTAAACAGCGCCGACCCTTACCGCCTGATTCCGAGGTCCCTTAGCGCCATGGAGGTTTTAACACCTGCTTTTAGCAGGTGTTAAAATCCATGGCGCTAAGGGACCATGATGTTAATTACGCCACCGTAATTTACGGTGGCGTAATTAACGCCTTCCCCACTCCCATTATGCCCTATGGGGCAAAAATGGGAATGGGGAAGGGTAAATGGGGATTGGGGACTTACCGCCCCGCCAACCTCGGAATGGGGCGGTAAGTCCGCCAACCACCATGGCGTAAACATAGTTTACGCCATGGTGGTAAAGGTACGACCCAGGCGGTAACTTACCGCCTGGGGCGTAATGAGGCCCCTGGTCACTGAATGCCCTAAAATCAAGGATCATCGAACTTGCTATCTGGGCTCTTTTGCTCCAGTTGACGAGGAAATGGTGGTATTATATACTCTCTGGATCAAACGTGTCACTGACATGTGCAGTTTCTGAATTTGTGGAAAATAGCTATAATCAGAAAGATTTCCATCATTGAAAGAATGTATTTCTTTTGTGCTGTCTTTTTTGTTCTCTTGTTTTTTTGTTTTCTTGTGGATTTATGTTTACTTATGTGAAAGTAGGATTGTTTATTGTTTATTGTAATTAAAGTTTATTTGTAAACTAATTGTTACAGTAAAAAAAAAAATACAAAAAAAAAATAATTGGCCATATTAACCGATTTGTGAACTATTTGTTTACTCCTAGTTTTCTTAGATGTAATTTTTATTATCCTACAAATATAACCTCATCTGTAGAGTTCATTTTCATATTGCATAATGTAATCCCACGTCGATTCAGTTGTAAACCAAATATTGGACACTGACATAGCTGTGTCTTTCACCTGGTTCAAAATCTTAATGTCATTGGAATTGATTGTTCTCAAGGCTACTATTGAGTTAAAAATACATAAAATGGCAGCCCTATTTAGGGGTGGTAGGTATTCAGATATCGCGACTGATTGTATTTGTAAAGGCACTAAATTCATCCCTAATATCAATTTCCACATTATCTAATTCGATCCTTTCTTGTGTTTTTGCTTTATCGTACCAATTAACTTGTGTCTGTGAATGTTGATCAATACTTATTTGAAGGGCCGTAGTCTTTGTTCCAGATTCTTCCGCCCCCCCTTATTTTGTACAGTTTTATTCTAATTTGGACTGTTTGCTTTGGGTCTATCATCCTCACCGTTAGTGAGACGCTGTACATCACCCAAGACATGAACCACAGTTTCTCCTCCCACTTTATTTTGCTTATTCTGCTTGGTTATCTTGTGTGTTACCCCTTGTATTGCTTCCCTATCAGTGTGGCATTTATCCACATTCTCCAGGTCAGATTCAACCAAATAATGCTGTATATCATACCCCTTTGTGTTGTTTCTTACAGGAAGTGCTGAGGTCAGTGGGTTTCTACCTATTGCCTGTTCCATCTCAAAGCCATTATTATTTATTTATTTATTATTATTGATTTTTTTACTCTTTGTTTCCTTTTCAGTTAACCATCAAAACAATACATTAAATAGTATAGAGGCTTTTGGTTATCATCCACTTTAAAGCTATAACTAAGATATATTAATCAAAACTAACAACTCTACCAAACATCCTAAAACCTGACCCAAATTAGGATGACAATCGCTACATATAAGACAAACATATAAACAAGATGCCAAACAAACACACGTTCCCCTGATAAAACCCCCACCCTCATTCCCACCACACCTTATATTCATATTCAACACTCTAATCTCTGATCACCCATTGTTAGGCAGAACTATATGCAGTACTCTTTGGTAACACCACACACAATTAAGACTACAAGTGACAGTACAAATTCACCTTTGGTACAAGCCCGTACTACACAGTTAAAGTGGTAGCGATGGCGGAGCAGCCAGACTTAGCTCAAGAGCAAATGAGCAGTATCAGATAGTTACACAAAGGACAGCAATACTATGATTCAGACAAACACTGACTCAAGGCTTTCAAGTAAAAGAATATACATTTATTTCACTCTTCAGTTGTATAACATTAGACTATTATAATCAGTCTAAAAATCACACTCTTAATACACCACACCACTTGCCTTAAATTCCAGACAAGTTAAGCTCACAAAATGAAGTGGGAGCAAAATGGCACTCCAGCAATTTAAAAGGGAGGGAAACACAAAGTTAATAGAAATTAAATTAAACCAACAGGTACGTACTCAGGGCAATTGAACAAGAGGAACTACAGGGATAGAATCGGGTAGAAAAGGCTTAGGGCCAAAGTCAATGGGTCAAAAGTCTTGTGCTCAAGATCACACAGTTCAGGGTAATTCGCGGTAAAGTTTGTGGCACGGATTCCAGACGAGGTTGGTTGATAGAAAAGTTAGTTCAAAGAGAAGGGAAGGACAAGCCCTCGGATTGGAGAAAGATTTCAAACACTTTCACCGCGGTTGAACGAAACGCACAACAGGATTTGCACAGGACCTTAAAACGGAGAGGAAGCTGTAGCTGAGGCGGACGTTTCTGGTAGTTCCTGCAGACTCACGGTTCCTGAAGCGACTGTTGGACTGACAAGAAGTAGGAAGACTGGAGGGTCCTTCACTACCCGGGGAAGAAACCAGCAGCAGAGCAAAGCAACGAATGAAAGGTGCGCTCCTTAAAACCCAAGCATGGTCTGACCTTCCTGGCTATCCGGCCCACTGTAGTTCTGTACAGCGAATTAGACCAGAGGAGGGGTCCTGGCTTGCAGTTTGGGCGAACTGGTTGGTCCCACCAGCTCAATGGAAGAAGTTTCCTGGAGGATCTTCTCTGTCGGATTCTGAAGATTCGGACCTGCAGCAGGGCTTCACCGGGCGGTTCAGTCGTTGTAGGGGTCCTCTTCCATCAGCTCCTCGTTGTTCTTTCATTCCAGTGGTGACTCTGCCTTTCCAGTCCCAGAGACCTGCTTTTTATGCAGTTTTCCCCCATTCATACAGCCTGGCTGTCAATCACACAGCAGTGTGGCTGTCCTGGCAAGGACAGTCCCCTCAGCCAATCAAACAGGAGTGCGACTTGGGTTACCAAGGGCCCCCATGGCAGGGGTCCGAAGATCCCTCCCTCACATCCTGTCTAACTAGACTTTCAGGCGCCTAAAGGAGGGCTTCTGTGCAGAAGCCCGCGAAAAGACAGCGAACAAAGGAATCATCCCCGGTTTGGCACGCAGAGAAAAACACGAGAAAGACTTTAACAAAAAGAAATGGCGAATGAACCCAGCCGGAGCCAAAATAAAATGTATTTGGTCAAGTGGGTTTATGTTCGAGGATAATATAATAGCCTAAAACAATACCATGGTTATATAAGATAACCGCGGTAGAAAAGTTAGGGTAGTTACCACTGCCACCAACCAAGTCTTGATGTAAAGGGAACGAAACAATGCTCCAAGAGACACAGACAAAAAGGGATAATAATTAACCCTTTCCAATACTCCATGTAAGATGGGGTGTACTGGGTCTGTGGTTTAAAGTGACTAAAATAAAGTTAATGGCAACTTTACCTTTTCTGGAGACAGTAGTCAGCCCCAGAAAAATGGAGTCAGTGGGAAGTCTCAAAGACAGCCCTGTGTCACTGCACTGAAGGTGCTGTGTAACACACATGAAAAATATGAGGCCATGGAGTAGGTGAGGCTCCAGTGCCGAAGATCACACAACAAGTGAAAACACACACAGCAAAACACATGTAAGAGTGGGAAAAAGGCTCACACTCTTACCAGGTGAAACAAATAAATCCTAGAAATCCAGCAAAGCTGCTGAGGGACTCATTAGGTAAGGGAAATCAGCCATTTATGAGAATTCTCCCTAACACTCGCCGCCCCCCCCCCCCCAGACTAAGGGACAGGAGGATTTTTTAATCCACTCCTGGATGAATCTCTACCTTAGTCGGTTAAAAACATCCTAGAGGGACCATCAGCATTTTGGTGATGACATCCTGCTCTGTGCTCAATGGTGAAATCAAACCCTTGCAGGCATCTTAGAAGTTTTGGGTTCTCCCCTTTCATTTGCATCAACCATCTCAATGGTTGGTGGTCTGTCTGAATCACAAAGGTAGATCCATACAAGTATGGTCTAAACCTCTTCAGAAACCACACAATGGCAAAACATTCACGCTCTATGGTTGCCCACCTTGTTTCTGGTTCCTTCAGTTTCCTACTGATGGAGCAGATGGGGTGCTCCCTACCTTTCTCATCCAGTTGACTAAGGACTGCACTTATACCTATATTGGAGGCATCTGTCTACACAATGAAGGGTTGGTGATAATCAGGAGCTCTTAGGACTGGAGCTTGACAAATGGCTTTCTTCAGGTTTTCAAAGGCTTGAGTGCACTCCTCATTCCATCTAACCTTATTGGGAATTTTGGAGAGTAGGTCACATTCAAGGGAGAAGCCTTGGACCCATAGTTCTCTATGAAATTCATGTAGTACCCAGTGAGACCTAGGAAAGCTCTCACTTGGGTTTGAGTAGTAGGGGGGAGCAGTTTTGCACAGCTTGTACTTTGCTGGGCATTGGCCTTATTTCACCTCCTCCTACCTCATGACAAGGTAGACCACTTTACTCTGAACAATTTGACATGTGCTTGCCTTTATGGTCAGATGGGCCTGCTCAAGAGCCTGCAAACCATATCCCAGGTGATCAATATGTTCTTTCCATGTAGGGCTGAACACTGAAATGTCATCCAAGTATGCCATGCAGAAGTCCTCCATCCCACTCAGAACTTGATTAACCATCCTTTGAAATGTGGCAGGTGCATTATGTAGTCCAAAAGGCATAACTTTGAATTGGTAGAGGCCTGCTGGGGTGGAAAATGCAGTTTTCTCCTTGGCATGGTCTGTCAGTGCTATTTGCCAACCAATAGCCTGAGGTTAGATCAAATGTACTGACGTTCTTGGCTGAGCCAAGTCTATCCACCAGTTCATCTGTCCTTGGCAAAGGATGGGCATCAGTCTTAGTGAATGCATTTAGAGCTCTATAGTCCACACAGAATCTCAACTCCTTGGATCCTGCCTTTGGTACTAGAACAACTGGAGTAGACCATGGACTTGTAGATGGCTCTATAACCCCGAGATCAAGAATCTTGTTGACCTCTCCTTTGATGTGGGATCTCACATGCTCTGACATTCTGTAACCTCTGCTTTTCACAGTTAAACCGTCACCAGTGAGAATATCATGCTGGCCCCAAGGGGTCAAGCCTGGTGTTAGTGAAAACAGGGAGGCAAACTGATTCAACAGAACTTTGCACTCTGCCTGTTGTTCAGAAGTCAGCTGAGAAGAGAGATTAACTCCTTCTATTTGTTCATCTAAAGGTTGGCCTCTGAGGAGGTAAGGTAGAGGTTCACTCTCCTTTTCCTCTTGAGCTGAAGCTAGAAGCAATGCTCGCACTTCTGGTCTCGAGACATAAGCCTTTAAACGGTTGGTGTGAAAGACTCTGGGAGCCTCCTTGGGTCTGCCTAAATCCACCAAATAGTTCACCTCTCCAAGTTTGCCCACAACCTTGGAGGGTCCTATCCATTTGTCCTGCAAGGCCCTCTGCCTTGTTGGCACCATAACTAATACAAGCTGGTCTTGAGTAAACTTAACCATGCTGGCCTTCTGGTCATGCCAATGGTTGACCAGAGCCTGACCGGCTTTCAAGTTATCACTTGCTTCTGCCATCATCTGTGACATTGTCCTCTGGAGACCTATCATATAGTCAGCCACTCTGACTGGCTTGGGGGAAGGAGCACTCTCGAACCCCTCCTTGATCAGGGCCAATGGACCTCTGACTGGATGGCCATAGAGAAGTTCAAAGGGACTGTAACCAACACCCTCCTGAGGGACTTCTCTATATGCAAAGAGAAGGCATGGCTGTAGAAGGTCGCACTTTTTCTTAAGGGGTTCTTCTAAAGCACCTATCATGCTCTTCATAGTACGATTAAACCTCTCTATCAATCTATTTATCTGTGGATGGTAGGCTTTAGAGAACTTGTAAGTGACACCACAGTTTTTCCACATGGCTTGCATGTAGAGGCACATAAAATTGCATCCCTTGTCAGATATCACTTCCTTAGGAAACCCTACTCTGGTAAAAATACCAAGTAGAGCCTTAGCCTCAGCCTGAGCCATAACAGTTCTCATAGGCATGGCTTCTGGGTACCTTGTAGCATGGTCTACTACAACCAGGATAAACCTGTTTCCTGAAGATGTGGGAGAGTCAAGGGGACCAAAAATGTCAATGCCCACCCTCTCAAAAGGAACTCCCACCACTGGGAGAGGCACCAAGGGTGCCACATTCTTGGCTCCACTCTTGCCAGAGGTTTGGCAAGTATGACAGCTCCTACAGAATTTGTCAACTTCTGAACCCATCTTAGGCCAGTAGAAGTAGAGAGAGAGCCTTTCTTTGGTCTTTTTGAAACTCAAGTGACAAGCCAAAGGTATCTCGTTGTAAAGTACTTTTCTTGAGTTTAGAATTTCCAGGAATAATAATGGTTCCCCATAAACATGCACCCACTGACCTGATCCAGTAGCTCGAATGTGTTGAATATGAGAAGTCCCCCCGGGGGAATCTTTTCCTAACCCTTGCTCAATTGCACAAGGAAGGAATGAACTCCCCAGGGAAACCCTCTGGGGAAGAAAACCCTGATCGCATCAGCTGATGGATGTCTTCTCTGTAGAGCAGGTTAGGGCGAATCTCTGACACAATTCCAGGAGACTGAATGCAAATACCACAAGAAAAATAACGAAAGTAACGATTAGAGAATGGTAAGTTGGACTGAAAGACAGAGTGGAAGTAGAATATTAGTTCCCAAATAGTTACCCTTTATAAAGGAGATGGTGCCCTATAAAGTCTCAGGATTCCATGTGTATGAAGTCCTTCTGTTAAACGCAGAGTATCTGAACTAGTGGATCTCGTGATGTAACTTTGGGAATCTAATAGGATGTGTAAGGGAAACAAGAAAGACCTGACTTTAGAAAACAGGCTGACCTTTCAGAAATGCCAAAGGAACAATTGAGAAGGGGAGAAAGGTACCTGACGGCAGATTCGGATTGTGATGCAAAGAAAAAACCTTCTGAATTACGCAGTTGGGAATTGAATCAATGTATGCGATGTGTCCAGATTGAGGCAAGCGGTGGCAGGTGGAATGAAAAGGATCTGTTTTGAGCCGTTCTAACACTCGAAAGCCGAGGTTAAGAGGCGGAATCTCTGCCCTTGGAGTACGATAAGAAACCTTCTAAAAGACAGAAACAGTGGACGGTATTAGCCAGGTGTAATGAGCAGTTTAGTAAGAGTATAAGCCTAGAGGCGAACTTACGAAGCGCTGACTGGGAAGACGAGCAACGCACTCGAGCGTTGTGCCTGCCGCAAGATAACCAGATCCTTGCTGAGGGGGTGGAGCCAAGGTTGCAAGCATCCCTTGCAAGGCTGGAATACTGCAATCGGATGACGTCGCCATCTTGGGAGAAACAATGGCCGCCACCCGTGATTGGGACCAACGGCGCCACAATGACCATCTCCTTCTGTGGGATATGACAGTATGCCCCCTCCAAAGGGCAGATGTACCCGGTTTGCCGGGATGAGAGCGATGAAACCGGCGAACCAGCTGCGGAGCATGAACGGCAGAAGCCGGTTCCCAGGACCGTTCAGCCGGCGAATATCCACGCCAATCCACCAAGTACTGAAGACGGCCCCGGTGGTAACGGGAATCACAAATACCAGCTACCTCAAACTCTGGCCCAGAAGGAGTCGATACAGGAGGCGGACGAGCCACCAGATGACGAGAAAAGCGGTCCGCCACATCCTGTTTAAGTTGGGAAACATGAAAAACCGGGTGAATCCTGGACCAAGAAGGAGGAAGTTGTAGACGATAAGCCGCCTCACCCAAACGTTGAAGCACAGGGAAAGGACCAAAGAACTTGGGAGAAAGTTTGGAAGGCACAAGGTGCAGAGGAAGAAATCGAGAGGCCAACCATACTCTGTCCCCGGATGCAAAAACAGGAGCTGGAGAGCGTCGGCGATCAGCAAAACGCTTAATCCGTTCCTGAGCGTTCTGAAGAGAAGTCAGAGCCTTCTGATGACCCTGTTGAATATCCTGCAGCAGACAGGCGACATCCGGAAAAGAAGATGTAGATGACACCCCTAGAGGGAAGCAGGTAGGATGGAAACCATAGGAACAGTGAAACGGACTGGATCCCAATGATGAGTGATGCGCATTATTATAGGCAAATTCTGCCAAAGGCAACAACTCCGTCCAATTGTCCTGAGATGCTGATACATAGCACCTGAGATAACCCTCCAGTGTCTGATTCAATCGTTCCGTCTGCCCATTAGTTTATGGATGAAATCCCGAGCTCGAAGCACGAGTAACTCCGAGCATCTTGCACAGTTGCTGCCAATATCTAGAAGTGTACTGGGGACCCCTATCAGAAACAATGGTATCCGGTAAGCCATGAACAGAAAAAATATGAGTGATAAAGATCCTTGCCATCTGCGCCGAAGTTGGTACCTTAGGCAACGCCACAAAGTGGGCCATTTTCGTGAAATAGTCTATAGTGACCATAATGGTTGTACATCCTGTGGATTTAGGAAGATCTACTACAAAGTCTGTGGAAATGATCTGCCAAGGACGAACCGGAACGGGCATTCTAGTGAGCAGTCCTAAGGGAGAACATCAAGGTGTCTTAGATTGTAAACAGACAGTACAGGCAGCCACATATTGCCTCACATCCTCCACGAGATTGGGCCACCAGAAGTTACGGCGGACCAGCTCCGTAGTATTGTTGACTCCCCGATGACCTGCCATAAGCGAGTCGTGACACATTGTAAGAATAGTCTTTTGGAGTTCCGCCGAAGGCAAAAACAGTTTCTGATGCCGGTAACCACAACCCTGAGAGATAGTGAGCCCCAGTGCACGAAAAATGTCAGGGTTCTCCTGTCGAAAAACCAACGTAGCGTTGGCTACGGACTGAAGGAAACTAGAAATCACATGTACAAAACGAGCATTAGGAAATAAAGGTTCGGCCCGGAAATGAGCCCACTCAGTGGATTTCTTTCTAGATAAAGCATCAGCCTTTAAATTACTCCTGCCAGGAATAAAGGTAAACACAATTTCATACGGAGAAAAAAAATGAGCCCAACGGGCTTGTCTGCTATTCCGAGTTTGTGCATTCTGAAGGGCTCGAAGATTATGATGTTCTGTCCGAACCTCCACCGCAAATTGGGCTCCGAACAGCAAATGTCGCCATTCCTCAAAAGCCTGTTTAATGGCAAGCAACTCCTTCTCAAGTACTGTATAGTTCAGTTCCGAAGGAGAAAGGGTCTTGGACATATACGCAACGGGACACTCCACTCCCCTGTTCATTTTCCTGAAGAAGGATAGCTCCAAGAGCGAAGTGGGAGGCATCCGACTCTACAATAAATTTCTTTCCTTGATCAGGAGAGAGTAGAATAGGCCCAGACATGAAACAGTCCTTTAGGGAGGTGAAAGCTCCTTCTGCTTGCACAGACCAATGAAATGGAACCCCTTTCTTGAGGAGAGCCGTTAACGGCAAAATGATCTCAGAAAATCCAGGAATAAATCGCCGATAAAAGTTGGCAAACCCCAGGAAACGCTGAATATCCTTAACACAATTAGGAGAATCCCAGTCTCGGATAGCAGAAACCTTCCGGGGATCCATAGAGACCCCCTGAGCAGATAGAATGAATCCCAAATATGCCACACTGTCTTGATGAAATTCACACTTTTCCAGCTTACAGAACAAATGATTGTCTAGAAGGCGCTGTAGAACCTCTGTAACATGACCAACGTGTTCAGCGGATGTAGTAGAAAAAACCAAAATATCATCAAGATATACAATAACAGAATGCAGAAGAATGTCAGAAAAAATATGGTCCATAAAGCGCTGAAAGACTGCAGGTGCATTAGATAATCCAAATGGCATAACCCGATACTCATAATGTCCAAACGGCGTCCTAAAAGCCGTCTTCCATTCATCCCCCGCTTTGATGCGGATGAGATGGTAGGCTCCCCGCAAGTCCAACTTGGTGAAAATCCTGGCCCCCTTAATGGCTTCAAGGATGTCCACGATTAGGGGCATAGGATAACGATCAGGGACCGTAATCTTGTTCAATCCGCGAAAGTCAATACAAGGACGAAGTTCACCAGAGTCCTTTTTGGGAATAAAAAATAAGGAAGCCCCTGCAGGGGAAGAGGATTCAGCGATCAGACCATTGCGCACATTTTTGCGAAGATACTCCTTTAGCACTTCCTTTTCCCTAGCGGATAGCACATACAAGCGACCAAACGGAATAGGATGGTCCGGAAGTAATTCGATGGCACAATCATCCCTACGATGAGGAGGCAGTTCGGCATACTCAGTATTGGAAAATACCTTACGGAAAGAGTGATAAGGCTTAGGAATCCCCTGAATCTGATTTAGCACAGCGGTTTTCAATCCCTCCCCCCCGTGAGACGAGGCAGAAAGTAATTCACCAGCTCCGCGATTAAAACAATGGGCTTGACATTGAACAGAACCCAAAAAAAATGTTCCAGCTGACAAATTAATGTAGGGGTTGTGCACTCTAAGCCAAGGTAATCCCAATATCACAGGATAATGGGCAGTCCTGATAATGTCTAATGTGATGACTTCCCTATGAGTGGAAACGGACATCCGTAAGGGTACCGTCTGTTCCTTGATGGGACCCGAAACCAATGGACTCCCATCTACTGACTCCACGGGAATAGCAATAGATTTGGACGAACGAGGAATTCTAAATTTCGCCGCCCAAATATCATCAATGAAATTACCTGCTGCCCCACTATCCACCAAAGCGGGTACCTCAATTAAACCCAAAGAATCACAAGAAAAGGTAACCTTCAGGACCCACATAGAGGTCTCAGGGACATCTGTAATGTAGGATGAAATGGAGGAAGAAGGGGAACCGCTCACTGATTCCCTAACCGTGGTTCCCCTGACGGTCGGGTTCGAGCGTTTCCCTGCTTCCGAGAAAGAATGATCGGACAATTTTGTAAAGAATGCTCCTTGGAGCCACAATACATGCATAACCCTAAAGTGCGTCGTCGAAGTCGCTCTTCAGCGGATAAAGGACCACGAGCAGCACCTATCTGCATTGGTTCTTCAGAGACGTTTCCCTTGGGGGAGATAATTGAATTGTCAGGCTGGGACCGAAAATTCCTTTGCCGTCTCCTTTCCTGACGTCTTTCCAAAATTCTGTAGTCCATCTGCATAACCATAGTTATTAATTCGGCCAAATTAGGTGGGCGAGGAACCCTAGAGACCTCATCCTTTAGTTCTTCATTTAAACCCCGCCTAAAAAGTGTAATCAAGGCGTCATCAGCCCAGGACGTTCCTGCTGCTAATTGTTTAAAGCGAGTTATATAGACCAAGAGATCCAAAGACCCCTGACGAAAATCCAATAGTTGTTCTTGGGCTGAAACGATGATCTCCTGCCTACCGAACATGGTCTTAAGACTATTAACAAAGGCAGGATATGAATCCAGAATTGGATTGTTTGAAGTAACTAAAGGAGTAGCCCAGGCTAGAGCGGGACCGGTAAGGTGAGCAATCATGTGTCCCACCTTATCCCTATCAGTGTGAAAAAAGGCATTTTTAAAGGTAAACTGCACTGTGCAAGATTCTAAAAACTTTCTCAACTTAACCGGGTCTCCATCAAAACGTCCTCCGGGTAAAGGTCCAGGAGGAAGTTCGGAACAACTAGGGGACCTCACCATGTGTTGTCGTAATACAGCATTCTCTTGTTTAAGTGTTTGGACTTCGGCCGTTAGCGACTGAACTGCCGCCAACAATTGCTGTTGTTGAGCCGGATCCATTTCAGTGAGCGCGCAAGAGGACAATTAATTATTCCTGGAAACTGAAAGTAATATAGAAAAGAACTATGGTAATACTAGTATAATTCTTATTTGGGCGTTGCTAACTGTAAAGTACTTTTCTTGAGTTTAGAATTTCCAGGAATAATAATGGTTCCCCATAAACATGCACCCACTGACCTGATCCAGTAGCTCGAATGTGTTGAATATGAGAAGTCCCCCCGGGGGAATCTTTTCCTAACCCGTGCTCAATTGCACAAGGAAGGAATGAACTCCCCAGGGAAACCCTCTGGGGAAGAAAACCCTGATCGCCTCAGCTGATGGATGTCTTCTCTGTAGAGCAGGTTAGGGCGAATCTCTGACACAATTCCAGGAGACTGAATGCAAATACCACAAGAAAAATAACGAAAGTAACGATTAGAGAATGGTAAGTTGGACTGAAAGACAGAGTGGAAGTAGAATATTAGTTGCCAAATAGTTACCCTTTATAAAGGAGATGGTGCCCTATAAAGTCTCAGGATTGCATGTGTATGAAGTCCTTCTGTTAAACGCAGAGTATCTGAACTAGTGGATCTCGTGATGTAACTTTGGGAATCTAATAGGATGTGTAAGGGAAACAAGAAAGACCTGACTTTAGAAAACAGGCTGACCTTTCAGAAATGCCAAAGCAACAATTGAGAAGGGGAGAAAGGTACCTGACGGCAGATTCGGATTGTGATGCAAAGAAAAAACCTTCTGAATTACGCAGTTGGGAATTGAATCAATGTATGCGATGTGTCCAGATTGAGGCAAGCGGTGGCAGGTGGAATGAAAAGGATCTGTTTTGAGCCGTTCTAACACTCGAAATCCCAGGTTAAGAGGCGGAATCTCTGCCCTTGGAGTACGATAAGAAAGCTTCTAAAAGACAGAAACAGTGGGAGGTATTAGCCAGGTGTAATGAGCAGTTTAGTAAGAGTATAAGCCTAGAGGCGAACTTACGAAGCGCTGACTGGGAAGAGGAGCAACGCACTCGAGCGTTGTGCCTGCCGCAAGATAACCAGATGCTTGCTGAGGGGGTGGAGCCAAGGTTGCAAGCATCCCTTGCAAGGCTGGAATACTGCAATCGGATGACGTCGCCATCTTGGGAGAAACAATGGCCGCCACCCGTGATTGGGACCAACGGCGCCACAATGACCATCTCCTTCTGTGGGATATGACACTCGTGGGCTAAATGTAGGAACTGGAGTCTGTTGCAAGGGGCACTACAATTCCTTAGTCCCCAGGGATATACTCAGTTGGTTCACTGTAGAAGAGGCCATCCTCCCAGCTCAACCTCTGCTTTCCAACTTCTTGCCCATCAAGTTGGTTAGCAGCCTGTTGTCGAAGGCCTTCAAGAGTAGGACACTCTCTCTGTCCTTTGCTGAATTCTGTCCTGTTGGGTCCACCTTCTGCCAGTAAAGACTGCAGCTCAGGATGGTCAACAGGGCCAAGATCTCCAACTAAGACAGTGTCTTCTTCTAGATCTGGTTCTTCAGAAACTGGCTCAACCACACAAGGTTGCACCTCACACTCTGCCTCAGCAGGTGTAGGAGTCACAGGTGTGGCTTTGGACAATCTTGGGGATGGCCTTCTTGATAGCACAGGTTTGCTGTCTGACTTTTTCCTGGAGGTCTTGGGTTTCCCCTTTGCCTCTGATTTCTTAGAAATGGCAGTGAGCAACTCCTGTGGAGTGGGAGTGACAGTGTCCTCTCTCAGCTCCTCTGGAGAGCCTCTCAAGGTTCTCTAACCTGCAGACCTAGTGAGCTCCTGTTTCCTCTTACTGGGAGGCCTGGGGGTGCTTGACACAACTCCAATAGTTTTCAGGTCATTAGCCAACAGGACTCTCCCAGGCACTTCACTCTGCACATTAACGGGTATTTTGACAGTCATATAATTACACTGGAAGAGAGCTGGTAACTGGGGAAGCATTTGCACAGGGCCTCCAGCTAACTTGGTGAGGCATTTGGGTACCTTAGCAACATCCTCCACCTTGAAAAATGATGCATCCACCACAGTTATGCTCTCCTGACCATTCACAAGAACACTATCTTTATAATACTCTTTAGTATTATCTGTGATGGAATTATAGACATCTAAATTCTGTTGTTCCCACAAGCCCAGGCACACTAAAGAAACACTAGCTGAGACTCTGATGGGTTCATCAGCCAGCAGGTGAAAGTTTCCACTTGCCATAGGTACTTCTTCCTCTGGGGAGAAGGCTAAGGAGACAGTGTGGACCCCTGAAGGTTTACCCTTGCATCTGGGATCCCCTTTCAAATGGTCAGTTGACCCACAAACATAACATTTCACAAATGTTTTGATGAATGGGGGTTTGTTCTGACCTCTATCTGGTTTGGGTACAGGTGGTGCGCTAGGCTGATTTGGTTTCCCTTGGGGTTTACCCTTATGTTGCTGTTTGTGGCCCTCTTTTAGATTGGAGGTATTAGTATTCTCTTTGTTACCTTTCTTTGGCTGTTTCCCCTCATCATTTTTCTGAGTAGCCCCAGAATCCTTGTGAGTAGCCCTGTTGGCAACCCACAAGTCGGCAGCCTTAGCTAGCTTCTTTGGATCTATCTTCTTAGAATCAGCCAAGTGCTGTCTGAGCTCAGGAGAGCAGACATCAATAATAGACTGCAACATAACAAGATTTCTCATTCCTTCATAAGTGTTTACTCTGTAACCCTTAATCCAACCATCTAAGTTTTTCAAACATTCACATACCCAGGTAGCCCAAGGGGTACCATCATGCTTTTAGAGGGTCCTAAACCTCTTAAGGTACCGGAAGGGGTGTTCACAAATCTAACAATTAAAGCTTGCTTCACACACTCATAATCCACCCTATCCACCTCCCCCAACTCCATCACAACATCAGATGCAACAGTGGGTAGCCTAGAGAAGAGCCAGGGAAGCAATTGATTCCCTGTAAAACCTTGAATACCATGGTTATATTCAAACATTGCCAACCAATCCAAAATATCAAGCTGAACCTCATACATGCCCACAATTTCTTTAGGCATAGGGGGTCTCTTAGGACTGGAGACCTAGAAGACTCTAGGAGAGAAGCATTTTCAAGAGACAATCTTTTCATTTCTAGTTCATGATTCAACTCCATTTCTCTGAGCTTAAGTTCTTGGTGTTTCTGTTCAGTTTGAGCCTTTAAACGTTTGAATTCCAGTTCAGGCCGCATTGTCTCTAGAGCAATGAATTCAGGACTGAGTGTAGGACCTGTGGGGGTCCCAGTGGACAAGGGTTGAGGTTGCTGAGCAGGCAAGGGGGCAGAGAGGCTTACATTAAGAGACACATCTACCTCTTCCAACTCATCATTGACAGACATATTATCTTCCTCAATACTTTATACATTTGCTAGAGAGTCTGGCATTTCAGACCCACTCCCCAGACTTTGGTTCTTTAACAACTTTTAAACTAATTCAATCTTTTTGCCTTTGGCAGAGAGTTTCCTTTCTTTACACATGTTTCTTAAATAAACAGCAGTGTAACTCAGGAGGGTCTCCTGACTGTGTGACTGTGACTTTCCATTTTAGTGATGTTAGCCTTGTGGTTAGTTGATCCAAGGTAATGGCAGCACTCTAAGTGTTATCCTCAGCGCTGTACACCAGTGTTAGGCAGAACTATATGCAGTACCCTTTGGGAACACCACACACAATTAAGACTACAAGTGACAGTACAAATTCACCTTTGGAACAAGCCCGTACTACACAGTTAAAGTGGTAGCGATGGCTGAGCAGCCAGACTTATCTCAAGAGTAAGTGAGCAGTATCAGATAGTTACACAAAGGACAGAAATGACTATGATTCAGGCAAACACTGACTCAAGGTTTTCAAGTAAAAGAATATACATTTATTTCACTCTTCAGTTGTATAACATTACACTATTATAAGCAGTCTAAAGATCACACTCTAAACACACCACGCCACTTCCCTTAAATTCCAGACAAGTTAAGCTCACAAAATGAAGTGGGAGCAAAATGGCACTCCAGCAATTTAAAAGGGAGGGAAAGACAAAGTTAATAGAAATTAAATCCAACCAACAGGTAAGTAATCAGGGTAATTGAACAAGAGGAACTACTGGGATAGAACTAGGTAGAAAAGGCTAAGGGCCAAAGTCAATGGGTCAAAAGTCTTTTGCTGAAGATCACACAGTTCAGGGTAATTTGCGTTTGTGGCACGGATTCCGGACGAGGTTGGTTGACAGAAAAGTTAGTTCAAAGAGAAGAGAAGGACAAGCCCTCGGATTGGAGAAAAATTTCAAACATTTTCACCGCGGTTGAACGAAATGCACAACCGGATTTGCACAGTATCTTAAAACGGAGAGAAAGCTGTAGCTGAGGCGGACGTTCCTGGTAGTTCCTGCAGGCTCACGGTTCCTGAAGCGACTGTCGGACTGACAAGAAGTAGGAAGACTGGAGGGTCCTGCACTACCCAGGGAAGAAACCAGCAGCAGAGCAAAGCAACAAATAAAAGGTGCGCTCCTTAAAACCCAAGCAGGGTCCGACCTTCCTGGTTATTCGCCCCACTGTAGCGAATTCGACCAGAGGGGGGGTCCTGGCTTGCAGTTTGGGTAAACTGGTTGGTCCCACCACCTCAAGGGAAGAGGTTTCCTGCAGGATCTTCTCTGTCGTCGGATTCTGAAGATTCGGATCTGCAGCATTGCTAACCGGGTCGGTTCAGTCGTTGTAGGGGTCCTCTTCCATCAGCTCCTCGTTGGTTCTTTCGTTCCAGTGACGACTCTGCCTTTCCAGTCCCAAAGACCTGCTTTTTATGTCGTTCTCCCCCATTCATACAGCTTGGCTGTCAATCACACTGTTACGCTCACCTGCTATCCACGGGGTCGCCACTCAGCCCTGGCTGGAAGATTAGCACTCTCAAACCCTCTCCCTTAATAGTGTGTTGGACGTGGATAGCGCCTGCAATACACGAGAACTGGATATAAGGCTTAAATGTCTCTCTTGGATTGATTCCCACCTCCCTCAACCTCGAATTCCTCCCTTAAGTCTAGTCTCTCTCCTCACCTTAATATTAGGTATGCTGTGCTCTCTGTCCTGCGTCTCTGTGCAGGGGCGCGTTGGAGGTGTGGGCGATTGGCGACCTAGTTGCTTCACTGGTGCATTGCCCCGTGTTCGGGTCCAGGCCTGCTGTGACTCCGATTTGCTTCATGAGGTAGGTCCTACTATTTTATGGTCTTTTATCTTCCCCTTTTCCTCTTTTGCCTTTTTGTTGTTATTAATGTCTCTAGTTTCTTTCCCTCAGATGAGTTGGACAGTTTTAGCGTTGCTGTGCTGTATAGGATGAGAATCTCAGCAAGGTAAGTGAATGTGCGGTGCGCAGCGCTTTCTTGCCTTTTCTTTTGCTAAGCTGTGCCTGCGTCGCTTCCTTTGCAGGTCGTTATGATGTTCCGGGCCGCTGTGATTTTCCGCGATCAAAGAGAGACTGCACCTGGTAAGTGGTTTTCAGTGTCCTTGCGTGGCCGTGAGCGAGCGCTCACTAATAATGTCTCTCTTTGTCTTTTTCAGGTTGCTGCAGCATTCTGAAGATGGATGCGGCGTCGTGATGAAGAATCCCCGGATCACGTGTATTCAGGTGAGCAGCTGGTGGTAGTTTGAAGGTGGAAGATTCAAGACCAAAGCCAGGCTGCTACTTACAGGTAAGCGCTGAATAATGGTGTTCTTCTTCCTCCAGATACAGGATTCAGCATGTGTCAGGATTCAAGAAACACTGGAGATCAGAACTGGACACGGTGAGCGTTACGCTGCTAACTGCAGAATAACGCGAAGCATGTGCTGCTGTTTGGGTGTGGCTTATATAGCACAGGTAAAGTAGTTCCAGGTAAAGTAGTCCCAGGCACGGCCACACCCAAAACACTAGACCGCATAGCTCAGTTCTTTGGAATTGAGCAAAGTGAGTGCCTTCATGTTAACTGAAGTCCCAATCCAAATGTTGTCCTTCACATAACAGTATGAGCCCGGTGCCAAAGGCGCCAGGACTGGCTCCAAGAGAGTCCCTGATGGTGTTTTGTGGCCCTTGAGGCCACAATGGAAGCCTGTAACCTGGCCCCAGCGGAAAGGCTGGTTTGGCCATAATGACCAGGGGCATGAATCATGACACACACAGCAGGGTAGCTGTCCTGGCAAGGACAGTCCCCTCAGCCAATCAAACAGGAGTGCGACTTAAGTTACCAAGGGAACCCATGGCATGGGTCTGAAGATCCTCCCTTACATCCTGCCTACCTAGACTTTCAGGCGCTTAAAATAGGGCTTCTGTGCAGAAGCCCGCGAAAAGACAGCGAACAAAGGAATCATTCCCAGTTTGGCGCGCAGAGAAAAACACGAGAAAGACTTTAACAAAAAGAAATGGCGAATAAACGCAGCTAGAGTCAAAATAAAATGCATTTGGTCAAGTGGGTTTATGTTTGTGGCTAATATAATAGCCTAAAACAATACCATGGTTATATAAGATAACCGCGGTAGAAAAGTTAGGGTAGTTACCACTGCCACCAGCCAAGTCCTGATGTAAAGGGAGTGAAACAATGCTCCAAGCGACACAGACAAAAAGGGATACGAATTAACCCTTTCCAATACTCCATGTAAGATGGGTGTACTGGGTCTGTGGTTTAAAGTGACTAAAATAAAGTTAGTGGCAACTTTACCTTTTCTGGGGGACAGTAGTCAGCCCCAGAAAAATGGAGTCAGTGGGAAGTCTCAAAGACGACCCTGTGTCACTGCACTGAAGTGAAGGTGCTGTGTAACACACATGAAAAATATGAGGCCATGGAGTAGGTGAGGCTCCAGTGCTCAAGATCACACAAAAAGTGAAAACACACACAGCAAAACACATGTAAGAGTGGTAAAAAGGCTCACACTCTTACCAGGTGAACAAAATAAATCCTAGAAATCCAGCAAAGCTGCCGAGGTACTCATTAGGCGAGGGAAATCAGCCATTTATGAGAATTCTCCCTAACACCCATACAATTAATTGCAAGGTCCCCACAGATCCAAATACATTTCCTCCCTATGTTGTCTATGAAAAATAGTTTTTTCAAAGTTTGAAAGTATTTGCACATCTATTAGCCAGCCTTCCACAGCCATTATTTTCTAATGTGGCAAACTGTAGTATTTCTGTATTTTGATTGTCAGCTGTTACAATGTTAAGATTTACATTATTCTCACTTACAATACATTTATTCTTACGCACTCTAGATTGTCTCGTATACATAAAGGCCTGTGAGGTGACCTTATTTTTTCATTTATTTAGAACTATTTCTTCCATTGCCAGCAAATCTGCACCTCCCGGGCAGACATCCATTTTATTAGTTGTTTTTTCCACTTCCATGATTTCCTCTTCAGAACCTTGTCTAAGTATATTTTCAGTTTTGGTACCTTGTTCTCTTGCAGTTTTTCTGCCACGATTTATGCTTTTGTGTAGGAGAAGTGATTGCATATCTGATTTGTTTTCTAGCCTTTCACATTTCTCTACTAATGTGGACAATAGATTTTCAAAAACTCTGAACATATCAGTCATTGACATAATGCCACTGCCATTAGGCTCACAAGTAAACTTAGTTTTTTGGGTTTGTTCACCACATGCTCCCGGCCTAGTACTCTCATCATTAATATTCTCGATTTGAGCTATCTGATGAAGTGAGCTACCATGTGGCCCACCCAATTCATTTTCAAACAAGCTTTCTATGTCAGGACCGGTATTATGAGGTGTGGATGTAGAATTTGCATTCTCGATTTCATATTCAATTGGGGGATACCTCAATGGTTCATTTGCCCCATCAACATTTACAGCATTTTCGATATTCTCTACATCCTGCCTTTGGTTATCTCCCACTACTTTCCATGCAACAGTGTCATTATCATCGTCTCTATTCACAGTGTTTTCAGCATGCTCATTAATCTCTATCATAGTGTTTTCTGTCTATACAGAGTTGTCTGCAATGTTGTTTTGTTACCATATTAATTTCAGTTTCCTTTACATTAGTATTCACATCTTCTATATTACAATCACACTCATCCTTACATACTGGGACCATATGATTTGAATGTATCATCACGCACGTCTGATCAGCCATACACACTTCTTTAGAGTTATTGTGAAGTGGACGTTGAGTCGATGTCCCTCGAAGGCCTCTGTCGAGGATGATGTCATCAAAGGCATATAAGGCACACGCAGTGCCCATTGGCCCCAGTTCCATTTTTCTGTGACAGTGAAAGCTTTGAGCTAAATTCAGGGCGCCTCATCTTGGGACGTTGTTACAAAATCCAAATCTTGAGTAAAATGTCTTCCTTATAGATACTGTTGACTCTGAAGTCTGGGTTCAAGAAGTTCAGGGATTGCAGGTCGAAAAAATGTCACTCACCGACCCGCACCCTATTTGCTTGTCGTGCCTCGGAGCGGACCACAACACCTCTGACTGTTCGAAATGCCAGTCTATGATGGGAAAAGCCTTGAGGGAATGGAAGGGGAAACTAAAGGTAGGAAAAATTCCCAAGAAATCTCCTACCCGATCTACGAAACCTTCGAATGAGGAGTCGAGAGGCGACTCTCCTTGGATGAAGAAGGCCAAGCAATCTATGTCGAGGAGTGGCTCACACCACTCTTCTTCATCCTTGAAGAAATCAAGAAGGCACCGTAGGTCACCTTCGTCGTCAGACCTTTCCCCGATAGGGTTCCTTGCACTACTTAAAAGTCCACTCAGGCTGAGTGGGAGGCCCTCAGGGTTCAAATGTTAAACATTTTTGAAAAACAAAGCTATGCTCCTACCAAGCCTTCGAAAGAAGCTGGAAAGGAAAGGTCTCATCTGAAACCCGCACGCACTCGAGCCTGGGTAAAAGGCCTGATCTGCATCGGGAGCCTTCGAGGCTTCAATCCGAAAAACCAAAGGAGTATACGGGACATAAAAAAAATTCAAAGTCGTCGACGCCATCGACACCTTGGATGCCCGACAGACCCTCGAGGTCGATATCACCGCCGAAGCCTTCGACGCGAGCTGCACCACACTTGCCAGCTTCGATGTCAGTACCAAGCGCCCCTCCTAAATCGGCGCCAATAAAGAAAATATCGATGAGTTGGACCACATCGAAGCCTGTTAGTACAAAATCTGACAAAATAAATGCTCAACTCCTGAAGGAAGAGTTCTTTAAATCTCTTACGTCCACATTTGGTTTGCAGTACGGTACACCCAATGTACCAGAGAGTTTTTATCGCTGAATAGTCCAGAATGAAGGACCTTTATGACAACTTGCAGACAGCAAGTGGGTTAGATACCTTGCCTGAACTTGAGTTTGGAAAACCAGAAGCTGGGAGCTTGCAGATGCATCTTATAGACAACTCATTTTGAAAGTGGTCGAATATAGGGGTTGGAGTAGGCCCCCATTGCTCTATGACCAAGACAACCTCACAGGCATTCTGGACAAGGGTCCACAAACTGCTCCTATTTAGCCTTTTCATATGGCACTGCAGAAAAGGGTGGCTAGGAACTGGGAGACTCTGAATCTCATCCGGCAGTCGACAAGAACTTGACAAAGAAATACTGCCCCTCCAGTAGCGACCCTGACTACCTGTCGAAACACCGGAATGTCTGGTGGTGCAGACAGCTACAGCTACTTCTAAACAGGCAGCGTACCCTACCATCCCTCCTGATATGGATGACAATCGCGTAGATGGATGGGCGAGGAAGATATTTTTTGCAGACAGCATGGCACTAAAATCTGCCAACTCCACTTGTGCCCTCGCAAAATTTTCGTATACTCTAATGGACTGTATCTCCATGGCGGCAGAGCACATTCCTGAAGGGGATGAAAGGGACGGCTTCTTAGCAATTGTTAAGGACGGCAAAGAGGCCATGTGCGAGTCCATTCAGTCAGGATTGGATTCTGCGGATACCATCAGCAGATCCATGTCTACCAGCACCGTTAAGCGCAGATTTGCGTGGTTGTGGAAGTCGGGTTTTGCACCTGATGTGCAATCCCTTTGACGGGTCTCATCTTTTTGGCAACAAGGCTGATGAGTGCCTTGACAAGTTGCAGACCTCAAAGGCGGCAGCCAAATCTTTAGGCGCTGCTATTAGGCAACCTCAGCCTTTTCGGGAGGGGTAGATCTTTTCGCTACTACTCCTCAGATGGAAGGGAGAGAGGAATCAGCAGTCAAAGATGCCAGGGGAGATGTTCTTGTGGTGGACGAGTTAGAGGTGCCAAGCCAACTCAAGCAGCTGCCTCCTTACCATCGGCTTCTGCATCAGCCACTGCAAAACCACTCTGAGGTCTTCAGTCACAGCTCACCTGTGGGGGGCAGACTGCCTCAGCATCTAGAAGAATGGCGAGACATTACTTTGGATGCTTAGGCTCTGTAAACTGTAGCCCACGGTTACAGCCTTCCTTTATAAAGAGATCTCAGAACAATCCACCGGGGAACCGGTCTTTGAGGATTCCAGATCCGCTCCTTGTGCAGGAGATTTTAACCCTGCTAGAGAAAGGTGCTATAGAACCAGTACCTATAGCAGAGATGAACAAGGGATGGTACTACCCATATTTTTTGATACCCAAGATGGACGGAGGACTGAGACCTATCTTGGACTTGAGATACTTGAACAAGTTCCTCGGGAAGGACCGTTTCAAGATGGTCACACTTTCTCAGATCCTTCAGGCCCTCCAACTCCAGGATTGGTTGGTGTCATTGGACCTTCAGGATGCTTATTTTCATGTGCCAATCCATCTCAAGCACAGAAAATAATTGAGGTTCGCAGTTCGCGGTTCTCATTATCAATTTCGTGTTCTGCCATTCGGGCTGAACACCGCCTGAGGGTTCTCCCCAAACTGATGGCGGTGGTGGCTGCGAGTCTCGGGTGAGGGGGATTCACGTCTGCCCCAACCTGGACGATTAGCTGATCAGGGCGCATTCTCCTGAACAAGCCTGGGATCATCTCAACGTCACCTGCCACTCTCTTCACAGACTGGGCTTCTCCCTCAATTACAAGAAGTCCCATATGACACCTTCCCAAAAGCTTCAATACATCGTAGTAGTGCCAGATACATCCTTGGGAAAGAGCTCGCCACATTCCTCAGATGGTGACCACATTTCAGAATGCCCACAGTCTACTGGCCTTTGATTTTCTGGGGTTGCTCGGCCTCATGGCATTCTGAATTTTACTGGTGCCAGAGGCTCACCTGAGAATGAGATCCCTTCAGTGGGCTCTAAGAACTCAATGGTCCCAGTTCTCAGGAAAGCTGCCGGACCGACTTCAGATTCCAAACAGGGTCCCACAGGATCTTCTCTGGTGGGCCTGTGAGGACAATATTCTGAAGGGAGAACCCTTTTGGTATCCATGGCCAGAGATTACAGTAGTGACGGACACCTCACATAAGGGGTGGGGAGCCCATGCCAATGTTCTGACAGTCAGCAGTCGTTAGTCACCATCGGAGTCCAAACTACATATCAATCTGTTGGAGCTGAGGGCAATCAGACTAGCACTGAAGGCCTTGCTGCTCTCTGCCTGGTGAAAAAATTTCCTAATAATGACGGCCAAAACAGTGGCCATGCACTACCTCAACAAGAGAGAAGGCGTTGGGTCACTACCACTGTGCAGAGAGGCAATGCAGCTCTGGTACTGGGCAATTCAAGAAGGAATCTCCCTATCAGCAGTTAACCTAGCCGGGGAGGAGAACATGGTGTCGGACGATATGAGCAGGCAGAGCACAGTCTCCCATGAGTGGGAACTAGCTCAGGAAGTTCTTCAAGAGATCTTCACCCTTTGGGGAATGCCTCAAGTAGATCTGTTCGTGACCGAGGTCAATCGGAATTGTGAAAGATATTACTCCAGGAAGTTTCTTCCAAGAGGAGCTCTAGGACATGCGTTCGTTGTGGACTGGGAGTTTCCACTCCTGTACGCGTTTCCTCTGGTCCCCGTCATTCCTCATGTAATCAGGAGGTGGAGAAGGTTTGAGAAACACATGATCCTAATTACCCCAGATTGGGCCAGGAGGACGTGGTACCTGGACCATTTGGACATGTCCTCTGATGCGTCTTCCCCAAAGAGAGGACCTTCTCTCGCTAGAGGGAGGTCGGATTCTCCATCCCGAGGTCAAGACTCTCAACCTTCACGCTTAGTATCTGAAAGGCTGAGATACAACGATTGGGATTGGGATTGGGACGTCACGGATGATGTAATTCAGGTGTTTGTACCGTTGCCGTTGGAATAAGTTTTGCAACTGGTGCAAGGAAAAGAATGTTGATCCTTTTCTATGTACAACTTTTATCCTTTCTCTATCCTTAGCTAATCTGGGTCTCCATATTGGTACCATTAAAGGCTACTTTCCAGTGCTGTTTATTTTTAAGCGCTCGTCAGAGGAATGTTCCTATTTCAAAATTCCACTGGTGAGTCATTTCCTAAAGGGGCTCACTAATGTGTTCCCTCCATCTCCTTTCCAGGTGCTGGTTTTGGGCCTTAATCTGTTTTTGAAACTCCTGATGTGTGCTCCATTTGAACCTCTTCACACATGTCCGTTAAGGTTATTAACCTTCAAAACAATCCTATTGGTAGCTCTGACATCAGCCCGTAAAGTGAGCGAGTTGCAGGCACTTTCATCCAAGCCACCCTTTACCATCTTCAACAATAACAGGGGTGTTATTAAGTGTCAAACCCTCCTTTTTGCCCAAGATCATTTTGGACTTTCATTTGAGTCAGAAAATTGTTCTACCTGCCTTCTACCCCCCATCCTGGCAAGGAAGAGGAAAGACTTCATAGGTTAGACCGGCGGATAGCGTTAAAACTTTTCCATTTCTAGAATGTCTAAGTTGCAAATTGATGACCAACTCTTCATTCGATATGAGGACACAAGCTAGGTCAGGCTGTTCCCAAACAGACCTTGTCTAGATGGATCATTCTGACAATATCAGAATGTTACAGTCTTGCAGGAAAAGACCCTCCTGAAGGTTTAAGAGCTCATTCCACGAGGGGTATGGTTACATCTATGGTCCTTCAGAGGGGCTTACCAATCAGAATTTTTTTTGAAGCGGCAACATGGTCTTCCATACACATGTTAACTAAACATTATTCCCTGGATTGTTACCTTGACCAGGATGGTTCTTTTGGCAAGGCAGTCTTTCGTTCTCTCCATGGAAAATTATGAATTCCAATTCTACTCCCTCCCCCAAATCCAACACTGCTTTGGGAGTATGCCAAAGATGAGGAATATGTGGGAGCACACAATCCATTCGAAGAACAAGTTACTTACCCCTGATAACGTTTTTTCGACTGGATGTTCCTCCCACGTATTCCTCATTACCCTCCCATCCTTCCCCTCAGTAGAATTTCCTGTGCTGTTACAGCTTCCGTTCCATGAAGGCTCAGTACGGTCATTCAGGTGTTTTACGGGCATCTCTGCTGCGAGAGGAGGGAAAAACATAACTGAGGCCAACGGGCGCTTTGTATGCTATATATGCCTTCGATGACATCATCCTCAATGGAGGCCTTCGAGGGACATCGACTCGACGCCATTGACGCACAGCGCCCTCTGCCGAAAATGTTTTCTGATGCAGCTGAAGCTGGACAAGTATCAAAGATGAAGAATATGTGGGAGGAACATCCAGTCGAAAGAACGTTAGTAACTTGTTTATCTCTTGAACAGCACATTCTTCATCATTTGAACTTAATTAGCTGATTTTTGGGTAGTACATGGTCATTGTTTTAAATGTTATAGCAGTGCATGGTTTAGCAATGATTTTAGGTACACACGTTCTACGGCAGCGTCGAAGTTGTCTCGGTTCCTCTAGCTGCATTTCAGGGACAGTGGGGCAGTAGGGCTCACTACATTAGGACAATCTACCTGCAACTCAACCATTTGTTTTACCGGCACAGGCGTAGATACCATAGTCGTGCCGACTCCACAAACACCAACAATCAACACGATATTTGTATCGAACATTTTTGTGTTCTTTCTGCGCTTTGTGGTTAATTGCACCTACCCAATTAGAAATGCAGTTGCTATTTAGTTGCTATGCAGGCAGACCAGAGCTGCTAATACACAATTGCTGGTTTACCACAGCTGATACTTGTGGCGTCTCAGCTCAGGAGGAACTTCGGTCCTCGTGCCTCGTGTAATTTCCTCAAGTTTACCAAATGTCAGCGTTTTGCTTTTGTTATGTTTTCCCTCAACCACCCCAACCCCTTTCTCCAGGGCACAGGGAACAGCGAACAGCACTTCCAAATGCGTGCGGCAGTATCCCTTTGAATGTGCTTCTGGGAGCGGAGCCAACTATATATTTCCCCAAATAGTTGCTGCTTTCCTTGAAGCCAGGTCGCCCAGAATAGCGTCGAGCTCACATAGTAAACAGCACTTGCAAATGGCACTTCCAAATGATTTTAGACCACACTTAAATCCATAGCTTGAATGCCAGTTTGCAATTTAAACAAAATGTACTCTGCACCCCCTCTGGTTTCGAACGGACTGTAAAAAGTGGCATGACATGTTTAAAAGAGAACGATGTTTCCGCATTTAAATGCTGCTATTTGTAATGGGTGGGAAAGCACGAAGCTCAGTGACGTGCACATGCACAATCCTGGCAATATGGTCTTTTGGGATCCATACCTCTGAACCAACCGATCAAGCCTTCGATTATGTATAGATGTGACCAGTCGTACAGTATATGTTACTGAACACCCTGGTTTCAAACCAATGTGTTCAACACAATCAAAATTTCAAGCAGGGCATCGCTTATTCTAGAACTTTTATAAGTTTACATATTTGTTATGTTCACAGGAGTATTTTTACACAATGTACTGTTTTCTGTGTAAGGTTCACACTGTCATTGTTCTAGTGATGTCATAAGAAGTCTTTTTTCTCTACAGATAACTTCATAGTGATGAGCAAGCTAATCGATCTGTTGAGGCGAAGTGGCAGCCTTGATCAAGCGCCAGCCTTCTTTGACATGGCATTGGCCAAATCCACCCGAATTCCGATGGAGCCCGGCTTTAACTACTGCAAAGGCCTTTACTACTGGTATATTTTGCCACATTTTATCTGTGCGAAATAATGTGAATTGGGTTGCTGGATGTCATTTCTATGTAAATATAAATGAGCCCAAGAAGTCAGGGAAAACTCGGTATGGCTTTTTGTGATATCAGATGAAGGTTTATGCAGGGCGGGGTGTTAATGGCAACCAGGGGAGTTGCTAGGTCTGGAAAAGACCCGGGGCTAAGCTGATGTCGGAACTGTTGGGACTGGGGGCTAGCTGGCCTTTTGGCTGTAGCTCCTGAGATTCTATCCGGGGCTACAACCAAAAGATCAGGGGCTATAGCCCCCTTAGCCCCCCCCCTAGCAACGCCGCTGATGGCAACGTTTACCATCACAACCTGTCAACCTTCAACCTGACAACATTGTTCTTGATGACATAAAATGTGGACATTTGAACCTGGCTGAGGAAGGTGTGGACGACTTAAGAGTCCATCCATCCGGGCACTGAATGCCTTCAAGTGGACGAGGTTCTGTTCCTAGTGCCAACAGAAATGGCGCACCCAACTATGTAACAGTCAGGAACAGTACTACACTTTCTTCTTTAATAAAGCTCTTGTTTTTCTTCTACAAAAGTTCATGTGACAGGTTTTACTGCAAGCAGGAAGTCCCTATCTCAGTCTAGTGAGTAAACATTTTTTTTAAGGTGCTCATAAAGGTCTACCCTCCTATAAGAAAGCCCTCTCCTCCCCGGGATCCACATCTTATCCATTCAAACTGATGCACAAACCTGAGCTGCAGCTTTTATCATTGAAGTATCCTTTGTGGTTGGGATGGTACCAGCTAGGAGAGTTACGGACATCCAAGCCCTATGCTCCCATGAACTTTACTCCGTTTCCCATAGGTGTTATGTACTCCCTGGGCTTCACCATAAACTCCGACCCGAGGTTATCTTTGAATATCACAGTAATCATTCCATTTCGCTACCATAATTGTTCCTGGTCCATCCTTTCCAGCAGAGACATCTCTGGTAGCCCCGAATCTAGGAAGCACACTTTGCTTTGTTATGATGTTTAGAAGACCAAGGACAGCAGGAAATCAAAACCTGTTTTGAAAAATGAACCAGCAGACGTGCCTTCCCCTTTGCTATCAGAACGCTAACAAAAATTGGCAAAGCCAACAGGTTTTGGCTATGAAATGCCAAGTTTGGCATTCAATTCCCCAATAATATTATCCTATGCTTGGCGTAGCCACCATATGGTAAAATATAAACCACATATGCTGCTGCTGCCAACATATGCCATAGATTCAAACGTGTGTAGTCATAATCATGGAGGGACTACTGAGTAAGTTGGAGGTCACAGAATACTTTTGTAACTGTAGTATATGTGTATGATATGATAGGTTATTTATAACTCCCTGTCCACTATTTCCTTATTACGTTACGGCATCAGAACTCACTTGTAATAAGAACATGTGGCACTACACCCGCGTAATAGTTCATCATAGGTCGAGTAGCAATATAAGTCTTGCAACCGTGCATTTCTCCCCTCTCAACTATATGCCAGGCAGAGTCAGCACATTGCTCCAGTAACATGACCAACAACTGCGTCCCACCTTCTAAAATGTATTCAAAGAAAGATCTCCAATGGTTAAACTGCTGGGCCTAATGAACTTTGGCAGACATGGAAAGTGTCCGGGGTATAAACAAAGTTGGTTGGTGTGTTTTCACACTACATTGTGAACGTGCAACATCTCCACTAACTCTAAATGAGCTCATCTTTTTCGCACATCCCATGGAGAGAGTGTCATCTAACACGGTTTGGCTGGGAAAGAAACCCAACAATTTCACTGGTAAAAATGAGTGTGAACAGTTACATCTTCATTTAATTAACCTTTCCCAGAAAGTTGCTGACTGTACACAGTCTCTTCCAAGAACGCTGTTTAGCACCACATCCTTGTGCCCATCCCTTCACTCATGAAGTGAACGAAAACCAATTAAAACTGCAGAAAATGGAACAAGCACCAGTGATTGCTTAGTTTATTTTCAAAGTGTACTAAAGGAGACATGGAGTGCAATCCACTGTCTATTTGGTAGGATTGGATTATGGACACTCAGAATGCTCTCATTCATGGGTTTATTGCAATTATTTAATATTTGCTAGGTTCTCAATATTGTATACCTTACTTTTAGAATTCATCGAAAAGCTTGTATTATAATACATAAAATACACCCAACTGTACATTTTCGAATTATATTAAAAGTCACCTCAGAGTTCTGTGATCTTGTAAAGACACTCAGTCTATAACATTGTAAATCTATAGGGTCACAGAACTCCTTGATGCCTTGCAATGTCCTTATAATGTACGTCTGGAGGTATGTTATACCCTGGGTTGACATCATTATTAGCAGCCTTCAAAGAAATGGCACTGATGAACATTGAGACAAGGGCACGCTATTTCCAAGACAAAATAAATAATTTATGATAAAAACTAAAAAGAAGAAGAACCTCTTAAGTCCCAATTTAAAGAAAAAGCTTCTAAAAAAAATAAAACAGCAGATCAGTGATCAAGAAATTGCAAAGTCTTGACATTAATTCCACTTTTGGTGATTTTGTCCTCCTGCCCCTGAAGAAGTATAGCTCTAATTACCAGGATTATGAAATATTTTAAAAACCAAAACCGCTTAATATTTTTCCATTTGTCTGCTTGGCTTACCTGGGAGTTCTGCAAACCTAAGCACACATTCTACAATAAGATCATAGAAACAAGACAGAGAACAGGATGAGTTAATATACGTTCCAAACCCCTAAAATATACCAACTCATTTGGAAAAACCATGGGTTTATAAAATCAACTCCGAAAATTCCAGTACAAAAGGACATCACTAGCTAAAAACAAAAATGCCTATAAAGCAGCATTTCAGAGGCACGATATTAATATCTTCAGAAATCTTTGATCAAACAGATTTATTAAGGTAGTGAGTTCCAAGGTTTTACTGATTACTAATTCAGCTTTGAGGTACGTTTACATCTAGTACCCTCGAGTCGTAATGACTTGCTGTCCTCTAGAGCCTCCTTAGATTTTCAATTTGCCAAATAGGCATATAGCGGTCTGAAAATAGTGTTTTATAAACAATAAAGATTATTTTAAATGCAATACTTTGTTCCATAGGAAGCCAATGTTTATCTTTCAAAACAGTGTGACCAATCTAGCGATATCGCCACTGACTCTCTGGAGGAAAGCTTCTCTTATGTGCCCTGGGAAGGGCAGAAGCGACCTGACACCGACCCTGGGGGTGGCTGTCTGTGGGAGGATCACACGGGGGAAGCAAACTACAGCGAGGTAGGAACATCATAGAGCAACATAATCTGGCAACCATAAATCCCAATGATACACATACACCTTTACAACCCACTTGTATGACCTACTGTAATGCCAAGTAAGAAACCCCAGGCTTTTTCAACCAAATGCCTTGTATTTCTTCTCCCGATCCCGCATTTAAGTACCGAGACGAGGAAGAAAGATGGAGCAAAGATGTCTAGAAGCGGTAAGCCAGTGCCACGTTCTTGTCTTTGGAAGGTTTTGACTAATGCTGGGAAATTTAAAACAGCCACAGCAGGTAGCAATGGAGAGAGAGTGTGGCAGAGCCCGAGGTTGTCAGCAACGTGTGCGAACGCCGAAAAGGACGCCAGAAGTGAGCAGCTTGTGAATCGCAGTGCAGAGGCTCAATCGGTGTGAGACATAACCGAACCTAAAGCAGCCTGCTGCCAGGAGCCACCTGGAGAAAGAGAAACCAGAGCAAAGACTGACCAGCTGACAGGACAGACGCCTAGTAAGCAGACTGAATGAGAAGCCAAAGAGGAGACGCAAGGAACGCCAGGGACACCCAGTACCCCAGGGTGACGGAATGGGTTACCGGAATGCCTTGCAGTGAATGTCGCATCACGCAGAGTATGCGAGAGGAAGTCACTGAAAGCAACAACAGAATTGATATGAATGAGAACATTGGTAAAAGCGGGTCAGAGACCCAATATTCCAAAGGAAAAAGTGATGTGTATAAGAACATTGTTAAAAGTGAAACGGAAAGCCAAAACCGTAAAAGAGGAACTGTGATACTTAAGAACAGAGTGGAAAAGGGGTCGGAGACCCTACCCTTGGAAAGGAGTTATATAGTAAATATGAACTATGTTGAAAAGGGGCCAGTGACCCAACTGTGTAAAGCTGTTGTGAAGTGGTTGAAAGAGAGAGTAATTCCCCTTTTGTAATGGCTTGACAGGTGAAGAACAATGGTATGGAGGGTTGTCCAGAGCAATGCCAGAGGTTAAGATTAATTCTAAACCTTCCATCAATCACCTCTTTTGTTTTGCTTTAGTCAACCCGAGTGGGATGGGAATGCCCAGACTTGGGCCCTGTGCCTGGGGGCCTAGGGACCCAAGCTACTCCTCACTGATAAGGCCCAACAATGTCGAAACATGTCGGGGGATGCTTGTGGTCTCATGCAGAAGGGATGTGACCAAGCAGATTGGACTGGACTGTCCCTTATCGGGTGGGACCAAGCCTGATTTCCATATGATCTTTTCCCTTTTGTAATGGCTTGGTAGGAGAAGAACAATGGTCTGGAGGGTTGCCCAGAGCAATGCCAGAGGTTAAGATTAATTCTAAACCTTCCAGCCGTCACCTGTTTTGCTTTGCTCTAAGGATAATACCCTATGATCGGACCATGTTTACCTATTGGTCATTTTTGTTTTCCCTATTGTAATGAATCAATGGAATTTGTCCCTTCTGCCCAAGTGGGATCATCCCCTGTGACGCTATGGAGGTGAACCCGCTCCGCAAGACCCTCCCTAGGGGTTGAGGCAAGTGGGACCTCACCGGGAGAGACTCCCCTTATGGGGACAAGGACTCCCGTTCCCGTTAGGAACTGCCTAAATGATACACCGAAGGGGCCTAATATGGAATAACAGACCTACAAAAGAATATACAATACCAATATTTGTATGCATAGAGAACTAACATATGGGGATTCATTACGAGTTGGGAGGTAGTCTGGTGGTAAATCCACCAGAATACAGCCCAACTTAATTACTGTTACTGCCACTTGGTCCGGGGGAATTACCTCTGGATTACAAGTGGTGGTGGCAGTGTATATTCCCATTTTGGATGAGTCCATAGGACTCTATGGAGCTTTTTTTGCGGAATTACCACTGCAGTAATTTCGCCGATTTTGCTGATTTTTCAGCGGCGAGTTGGAGGATTCACCTCCAGCATGATGCTGGAGGTGAATCCTCCACTCTGTTGCCATGCTTGTACTATGGCGGTGCGGGAAAAGTGGCGGTAGTTCCATTAGCACCAATTTTTTACCACACTCCCATACTTGCAATGAGGTCCATGGTATTGTCAACAAGAAAGAGAATGTATTACTTTAAATGGAAATCCCCATTTAACTGGTCTGAGGAGGCTGGAAAGTCAGTCAG
This sequence comes from Ambystoma mexicanum, assembly GCF_040938575.1. Classification (NCBI taxonomy): domain Eukaryota; kingdom Metazoa; phylum Chordata; class Amphibia; order Caudata; family Ambystomatidae; genus Ambystoma; species Ambystoma mexicanum. The sequence continues at coordinate 600,796,561 of NC_090924.1, forward strand.
GGAAGATGTTTCACCTGAGAGGGGAGGAGACTCTACATCCCACTCAGCCTGTGAGTTTGGAGACTGCTCCTTAGGCTAAAGCGCAGCACTGGATGCTGTAAGAGTGTAGAAGTCAGAGATCAAGGCACTGGTGGCATGGTTTTGGTAGAAGACTTTTATTCAATACAAACAGAGGGTTGGGGAAATGCCTTTCATTCCCTAACACTAAGAGGAGGTTCCCTGCTTTAAAATAATATCCTAAGGAGTCGGTCAGGATGTCCAAATAATATATGTCCACCATTGTGTCCAAAACCTGCTTCTAGCCCTCACGCTAAGAACTAAAACTAAAGTGAAAGGATTTTCTTCTTCAAAGTTTCTAACTCCTAACACAACATTCCAGAAAGTGCACAAATAAAGTTCTAATTGTCAAGAAACTCTTTCCCTTCTTTACATTTGCTTCTGAGTTCACAAAAGGTTGGAGTAAGTGTTTCCTTTCCCCTCTCTTCTTCTTTCACAGCTTACCTGGTTTATGTTTCTTCCAGGTACTGTGATTTTTCTTCTTCTTTGGACTAATTCCTGGTAGACAAAAACCTGTGGGAATGCTTCCCTTCTCCTAGTTTCCTTCTTCCTGTATGCACAGTCAACCAGGGTACTCCACTTCCATGTACTATGGTTATGAAACTTAAATGGTCACACTTTTTATCAAGGTAAAGGTCCCAGTGGAGTCAGAGTTTAAGTCAAGTGTGCAGCCCCTATTCTTACACGTCTCAGTATTATGTAAAGAGGTGAAAGGGTCTGCCTTATACAGATAATGGGTTAATAGAGTATTATGGATCTCTTGGGAGGATAGGAGGTTGATGAAGCTGGGATATTGCCACGGTTATACTTCGTCTCTCCTTGGCTGTTCTCCGTCATCCCACAGGGGGTATCTCTCCTCATGTGATCCTCCCATGGTGCTCTACCCAGAAGGGGACTATTGGACTGGGACCGCACTGCCCTGGTCACATGAGAAGGGTTCTCCCCTCTGGGAGAAGCGATAACCTCCTTGGATTTGTCACAATGCGCAGTATCCTCTGAGAAGGAGTGCAAGAAACTGATGTTGGTGGCGTGACCACGGGAACTTCATGGTGGATCGGTGGTCCACAAAACTGCGCCGAAATCACTAGGTTGTCAAAACCACATATTGTCCTGATACACGCAGGAGTGCTGGTGCGTCCAGAGGGAAGGCACGGAATGTGGGACACCAGAGTAACCAATGAAGCAAACAGCACAACGAGCCCAGAGTGAACAGAGGCCCCAGAGACGTTGTCCCAGAGAAACCAAACACAGAGAGAATGGGAGATCCAGGAGGCCACCGGGGATCATTATGGGACTGCTCATACTCGTCCCAGTCGAATTGACAAGAAAACAGCATGGAAAATACAAAACTGCAATGATGATAATGAGAGAAAACCGAATACAATAAAGAATGAGAGAGAAACTAAGTATGAGAGACAATCGCCTGGGGAGAAAGGCAGAGTAAGGCAAATGTCAAAATGCTGAGACTATAAACTAGCAAGAGAATTCTGGAAGGAGAAAGAATACTGTGAATTAAGAAGAAGAGACGAAAACCCCAAAGTGGAGAATTGTAGATTCTGGATATCACTATCCTGGGAAAAGGGGAAAGGTCCCTTTTTATGGGAAAAGGAAAGAGGGGAACCAAAGTTATACAACACACGTGAATACGGATCAAAGTATTCGTCCAAGGTCAAAGAAACCACATTTTTAGAAGGAAGAAAAGTCTCCTAAAATCTTGAAAGAGTTACATTAACTGATTAAAGAAGTCACAAAACACTATTTAAAAATCACCTATTAAGAAGAACCAGAAATTTGCAAGAAGCAAAGCCCAGGATAAGGGAGTCATTCTCCTGTCTTTAGTTGTTCGAATAGTGGTACGATCAGTTAGAGTTTGTTTTGGACTGTGGACTTATTCTTTGGACATTCACAGAAGAATGACAAGCACCTTAGTCAGTTTTGTAGGTTGGGAACACCCCATAGGAGTAGGGGAAGTTAGGCCTTACTCTTATTCTTTATTAAATCCGTCTTTGAATTGTCCTGGGCGTGCCTGCCACACTATATAATAGGGTCTTTTATTACCTCCTCATACTCCGGATGCTATTCCAGGGTCCTGTCTTTTGTTGGTTATCTTAATTTGATAAAACTTCCCTAAATGAACTAGATCCTGACTGGGTATTATTACCTCATCAGATACTTGACGTCAGCCCTGTCTCCTGTTATCTTAATCGATAAAAGTTGTCTCTTGTGCTAATTGCAACCATGCCCTTTCTCTTTGTCGTTCTAGTTCCGCGCCATATGTTCCATATTGCTTGGCCTAATTGGTCCAGGAGATTAGAGAAGGGACTTTTCACAATCTGGAATTTTCCAGACTGTGCGTTATCAAGATCGCAAAATAATCGTTTGCACTTTTTAATTGCTAAATGTAAAAAGATGGCTTTATTTACCTGCATGGCTTTCCCACATGAATCAAACCTTAAAATATGTATCTAACTAATATTCTCAATAAACAAGCTCTTTGTAAGAGCTTAAAACAAATGTATATGTTTGTTTGTTTTGTTTATTGATTTATATGGCGCACCAAACCCAGAGGTATCTAGGCGCCTTACACAGAGTTACAAGTATTCTTTCGGCATGCGTTACAATAGTTAGTTAATTTATACAAAATAAATCTGAGAATATATACAAGCTGTACAGGTGCAGAATAATATACAATAGCAGTCAATGGCAGTAGTTACAGTGCCATTGAGTCATCTAACCGCACATGAGCGAGGATCGGACTATCCGGTTGTGTCAGAGGTCCTTAGCTACGAGCCAATTTATGATGTTACGCCTGAAGTTAGGAAAGGGTTGGACTGCCCTCAAGGAGTGAGGGAGGGCATTCCATGCTTGCGCGGCCATAACAGGGAAACTGCTCCCTCCTGCTTTTTTAAATTTATATCTAGGAACGACCAGACAGAATGATTTGACTGTCCTTGTCGGTCGCGAGGTAGACTTTTTGATCTTTCTCCCAGAGAGGTAGGGTGGGGCCGCATGATTAATACATTTATGGGTAAGTAAGACAGTTTTAAGCATCATTGGAGAGCCATTTGTTCGGTCTCCTCAATTCTGAGATATGCTCTCTCCTTGGTATGCCCAGTGCTGTTCTAAGGGCAGTGTTTTGAAGAATTTGGATTTTATTAACAATATACTTTCTCGCCCCCAAGTACAACGCATTACAATAATCCAGCTTAGAGAGGATAAGGGCTCTAGCTAGGATTGTACAGTTGTCTATAGAGAGAAAGGGTTTGCAAGCCCTTATCAGGTTGCAAGTATAAGCTGTAGAGGAGGCCATGGCATTGACTTGCTTACTTAGTGTAACTGCTGAGTCGAGGTAGAAACCTAAGGTTTTTACTTCTTTTACCATTTTAATGTTGTTTCCATCGATATTGAAGGAGGTGTATTTAGTACTAAGTTTGTTGAGGTTGGCTGTGGTTCTGAGTATCAAGATCTCGGTTTTATCATCATTCAGGCATAGGCCATGTGCGGCCATCCATGCCTGGATGATTAAATACATTGTATTCACTAAGGCCATGTCCTTGTCATACTCACCGGTAAGGGGTATAAGGATCTGGGTGTAATCTGCATAATTAGTGTAGGTGACACCCAGATGGTCGAAGTCATCGAGAAATGGCTTCGTAAATATATTATACATTGTTGGTGAGACACAAGAACCTTGTGGAACACCACAGGTTATTGGGATAGGGTCAACAACAGCTAAGGGAGAGAAGACTCTTGTGGTCCTATTGTTCAAAAAGGATTTGATCCAAGTAATAGCATCCTGTGAAAAGTGAGCCACTGAGGCCAGGTGTTTACAAATCACATTGTGATCCACCAAATCGAAGGCGGCAGAAAAATCAAGGAGAAGTAGCAAGGCCATTTTACCCTTATCCTTCAGTTCATCAATCTGAGTCTTTAGATCTGTTAGTGCCGTCTCAGTGCCGTGTTGTGGCCTAAATCCAGATTGGCAGACCCCGAGGAGGTGATTAGTCTCTAAGTACCCCTGTATCTGGATGTAGGCCACTTTGTCTAGTATCTTCAGTAGGAATGGTACTGTGGTGATCGGCCTGTAATTGGTAGCTACGGTAGGGTCCAGAGATGTTTTTTTGGTAAGGGTAAGACCCATGACTCCTTTAAGTTACTGGGGACAATGCCAGATGAGAATCAAGCATTTATTAGTTTAGAGATAAAAGGAGCTAGGTCTCTAGCGGCGTCTTTGATTATCTGAGCTGGGCAACTATCTCCTTGACACCTTGAAGGTTTGAGGGAGGCAATGATTTTTTCTGCCTCATGGCTAGAGACTTGTGAGAATCTGAAATGATGATGAGGAGGTTTAATGGAGGGAGCCAGGGTTGTGGCGTACTTGCCTGTGTTAGGTAGGTTCGCTGTTTTGTCTGCAATCTTATTTTGGAGGAGGGACATTTTATTCGTTAAGGCATTCAGGATATTAGTAAAACAGAGTTTGTCCTTCAGGCAGCCATCTGTCTGAGGTATGGGCACTTCCATTTCTCTTAAAATAGTAAAGAGTTCCTTAGTACTTGAACTAGCTTTATTGATCCTATCGTTGTAGGTTTCATGTTTGGTACGTATTATTTCTTTTTTATAGGTGGCAGCTATGTTGATCAGGTTTGCTTTATTTTCCTCAGTGGGTAGATGTCTCCAGAGGAATTCTAGTTTCCTTTTTTCCGCTCTCAGGGATTTTAGTTGAGGACTTAACCATGGGGTCAGATGAGCTCTGGGTTTACTTTTTTGTATTTTAAGTGGGGCAATTGCATCTAGTGCTTTAGTCATGGTGGCGTTGTAAGCATCTACTAAGATATCTGGATTATATGAGTCTGGCAGTGAGTTGAGTGTGGGAGTTATGAGTGGTATGATCTTGTCCGCCGTGATGTTTTATTTGTTCCTCGTGAGGAGTGGGGGTGCTATTAGGTTGACTTTGGTAGTAGGGATATTAGCTAAGAAGGTAAAGGAAAGAAGGAAGTGATCTGTCCATGTTTGGGGAGTAATAGTGGTGATTGATGCTTCACAATTAAAGTCCGCTGCCCAATATTAGGTTCTACCTTTGTCATGGGTAGGATGGGTCACTCTTTAGGTGAATCCAAGTTCGGTAAGCACATTGGATATTGCTAGAGCATGCTTGTCATTAGGATCATTGAAGCCCAAGTTGAGATCCACAAGCAATAAAATTTGAGAGGAGGCCTTAGTATTATCAGATAGTATTACGGAAATGTCTTCTTCGAATGAACAGGGCAGCCCAGTTGCAGGATAGAAATCCTGCAGGTCCATCTGGGCCTCAAGTGAGGATTTGTGTGTTTTTGTTTTTTGTTTAGCGCTCCGAGCGCGTGGTTGTGTTTCTCCCTCCCCCCTCCCCTTGCAGCCTCTTCCAGGTGCCATCCTCCAGCCCGCCTCCCTGCCCGCCCACCCCCCCGCCCCCTTATATATCTACCCACCCTCCTGGGCAGCCCCCCTGCCCGGCAGCCCCCACGGCTAAGGGCCCCTCAGGCAAAGGGCGGCTCCTACGGCTGCGGCTCCCACTGTGTCTGCAGGTGTCCGCAGGGGACGCTTGGCGTCGGTCCACCTTGTTAGCTCCACCTGCTCCCTCGGCCCGCCGCACCTACACCTGTTCACTTCATTCGCATGGTGCCCTCACTTCACTGTACCCTGCAAATTGTGGTAAACTAGGGATTTTTCTCCCCTCTCAGGATTTTCAAACTTAGGTGGCCTTTCCACTTGGTATCTGATATGCATTACTGTGTTCTGAATTTGTGGTAAACCAGGGCTTGCCGCTCTCTTCCTGTCCGCTTGTGCTTGTCCTGTCTCCCCCCCCCCACAACCTCCTATCCCATGGTGCTCTCAATCTCACCTATCTTTTCTAACTGCTTCTCCATTGACTATCCTGCTCTCCTCACTAAATCTGGTAGGAAAAAGTTCAAAAAGGACATCCTGGTCTCCAACCCAGGCCTCCCTATCGCTGACACCTACACCAGTGCCTCCTCTAAGGAAACTCTCACTGACATCTTCTATTACGTGCCTTCACCTGACCTATGGACCCTTTATATGGTCTCTGTGCTCCCTCCTTTCTCCTCTTCTCCCATTAATGGTGGCACCCGTTGGGATGTCCTCTTGGCCTCTCCACTCTCTACTCTGCCATATCTGATACTCTTGATATCCTTGCCCCTGTCATGAGAATCCGCCTGAAGCCCAAAGCCAAATGTAACTCCTGGTATGACTCGGATCTCGTCACCCTTAAACGCAAGTGCAGGGTGGCAGAGAGGAAATGGCGTGCTTCATGTTCATCCTCTGACAAACTGGCCTGTCGCCTGCTCCAAAGGCAATACCGGCTCTCCGTTCTCACCAAGAAGAGAGCCCTTATCCAAGCCCCCATCACTGCTGCATCTAACAATTCGGCCGAACTCTTTAAAATCTGCAAGGAGCTGGCCAACCATGCTGCAGTCTCTACCTCTCCTGTCCCCTCCCAGGCCCTCTGCACGGCACTGGCCTCTCACTTCATTTCGAAAACTGAGGACATCCTGTCCTCACTCTCCTCCTATCACCTCCCCCTCTCTATTCCCTGCCCTTCCTCTGGCCCTTCTGCAGCCACCCCTCCTCTCTCCTTCTCTGCTTTTCCCCTTTTTTCTGCTGACGAGGTTTCTAGACAAGTCCGATCTATGAAAGTCTCGTCAAAACAGGTCCACACTGTTCCTCCAAAACTATCAAGGACCACATCGACTCCTTGGCTCCTGCCCTTACTGACTTCTGCAATCACACCTTCGCCTCTGGAGTCTTCCCATCCCCTCTCAAGCACTCCCTTGTGCACCCCCTTCTTAAGAAACCCTCTTCCGACCCTTCCTGCCCAGCTATCTATCGCCCAATCTCTATCACTCCCTTCCTGGGCAAGCTCCTGGAGAAACTGGCCATCTCCCAGCTTAATCTCCATGCTGAATCTGTTGGTAGCCTTCATGACCATCAGTCTGGCTTCAGAGCTGCCAGAAGCACGGAAACTGCTCTCCTGAACATCCGTGAGGACCTGCTCTCGAACCTTGACTCTAACATTCCATGTGTTCTCATTTTGCTTGATCTCTCTTCTGCCTTTGATACTGTCAACCATACCATCCTGCTCAACCGTCTCCGTAATAACCTGGGTATCACTGGTCAGGCTCTGGCTTGGCTGACCTCTTTCCTCTCAAATCGACCCTCCCAGGTCCAACTGGGGTCTTTCGTCTCTGACATCTTTTTCTCTACCTGTGGTGTCCCCCAGGGTTCTAACCTCTCTCCCTGGCTGTTCAACCAGTATCTGGCACTTCTCGCCCACCGCATCGCTGCTCTCTGCCCCAACTTTCAGTGCAATGCGGATGATACCCAGCTCATTTTCAGGCTACCCTTGGCCTCCTCTTCTCCTTCCCTCATCTCTGACTGTCTTTCTGCTATACAGGAATGGTGTGCCACCAACGACGTCTGCCTTAATGCCAGTAAGACTGAGATTCTACTCATCGGCACACCCACTCCCTCCTTCCCTGCAGCTCTCTGGCCGGCCTCTCTTGGCCCTCTTCCTGCTCCTACCTGCAAGGCAAAAAACCTCGGGGTCATCTTCGACTCCACACTCTCCTTCTCTCCTCACATATCAGAGAAGAAGTCACACTACCAACTACACCTCCTCAGAGGTATCCTTCCTTTCCTCTCCTTCCCCCAGAAGCTCACTGTCTCTAGAGCCCTGGTTCTCTCAAAGCTGGACTACTGTAACAGCCTCTACCTAAATCTACCCGCCTCTACTCTCCGCCCTTTGCAACTCATCCAGAACAGGATTGCGAGACTTGTCCTTGGCCTCAAGCCCAGGGACCGTATCTCTCCAGGACTGAAATCACTACACTGGCTCCTAGTGACTGCGAGGATCAAGTTCAAAACCATTTGCATTGTCCACAAGGCCTTCTGGGGCCTTGGACCAAAATACCTTCAACTCTCTCTTCCTAAATATCTTCCTTCTCGTGCTCTTCGCTCATCCGCCTCCAACTCCCTCAGGGTCAGCCGCTTCTCCAAACAATGAGTTGGGGGCAGATCTCTCTCCGCTGCAGGGGCCTCCCTCTGGAACAGCCTTCCTGCCTCCCTAAAACTTGAGGAGAACCATCTCCGGTTCCGGAAGCACCTCAAAACCTTCCTCTTTGCCTCCGCCTTCTCTCCCCCTCTCCCCTGCTAAAATTACTGAAACTGCACTGAATCTGCAACTGGGCCACTCACCATTCTTGGTCCTTGGCCCAGCCACTCTCCCTTGCACTGCCTCCCTGGCAACCCCTGCACTGCGGAACTGTGTCTGTATCCCTACAGCCCCCCTTCCCAGCACTTGTCTGCACTTACCTCGCACTTGCCACCAGCTGTCCCTTGTAATTTATCCTGTATGCTATAACCCTGTACTGCACTTTTCCCTCTAGCTTTCCCCCCCTGCACTTTTCCCTTCCCCTCTACCCTTGCACTTGCGCGATCTGAATGACACCTGGCCTAGTAGGATCGTTGTCTGTCTCCCCTTGTCCCCCCCGCCTCGTCGCGCCTTGAAACACTTGTGTATAGGCGTGTTACAAATGCCATATCATATCATATCATATCATATATCATAACCAATCAGTCCTGGTGTTCTGTATATTAAATGGGCTGTTAGAGTACCAATGTTGGAAATTGATAATTTAACTGTGAGTAGTTCACAGGAATTGACAACTGGTGAATGGGATATTCTGCTACCTAAGTTGGACTTAGCAATAAGGGCAATGCCTCCGCCTCTAGAGTCACCTCCGTCTGCTCTTAGGATATTGTAGTTATCAGGTACTGCAAGTAAGGGGACAGGGCCTGCAGCTGTGTGTAACCATGACTCAGTAATTGCTAGGAAATCAAGGTCGTCAGCTGTGATCAAATCAGCTATCTCAGTAGCGTGCACCACCAATGATCTAGAGTTTATTAAAGCGCCCTTGATATTTGGGGAATTAGTATTAGTCAGGGAAGCAATAGGTTTGCTATGACTTGCTTTATTATTAGAACTTTGAATGGAGGCTTTGGGATTATTTTTCTTTCTGTCATTAATTTTGGTATTATGGTTGTTCGCCATATTAGGGAGACTAATGGGTTTTCCCTGGCATTCTTTGTTGTATGAGCTTTGATAAGTGGCTGTGGTATTATTTTTCTTTCTGTCATTAATTTTGGTATTTGGGTTGTTCAAGGCATTAAGGAGACCTGTTTTGGCTAAGGTATTAGTCGGTGGTTCATGGAGTCTAGTTAATCTTGCACGAAGTCGGTGATTTCTGCTTATAGTAGAACGGGGTATTTTTGTCTTACTCGGGAGGCAGTTAGATTTTAAGTTAGTAGGTGGCAGGAGGTTAAGGCCCACACCACTGGTATATTCTGAATGGGTAGGTTTGGTATCTACATTCAGCGTAGGTAGGAATCTAGTAGGTTTGATAGTTAAAAGCTGACTGTCAAGTTTAAGCCATGGGAGGAATGTAGTAGGTTTGATTTCCAATAGTGGAACGGTTTGGTTTGCCATAGTGGTGAACTGATAGTCAGAGTAGTGGAAGCCTACTACTTTCACCTAAAAGCCTGCAGCCAGTAGGGCACATAGTAGTGTTAACAGCAAGTAGGTGATATTGTGCATAGTGCTAGTGGCGTGCCGCAGTAGTTAACTGAGACACTGTAGTTTTAAGGCAACCTTTAAGGTACGAGGCCCACAGCGCCAAGTAGTTAGCGGTCCTGGGCGATGAGAGAGAGGAAGGGTCTAGTAACGTTCCGGTATTGCTATACAGAGGACAGAACTAGGCCAGGAGTAATAAAGCACAGTGCCTAGCAAGCCAAGTTCGGGAGGAGTCTCGCGTTGCACCCAGAAATGATAAGACACAACATATTAACGACTTGTTGGAGAATTACAGTAGGCTGAGCATTATGGCATAAACCGCATGGAAACACAATAGGCTGAATGGCTAGGTGTAAAACACAAATCACATGAGATCGCATGAAAACACAATAGGCTGGATGGCTAGATGTAAAACACAAATCACGTGAGATCACATGAAAACACAATAGGCTCGATAGGCTATATGTAAAACAATGGGGCAATAATAAATTAAGGCGAACTGTTCATGTCACTCAGAAACATGAGATCTAGGTGTGAGGCTCGAGGCGGTGGAAAAGCACTGTAGGTTAGGCACAGCAGTATGAATCAATCATTAAACCATTGAGTAAGAAGTCAACATCTGTTGAGTAATACATGCAATTAGTGCATGAGAGCCGTAGCCCACTAGTTTGCGAGTGGAGTTGAACATGTCATTTCTTTCGGCCCCCAGAGCATTGGGCCATGAAGTGGTCAACGGCGGCGATGGCCTGCCGCAGTGTTCAGATGACCAGAGAAGGAGATTGATTGAAGATACGATAGTCAAAGATACTGTAAGGTTATCAAGACCTTACACAAGTGGGGTAGTAATGCTGTGTGACGGCATGTGAGAAATCCAAAGTAATGGCTTTAGAGAGGCTACCATTTAGCTTGGGCTCTGGCAATACTAGGCAACATGACCACATGAAGGGTTAATTGGGTTGTCAGAGAAAGAAGGGTAATTGACGGTTCAGTTGGCCAATCAGGGAGACACTTCCTTGTCCGGAGGCATGCTTATGTCAACAAATGGTGTTTTGTTTTTGTCTGGTTGCCAGGAAACGGAGTCCGGGGAGTTGAAATCCGACGGTTACGAGTGGGCTTACTGACGGCCTGAAATGAAGGAGAAAGTTACATGAACTTAAAAAGAAATTCAGTTGCGCCGTTGCGCTTTAGCCCAGTTTAGCCCCGTTCCTGTTGAGCGATCGTATAAATCGCTAATCAGTTGCATTTTGAGGAAGCTGAGGCCCAGTGTGCGGATGAGGCCCTGAAGGGAGACGCTGAAATCCGTTACGGCAACGGAACTCCAGGAGCCGTTTTAGAAGGTAAAGAAACAAGGCTCCGTGTGTGTGGAAGAGCAGATCGGGAAGGTTACGCGAAACGCCCGAGCAGCGGTTCGTGTTATTTATGCATGAAGAGGGAGAAGGATAGCAAAGTGGACGACCGAACTTCACGGCCCTGAAGCTGTTAAGAGGGGACAGATCTCCCAGCAGTCTTATCCGAGGGACGATCAGCTGTCTGAGGGAGGAGACGAATACCCGGAAACCAGTGAACAGCTGACGGAGTAAACGTACTGAAGAGGGCGTTTTATGAACAAGCAGATACAGTGAAAGCCACTCAAATAAACAAACGAAGGTACGTGGATGTGAGAGAATGTGGAGAGCGACGTATAGAAAGAGCACAGGCAGAAGGCAAAGTGGCACATGTAATACACTTCCTTTTAAGATAAATAAAGGATGCGAATGGAGATATTACCGAAAGACCTGTGGAACGTTTAAAAATAGAAAGGAAGATTATATAATATTGAGTCAAGGAAAAGAAGGAAGGACTTATCCGTATAAAAGTGTTAAAGAAACAGACACGTTTTTTTGGGTTACAAGAAGCAGTCTAAAAGCAAGTGAAGAATGAGTTTATAACCCAGATCATTTAAAAATAGACAGAGAAACAGAGAACGTATATCAAGGAGGATAGTGAGAGACTATAGCCTGAAAACACTTAATGACAAGAAGAAAAGGTGAACTGAATAGTGACTTTGTATAAAAAAATTAAACATCATTCAGAGACTTACCTGAGTTTGGCGATATTTCCGAAGTTATTTGAAGGTATTTTCCCTCAGCCGAAGAGTGTTCTCCAGGAGTCAAGACTTGTATCCTTTTCCTAAGAGAAAGAATGAGAAAGATCATTAGAAAGTTAACCTTAATAAAAGTTGTTTCATAAGCAAAAATAACACTCTGTATATTTATTTACAAGCTAGAGAGGGCCATTCTCACATGGCATTATGGCCGCGATGGATTCTATACTCACGAGATGCGGCCAAATAAGCACCACCAAAAATTAAGGAGTTACAGGCCTGTCATTTAGGACATTTAGACGTGTCATTTAGGACATTCATTAGGGAGAAAGGAGAAAGTGTAGTAGAGGAGTGAGGACTCTCACCTGGGCAGATATTGGTACGTAGCGCCCCTTTTCTATATGTGTGTGTGTGCATAGAATGCATAGCTTTTTAGGCCCTGTGTTGGCACTTCAATGATGGCATATGTATCTATTATGAATGCTTAGCTACTTGAGGCCTTCTGTTAGTGCTTCAATAATGAAATATGTATCCGGTGCATGTATGGTTTACGTGTGGCCTTGTGTTAGTGCTTCAACAATTAAAGTTTTACTGGTTGAATGTATGGCTTAACTGAGACCTTTTTTTGGAACTTCAGTAATGACATATGCAATGGCAATACATGCATACACTTAGTACATTACCATCTATATAAACTCTATTGTTCTGAACTGGCTCTTGCAAATCTATATGTGAGAGTGTGCATAGCAGGTGTTACAGATATGCTGTACACAATTCTCATCACACACATATTCAAGTACACCCCTGCGTCTGGTTCAAATGCTATATCTCGAGGTTTCAAAACATATCTATACCCCAGAAAGAGCTGAATACATGACAGTCTATCTACCCTTTGCACTTCTGGGACACTCGACCTGCAGGGAGGTGAACAGACTATAGATTCCATTGAATAAAATATGGTGGGAAATGTGGTCACAATTGATCCCACCAAAGAAACACAGGAGTGGCAGATCTCTTAGCAAATTATGTGAGGGATGCCTCCACACATCTGACAATTGAAGAGAAGATAATGTAGAGATCCTAGTAACTTGACTATTTAGATATAAGTGGCTTATCGCTAGCTTTATTTAGGGCATCTATGAAAACCCAATGCCAATAGATTTTTTTAACTAAATTGATGGACAATTGTGAGATTTGATGAGGATGTTTCCATAGGTGGCCCGTTGTATCTTTATTCAAGACTCTTTGCGTGTGTAAAGCATGGCCTTTTTGCGCATTATTACCTTTTACAACATCAAGTATTTCAGCTTTATAATCAGGCTGCAATGGCTAGGCCATAGTTGAAGTAATTTAACCCATAGCAGCATTGGTTTAGGTGGGCAACATAGTCGATTCCTAACTGCCAGAGTTCCATTTTGACCATAATGGTTGGGGAACGCTGGGGCAGGCCGCATAATTTTCAACTGCAAGTCGATCCATCTACTTATATCCTGGGAGGAGCCAAGAATGAGACGCGGACACAAAGGACTCATGGTTTTTGGCTATCAACATTTATCCAAATAAAAAGGATTTGGAAAAGGCCTCCCTATTTCTAATCTAGGAGTTATTTCCCTACCTCAACCAAAAACGAAGGGGTTTGTCCTTTGTCAAGATGTCCAAAATAAAGTACGTCCTGTGTCCGAAATCCTATTCTGGCCCTCACACTCTGAACTAATTCTAAGGTGCAAAGGATATTGCTTCGGTTTCTCAAAGTGCTCAAATGTTCAAATTCAAGATAGAAGTATAAATCAAACCAAAAAGGACAGAATTCACAGTTCCAGGGAATGGCTCCCTTACCCAGAATCTTTCACAAATATTCAAAAGTTCAAACAAATCATAACCAAATGCCTTGTAATCCAAGAGGGCAACTCCCTCCGCTTGTTATGTTCACAATTCCAGGGAATGTCTCTCTTGCCCAGGTTCCTCTTTTATTTCAGAACTCCAGGGGCATCTGCCCTCCTTGGATTTCTTTTTCCACTGTATTTGTAATTTTAGGTGCGGGTACCAGACTCGCAGATCACCTGGTATACTCCCCTGCCAGATTTCCTTGCACTTTGAGGACAATTCACAATCTCAAAGGCATGGCTCTTCCTTGAGATAGATTCTCTTTCACTTTCCTTCAACATTTAACTTTGCCTGGTATACTTTGCTGCCAGGACATCCATACAGTTCTTTCAAAACACTTGGCTTGCAGTCCCTCTTAAACACTTGGCTTTGCCTGGTACAGTCTCCCGTTAGGACTTCTATATAGTCTCTCAAACAATTGGCTTGGAGTCTTTCTTAAAAACTTGGTTTTGCCTAATATACTCTCCTGCCAGGACTTGCATGCAATTATCTTTCCTTTTGCCCACCAACTAATATTTGTCCAGTGTTGGTTTATCCGCTCTTGTTTAGCAAAGTTTGTTTCAATATTCAGTGTTGTATTTACTTTACTTTCTCTTCTTAAACATGGGTCCAGCAACCCGTTTGTGTCATGGTTAAAAAAATATGTTGAACTCTTTACAGGGTTCGCTTTGCGTCTCTCCCTTTATTTTCCCAGAGTGACATATATTTTTGGGCAACCCGGTAACAGTTCGTCTTCCCTGGACTTACTGGGTGCTTTAAATGTCCCTTGCGCCTCTTCACTTCTTCTCCGTTCCATTTGTTGGCTCAGCGTGTGTTCCTTTAGCTGCAATGTCTTCACCGCGTCCTGTTCCCCTGTACACGGTATTGCTGCCTCTTACTCTCAGGCGCACTCTGCCACTTCGTTTCTCCTCAGGCCATCGGGACTCGCCTCTGCACCGCTTTCCCCAATGTGCTGTCTGGCAGCATTTTGACTGGTGTCTGCCCAGCTCACGGCATTACCTGGCTTCGGTTCTTCTCCCTCTCGTCCACGTCTGTTAGATGCGGCAGATTTAAACTTCCCAGCAGGTTTGAGCAATCTCCAAAGACTAGACCAGTGCATTGCCTTACCGGTCTTAGTCATCTTCATGGCTTCATTCCTCTTTCTCGTCTCAGCTGTTGTCAGGGTGTGATATTTGAAGTGGACCTGGCAAGTGTTTGAGGGAGAGGGTTACAATATGCCATTAGAGAGGGAGCATCCCCAGTAGCGAATGCAGGATGTGGTCTTACCCAATGATGTTGTGTTATCCCCTGAGGGTCGCTCCCCCCATGTGGTCCTCCCTCATATAGCCACCTCCAGGGTCAGGATGAGGTAGCGGCTGCCACCCCCTGCCATATGGGGAGAGGCTATCCCAGGGAAAGCAGTGATGACATCATTGGTTTCATCAAATTCCCCATACCTCAGCACCATATAAAACTGCCCACTAGGCCTGTGCTCTGTAGACCTCACTAGCTGGGCCACCATTCTTCCTCCGGGCCTTTTAAAAAACATAATGCGGTGCTGACCCATCGCTTCAATATTAAATAAATTTTAACAATTTGTGAATGCCAGTCACCCTTTTTGTTCAAATGGACCTCTAGGGAATCAAAATGGTCAACATGTTCAATCATAATATCATTCCATTCCAGTTGCATATTGCATCAATTCTACAGGCCACACAGCATTATCTTGTTCATAGAGGCGTTGATTCAAATGTCTTTGGATTTACACAAACTTCCAAATTCTTAAAACATCTTTTTATACTGATAGGTATAGTAGATAAGAGAATAGCATCATCTGCAAACAAAAGAATACTACATTTCTCTCAGTTGACTATAGGAACATATACTGCCTGAAGAAGCAGGAGATTAGCAATACCATTAACAAAAAGTCAAGACCTGCTTTAGTGGGCACCCATGACCATCCTCCTCTGGGGTGCCCCATCCTGACAGCCAATGATGATGGCCACCTTAAACACTGAAGCATCAATCATGGGATGAGGAGCACAGCTGCATGATTCTTTTGTGAGCGGTGAGTGGGAATGTCTGCAGAAGTGCTTGCACATCCACTTGCTGGAACTCAAGGCAGTTCATCTAGCATTAGAACTCTTTTAACCGTCAATAAGAGGTTCAAATGCCCTGGTCCTGAAGGACAACATCAGAGCAAGTTTGGGATAACTGAAACTATGAGGAATCCATAAGCCTGTGCTTTTTGATGATCAAAATGAGGTGAGCTCACCTCTTTGCCTGATCAAACACTGAGGTGGATGCAGTGAGTCAACACACATGGGTGTCACAAATGTGGGAGCAGACAGGGAGACAGTGTAGCAAAACCTTCTTACATAACATCTTAGGCAAAGCCCAAGGCAAAGTCTGTCCAAGCCTGGTTGTAGCTTCTGCTGCTGTCCGTTGATGGATGCTGAACTCTGGCATTTCTATTCATGATCTATCTCACACTTTCTGTCCTCTTTCATTTTCTCAGGCTCATCGCAGCCATCTTTTCCAGTCCTTACAGCCGCAGCATGCACCGCTCACTTACTTGCTGGTTTTTCATTGATTATCATCTCAGTTCTTGCTTCATTTCCACTCCTTCGGTCTTATTGTTCCATTTTTGTCACTACTGTTGATATGACTACTTCATTTCCGACTCTTTGTACTTCTCGTGGTTCTTTTCCTTGTTTCTCCTCTCATAATCACTCTAATCGTATTTACCCTGCCTATCTTCCTATTAGCCTTGCTATTTCACAATCAGTTCTGGATCTTTTTCTACAAGTTAATTACATTTTTTTCTGTATTGCAGAGACTTGGCTCTCGTCTTCTAACACAGCTACTTCTGCATCTTTGTCTAATTCTGATACTGCTTTTCTTCACACTCCTCATCTATCAGCTCAAGAGGGTGGGATTGGTATTCTTTATTGTACCTCATTTTCTCTAATTCTTTATCTCGCACTACTTTTGCCTCCTTTTAATATTCCTTGACTACCTTTTCTAACCCTCATCCTTTGACCTTTTCACTGTTTACTGCCTTCCTGGCTCTGTTGTTTCTTTCTGTGATGACATTGACGCTTTGTTTGCAGTTATCTTACGATGTTCAACCCTGTTCATACTACTGTGAGATTTTAATAATCTTTCATCTACCCATGCATCACTTCCATTCTTAGCTATTCTTGACTCCTATCATCTTTCTGTTCGTCCTACTCCTCCTTCTCATGTGTCTGGTTCTTCTCTGGATCTCATTTTTATCTCATTATTGTCTACTTCTTCTGTCTATGTCTGACCGGTTTACTCTTCACATCACATCTTTTACATATTTCAATTTATAATTCTATTTCAAAATCTAGACAATCCTCTATTATTAGTATCTACATATTCTTGGAGTGATCTTCATGCCTTTAATACTCCCCTGATTGTACCCTCTTGTATTTCTAGTCTTCCTTCTCTTTCGTCACTTGTTGCTCTATCTGCTGATGAAGCAGCTTTTACTCTTTCCTCTTCTCTCTCTTCATCTCCTGACTCCCTTTACCCTGCTTCCTCATTGTCTCCTTCCCGAAAGCCACTGCAACCATGGCTTACTCCTCATCTTCACTTGATATGATGCATTCTTTTCCACCTTGAGCGATGTTGGCGGAAAACTCTTTCTATCTCTGATCTTCTTGCTTTCTCTTCCTATCATGGAATATGTGATGATATGCTTCTCTCTACTAAATGGTCATATTACTCAGATTTTTTACATACTCAATCTGCTCTTCCTAGATGTTGATTTCAATCAATCTCTCATCTTCTTTCAATGCCTTCTCCTGACTTCTCTCTTAATTCCGCTTTATCTGCATTTGTTCTTGCTACCCATTTCTCTTCCAAAGTGGCTGCTCTTCGTGCAGCAATTCCTCCACCTTTTGTTTCTTCCTCTTCTTTGATCTCATCCTCTTCCTTAACTCAGACTATTTCATCGCTTTCTCTGATTTCAAACTATGATACTTCATCCTTGTTAGCACATGCACACCTCACTGCTTCTCCTTCTGATCCTATTACCTCAGTACGTATACCAAACGTCTATCCTTCTTTGGTTTCTTATCTTACTTCTCTCTCAATATTTCTCTTCACACTTCAATGTTTCCTTCTTCTTTTAAGCATGCTTCCATTCTCCCTATTCTCAAGAAACCCTCTTTAGATCCCTCTTCTCTCTCAAAGTTCCAACCAATCTCTTTACTACCCTATCTTTCTAAGCTTCTCTTGTCTATTCTCAGGATTCATCCTTCGTAGCTGATATCTCTATCATTCATAGTTTTCAGTCTGGTTTCCATCCCCTTTATCCTACTGGAACTGCCCTTCTCCCTGTCTCTGTCATCGACTCATTACTTTATGCTTGTTACTCTAAACACTCCTCACTTCTTATTTTTTTGGATCTATCTGCTGCATTTGACAGAGAGGATCACACTTTACTTTTATCGTCCCCTGCGTACTTTGGTTTTTCTGGTACTGTTCTATCTTGGTTTTGTTCTTATCTATCTGATCGCACATATTCTGTCTCCCAGACTGGATATTTTTCTGATACTGTACCTCTTATTCATGGTGTTCCTCGAGGTTCTGCTTTGGGTCCTTTTCTTTTTTCTCTTTACATGTCTCCCCTTGCTGCTATTATTTCATCCTTTGGGGTATCACATCATTGTTATGCTGATGACACCAAACTCTCTGTCCTTCTCCTCTTTTTCCTCTTCTATTCATGATAATGTCACGTCTTGTCTTTTGGCAATCTGACAATTTCTAGTTTGGAACACTTTTAAAACAGAGGCGGAGAGAGACGACGAATAGTATTAGCAGGGATAAAGATCCCTGACTAATACTATTTGTTGTCTCTCTCCGCCTGTGTTTGTTTCTTTTCCTCCTGCTCAACTTCTAATTTCTTCTACTGCTTGCAATCTTGGTCTTTATCTTGATGCTGACTTTTATTCCTCTCGTCACATCTCGATTATTTCACGCTCATGTTGTTTTCATCTCTTTAATATTCGTAAGCCCGACCTTTTCTTATGTTCAATGCTACTAAACTCTTGATTTCCTCACTTATTTTCTCACGTCTCTTTTATTGCTCAGCCCTACTTTTTGGTCTTCCTGTTTCTCGGGTAGCTCCTCTAAAATCTGTTTTTAATGCCTATGTTCGTCTTCTGTATTCATTTTCTCCTTATGAGTCTATTTCTTTGTCTTTATCCTCTCTTGTATGGCTAGCCTTTCATTCTCGTCTCAAATTGAATTTTCTTTGTATTGTCTTCAAAACTCTTTATGAACTTGCTCCTCCTTATCTCTCATCTCTTGTTTCTATCTATGTTCCCTCTCATTCCCATTCTCAATTTCACTTATCAGTTCCCTGTCCCCCTTGCACCCATCTCGAGTCTGTTCTTTTTCATTATTGATCCATCTTCACTGGAATGCCCTGTCTCGTTATCTTCGTTTTGTTATCTTCTTATTACTTATTTCGCTCTTCTCTTAAGAGTTATCTTCTTCAATCATGATGGAAAAGATTAGAATTTTATATTTTTTGTTTTTCTCATTTTATTTTACTGTAACTTTGATATATACAGCGCTTTGGTATAAAGCCCTATGTACATTTCCAATAAATATAAATACAAAATACAAATACAAACCACTCCATGTGCAGAGTTTCCCAAAATACCTGCTTGAGACTGGCTCAAACAAGAAGTACAAGAGCTACTGCTCCAAGGAGTTCACAGCTAGGGTGTGGGGTGGGGAGTTATTGGAAATGCACTGCTGATCTTCTGCGAGTTTGACCTGCTGTATGCATTACCATGTATTCTTTAGGTTCTGCAGAAGTTGAAGCGGAGTGGAATAGCAATGATTATCATTGAACCGGACTGGGCATGGAGGACATGGTAAGCAGCCATACTGGAAGTATCGGGTTTCAAGCGGTGTTCCGATTGTGGCACCAAAATGTCCATCACTGACCCACAGGAGGTGTGGCTCTGGTGCCTCGGCACGGGTCACAGAACTGACTCGCTCTGGGTCGACTGCCCTCAAAATCACCAGCACGGTCGACGGTTCAGTCTTCCGAGGCCAAAACTGAGGGGCACACCCCCGAAAAAGAACAAAGGCATCACCACCACCGTCAGGACTCCGATTTGCCGACAGATAAAGGTAAGCCGTGGGCTGGTCCTACAATCCGCCAAGAGTGGGAGGATTTCAAAGCCTTCATGCTCAACATGTTCAGAAAAGCATTCTGCAGTCAGTGCGGCTGAACCCCCCGGCCCCCACGCAGCAGGCTTCAGAGCCAAGAGCAGCTCTCAGCATATCCGACCCCTCTAGTGCCCCGGTACCGACAATGTTGGCGCTGATAAACCTTTCGACACCGAAAAAGGTTAAATTGAAGCCTGATCAACCCTGTGCATCTAAGGATGTCGACACTACAGCACCTTGGTCCCGATCGACACCGACATCCACCATATCGGCGCAAAGAAACAAGCCCTTGTCATCGCCGGTTGTCGAGAAAACATTCACCCCGCAACCCCGGTCCGAACATTTAGACACTATGGCATGTATCTTCGGTGGTAATGATCAGGGGGTGTCGACCCTATTTACTTGGGTTCAGGAGGGGTCGATTATTTTGATGACCACAATCAGATTTTGCGGCTGGCTCAAGTCCTCCATGACACCAGCGGTCTGGGCACCTCTCCAGACCTTGAATTTCAGCAATCCGTGCATAATACTTTTAAATTCAGGGCTTTAGTAGAAAGGGTTATTTGCTGGATTTCTAGGATTTATTTTTTCACCTGGTAAGAGTGTGAGCCTTTTTTTCCCACTCATACATGTGTTTTGCTGTGTGTGTTTAACATGTTCTTGTGTTCATAGACTGTGGAGCATCACCTACTCCATAGGCATCATCTTTTTACCGTGTGTTAGACAGCACCTTCAGTGCAGTGACACAGGGTTGTCTTTTAGACTTCCCCACGCAGACTCCATTTTCTGGGAATGACTACTGTCTCCCAGAGCATGTAAAGTTGCCATTGACTTTATTAGTCTCTTTTAAAACTCACAGACACAGTACTAATTATCTTACATAGAGTTCTGGAAAGGGTTAATACTTATTCCTTTTGGTCTGTTTCTCTTGGAACATTGTTTCATTCCCTTTTCAGTAATACTTGGCTGGTGGCAGCGGTAATTACCCTATTTTTCCAACTGCGGTTATCTTAAATAGCCCTGGTATTGTTTTAAGCTATCTTGGCAGCCTCAAACTTAAACCACTGGACCATATACGTTTTTATACGGTTCCGGCTGGGTTTATTCGCCATTTCTTTTTGTAAAAGTCTTTCTCGTGTTTTACTCTGCTCGCCAAACCAGGTTTGGTTCCTTTGTTCGCCATCCTTTCGCAAGCTTCTGCACAGAAGCCCTCCTTAGGAGCCTGTATGTCTGAGGGAGGGATGTGGGGGAGGGCTTTAGGACTCCCTGCACATGGTCTCCTTGGAGACCCATGTCACACTCTGATATAATTGGCTGTGGTGACTGTCCCGGTGGGACAGCCGCCCTGCTGTGTGATTGACAGCCAGGCTGTGTGAATGGGGAAAACTGCATAAAAAGCAGGTCTCTGGGTCTGCAAAGGCAGAGTCGCCACTGGATTGAGAGAGCCAATGAGAAGCTGACAGAAGAGGACCTCTACCACGACTGAACCTCCCGGTGAAGCCCTGCTGTGGGTCCAAATCTTCAAACTTCGACGACTGAGAAGATCTGCAAGGAATCTTCTCCCCTTGAGCTGGTGGGAAAAACCAGTTCACCAAACTGCTCGCAAGACCTACCTTCTCTGGTTGAATTTGCTGTGCAGAGCTACAGTGAACCGGATAGCCAGGAGGAACGGACCCTGCTTGCGTTTTAAGGGGCGCACCTTTTATTAGTTGATTTGCTCTGCTGCTGGTTTCTTCCCTGGGCAGTGAAGGACCCTCCAGTCTTCCTCCTTCCTGTCAGTCCGACGGTCGCTTCAGGAACCGTGAGCCTGCAGGACCTGCCAGGAACGTCTGCCTCAGCTACAGCATTCTTCTGCTCTAAAGGTACTGTGCTAACCAGGTTGTTCGTTTCGTTCAGCCGCAGTGAAAGTGTGTGAAATCTTTCGCCAATCCGAGGGCTTGTCCTTCTCTATTCTTTAAAGTAACTTTTCGTCTGACCAACGTTCTGAACTCTTGGCAAAGACTTAACCGCGAACTACCCTGAACTGTGTGATCCTCTGCAAAGACTTTAGTGCATTGCCTTTGGGCCAGGCCCCTTTAATTTGATTGCCTCATTGTAGTTCCTTTTTCTAGATTGCCCTGCTTACTTACTTGTTGGTGCTGCTGAATTTCTGTCTAACTTTGTCTTTCCCCCCTTTTAAATTGCTGGAGTGCCATTTTGCTCACACTTCATTTTGACCCTAACTTGTCCAGAATCTATTGGGAGGGGTGTAGTGTATTAGTAACGTGATTTTTCAACTGCTTGAAAATAGTGCAACGTTTAATAACTGATGTGTAAATAAATGTATATTCTTTACTCAGAAACCTTGAGCCAGTGTTTGTTTGAATCATAGTCATTGCTGTCGTTTGTGTAACTATTAATACTGGTCACTTTACTCTTGAGATAGGTCTGGCTGCTCAGCCATCGCTACCACTTTACTGTGTAGTATGGGCTTGTACCAAAGGTGAATTTGTACTGTCACTTGCAGTCCTAATTGTGTGTGGTGTTCCCAAAGGGTACTGCATATAATTCTTCCTAACACATGGCCTAGTGCATTTTTCTGGTGCCAGAGGCCAGGTTGCGCATGAGATCCCTACAATGGCTCCTGAGGGGTCAAAGGTCTCAGTACCTTGGCACTCTTTCGGATCTCCTCAGGGTGTCTGCATTAATGGTCAACGACCTGTCCTGGTGGGCGGACCGCCACAGCCTTTTGGCGGGGGAACCCTTCTGGCCTCCTTGGCCTCAGACCCGAGTGGTCACGGATGCGTCTCTGAAGGGTTGGGGCGCTCACTGTGAGGATTTGCAGGTGAGCAGCCTCTGGTCAGCGACGGAAGCCAGGTGGCACATCAACAGGCTTGAGTTGCAAGTTATCCGGCCTGCCCTGAAAGTGTTTGCCCCGTCTCTGCAGGGGAAGTATGTCCTCATTCTGACAGACAACACAGTGGCAATGTACTCTCAACAAACAAGGTGGTGTGCACTCCCACCCCCTCTGCATGGAGGCGATGCTGCTATGGTTCTGGTTGCTGGAGAACCGCATCTCAGTCTCGGCAGTACATGTGGCGGGCTCAGAGAACACCTTGGCGGATGCTCTGAGCAGGTGGAGCACGGTCTTGCACTAGTGGAAATTGTGCCAGGAAGTCCTAGAGGAGGTCTTCGCTCTCTGGGGTACCCCAGCAGTGGATCTGTTCGCAAAGGAGTCCAACAGGAAGTGTGAACAGTTTTGCTAGAGGGAATTCCCAGCGAACCGTGCACTGGGGGATGCGTTTCTGGTGGATTAGACCTTCCCTCTCCATTATTTCGAGCAACCATGATCTTGATCGCCCCGGACTTGGCAGGGAGAACGTGGTACTCCGACCTCGTGGATCTGTCCATCTGTCCACCTCACCGGTTGCCTCGGCATCCGGATCTCCTTACCTATTTGGAAGGTCGGATACTCCACCTGATCCCAGAATCCCTCAAACTACATGCGTGGCTCTTGTGAGGATGCAATATGATGACTGGGACCTCTCTGAGGAAGTACTTGAGGTGTTGCTGGCTGCACGCAGATCGTCTACAAGATCTTTGTACGCGTGCAGATGGATAAGATTTGAGACATGGTGCAGGGAACGCAAGATTGACCCCATCTCTTGCCACACCACTATAGTGATAGATTTACGTCTGTCACTGGCCTAAGCAGGCCTTCAGGTCACCACAGTCAAAGGATATTTGGCAGCCTTGTCTGTCTTTAAAAGATCCTCAGATTAAAGCAAAACTTTTATGAGCCCGGTAATGGCACAATTCCTGAAAGGCCTTGTAAATAAGTTTCCGTCAACTCCCTTTGTTGTCCCGGACCTTAATCTAGTTCTGACATTTCTGATGGCGGCTCCTTTTAAGCCTATGCACTCTTGTCCTTTATGGCTTCTCTCTTTGAAAACAGCCTTTTTGGGTGGCTATTACATCCGCCAGGCGGGTGAGTGAACTAAAGGCCTTATGCTGTAAGCCACCCTTCCTGCGTTCTTTCTGGGAGAAAGTTTCACTCAAGGTAAGGCCTGACTTCCTCCTCAAGGTTGTCTCAGAATTTCCCTTGTCTCAGTCCATCGAATTTCCAGTCTTCTACCCTCATCCGCACCCTTCTAGAGGAGGAATGGTTACATCGCCTAGACCCGAAAAGGGCGCTGAGTTATAGTGCAAGGACAGCTGATTTTAGGAGAGCTGATTAGCTCTTTGTGGCCTTTTCCCTGGCCTGTAAGGGCTACCCATAACTAAGCAGACTTTATCCTGCTGGATAATTTTCTGTATAGCGAAATGTTACCAGTCCGCTGGAAAGGAATTACCAGCAGGCATCAGGGCCCAATTGACAAGGGGAGTCTCAGCATCAACAGCATTGCAGAAGGGAATCCCTGTCCGGGAGATTAGTTGCGCTGTGACATGGTCCATCCCTTCATACTTTTGCTAAGCACTATAGTCTGGATGTGACTCGTGCAGCTGATACACGTTTTGGCAGGGCACTGCTGCAAAACCTCTTAGTCTAACTTTATGCCCGCCTCCTTCATCGACTGCTTTTGGAGTCTATCAGATGAGGAATCTGCGGGAGAGAGGCAATCCATTAAAGGAGAAATTACTTACCGTAATGTTCTTTCTATGGATTCTTCTCCCGCAGGTTCCTCATCTCCCCTCCCATCCAGCCCCGCTCAGAAAAACGGTGGTTGGTGCACATCTTCTCTTTCACGTAGACTTCATGATGGTCCTCTGTGTCAGTTTTCTGTTTTCCTGCCACAGGTTTTTTAAAGATTTGTTTTAAAAGATCTTTTGAAGGCTACTTGTAGTGTTTGCTGCAATTGTTCCTCCTTCAGAGGTCTATAGTTATTTACATGTTTAAGGGCTCATTAGCCTGTTTGTTCTCTATGTTTTCCTATACAGCGTTTGGTGCTCAGGAAAAAAGGGGGAAACTTAGGTTGAGGCGTAGTGACATGGTATTTATGCTACGCCTGATGTCCCGTACGGAGCCGATGGCCAGACGCAGAGTAAGACGGAGCGACGGTTGATGGCCGGGTCAAGGTCCACTATGCTACCTGTCGAATATTTTCCTGAAGGAGCAGAGCTGGAGGGAATATCTATCAGATGAGGAATCTGCGGGAGAAGAATCCATAGATACAAAGCTAATTGGAACCACTGAGATTCCTCATTGTCCTCTACTTTGTAGGCCATATCTACTATTTTTGTACTCTTTTTACAAAAAGTTCTGCGACAACAGACACATACTTGGTCTGGTATTTCAGCAGATGTGTTTTGAAACGTAGCTATTTCGTTTTTGTACGTACTTGTTAGGAGGTTGAGGATTGTGAGGCTTTCGCTAATGTTTTGTGAAGTTACTGAATTTTGTAAGTCAATTTCAGTTTCAAAATATTTACTTTGGATGTGCTCTATTTCTCGAAGGAGTTATTTGGCTGTTCCCTGTAGGAGAATGTTATTTAAATTTTGGAGTTTTAGCGCAGGACTTTTTGCATAGTACAGTGTATGCATAAGATTTCGTATAGCGGAATGGTGTATTGATAACATTTTGATGTGGTGAAAGGTGCTTTTGCAAGCAGTTCCTGAAATGCAGGCTAATGAATGTCCTCACAGTCCAGTGTGGCTGTGCACTGGGCAGGAGTCTATGGTGTGTAAAGTTTTGAATCTACTTGTGTCTTTTAGTTTCACATAGTGATTGAGGAATTGTCATAAAGGGTTGAAGGATTGTTGGTGTACTTCACATATTGAGCTGTATGTCCATTTATACACTGGACGGTGTGCTTGGGTGAAAGGAACATTTGCTTGAAAGTTTGTTGTGGATGTTTTTTCTACAAGGGTTTCTTTTGCCATAATGGTGTCTCCTACCATTTCATACCCACAGACATTACTGTCTATGTCAATTGTTTTTTTTTGTTCTTGTTTATAAGCCTCTACATAGAAATATGGTTCTGTGCTGCTTGTGCGAATCCATTCACCTTCAAAGAAGTTTGAAAAGGTATCTATATTGACTTTGTGCATGTTTAGAAGTACCTTTTGTAATGTATTGGTTCATTTGGTTAGTGGTTTCATTATGTTTAAAATCAGTATGAATTACTTTCTCTTTAGTAGAAATGTGCTGTCAATTAGAGCTTCGAGGATTAGTCTTCTATGGTATTTTGTAAGGGTAGATCATGACTTTTTAGCTGCCTTAAGAAGTTTGTGAAGAACTCTGGTGGAAACTGTAAAATACATGTTTTGGAATGCTTTACTACTAACATTGGTAGATATAGTGTTAGGTTCATTAGTAAGTCTGATTTTGTTTTTATTTTTTTACTTTTAGTTTTTGCAAGAGGGGCCTTACTTTCTTTTAGTGGTGGCTGGTTTTGTTTTGTTGAGTGAGGTTACTAGCTGTTTTCTTTTAATGTTTTCTATAAATTGTGTTAGAGGTGGATGATTATATGGTTTGCTTTTATTCTTATCTGCTCTATTTTTTTATTTGTTTTCTACGGAGTTCGTTTTTAGTAGGCGTTCTGTCTGTTGGGAAAAAAAAAAAGTTTGGGTCTGAAAGTTTTGGAATGTACATACATGTATTATGCATGGGTGTGTGGTTGTGATTGTAGAGATGAATAGAGTGTTGTGTGATTGTGTAGTGGGATGATAGGTGTGGTTGGGAAGGTTGTAAGAGTAAGACTCTGTACAGGTGTGATCCGCTTGGGTTAGTGAGTAAGGGAGTGGTGGGGTGATTGGATAAGTAGGGACATTATGATGTTTTGAGGGAAACAGTGGGTGTTAAATGGTGGTGTTTAGATGGTAATATAAAGAGTGTGAATGTTGCAACATAATGAGTAAGAGTGAAATAAATATTGTTGATTCGAAAATAATACATTGCTACAATTAGAGAGATACACATTATATCAATGTACATACTTTGCAGGATATGAAGAGTGTTCTTTTTCTGGGAACTGTCTTCAGCAATCTTATTCTTTCCTGTAATTGTAAAGGAGGAGTTGTGAAAAAGAGTTAATGAAGTTGTGTTATGGGTGGTGTACTAAAGTGTGTTAACTATGTTGTTAGAACAATTGGAGTATAAGTAGTGCTGTTTGGCACATTAGAAGGAACAGGGCAAACAAGGTGCATATCTAGGTTATTTTTGTGCTGCTGATTTTAATAAAACAAGTGCTGTGTTTGTGATGTAAGGTATTTGGAAACTGTGGCCTAGTGGTAATGTAATGGCGGATTGTTATTGCATCAATGTTTGGTGTCTTATAGTAGAGGTTGGGAAAGAAGAGTACTTTATATGTAAGGTGAAGTGTTGTATATGGATACTCTGGCAGTAAAAACATATGTGTGAGCAGGTGGAGAATGGTGGACGTGTAAGGGATGTAATGAGTGAGGTTGGAAAGTGTGACATTTATATGGAATGAAAATGAAAATCCTAACTGTTTAAAAAAAATTCTTTTAAGGAGCATTTTCATGAAAGTTAAAAAAATGCATGTGTGCATATAGCAGCACTGTGTGTAACCTTTTTGTAAAAGAAAAGAAAAGCAGATGGAAAAGATTTGTAGAACATTTATAAATGACACTTGGTGTGTGGAGGTTTAATATGTTGGCAGTAGATGCATACTTGCCAACATGATCCATTCCAATATGTAGGTGCTTATCAAGTCTTGGCTTTTTCTTTGCGTTCTGGGAGTTGTATTTGCATTTTTTGCATTAGAAAACATGTACTACAAGTCTTAGAATGCAGAGAAACAACTAGGACTGGATACGCACCTACAGATTGTAACGGGCCGTGTTAGCAAGTGTGCATGTACTGCCAAGATATTAAACTTCTGCACAGCAAGTGACACTTAAAAATCTTGTCAATCATTTGCATCTGCTTTTTCTTTCTTTTAGAAAGAAGTTGCACACAATGCTGCTATAAATGCTTGTATGCATTTCTTAACTTTAATGAAAAAGCTCCTAAAAAGAAATATTTTTAAACACACAGCATTTTCCATTTTTCATTCCATATAAATGTCACACTTTCGAATCTTCCAGTCCATTCCTGGTTGTTGTTTTTTTGTTGCATTCTGAGACTTGTAGTCTGAGTTGTGTAATGGGAGAAGTGGTATTACAAGTGACAGAATGCAAAGAAAAAAAACAAGACTTGATAAGCACATATAGATTGGAATGGGTCATGTTGGCCAGTATGCATGTACTGCCAACATATTAAACATCCACAGTGCCATTTAAAAATGTTGTACAGATCTTTTCAATCTGCTTTTCCTTTCTTTTAGAACACAGTTACACACAGTGCTGCTAAACATGCACATATGCATTATGCATTTTTTAACTTTCATGAAAATGCTCCTAAAAAGATGTTTTTTTAAATGCACAGCATTTTAAGTAACTGCCACTTGATGCGAGCAGGTGCCAAATGCATGCAATACATGGCATTTAGTAGAGTGGTTAAAAAAGAGAATATGCTTATTGAGAAGCTTATTGCATGGTAAGTGGCAGGAACCCTGTATATTTAAATTTGTAAAAGGGTTGGAAAAAAGACTTTAAAAAATATATGCGTACCTGTACTATGTGTTCTTAATCCTGGAGAGTTTTACAGTAGTTTTTGATGCAGGTGGCTGTGAGTAACAGAAGTCATGAGAGTTCAAGAGTACATCTGAAGTGTTGGACTGGGAGGATAGGGTATGCAGAGTTATTGGATGTGATTGGTGGTTGGGTGTGTGACTGTTTGAAAGCAGCCAATGGGGAGTGCTACAAACATAAAAGTAAAAAGGCTTGCCCTGTGCTATGGTGTCTGCGGACCCTGCAGTATTTCGCGGACACCACACTTGCCATCCTGGTCCATTAAGCATGCCAGGCATGGAAAGGGCACTGCGGAGAGTGCAGACAGTTGTGAATATCCACGGACATCGGGAGATCAGCCAATCAGGTTCTGTGGGTGTGGTGTACAGGGAGACTGGGTAGCAAGAGTTATCTTTGTTGTGTGCAGTGAAGATGGCTATGGCTATGGCTTTGATGAAGCAGAGTGTTTGGATGGTAGGTCATTCTTGTGTCCATTGGCTAAAGGTGTATTCTGAGAAGTGTGGCTTGCCTGAGAATATTGGATAAGATGAATTTCAAGTTTCATGGTATGCAGTTCGAGGAGTGAAGTGGGTGAATTCCTCCCGTTTTGTGAGAATATGGTTAACTTGTAGCATCAGGACATCATTGTAGTTCGCTGTGAAGGCAACAGTTTGGGCTATGTTACCAGATTTGCATTACAGTTTGACATGAACGATACATTTGGAAAGTTGATGGAACTGTTTCCACATTAAAAACATTTTAATTCTCGGATAGCTCAGAAATGTGGATGCGTTCGAATTTATTTTGTCAACAAATGGGGAAAGCAAGGCGCAATGTGAAAAAAGTTGTATTCGCTTTTTTCCAGGATGTTGGCATGACATCTTTTCATAATGAAAATATTACATTTTATATTGTCAACATTTTTCAAAGAGATGGAGTGTATCTGACTGATGTGGGCAATCAGATTTCTTTAGAAAACTTTCAGAATACATTAAAGCAGTTTCTGTGAACACAATAACATATGAATTCAAGTATTCTTTAGTAGTTGAAGTAAACAAAAAGGAAAACAAAATCAGAAACACTTTTTGTGAAAGTTAGAAAACATAATAAACATTTGTTAATTTTAATATATAACATATATAAAACCCAGAAAGAGAAAAAAAAGGTTCTTTTAAGAGCCACCATTTTTGAACGAAAAACAATTAAAATGATTTTTATTCCCCCACCCCACGCCTGGAATTGTCCTGGTGTCCGCGGACTAGCATACTGTCTGCGGACCATGCAGACTGCAAAGGGTCCTGTGATTTGTTTGTAAGTTCAATATTTCTATATTTTAACTGTGAACAGGGGTGGACTGGCCTATAGGGAACTCTAAAGATTTTCCGGTAGGCCTCTGCACCATGGGCCTCTTTTGTGTGGTTACCTAGTTAATGTTCACTTTTTCTCATAGGAAAAGGGTTGGGCTTGCTAAAAATATGCAACACGGGGCCACTTTGAACATTATTTTCAGGGTCTTTTTTGTTCCCAGTTCACCCCTGACTGTGAAAGGTGGCTCCTAAATTAACTGTTTTTTTGTATCTTGTGATTTTGTAATTTATTTGGCTTTTTTTGTTTTTTACCGGTGTCAGAATGCACCAAAGTATCAACCGAAAAGGATACAATATTCAAAAGGATACAGGAGGTAGGGTCTTCCGGATCCCTGTTCACCCGACTTGATAGTAGTGAAGTCAACAAAGACCTTCCAAATGATACAACCCTCTGGCTGATAAAACAGGCAGAGCGATGGATCACTGGAAAGGGCGTGGGTAAGGTATAGTAATCCAGCCTAGGACAAATTAAAGTATCATGAATAACTGCTCCAACCTGAGTATGATGAGTTAGATAATGACAGGAATGATCACACTGACCTGTATCTCTGGGTAGAACAATCCAGAAGTCTCTTGATGGATTTGAAATGAAGAACAAAACGACAGGGAAGGGAAAATTAGTAAGGGAGACTTATCCCGGACGGAACGAGGCTCACGCTAGATACGGGTTGAATTCACCACAGGATAGCGTCCAAAGTTCAGTTCAAAGTCACTTCCAATAATCCTTGAAAGGCTTCCTTCCCACTTAGGGATCAATCCTTCTGTTAATTCCACAGATGCAGGAGTTAGAAGAAAATAGTGTTTGAAGACAACGTGAGCGTGTGGATTTACACGCGGGCAGGAATCGCGCAGCCTGGGCCAGCCGCGTGTGAAGACAACGTGCGCGTGTGGATTTACACGCGGGCAGGGTTCGCGCAGCCTTGGCCAGCCGCACTTGAAGACGAAGAGCGCGTGTGGATGTTACACGCGGGCAGGATTTACGCAGCCTTGGCCAGCCGCGTATGAAGACAAAGAGCGCGTGTGGACTTTACACGCGGGCAGGATTCACGCAGCCTGGGCCGGCCGCACTTGAAGACGAAGAGCGCGTGTGGATGTTACACGCGGGCAGGTTTTACGCAGCCTTGGCCAGCCGCGTATGAAGACAAAGAGCGCGTGTGGACTTTACACGCGGGCAGGATTCACGCAGCCTGGGCCGGCCGCACTTGAAGACGAAGAGCGCGTGTGGATGTTACACGCGGGCAGGTTTTACGCAGCCTTGGCCAGCCGCGTATGAAGACAAAGAGCGCGTGTGGATTTTACACGCGGGCAGGATTCACGCAGCCTGGGCCGGCCGCACTTGCAGACGAAGAGCGCGTGTGGAATAGCACGCGAAGGGATAGCTCCAGGAATCAGCGTGTGGCGGAACACACGCTATCGAAGGCCCAAAAGTAGCTGTAGGAATATACCAGGATGTAGATCAGAGGTTCAGCTACACGACGCCAATAGAGACGATCAGAAGCAGCGAGTGAAGTTTCTACGCTGCTTAAATACGTGATACCGTAGTTCACGTGACGAAGCAAAAGTCACGTGAGATTAGCGACGTGAAAAGTGTAAACGTCGTTTTCCCGGTAACGTATCGAATAGCCTCCATTTGGAGTAGAACGGTCTAGCTGTTCTACGAGCGTAGCGTCCAGCATGCATGACAGTGCCATCCCCCAAAGGGACAACCTCTCCCCTTCTTGTGTGGAAGCGCTTCAATAAAGCAGGAGCATGAATGTTGGAAAGAGGTTCCCAGGACCTATCTTCGGGTCCATAGCCCTTCCAGTCCACCAGATAAAATGGTCTACCAGAACGGAGTTTCATATCCAGTATGTCTTGTACCTCGTATTCATCAGACCCCCGCACAGAAATAGCAACAGGCCGTACCGGCAGTCTAGTAGTGTCAGAGAAAGGCTTGATGAGCGAGACGTGGAATACGGGATGCACCCGCCATCGTTGTGGCAAAGCCAGACGTACAGCAGCAGGATTAAGAACATGGAGCACAACATACGGACCGATGAATCTAGGCAACAATTTCTTTTTGCCCGGAATTCTTAAGTTCTTAGTGGATAGCCAGACTTTCATCCCAGCCTTATAGACAGGTGCGGACACCCTATGAGCATCGGCATAGAACTTGTCACGTCGTTTGGCCTGTTCCAAATGCTGCTTCACCTGTCTTTGTAGTCTCTTCAGATCACGAAGCGTACGGCCTGCGGCAGGCGTGTCCAGGGATAGACCGGAGTCTAGAGGTATTGATCGGGGGTGTTGTCCATAGAGAGCATAGAACGGTGAAGTGCCTATGGCACTATGATAAGAGTTGTTATAGGCGAATTCAGCCGCCGGCAGTACCGTGAGCCAATCCGATTGGTATTGCAAACACAGACACCGCAGATATTGTTCCATAGTACAATTGACCCTTTCGGTCTGTCCGTCGGTTTGAGGATGATAAGCGCTGGACATTCTATCATCAATTAGTAATGCAGATGTTAAGGCTCTCCAAAAGCGTGACGCAAACTGCGAGCCCCTGTCAGTAATGATTACTGATGGTAGACCAAAGAAACGGAATATATGTTGGATGAATAGATCAGCCAGAACAGTAGCAGTTGGTAAACCAATACAAGGAATAAATAGGGCCAATTTAGTGAAATAATCCACTACGACCCATAGGGTATCATATCCTTGATTTGGGGGGAGTTCCACCACAAAGTCCATAGATATCATGTCCCATGGTTTGGTAGGGACAGGCAGGGATTGGAGTAAGCCCACTGGTTTACCAGGAGTATTTTTACATTGGATACATACAGAACAAGAAGATACGTAGTTTATAACGTCTTTTGCCATGGATGGCCACCAGCACCACCTTTTGAGCAGGTCCAGTGTTTTCTTCTGTCCAGGATGGGCTGCAATCAAGGAATCATGATTCCATTTGAGGGCTTTATCCCGCATTGAAGGAGTTGATAGATAAAGCACCCCCTGTGTGAATGGTAAACCGTTATGCACGTCTAGATTCATATCCTGGACTACTTGTGGATTATTTTTTACCCACTCTTGTATTTCGGTTTTTAAGGATGGTTGAACCGAACAACCACAAATCACATGATCTGCCAACAGCTGGATCTGTACTTGTTTTTCTTCCTGCGCCTCTTTACTCATACGGGACAAAGCGTCCGACTTAACATGTTCTCGGGCAGGACGATAGGTGACCTGGAAATCGTATTGGGCAAAAAAGACATGCCATCTGGCCTGACGGGCCGTAAGGCATTTCATGGATTTGAATGCTTGGAGATTTCTATGGTCAGAGTACACCAACACCTGTTGTTTGGCCCCAAGAAGATGATGACGCCATTCTCGGAAGGCATCTTTGATAGCCAGTAGTTCCCGTTCAGTAACGGTGTAGTTCCGTTCATATGAGGTGAGTTTACGAGAGAAGAAAGCCACTGGGTGTTCCTCCTTGGTTTCTGTGCAGACTTGTGAGAGCACTGCGCCAATAGCGACACTGGATGCATCCGCTTCAACGACAAACTGGCGATCAGGATCCGGATGTTGAAGCACGGGTGCAGTGGTAAATGCTTCCTTCAGTTTTTCGAATGCTGCTTGGGCATGTTGGTTCCAACAGAAAGGTACTTTGGAACTAGTTAAAGCCGTCAAAGGAGCTACTGTTTTGGAAAAGGAATGGATGAATCTGCGATAGAAATTCGCAAAGCCCAAGAAAGACTGTAGCGATTTGACGTTATGTGGAATTGGCCAATTCAAGACGGCCTTTACCTTGGAACGACTCATTCGAGCACCTAGATTGGTAATGTCGTAACCAAGGAATTCCACTTCCTGCGAATGAAAGACACATTTTCCGGCTTTCACATAGAGGTGGTTCTCCCTAAGTCTTTGTAGGACTGTAGAAACATGTCTGACGTGTTCCGATAGAGATGAGGAGTAAATCAAAATGTCGTCCAGATAGACAACCACAAATCGGTCCATGATGTCTCTGAATATATCATTCATGAAGAATTGAAATGTGGCGGGAGCATTGCACAGACCAAAAGGCATCACCAAATATTCGTAAAGACCATACCGTGTCTTAAAAGCGGTCTTCCATTCGTCGCCTTCACGAATGCGAACCAAATTGTATGCACCTCGCAAGTCCAGTTTGGTGAAGTAGCTGGAAGTGCCTAACTGATCCAACAGCACGTTTATTAGCGGTAAGGGGTATTGGTTTTTGATGGTGATATCATTAAGTGCCCTGTAATCAATGCAGGGTCTGAGGTCTCCCTCTTTCTTAGGAACAAAGAATAGAGGAGATGCAGCAGGAGATTGCGAGGGTCGTATAAAGCCCATGGCTAGCGCCTTGTCAATGTATTCCTTTAACACGACATCTTCTTTAGGTGTTAAAGAATAAACACGGCCTGTAGGAATTTTGGCACCCGGAATCAGTTCGATAGGACAGTCGTACTGTCGATGAGGAGGTAATTGTTCTGCCTGGCCTTTATCAAAGACATCAGCATAATCAGCGTATTCGCATGGTATGATATTGTCGCATTGATGTACAACGCTGATAGCAGAATCCTCCACCACAGAGGCCAATATGTGTTGTTTATTTGACACCTCCTGACTGGTAAAGCAATGTTCGTTGCAATGAGTCGAAGGATATTGGAGCGATCCCGAAACCCAGTCAACAGTAGGATTGTGAAGGGTTAACCATGCAAGACCAAGTATGATCTCGTACTGCGGAGCAGCAATAACATCGAAGACGATTTCTTCTGAATGGTTATTTGATAACGTCATCCGAACAGGTACCGTCTCCTGGGTTACCATACCAGAAGTTAACACAGATCCGTCCACGGTATTCACCGTTTCAGGTTTTTTTTTGTTTACTAGGGGTAAGGAACGGTTCTTGGCATAGGTGATGTCTATATAATTGCTGGTGGCGCCAGAATCAACCATGGCCTTGGAAACCACTTCTCGCTCATCACAATGTAACGTCACCTGTACTATTACAGGTGCATGTTTAGGAATGGTACTGGAGTCCGATGAAACACTCGACATAGGGACTCCTGCTAATGTCGAGTTTTGGCGTTTCCCGCACGCTTGACGGGTTTTTTAGGACATGTTGCCAATAAATGCTCGGAAGAACCACAATACATACATAAGTGGTTTTTTCTTCGGTTCTCCCGTTCTGTATTGGACAATCGGCCTCTCACGGCGCCTATTTGCATGGGTTCAGGGTCGTTAGAGATGACTGCTGGTGTCTCTGACCGCCCCGAGACTGGCATGAAGGGCTTTTTCTCTCCCTTTCGAGCATTCCTTCGGGCGTCGATTTGTAGAACCAAATCAAGCAGCTCTGGGAAACCCGTAGGAACCACAGGAACAGTAGATAAGGCGTCTTTCAGTTCTTCAGAAAGACCCTTGTAAAAAACAGCCGTTTTCTTGCTGTCAGGCCATTGGGTTTCCGCCGTCAGTTGATTGAACCGGGCGACGTAAGACATAAGGGGTTGGCTGCCTTGTTGTAGGTTAAGCAACTCCAAATCTGTGGCTTGAGTAGAGTAACGCATGTCAAAGACTTTACTCATAGCAGTCAAGAGATCGTCACAATCGTACAACAAAGGGCTATTAGTTTCCAACAAAGGGTTAGCCCAAGCAGCAGCCGTGCCCCCTAAATGGGAAAGCACGAAGGCTGCTTTTGTGGTTAGGTCAGGAAAAGACGTAGGACGGCAAAGGAAATGGAGTCGGCACTGGTTTACAAAGGTTCTGTAGGTTTTGGGATCACCCGTGAACCTTTCTGGAGGGGCCAAGGGAAACTGAGTGGGCATAACCACGTTAATAGTCTCCTGTGGGGGTGCCGTAGTCCCAGATCCGGATGCGGTAGCCATCGGCGCTTGTGTTCCCTGAGGACTACCATGTAGGGCGTCTTGCATAACGTCCATACGGTGCCGTAACATGTCCTGTGCAGTAACCATTTCGTTTCTCAAATCGTGGATCAACTGTGTCAAAACAGTTAAAGGATCCGTACCCTCCATGGCTTCTGATTCTGTCAGAATGCACCAAAGTATCAACCGAAAAGGATACAATATTCAAAAGGATACAGGAGGTAGGGTCTTCCGGATCCCTGTTCACCCGACTTGATAGTAGTGAAGTCAACAAAGACCTTCCAAATGATACAACCCTCTGGCTGATAAAACAGGCAGAGCGATGGATCACTGGAAAGGGCGTGGGTAAGGTATAGTAATCCAGCCTAGGACAAATTAAAGTATCATGAATAACTGCTCCAACCTGAGTATGATGAGTTAGATAATGACAGGAATGATCACACTGACCTGTATCTCTGGGTAGAACAATCCAGAAGTCTCTTGATGGATTTGAAATGAAGAACAAAACGACAGGGAAGGGAAAATTAGTAAGGGAGACTTATCCCGGACGGAACGAGGCTCACGCTAGATACGGGTTGAATTCACCACAGGATAGCGTCCAAAGTTCAGTTCAAAGTCACTTCCAATAATCCTTGAAAGGCTTCCTTCCCACTTAGGGATCAATCCTTCTGTTAATTCCACAGATGCAGGAGTTAGAAGAAAATAGTGTTTGAAGACAACGTGAGCGTGTGGATTTACACGCGGGCAGGAATCGCGCAGCCTGGGCCAGCCGCGTGTGAAGACAACGTGCGCGTGTGGATTTACACGCGGGCAGGGTTCGCGCAGCCTTGGCCAGCCGCACTTGAAGACGAAGAGCGCGTGTGGATGTTACACGCGGGCAGGATTTACGCAGCCTTGGCCAGCCGCGTATGAAGACAAAGAGCGCGTGTGGACTTTACACGCGGGCAGGATTCACGCAGCCTGGGCCGGCCGCACTTGAAGACGAAGAGCGCGTGTGGATGTTACATGCGGGCAGGTTTTACGCAGCCTTGGCCAGCCGCGTATGAAGACAAAGAGCGCGTGTGGACTTTACACGCGGGCAGGATTCACGCAGCCTGGGCCGGCCGCACTTGAAGACGAAGAGCGCGTGTGGATGTTACACGCGGGCAGGTTTTACGCAGCCTTGGCCAGCCGCGTATGAAGACAAAGAGCGCGTGTGGATTTTACACGCGGGCAGGATTCACGCAGCCTGGGCCGGCCGCACTTGCAGACGAAGAGCGCGTGTGGAATAGCACGCGAAGGGATAGCTCAAGGAATCAGCGTGTGGCGGAACACACGCTATCGAAGGCCCAAAAGTAGCTGTAGGAATATACCAGGATGTAGATCAGAGGTTCAGCTACACGACGCCAATAGAGACGATCAGAAGCAGCGAGTGAAGTTTCTACGCTGCTTAAATACGTGATACCGTAGTTCACGTGACGAAGCAAAAGTCACGTGAGATTAGCGACGTGAAAAGTGTAAACGTCGTTTTCCCGGTAACGTATCGAATAGCCTCCATTTGGAGTAGAACGGTCTAGCTGTTCTACGAGCGTAGCGTCCAGCATGCATGACAACCGGAGAGGCAAGGCAAGGTGGGGGAGAGAATGGGCACCAACCACAGAGACAGAGGGGCAGGTGGACAGGAGAAGATGTTAGGCAGGCCTTAAATTTAGGTAGGTTGCATTGTTTCTTGTGTTCCTTGGCCGCGCCCTTGAAAGCACTTCAAAATTGCCCCCGTGCAGATCAGTTTGTCGCAATAAAAACATAGTACTATGACCCTCGAGAGGTAAGGGTCAACAGAGTTCTGTATGGCCTGTGAGGCGGCCGCTGGGATCATCTGCCCCACAGGAGTAGCCTGTGTGGTGGCAGAAGCAGTCGACGAAGATGGGGAAGAGGCTGTGAACTTGCTTCTCCCTGAGAAAGGAACAGCCTTTCTCAGAGCACCTAGGGGGTTGGATCTGGTGTGGTGGCGCATGGAGGTGGTCCCGTAGGAGTACAGCCCAGGTTTTCCTTGACTGAGTATGACCCCACACTCAGTGCATCTCAACTTGGCTGCCCGATCCTTCGGTACACCCTCAACTGTGGTGAAAAACCACCACATATCACTCACTCCAGGCGCTGGAGGTAGGCACTTCCTCTACCTCATCTTGCACTTCCTCTTCATCCCCTTCTGCATCTCTGTTCCTGTTCCCCTCTCCAGGCCCTCCAGGTTGTTGTTCTGGTGATGGCCCATGGAAAGCAGTAGGGATGGCCATAGCAGATGCCTTTGATGCAGGTTGTAAGATTTGCAAAGTGATCTAGAAATCAGGTGCTCTCTCCTGGTCTGCCAGATTGAGAATGAAAGTAATGGGTGGGTGCCTTCGGAGAAACTGTCCGCGAACTGTGCAACTGTCCGCTGACTACCGAGCCTTAATTGGGCCATGTAAAGTTAATGTCTCGATGTTACCTGTAAGGGTGTGGAAGGAGGAGACTGACACGCAGATGACATGCTTTTAGGCAAAGACTTTTATTTATACCACCAAAAGAAAGAAAAAAAACTAGCTTTCCCTAACTCTAAGAGGGGTTTCACTGCCTCGACTCAAACTAACGAAATGCCCATAGTTAAGGAGCCCACCGTCCTGTGTCAAAATTCTACTTCTAACCCTCGCACTTATAACAAAACCAAACTGGCTTTGTCTCTTCAAGGTCCAGAGGAATGACTCCCTTGTTCTGGACGGTATGGTTTGCAAGGTAGAGGGAATGTCTCCCTTCCCCAGGCCTTTCTCAGGCTTCTCTTAGAAGTTCACTGTGGTTCAGAGAATGTCTCCCTTCCCCAGGCATTTCTAAGGCTTTTCTTGGCAGTTCACTGTGGCTGGGGGAATGTCTCCCTTCCCCAGGCTTTTCTTGGCAAGTCAATGGACAGCCGTGGTGTACTCTCCTGCTTGGGACTGCCTTTCTCAAATGTGGGTCGCAGACCCTCTTAGGATTCTCATATGCATTTTCCAGACTCCTTCGTATTGGTTTCTTAAATGTGGGTCCCAGACCCCTTTGTATTGGTTTCTTAAATGTGAGTCCCAGACCTCTTCACAATGGCTTCTTTTGAGTCCCAGAGGTTCCCGGCCAGCCCATGTACCTTCTTTCGAGGCTCCTAGTCGTTTGCCTCTTTCTCAGGTCTCTGTATGTCTTCTGACAGCTCTCCTTTGCTCCTTCCTGTTTTTGTGCTGGATTACGCGGCTCCACCACACTTCTGTGGAGCCGCGTTGCACGTGCCTGATTACCTGCAAAGTGCAGCTCTCTGTTGCATCCTGGCCTTCTGCCTTCCCCGTCTCCAAGCACTTTGGTCTTTGGTGAAGCAGGTAGGGACTCTGGAACTCTCCCTGTCACGTCCAAGTCAGCAACTGCAGGCTCAGCTCTTCCTGGTGTGAGAAAGGACCTCTGCTTGCGGTGCCTCAGAGGAGGGACTAACAGCAAATTAGTCCCTCCTCCATCTTTAAGCTACTTGAGATTTGACAACTAGAATGTTCAATCTGGTTCTCTGAAAGGTTATTTAGGGCTCTGTTTATCTTCCTTGGCACAGTATCTTGATAGGATAGCTCAGTGGAGTTAGTCCTTATCTTCCTCATCTCAGTACCTTGAGGGGATAGTTCAGTGAAGTCAGCCCTAATATTCCTCGTCCCAGTATTAATTGGTACCATTGTTATAACATAAATACACAGAGGAACTTATATGGTATGGGGAAGGTAACGAAGGTGAGGGAAGAAAGGTGGGTGAGTGTGAAAGGTACTGTGTTATCCCATGATGTCCTTCCTGTATCCCAGAGGGGAAATCCCTCGCCATGAGACTGAGCCGCTGAGTACCACCCACAGGAGGACTATCGGCTAGCGGCCTCACCTCCCTGGCCGCATGGAAAGGGACTCCCCCTCAGGGAACAGGGACGACATCACAGGATTCGTCACCTACCCCAGGATGCTAATGGTGATGAAGCCCTCAGTGATGGAACATACCAGACGGGAACGGCCTGTAAGCCATGATAATGGCCTTTGCTTCACTCTGGCTTTTACCTTGGGATCTCAGGCCCTTACTGGCCAATCTGGTCTCCTCAGCCTTTAGCACCTGATTAGCCACACTAATTTAATAGTAAACAGAATGATAGACATGGTAATTGAATTAAGACCTCTACTTTTAACACTAATATTAGTTTTAAAATGAATAAACCACAGTACTCTTATTAATTAGCTAATTTGTATTGATTGCTTGGCTTTCATTTTCCTCCAACCGGTTTCTTCTGTTTTCCCTCTCACCATCTCTCCAAGGCATGTGGGCGAGCCTAACGAGGCACTCAAATATTTCAACAAGGCCCGAAAAGATAACGAATGGGGAGAAAACGCCATTTACAACATGGTCCAAATCTGCCTCAATCCTGACAATGAGATCATAGGAGGTGAGGCATTTGAAGAACTGGATGAAGCTAACAGGTAAACTGACTTCTCGTCACGAATGGTGTTACTTCATGTGCCGTGAGTGTTCTGTATATCAGACTGCGTTAGTTCAGAAAATTTAAAGGTTAAATTTCAATTTTGAATGCCAGAATAGCTTTGTTGTTTAATCAATCTTGCTCCAATAAAGAACATATCATTGGCAAAACCATGTTGTAGCCCAGGTGTCAGGATTAATCAGGTGAGTGCAAAGGCAGCGAATATGGCAAAGGAAATGTGCACAAAATCACACAGTGAATAACCTTGAATCAAACTACGTGCACACAAGAACCAAGACTCATGTATACTAAACCCAGGAGTGCAGATTGAGTGAAACAATAATACAAATATATGAAAAGGGATGTGGGGTAAGCACTTAGAACCTCCTTATGACTGAAAGGAAAGTCGGTAAACTCCTTATCCACTTTGCTATTACAGATACTGCCAGCGCTAAACCCACGTAGAGGGCAAGCAAGGACAGGATCTGTGAGCTGACACTGTTGATGATATAGAAATAAAGAACTTAAAAACTGTACTCACGAGGACTGGAAATACCACTAGAATGTCAGTGAGCCCACGAACCCTGTTGATCAAACAGGGACCCAGAAGGCTATAACAGCAATGGGTGGAGGATAACTAAATACATAGCCTGGCTCACTCCATCGCCCCATCCAAGGGAAGAGGGCAGGAGCCCTTTCCCCATCGCTGCAACGCCATAACAGCTGGTAAGCTGCAACGAAGGCCTGCCTGGCCTTGTCCAACTTCCTGCCTGACCCCCGCATGCCGGGCGCATAGCGGCGCCACATCGAGGCTAAGCCTCGCTTATCCCGCCCATTACATCCGCCGGCAGGCGGATGCGCCGGCGGCCCTACGAAGGCCATACAAAGGCCTGTTGAGAGCCTGTTGGGCCTCACTACATCGCCCCATCCAAGGGAAGAGGGCAGGAGCCCTTTCCCCATCGCTGCAACGCCATAACAGCTGGTAAGCTGCAACGAAGGCCTGCCTGGCCTTGTCCAACTTCCTGCCTGACCCCCGCATGCCGGGCGCATCGCGGCGCCACATCGAGGCTAAGCCTCGCTTATCCCGCCCATTACATCCGCCGGCCCTACGAAGGCCATACAAAGGCCTGTTGAGAGCCTGTTTGGAGCATCAGGAGCCAGGGGCCACGGACCTTTAATCTTTTGTGAGTAGTGGGAATACCCTCAGTCTATACTATTGTGCTTTCTGGTATGCCCTCTGCTACTCCGCACCCATAAACATTTGAACTCGGTTTCTTTAACTGTTTGCTACATACGCTCATGCTTCCAACGCCGCCGCCTATGGTCGCTAACGTATCACTGCAACTGTGTTGTGCCCTATGGTCGCCCAGACCTCATTCGCATTGTGTTGTGCCCTATGGTCGCCTAGACCCCACTTGCATTGTGTTGTGCCCTATGGTCGCCTAGACCCCACTTGCATTGTGTTGTGCCCTATGGTCGCCCAGACCCCACTTGCATTGTGTAGTGCCCTATGGTCGCCTAGACCCCACTTGCATTGTGTTGTGCCCTATGGTCGCCCAGACCTCATTCGCATTGTGTTGTGCCCTATGGTCGCCCAGACCTCATTCGCATTGTGTTGTGCCCTATGGTCGCCTAGACCCCACTTGCATTGTGTTGTGCCCTATGGTCGCCCAGACCTCATTCGCATTGTGTTGTGCCCTATGGTCGCCCAGACCCCACTTGCATTGTGTTGTGCCCTATGGTCGCCCAGACCTCATTCGCATTGTGTTGTGCCCTATGGTCGCCTAGACCCCACTTGCATTGTGTTGTGCCCTATGGTCGCCCAGACCCCACTTGCATTGTGTTGTGCCCTATGGTCGCCTAGACCCCACTTGCATTGTGTTGTGCCCTATGGTCGCCCAGACCCCACTTGCATTGTGTAGTGCCCTATGGTCGCCCAGACCCCACTTGCATTGTGTTGTGCCCTATGGTCGCTTAGACCATACTTGCATTGTGTTGTGCCCTATGGTCGCCCAGACCCCACTTGCATTGTGTTGTGCCTTATGGTCGCCCAGACCTCATTCGCATTGTGTTGTGCCCTATGGTCGCCTAGACCCCACTTGCATTGTGTTGTGCCCTATGGTCGCCCAGACCCCACTTGCATTGTGTTGTGCCCTATGGTCGCCTAGACCCCACTTGCATTGTGTTGTGCCCTATGGTCGCCCAGACCCCACTTGCATTGTGTAGTGCCCTATGGTCGCCCAGACCCCACTTGCATTGTGTTGTGCCCTATGGTCGCCCAGACCCCACTTGTATTGTGTTGTGCCCTATGGTCGCCTAGACCTCATTCGCATTGTGTTGTGCCCTACCTATAACGCCTATGCCCCCTTCACGCCACTCCCCTGTACATTACCTTAGTCCCAGCATGCTACTCTGCCTGACTGCGATCATGTTCCCTTTCTGTGTCATGCAAAGTAACATACCCTGCACTGGCAACAGTTACCTAGCCTATAATAATGGTTTAGTCAGACCCGCCTGCCCAAGACACCACCCGATCACCTGCCCTACACCATTCCTGCCCACCACACCAGCCTTCCCCCCGGATACCAAGTCCGCCCTTCCCACCCATAGACATGCACACGTTCCGCATGTCGCAGCTAACACACACCTAGCTGTCTATAAGCAGAACCCCATCAACACGAGAGCATCTTGCCCTACCATTGACTACAACACCTCTACATTAGCTAACCCAACCAACTCCCGTAACACTACCCTCATCCCCTCCGATCGGAATTCTAGACTTGGCGCCAGAACCCACCACAGACCTAGCAAAGGCCCTACCAAATCACTCAATAAGATCAACCCTCACACTGTAACACCCATCAACACTATCCATCCCAGTCTTAAAGGAGCTCTCCTAAATGTCAGATCATTAGTCGCCCATGCCTCAGAAGTCGCTGACATTATTCTAACAAACAACCTGGACTTCCTTGCGGTAACCGAAACATGGCTGCACGATGCTGCAGGTCCATCTCTTACCCTAGCCATACCTGATAACTACACCATCCTTAGAGCAGATAGACCGAACGCTCGAGGTGGCGGCGTAGCTATCATCTTTAAGTCCACGCTTGACATCAGACTATCCTCTGCTCCCCCACTCAAATCCTGTGAACACATTACAGTCAAATTTCAAACCTCCCCTAAAAGTACTATTACGCTGCACTTAATTTACCGACCCCCGGGCCCTCCTGGCTCATTTGAGGAAGACATCACTTCACTAGTTGCTGAAAGCTCCAAACCATCAGCACAATTGATTATACTCGGAGACTTTAACCTTGGGTTTAACGACCCCCTAGACACCCCAGCCACTGCCCTGGCCATGGCATTAGAGGAGCATGGCCTCCAACAACTTTGCTCCAAACCCACCCACTCGAAAGGCAGAATCCTTGACTGGATAACTACCCTTAACTGCAACATTACTACGAAAGATCCCACACAACTTATGTGGACTGACCACCACCTCCTCCCGTTTGACATTCTTACCAGCAACTCAGCACATAAAAGGCCTATCATGGCACCTGCCTGCCCTACTAGGAAAAAGAGCAATATCACAGCGGAAGCCCTAATACCTCTGGTGATCCCTACTTTAAACGCACTACCCGCCACAA
The DNA here is from genome assembly GCF_040938575.1 of Ambystoma mexicanum. Taxonomy (NCBI): domain Eukaryota; kingdom Metazoa; phylum Chordata; class Amphibia; order Caudata; family Ambystomatidae; genus Ambystoma; species Ambystoma mexicanum. The sequence goes on from NC_090924.1 coordinate 600,840,322, forward strand.
CGGACTTGAACCAACTGGTCAACGCCTACAATGAGTCCATGGCCAAAGCCATTGACATCATTGCCCCACTGAAACTGCGCAAAGGAATACCCAAAGCGCACCTGAACACATGGTTCACCCCGGAGCTGAAAACCCTGCGTCAACAAAAAAACAAACTTGAAGCACTCTGGAAATCAGTGCCTTCTATAAATAACAGAACCAATCTCACCAACATCTCCACCCTCTACAAAAATGAGATTATACGGGCCAAGAAAGAATCTCTCAATACTAGGATCTCCCAGGCAAGCTCCAGTACTAAGGAGCTCTTTAACATACTAAAGGAATTAGAAAACCCCATTACCCCCACTGACTCTTGCACTAAGGATAAACCCTGGTGCACAGGGATCCAGAATGCCCTAGCTAACAAAATCTCAGGGCTCCAAACTAAAATCAACAACAAACGACAACAACTCACTCTCGATCCCACCTCCTTCCCCACGCCCCCTCCACCTACTGCCACTAGTTCAGGCTTCACCTTCAAAAAGGTATCCATATTGGAGGTTCAGAAAATTATAGCATCCCTTAAACCATCGAATTGCAAGGGGGACAGCTGCCCTGCACAGATCATAAAAGATGCAGCTAGGGATCTCTCCCCATTTATCACCAAATTAATAAACCTGTCCTTCGCCAACAACATGGTCCCCAGCAATCTGAAACAGTCCTGGGTCCTACCGCTACTAAAAAAAACTACTCTCAACCCTGACATCCCCACGAATTACAGACCCATTACCACCGTCCCATTCCTACTAAAAATCTTGGATAGAGTGGCTTATTTACAAATCCAGGACTACCTTGAGGCCAATCACCTACTAGGAACTCGCCAATCTGGCTTTCGACCACAACACGGGACAGAAACGGCCCTTGTTGATCTCAAATGCCAGATAGACGAACTCAAAGACAAAAACAAGGCTGCCATCCTTCTACTCCTTGACCTCTCCGCTGCCTTTGACCTGGTCGACCATAAAATCCTGTGCAACCATTTGTCTCTGGCAGCACACTTCTCCCACTCTGCAGTCACATGGATCCAATCTTTCCTGGACAACAGAACCATGCGGGTCTTCTCCCCCCTAGCAGCGGCTGACCCCATCCCCATCACCTGCGGTGTCCCACAAGGATCCTGTGTCTCACCTACCCTTTACAATATTTTCACCAAGCCCTTATTCGACAAGCTAGACAATCTGGGTGTCACCTATACTAACTACGCAGATGACACCCAGATACTCCTTACCCTATCAGGCAACTACAACAAGGACGCCAAATGGATCAATGAAGTCTTTTCCATCATTCAGGCATGGATGGCCACACATGGCCTATGCCTGAATGATGACAAGACTGAATTGCTTCTTGTCGGCTCACCGAACACTATCAGTAAACTCTGTCCCGGCTACACTAGCTTCACTATTGACGGTAACACCATACCCACTGCCAAGAGCGTAAAAACCCTCGGTTTCTACCTAGACACGAACATCAACCTAGCTAAACAAATCAACATGACCGCCTCAGCCACTGCCTACACCGGTAAACTAATCAGGGCCTGCAGACCACTGATCTCCCCTAGCAACTGTCTCATCCTAGCCAGAGCACTCATTCAATCTAAACTGGATTACTGTAATAGCCTCTATGTAGGTGCCAACAAAACAGTAATCAATAAATTGCAAGTTTTACAAAATAACGCACTCCGTGCCGCCCTCAATATTCCTAGAAGGGAACACATCTCCGCCACCAGAACTGCCTGCAAATGGTTGTCCATCCAACAGAAAATTGACTTGAAAACCTTATGCCTTACTTACAAAGCCCTCAATCATCTTGCCCCACCCTACCTCTCGAACAAATTTACACTAAGACAGAACACTAGAACCACCAGATCGTCCAACTCATTACAACTAACAGTTCCCAAATACTCCCTCAAAAGAGCTGGAGGATCCAGCTTCCCAACTTTGGCATCACAACTCTGGAATTCCATCCCTCTGGATATTAAATCTACACCTACTTTCCAACCCTTCAGAACTAAGGTCATTTCCTGGTTAACCAACAAATAACTGTCCTACCACATATGTATGCACTCCGATTGTCCAATTTTATGTATATTGTTTGAATACTATTATCTATGCCCTATCAATACTGTACTATTGTCTTTTACCTGTAACCTGATGTTCAAAGCGCATATATACCCCCGGGTCAAGAGCGCTATATAAATAAATAAACAAACAAACAAACATAAGACTCAAGACAAGGGGCAAGTAAGAATTGTGATTATAGAATAGTGAGGAAAACAAAGGCATTCACACAGGAGCTAGCTACAACAGTACACCACACCTAATAATCACTGGAAATAAATGCAGAAGTGCAAGGGAAAACATGGAATGGATTCCAATAGAAAATAAGGAGCAGGAGCAGGGAAAACAATATTACAAAAGGCAAACTTCTCCCACCCCTCCAAGGAATAAAGGCAGGAAGCTAAATCTATGAAGGGAAAGACTAAGGCATCAACCTTTTCAGTAGCAAAGGACAGCACCAAAGAAAAAGAGAACACAGGCAAATTGGGCTGCATCAAAGGGGAAAGCACTGAGAAAGGCTGCCTGCAGACAGAGGAAGACAGAAAGGGAAATCTAGGAAGCAGAAATCAATTAAGCACATAAATTAGAAATCCAGGGCAGAGGAACAAGAAACAGGAACTAGGAACCAGGCACAAAAACTAGGAACCAGGAACAAGGGACCAGTCACAACAGGAACACTGCAACAATGACCAGCGCTGGACTGAAGTAAACTGAGGCTTTCAAAGCTCCTTAACGAGCACGCCCCTCAGGTGTGCCGCGTGCTGCACCTGAAGCCACAGGTGTTGCCTATCCTCCACCCAACCTCGTCCTGCAAGGGAGGAGGTGAGGCAGAGAGACAGGCATTCTGGGAAGCATAGTCATTAGATTAACGTAGCATGCTGGCTGCCAAAAACCTGGAATGGATCCGGAAGGGAAGCAACTTGGAAAATAAGGTTTTAGCGCTCCCAATTCATCACAGCACTGTAGCATAAGGTTCGGAGGGAAAGTCCAGTAGGGGATAAACCCCAAATCATGCCCCCAAGTGGTGGGAACGGGAGCGAGCCGTGACAGTATACCCCCTCCCACGGCCTTTTTCGGGCACCCGCCACCCGCACGAGAAATCTTCTTTTCATGATGGGAGTGCCTTTTCTTTGGAGGTGGCACTGATGGAAATGGTGGCCTATGTGCAAAGGCAGATGGACTGGAATGCATAGAATCAGGCTGCAGTCTAGAAAAGTCATAGGCAGGCGTCTGGTGAGGAAGATATTCAAGGGTCGAAGAAAGGCATGAAGGACTTGCAGGATCTGAAGCCGAGTTGGAAGGCTCAGGAAACTCGGTCACTGGAAGCGGACATGCGGGAGGCTTCAGGAAATGTTCATGTTCAGCAATTAAAGAAGGTGGCGGCAGAGGTAGAGGTTTGGATTTTCTTCTGTCATCCATCTGGGAAAAGGCTTGTGGTTGAAAGTGATTAAGGTTTGCCTGCACCTGTTCTACTCCTTGGAGGCCTGGAAGTCCAATGGGTTGTACGAGGCTGGTACTCCTGGTGACAGTTGTGTAGCCACTTTGTTGCACGTGGGATATGACAGCAGGGACATTTCGCGTACTGATAGAAGTGATAGACGCAGTACTTGGTACATCAGGCACAGTCGCAGCAGGAGCAATAACAGGCACATCTTGAACTGCCGCAGTCATTCCCTTTCTTTGGCTGCTAGCACTCGACTGGTGCTTCTTGGCGGAATTCTGTTGCATAAGTCCTGCAGGTAATACGCCGGTCTGCATCACTCCCTGTGTATACCCAGGTGAGTGGTTCTGACCCATCACTTCGGCCAACTTGATGACTCTGAAGCGGGAGCTGGTAAAAGTCCCAAACTCTGATGCTGCATATTCAGGAGGCTCTGATGCTAAAGTGGAGCAGTTGGGAGAATCGTCTTGTATAAAAGGCAGGCATTCTGGTGATCCCCCTGCAGCATAAGAAAGGCATGCTGGACGTTCATCGGCTGTAAATGGTTGGGATTCAGGAGGACTCTCTGGAGCGGTAGAAAATACAGCAGGATCTGATGGTGTAGACAGGTATACCTCTGATATTGGAAGCGAGGCTAAGCAGGATACCAGTGTCTCATGAACTGAAGGCAAACAAACAGTAGGCTCTGGGACTGAAGACATGCACTTATGATGGACTACCGGAGGCTCTCTGGCTGAAGGATGATCTTCTGGATGAGTCACTGTAGCTGAAGACAGGCAGGCCAGAGGAAACTTTGAGGCTGAAGGCATGCAAGTTGGAGCAATCTCGGTAGCTGAATCCAAACCTGTCAGGGTCTTTGGGACTGACCACGTGCATGGTGGAGGCTCTTGAGTAAATGGCAGACATGGCAGCGGTTTATTGATTGAAGACACGTGTGCCAAAGATGACTGCAGGGCTGTGGATTGGATCATAGAAGAGTCAATCTTTGTAGGGGGACAAACAGAAATCTCAGAAGTTGACAGACACATTTGTGGCTCAGGAATGTTGGGCACCTTTAGGGCAGTAGACTCCTTGGCACCAGTAGCCAAAGACTGGGCTGTACCCTTGCAGTCCCTTTCCTTAGTGGGTGACTCAGAGTCTCTTCCTTTGTAGAAGTCAAAATCAACCAGAGGAATCACCATAGTAAAGTCTCTGTTAATCAGGATTTCATCAATTGTCCATTCCTCTGTCTTGGCTTCTGAAAGTGGCAGATTAACAATCAACAGTTCAGGAATCGCCTGCCGAGTCTTTGGTTCTGTATACTGTAGAATGAGTCCATCAGAACATGAATGCTGTACTGTCTCTGACTTTTCGTTGTGATCAGAGTTGACAGAAGGAAGAGTGAACCCAGAGGTAACATCGTTTTCCACATCAGCTTGAACCTCTACTTCAATCTCAGCAGCTGGATCAAGAGCAGGGTCTAAGCCTACTGTAGTGACTGAATCTGTGTATGCCACCATTGTGGATTGTGTTTGAAAATCAGAAGCTTGTATGTGTGCTAGCTCAGGATTATGACGAGCTGCTACACTGGAAACCTTAGGTAAAGGAGTTTCTAGTAAATCTTCAGCTAACTGCAATCCCGGACAAACAGCAGGACAATTGTCAGAAACTGTGCCCAGATTAAGCGCTGTGCTAGAAGAAAGACTTTCACTCCCAATAGGTCTTACATATTGACAAATATCAGGGTTTACCGAAGTCTCTGCACTCAGGGGCTGAACAGTGTTCACTTCATCAACATCAACAGATAAAGTCTGAGGTGTGTTCAGTAAAGACTGCAAGGTCTTATTCTCCTCTTGTAAAGAAATGAATTCTTGTCTTAACTCCTCAAGCTTAGCTTTTAGCATGCCCTGCATTAACTGTACATCACTATCAGTAGGCACAGGGGGAGGCATGGTGGCATCAAGGCTGGATCCTGCCCTAGCAATCTGGATGTTCACTGATTGTACATTGTCATCTACTGCTTGCAGGTTCTGTGATTTATACTTTCTCTTACCAACTTGATCTGTGTTCCCCTTAAGCAAACTATTGACCTCAGACCTCTTGGCATTAGGGACTACAGTATGTACTTGTGCAAAGGAGTATGCTTTAGACTGAGGGTAGAAAACGGAGGTTATGCAAGGGACCCCTCCATTCTTTATCTTTGTATCATGAAACTGTTCAATCTGAGGTGAAGCACAACTGGAATCATGGGGTTCAACTACAGAGGTACTCTTGTGTAATAAGCCTAACAGTGTGTTGTTTTCTGCTGCTAAGGCTTGTGCTGACATAGAATCTGGGTCAGAATGAAAGACAGAACTAGGATCAGGCAATGTAAGATGGGCCATCCTGTGGGAAAAATACTCTGCACGTAAATGTCCATTAGTGACCAGGAGTTCATTTAAGTCAGGACTAGTGATTTGATTGTCACAGGTAAATGTAGGGGAAGCTTTCTGTACAAACTTGTTAGAGGCCTTGCTGCCTTTCTTTCTTAAACTTGCCATATTCAATGGGAATATTTGGCTGGTCATTCTGTCAGGATTAATCAGGTGAGTGCAAAGGCAGCGAATATGGCAAGGGAAATGTGCACAAAATCACACAGTGAATAACCTTGAATCAAACTACGTGCACACAAGAACCAAGACTCATGTATACTAAACCCAGGAGTGCAGATTGAGTGAAACAATAATACAAATATATGAAAAGGGATGTGGGGTAAGCACTTAGAACCTCCTTATGACTGAAAGGAAAGTCAGCAAACTCCTTACCCACTTTGCTATTACAGATACTGCCAGCGCTAAACCCACGTAGAGGGCAAGCAAGGACAGGATCTGTGAGCTGACACTCTTGATGATATAGAAATAAAGAACTTAAAAACAGTACTCACGGGGACTGGAAATACCACTAGAATGTCAGTGAGCCCACGAACCCTGTTGATCAAACAGGGACCCAGAAGGCTATAACAGCAATGGGTGGAGGATAACTAAATACATAAGACTCAAGACAAGGGGCAAGTAAGAATTGTGATTATAGAATAGTGAGGAAAACAAAGGCATTCACACAGGAGCTAGCTACAACAGTACACCACACCTAATAATCAATGGAAATAAATGCAGAAGTGCAAGGGAAAACATGGAATGGATTCCAATAGAAAATAAGGAGCAGGAGCAGGGAAAACGATATTACAAAAGGCAAACTTCTCCCACCCCTCCAAGGAATAAAGGCAGGAAGCTAAATCTATAAAGGGACAGACTAAGGCATCAACCTTTTCAGTAGCAAAGGACAGCATCAAAGAAAAAGAGAACACAGGCAAATTGGGCTGCATCAAAGGGGAAAGCACTGAGAAAGGCTGCCTGCAGACAGAGGAAGACAGAAAGGGAAATCTAGGAAGCAGAAATCAATTAAGCACATAAATTAGAAATCCAGGGCAGAGGAACAAGAAACAGGAACTAGGAACCAGGCACAAGAACTAGGAACCAGGAACAAGGGACCAGTCACAACAGGAACACTGCAACAATGACCAGCGCTGGACTGAAGTAAACTGAGGCTTTTAAAGCTCCTTAACGAGCACACCCCTCAGGTGTGCCGCCTGCTGCACCTGCAGCCACAGGTGTTGCCTATCCTCCACCCAACCTTGTCCTGCAAGGGAGGAGGTGAGGCAGAGAGCCAGGCATTCTGGGAAGCATAGTCATTAGATTAACGTAGCATGCTGGCTGCCAAAAACCTGGAATAGATCCGGAAGGGAAGTAACTTGGAAAATAAGGTTTAATCGCTCCCAATTCATCACAGCACTGTAGCATAAGGTTCAGAGGGAAATTCCAGTAGGGGATGAACCCCAAATCATGCCCCCAAGTGGTGGGAACGGGAGCGAAGGGAGCGAGCCGTGACACCAGGTTATAATTGACAGATGTTAATAGTCCTGGTGTGCTAGGCCAAAAAATATATATTCATCATGAATAAACTAGAGATCTTAGAGTTGCGTGCACTTTGTAGACTACATCTTCGGAGTCTCCTATGAAATTGATATGATATATTAGTAAGGGGTAAATGCTAATTCACTGACAAGATCAAGCAAAGATATTAATGTGCACAATTGTATTCATTATTTATATACACAATGCATGATAAAACCTTCGATGAATTCTGAAGTCTATCTGCAAGAAGAGTCAATTTGGACAGTTCAATAAATGTATTTATTTATTTTTTTATTTAGTTGATTTAATCAAATTAATGATTTTTACAAAACATTGTAGAAGAAGAAGAAGAAGAAGAAACTGTATATCAAAACTGTATATTGACAAAAAGAAGCTGCATAGCAAAGGAAGAGGAAGAGATTCATGTGAAGGACGATCAGTGTTTTCAAAATGTAACAGAAGAGAACCAAGGAAACCAAGAAGAAAAAGTTTTTGCAGAAGTCGTTTCAGCAAACAGCGCTCTAGTGGCTAAGTTTGTTGTTTGAGAAGTGGTTTAGATTTCATAAAGATAGAATAATCTTAAGAGTCTGTGTTGTGGCGATTGTCCAAGTGTTCCTTTCTCCGCTCATTAAGCGGCTCCACCACAGTTCCTCTTCCTTAGTATATGATGCCGAAAGGTGTGGTAGTAGGAATTTCTCGCCTATTTCTCTCGTTCCTGGACATTTTAGGAGCAAGTGGCGTATGGTTTCCACCTTTGTGTCATTCTTACAGAAGCGGCATGTGTCTGAATTACTCTTTCCTCTGAGTTTTAAGATCTTGTTGGTTTCTAGTAAATTTAGACGTGCTTTCAAGAACAAGTTTCTGGCTGCTTTGCTGGGGAACTTGCTCAGATAGTTTGGAACAGTGTTCAATTTACTTTGATGGGGTGGAAGATGACTGACTGATTTTGCTTTTGCTGCATTGTCCAAGGTTTTAATCCAGTCGAGCTCGCCCATTTTTCTTTTTATTTTCGTCGGATTACAGATGAGGTCTTGCTCTGAGGAGTGAATTTCCAGTAGTTTTGTTTGCACGCTGTTTCCCAAGATTTTAAGACACTACAACGTGCGGCCAGGGTTTCAGTACATATGATGGCTAACAGGTGCGGGCAGTCCGGGAGCAGCGTCTTCCTATAAAGCATCATGGATTTTCTCTCCGTAGTCCCTTCCAGGGAGAGAAGGCCTAGCTCTCTTCTGATGAGTGGGGCAGATGTTGAATTCGGGAGGCCTAGTACCATGCGCCAGAAATAGCCCTCTAACTTCAGCCACAAATGCACTGGCGTGTGAGGAAGAGCTTCTGCTGCGTAGGTGAGTGACGGAACCACCTTTGCACGGTAACATTTGATCATTGGTAGCAAGGAGAAACATCCAAATTTCTTATCCAGAGCGCGGGCTTGTGCTGCTAGTTTCTTTGCTTTGTTCATTAAGCAGCTCTGGAGGGTTGCGTTTATACTGGAACAGTCCAGTGTTACTCCCAAGTATTTGAAGCTCGAGACTTTTTCTATTGCAACCCCCTCCAGGTACCAGGATAGTTTTCTTGTGGTCATTTGGTTTTTTCCATGATCATGATTTTAGTTTTGGAAACGTTGATGGTTAAGTCATTTGCTTGGGTATAAGCGGCCAAGTTATCAAGCTGGCGCTGGAGGCCAATCGGGGTCATGTCCATTAGAATTAAATCATCCACGTATAGTAGCCTTGTGGTTTTTTGCTTCCCCATTGACGGTGGAAAGGAGCGAATAGGTAGTTCGGAGTCCTTGAAATCGCCTAGATAAGCAATAAAGAGGGCCGGGCCTAATGGGCAGCCCTGTTTCACTCCTCTACCAACTGGAATTTCTGCCGATAACAAGCCGGTTTGATTTAGCCTCACACGCTGCTTGGTGTCTTGGTGTAGTGCTTGAATCAGTTGAAGAAATTCTGTAGGGCATTTCCAAAGACTCAGTTTTCCCCACAGTTTCTCTCTATTTACTTGATCAAAAGCTTGCACCAGATCTATGAATGCCAGGAACACTCTCGGGCCTCCTACGAGGACTTTGCTTTTTAGGGCGCTGAGGAACATGATGTTTGTCGCCGTGCCGTTGTTTTTAGTAAATCCTGTTTGAAACGGGTCGGCGCACTCTGCGTTTCTTGCCCATCGCTGAAAGTGTTGCAGTAGGAGTGAGCCAAAGACCTTGCCGACAGTGTCTAGAAGTGCTATAGGACGGTAATTTTTTGGGTCTTCTTTGCGCCCTTTTTTAAAAATGGGCACTACAATTGATGTGGTCCATGAAGACGGAATTCGCCTGGCCTTTTCACATCGTTTGAAAATTTCACTAATCAGCGTGGCCCATTCTTTTGGATGTTGTTTGAGGTCAAGGTTAGTAATTCCATCCAGGCCAGGGGCTCTCGAAGGTTTAAGTCTTTGGAGAACTTTGGTGATCGCTGCTTCTTTGCTCATATCTACCCATGGCTCCTGTTTAGTACTGGTCGCCGGAGGGCTTGAGGCTGTGGGCGTCTGGAACAAGTTTGAGTAAAAGTTCATCCAGTCTGTTTCACAGATCGGGTTTATTGTTGATTCCTCTAAAGGAGCAGATGTTGATCTGAGGAGGGACCAGAACTCTCACGGATGATGACCGCAGACCAACTTCAGCATGGCTTCCGCGTCTTGTTGGTATAGGTGAATCCGATGTTGTCTGATCCAAGATTTGTAGATTCGCTGGACCCGATTGAAGCTTGCTTGGTTTTCTGCCGAGGGAAAAACGCGCAGTTTTCTTCTCACTTTCCTCACTAGGCGCCTTTTCACGACCAATTCTTTGCTGTACTCATGTGTAGCAGGTTTGTTTCTCCGTCTGGAGCCATTGGATTGAGAACTGAATGGCACCAGGAGAGGTTGATAGTCTGGTAGTTGCGGGTTGTTCTGTTGACCAGGCTCGCTTCCTTTATTTAAGTAATGGTACTTTATCTTCAGAATGGAAGCTGCCGATAGTTTTAGGCGATTTTGTTGGTTATTTGGCTCCACTTGAGCAGACATGTATGAATTGTGAGTCGGACTAGTCTTCCATTTCAGGACCAGAAAGTTGTGATCGCTCGCGGTGGACTTCAGTACTTCAAACGAGATGGTTAAAGGTGCCAGATATCTGCTGATGAAAATGTGATCAATGTCCGCATGAGAGTTGCCTCTTTCCCAGGTTGGTGGCCTCTTTTCTCTAGAGAATAGGTCGTTGGCACAGAGCAAGTCTCTGGACGACATCAGGGACAGCCACGTTGCTCCACGTTTGCTTCTGGGTGATGAGGAAGGAGGAGGAATACCAGTCGTTTCTTGTGGGGACCAAGCGGCATTTAGGTCGCCGCAAATTATCAACAGGGCCTCTGGACAATTCACAAGAGCTTCATCAATAGTCTCTCCAGTCAAAGCAAGGAAGGACGAATCACTCATGGCTACAGGGTTCCAGTAAACATTGATGATAATTAAGGGCTGCATTCGTTTTTATTTTGCTGGCATTGTATATCATTATGACCTTTTGCTATGCCCACAAAACTAAAATATTGATTTCTTAATATTTCATATAGAACAGCACCTCTGCTCTTTCACTTGTCCACAATATTCAGTATTGAATTTTAGTCTGTTTATTAATATTCAGATATATCCAAATGCATATGTTCTGAATATATTATCAAATAAATGCTCTAATATCTTTTGATTCTTCTTTTTATCCTCTTTATATTCATATTTTTAATCGTTTGTGTATATGCTTTTTATCCACGTTCTCCTCATTGTTTTCATGAACGTAATCAGTCACCTCGTATTGCTCCATTTGTTTTCATGTTTTTAATAATTTGTTGTTTTCATTATCCTCGTTATCCTCTACACGTGTTTTGCTACTTCAGGAGGAATGCTGTTAAACACATTGAACAGTACAAATTGACTTTTCTTTCTCTTCTTGGAGCTACACTTCCGAATTCATCATATGTTTTATCATGCACTGTGTGTATACATTAGGCACGCAGTTTTCATGAATGAAAAAGTGCATATAAATATCCTTTGATGTTGTCAGTGTATTAGCATTTCTCTATTATTCCTATATAATACATATTGTAGTCCACCATGATGGTTATGAGTCAACAGTTTGCTATCTAAAACCACATTACTTGTGAACAATTTATCAAATGCATGGTAAACATACAGTTTATGCTCCATTTTCAAACCTGCTGCCCTTCATTGCTTTATTTTTGGAGTGCTTTTCATTATGGAGAACAAACGTGAGGATGATGTTTGAGAAAATCTTCTAAACAGCTAAAATGACTGTAGGACATTTTCCATTATTTCTTGAGCTGGTCTATGCCAGCCCCGTGTAAATAAATCCAACTCTCCTTTTCCTGCTACCCACAAAATGAAACATTCTGGCCAAAACTGTTAGACTACGTGGTCTTATCTGTATTAAACAAAGAGCTTTCCCAAGCACATGTCTCCCTTGTTGACCCTCATGAATGAGAGGTAGTTTCAGTTTCGGCCTGATTCACAAAGATTTGAACTGGGGCGATGGTTTTCCTGTGATCATCTCCGATTTGCACCTGCTACTTTACACCTGATCCACAGAAGCCTAAAACCGGAGCAAATCTGGAGATGCCTGGCGCATCTCTTAGATGCCATTGAGTGCAACTTTGTGAGTTGCATTTCCATGTGAGCATCTCAAACATTTTCCAGGTTGTGTTAATAGATTGGGTGATTGAATAAACCTACATAGCACACCATACCCCATGGCCAAGGGAGTCTTCTGAACATTAATTAGGTATATCAAACAGTGCCAAGTGGTTGTTCCCTATTTCCACACTTTCACTCGGGTTTTGTGGGCTAATGGTTATGAAAAGCGACCATAGTAAAACTTGGTGGTAATGTTGCATGCCTGGTTAAACAGAAGGGGCAGAACCTTGCCTGAGGATACTTGGGACCCATATAACACTTGATATATTTGGTAGCGCAAGTACTATATATTTGCAGTCAGTGAAACGACAATGTTTATAGTTGTTCTAACTAGTATCATTACAAGTGAGTTTCTTTGAATAAAGAAGTCTGTTTTGTTCTTTTTTCTGAAGCTTCAAGTCAGCTTTTTCTGGGTGCAGCGTTCAGTAGAGCATCTTCTTGATAACACAGGTCTGAGCTAGTCTTGCTTGTTCCATACATAAAAGTCAAAGCAGACACATGCTTTGCCCTATCAGGCTTTTTTAAGGCTTATGTTGTAAACCTAAGACATAAGTCATGAACACAAATGTCTTTATAAGTTATTGTGCTTGCACCTAAAATGAATCGGTATCGGCCCAAAATGCCGTAAAAAAAATGCTGAATGCGTGACTACTGCGCATTCAGCGGCATACAATTCCTGAATCCCATTACACCGAATAAGGGGCGTGGGGCTTTCGGGGGTGTCCACTGCTCCCCTTGTTCTGTGTAATGGGCACTGGGGCTGCAGGGGTTTCCCCCGGTTCCATTACATGGATAGCGGGGGCGGGGAATAAAGCAAAGAAATTAAAGAAAAAAGGCTCCTGCAGCGCCAGTTGCGACCCACGTTAGTGGAAGGTAACTGATGCTGCATGGATAGAGGGGATTCGGCGGCAGCAAGGTAATTAGGGAGGGAAAGGAGGTAAGTTGGTATGGGCAAGCTGGCAAAAGTGATTACATCTCGCCGTTTTTGTGTTCATCTTTATTCTTGTCTGCATTTTCGGCGGTGCAGTGATCACATAGATCCAGTTCAGTCTCTACTTGCTTGATTAGAAACTGCCTGGCTGTCACTTTGCTTTCATTGACAAAGTCAGCGAGGGAGACCTTTTTTACTACAAATGGGTGTTTGTTGCCACAATGCAAAAAACTCTTCTGTCCTTGTCCACTCAGGATTCGCACTGCTTGGTGGCACCCACTCGTCTGCAGGACAGTACAGTGGATACATGGATTAGTAGATGGAGGCCCTTCACAAATGCAGCCACGAAAAACTCTTGACTTATGGGGCCATGGGATGGAGCCAGGTGCATTGGTGACCTATTTTAAGTACACGTTATCAAATTGTCCTCAACACATTCAATCCCTGTGTCTTCATCATCAGTACATGTGCTATGTGAGATTTGCACATCCAACATTTGCTCTCTTTAGGACCGAGTGCAAATTCATGTTGAGATGTCATGTGATGCTTTTTAGCTCTGTTACGGAGGATACATTTTCTAATAAGGTTAGTAGTGCAGAAGTTGCATGCTAGAGAACAGGTCCTTTATTGCCTCTTTTCTTGACTCCTTGTCTATTTTGGGTCATGCAACAGGGGTACGACCGAAGTCCAGTCTGAGGCACAGCCCCCTCCATCCCATTTGCCCAGGAAGCGTGACGGGCTGCCAGTTACTATGCAGGGGACTATAATATGTCCAGCTCCAACATATTAGGGGGAGGTTCACTGAACTGTGTATTGAGCACCCAAAACCACTGCTCACTTACAATGAGAATCTGACTAGTGGAAGTGTTTTTCACTTAAAATGATATTGCTCTGCACAAGAATTGAGGATTCACCCACACACGAATCTGCCTGCATATTGTACACATGTTTGAGCAGAAAACATCTATTTGTGTTGGTTAAGTTAATTTTGGGAGACCGCTTGAATCATTAATTATTTTACTTGTGCTTATATTGATAACTAAAAATTAGCTGATCGAATGATCTTTTAGTAGGGATTCACCTGAACGGAGAGATTCTCAGAAATTAGGCCTGCGGACAGCCGAGAAGTTGCTGAAAGAGTTTCACCCCCGCACAACGGAAGGACAGGATCAACTCAAGATGCTCCAGAACTACTGTTTGATGGCCACCAAGGAGAAATATCACGTTGAGGCTGCCCTGAACTCTTTTACAGAGATAGCCACAGCTGAGGTAAGCAGGGTTCAATAGGGAATTTCATAATGGCTCAAATGTATTCAGCACGCTCAAGAGTTTGAAGCGGACAGCCATCGGTGAGGGCTTCTGTATTGCTACACAAAACAAGCTGCAATACCCAAAAACAAGAGGGGCGGTGCAGTTTATTGGTAAAAACATCTTTGAAAATAATCCTGCTTTGAATGTAAAATTTCACTCATTGACAAAATTCTGAATGTAAATATCATGACATATTTGGTGATGTTGTGCTGCAACCAGTCCTGCCTTAGCATATTCATTGCTGGTTTTGTTATGTTAAGGCACTTGTATAGTGTAGGTGAAAAAGAGGTCAGTCGATTGGTAGAAAGGCGCTATATCTGTCCTGCGAGATGGATCCTGCAGCGCAAGCTTTTGCACAAGGTAGAAGTGTTTCCTATGTGGTAATAGCAGGTGTCACGTGTGGCGATCAGGGATGTGCTCTGATCATGGTATCGCTGCTATGCATAAGAGGCAAACAGGTTGGGTTTCAGCATTAATGCAAGGGCATCCATATGTTTTTCATGTTTACCTGTGTTTGGAAGGAGAGAGGGTCTTCCCTCCCCCAAGGTGATACCGAACAAGAACTAGATGCTAATAGAGCAAATCCAGGCAGCAGGGGGTGCACATAAAGGGGACTGCGCGATCACCTTGGTGCATGCATTACAAGCTATATGGTAGATGCGGGTGTGAACGCCATCTTGGCCATCTGCAGCCATCTAAGAAGTTAGGCCCAAGCACGACAAACAGTATTTTGTGTGTTAGTATTAGGCCCCTTGCATGAGCGCGAACACCACCCCCACCCTGACCAGGTCTGAGAGATCCACAACCTCCTCCATTGTTCAGCAAGTTACAGGCCCTCATGATCTGGGAAGAATGTGCCCTGCAAGGTCATGAGAAGGGAGCAGAACGCCTCTTGGCAGGACCATCCCATGGAGCAGGTAGCAAGGCCGGCCTGCCCCCAACGATCCCCACATGAGAAATACAGCTTTGCCATGCTTTCATCCCATGACCCCCGCATGCCATAGAACCATCCAAACCCAGACCACCGACCATAAAACGTTTACACCCCTCAATCGATCACTAAGAGAAGAAGGTAAGGCTATCGCACCATCAGGAATGGATCATGTGATTTGTGCAGCAAGGTGCAGGGTGGCATCAGAATTATAGCCAAAAAACAATGTTGGAGGACCTTGGAGTTGCTAATCTGTCTGGGAATTAGTGAAGTGTGTGTGAGCTAGTGGAACATCGGCTCTCCCCCAAGCCCATCCCTGTATCTGCCAGGTGCATTGTTACAATCATAAGAATACCATTGTGTGTCAGAGTAGCTAATTCATTGTTAGGTCAGTTCACTGCGGATGATGAGCCCAGCAGCACCCACGTGAACAAACATGGACAGATGGAGATGGACCACTGGATGGCATTCCATATGGATCAGGCCCTACATCTATAGGCCTCCTCCAATCCGTATTGCAGAATTGTACTATATATGATTAGGTCGCTAGTAACGCTGTTTGTGCTTATAATGTACCACACATGCCAACAGACCTCAGAACGTTCAGCGGCAGCAGAGTTCTTTGCTGAAGCATTCCTGATTTTGTAGAAATAAATACTTGTTATCCTCGCAAGAGTGTCGTGGGCCTTTTTCCCTAACGGGCTGTACTTTTTTCTGTTGTGAGCGTGCAGCGGCGTACCTTCACCTGTAATCATGTTTTCATGGATACTAGGACATTAGGACATTGGCCATATTTGGCATCCATAAAACTGTGTGTCTAAGATTGATGGGTCAGGCATGGACAGTTAATATGTATACAGGCCACAGGAATATTAATGCTGTTTCCAGGGTTCAGGGGAGGGGAATGCTAGAATTCACCTTTTCCCAATTTTGTTTCAATGAGGTAGAAAAAGTCTATTTGTTCATTATTCTCATCATCATTAATCATTGTTGAGTTGGCTCAGCAAAATAATATTGATCTGTATTTATCTCTTTGGGCTGCTTTTTTTGTTGTTTTGACAATGGATCTGCTTGGTAACGAAAAGCTGCTGTTTAAAAAGACAGGTATGAGCTGTTATGTTTCTTTTATAAGGGGTTTTAATGCGTATCACTCAGCCAGACGTTTAGTTTTGTACTTTTCTGTGTTCACCGAACATATATTTACTATCCATACACAATATTATGTACTCAAACTGCTCTTCCCTATAGATTAATATTATTTTTGATTTGTATTATAACTTCCTGGTGATGAGACTACTGTGAGAGCTAGCAGCCAAAATGAGTGAGTCTAATAAAGGTCAAATGTATGCAGGATCCTGTGGTGTTTTGTGTAGTTGCTATGGTTAGAACGACAAGCTGTACCTTTGGGCTGGCTTCTATTTTTGTTAAAGGCAGAAGGTGTGACCAGACAACAGTTAGAAACATATCTGAAAATATTGCTGATACCTATCCTTTTTCTGTTTGTATTTACTAGAAAGAAAATGCCGATGCTGTTTTAGCGGTGGCCCAGTCCTGTATGATACTGAAGCAGACTCCCAGGGCCAGGAACCAACTCAAGCGGCTGTCCAAAGTGAACTGGTCTTTGTCAGATGCCGAGGTTCTGGAAAAGAGCTGGCTGCTGCTATCAGACATATACATCAAGTCGGCAAAATACGACATTGCGACTGAGCTCCTAAATAGATGCGTACAATACAATAAGGTGAGCATTGCATACTAGTACCCATACTTCCACTTTAAAGAAGCTTTTTAAAATCCATCTATAAAAAATAGGTTTCATGTACTATTGGTTGCACAGCTGTAGGACATGTTGACTCATAAATTGAAAAGCAAAACTGTTACTTGTTTACCAGCATTTCTCAAAATAAGACCATCACTGCTTATAAAACTATAATGGAAAACCAGCATTTCAGCTCCCAACTCACAACCTATGGGCTCCCATGGTCCGGTTCTCTCTCCCCTCTACACTTCCTCTCTCTGCAAACTAATGGTTGAGATCCTCTGCAGCTTTGACCTAAGCTCCAGTACTCTTATGTCCATCCCCTTTCCTCCATACTCTTTGGATGTCCCATGAAAAGAGGGCGAGATCAGAGCAGCACATACAGCACTTTCCAGGACCACCAGAGCAGGCCTGCCCTAGCCACACTCCCACATGGCACCTCGTCCTCGTGGGACAGAGAACTGAAGCTGTGCCTCTGTAAGGCTACATTGAGGCAAATCTGACCGTGTCTCATGACCAATGAGTGCAAACGCTGTGCGGGATGTCCTCAGAGTTAGACCTCTGCCGACCCACGCAACCTTTTCCTGTTTAGCTTGGGACGTTCACACACATGGCACTCTTGTGATGCATGTGGGTCCTTTTCAGCTCAGTCTTTTCTCTGCAGGCGAGCATGGTGGCAGAATGCCTTTCAAAAGCCTTCACCCTTGCACATCAAAGAAATTATCATGGCAAGAGTCAAGAGCAAAAACCAAGGTAAGTGAAGCGTTGTTTACAAAGGACTCTTATGTAGGGGAGACTCTTCCAGGTTTCTGCTTGCTCAAGAGGAGTCAAAAAGATCCCCCCCCTCGCACATAAGAGACCAACAGGTTGGAGTTTGGTTGCGGGGGCTGGAGTTCTATACTTGATCAGTCCAGCTTCAGTGAGTTTCCGCCGATGTTGAGGTTCAAGATAGTCACTACAATGTAGGTTCTATCTGCCCTGATTGAGGGGGATTGGTTGTGCACCCTAGATCTGCAAGCTGCCTACATTCACATTCCAATAGGGAAGCTGCACAGGAAGTTACTCTGCTTTTCGCTCCAAATTTCTCACTACCACTACAAAGTCGTCTGCCATGGACTAAACTTGGCTCTGAGGGTCTTAACCAAGGTAATGGACACCCTCATGTCTCATCTGTGTCTACAGGGAATCCACATCTACAAGTACTTGGACTGGCTTATAAATGATGCCACCCCTTCATTGGTGGTGGACTCTTTTTTAGGACTGGCATATGCAATGGGCCTCACAGTCAATATGGAGAGGTCAATACTTATACCAACTCAGAGACTGCAGTATATCGGCCTGATATGGGATTGTGCACAGTTTAGGGTAGTTCCTGAGTAGCTTGTGCCTACCAACAGTGAAGTTTCACCTCCTGCTGGGCCTGATGGCCTTGTGCATCATAGTTGTTTCCCATTCCAAGCAGAAGACAGTTAGAGAGAGTAGTATTTATAGTATTAGGGAATGAAGAAAAGAAGAGGAAGATTTGTGAGTCATCAGGATAGAAATGACAGGAGAGATTAAATTAATAAAGAGCAGACAGCGGGTGGTGTAAACAGAAAATAGGAAAGGATCAAAGACAGACCTTTTGGAGATGCCGAATTTAAGATGTCATGGGGAAGAGATGCGTCCAGCCCAAGAAACAGAATAGGTTCTCTCAGAAAGATTAGAGTGAGACCATTGGAGAACAGAATCAGAATGTCCAAGAGAAGCAAGTGTAGGGAGACGAGTAGGATGATCGATTGTATGAAATGCATTAGAAGGATCTTAAAGGATATGAATCACGGATAGTTTGGTATGGTGAGCTATTGGAGGCATGAACAATGGAAGTTTCAATGGAGTGATGAGGACGGAAGTCAGACTGAACAGGGGGGACATTAAGTGCAGCTTCAAAAAGGAAGAAACCTTTTTGTACACAGCACACTCCAGCAATCCAGAGAGGAAAGAAAAAGAGCGATGGGATTGAAATTCCCAGGTAGTGTAGGGTCAAAAGAGGGTGTTTTTAGAATGGAAAGAATAACTACATGCTTGAAAGAAGAAGGAAAGGAGGAAGTGGAGAGAGAAAGGTTAAGGGAAGTGAGATAGGGAAGGAATTGAGCATAGACTGAGGGAATTAAGGAGAACTGAATACGATCAAGAGGAGAAGCTGTTGGGTGAGCACGAGTTTAAAAGAATGCAGCATCTTAGACAGAAAGGAGGGAAAAGGGAAATAGGAGAGAGGGAGGGAGATTAATTAAAATAAGTTGAAGAAGGGGTAAAAAAAAAGACTCGCAAAGAAGTGAGTTTAAAGGTGACGGAATCCGCAAAGTCAGAAGAGGCTAGAGGAGAAGAAAGAGGGACTGAGGGGGTGAGGGCATATAATGCGATTGAGACGTTGAAAAAGACGAAGCGGGCACGTATTGGGTGAAAGAGATAGTAAGATCAAAGAAGTAACATTTAGTCGCAATTAAGGAAGAGTCATTAGAAGAATTAATAGAATGGAGGGTAGCAAGATCAACAACAGATCGAGTCGATCTGGTCGATAGAAGAGAAGTCAGAAGAGCAAGAAGGAGGAGGGTGGGGGGATATAACCAGGGTTGTGGATGTTTACAAGAGGGGGAGAAAGGACGGGAGGGAAAAAGTGAATCAAGAGTGGAAAGAAGGTGTGAAGACAGAGGCAGTTTTACCAGTGAAAAATGTAAAGTATTTAAGAGATCGGAGAGAATACAAGTTAGAAAAGAAGAGTCAAAAGAAGATCAAGAATAAAAAAAATGCAGATCGCAGCAAGAAAATAAGAGTTTGAAGGAGAATCGATTAAGTGCGAGGCAGGGAGAAAAAGAAAGGAGAAGTGATCAGAGGAATAAACAGTGCCATCAGATGTGTTTGAGGAGAAAGAGAGGGGGAGAGGTAGAATGAGCAGTATTAAGATGAAGATTGAAATCTCAAAGGAGAGAACTGGTGCTGTTAAGGGGTAGAATAAATGGAAGAAGAGTCTACATCTTCATGGAGAGTAAGAAGAGGGTGTGGCAGCCGATAGATAATGTGAAAATTGAGAGGGAGGGGTTTAGAAAAGGAAGAAAATGGATACTCATAAGAGAGGTGCTGGGGGGATTAGGAGGGGAGCTACAAAGCGTTTACCAGTGGGACACGGTGTAGGGGGAAATTGTGTCACAGAAGAAGAGAGGGAAGCATGAATGGCAATGTCAGAAGAGGTAATACAGGGCTTTGATTGCCTTGTACAGGTTGAATGTAGCAAAGGCTCTAAAATTCTATCTTGAAAGAACAAAACATCTCAGGAAGGAAGTGCAATAGTTTTTGACCTTTTGGGGTGCAACACCATGTTCTGCAGCATCTAAAGCTACGTTGGCTCGATGTCTAGTCTCTACAATTCTGGAGGTGCACAGATTGAGGGACAAAACCCCCTCACAGTCTTCATGCACATTTTTGGTGAGAATGTCAGCCTTGATTGCCTTCCAGAGCTTTATTGTATATGTGCAAATCGTCCACCTTACTCTTCACATTCTTTCTGCAAACACTGCTCTCTCGACTACAGTGCGAAAAATGATGCTGATTAGGGGTAAACTGTTCTGAGGAGTCTTTTTGCTCAATAACCGCATAACCAATTACTTTCTTATTGATGGATGATTTAGAATCTCCCAACAGTATTGAGGAAAGGGGAGAAGATGTACGAGTATGAAAAGTTTACTCACCGTAGTGGCAATGATATTCTTAGTCCCCTTTCCTTCATAGGCCCTTCCGCCTACCCCGATAAAAAGTCTCCAGGTTTGGAGGCCACCAGGGGGCGCAGGCAAGATGGCTGCCTGAGCTTTAAGCTCCCCTTATGGCCCCGGGAAACAAGCTACAAGTCGTGTATTAACGATCCCCGAACCCTGACTCCCAACCGGATTCGTGAAGAGGAACTGTTCTGGAGCACGAGGGACTTTTCGTGGACTTCGGAGGTGCCCCCGTTCCTGCGCTGGCTCATTGCTGGCGGCGGTCCTCCCCCTCCCCCAAACTCTCTCGCGGCGGCTCCACGTCGAGAGCCGCGGGCTTGCTGGTTGTGCTGAGGGAGGAGGGGCTGGGCCTTCTGACTGCGTCCGCCCGCCCGACGAGCGCCGTCCGACTCTGCATCACGGGCCTGGGCAGGCCTCCTGGGGACCCCTGCCACCGACCGGAGGCTCGCCCTCCCGCCCCAGGAGACAAGAGCTGCTCAAACCAGACGAACGACGAGTGCAGCACCTTCTGCGTCCTGTCACACGGAGCACCCGGGGAGCCGTGTCTCCCCCACCGACCCAGGTACTGTTGATACGAATTGGCCCGGGCTGACGCGGGAGCACGCCCGGGCCCCTCCGTAGTGTCCCGCCCGCCTCCAAACAACCATCATTGTCCGTAAGTCGTTAGAGGCCGGCCCCGGCTGCCCTCTCTACTATTGCACACCGCCTCCTCTGCCATAGTGGTGCCCGCCCTGCCTGGCTCTCTGGGGACACTAACAGCGGGCAGAGGAGCCCACATGAACACCGGGGCCAGGCTCGGGTCTCCGCGGGAGCGTGTCTGGGGCCTCCCTTCCTCTCATCCCGCTCATAAGCCTGGACTGGCCCCACCCGCAGGAGACTGGCCCCGAGGCCCTGGGTTCCACGCTTCGTACAAGCTGCAGGGCCACACTGGGGCCCCTGTCTATCAACAACAACACCCTGCCTCACGCCGAGGGCGGAGGTAACTCTGGTCTCCTACAGCCAGCCGCCTGTTAAGGCCCACTTCGACCCTTCGGGGGGGACACCAGGTTGGACCTGCAAACTTCAGTGAAATAAGACCGGACAGAGGGAAGTCGCGCCCCTGGTCACATCACGGTGGCGCGCCACCCATCGGAGCCCACACACCGACATACAACCCCTCCACCTGAAAGATAACTACAAGGCTTTGAGTCCAAACAATGGGGTCTGCAGGTTGGGACCCCGAGACCCTCCCGAAAGAGACACCTGGAGAGGTCCCGATATCCCAACGCAAATGACACCCCATGAGCTGGAAGACAACCCTTGCAAAATACCAGTTCAGCCCTAGACACCATGCGATGGAAACCGGCCCCCGCCGCTGCACAGCCCCCAGATATGAACGCAATGCAATGTAACATCCAAATGATCCCCGAGGAGATCCGAGGCATGAGAACAGATATGGGGGCCAAATTGGCTGACCTCACGGCTAAGGTTTCCACATTAGAGGACCGAATGGAGGAGGTCGAGAACAATCAAGTGTCAACAGTCCTCCTCGAAACGCAAATGGACACCAGAATCAAGGAACTGCAGCGCCGCGAGGAGGATCTCCGGCTCAAGGTTGATGATATGGAAAATCGGGAGAGGAGGAACAACTTGAGAATTTTCAGCCTTGAGGAGATTGAAGGAGAAACACTTGTGGGACTGGAAAGTAAAGTTCAGGACATCATCCGAATTGTCCTGGGGTCCGACTCAGGTGAGACTCTTCTCCTTGACAGGGTTCACAGATCTGGGGGCGAAGGGAGGGTCCCACGCTCGGTCCTGGCAAGATTTCACTATTACAGAGACAAAGCTAGGGTGCTGGAGAGGGCAAGAACCTTGCGCGATATCCAACACGGTAACTCCAGAGTGACAATATACCAAGACCTCTCCGCCCTCACGCTTCAGATGAGAAAGAAGTGCGGCTCCATCACCAGATGGCTTCAAGAAAAGGGAGTGCGATATCGCTGGGGTCACCCGTTCTACCTTGCGTTCGAGTGGCAAGGCCAGAGATATCAACTGGTCACAGAAACGGACATTCAGAGGGCCACTGATGACCTGACGGGAGACCACACGGGACCATCTGGAGATCAGAGTGGAACCCAGAGAGACCGCGGTCATGTCCCCCGGGGCCCAGACCTCCCTCATGGGAAACTCAAAGTCAAGGGATCACGCAAGTTTCGGAAGACCAGACACCCTTCTAGGGAAAGAGGGGACCCCACGTGAGCACACAAGCAGTACTTAAGGCTGAATTACTAAGCTATGGCCTGGTTTAGGTCCTCCCACAGTCACCGTACTTTCAAGGACCTCACTGGGCACAATATGTTTTCCCCACAATTTGCGTGGAGTTCCTAGTTCAAGCGATCCAGTCCAGGTTGGAGTTGCAATGCTGCCCATTTTTGTGGCTGTTATGTGGTTTCATGATGTGATACTTCCCGTTTTGCCTCGGAGAACTGCTGGCGGCATGCGACCAGGCACAGCGACACACTCTGAGAGGGTTGGGAGCTGCTGGTCGGCTACCAGGGTTGGAAGATGGATAAGGAAGGGGACACTGTCACCGGATCCCCTCCATCGACACCAGAGGGCCGACATGCACCGCTAAAGAGGCACGACGCAAGGTGTCATACCCAAAATATCTTTTCCCGGGGCCGGGGTAGCGACCCTGGCGGTTCGTTGCTCGCTTCAACCCCCTTTGGGGAGCAGGCGGCGAATGCCCTACAACATGGGTAAGGGGGAGGGAGGGCGGATGAGAGGGATGGGGGATGGAGTTTGTTACGGGGTGAGGGGAATGGGGGTAATCCAGCTCAAGTCATGGTCACTGATCTCACAACAGGTTCTAGATAGCGGTCACTCAGAGGGGCCTATAGAGCGCAGGATGAAAGATGACAATGATTGACGGGAAAATAGGCACGCTAAATGTCAAGGGCCTCAACTCCCAGAACAAAAGGTCCCTTACGAGTAATTTGTTCCGCAAACAACACCTGACAGTCCTTTTCCTACAAGAAACACACTACAGGCAGGGAAAGGAGTCGAAAATAAAGGGGAAAGAGATTGGTAGCAACTACTGGGCCTCCCACAGGAGCTCAAAGAAGGAACGGGTGGGCATCCTTCTTAATAAGACGTTTCGCCTTACGGGAGTAGAGACCAAGAGGGGCTTTGGGGTGTTAGGGAGAATTCTCTGTTTAGGCTGAATTTCCTAACCTAGTGAGTCCCCCAGCAGCTTTGCTGGATTTTTGGGGTTTATTTGTTTCTCCTGCCAAGAGTGAGACTCTTTTACCCTCACTCTTGGACATGATTTGAGTGTGTTTCTTTGAATCTAGATGTGTTTAATGGGCTATGGGGTCTTTTACTCCATAGGGCTTCATGTGTTTTTGTGATGTGTGTTAGACAGCACCCTCAGTGCAGTAACACAGGGGTGTCATAGTGACCCCCAGTATAGACTCCATACCCTGGGACTGACTACTGTCTCCCAGGGCATGTAAAGTCACCATTGACTTTACTAGTCTAAAATTCTGAACAGAACCAGTACAAACCATCATATTGTGGATGTACTGACTGGGGCAATTCAATTGCCCCACGGTCTGTTAGTCGAGGGGGCACGTCTCCGTCCCCCCTGATCGAGTTTTGGCTGGTGGCAGTGGATACTACTTTTTATATTCAACCGCGAATATTTTCCTATGGGATTTCCCATTGTTTTAGGCTACTATCTTTATTTAATTATTTACTTTAGCCTCGAACATACCGCCGGTTTATTTAATTAATATTAATTCTCCGGTTGGTATTTTTTGCTAAAACTTGATTCTAAAATGGCGTTTGTGTTCTCTTCTGTGACTCCAACCCAAGTCGAGCCCTTTCTTCCACTTTTTGGCGGGCTTCTCCACAGAAGCCCTCCAAAGTGGTGCCACTCTGTCTGGGGTACTTAGGAGGGTTGGAGGGGGATTTAGGCACCCTGGACTGAATTGCCTAGGCAACTCAAGTCGCACTCCGTCCTGATTGGCCCAAGTGGTGAGCCGGCCGTCTCACCACTTAGCATGTGAGTGACAGCTAGGCTGAGTGAATGGGGTTTTTCTGCATAAAAGCAGGGCTTTGGGGACTGGAACTTCAGAAGTCGCCACATGACCTAAGAATCCGACGAGGGAGAAGCTGAGCCGACCTGCCACGACGCCACCACCGGTGGAGCCCTGCTGGACCGTCTCACCACTTTTCCCAACGACAGAGGAGATCTCCCGCCGGAGAGTCTTCTTCCTTTGACTGGTGGGGATAACCAGTTTCACTGTCTTTTCGCCTTCCCGACGTACCTCGTGGCCACCTTGCCTGTGCCAAGCACCCCGGCAACCGGGATACCACGTTTTACCACGACCGCGAACAAAAGGTACCACCTTTAACCAGAAAACTCCGCGGCTGGTTTCTTCCCTGGCAGTGCAACGACCTTCATCTTTCCTCCAAGTCGAGATCTCCTCTTCCCGGGGCGACGACGCGACTTGCACCCACTGCCAGGAACAACTGCCACCGCTGGATGATCCTTCCCACTTAAGGTACCGTGCCCCGCCTGGCTTCCCTTGCTACCGACTGTACGGGGTAGATTTAGCCCCCGGCTTTCGAACCTGGGTTAGCCTGGGACACCCTGGCTAAACTTTCCTAAGCCTCTCTAAACTCTTTTTGAACTCTCTGCAAGACTTTCTAAGCCTAGTGTAACTGTGTGATCTTGGGCGCATTTGTGCTCTGCTCTCTCTAAGAGTGGGCCCAGCCTTTGGACTTTGGCTCACCAGTGACTTTTGCTCTTCTGCCTTGCTAACAGTGTTCCTGAATCTTAGAGTGGTGTACCTTTCCATATTCTGTCTTTTTCCCTCTCTTTTTCACAAACTTATTGGAGTGCTATCTAGTCAAGCGCTCACCTCTGTATGAAAATAAGTGGTGTTTTACTAAGACTTATCTGATAAGGAAAAAGGGGTGTATATATTACAATAGTAACTGTGTTTAGAATATTTTACAACAAGAGTGCTGGAGTTTTTCAAACAGTGTGTTTTTAAATAAATAATTATATACTTTGATACCAAAGCTCTGGTCCGTGTTTGCTTGTATTGTTGTGTCTGAGTGCCTATTGTGTATACTTTGCATACTGCGTAACTCTTCTTGAGAGAAGTCTGACTGCTCAGCCACAGCTAACAGGTAAATCTGGGTGGTACAGACTGCTACCAAGTGGGTTTACTGCTAACACCTGTAGTCCTAAATCTTTTGCAGTGTTCCCTAAGGGAACTGCACAGGTTTCTGCCTAACATGGGGGCCGATTCCTGGGTATTAAGGGAACCTACGAGGGGGAAAGCATCACCCTGGCCACTTTATACGCACCCAACTCGGGACAGATACATTTCCTGACCCAGATCTTCAATCTCATGGACGAATGGGCAGAGGGCGCCATGATACTAGGTGGGGATTTTAACCTGATATCGGATCCCCGCCTGGACTGGTGGTCCGCGAAAGGGGGGGCACCCAAGACGACCTCTAAAGACAACCTGGCCCTGCAAGCCCTCCTTAGGGAACATTACTGGGTGGACGTCTGGCGTAAAGCACACCCGGGCCAGGGCGGATACACCTTCTTCTCACCCCCGCACTGCACCTACACCAGGATCGACCTTCTGTTGATCTCTGAGGAGGGGAATGAGGGGATGGGAACAACCAAAAGTAGAAGCCATCACATGGTCCGACCACAAACTACTCCTAGCTAACTGGTCGTTGCCCATCTCCCCACGATCTTCCCGATGGCGATGCAATGACACGCTCCTCAGGGACCCTGTATTCTGGGACTTCATGGGCAAGGAAATGGCGGCCTTCTTTGAGATAAATGATACGGCCGAGACCGATATGTCCATGGTATGGGAGGCGGCAAAAGCCACCTTCAGGGGCCTCCTTATCGCAGAAGGATCGAGGCGTAAACTGGACAGGGGCCTCATCGAAAATAGAATCTGCACAGAGTTGGGCGGGCTGCGAGCCAAGCTGGGTCACCCAGGGATTGACCGTGGGGCGCTCCTGAAGGAGATGCAAGGCAAAAGACAAGAACTTCACACAGTCCTTATAGGGGAAGTTGTTAAGAAAAAACGATATACCAAGCAAAAGTACTATGAACGGGGGGACAGGGTCGGGACCCTTTTGGCTCGGGACCCTTTTGGCACGGAGAACCCGAGGCTGTAGAGCCGAGAGAGGAGTCCCCCATCTCAGGGATGGGGTAGGCGGGTCCCACAAAGGCCAGGAGGAAATAGTGGATTGCTTTGCCGACTACTATAGCACACTCTACTCTAGACAGGCAGGCGAATCACTAGACGACATTCGCACCTACCTGGCAGAGCACCCCCTGCCTAAGTTGTCAGAAGTAGAGCTAGAGGCCCTGGAGGGGGAGATATCGGAGGAGGAGGGCGCCATTAAAAGACTGAAAGCGGGAAAGGCACCGGGGGGTGATGGCTATACGGCGGACTTCTATAAGCAGACCCAATCTGTCCTCCTAAAGCCACTAGCCAAATTATTTAACCAAATTAAGAACCAAGACTCAATTCCCCCGACGTTCTTACAGGCCCTCATCATCGTAATACCTAAACCCGGCAAAGACCCAACGGAATGCGGGTCCTATAGACCTATTTCGCTCCTAAACCTGGATGCCAAAATCTTTGCAAGAATCCTGGCATCCAGATTGGAGCACTGCCTTCCTCGCCTGATACATCCCACAACCAAGCAGGATTCGTTTTAAATAGACAGGGCTCCGACAACATGCGGAAGACTCTCCACGTGCTCACATCCAGGGTGGCTCGGGGTGAAGGCACGCTCCTACTGGCCCTCGACGCGGAGAAGGCCTTTGACAGGGTCAGTTGGGCTTTCATGGGGGAGGTTCTCACAATAGGCATGGGCCCGAAGTTGCTTGGTTGGATGTCCGCACTCTACTCCTCACCCTCCGCCAGGGTGGTAGCAAATGGGATGGAGTCCAGAGTATTCCCCCTCGAGCGCGGTACACGACAGGGTTGCCCACTGTCCCCGTTAATTTATGCACTTGTAATGGAACCATGGGCAATCTCGGTCCGCAATGACGAAGCCATTAGGGGGGTACAGATAGGTGACACACATTGCAAAATCTGCCTCTTCGCAGACGATGCACTGCTATACATTACAAAGCCATCCCAGACGGTTCCCAGGGTCCTACAGGGCCTCGCACGCTACGGAGAACTGTCCGGCTACAAGGTCAACCTGGAGAAGTCGGTGGCATTCATAGGGGGTAACCTGTCGGACCCTGAGGCAGCCTATATGGGAGGGCTCCCCTTTGCCCGGCGGGAGGAGGGATTCCGGTATCTGGTGGTCCAGGTGACACGTGACCATGAGGACTTATATTTGGCCAACTCCCCCCCCCTCTGGTCAGCAATCAGAAAAGACGCGGAAAGATGGGCGGGGTTGGGTCTCTCCTGGATGGCACGCCTTAATCTCATAAAAATGGTTATCCTCCCCAAGTTCCTATTCCTCTTCCAGATGCTCCCGGTACTGGTCTCAAAGACATTCTTCACGGAAACAAAGCGAGTCCTTCTCAACTTCCTCTGGGCGGGTAAAAAACACAGGATCTCTTACGAGGTACTGACCAGGCCAAAGGATGACGGGGGGGTGGGATACCCCGACTTGGAAACATACTATAGGGCTTCCCAACTGAGAATCTTGATCGACCATTTTACCCCAGGCACAGAGAAACAATGGGTGGCTATGGATAATAGGGTTCTCGCTCCCGTCACAGTGGAGGAGTGGTTCTGGGTCCCAAGGAAAAAGATCCCGAGAAGTGTCTTGAACCATCCAGTCCTGAGAGTGCTGTGGTCCCTGTGGAGGGAGGGAGGCTACTATCGTTGGCTCATGACTTGGCCCTCTCCGCTGAGTTGCATTTGGGCCCCCCCCTTCTTAGCCAAGATAGCAGAACCAGCAGCGTACCAAAAGTGGTTTGAAGCCGGCCTTAGCAGGCCCGGCCACCTCTGGGGGGGGGCATGTTCTTACCCTTGAAAGATCTAGAGGAGGCCCTGGGAATAGGTACCTTGTCCCCTTTCCGTTATCTCCAACTCAAGGGGTTCTCACAGAACCATCATGGGGGGATACCCTTAGGAGGGACCTCACAGACTTTGAGAGACTTCTCCTCTCCGCCAGAGGCTCTAAGGGGACAATATCACGCCTCTACAAACTCTTCTTGTTCTCCGTCCCAAGGGACCCACCCCCGGCACGTACACAATGGGAGAGGGACCTGGGAGAGGAGATCGATGACGAAAGGTGGAGGGCGATGTGCAGGCGGGCTAACAGATCCACGGCCTCCCTCCAATATCGCCACCAGGCCCTAAAAGTCCTGCATCGCTGGCATTACCCCCCACAGAGAATTGCCAGAATGAGGCTGGGATATAACCCACATTGCTGGAAATGCAAGACAGCGAGGGGGGACTATATTCATATGGGGTGGGGATGCCCCATGGTCCAAAAGTACTGGGGTGAGGTGTTAAGGTGGATCAAAGGGGTTGATGGGATTGAACGACCCGCCTGCCCTTGGCTTCTCCTCTTTGGAATTGACTCCGGAGAGGGGCAGGAAGACATCCAAGATCACATGCTACAGATCATGTTGGTGGCGACCAGGTGCTGTCTGGCACAGAAGTGGAAAAACCCCGGAATGCCGGGGGGAAAAGCATGGGTCACCAAAGTACGCGCCATCTACGACATGGAATTCCTCACACACCTACTTGATGAGGCTAAATCAAATATCGAAGAGACATGGCTGCCCTTCTTTGACAAATATGGTCGCCCCGCCTAAGGCGAGACATCATGGCCGGGGGCTCTTCCCCCAAAGGTGATGTGTTGCTACCCACCAACTCGATCGCGAAACTTTATGAAACCTGGCCCGAGACTTTGGCGTGCTCAATAACTCATTCCGACGGTACCGCTATGCTCCTTGAGAACCCGCTAAGCAAACACCAGACGCAAAATTGAAGTGGAGGTGGAAGGGGGGACAAACAGGGGGGAAGGTTGGGGGGGTGTAGTGTTATGATCGGACTCTTGTTATTACGTTCTTTAATATGTACTGTGATGTTATAACACATGGAAAAACCAATAAAATATGATTTTTTTTTTTTAAAAAGTCTCCAAGTTTGACTTGGTAAAGGGACTGACGGGGTGGGCAGGGCATGCAGAGGAGGTGCTGCATGGGGGCTTGACTGAAGCATGCCTATGCTGGTGCTGCTGGTCTATCTTTGCCTATGCTGGTGCTGCTGGTCTATCTATGCCTATGCTGGTGCTGCTGGCCTATCTATGCCTATGCTGGTGCTGCTGGTCTATCTATGCCTATGCTGGTGCTGCTGGCCTATCTATGCCTATGCTGCTGGTCTATCTATGCTGTTTTTCAATAGGCTCTGGTCGAAACCCAGTATCGCGGGATGTCCCAAGAGTATGGAGGAAAGGGTACTATCAACTAAGAGTACCAGTGTCACTACTGGGAGTAACCTTTTAAAAATGCATTACCACTACTACTAAAGTGTCATAGTTAAACATTCTGAATAGTTACTAGATTTGTGTGATGATGCTCCCCTCAATTACCACTAAAACGTTGATCTCCACTCTTGTCCTCTCTCAGGTGTTTTGACTACTCTTTTAGTTTCATTCTTGGCCTTCCACTCTCCCCTCAACACAATTTGCAATTTTATAACTGACTCTCTACAACTTCACATGCTGCTCTCCTGCATTTGCCCACAACTTCACAAGTGGGTTAGCGCTCTATTTACCACAGATTCCTCTATAGACTACTCGTTCTAGTATTCAATTCCGGTCTCAGAATGGACCACTTTATCCAGCCAACTCCACCTCCCTTTACACTTCTCCATGCAACCTTCAATCTCAAGCCCTGCCCAGTCTGACACTTCCCCATCCCTCTTTGCTGTATCCTGCTTCTGCTTCTTCAGAACCACTGGAGTGCTCTACCCCCAGAAGTTAGAAACGTAGGCACTCTCTTTTACTTCGGAACTGCCCTCGACTGCCCCTGTATCCAGGGAAGGAGCAATATAATCCTGCAAAGAAGTCATCACTCTGGGGAATGCACCCACTTCCCTACCGGTGTTGCACACATGCATTGTTCAAATGGAAAAAACTATACACGATGTGATTAAAATCAGTATCAGTATAAAATGTACATTATTTTTGTGGTTGGTCTGCGATGCTCCCAACCTCTGTTTCCACGTGAATCTTTCCCCTTACCCCTCAGATCATCTCTCTTTAGATAGAGCAGAATGCAAACACAGGATGTTAGCAGTGGGATACACTGTAAAGCGGTGGGCAGGAAAGGTTTGGAATTTAAAAAAGCGTAAAAGGAAGGCATACACTTTTATTTTGCGCTCGAGCTCACTTGCGTGCCTTTCCATGTTTTAGGATGGGCAGAAAGCGAAGTATGCATTTCTGTCATGTTGACAGTTATGTTCCGTGGCAGGAGGGCGGGGAGGGAAGTGACGGTGGGAGGGAAGGGCCAGGTCAGTACGTGCCTGGAGTTGAAGAATAAAGACGTGTGTAAAGAGTGCTGCGGCTCCGTTTTATTCTTACTGTGCAGCGTGGTGCGCTAATCGAATCTAGGCTGCCCCTCACTCTAGGCAGCCTCTACAATTTCCACTTTGCATTCCTCCTCCGTCCTGGAAGAGCACCCCATTTTATGCCTACATGTAATTTTAAAGCAGGTGCAAAACCAATGGATCCCTATGGAACTGAGGTTGCATTTGCACCTGCTAAATAGCAAGCAGATTGCATTAGAGTGCTTTAATAAACTTTGCCTACAAAGCTACATTTGCAAGTGCACTTATGTGTTTGCAAAATGAAGCAAAAAAGTGGAGAACAAAGGCGATCCAGGGATGTTATTTAGGGGTCGCAGCTGCAACCTCTGGACCTCTCCCGTACTACCCCTGTGGTCTGCCTTGCTACCCCTAAAAAGAAAAAAAATATTTTTGACATTCTTTTTAAAAATGTAAGCTCCTGGGCTGTGGCCAGCGCCACGTGGCTCTTTGTTTCTGGAGTGGCTGGCTTTCTTGTTCAGGCCTCTTTAAAAAAAAACAGGGGGTTCCACAAGTGTAACACTTTGAGCAGTGAACCTAAATAAGAAATAATAGGAATAACAAATAATTTGTCTTTCTGGAATTCTGTAGACTAATTTCTAGACTCATTAAAAGTTTATTTCAGGCACACTTCAAGGGGTGAGTCACTGATTTAGTCTGTTCTTAAACACCTCAACTCAGAATTTCATCCTTCTGAGGTCGATAAATGAGTACCAACACAGGTTGGGTGATGTATGTATATTTGTTCTATATAAAGCGCTTACGCATAAGTGCTATAAAATAACCCATCATCATTTGGCCTTTGATTCACAGTAATCAGGTAATATGGGTATATACACACTGATATTAACGATACATAAGGTGATCCATTCTTGTATGAAATGTATATCACATCATAGTGATATCGTAACCATATTTCGAATGAATTGTGTCCTCTCACGTATTCCCCATCTTTAGATAGATATCCTCTACAACTTAGCTGCTTCGGAAAACAATTTCAATAGAGGGCGCTGCGCATCACTGCGGTTGACTCGATGTCCCTCGAGGGGCCTCCGTCTGAAGGTCGACGTCATCACTGATGCATATAGCACGCGCAGCGCCCGTTAGCTTCAGTTCTGTTTTTCAGCGATAGCTGACACTTCGAGAAATTACTGGGCTCTTTGGTTCCAGTGAAAAATGCTACATTTTCAAATAACAATGGCCTCGTATTCGACACCATCGACCCCGAAGACTGTGTTAAAAAATTCTATTATTGCGGCACTAAGATGTCTCTCACAGATCCTCATCAGGTGTGTCTGTGGTGTCTGGGCATGCAGCATGGAGCGGCAGACTCTGGGTCCTGCCAGTCTATGACTTGTAAGGCTTTGAAAGAGCAAAAAAGGGAAATTAGCTGAGGGTAGGCCCCCTACTAAATCCCCTCGACGACTGTCAAAAAAATCGCTTGTCCAACGAGTCGAGGGGCAACTCTCCTTGAAGGAAAAAATCCAAAAAGTGCTGTCGGTGCAGGAGTGGATCTCACCACTCTTCATCTTCTTCAATGAAAAGGCGACATAGATCACCTTCCACCTCTTCATCCGACTCATCTCCTGAAAGGAGAATTACATGCCCAACAAATTGGAACTCCTGCTGAGTGGGAGTCATTTAATAGGAAATGTTAAAAATGTTCGAGAAGGAGGCCCCACCCCCCTTGAAAGAGAAGGATAAAAGCCATGCTCCTGTCGCGCCTGCTAAAGCCTACAAGGAAAGGGCTAAGTCAAAATCCTGCATGATCTTGAGCCCGGGACTTATTCCAGAAACCCCACGAGAACCATTGAGGTCTCGACTCGACGAAAAGTCATCTAAGACTCTATTGAGTTGGGGTTTGAAACTCTTCGAGGGCTCAGTCAAAGCCAAAGTCGTCAAGGACATTGACACCATGTGCGTCTAAACTGTTGCGGCCATCAGTGTTGAAACCATTGACGCGACTGGTGACAAAACCTTCAAAGTCATCGGCGTCAAAGCCATCAATGTCTTTTCCCATCAAGTCTTCATTACCCTCTAAGGAGGGTGAAAAATCATACAAATCTTTATCTAGAAAGGATTTTTTCAAATCGTTGTCTTCTATTTATGTAGAACATGAGCCTTCAGATCCAGATACTCCTTTTGGTTTACAATTTGGTACACCTAACTTCCAGAGGCCTTTATCTCTGAGGAGTCAAGGGTAAAGGACTTGTACGAAAATCTTCAATATACGAGTGGCATTGGCACGTCACCTGAACTTGAATTCGGCAAACTCGGCCCGGAAGATGCCTCTTATAGGCAGCTTATGACTAAGGTAATAGACTTTTTAGGATGGGGCAGCCCCTCACTCCCATTCGAACAAGATGACCTGACGGGTATATAGGATAAAGGACCTTAGAAGGATCCTGTTCTTCTCTTCCATATTGCCCTACAAAATGGTAAAGGCAAACTCCCGAATCTAGTGCAGCGATGAATAAAAACCCTATCAAGAAATACAGACAGTCCAGTGGCGATTCTGAATATTTGTCAAAGCACCCTATGCCAGAGAAGCCTGGTGGTTCAGGCGGAAACTTCTACTTGTAAACAAGCGGCTTATCCAACCATTTCGCCAGACAGGGATGATACGCGCTTTGATGCTTGGGCTAGGAAAGTGTTTTATGCCGTGAGCATGGCTCTTAAGTCTGCAAATGCCACTTGCGCTTTAGCCAAATTTACGTTCACCTTGTGGAACTGTATAGCAATGGCGGATGAGCATATTCCCAAAAGGGTAGAAAGAGACGGCTTCCTGAATATTGTAAAAGACAGCCTCAGTAGAGCCATGGCAGCGAGCACCGTGATGTGCAGGTTTACATGGTTGAGGAAGTCTGGATTTGCACCGGACGTGCAATCTACACACCTCAACATGCCCTTTGAAGGCACTCAGCTGTTCACCAAAGCCTAGAGAAGCTGCACAACTCGAAGGCGGCAGCCAAATCACTCAGCACCGCTATCAAACAGCCACAGCCATCTCACCCCAGCAGATCATCTTGGAGGGGTAGGTCCGTTCGTTCTACTCCTAAGTTGGAAGAGTGAGAGGACTGGCTAGTCAAAGGGGCCAAAGAAGATCCCCTCGTGGTGGACAAGGGAGGGGTGCAAAGTCCACCCAAGCAACAGCTACCTTACCATCAGTGCTGCTTCAGCTGCCTCAAAACCTCTCTGAGCCCTTAGCACACAAGCCCCAGTGAGATGCAGACTCTCGCAGCATCTGCAAGAATGGCAGGGTATTACTTCAGATGCGTGGGAATTGGAAACAGTTGTCCAGGGTTATTGCCTCCCCTTTCTAAAAAGGCCTCAGGATCATCCCCCAGGGAGCCACTCATTCAAAGTTCCTGATCTGTTTCTTTTGCAGGAAATGTTGAGCCTGCTAGAGAAAGGTGCTATAGAACCAGTACGTGTGACGGAGAGGAAGACAGGGTGGTACTCTCTCTATTTCTTAATCCCCAAGAAGGACGGATGATTGAGACCGATCTTGGATTTAAGATGCTTGAAGAAATTCCTCAGGAAGGACAAGTTCAAGATGGTTACCCTTTCTCAGATCCTTCCTCTGCCCGAGGCTTTGCACCAAGTTGATGGTGGTAGCAAGTCTCAGGAGAGGGGAGATTTACGTCTACCCCTACCTCGATGATTGGCTGATCAGGGCTTGTCCTCCTGAACATGCCTGGAACATCTCAGCATGACCTGCCACTCTCTCCACAGACTGGGCTTCTGTCTCATTTTCAAGATGTCCCACATGATACTGTCTCAAAGGCTCCAAATCATCAGAGCAGTCCCGGATGTATCCTTGGGAAAAGCCTCACCACTCGAGGTGAGGGCTCAACACATCCTGAAGATGGTCTCTAAATTCCAGAGTGCCCAACGTCTTCTGGCCTTCGAATTATTGAGATTGCTCGGCCTCATGGCATCCTGCATTTTCCTGGTGCCAGAGGTTCGCCTGAGAATGAGATCCCTACAAAGGGCCCCCAGAACACTGTTGTCCCAGTTCTTGGGCAAGATGTCAGATCTGATCCAAGTTCTGAGCAGAGTCGCACAGGATCTCCTGTGGTGGACCTGCGAGAACAACATACTGAAAGGGGAACCTTTTTGGCAACCATGGCCGGAGATAATGGTAGTTACGGATGCCTCACTCGCTGGTTGAGGAGCCCATGCCAACGGTAAGCAGTCATTGGTCTCCATCGGAGTCCAAACTACACATCAACCTTTTGGAGCTCAGGGCAATCAGATTAGCGATGATGTATGTGGATAGAATATCCTGATAATGACGGACAACACAGTGGCCATGTACTACCTCAACATAAGAGGAGGTGTAGGGTCACTACCACTGTGCAGAGAGGCAATGCAGCTCTGGTTTTGGTCAATTCAAGCAGGAATCTCCTTGTCAGCAGTACACCTAGCTGGAGAGGAGAACATGGCAGTGGATGCACGAGTGGGAACTAGCTCAGGAAGTCCTTCAAGAGAGATTTTCCCTTTGGGGAACCCCTCAAGTAGATCTATTTGCAAACAGTGTCACCCAGAAGTGCGAATTGTTCTACTCCAGGGATTTTCTCCCAAGAATAGCTCTGGTGGACGTGTTCGTAGTGGACTGGGAGTTTCCACTCTTGTTTGCGTTTCCTCCAGTCCCTGTCATTCCTCATGTGATTAGGAGGTTGAGAACGTTTGGGAAATCCATGATCCTAATTGCTCTGGATTGAGCCATGAGGACGTAGTACCCAGACCTTCTGGACATATCTATCGGCCCTCCAATACTTCTTCCACAAAGAGAGGGCCTTCTTGCGAGAAGAGAGTCAGGTTCTCCATTCAGACGTCAAGACACTCAACCTTCACGCATGGTTTCTGAGAGGATGAGATATAAGGATTGGGACCTCACGGTTGACGTAATGGAGATTTTGCTTTCAGCCAGAAGGCCAGCAACTAAATCCTTGTATCGCTGCCGCTGGAATACCTTCTGTAACTGAATAAGCATCTAAAATTCATACTCCCTTCTTCAAAACTAACACTGCTTTGGGAGTTTATCTAAAAATGAGGAATACGTGGGAGGACACAATACATTCAAAGAACAAGTTACTTACCCCCTGGTAACTTTCTTTCGATTGGATGTTCCTCCCACGTATTCCTCATCGCCCCTCCCAACCTACCCCGCATTGGAATTTCAGTGCATTACACCTTACGCTCTTTCAAGGTATTATACTGGCTTCTACATAGTAATGCCGTTAATCATGCATGAGGGCGTTAAACCAGAACTGAAGCTAACTAGTGCTGCACATGCTATATGTACCAGTGATGGCGTCAGCCTCAGGACAGAGGCCCACGAGGGACATCTAGTCGACCACATTGACGCACAGTGCCCTGTACTGAGCAGCGAAGCTGGAGAGGATATCTATCTAAAGATGAGGAATACGTGGGTGGAATATCCAATCGAATGAACGTTACCAGGGGTAAGTAACTTGTTCTTTTCCTAGTGTACTTAGTAACAATGCTATGTGATGCCACTTCCTGTTTTATCAAGGGGTGAAGGGTCGTGTTCCATCGCTTCCTGTGATGTCACTTAAGGGTGGTGTCAAATGACATTACTTCCTGTGATGTAATCCATCAGAGGTCATGGGTCGTGTGATGTTACTTCTGCTACCACAGGCATTTTGGTGAAATGACGTCCCTGAGGCGATCTTGGTCTGTTTTACTCTTCACACTTACTCTGCGCTTTGATCCAAAAGCACGTAGGCCTTTCTTTGCCGATCCCCTGCATACAATTTGCACTTTGATCCTCTAAGTGTTCGACCAAGCTTGATAAACCTGGGGATGAAGCATGGCCTCAGGTTTCTGCAATTGGCAGAGGAAGTGAGAGGCCTATTGAGCTTGGCACTCTTTTTTTTTTTACACAATTTAGTGTATGAAATGGAAGACTGTCTATGTATTCTGTGATGCATGCCATTAGTTGAATTCCCCGTTTACACTCATGAGGCACAGTGTGCATGGTTTCCTACCACACAGGAACGTAACAGTGGTGCAGGAGAGATTATACTATTTTGTTTTTTTAAAACCTTTATTAATTGATTCATTATCGCTTTTTTCATTTGATACATAGGATCGTAACGTAGTCACCCAAGCGACAAAATTCGAATTGAACCAAGGAAATAAAAAGATATAGAGCCCACCATCAATTTGCATTTCTTCAGTCGCAATAAACGGTTGTTCTATTTGAAGAAAAATAAAATTCAAACAGAACCCTCCCTCCCCCGACAAACTGCAACCAAACCAAAGAACAACAAACAGTAAAGAACAAGTATGGTAAAAACGTCAGTTCCCTGAAGCGAGACAATTTATGTTCACAGTTCATGCATTGCACATTACGCCCGCCCGTACATTTATAAAATGGTGAAGCTCTTAAGCAGCCCCGGCTTATAAAAGGGTTGCTCCCAATCCTTGGTAAGTTCTCGAAAGGGGAACCACACCCTAATAAACCTCTGGTATGTCCCATTGGCTAACGTACACACATTTTCCATAGCCAAGATATTCTGGATCTTGACCCACCATCAAGCCGAAACCGGGCCCGCTACCTTTTTCCAGCCTTGGGCCAGTGTCAATAGGGCCGCTGTTAGTAGGTGTGTAATGGGCGTCACCATGGCCCCACTTGCGCCATAGAGATCCTCTGTTATTGCCCCCAGTAAAATCACCACTGGGGAGTCAGGCAGTTGCACCCCCGTGATCTCTTTGATATGCCCCAGTATTTCTTTCCAAAAAATGTTAGCTTTAGGGCAGGACGACCACATATTCCCAAGGTCACCCCCACCCCCGCAATTCCTCCAGCATAAAGGAGAGTATTGTGGGTTCATTTTATGTAGTCGGTGTGGGGTCAGGTACTATCTATAGCAAAGTTGTAAGCTGATTCCCTGATGGTCGTGCATTTCGATGCCTTGTGGGCCCTATTCCAGGTTTGCCCCCATTCATCCTCCGAAATGGCAATACGTAAGTCACCCTCCCATTAGTCCATATAAGGGAGCCTGTCTTCTGGTTGTGCCCTATCTAACAGGCTATAGAACCTTGAGATGCCCTTCGCCACAATCCCTTCTCGCATAGTCAGCTCTAGTCCCAATGGAGCTCTCATACCAGCCTCTTTCACCATTCTCTGCGAGAATGTTAGCTTTAGGGCAGGACCACCACATATTCCCAAGGTCACCCCTGCCCCCACAATTCCTCCAGCGTAAAGGAAAGTATTATGGGTTTATTTTATGTAGTTGTTGTGGGGTCAGGTACTATCTATAGCAAAGTATGTTAGCTGATTTCCTGATGGTCGTGCAATTCGATGCCTTGTGGACCCTATTCCAGATCTGCCCCCATTCATCCTCCGAAATGGCAATACGTAAGTCACCCTCCCATTGGTCCATATAAGGGGGCCTGTCTTCTGGTTGTGGCCTATCTAACAGGCAGTAGAGCCTTGAGATGCCCTTCGACACAATCCCTTCTCGCATAGTCAGCTCTAGTCGCAATGGAGCTCTCATACCCGCCTCTTTCACCATTCTCTGTGAGATCCATTGTCTTATTTGAACACTCGTGTATAGGCGCGTTATAAATGCCATATCATATCATATCATATACTTAAACCGTTCTCCCTTTCCCACTTGAAATTTATTTGTACATTCTTCAAAAAGCAGCGGGTTCCCATCGTGCAAAACGTCCATCAACCTTAAAGTCTCCCGGCCCCCCTAGCGCACCCATAAAGCATTACTCCACCTTGGGGTAATGTCCATATTGCAACCCATTGAGCTATAAGACCCTAGGCCAGTGGTTCATTTCTTCCATCATAATGCCCGATCCCACCACTGGAGGGTATTTTTAGTTGCCTCTAATAATGGGCCACCCGCTCCTCTAAAACCATGTCTGACGAATTGTAAGGTGCCCCGCGGAATGAGTGTGACTTCTTGTTCGATTTTGTACCAGCCCTTCTGTAATACCAACCCAGAACAGTTTAGCATGGGCGCCAGTTGAGGTGCCAATCCATAACGTTTCACCTCAGGAACTCCTAGCCTCACCATCAGCGATGACCAAAAGCTGATGCAGCACATTTTTATTAAGGATACTTTTAAAATAATTATTATTACGGAGTCAGGGGTCTAGTCCTGAGGGAGATTTATATTAACGTGTCAAGGCCGTTGTATTTTTGTGGTCATGCTTTGTTGTGATTTTAATCTTTGTTAATGGATGCAATGTCCAAATACATTATTTTATTGATTATGCAGAAGAAAGCAGGGGTCTGTGGCTCATCCTGGACCAAAGGGTCTTGTACCTGTGCATGCGCATCGACAAGTTCAAGATTGTCACCCTGGC
The DNA here is from genome assembly GCF_040938575.1 of Ambystoma mexicanum. Classification (NCBI taxonomy): domain Eukaryota; kingdom Metazoa; phylum Chordata; class Amphibia; order Caudata; family Ambystomatidae; genus Ambystoma; species Ambystoma mexicanum. Next base: position 600,880,132 of record NC_090924.1, read on the forward strand.
CCAGATCCTTCAAGTCCTCAATCTACAGGACTCATTAGTGTCCCTGGATCTTTAGGATTCATACTTGCATGTGCCGATCTATCTCATGCACAGAAAGTATCTGAGGTTTGTGGTCCTGCCATTCAGTCTTTCATTCACTCAGAGTCTTCAACAATACTTCTAGCAGTGGGTGCGGCTCACCCAAACTTGCTCCCCTGACCAGGTATCTGTAACATATGTGCAGCTTGTTGCACTGTTTGTGTTTCTCCCTGAAGTTTAGGAAGTGCCAGGTTTTGCTGTCACAATCCTGCTGGTTTATTTGTGCAGTCCTGGACACTCACCTGAGTAGGGCTTATCCTCCCTAGGATCGAGTTGTGAACTGGATGGTTCATGCCCTCTAATGCCAGGAACTGGTTCTAGCCTTGGTCTTCCTGTACTTACTGGGTCTCGTGGCTTCCTGCATCCTTGTAGCACTAGAGGCTTGCCTGCACGTGCATAGAGGCTTCAGTGGCTTCTCCATTGCAAGGTCTGGCAATGTAGTCCATCTCAAGGTCTCAGTTTCAGGGACAGATGTCAGACCTCGTGTGGGTCTCGGACAATGTAGCTCAGCATCTCTCATGCAGGTTCCTGCAAGACAACTTGTGGAGAGGGGTGCTTCTTCAGAAGCCTTGGTCCCAACTGACGGTAATCAAAGATGCCTCTTTGAAGGGCTTGGATGCTCATATGCTAGATCTTATAATTATTAGAATTGGTTATTTATAACGTGCTTAATACCGAAGAGGTTTCTAAGTGCGGACCTGGGTTTCGAATCTGTTTTGCTCTGCGTCGTCTTGCTTCCAAGAAGAGCGCATTGCCACTGAGCTATGCTACCCATGTCATCTGACAGCGAGCGGACTATGGTCTCCCACAGAGACTCAGGAACACATCAATTTGCAGGAATTGAGGGCGATCAAGCTGGCCCTAGTTGCCTTTGCTTCTGTGCAAGGCTAGTGGGTGCTCGTCTTGATGGACAACACAGTGGCCATGCGTTACCTCAACAAGAGAGATGGCGTGGGGGCCTTGATTCTGTTCAGAAAAGCAATGCAACTGTGGTTCTGGGCTCTGGAGAATGATGTGTCACTGGCTGCAACACATATAACCACGACAGATAATATCATAGTGGACACCTTGAGCAGACAGACTTCAGCTGCCTATGAGTGGAAGCTCTGCTAGGAAGTTCTGGAGGAGACCTTTTCTGTAAGGGCGACTCCTCAATTGAACCGATTTGCCTTCAGTATTAACAAGAAGTGTGAGTTATTCTGATCCAGGGAATGTCCTCATCATGAGGTTCTGGGGGACGCACTGACGGTCAAGTGGAACTTCCTTCTCCTCTATGAGTTCCTGCCAATCTCTGGCATTCTCTTTGTTCTTAGGAGACAGCGCTTGTGTGAGTCTACATTGATTTTGATTGCTTCCAACTGGGCCTAGAGAATGTTGTAGCTGTAGCTTCTGGACAGGTCCATCTGCCCTCCCTGGTCCATTCCGACGAGGGTGGATCTGCTCTCACAGTCAGAGGGGCAGGTCCTCAAACTAAACCTATGCACCCTGTTCCTTCGTGCTTAACTGCTGAAGGGGCTGAAATTCAAAGAGTGAGATTTGTCTGATTACGCCCTGCATTTGCTCCTTTCAGCTCGCAGGCCTGCCACTAAGTCCATTTATGCCCTCATTTGGCGTGGGTTCTTCTCTTTTTGCCGAGAGAAGGATCTGGACCCTTTCACCTGTCATATATTCTCTGTTTTAGATCTTCTGCTTACTTTGGCCCGGACTGGCCTACAGATTGGGACTGTAAAGGGGTACCTGCTCGCTATCTCAGTTTTTAAAATGACCTCCGAGCAAGGCTCTTTCTTCATAATACCCACACTTTTTGCAGAGATTGGGCAATCCGTTTCCCCCACACCAGTTTGTTCTAGTGTGGGACTTGATTTGAGTGTTGACATTTCTTGTCAGTGCTCCTTTTTAGCCCCAACATTCATGTTCTTTTAGACTGCTCACCCTTAATGTTATTTTCCTGGTCACCATCACTTCTGTGAGATGGATGAGTGCGCTCCAGGCATCACCTGTTGAACCCCCCTATTTGTTTTTTCCGAAGAGATGGTGACGTTGAGAGTGACGATCACAAAGACCTGTTTGTCGGCAAGCTAGGGTGTGTCAGGAACTGCATTCACAAAATAAAGTTAAAGCAGTCCCAGTTAAGTACAGAATTCACCCTGTCACCACAACGACCAGAGAGCCACTCCGAGAACTTATCAGATGACAACACCATAGAGCCCATCAAAGCCTCGGAATGGCGGAGACCAGTGGTCCTTATAAAGAAACCTCAGTCCAACAAGCTCTTCATAGACTTACGCAGTTTAAATCAGTAAATTATCACAGGATACAAAAAAAAAAAATATCACAGACAATTTCCTGTTAGCCAGCATATCCAGTAATGATGCTAAGAGAAGAAGCATATTCACCAAACTGGACATGCGTGCCATGGGCTTTCACAGCTGAAGCAGTCAGTCCCTACACAGTACCTCATCACTGCCGCTGCCCGTGTCCAGCGCCGATGAAGTCCCACTAAAAGATGTCAACGTGGGGAAGATGGGGGGATAACGGTGGAGAAACCCAATGCCGGGATTAAGAACGCACTGCCCCGCCCTGCTCTACAAAGGTGGCCAAGGCGCTGTGCACCCAGGACTAGGTTGGACACAAAACCATCCCACTATGCAGTCATTTATAGTAAAATACAAAGGAATACACTATAAGAATACGAATACAGAGCAGAAACAAAGTAGCAATTATCTTATTGCAGGCAGCAAAGAAAGAGGATAGAATGGGTGGTTCTTAAATGCAGAGAAGGGACATAGTTGAGTTGGACTGTTTTTTGGGTATTTTATCCATAGGTTGTTGGGAAATGTACATTTTTAAAAAATAATATATGTTTGCTGCTAGTAGAAATAATAGAAAGTATAATTAAAGGAATCCTCTGAACTTGACCTGTAATTACTCAAACGGCCATTCACTTACTCAGCCTCCCTCTTGACACTCAAGAAAAATTATAATAGTAAAATGCTGAGTAACAAACACTTTTAGTCTGCACGTCCTACGTCACGATAGTGAAAACTAAGTCAGAGGATTCTCATAGTTTAAATTAATATTACACACTGTGTTGTGACCTGTTTTCTAATCTAACACGATTGACATCACTTGCAGGCAATAATGGTTGTCAACTGACTATTTAAAACCCGTAAGGTGCTATAACTGGGAACAACAGCAATAAGTGAAAGTTTCATTATGCACACTCTATGTAATTCGCTACTACACCTAATGCAGTTGTCATATATGCTTTGTCTTAGTCCTGCTGTAAAGCATACGAATACCTGGGTTTCATCATGGAAAAGGAACAGTCGTATCAAGATGCTTCAGCTAACTATGAACTGGCCTGGAAATACAGTAACCGGTCAAACCCAACAATTGGTGAGTCAGAAACATTAATATTTCATAGATAATTTAATTTTTTCAGAGGTTTATTACAATGGAGACAATTTTTGACAGACATCTGTTAAACATATAGTACATGGATATTGGCACCCTAATCACCCATTCCAAATAATAAATATTCATTCTTCTTGACATTACTGTAACGCTTACATTTGTTTTGGAGGGTTCTGCGTTTTGGGTCATGTGTGGCATGGTTCTATGTATTCTGAAAGACTTTTTTTTTTACAGTCTTCATTTTGGTTGTTCACTTTTGGTCTCCCTGCCTCCCACCCTTGTACTTCCCTACCCCACCTGCACATATACATATACACCCATTCGAAAAGGGCACAATCAAAATGAATACTTTCAAAGGAAAGTCTTTAAAGTGATCTTCTAACTAATGCTCTGCAGCGGAACTACCTCCAGCAGTAATTCCTCCAATAATCAGAGGAATTAGTGCCGGGGCTAATTCCGCCAACAGACTCCTAAAAAAAAAAATTAAAAAAAAGAAAGAAATCCTCGTTACAAGACCAAAATCAGCGGACATACCTCCACAAACTGGAGGAAACTCTGCCAAAAACACAGCACAGTTACCTCTGCCAAAAAGGTGGAGGTAAATGCATACAGGTGTCACAAATGAAGGCACAGGTGCACCAGAACCATTCGAGAGGAGTATAAAAGGGCCACACCTACTTCAAACGCACATCCAAGCAACATGCAGCCACAAGCAGATGTCAATCATGGGCTCCATTACCTGCCACCCTAGATGCAGCTACAACAGCATGCTGGACCGCAGCAGGGAAGGAGGCAGGCACCACAAATGCGCAGGAGATGTATGCTCCGGAGGGCACCCACCTCCATGGACACTGACAGGCAGCCAATCAATGACCCTATACCGACTGGACCGTCCCACCATCACCGAACTGCTCACCCTGACACAGGCAGAACTGCAGAGTGCCATTGCTATCAGAACTGCCATCCCTCCATGCTAAAACTCGTGGCTGTGTCGCACTTCCATGGAATGGGTGGATACAAACACACAGTTGGGACACTGCATGGGATGTCACAGCCCACCTTCTCCAAGGTGCAGGACCAAGACTTGGATGCACCCAAGAGGCATGCCCATCTGCACATCTCCATGCACACCACCCACGTGTGGTACGTAAGCATTAGAAAATTGAAACAACTACAGGTCACATGATGCATGAACAGAAATGCACAGAACAGTCCAAGAAACATGACTGACCCACCCCAGGACACAGACTTGAACCATGTGACAACACAGGGCATTCTGCCATGCAATGCAGCACAACTTGTGCAGACGTAGGAACATTTAAATGCCTGCAGAAGAGGACCACAACCCCCGTAACTCAGATGAGGAAGACAATGAAGGTGTGAACAGGGCACCACAGGACACACGTGGGGACATGAGGGAAGGATGAATGGTCTGATAGGTCCTCATGGACAATTCTTATGACTTGGTACGCATGCGGCCCATACATGCATTGAATGCACAAGCCCCAAATTGTATTGAATTAAAACATACAAGATGATCTCGTTTAAACAGTGTTTATTTCTGTGAACAAGAAACCCACAGCCCCAACACCAACTCCCACCCCCCACCCAGCGCCCAACAACTCCCAACCCCAACACCAACTCCCACCCCCCACCCTCAGCCCCAACAACTCCCACACCCCAACTCCCACCCCCCCAACCCCAACAACAACTCACACCCCCCACCTGCCGGTCTCCAACACCAACACCCACCCCCAGCGCCAACAGCAACTCACATTACTGCTTCCTCTTTGTCCTTGGGATGGGAAGCATGAGACATGATGTGCTGCGAATGCTTGGGTGGTGTGCCTGCTGTTGACCCTTCATTAGGGGTAGCGGACATGGAACTCCCCTGAACACTGCCCCTGAGGTGTTCCATAGGTAGGATGATGGCTTGGGAGATGGTTTTGTTAGAGGCTGATAGATGTTCGGCCATCTCCCTCACCCTCTGGCTCACAAGGATTTGGCTGGCATTAGTGTTCGCTGTGCTCCTGCACAGTCGGCCCATGGCCCGGGACACCCGTCTTGCCGACCCCTGAATCACATCCCGCATTGCCTCTGACTGTGCTAATTGTTAATGAGCAATTGCATGCATCTTTGCCTGCCCCTGCTCAATGCAGTTCAGTTAGTCCCAGATGGCCTGTATTGAGGGGGCTGCAACAGGCCCTGGGGAATGTGCATGGCCATGTGGTACATCCCATGCTGGAGGATAGGTTAGATCATCTTGTTCATGTGAGGACCTGTCCTGTTGGTACACCAGTGCACGGCGGGATGAGTGTGGTGAAGGGATAGGCTGTGCAGGGGTGAGGACTCAGGTGAGAACTGACAGACAGGTGAATGGGCATGGACTGATGGTATGGGTGTTGACTCTGTGCTTCTGATGCAGCATCCATGGCATGTTGGTCATGCAGACTGTCGTCCACACTCATGCCCATGTGTGTGACTGAAGACTCCATAGCTGTGGTGGTTTGCCCTGTTGCCAATGTGTCTGCCTGCACATTTGCGGCCTGTTGAGGCCTTTTGCCTGTATCCATTGCTGCAGCAGATCTAGCTGTAGGTGTCACAATCGCAGGGTGCCTTTTTTTGGGTGGCATGCTGCTGCTCCATGCTCTATCCAGTCCAGTTGGGCTGGGGATACCTGATGGTGCTGGTGTGGTGGACAGTCCGGGCTGATCGGATGGCTCGTGGGTGTCCTGAGTGCCTGATGGGAGACATTCACATGTGCATGAAAACAATGGTTTAGTTGTAATGGCAAGTCAACATTCACTGTCACTTGTACGTTGCCCTCAAAGTGTATTGCACCGGCAGGGGGTGATGACTCATTTGACTAGCAGTGGTGCGGTACCAGGCGCAAAAACAAAGAGGTGATGGCTGGAAGGTTTAGACTGAATCTTAACCATTGGCGTTGCTCTGGGCAACCTTCCAGACCATCGTTCTTCACCTGCCAGGCCATTACAGAAGGGGAAAAACCATATGCAAATCAGGCTTGGCCCCACCCAAAACGGGCATTCCAGCCCAAACTGCTAGGTCACATCCCTTCTGAACAAGACCACAAGCATCCCCAAACATGTTTCGGCCTTGTTGGGCCTCATCAGTGAGGAGTAGCTTGGGTCTCTAGGCCCAGCAGGCACGGGACCCACGTCTGGGCATACCCGTTCCACTCGGGGCGACAAAGCAAAAACAAAGAGGTGATGGCTGGAATGTTTAGACTGAATCTTAACCACTGGCGTTGCTCTGGGCAACCTTCCAGACCATCGTTCTTCGCCTACCAACCCATTACAGAAGGGGAAAAACCCCAAAAGGGGTAGTCCAGCCCGAACTGCTAGGTCACATCCCTTCTGCACGAGACCACAAGCATCCCCAAACATGTTTCGGCCTTGCAGGCGCCCCATATGGCGTTTTTCCTCTGCTGACTTTTTTTCCGGTGTTGCAAACCGTATAGCTCCTCTGACTGGGCCACCACCTGCTCAGCCAGAAAAATGAGTTTGTTGTAGGTGAATTTGGGCTTCCTGAGCCTCATGTAGGGGACCCTGCTCTTCCCCTTTCCTCCTGACATGGTTTTGGTGTTTTTTGTGTTTGGATGGCACCTGAAATTCCGTCAATCCTGTACGGTGGTAACAGTAATTCTGCCAATATGTGGTGGAAATTCTGCCACTTCCATGCTTTTTTGGCGGTAATCCCGCTAGGCGGAATTACCGTTACCGCCACTGCTGTGTGTGTGTGCCTGCCATGTTGGAATACAGCGGTAATTCCGCTACATGACACAGCGTTAACGGTAACTCTGCAGCAGCAAAATTACTGCTGATTCCTGGGCCAACTTGTCATGAAGCCCTTCATCCAGGCTGACAAAGGAGTTACTAGGTCTCCCACAGAACTGACCTAAAGAAGGCAATGGTGGATTGGGGTACCTGGAGATCCACCATTTACTTCCTCTGGGGCCTTTTTCATGCAACAGGTGGAGGTTTTAGGGGCCCATTGTATTCCCAGTTCAATCTTCTAGCCTAAGTCGTGGGATTTCGTCACACACTGTCAACCTGCGGATGGACCGAATCAGATTGGAATAGATTTGTGTGACTCTTCCGGAAAAGATACGCTCCAGGGCAAGAGGACAACTTAATCTTCAATTTAACGAAGTCACTGAGCTTTCAGGAGTATACCCACATACATTTGAAATGAAATGACAGAACACCTATAATCCCAGGATATTGAATCCTTATGTACATTTTTAAAAATCCCAGACAAGACCAGACACTGCCATGCTATAAAGAAAGAAGCTATATTGGAGAGATCCAGAAAACCAAGACATCAGTTACCAGTACATCCTGAATGGAGACGCGTAGAACCTTTGAAGATTGTGATGTTTCGGTTGCGGCACAACTTTTCATTTCTTGTGATCTTGTATTAAAATTGCTAAAGCAGAACCATTGGAAAAAGCACTATTCAAAACAGTACAAGAACAAATGCCAGGTGGGTTCTGGGTCCTGCAAACATTGTATTACTACTAAATCAGGGGTCTTCAACATGCTTGGCCAAAAACATCAGCCAACCCTGAAGAACCTATTTCAGGTATTGAGGAATTGCATCACAAATCATACTGAAGGATGGATCCTGTAACACAGTCTCATCTCTATGTCTTGCAGATGGGGAGAGAGGGACCCTGTGGGCCTGCTCAGTGATACCAACCCCAGAGGTGGTGTACAGAGGAGCCCCCCACAGGGGCACGCCCCCATTTTCTACCTCTGTTGTCATGCTGCCAGTATACCCCATACCATATGTCTGACCTGTATTCAGACAAAGACATACTTCACCGGTGAGCGCCAATCACAATTTCCACTCGGGAAAATGAAGAAGTTGAAGAGGGGAAAGACCTGTACACAAGCACAGCCTGCTAGGAAGACTGGGATTGGGAACTCCTCTGCCGATCACAGACTCAGGAAGGGCAGCAGGAAGTGTGAACGTCCACAAGTGGTGGACTAGGCAGGGTCATACACAAGGTGAAGGCCAGGAACTATGTCAGAATCTGGTGACTGCCATTACAAGGCCAACTGATTCCAAGATGACAACCCCAGAATGTATATCCTCAATGCACAGAGTCGCAGGTCATGCACTGATACTCTGATTTTAGTGACCGCACATCTGTTGGGGGTGGTGCCTAAAATGAATGTTGGATCTGGAGATGGGGAAAGACCTGGAGAGTGGCAAAAGAAGAGCTGATGAGGGGAAGAGGTTGGTGCATTAGGAAGGACATAGGAGGAGGAAAGAGAAGGAAAAGCGACTCCAGAGAAAAATGGAGGAGAGAGGTGTAGGGAAAAAGGAGGAGAACATCAGAGGCAGGGAGAGGGTGGAGACGGGGAAGGTGCTGAGTGGTTCCAAGCCAAGAAAAAGCATTGTCGAAACCAAGATGCAGAAGTTAGAGAGGGTGCCGAGAGACATTTGGTGAAACCAGGGGAGCTGGAACTATGGTAGAAAGAAGGTATTGGCATTAAAGAGGTGGTGAGCACCTGGTTATTACTGGACTCAGGTAGCCAACAGTCAGCCAGACGAACTGATCACTTAGAACCTGCTGCATACTGCTTCAAAGAGAAATACATGTAATTTGTGTTCATGGTGATAGAAAAACTTTAAAAGGTCACTAGAATACCCCTAAGGAAGCACACCTTGTCCTTAAGATGGCCATAATGCCCAACCTTCCCAAACCAGTTGTACTAAGAACAGACATGCCATAGTTTTCCTAATGAAAAAGCTACCACACTGTCAAGGTGAGGAGGATCATGCAAGGACTCGAGAGGCATCTATGGCGAACACAAACATGATTATCTTGCTATTCAGAATGCGTTAGGAGCAACGTTGAGAACCAAGCTAGGCTGTGTCTCTGTAAACCCAGTGAGTCCAGTAGAACAGATGAGACCCTGGGGAGAGTGGAGCAGGAATTATGGCCCCTTCCCCTACCACCTGACAAATGCCTTTTACTGCCTCCAACGGGCAAAATTCCCAACAGGCCGCTGAGCACAGCATTTGAGCATTAGAGTGAGGTTTGAGGCATCTCTCAGCCTGCTGACCAACATATAAAAAAAGAAGGTGAAATGAGTGACTGTATTCCTCAAATTTCAAGCAGCCCTTTCTCTCAACCAAATGTCCTTGCCTCTCGTAACCCTAAGCATTTAGCTTATGGTAATAAGTGGAGCCTTCAGACCTCCCCTTTACCTTCATCTGCCAGCTTGTAGATGCGTGTTTCATAAAGAAAGAAAGAAAGAAAGAAAGAAAGAAAGAAAGAATGAAGGAAAGAAAGAAGGAAAGAAAGAAAGAAAGAAAGAAAGAAAGAAAGAAAGAAAGAAAGAAAGAAAGAAAGAAAGAAAGAAAGAAGGAAAGAAAGAAAGAAAGAAAGAAAGAAAGAAAGAAAGAAAGAAAGAAAGAAAGAAAGAAAGAAAGAAAGAAAGAAAAAGAAAGGAAGACAGAAAGAGCTGAACTAGGAGGATCTGCTGTGTGTCCGAGACAGAAGGGCTTGCTGAGGACTTGAAACAGAAGGACTTGATGAGAATTTGAGTTCAGGTGATGTGCTATTTGGGGTGGATTCTTAAAACACTTGACTCTGTGGCAGAGGGTGGAGTAACCCAGGCTGACAGCCAGCATCAACCTGGAGAACTGCCCTTGGCTGGGGGATGCAAATAATGACTGCAGCCTTAATATGTACCTTGGACAGATGAGGAAGAAATCCGTTGTCTTCTGGAAGCTACAAGATCGACCCAGAGTAGGACCAACATTTGCCAAATACTTCTGAAGAAAGGTCTCCAATCCAGGGATCCTAAAGAAACGGCAAGGGACTCTATATGACCCTTACAACAACCGGAACATGAACTGTTATAATTGAGGATACTTGAAATGAGGACCACGGTCCTACTGTAGACCAGGGTTGGTTTCTCAGATATTCCTATAACCTACTTATTTCTCCCCAGACCCTGCACTGTTATACAGAGTTACATTCCTGTTTGGTGACAGCCTGCATCTCTGTTTGAACTGAACAAATATTTTTGTTACCATCTATTTGGGCCTCAAGTTGTCTGTTGATTCATTGTCTGTTGATCCCACACGCGATGCGTTTATTATGAAAGCCTATGCAGCATCATAACTGGGAAGAAGAGCATGACACAAACCCCTATATATTAGTGTTACCCTTCTACTGCGCTCATTCTGGACTCTGTATTCAGAGAGTAAGCTAGTATGACAAATGATGTTACCTGAGTTTGATTCCTTCATTATTTTTCCCATACCATATTTTCATATTTTCTTTTGATGACTATTTTGTTTTGGGTGACATTTCTTTTCCTCCTACTATGCTCTAATTGTTTTGTATTCTGTCGTGGATTGTAATTCTGTTCCCGCTGTTTAAAATAATACAAAAAAATTATATTTGGCCGCATGGCTGTCTACTGTGATACCTCGTATTCTGCCACTCCCTTTCCGCCCAGGGTGTCAATCCCTCCATGACCACACAGCTCACCGAGGACATCAACCAGTGATGCCAAAGATTCTGGATTATAGGAAACTTCCCCAGACACGTGAGATCCCGCTGTCAGCAACAAATGGGGGCATGGATATTGCAATGAAAGAACTGCCCTCCTCCATCATGGCATTCCTGAGAGGGTCTTCCGAGTGAGAGATTCTTTGCACTGCAAACCCCATAGCCTCTGCCACTAGAGGCAGGAGTGTTGGCCATTGTACTCTCCTCAAGATCAGATAGGCCTGGAATATCAATTAAATTCGACATAGCAAGGAAGCCAATAGGGATATGCAACACCCCTCAGTCAGTTCTTATGACAAATAAGAGGCAGGAAGAGAGCTGTGTCTGTGCATAAATCCCCCCATTGTTTTCAAGGTTTGTGTAGTTGCAATAAAGGGAAGGGGACCTTCATCCTCATCTGGCATAGAGCAAAGGTATCAAAAGAAGGCTTAAGAGTAGATAATTAGTGTACCACTCTAGTTTATTGTCTCAAGACACAAGGCTTGCAGAAACGCCTAAAGGACCTACCTGGCAGTAGCTCCTATAACACAACAGGTAAATGTGTGAATACAACGGTGCATTAGACCAGGGAAAACAGAGAAAACAGTGTGAGAGGTGCAAAAGGGGGGAAAGCCCCATACTAAGAGAGGATTGCGGTCCTTAAACCAGGTTTAGTAGTCTGAAGAACAGGTAATTTTCAGGATGGTATTTCCCTGGATGGTTCAAAAGAAAAGGTCACTCACATTTCCTGGATGTTTTAATGGTTCCAATACCATTATTTTCATAATTTTGATGACTGACGGTCCTTCAGGTCTTATAGTATGGCGAACAGTGTTGGACACCACAACTCCTCAAGTCTTTGTCAGTTTATTTCCTCCTTTTTTGTCCTGGATGGCTTGCCAGACTGCCGTCATGGTTATCATTTCCCTGAGCCAAGGGTGGTCTGGTATTGGTTCAAGTGTCCAACAGAAGCTCTGCTGTCTTGAGATCCCACCACAGGCTCTGGTCCCTCAGGAGGGCAGCACAGGCTCTGGCGCCTCGGGAGCCCACCAGAAGCTCGTCTCTCGAGCGCCCACCACAAGCTCTAGCCTGTCCAGACAACCTGTGATTAAAACAAGGTCTGGGAATATAGCCTCCTAGCAAGGCTTAATTACCACTTGTGTCTTAATTCTTTTCTGACTTATGCAAGGATCTGTGCTAAGTCCCCTAACAGGCTATGGGAAAGGTTCTCCCCCTGCTGGATCCAAAACTGAAAGAGGCCTTCTATAGTCTGCCTTTCTTTCTCTTAATTTCCTTCTTGCTTCATCCTGAAACTTTCTCCTGGTGGCTCGCTGCTCTGACACGCTCCTTCTCTCAGGGTCTTTTTTCTCCTTCTTGTCTGTTCCTTCATTTCTGTTTCCATTCTTGAATCTACTTCATGTAGGATAATGTATCCTTTATCCCTATCCCTTATTTACTCCTTTACTCCTCCTCTGTCAAGCAGTTCGTCTCACTTGCAAGTTTACCTGATACGTCAGAGGTGTCACTAGGGAATTTCTGCTGATGCCGTCCTAACAAGCTGTATGATGCAGTTAACCAAATCCCTCAATGGGTTAGGAGAGCACCACTACACAGCAGAGTGAGAAAACTCCCTGCACCACGGTGTACAGCACCCTGTGGGGGTATGTACCAAAGACCCTGATGATATAACAGGCCGTTCCATGTGATTGTGTCTCACTGCCGTAAGCAGGGTCTGCTCTGGTCTCGGTTTGAATGCGTAGCAGATATGGGGCAATGGCACACAGGAAATGCCTAGAGGGCAGTACAGGAGAGAATTCTGACTGAATTTCCATAGGGTCATCAACAGATTGAGACAAGACATCAGCCCATTTGTTCAGCGATCCTGGTATGTATGTGATGGTGAAATTGTACTGGGTGAAGAAGAATGCATATCTCGCCTGCCTACTATTTCTGCAGGTCATGGTGCATAGATGCAGTAGGTTCTGATGATCAGTATCTATTTCAACCAGAAACCGGGCCACTTGTAGAGAATGCCTACATTCTTCGAGCGTCTCTTTGATGGATAGGAGCTCTTTTTCTATCACTGTATAATTGCATTCACATGAAGTGAGTTTTCGTGAATAGTAGGCAACAGGGTGTTCAATATTGTTAGCCTCGACCTTCTGGAGTAAGACAGCCCCGATGGCAACACCCAAAGCGTCGGCTTCCACAATGTATGGTTCAAGATCATTAGGGTGTTGCAAGATGGGGGCTTTGAGGAATTCCCATTTTAAGGCCGTAAATGCGGTTTCTGCTCATTCATCCCATGTGAACACTTGCTTGGTACTCAGCAAATTCGTTATGTCAGCGGACCGGTTGGCGAAGCAAGGAATCATTTGTAATAGTTAGCAAATCCCAGGAATCGTTGTATCCCTTTTAGATGTTATGGACTTTACCATTCGTTTATTGCCGGGATCTTCCAAGGGTCCATATGGATATCGGTCTTGCTGATGTTGCATCCCAGAAATTCGAATTGCTTCTGATGAACGGACACTTCTCCTCCTTGGCAAATAAATGATTGTCCTTCAGACATTAGAGGACTTCTGGCACGTGTGTCACATGTTTTTGTTAATTTTGCAAAAACACCATTATGTCGTCGAGCTATACACATACTTTTTTTTATTTTTATTTTTCGTAGTGCATCAGTCAAAATTTGAATTTTCGCAAAACAGAAAACACAAGAACAACATTAGAAGAAAAGAAGAGAAAAAAAGAAAAAAGATAAGATGAAAAAGAATAAAACAAATAATACAATTGTCATAACATTCTTAGTAAATTCATTTAAAAAACTACATTTCCAGCCAGTTAAAACATAGGATCACAGAGCTTTTCAACTGCATAAAAAACTGACCAAATTAATTAATCTTATCAGACCTTAAAAACAATTCATAAGATACATATCACCATCTAATTAATATATAGGAAACCAGTACCGTGAACAAGAAGATGATAACAAAGAAAACCGTAGCCACTCAAGATACTATGAATGGTTCAATTTCCTTTAAGAACCTCAAAATCTCCAGTATACCCATACATTATTCCCCAAGAGGTCAAAGAACAGGGAATCCATGAATCGCTGACAGGCGGCAGGAGCATTAATTAGACCAACGGGCATGTGTTAGGACAGTTTTTCTGAAGTCCAACTAAGGGCTTAGTAAAACCATTCAACTGAGGCAGTACAAGACTCCACTCTTAGTATAAGGCTGTACCACCTGAGTTCATGATAGCGTAGACAGAGCAGCCAGGCTTATCATAGGAGGGAGAGAGGGCTGTAGAATCAGTACAACTGAAATTGTAAACCAAATGGTCCAAAGAAACACTGAAACACTATGTATTGGAAACCTAAAGGATTTGTTTAAATACAGGTAGCCCTAGATAAATCTAGGGGTAAATAAGTACTATCACACATTATATGTAATCACAGTTATCAAACACAACACTATGCTTGAAGGTGCACAGACCAAAGCATATGACCTTATTTGGAACACGTGGAGGGCTGTGACAGGGAATTATTTCCAGTTAATACGCCTTAAAGGGATTGAACCCAAAGACATGCACACCTGAACAATTATCCACAATCAATTATGACTGACTGAAATTTTGTTCCGAAATTGCCTGGATTTGAGCAAGGCTAGCAAGCTAAAACATGTGTCATCATTTCTTTTTCCCAACATTATTTTTATTATTTTTGGCATAATGAAACATACAGGTTCTTTGATTGTTACATATTTGGTAAACTGGTAATCGCATTAAGGAGCGGTAAGCTGCCTTGGATGTAACTGAGTCTTAGTAAATTATGCATTGTCTTCAAAAACAACATTATTAATAACAACTGAGGAGGGGGAAGAGAAGTGGGGGGACATACACAATGGGAACAGCAGACTGCTTAGTTCGTTCTTTGGGACTTTTCAAATGGTCCGTGTGGTTCTCCAGCTATGTTTAGGATGGGTTCTTCGCAGTGGATTCGGCAGAATTAGGGGAGTAGCTCGCTTGGTTGCCTGTGACTCTGGGGTGTGGAAGAGCCCCGTCGTTTCTCGAGAGTAGTTTTAGTCTTGTTTTATAATCAGTGTCCATCCAGCGTAGGCTTGGGGGCTGTCTTGCCACCCCCGGGAATTGTTGCACATAGTCCAGGAAGGGGGCCCATATGCGTTCGAATTTGGGTTTGTTGCCTAGTCTGATGGCCGTGACTTTTTCGGCTGCCACAATTTCCCAGAATTTGGACGACCATATGTGCGTGGACGGGCCCTCTGGATTTTTCCAGAGTCTAACAATGGCGATTTTGGCAGCTGTGAGGAGGTGGAAGCATAGGTCCGCCATACAGCCTGTAAGGGGGAGTTGGCCCTCTCCTGTAGCCCCAAGCAGCACCATTCATGTGTCCCAGGGTATGTTGAGCCCGGTGATTGTTTTGATCTGCTCCAGAGTGTTTTTCCAGAATAGAGTGGCTTTTGGGCAAGACCAGAAGAGGTGGAACAGGGTTCCTCGTTCTGCGCATCCTCTCCAGCATTGATCAGGGATCGCTGGATTGCACTTATTTAGGGTGACCGGGGTTCGGTACCATCTGTAACAGAGTTTAAATGCACTTTCTTTGTTTGTTACGCACTTTGAGCTTTTTTGTGCTCAAGACCATATATGGTGCCATTCCTCTGGTTCGATCGGTCTTCCAATGTTTTCTTCCCATTTCAGCATATATGGTTCTTTTTTAGTGGGGTCTGTTCTGTCCAGTAATTTGTACAGTGTTAAGATTTTCTCTTTCGGGGGATTTGCTAAGAGGGTGAGTTCTAATGCAGTTAGCTCTCTGCTGCCTTGTTTCCTGACCTGGGCGTTCGACAGCCAGTGCCTCAGTTGCGTATAACGAAACCTTTCAGTCTCTGGAATCTTGAATTTTGTTTTGCACTCCCCAAAGTTTAAGGGACGCCCATTCTCGAAGAAATCTGCCATAGTTTTTAAGCCCCCGGTTCTCTACTCAGTGAACTGGTTTGGTGAGACTCCCGGGGAGAAGTCCGGATTCTCCCAGATTGGGGTGAGGGGGCCCATCGTGCCCCTAAATTTCCACCGGCGGGCTGCAGTTTTCCAGCTGGCAACCGTGTTCCCTGTTGCTGGTAAGGGGCCCAACTCTGTGTTCCTTTGGATTCTTTGGAATGGGGCAGAACTTCTAGCGGGACCCTGCTCCAAACTTCCTCTAGTTGTAACCACCTGGGGCGGTTTTCGCTGAGCTTCCAGGCAAACACGGGCACCAGCTGGGCTGCCAAGCAATACCTTGCCACATCGGGGACCCCGAGGCCACCCAGAGCTGTACTTCGGAGCATGATACGTTTCAGAATGCGAGACTTCTTCCCTTCCCAGACGAGGTTTAGGATTTCCCTTTGCAGTTTTCGCAGGGCTTCCTCCCGGATCGTCACTGGAAACGCCTGCGCGTAGTATAGCAGCCGTGGGGTCAGGTTCATCTTTGTTGCTGTAATTCGGCCAAACCCGGAGATTTCCTGTTTCTCCCAGCGGTTGATGTCGGTTTTTAAGTCTCTGAAGAGCGTCGGGAAGTTTGTCTTATACAGCTTCTCAGTTTTATTGGGTATCTGGACTCCCAAGTAGCTAATACTGCTTCTTGTCCAAGGAATCCTGAAATCCTCCTCGAGATTTGCTTTCGACTTACTTGGAATATTGATGCCCAGTGCTACTGATTTGGATATGTTTATCGTGAATCCTGAGGCCGCCTTGTATTCTTTGAGAGTTCGCCATAGGGCTCTTATTGAATCTGCCGCGCGGGTGAGTGTGAGGAGAACATCATCTGCGTATAGGGCGATTTTGTAGGTTTCACTTTTGTACGTGAGGCCGTGTATTGCTGGATTTTGGCAGACTCTGTCCGCGAATGGGTCCATGGAGAGGGCAAAGATGAGCGGGGAGAGTGGGCATCCTTGTCTCGTGCCCCGGGTTATATGTATGCTGCCAGATTTGGCCCCATTGAGGCGTAGGCTCGTAGAGGGACTTTGGTAGATCGCTAGGACCCATTTGCTAAAGTTTGGGCCAAAGCCGAAATGCCGTAAGATTTCCTCCACATAGCCCCAGTTGAGCATGTCGAATGCCTTATGTGCATCTAAGGAGAGGATTGCTAGCCTTGAGCTCAATCAGTTTGCTGTCTGTATGATGTTGATGGTTCTGCGGATATTGTCTTGGGTGCCCCATCCTGGGATGAAGCCTGTTTGATCTGGGTGAATGATCTCTGGGAAGAAGGGGGCCAGTCGATTTGCCAGAATTCTGGCGAATATTTTCGCATCGTTGTCTAGGAGCGTTATGGGTCTGTAAGATGCGCACAGCGTTCGGTCTTTCCCTGGCTTTGGGATCAATACTGTTATTGATTTGTTCATTGACGCTGTCGTGGAGCCGGTGGAGAGAAATGAGTTGAATAGATTCGCTAGTTGCGGTGCTAGCAGGTGCGCAAACTTCTTGTAACATTTTGAGGATAGCCCATCTGGCCTGGGCGTTGTGTTTTTGAGGTGGCGGATCGTTTCGCTAACTTCCTCCGCTGAGATTAGGCCCTCCAAGTCCGGGAGTGCGGCGGATGGTTGTGGTTTTGGGATGGGGGCCAGGAATTGAGTAATCGCTGGGATTGACGTTGGGGCTCCTGCCATAATCTCCTTGTGGTGCTGCACCATTATTTCCAGCTTCTCAGGGTCCAGATGGTGTTGGGAACCCTTTTTGTCCAGCAGGGTTTGGATGTTGTTCCTGGTTTGGAGCTTTTTCAGTTTATGTGCTAGGAGCCGGTTCGCTTTGTTACTGTTAAGGTAGTAATACTGTTTAGTGTAGGTCAGTGCTCTGGCGGCCCTGTCTGCTAAGTGGATCTCCAGCTCTCTTTTTGCTCTTTTTAGTTCTCGCTGCGTTGTTTTCGCGTACCGCTGTTTGAGCTTGGTTTCTAGTTCTATGAGTCTGTCCTCTAGG
This sequence comes from Ambystoma mexicanum, assembly GCF_040938575.1. NCBI lineage: Eukaryota > Metazoa > Chordata > Amphibia > Caudata > Ambystomatidae > Ambystoma > Ambystoma mexicanum. The sequence goes on from NC_090924.1 coordinate 600,898,133, forward strand.
TTTGGTTGCTTCAACAGGTTTTGGCTCTTGAGTCTCGCAGATAAGTCCATCGCCACCCCTCGGAATACCGGCTTCATGGCGTCCCACACTGTTGCTATTGGGGTGTCTGGGGTTGTGTTCTCCCTGAAATAATTCTGAATCGCCTCCCCAAGGTCGGAGCTGGCCGCTAGGTCGGTGAGAATGTGGTCTTGCAGCTTCCATTGTCTCTGGGTAGGTTCGGGAGCTCTGTGCAGCAGCACCGACATCGTGACTGGAGCTTGATCCGAGATTGCAATGGGTCCAATTTGGATGTTCTCCACGCAGGGGGCCATAGTGGGAGCGGCGTGCAGGAGGTCAATCCGCGAGTAGCCCCGGTGTACGTGTGAAAAGAATGTCTAATCTCTTTCTCCCTGATTGCATAGTCTCCAGATGTCTATGGTCTCGGTTTCCCGCAGAAATTCTGCCAGGGCGAGGGATTTGCTGAAGTCTTCCCTAGAGGCTGGGAGCGTCTTATCTACCCTCGGGTCTGGGGGGAGGTTGAAGTCCCCTCCGATTAGCAAGTGGCCTGTTGCGAAGGCCGTGATGGTTGGGAGGAGGCTTCGGAGGAATAGGTCTTGCTCTTTGTTTGGCCCGTAGATTGCCACCAGGGTAATCGGAAGTTCGACTAAGAGTCCTTTCAGGAGCAGGAATCTGCCTTCTGGGTCTCTTTTGATGGTGATCTGTGATAATGGGAGATTTTGGGTTAAGAGGATAGCGACACCCCTCTTTTTCTGTGCAGCTGAGGCGAAGTAGCATTTCGGGTAGCGCCGAAAACGTATTCGCTTTTCATCCTCCGCGATCAAGTGGGTTCCTTGGAGGAAGACAATGTCTGTTGCTAGTTGGTCTAGTTTGTGTTCCACTGATTTCCGCTTTCTTGGTGCGTTGAGCCCTTGCACATTCCAGGTCGTGATAGTAAGTGTCTTGTCTAGCAAACCCATACTGTAAGTCCTAGATAGGACGCTTCGTAGTCTTCCCTGGAGATTTCTTGTTCCACGTCGTCGATCGTTGTTTTCCGCCATGTGCCCCATGTTATGAGAGTCGCCCCCCCTCCTCTTCTCTCCCTGCCTCCTCTCCCAACCCCCCAACAATAACTAGGTTTCCGGACCAGCCTTCAACCAACGGGGCATTCGGCCAGACCGGTGTAGTGCCTCTGTTTGGAGGCAAGTAATGCCTCTTATGTTGATCAATAAAGTTCCGGTAGAGGCTAAAGAGTTCATTTGATGAAGTCAGCTTATGGTCTTTTGGCGTCCCACTCAGCGGTTCTTGTCCCTTTTGGGCATGCCCGGTGGGCCTCGGGGTCTGCGACGTCCTGCTACTTTGGCCCAAGCTCTGGTGGGATCTCCCCGGGGGGTTCCCGGGGCATCCGCAGTTTTGGCGGGGGACTCCTCCTCGGCTTCCGGGTTCATAAATCTCTCAGCTTCTTTAGGGGAGGGGATTATCCGAGGCTTGCCCTTCCAATTGAAGATTAGAGCTGTGGGAAAGCCCCAGCGGTAGGTTGTTTTCCTCTCACGTAACCATTCGGTGAGGGGTCTGAGGGCTTTCCTCTTTGCGAGAGTGGACGCAGCCAGGTCCTGGTACAGGGATATTTCAGCATCTTGGAAGCCAATTCGGGCTGTGTTTCTGGCTTTGTGCATTATTTCTTCCTTGACTTTGTAGAAGTGGACTCTCGCCAGAACGTCTGGCACTGAATTTGTGTTTTGTCTGGCTCTGACCCGGTGTACCCTGTCCAGCTTCAGGGGGGCTCCGTCTGGGAGCGTTAGGATGAAGCGAAGTAGGTCGTTGACGTAGGAGACAAGCTCTTCATCGGGAACCGAGCTCGGAATGCCCCTCAAGTGGATATTGTTGCGCCTATACCTGTTTTCAGCTTCTTCTTTCTTGTTCTCGAGGGCTTCGCATCTGGCCTCTAGTGAGGCGATTCTGTCGGCCCCTTCCCCGATCTCAAAGTTTTGCTCGAACAGGGTGGTCTCGATTTCTTCAGTTCTGGTTTCGACCTCCCCGACTCTTTTGTCCAGGGACGCAATTTTACCTTTCAGTTCCTCTGTGCCTTTGTGATATTCCTTGGTTATGGCAGATAGGAGCTCCTGGAGGTCAGCTTTCGTCACTCCCTGGGTTGGTGGGTTGTCGTGGGGGTCTAGGGACACGCTTGTAGTGTCATTACGCTCCCCTTTCTTGGGCTTTTCCCCCATGGTGGTTGATAGTAGGGTTGCAATGTCGGTTTGCTTGGTTGATTTTTGGCTTCTGGCCATGACTCCTTGTGACCTAGGCAGGAGTTCGTCTGACCCCCACTTGAGTTGGTTTTTTTCGGGCACTCAGGGTCCCCCCACGATTACAGCCCCCCTGCTGGGCAGGTTTATATTGCGACTCTGCTGCGGGGACAGCCAAATAGATGTTGGTTGAGCTTTACAGAGTCTTGGAACCCGGTGGAGGCTGGGCAAACCCCAGATCCTCTACGGGTGGGTTGCTTCTTCGGGGGGTGGGTCTGGGGTGGTCTCAGGGAAGGGGTGCCAGGGAACCTTCGGGGTCACGGGGCTCGGTGGGTGGGTATAGGAGCGAGCTCCCCCCACAGATCGTGCACGGGACTCTCTCAAAGAGGGCGCCTCCTCTTCTCACCCAGAGCTGCGGTAGGGAGATTGGTCTGTCAGCCCAGGGAGCTCCCACTTGATGCGGCAGGTGCCGCCCTACCTTCCTCTGAGACCGGGCACCGGGGCCCTTGCAGTCAGGACCATTGAGGGGCCTCTGTCCTCCCGGCCTCGGATGCTGCTGGTGGATGGCTAGTGGAGGGGTCCTCTCCGCCCCCCGGCCTCTGCAGATTGTTGGCCGCCGATGGGATCGATAGGGGGGGGAAAGGGAGCCTCGGGTCACACTCCTCCCCAGCTGGCTTCACTTTGTTGCTGCCAAGGGTGACTCAGGGGAGGGGGGGGTCGGCGGCTTCCGCAGGAGAAGCGGTCGCGCAGGTTGTTGTGCTTGGTGCGGGCCCAGCTGTAGTGGAAGTGGAGCTGAAGAGTTTGGAAGGTGTAGGCCGGGCTCCGGGCTTTGGATCTTCAGGGTTGGGCCTACCCCACTGCTGCAGATGGGGTTCGGGCGTGGCCCCGCACTGGAGCCGGTGAGTTTGTTGGGCTCTTGACTATGAGGCGGGAGGGGCCCCTTGCCACCCGTGCTGGGACCTACGGGCGCAGATGGTGGGGGGGCCGCCGTTGGTGGTGCTAACCCGGGTCTTTGGAGTTACAGCGAAGCCCGGGAGAAGGAGCCCCACACTGCCGCGTTCTGCCTGCTGTTGATTTTCGGGCCCGGCGTAAGGACCTCCTGCTCTGAGACCGGGGTGCTCCCAGAGCTTCGTCCGAGGGCGGGACCCGCTGATTTTGGGCACTACGCCGATGCAGGTGCAAACCGGTGCGGCAGGCGAGGGAAGCCTGTCCCACAGCTACGGGTGATATTCCGATGTCAGCCCGCACCGGAGCTGGAGGGTTCGTTGGTTCTGTCTGTGAGCGGGGCAGGGCTCGCTGTTGCCCATGTTGGACCCTGTGGGCGCAGATGCTGGGTGAGCGGCGTTTCGGATCTCCCGTGCGGAGCTCGGCGCCCCCCCAGGGCTTTGATGGAAGGCAGGGGCCGCTGCTGTTGTGGTGCGGCGTGGGTGGGAACTGGTGACGCTGGTGGACTCGGGAGAAGAGGCCGGGTTCCGAGCCCTGTACCCACCGGACCAGGATTCACCCGCAGCTGCGGATAATCTTCGGCTGAGTCCCTGCACTGGGGCTGGAGGGCCGTTGGGGTTGCCTATGAACGGGCCTCGTCCGAAGGCTAGGCACGCTACAGTTGCCGTTGGACGCTGCACCGCCACAGATGCGTATTCCGGCGGGGGTGCTGGGCTCTCAAACTTCAACTGTTTTGGGAGGGAAGATCGTGACACGCTCTAGAGTGACCTCTCAGCGTTTCCGCTCGGTTCGGGAGTTGGAGAGCGGGTCGGGCTACTTTACACCATGGTCCGCCATCTTGGGCTGCTGCCTGCTTCCACACTTCTCGTCGGGGAGATTCGCTTTAAACTCGGTCCTCCTTCGCCTCAGGACCTTGGTATTGAGGCATGGGTTGCAGAAGCCTCAAGGCTCCGCAGGACACCAACTCTGCTTTTAAAAACCTGAACTTTACTGGGGCATTACGGGCAAACACACGGTCGAGGACGGGAGCTCTCACCGGACCCGACTGTTCGCCATGGCGCCAAGCCACGGCCCCTACATGTGTCATCATTAAGGTTATTGGTTAAACATATGTGAATAAAAACATCCTTATGTTTTGTTGATTTGGCGCAAGTCTCCAGGAGTTCTTTTCTGACTTTTATGGGTAATATAGTGGTTCAAGACTTTCCCTCCACCTACTCCGGAGTTATGCGACAACCTCTTTGAATTGACACTAACAAAAACATATTGGAGAAATACCAATGTCGCCAGAAAGAGACCAGCCCTAGAGGAAGCACGTTTTTGGTACTTATTTTGAACACCTAACAGTAGTTCTAGACTAGGGAAGTCACAACCTTTTTATACACATTCAGTATAGGTCACACCTATTCTTGGGGAGTAAAAATCAATGGTTACTTTCACAATTACATTCAGTAATGCCAGGGCAGTAGACCATACCAGTTGTACAATGACTCTCAGTAACAAATCACATCATGAGTCCACTGGACAGTATATGTTTTGTGAATAGTGGAACACTTATTCCAGGTACATTAAAACCTATCACTGCTTTTGTGATAACACATAGTTATACTAGGTGAGTAAACCCTAAGGATGTAATATTCAATTACAGGTGCTTTTGAAACACAAATTTACATAAGCAGTAACTCTTGTAACTTATTTTTTGGGATGGCACACAGCTAACTCAAGGTAACTAAAACGAATCCCTTACCGCCCTACTACGAGTTCCCTTTGCGGGCCCTTCCTTAACGCCTGGTTTTTTCAGGCGTTAAGGACGGGACCCGCAAAGGGACTCTAGAGCTAATAACGGTACCACAATTTGCGGTACCGTTATTAGCGCCTTCCCCATTCCCAGTGAGCCCTATAGGGGCTCAATGGGAATGGAGAAAGGCCCTGGTGAATGGGCAATTACCGGTCCTGCCAACCTTGGAATGGACCGGTAATTGCTCCATTCACCAGGGCAGAGTCGGAACGAGTTTGGAGGCAGCCATGGCGCTAATAGCGCCATGGCTGCCTCCAACCTCGTAATGATTCCCATATACTTTTTTAACCTCACAATGAAATCCAGGTTAGCTCTTTCCCAGCTATACAAGTACTTTATGTATGACTTATGAGGGACAGTTAGAACCAAAGACTCTCTGTGACTCTGTCTACAACAGAAGAGGGAAAGCAAAACCCAATGTTACACTTTACTGAATGACTCAAAGTTATTCTAGGTAGGCAACAACGTAATATAGACTTATTCTGGTCAGGCTAGCAGCAAGTCAGGGGAAGCAAGACCGAGTTGGGGGACACTCGTACAATTAACCTAACAGGAATAATCTGGTGATACCAACACATTGCTTTTGGGAAGAGACACAACCTAATCACAGGTGAGTAATATACCTTCATATCTATTTTCTATTAGAATGGCAAAAGGGTCTCTAAGGAAAGAAAGATGTTAACCATACTTTTAAGAATAGTGCATCACACATCCAAGGTAAGTAAGAACTTTTGTAACTGTTCACTCTTAGAGTTAGTTACCAACCGACTCTTTTACAAGTAAGTCACTTTTAAACACGTATTTTCTTTTCTAGGCAAAAGGCCCAATCCCTTAAAAGTCTTTCCCTTATTCTTGGAGCATAAGTGTTCTCAGTGGCAGAAGGGGTGTCACTAGGATCTAGTATCCAACAGGCAGTGTCAGGATAGGTTCTTAAGTAGCAAAAGTCTGAGTTCCTGAGGAAGCCTGGGCAAACAGGTGAGTACTTTAGTTCTAGATTTAGAAGAGGGTCCAGGGGCTTCACAGAAAACACTGTCGCAAGATTCTAGCAGTGGGACTGGGTGCACTGGATGAGAGGCCTCCCCCTCACAGAAAACACCACCATCTACGCAGAAATCCTAACAGACTTAAGGTAAGTACATACCAGTCAACACAGTACCTCGGCATTGAAGAAGATTTTGCAGCAGCAGGACTTCAGGTTCTGCAGCCAAATACCCAGTCAGTGGATTCCTTGTCGTGGTGTCTGAAAACAAGACCTCAGAATGAACTTTGCAGCAGGGATCAATGGAGAAGGCTCTAGGCAAGGTTTTCCTCGCGGCTGAATGTGGTTCTGCGGATTTGGCGCATTTTCAAGGAGCACAGAAGAAGACAGAAAATCGCAGTTGAATTTGCTTTGTTATAAAGGTCCAGCACTCTGCTGAGGGGACTTCTTGGACTTGATTCGTGTCTCTGGAGATTCACTAGGATGCCCACGATGTTTCAGCGAGATTCGGAATTCGGAAGACTGTGCACCATACAATGACTACAGCTCTCAGGGTATTGACATATTGCAGTAATGCAAGGTTGCAGCAACGCATGGGATGGCTCAAAATGCAGGTCTTGAGTTTAGTGGGTCTCACTAGGCTCTGGGTCAGGGTCACCATTTTCAGTCCCCAGGTCGATTGGAAGGAAGGGCTACAACATGCTCCAGTTACACAGCATGCTCTCCAGTAGCTGGAATTCGTTTCAGCCGCTTTTCCTTCATCATCCTCTTCGGTTATGGTTCCAGTGGTCGACTTGTCTTCAGCTTCCAGGTTCGCAGTATTTAACAGGAACTACAGCACAACTTCTGCATTCTCTCCCTGCATTTTACAACAAGGGCAGCCAGCCCCCCAATGGAATTTGTCCCCATTCAGGCAAGGAGGAAGACAAAGGGCTGTGGAGTTTTGGACTCCTCCCTCGCTTCCTGCCCTCACAGACAGATTGGAGCCTGGGCGGGGAGTCCAGGGGACTCCCGCCGAAGATAAAAATCACACAAAGGAATTTCTCACCCTGGATGTCAGGGGAAGGAACAAGAAAGGATAAGAAACACTAAAATGGCGAAAAAAGAAGACAGGAGCCATTTTGGTAAAATGATATCATATGATATGGCATTTGTAACGCGCCTATACACAAGTGTTTCAAGGTGCGACGTGGCAAGGAAGGGGGAACAGAGGGAGGACAGAGACAATGATCTTACTAGGCCAAGTGACATTGAGATCACGCAAGTGCAGGGGAGGGGGGAGTGCCAGGGGAAAGGGGAGGAGGCAGTGCTGTACATGGGATCAAAACAAAAGATGTGTGGCCAGCAGGTGGCAGGTGCAAGGGTAAGTTCAGACAGCAGGTGTCCACAAGTGCAGGTAGGGGGCTGTAGGGTTACAGATACAGACTCAAGTGCAAGGGTTGCCGGGAGGCAGTGCAGGTGTGCAACTGGGCGGCTAGGGACCTGGTCCCGAAATCAGAGGGTAGCCAGGTGACCAGTGCAGTATCGCACTGGAAATCTGCAGGGGAGAGGAAGAGAGAAGGCCGAAGCAAAGAGGAAGGTCTTGAGGTGCTTTCGGAACCAGAGATGGTTCCCAAGTTTCAGAGAGGCTGTTCCAGAGGGAGGACCCAGCGGAAGAAAGGGATCTACCACCAACTCGTTGCTTGGAGAAGCGACTGACCCTGAGGGAGTTGGAGGTGGAGGAGCGAAGAGGTTGAGCTGGAAGGTATTTACGAAGAGAGAGTTGGAGGTATTAAGGACCCAGGCCCCAGAAGGCCTTGTGGGCAATGCAGAGGGTCTTGAACATAATCCATAAACCGGCCAGTGATTGGTTCAACCTACCTTTATCCCACCAATCGCTGAACCGGGAGGTGTTCAGCCGGCCCCTTTGTCTAAGGCCCTGTGAGTAAGGCTCCTGTCCCGAGCCTGTCGGAGCCGGGAGGAACGAGGAATGTTTGCTACATTTCTAAACCACCCTGCCCGCTCACCCCTCTTATGACCCATCTCGTGTCACACACATCTCCATTATCGGCTCCTCTAGACCCGGTGCCACCCCCTGCTCTTCGTTGGCATGCAACTACCTGCCGGCTTCACCGCCCGCCATACCCTGTCTCGCTTGCCAACGTCCGAATACAGCCTCCGTATTTGCCATGGTTGTCATCAAGGACTGATCCTGCTCTACAGGCACTGATACACGGTCTCTCTACCTGCCTTCGCCCATTTCCAAGGTACGATATGCAGCAATCTTCTAAGATCGAGTCACTTAATTTACATCGCCTCTACTGCTCCAGTTACGTACTTTTGTTGTCACATAAGCAGTGCCTTCTGCCTCACAGCAGTCATGTATCACCACACCTGTTGTAATCAACGTTTCCTGACCCTACATAGCATGTTAAAGTAACTTCTATGATTGTTTGCATAGTTTCTAGTGCCTACGTCTACCTGTTCTACTTAGTCACCGTTACGGCGCGAAACCAAAGAGCTGCTTAGCTCGCCCATCCTGACACAGTCTTTTACTGTAAGGTGTGTATGCCCCACTTAAGACTGGTGCTCTCAGTTGACCCTAAACAGGGTTGCACAGTTCTATCCAATCTTTTCATAAAGTGATCATATTATGAAACAAATGATGAAATTGACGGTACTTAATTTTCAAAAAGAAATGTTTAATTCACATTTCTAGGACCCATGTCCCTTGATTAATTAGTTCTTATATCATGAGGCAACTCAAAAAGATGTAGGTCGCTTTTTCATAAAAGTACATATGCCAATGCATTTCGGTCCTTGACCATCTTCAGGGCTGTACTTAAGTGAATCTTAAATCAACTGTACAGTAGCAATACATAACATCAATGTAAACCATTATTCAGAAATAATTTGAAATACACATACCCCAGGTGTATTGGAATCAGTGGAGGAAATAAGGGAGAGATGTAAAGAAGAGCATGTCAACATTGTCATTTCACCATACCTATACTTGATAGTATGTCACCCTTATGTTAAATACCCTGTACCTGCTGGTTTAAGTTGTCCTCTCTTGTAAGTGCCCTTGCAGAAATACTCCAACATTCCTGTTAAATAACAGTGGGTGAATGTGTAAGTAACTATAGCATTAACTATGGTAGCATATCTGTGTACTCATATTCAGAGAGCTCTTACCTGCTTGCGGTCGCTCACGCGCAGAACCGATCGCATTCGCTCTGAAAGTGAAAGTGAATCGCGCGCGAACGCCGATGCTAGTTTAAATCACCATGGGGACATGGGCGGCCGTCATGCAGCAGCGCGTACGCCGCTGCACGTACGCCTCCGGCCCCACCGCCCTGCAAGATTGCAGGGGGGCGGGACTGTTACCATGGCGAATAACGCGTGTTATGAATTAGCTGGGCATCTATTCAAGAGTCTATTCTTGTGTAATACTCGAGTAAGAACTCGAATAGCTTACTATGCGATTTATATTCTGTTAACTACAATACAAACTAAAATACAAACAACAGTGCCAATAAGTAATCGGAAAACTGATTGCGAGGAAAACATTACACAAATAAATGTCCAGATCTAACGTGTTGTACAATCCGTGTATATAAACGGATTATTCAAAATAAGTAAAGAATCAATTGCTTATACTAAGCATGTCCTCATTAGTATTATGATATCATTCACAGAGCATTATTATGCTAGGGTCTCACTACTGATAAAACTCCTTGTAGCACCACAAATAATTATGGCTATGTTAGAGGAAACATCTCAAAGCATAATCCATGCAAGAGTCCCACTGAAGGTGAAACTCATCTCAGCACAACTTGGTATTTTCGCTGTTCTTAGAGGAAACACATATAATTAATCTCTTCATTGATTCCCTTGGGAGTCAGGGAACTAAGTCTGTATCCAAAATGTTTCACATTGATCCATTCTTTTTTGTAGATTCTCGTGTTTCTCCCTTCTTTGGACTTTTTCAAGAATTACAAACTTAATTTGAGCCAAGCTATGTTGTTTATTCTGCCAGTGTCTTGCCACTGCCGAGCTTGCAGTCTTGTTCCTGATGCAAGATCTATGCTCATTCCAGCTTATCTTTGCTGTGCTTTGTGTTTGGCCGACATAATACAACCGCAAAGATAAGGTGGAATGGATCAATGTGAAACATTTTGGATAGACAGACTTTGAAGTGACAGACTGGATCACTTCCTTCTTGGAGGGTTGAGCTATGAAGGTCTTCTCCAACCAGGCCTGTGCAGCCCCAACCACCATTCACTGTGGAGTACCCCAGGGCTCCTGCACAGCACCAACTCTGTACAACCTATTTACTAAGCCTCTCTTCGAGAACCTGGACACCCTCGGCATAGCATACACAAACTATGCCGACGGCACTCAGGGCTTCATACCCTTCTCTAGCTCTTACGAACAAGACACCAAGTCTCTCCACATGATCTATGCCACCATCCAAGCATGAATGGCAGCACATGTGCTTTGTCTCAATGGAGACAAAACAGAGATTATCATAGTTGGTCCTAAAGAAACACTCAGCAAACTTAGCAGTCAATATAGCGCCTTCACCATTGATAATATAATTATCACTGTCTCATCTTCAGTAAAGACTTTAGGGGTCTACCTGGATTCCACACTCTCTATGTCACGCCAGGTAAGCGCGATCACATCCTCCGCCTCATTCACCACCAAACTCATAAATGCAGTTAAACCTTACCTGTCAGAGCAGAACTGTCTCACTATAGACAGAGCCACCATCGGGGCCAAATTAGACTATTGTAATGTCCTTCTAGCTGGCATTTCGGCTAAAAACTTGAATAGACTTCAAGTCATTCAAAACAATAGACTTCAAGTCATTCAAAACAATGCTCTCAGAGTCGTGCTAAACATCCCCAAAAGAGATTACATCTCACATGCAAGGCACGCGGCCCACTGGCTCCCTGTCAGAGAAAGGATTACTTTCAAGACACTAGTTATTACTCATAAGTGCCTGGCACTCACAGCCCCCCCGTACCTATCTGAGAAAATTGTCAGAGCCACCTCTTCCAGACCTAAGAGAGCTCATCATGCCAACCAGCTGAACATCCCCAAAATCAAAAGGGTCAAAGCAGGCAGCGCCAGTTTCCTCCACATTGCTCCGAAACAATGGAATGCAAGGGAGGCTGGCCAGAGGGTGACAGCAAAGGAGGGTGCAGGTTTGCCGATGAGGAGTATCTCCATCTTACTGACATTAAGGCATATATCGTTGGTGGCACACCACTCCTTGATAGCAGACAGACAGTCAGAGGTGAGAGAAGAAGAGGTGGCAGAGGGGAGCCTGAAAACAAGCTGAGTGTCATCTGCATAGCACTGAAAGTTGGAGCAGAGAGCGGCAATGCGGTGGGTGAGAGGTGCCAGGTATTGGTTGAACAGCCAGGGAGAGAGGTTAGACCCCTGAGGACCACCACATGTAGAGAGTGAGATCGAGGAAAGGAAGGACCCATGTTGGACCTGGTAGGGTCGATCAGAGAGGAACGAGGTCAGCCAGGCCAGGGCCTGATCGGTGATTGGGAGGTCATCACAGAGACGATTGAGCAGGATGGCATGGTTGACTGTGCCAAAGGCAGAAGAGAGATCGAGTAAGATGAGAACAGAGGGGAGATTAAAATTAAGGTCAGAGAGCACATTTTAACGGATGTTCAGGAGAGCAGTTTCGGTACTTCTGGCTGCTCTGAAGCAGATTCAGTGTGAAGATTAAGCTTGGAGATGGCCAGCTTTTCCCGGATTTTGCCCAGGAAAGGAGTGATGGAGATCGGGCGATAGTTAGCCGGGCAGGAGGGGTCGGCTGAGGGTTTATTGAGAAGAGGGTGCACAAGAGAGTGCTTCATGGGGAAGGGAAGGCTCCAGTGGGAAAGGAGTGCTTGCAGAAGTCAGCTAGTGCAGGAGCGAGGGTGTCAATGCGGTCCTTGATGCTTTTGGAAGAACAGGGGAGAACCTGTTTTGACAAGACTTTCATAGATCGGACTTGTCTAGAAAACTTGTCAGGGGAGAACAGAGGAAAGGAAGAGAAAGAGGGAGAAGAGGTAGCCACAGTGGGGCCGGAGGAACAGGAGAGAGTAGAGGGGGGAGGTGGAGAGGACGAGAGGGTGGAAAGGATGTCCTGGGTTTTAGAGATGAAATGAGAAGCCAGGGCCGTGCAGAGGGCCTGGGAGGGGACAGGAGAGGTAGAGACTGCAGTAGGATTGGCCAGCTTCCTTCTTGCAGATTTTAAAGAATTTGGCCGATTCGTTGGATGCTGGAGAGAGGTGGGCTCTCTTCTTAGTGCGGACAGAGAGCCGGTATTGCCTTTGGAGCATTCGGCAGGCCGGTTTGTCAGAGGATGCACAAGAAGCTAGCCATTTCCTCTCAGCCACCCTACACTTGCGTTTAAGGGTGACGAGATCAGAGTCATATCAGGAGTTGCACTTGGCTTTGGGCTTCAAGCAGATTCTCATGACAGGGGCAGGAACATCAAGATTATCAGAGATAGAAGAGTGGAGCATGGAAAGGGCTGTGTCAGGATGCGAGTCAACCAGAGGAGGAGGAGGAGGAGAGAAAATGGTGGCGAAAGCCTCAACTGACACACGCTTCATGGGTCGGATGACCGATAAGGTAGGTGGCAGTGCTGGAGTTGGCTTGGCATGAGGAGTAGAGAGGGAGAGATGGGAGGAAAGGAGAAAGTGATCACTCCAGGAGAGAGGAATGGTGAGGGGTATAGAGAGTGGGAGGTCTGAAGAGATGAAATATCCAAAAACAAAGTAACTCTACTTTGTTAGGAATGGCGCTTCTCAGTTTGCCCCATTCGGTTGCTTCATAAAATGTGTATAACAATCTGAGTCAAAAATAGTAAATAAATTCAAAAGTATATGTTTTGTAGCAGGAAATGTTTAATTCACATTCCTGTAATTTTCCATAAAATGACATGATCTTGCACATCCAAAATCAGTAAATGGGTTTACATCTTGAATTGCCCATAATACGCAAGTGCCAATGCATTTCGGATTAAACCTTCTTCAGGGCGGTATTATGGCAAAATTAGTGTCACATAACTGATATTACATTCATATCTGGTAAATATTCAAACAACATAACATTCCCATTAAATCAATACAAAATCACATACCATATCATGTGTGGATAGCATCTGTGCGCATAGGTGAAAGAAAACAAAATAAATGCATACATTAGTTAGCTAGCAGTGTAATGTACTCTATCTGAAGATATGGAATTAATTTGCATGTCCTACCTGAGTTATGTTAAATTCTTGAGTATGTACGTGCTTGTACACAGTTATATCTACAAACAGAAAGATTAGATGTCACTCTACTTCTAGTCTCAAAGAAGTCATCAGATGTAGTCTATTGCGCGAGCCGTTCTTACCGTCCAGCTTCTGCTCGCGAGTCGTGTGAGCCGAGTGAGCCGCTGTAAAGCGTGCTCGCGTCAGTTCACTTTCATTTTGTTAGTTGCCATGGAGACGTTGCGAGGCGTCGTGGTCCAGCTGGAGCACGTACGCCTCGCGCCCCACCCCAGGGTGTAAGCCCTGGGGCAGGGATGTCACCATGGAAACTCAAAGGCGACGGACGCCTTTGGTAGAAAAATATCTGTATGTGTTCGAGAAAACTCAGCGCTCAGAATGCGGGCGTCTGATGCATCTATAAATTGGCAATACGGTGAATGTAAAAAGAGAGTGTATCTGCATTGCAGGTGAACACGCGGAGGCAGACAAATTGAACCCCAGGTCGGAGATGCTACCATGGAAACTAGGAGTGAACGGACGCATTGTACAGAAAAGTATCTGCAAATGTACAAGAAATGTATGCGCTGTGAGAGCGTACGTGTGTTCCATCTAGTATTCATCAGTTAGCAATTCGAAAACTTGAGAGAGGGGATGTGTATGCGTTGCAAGAGAGCACTGGGAAGTAAACAGGTTCAACCCCGTGCCTATCTGATGGTATAGAGGAGTATAGATGGACCTTCTCCCACTTCTCTAAAAAAATGTGTAAGGTCTGTAGAGAGTGACTCATGTTATGCACTGAGGGAGCTTCAGTAGGGGGTTGCATAGTACCTTAACAGAGGACCAGGACTAAAGAAGTGTACGGTGGTAGATGTTGTAAAGTTAATAGTGCATGATATTTGCAAAGATACGCAGTAACTTAGTATTGGTCACAAAACTAACAATTGGAATAGAAGCCAAAACAGATCTCCCGGTTAAGCACCCAAGAGTACGTGCACTTTGAAATTTCAATATCAAAAGTGACCAATATCCAAAATAGTGTTGTGTAACTTACACCCATCAAACATTACAATGTAATAAGCATTATAAAAAGCACATGAAATTAATCTCCTCATTGAGCCGCTTTGGAGACAAGGAACTCAAGCGGTCGATCCAGAAGGATTCTCTTTGGTCCATCCTTTTCTGAAAATTCTCGTGGATATCTCTTTTAATTACCACTTCCAAAATCACAAATCGAATCTGAGCCAGGTTGTGTTTTCTGTCATACCAATGTCTGGCCACAGCTGAGTTGGGGTTATTGTTCCTTATACAAGACCTGTGCTCATTCCATCTTGTTTTAGCTTCCCTTAAGGTCTGGCCCACATAGTATAAACCACACGGGCACTTAATAGCATAAATCACGTTGTTAGAGTCACATGTTGCAAAACTCTTGAGTCTAATTGTCTCTCCCGTGTGGGGGTGCTTCACTGATTCACCTCTCATAACGTATCCGCAGTTGCTACAGTTCAAACAAGGGAATGTCCCAATCCGTTCCGTGATTCTCTTCTTAGGTGTTGGTTTAGTTTGAACCAGCCTATCCTTAAGATTCTGACTTCGCTGATAGGCGAATGTAGGAACTTCTTTAAACAAATGTTCCACTCGTTGATCGAATAGTAGTGTGTTCCAGTGCTTTTTGATAATACACTTAATACGATTGCTTTGTCGTGAATATTTAGACACAAAGTAAGAAATGTGTCGAGTCCTTAATATATGTATTGGTTTTCTTACAACTCTTGAATTCGACACTATTTGATTCTAACAACATTTGTTTTACCATAGAGTCTCTACACCTCGATCCCCCACGATCAGGGTAGTGAGGCCGTAGAATGGATGCTGCTTAAGGCAGAAGAGATACCAGCACAAAAAGAGTTTATAATGGCCTTACTCGAATTTATAAGTAATAACTCTTACTTTCGGTACAAAGACCGATATTACCTTCAAGTAGCTGGTACAGCCATGGGGGCCACCAAGGCTCCATCTTATGCGAACTCATTCATGCATAAATTTGAGTCAGAACACATTTTACAGAACGAACAATGATACCCCAAGTTGTGTTTATGGATTAGGTACATCGACGATATTTTTGGCGTATGGGGAGACACAGAGGAGGAATTATTGAATTTTTTCGTATATCTGAACAGAAAAGATGCAAGAATCCAATTTACGTATGAATACTCACAAGCTAATATTCATTTTTTGGATGTAGATATCAATATTACTAATATGGGATACCAGACCACCGTCTTTCGCAAACCTACAGACCGCAATAATTTGCTACAACGTCTCAGCTTCCACCAACCGAGTCTCATTAAAAATCTCCCATACAGCCAGATGCTTAGAGTAAAGAGATTGGTAAGTGATCCAGAGGACTATAACATAGCTATCAGGGAAATGGGCAAAAAGTTTCTGGATAGAGGATACTCAGAGGAAGAAGTAAATGCAGCTCAAGCAAGGGTAGCTACCCAGAACAGAGAAGACCTATTGAAAGTGAAAACTAAACAAGACGAGGCTCCACCGCTTGTCTTTGTGTCTAAATATTCACGACAGAGCAATCGCATTAAGTGTATTATCAAAAAGCACTGGAACACACTACTATGCAATCAACGAGTGGAACATTTGTTTAAGGAAGTTCCTACATTCGCCTATCAGCGAAGTCAGAATCTTAAGGATAGGCTGGTTCAAACTAAACCAACACTTAAGAAGAGAATCACGGAACAGATTGGGACATTCTCTTGTTTGAACTGTAGCAACTGCGGATACGTTATGAGAGGCGAATCAGTGAAGCACCCCCACACGGGAGAGACAATTAGACTCAAGACTTTTGCAACATGCGACTCTAACAACGTGATTTATGCTATTAAGTGCCCGTGTGGTTTATACTTTGTGGGCCAGACCTTAAGGGTAGCTAAAACAAGATGGAATGAGCACAGGTCTTGCATAAGGAACAATAACCCCAACTCAGCTGTGGCCAGACATTGGTATGACAGAAAACACAACCTGGCTCAGATCCGATTTGTGATTTTGGAAGTGGTAATTAAAAGAGATATCCACGAGAATTTTCAGAAAAGGATGGACCAAAGAGAATCCTTCTGGATCGACCGCTTGAGTTCCAAGACAATAGTGGATGATTTCAATTCATAATCAGGTTACCAGGCATCAGGAAGAGAACAGTCATTAAAAAGAGAACCTAGAAGAGGGTAGAGCACAGCAGAACACATAACAATATACAAAAGAACAAAGGAGTCGACAAATGTAAACCTGGAAGAAGGAAGAATGCAGAAGAACACCACGCAATACAATGCAAAACAGGGCAGTCAATGAGGAAGAGCAAAGGGGGTGCGTGGGTGCAGGAGGCTGCAGAAGGGGGAGTGCAAGGCACACGTGATAGGGGTTGTGAGGGACCACGCAGTCAGGGAGGTGCTGTTGCGAGTGAACCGCACACACACGCTGCAGTGCAAGAATATAACTTTTACAAATGCAGAACTTACTGTGCTACGGAGCACCTGTCTTCACCCCAGCACCGGAGAAGTTGACGTTGGTATTACCTAATGATGGTGGGAATGGTCTGTGGGGACAGATAGAGTAAACACATGTGGGTGCATGCTTACCTGCTGTCTGGGCAGGGGTTCGGGTCCTGGGTCCTCCTGGTCTGAACAGGTCCAAACAGGAATTGTCCTTTTCTTCGTCTGCCCTTCGCTTCGTACGCCTGGGCAAGAGACGCCCTTAGGTGCACCCTTAGGTGCCTTTACTGCAGCTGTGAACACAGCCTGCGGTAAAGGTGCACCAAATTAATACAAGTTATCACTGCCACCAGCCATTGAAGGTAAGCTTGTCGCTGTAACAGAATTGTTACAGTTTTAGTGTATCTCCCCAGCACTCCACATAAGGTGGGGTATGCTGGTTTCACAAACTAAAATGTAAAATAGATGCAAAGATCCTTTTTACCCTTGGGAAGTGTAGCACTCTCAAGGTTAGCCAGAGAAAGTTTAAAAGGGGATCCCCTAGGGCAACCCAGCAACAACAGGCACGTACTGCAAAAAAAGTTGTTAAAGAGGATAACTTTAAAAAGACACTATGGAGAGTCAAAAAAATTACACCCATAAAAAGAGTAAAAGATTCTGTGAGTTTGGAAAAAGGTTCCCACTCACAGAGATATTAAGGAATACTATACCACCAGTAAAGCAAAAAAGTTCTAGGGTTGACCCAGGTCAGGAAGATTTTCCATTTCTATGAAAATGTTACCTAACAGCATGAGATAGTACGCAAAATGTCCTAGAGGTATTTTGATGGCCATCCTCCATTTGTCACCGGCCTTTATCTGTACATGGTGGTAAGCAATGCAAAGATCCAGTTTGGTATAGACGGTGGCCGAATGTAGAGTTTCCATGATGTCTATGATCAGGAGAAGAGAGTATCTGTCTTTCTCTGTGGTTTGGTTTGGGGCGCAGTAGTCTATACATGGCCACAAGGTGCCCTGCTTCTTGGGCACAAAGAACATAGAGGCTCCGTCTAACAATTTTGAGGGAACAATATACCCTGTGTCCAAGCACTCGTCCAGCTATTTCTGCAGTACCTGTCTTTCATGAATAGTCAAAAAATAGCCATGGGGTATAGGCTTGTCTGGGAGCAAGGCAATTTTGCAATCGTAGGGGCGATGAGGCAGGCGCAGTATATCCTTGGGCTCACCAAAGACACTGTTGTACTGTTTGTACTCCATAGGCAGCAAAGAACAATTATTGATATGTTGTGTGGGGGTCTGCTGATTGGGAGCAGTAAACAGTGTGTAGTGTGAAGAATCCTGCAGATCCAAATCTTGCGGATCCCTCACTGAAACCCTGCCTAAAGTCTCCTGGCAGGTGGCATGGGGAAGGCAGACACTTCCTGATTCAATCCCTGGGGGTCAGTCCCGTGGTATGAGACATTGGCCCTCATTACGGGTGCCGGTGGTAACCGTGATGGTAAAACCGGCAGGAAGCCGCCGGACCCGTAATGATTTCCCAGCGCCTGACTTGCCCGAAACACCAGGGCATTACAACCCCGGCGGTCTGGTAAGTCAAGCCCTGGTAAAATGTTGATCCCCTTTCCTATAGAGTCCCATAGGACTCTATGGGAGTGGGGACCACGGAAGCACTTGCACCATTAATAACGGTGCCGGTGCTTCCGTGAAAGTATGCGGGCGGGTGCCGTTCCGCCCGCCAGGTCTGACTCTGGCAGGCGGAACAGCATCCGCCCACAGACTTGTAGTTTGCCGGTCCGGAAACAACGGTGCCGGTAAGCATACCGGCACCGCTGTTTCCGGACCGGCAAACTTGTAATGAGGGTCACTGTATTTTTCCTCTGACAAGAAGACTCTTACCACTATGCCAGAAGAGGTTGTGGCTTATTGTCATTTTAATGTCTCGCAAACTCCTATTAAATCTAAGGTGGTAAACCCTAAGATTGTAACACCAAAGCATATTATACAAAATGAAAGAATCTTTTTAGTTCCTAAAATTGAATGCCCTTCTCACTTCCAATGCCACACCACCAGGGATGACGGAAATGTTGTCTTGTTTAAACCATCCTCTTCTAGAAAAACTAAAACTTGCAGCACCTCTGTTAAAATTACTAAGGGAATTAAATATATCCTTAAAAATACTCAAGAAGTAGAAAGACCTGACTTTGATGAAGTAAACTACATGTCCCACAATTCTAAAGGGACTGAGACGAGGAAGAGGGCTGAAGAAGCATGTAGATGCAGTGGTCAGACAATTAGGCCTAACAGCCGTTACAAGAATCAGGCAATTGAGACTAATGGCTCACACCTGAAACCAATTGTCAAACCTCTGTAGCATAAAAGGCTGCAGCAGCAGAGGAAAGAAGGAAGGAGCTCGAGCAAGAGTTGGAAGGCTGGCAGTAGCAGTAGCAGAAGAGTAGCAGAAGAGCACAAGGCTGGCAATTCATGAGGAAGTGTGATCACAGAGAGGACGCCCGAACGTGGCGACAGCAGATTTCACCTGCAAGTTCTGAGAGGGTCCTGTGTTCTCCTGTGTTCTTAAAACTTGCAGTGCTGTGGCTGTACCGAGGAAGATGTGCTGAGAGTGGAGTTTTCCCCATGTGCGCTGTAATTGCAGAGATGTGACAGTGCTGAAGCCCAAGGCCCGTAGCAGAAGGCATGCCGGGGGACAGAGGAGTGAAGGAGACTCCCAATTGGCATGGCCAGACCGGAGACACCTGTGCTGCAGAAGGATGTGAGTCCCAAGTGTGCCCAAAGCAGTAGTAGAAGTTGAACAAGTCGGGAAAGTAAAGCAGCCTGATACTGCTCTGTACCAGGAGCCGGTGAGTGAAGCTCAGCGTTCAGGTTCACTCAGCAAGCCTTGCCGGTAATTGTAACCTGCTCTAAATTCACTCACGGAAGTTTAAAAGTGAGTATAAACTGTTAGTTGTTTAGAAAACCCTTTCAGAACAATGGAAATGTAACACATGCACTAATCGTGAGAGCCGTAGTGTTCGCATGAGAAGAAAAGTGAAGTATTTCCATTGTTCATCAATTTACTGTTGCCGGAGTGGCAGCGTGTCTCTAAATAAGAGTGGAACGCATGCTAAAATAATTCCGAAAGACGAACGTTGACTTTCCCGAAAGTTACAAGTGAATACATCATCAAAGGAAGGTAGGCGTGGCCGATTATGGTTCCTGAAAGGAGTTTGAAATCATCTCTGTGATATTACATGGGAATACAATCACTGGCAACCCTTTAAGGTTAACTATCTATGTTAAAAGAGTCCTTGTGTGTGCCTAAATCTGTTTTCCCTTTGAAGACTGAACCTTATAGTAATCTGAACAATTATTCTTTAATTCCAATAATAAAGTTGTTGAACTGACGAGGGAAATACGCCTTACCCAAGCCAAGAGGCGAACCAAGTCCCATTTAGATCTATTCACCTGATCTGTGAGGTTGTTAAAAGTCCAGCGTCCTTTGATACAAGTGTGGCATTGTTATCTGAAGCTGGAAAAGTGGCAATACAGCTTCTGTGTTGTTATTGGAACCACAAAAGTGTGAACAAAGCTGGGGAAGGAAGCTGGGTGCGTGTAAAGAAGATTAAGAAAATAATCTGTAATACTTAAGACTGCTGAAGTTGAGAGAAAATCAGTCTTGGGGCACAGGCAGGTTATACTTGTGGCAGTAAGGCAGACAGAAGAGGCAAAGAGGCTGCCCTTTCCTTGGAGCATAGCAAAGAAGAGTGCCTTGCCCACCTAGAGTTCAAAGTGTCTTGTTGTTATATGCCTAAGAATATTGAAGTATAAAATTGAAGCAGAAGTACCTGAACTGTGGTAGTGTATCAAACTGTCAGGGAATGTCACATTGAAGTTGTTTGAAGTGTTGACATACTGTAGAACAAAGGAAACTGCTTTCACAGTAACTGTAGTAGAAGGGTGGTTGTCAAGAGGAAAGCAACAACCCAAAGAGAAGATTCCTGACAATTACACCAAACATACTGCAGAGGTCCCAATCAGTTGTAGAGTTGTAGAAGAAGAAGTTGTTGACCTATTCTTTGAACTGTGGCAAATAATCTTGGAACAAAAATATCCACGAGTACCATTGGTGCTATTTCCTTGGTGGGAATTGGAAGGGGATCTTTTCAACTGAAAGCTGAAGCATTTGTACCAGTGGATTTTTATTTGTTGAACTTTTATTTTATTTTGACTTGGAACTTACCAGAACGGGTTCAAGACGTTTCTTTCTGTTTGAACATTTTGAGAAGTTGACTTTGGAAAAACCTGGGGAAGGGATTTACCCAAGACAGGTGAAGGTCATCCAAATATTGTTCAATTATTTTTATCATCTTATGTTATTTTATTATTTGTCTTGAATGTGTTGTTGTTTAGTATGAGGGCCAGTGTGTCTATGTTAGCAGTTATTCTCTTATCAGGGTGAATCCCCTGATGGAGTAGGACAAGCAAGGGTTCATTTGCAAACTTTTTCTTTAGTAAAATGTTTAATCGTGAGAAAAATACAAGCAGTTGTCCGCCTCGCATTACTGATCCCTCACAATAGGCACCGGATTCCTGACAACAATGTGAAGTGCATAAATCGGAACTGAAAACCATGGTGCGGGTGGCACAATTGATGTGTGGATTGTGATGTGTCAACTACGATAGGCCCAGTACAACTGGAGAAGACGGAGTCAGTATCACGTTGAAGGCCAGTATTTCTCAATGTTGATTGATGGAGACTTACAGGGATTTGGTACACTGGGTGATGGTTCCTGGTGCGAGTGGTGTTCCGTTGATCGCAGCGACTTGAACCGTTACATCTCTCCTGCACAGAGGGAGTGCTTGTTTGTTAGTGAATGCCACAGTGCCCAGAACCCCCTCAGTTCACAAAGGCAACCATGGAAAGGGCATAGTCTTTCTGGTTCCACCGAAGAGAAACTTGTAGCACAAATAACATAGCTGACAGCATGGGTTATTGATGTTCATGTTCATCCCAGAGGGAAGGATTGAAAAGGTGGCAGGGCTTCGGCTTCTTTCTACTGCAGCAAGCCCATTCGTTTTCCTGCAGGCTTCCGTGGGCGCTGTGGACACAGAGCCAGCTAGTGCCCAGTCGTGCCCAGTCATTCACTCTGGGTCACTTCTTTTCTGCTTTGTAAAAAAAAACCACATGTGGCTCCTAACTGCATAGGTTAAGGGAGGTCCTCCCCACTGCCTGCCGGTACAACAGAGGGATCTGGGTGAGTGAAAGGTTGATATGATTCATGATGACAGCGTTCTCCTGATGACAGCGTTTGGTCTATCCTGATGACTTCATTGATAAGACCCTGGAAGTTATTGGGCTCGGGAATGTGAGGTTTGTCCTTGTAGTCCTCTCTCAGGCCTCTACTGAACAAGGTACACTGGGTTATTTTCAGCCAAAGCGAGTTTGCAGCAGGCTCCCGGAATCTACTGATGTATGTGATTAGGTCATTTGTCCTTGTTTGAGGTCCAACACCAGGCTTTATGCTGAGGCTGTCTGGTTTGGGGGACTGGAAAACCTCCAAAAAAGTATTTTCGAAGGTAACATAATTTCTAGAATAGGACTCTGGGCAGATACACACGGCACAGCCCACATAAGGGCATTCCCAGTGAGACTGCTGATCATGTACCCGATATTAAATTTATCCTGCATGAAACATGTGAGCCGAAGCAGGAACTGTATCCGACAATAGTTGCAGTAGTCTGTAAATCTTCTGGAATCCCCGTCAAACTTAGTGGGGCTTGTTGGGCCATGTACTATTTCTGTTAATGCGGCCACAGAACATCGTTGAACAGCCACCTTCAGGGTGGCGTTCTCCTGACAAAGGGTGTTTACTTCCAACCATAGGGCCTGTAGTTAATCTTTTACCTTTTGCATGGCATCCTGTGTCGTGGTGTTGGGTAGGCATCTTATTCTATCAAGCAGTTTTTCTCGCTTGCGCCGTGTACCTGATTAACCACAGGTCTCCATGATAGTTTCTCCCCTGATGCCGTCCTGATCCACTGTATGATGTAGGGAACCACCCCCTCAACTGGTTGTGAGAGCATCACCACACTGAAGGGGGAGCAAACTCCCTGCACCACAGTGTGCAGCACCACTCTATTTATATGCTACAAGGAGCTCAAGGGGTATAAGGGTGGGTCAGAGTCAAAAAGACACTGACTGGGAGGCAGGAGCAAGGACAGGGCTAGGGTCCAGGCAGAAAGGAAGGGCCCCAGAGATCAGCTGACCAGAACACAGGGAACCACAGGAAAATCAGGCTAGGCAGAGGATGGAGTGTAACGGAGAGGAGCAGAGGGATCAAGGCCAATGGGAAGCATAGCACAAGAAAAGAACAAAGAGCACACTAGTGGCAAGTGAGCACAACTACCTTATGACACTCGGATTGCCTAAAGGAAGCAACTGGCTTCTGGTGTCCCTTTTGCCATGGGGACACGTAGAACACGGGCTACCGTGCATGCGTGGAACGCTGGTGCTGTTCCCTCTGTCATCGCAGCATGCGTCCATTGATGTTGTTGCCGAGTGGTGGGGACTCCCCTGCCGCACGGTCCTGAGCCCCAGAGAAAGGACCAGCCATTGCCTCCAGCGGGGATACAACTGCCAGGTAAGTGGGCACCTGCGTGCATCTTGTTCTGGCAGCGGGGCAACAGCCTCCCTCTCTTTTGATGTTCCTTTCTCTGTGTCGCTCTCCTCCAGCTCCAACCTATCTCTTACTGGGGTCTTTTCCTCCTTCTCCATCTAGATCTTTCCTTCTTACAGGTCCAACCTTTCACTGGTGGTCTCCTTGACCTTGTTCTCTTTTGCTTTTATCTCTCTCTCTCCTCCAATTCTAACATTTGCTGATATTCTTCTGTCCCTCTCCTCATTTACTCGACTCATCTGTCTCACTCTGCACTCCTTCACCTACAACTTCCATTGTTGGATGGCCTGGGTTCCCTTTTTTTCTGAGTTCTCAATCCAAATTGGTCCAATAACTTTGACTAAGATTTGTGAGGCCCTCCTTTCAACCGAAATGGTTCCCAGTCTGACTATTGTGTCTTGTTAGTACTTCTCAAATGTGTTTCATTGGAATATGAGGCTTCACGTTTGTGTGCCAAGACCTTAATAGTGCCGGTTGTCATCTTGGAATCAGGTGACCCGTTATGTTGACTGCTTGGCTCTGTAAGGAAGGCATGGTATCAAACAGTAAAACAGACATAAGTGATCACAGTTCAAGGGTGTTTATTGAACTTCAATCGCGTTTGCAAAATGCCTATCTAATCGTAAATCTAAGGATGGGAGCAAGCTACGAACATCAAATAATAATAATAACGCAGTCCTAGTGGTGTCTTGTCAAAATAAAAGTGCCTATACTAATAAACCTATTGCCAATCCTTAATTCTAAATACAAATAGGGCCTCATTACAACTCTGGCGTTAAGGGGTTAACGGCACCGCAAAAGGTGGCGGTGCCGTTAACCCCTTAACGCCTGATTACGAGGTCCCTTTGCAGGTTGGCGATTTTAACGCCTGCTTTTTGCAGGCGTTAAAATCCAACCCGCAAAGGGACCTTCCCCATTCCCATTGAGCCCTATGGGGCAAAAATGGGGAAGGGCCCATGGTGAATGGGGAATTACTGCCCCGCCAACCTTGGAATGGGGCGGTAATTCCGCCATTCACCATGGCGGACCCCGGCATGGACCATGGTGCATGGTGCTAATAGCACCATGGTTTGGCGCCGGGGTCGTAATGAGGCCCATAGTGTGGGAAACAATCTTATGCAAAACAAAAGTGTTCAAGAAATGATATGTAAGGATATTCAAGCCGTTGGCTTCCCTTCACCAACATTTTCAGCACGGGACAGGGTGGCACACTCGAGTTTAGCACAGTCTTTCGCTTCTCCAGCACGGGGGTGCAGTTCAAAACTTCAACATCATGGCCTTCTGTGCCAAAGTCTCTTTGCCATTCAAAGTCTCTTTTCCAGAGGGCCTGATGCAACACGAAAAAACCTCAAAGTTCCTTTCTTCCCAGGATTTCACATGTAATAATAATAATAAAAAATAAAAAAGTCTTCCAAAAGCACATGAATAATTTGTTGGCTCAGGTGATTTTCTGTTCACCCTGGGTCCCGCTCTGCAAGGCTCAAACCCTCTTTAACACAAAACCCTGCATCCCCCTCTGCTGGGCTCAGACCCACTTTAAGACAAAACCACCTTGGATAATTTTCGCTTCACCCCGGGTGCCCCTGCGCCGGGCTCAGACCCCCTTTAACACAAGGCTTTCAATTGATCTCCCTCTGCTGGGCTGAGACCAATTTTATCTACTTTGTCACAAACTTTCTTTACTCTAGCAATCTCGAAGACTTCTGACTGTGCGCAGGATTTAGCTTGACCTGTTGCAGGACTACTTCAATTCCCAATTCTCTATAACTCTTTCACTTTCAGCTGGATACCTTACAGAGACCATTTGATTGAGCACACACGTGGTGCCGGACCACTCTGTCAAAGGTATTGTATCTTGGTTTCGAAGTTCAATCACTCATCAGCAGTTCAACTTTACTTGCGTCTTTTATCATATGTATTTCAAACATTGTTTGTTCCAGCGCTCGCCATACAATGTTGCTGCTTGCAACCTTGGCTTCAACACAGACTAGTCTTGTACCAGTTTCCCCAACTCACCAGCTGTGTTGATTTCACTGACACTGCTTTGTTCCTGGAGCCAAGGACAGTACCACGGCGGCTGGTGATTCTCCCCGCCTTGACTATATATGCGGGAGGGCCCCCAGTACCTCTGACACACATTGTAGGATTTGCCAGCCTGTTTTACTGGTTTTACGCTTTGAAATCTTGAGGGCTCATGAAAGTAACGGTTCCTTGTTCAAAAGGTCAAGGAAACATTCCTCCTTGCGATCCCCTTCTGCTTTGCAGTCTTTCTTCTCTCATTAGACTGCCATCTTGGAACTGCTGTTTTATTGTGTTTTTTTGCCTCGCTCAGAGTGTGCTCTCGTGCTCCAGCTTTTATCCGTGTGGGGAAGTGTAATGGAAGTCAGGTGTGAGTGATTGTCGATAATTGCCTGACCTCGGTATTGGAACATGTCCGTTATACGGCTAGTCTGTTTTCCCTTAGAGTGTGCTGTCAGTGAGAAAGTGTTTATGTTGTAAAGGAGTGTCAGGGGTAGAGTTCTTAAATATCCTACCAGGTAGGATGGGGTAAAGTGTTACAAGGATGGGGATACCGGATCTCACCATCCGGTCTCCAACTCCCTGAAGACCCCTCACCCAGGTGATCCTCCTGCACTGGTACACCCCCAGAAACTGGATCCAAGATCGATGGCTGTGTCCTGGCCACGTGGATGACAGATCTCTGGAGACTAGTGGGTGAGACACCTTCTGGTTTCTCACAGCTGAGCAAAAGGGACGATCCAAGTGCTTACATCTGCTGGTCTACAAACAATTTCAGCGATTTGTGGGACCCAAGCACCCTTTTTCTCTGCTCATAAGTCTTTCTCATATTTAATGGGGGTCAGCGCGCAGTCCTACAATCATAATCATAGACTGCATGCTCAAACCTTCTGCCATTCTTCACTTCTAAGGTCTGTCCATGTACAATGCACGCAAACTCCGAGATTCTGGTACAGGGCACTAGCAGTGATTCGCCCAGGGTTGGTGGTGGCATGGGGTAGGCCTGGGTACTGAGACTAGGAAGGTGATAGAGTCCCTGGCAGCTCTCCCTTGTTCCACCTCTGGAGTCCGCATCTCATAGTGGAAGACTTTCCCCAGCTCCCAGAGTATACCAAACCCTTATATGCCTACTGAAACATGGGACTTTGTCAGATCTCCCTGACTTCTTTGCGTAGGGAGGGAAATGCCATAGATACTGTACATAAAATGTCAAACCTTAACAATACCTGCCCCTCCAGCAAGCCAATACAGATGCAATTATGTGACATGTGATGTTATGGAATTACATTTTAGTCTTGTCTTTGTACCTCATGCTGGACCAATAGGAACAATCAGTGCGGGGCACAGCTGATGCCAAGAAAGTCTCTCATGCTAGAAGTGGTGGGCTACACTAATACAGAGTCCAGGGGAATATGCTTGGGGAGTGCCACATGTTTTTGAAAGGCAGTAAAGTGAACATGAAGGCACAGAAAATGTTTATAGGTCTTCCCCTGTTCAACCCTTTTGCCAACAAAGAACCTGTGAAAGGGAAACTTAACACCGTCACGATCATACCCCTCTCAGTTATAACAGAATGGACTCAGAAATCGGATACTTCCTTGGTGAAGTAGAGTGACCGTGGAGACTCTTCTCTGTGCTTCCATGCATTCCACACCAGGTTTAAAGGACAAGGCAGGCGCAATGGATCAGTGGACAGAATGTCCACGAAGGGTAAAAGGCCTATGACAGATTCTTCAGTACTGCACCTCCTTCATGAACAAACCTATACACTAATTATTTTCAGGCCTATTGTCATCCAACCTTAGTCTGTACTTCTTCCTTCGTTTAACTAACAACCTGTATACTGTATTTGTGGATAGGAAATTTACAGAGGGATTTTGGTTTTCCCCTTTTAACAAAGTGGTGAAGAAAAGCAAGGTCATTCGTTGCCCATTCTGGATCTATCAGAATTGAGCAAGTTTATTGCTGTGGAGTTGTTTGAAGGGTTATGCCTTTGCAGAACCAATCTACTCTTCAGCAATGGAATTGGTTACATGCAATTGACTTGAAGGTGCTTCATGAGTTCCACAATTAGCCAGTGGTCCAAATTCAGGCTTGTCCCATTTGGCTTGTGCATTGTTTTGTTTATCAAGCCGATGGTAGGAGTAACATTTTTTCTATGTCTAGGAGGCATCCCTATATGTATCAGTCTTAGATCACTGACTTGCATGTGCATCCGAATCAGAGAAAGCCTTCTTGCCACGTTAAATTATGCCAGAGTGATTTTTTTTCTCCACTGGCCCGATCAATTAATTTCATGAGGTTTCCTCTGCCCCAAACTCAAAAACGGCAGTACATTGGTTTGCGACAGGACCCAAACTGTGAAAGAGTATTTCCAGTGTTGTTCTCCGTTCTGCTAATCTTTTCCTACTCTCTCCTACTCCACCTCCCTGTGCCCCCTCCGGTTTCCGATCTTTCCAACTCCTTGACCCCTTCCCCTGGAACCATCTTCCCCCTTCACATCCGCTCTTCCCCCTCCTTCCCTTCCTTTCGCTCTTCTCTCAAATCTTACCTTTCTCACTCACCTCCCTAGCACCCTTCGTTTCTTCTCATCCTTGCCCCTCACCTTCATTCCTCACCTTCTACCACTGCTCTTCCCATCCCTTTCTACCTCCTCCTCCCCACCCCCTGCTCTCATATAATCCAACTCTTTCCTCTCCTCTTCCTCATTCACTCTTACATTCCCTCTTCTCCCGCTCCTACCCCCACTAACTCCTTCCTTCCCTTGCTCACCCTGCCCCTTCCTACTCCCTCCTCATCTCTGCAATGTTGTAAATTGTTCTTTAAGCTGTTTTCTTGTTATGATTCAATTACCATCTTATGCTTTTTGTATTTTGCCTGTTCTTATGTAAAGCACTTTGGATTAAAGGGCTATATAACTTCAATAAATACAAATACAAATACAGTCCAGGAGAGAATTAAGGCTATCCACTTCGCCTGTTGAGACACACAACCTCCGGGATCCTCTTCAATCTGGCCTCAGACCTCTGCACTCTAATAATTCAGCTCTCCTCAATATTAGCAACTACATCCCTTCCACTCGTCATGCTAACTGTTCATCTATTCTTTTTCTTCTCGACCTCTATGCTGCTTTTGACACCATCAACCCATCTGACCTTCTTTCACCACTATCTCTCAGAGGCATCAGGGACAAGGTCCTCATTTGGTTTGCGCTCACACCAACTGAATAGATACAAAAGTTCCTCAAGTTACATAACATTTGTTAGTTTAATTTGATTTTCAAAGTGAAGAACAGCCGACACGTGTTTCGACCTTTGGTCGTTATCAAGGCCTCTCAATATCAATAGGTTATATCTTCTATCCCTGTGTTGTGGATCCTGAAAATGTATGTTCCTAACATGTCATGGTCTTAACATTCCAAATTTATATCCAAAAATGGCTTCCACCTATACATGGGCTGGATCCCAGAACCTCAATATATTGTTTAATATATATTATCTTATGCCCTACTGTCAAAAATGTCTAACTTTCTCTCTGCCATCAAATACTAGATGGCATCTCACTCACTCTACTCCACTAAGACTGAATTTCTCTACTTCCCATCCAAACAGGTTATCGCTTCCTCTCCCCCTCTTGTCACCTGACTACCTTACCTACTCTGTTTCTGCTCGCAATCTTGATGTCGTCTTTGACCCATCTCACACCTTCTCTATCTTCATCTACAAATATGCCACTGTGGCCAGACTTAATCCCCTCAACATAGGAAAAATAAGACATCTTCTTCCCTTCAACACTGCTAAACACCTAATCTCCTCTTTAGTACTCTTTTGATCTATCTGAGTACTGTGCCATTCTCCTATATGGCCTTTCCAACTATGCTTTTTCACCTCACAACAAAGTCCACAACTTTGCTGTCTGTACACTCGTCAACCTTCCTTGCTTCACCTCCACCTCCCCAGCCAGTCATCAGTTAGGCTGGTTATCTATGAGGTCGAGGGCAAGGTATTAACTCATTCTCATCTTCAAAACTAAACACAGACTTGCCGCACCCTACCTATCGGCCAATCTCACTCCCTACTCTCCCCTTCGCTCCCTACGATCATCATCGGCTCACTTCCTTGCCACCTCTCGTGCCCCTTGAACTCCTTCGTGTTTCTGCTCTCTTCCTCTCCTCGCTCTCTTACTCTGGAATCGTCTTCCTCTCTGCACTACTCCCCCACTTTCTCTATTTAAATCCAACCTCCTAGCTCTCCCCCTTTCTGAAGAACGACTTGCATAATATTGTATACCACCATATCTCCCTGTTCTCTTCTCCCCCTACATCTCTCAACAACCCAACTGCACTTATCCCTCACCCCTTGATCCTAAAACATAGCACTTCTTCCACTATCCCGTTCCTATATCATGCTCTACTGTCCTTATCCCTGGTTTATGTTTTTACCTCCCCTGGATCACCTCGTCTTATATCTACATCCTCTAACCCATTGTTAAGCACACTGGTCCTCGGCTATGCAAATCAATGTTAAAAGGTTTTATAAGCATTGCTGTTCCAAAAATCCATGGTGTTCCCTGTAATTTCCTTTAAACAAACAAATAAATAAATAAACAAATAAAGCTACAAAGAGCCAATTCACAATCTATGGTATCCTTTGGACAAAGGGTCCCACATTCGTGTTTTGTAGCTGTAGGCAACTTTTCCAACTATAAAATCATTTGTCTTTTCTTTTCAGAGCAGGCTGAGGGTTGATTTTGACAGACAATGGAATATATTTTTTTGTACGAAAAATGGGGGCAGATCCCTGCACGTCTGAAGACTGGAGCAGGATCTTGAGCAATGGTGCATTGCCAACTGCATTGTCCCTGTAACTTCTCATCTAGCAGGCAACCTTAATGTATTAGCAGACATTCACAGCAAATGGACTCAAGCTCTTCATCGCTGGGAACTTTTATCCAGCATGCTGGAACAGATCTCCAATCTGTGGGGAAGCAAATGGTCGACCTTTTTGCATCGTAGAATACCCACGAATGCACTCCTTACACCTTTTTGGAGTGCTCAAGTGGCCAACTCTGCATGATGCCTTTCTTCTGCTTTGAAGAGGTCAGACTCTTTATGTGTTTCCACCTCACCTTCTGTTTGGCATGATACTTCACTGGCTGATATGCCACATGTGTGGTCACCTGATCTAAATTCCGGATCATTGGACTGACAGGATTTGGTATTCAGATCAGTTGGAGCTGGCTTGTCTACCTGCATAGGCTTTCCAGTGAAAGACAGTCTTCTCTTTCAACAGAGGGCTTGATCATTGACATATGCTACCAATGCAGCAAAGTTCCTGAGGACATAATTTTGCGGGGTTTGGGATTTTCCGCAATGTGACATCTTTCCTGCCTAATTGTGGGGTTCGGAGGCCAAATTGTTTCAGGTGCTGTGCTCCACAGTGTGATGCTGATCTCTGGGCAGGGTGGGGATGATCCTCTGGCTACCTCCATCATGCAGCATATGGGTGACAGAGGCTCGTCACATGGTTACACCAGGGGGTACTGTTCTTTTAGGGACTGGCCAAAGTGTGGCAGACAGAACAGTAACGAGAAAACCATTGGCTTGCCGCCCCTTTAAGGGATTCTGATTTCTGTATCTCTTGGCGTGCTATTGAAAACCATGGCTGTAAAAGTAACATGCTGAGTCGATAAGCAAGTTAGTCGCACCGTTTTAGCAAAGCACTCATACATTTTCCACTTAAAGCAATCTTGGGTTAGGAAGCTTTGCATGTTAAAGCTTGCTGCAGCGATCTGATCTGACCTGATCGGTTTGAATACTAACAGCGTGATTCTTTCTTCCCATTGATGGTAATGAAACAAGTGCCATTGGGTTGGGTGCCAAACAGCTCAATATAACATTGCTAACCACACATCTCTGAATTATGTCCTGAGGAGTGTAATGAGTGCTACATATGATGCAGCACCACAGATATGATATGGTCTTTCTCAGGATTGTGGGAGAGATTTTGAGTGTCCTCTCTAATGCTGTACAGGAGGAGCTAAAATATTAGCTGGTTTCGCACAAAAGTCTCTGGGATGAAATGAAAGCTTTGGGATGGCAACAAAAAGTGTTCCTTGTTCTTTCAGTTGAGGTTCGCTAATTTGTGTCTTTGCCTTCAGACTTCATCTGGTCTCGGGTCCCTGAGTGTGCTTACATATTAGTCCTGGACTGTGTTTAGAGCTGTGCTAGGTGATGTGGAAATAGGCCCCCCAGAGTTATCACCAAAGGACTGGCCAGTTCATCTTCTCTAGCTACACCGTGAGGGAGCCTCCTTCCCCTCCCTGTTCTGAGGTACTGACACTAGTACCCAACACCCTGTGCTCATCTACCTGCTTGCAAGATGCAACAGTCTTGTGCTAAGGGGGATGTTTCCTGTACCTCCTAATCCCACCATTCCTTTCTCCTTTTCACCTCCCTCTCTCTCTCTGCCACTTGCTTGCACATGCACCCAATATCGTGTCATACCGCCTTGGTTCAGGTTGCTATTCCCTCTCTCGCTGCTTCTTTGTTGTTCTCCTTCTTCAATCCCCTCCTGTCATCTTTAACCACCCCCCATCTGTAGTTCCTTCTCACCCACTCTCCTCTTTCTTCTCTCCACTTTCTGGGCACTCCTCTGCACCACCTCAGTGCTCTGGCATGCTCTCGTCTCACCACTATTTACAGGATCGCCCTTTTCATGCTTAGAGTTTGCCTCTTGCACCACTACCATATCGATCTCCTTAGACCTGCAATGTCCTTTCCTTTAACCTCCTTCACCTCTCCCCTCAAAGTATCACCGCCAACCTCCTATTCGCTCCTCCTGATGTTCTTTCTCACTACTCATTTCAATCTCTTGCTCTCCTTTGCTGATCTTCTGTCTCTTCTCTCTCATCACTCTTTTCACCCTCCCATCTCCTTTTCTGGTCATCCTCTTCTTTTCCTTACCAGTCCTATCATCTTCCCCCTCTTCTTGACTGGTCTTCCAAATCTCCTCCTCACCATTCCTTTCACCCTCATCCTCACTTTTACTGATCTCGTGCCTTGAAACCTCCTTTTTCTTCCTCACCCCAAACCTCCTATCCAGTCTTGTACCTTCTGCTTCAGTTACTTCTTTTTTCTTCAATTTCCTTCAATGGCCCATCTCTACCTCCAAACTCTCATTCTGCAGCTCTGAAACTCACTCTCACTGCTGTGCTTATATAGTGCTGGGCATGCGTGATTATACCCTGATTTACTGGAGGCATCATGTGATAGCTCTGGGAATGCTTAGTACCAGCACTTCTTTGTAGTTCTGGTCTCTGGGGCAAGGTATTTAAATATAGCAGCTGCCCTTTGGCACCAATTTTGGAACATGCTCTCTGCTGGCTAGGTGGCAGCTGCTGCTTTCTAATCTTGTTTGATGCTGAAAGGCTCGTTCTCCCTGTAGTTCGTTTTGGCTCTCTCCTGTCTTTAGCATGTTTGTCTGCATGTTGGGTACTCATTTGGAGAGATCGAGGGAAGCTGTAAAGCCGTTTCCTGTCCATTGTTCTTAAGGAGGAGTGCAAGTTCTCCACAACTGACCTGTGGGTGGGGTGTGGTGGGAGGTTTGTGGAAAGCACCTCTGTGGGGTGCTATTTCTTCTCTGCAGTCTTCCAGCCTTCGATTCTGTATTCCAGTAGTATGATCTGGGTTTTCCTTCCGGAGAAGAGAAGGATTATGGGAGACAGTCCTCTCCCCATGTGTTTGCCAACTGGGTTGGGTTAAAATTACTTGGGCGTGGGACATCCCGTCTAGCTTTTAGGGACCTGAACTAGAGTTCTCCGTAGTCCTTCTTTTCCCAGATTCGTGGTTGACCCTCTGAGATCCATTCTGTGTTTTCCCTCTGACAAAGGTCGGAATTCTGGGAGTTGAAGTACTCGTTTTTGCAAGTGGGGATTCTTACCACAGGTGGGCTATTGTGGCATTGGGATACAATTCTCTGGGCTATAGTGGTCCTTGGGGATCTCTGTTAAGGATTTCAATCAGGCAATACGCGGTGGTCTCAGCCTAGTATCCAGTGCGCAAATGAAATACTTATTTTATTGTGTCTACAGGTTCAATATTCTGAGTGATATACCACTCATATCATACCCCTTCTCAAAATAGCCCCACGTCACAATAGACCACGAATCAGGCTGGCTGGTAAAGGTAACATTTATTTATTTAAAATTCAACTCAAACATATGTTTTAATATATAGGGCAGCAATCACCAATGTGGCGACAATATAAATAAGAAAGTAGGCAATGAAGTTGAATTCACTTGTTAGCAACACAGAATATAAAACACATAGAAAAGAACAGTTTTGGCTTGTTTGAAAGATACCACTTGAGTTAAAATTTCCCCCTGCAAAATTCTCAACGCACAACTAAGCAATTCTACACAGATGTAAGTAAGCAGCAGGCATTCAGGAGTAAAGATCAGTCCCAGAATTTAGAGATACCCTTCCCTCCCCAAACAAGAGAGAAAAACGGTTTGGAAATCTTACACTTTTAAAATGACATTCGTAAATGGCTGCGTGAAACAATGAAAAGGGGGCAAAAATCCTTAAACCAATATAAATTCCTATGGGAGCAACAATGAAAAGATGCTAACAATCCTAAGCTATAGTATGGGTAACAGTATACACTTTGAATCTTAATGGCAGTTTGGAAATAATCGAAATTGAAAATCACACGTGTAAAACTTTGCAGAATTGCGAATTCCCGCCTAAATTTCACTAAACGGTTTTTAAGAAAAACACATGAAATACATGGGATGCAGTTTTTGTGTTGGGATGTAGCTACAGGTCTTATGTTTAAGTCAGAGTGAAATGAAGTCTCTAGCTATTAAATTGAGGGAGTTATGCAAGGTTGAATGAGAGGTGTTTTTAGAAAAATAGAACAGAGAAAAACAGAAAATCGGTTTTAAATGACAGGTTACTTTTACTTAAACTAGATTTAATGGCTAAGAAAAAGAGAATGCCACCTGTGAATCTCCACAGTTACACGGCCGCTTGTAACCCTTCACGTGGCGGATACTCTGTTTTCTTTATGGGAATTACTTTATTTAATCAAAATCACTAATGGCTTATGGTCTAGTAAAACAAAAATGAGGATAACACTAGGAATCACAGACAGGGTTGCACAAATGGTTCTGACAATATTATAGGTTCTTAAGGTAAAGACAGAATAGTTTAGAGATGGGGTAGGACACGGTAAGGCAACATATGCTATGATTTACTATGATTCCTATTTATACTTACAGTCCACTTTATTTTACGATTTTGGACCGTCAAGGGTTCTGGTCATCCCACGGGTCGGGTCTAACAATGGACAGCAGGGCACATTGGCAGAATTGGATCCGTGGGGTGGTTCTGGTCACCTGGACTGGCACCTCGGACTGGATTGGATTGGCCCTTCTGGTTGCTGGACACTGGAATCAGTGGGATGGCGAGTTTAGTGGCAGAAAGCCAAACTGGATGAAATTGCTTCCCTTACGTTTTGGGATGGTTTCAGGGTTTGGGCCTAGCTGAAAAGGAGTTCAGCAATGCTGAGGCCTTGGCTTTGCAAAGAAATCTGGAATCCGGAACAAGATGGGGAATTCAGGAACAGAGCGGCATGCAGAAAATCCGGATGGAGTCAGGAATCAGTGTGTGTGTGCTTCCCTTATTTATCATGCCAAATGACATCACTAAAGTTTATGTTAGGGGCAGACTTACAACCCACACCCACAATGCTGTGATTGGTCAAAGGCACAGTTTCTGCCTTGCTTTTTGCTGGTTGGATGACAGAAAGGGATGTCATGGTTTATGAGATAATCTGGAAACCTCCCATAACTATTGGGACCAAAATCTAACTTTTCCACAAATATATATTTATGTAATTTATGTAATTATGCCCTCTAAGAAAATCAGACACATAAATTACATATTTCGTGGGTCACGTTCCAATCCAGCTCCCAAGTCGGTGGGACCTGGTTCAGTCTTTCTGTTGAATATTGGCAATTTTAACTATGAAAAGTTTTCCCTAACATTTCCCAATTCTGTACACATATGCGCAATTACCCCTAGAACAAGTGTACACAACAATAGGTTTGCAACATTAATAGTTTCTGTGCAATTGGTCATTCTTTGTAACTTCTGTTCCTTACTGTTACGCTCACCTGGTCTCTGCGGGGGTGTTGGGGCACGGTTGGAGTTCTCCCTGGACCTGGCTCCCGTGGATCAGCTCTCTTTCCCAGTCACTGCATTATCGAGAAGATGGGAGATGGTAAAAATGGCGTGGTGACGTCGGGATTCTCCTCAACCCTTTCGTGCCAGAAGGTTGTAAGCAAGAGTTTGCCCATGCAGGCTCACCTGTTTTGATTGAATGATGAGCTCTCTGTCCTGCTTTCTTCCAGCAGGGGTGCTGTAGATGGACCTAGTTGCGTCACTGGTCCTTGGCGTGAAGGTCCAGACCAGCTGCGACCTTTCCGTCTTGAAGGTACGTTTTTGTGACTGTGTATTGTTCGTATTGATTGTGTTAATCTTCCTCCATGATTATTGTCCATAACCCTATGTTGTTCTTGCTCTCTTACTTAGGTATGAAGATGACCCAGGAACATGTGATGACAAAGTCTACTCCTGAGGAGCTACCAGAGGTAAGTGGCCGCTACCTGAAGCTCGCTGCTTAGAGTATGAAAGTCTATGCAAGTGCTAACCTTGTCTTTCCTTTCCCTTTGCAGGTGCAGCTGATCAGTGCTTGATGGGCGATTTCCAACTCGTACAGGCGGCCGGAGATGCAGATCCTCGAGGATGATGCGTCAGAAGAAGATCCTGTGGTGATGGAAGTTCCCGACTGGTAAAGATGCCGGGCGGCACCAGCGATGGGACTGCAGATCCAGGTAAGAGATGCACGTGGCTGCAGAAGGGGAAGCGTTAGCAGCGCTTCCAGCGATGGGGCGGCTGACACAGGTAAGATACGCGCGTAGCCGCAGAAGTGGAGTGGTGGTGTGGCTGACCTCAAGGTAAGATGCTGGCATAGCTGCAAAAGTGAAGCGATGGCAGTGCTTCCAGCGATGATGCGGCTGACTCAGGTAAGATGCGCGCACAACTGCAGAAGTGAAGCGGTGGTGTTGCTGACTTCAAGGAACGATGCTGGACGGTTCCAGAGACTGAGGATACATGTGCTGAAACAGGTAAGGTCTTCTGAATGGCAGTAAGTGTTACGCTGCACTAGCAGACGAACGCAAAGCGCCACCATGCGGGTGGGGCCAATTTATATAGCCTGGCCCCAGCCATTCCCTTTAGGCCCTGCCCTGAGGCCCCACCTTGCCACTCCTCCTGCCTTCTGCACGTGCCTTCCATGCATTGCTAGGGCCCCGCCCTGCCCAGATGCACGTGCCTTCAACAGACTGTGTGCCAAGCACACTTTATTATGAGCTTGGTGCCAAAGGCGCCAAGACTGGGTCCATTGGGACCCTGTAGGATGTGAAGTGACTGGCCAATGACTAGTGGCCATGACACTTAAGCAGTAAGAAATTCTACCAAGTTTTCAAATGACTAGCATAAATTCAGATTTTCATGTATGCATTTTTCATATCTTTTCTCATTCTGGCTGCCAAGTTAAATGTCTTGAAGTTCAGTGGCAAAATAAGCATTTTAAACCCAAAAGTCACATGTCTGTTTGTTTTTCTTTCTTCCCAATTGAGAGCAAATGGCAAATCCTTTGAAGTTGAATAAGGGGCCTCTCCCTGGAGAGTAGAGCTTCCTGCCCCTCCCCTGGAAGGGTGAGTGTCCAAACCTGCCATTGTCTTCGCCTGGGGCCCAGATGAATGTCTAATGAAGTTCCTTTGTCATGAGTATGCAAGGCCTCCCAGCAGCAATTACCCTTTCCTGCCAGCAGTGGAGGTGTCAACTTTTCTTAGGCTAAGAACTGTCAGTTGGTTTAGCTCTAAGTTTCAACTTTTTAAATCTTTCATTTAAACATATAAAATGAAACAGTTTATAGGTGGATTTTTAACATTAGCAGACCTTTGACATTCTTAAAGAATTAAACCTTCACACAAGAATATACTTGCAACAGGCGATTTTGCCTTACATTCATGAGAAAGCCCATTAAACTTATGTCTTTAAATCAGATTTACACCGGCAGCAAATACATATTTTAGTCAGCATTAGTTATTCCCTTGAGTGCTGGAGTTGTTTGCAGCCTGGATACATGTATCATGCCTTTGTTTAGAGTTTCTCTCTGCACAGCTGATTCTAATACTTGTTGCAAAGTTTCCCTGGTTTGCTTTTACAAAGGTACTGTTGCCAGGAGCTGTCACTCAATGAGGCCCGGTTCCTCTGAGCCACTCTGGATGATCCTGGGCATTGCAAGGCCCTTTTAATCTCAATGATTCAGTAGAAGTGAATGGATCTAGTGCCAAAACAGCACTTTGAGGTTGAAAAGCTAACATTTTAAAAGGCATTTTCGGTTTTCAGCACAATTATGCTGTTTCATTCACTTTTGCTCCATGGTGACTGTGGCAGAACCCACTGGCATGTTCCTGCAGTGAGGACTCTTGTTTTACCCCACCTGAAATGGGGATGGCAGGGTGTGCAGCCTTTTTCTGGTTATTACAAAATGCAGTTTTAAGATTTGGCATGCACAGGAATCAGTGAATACATTTTGGGCTGTTTCCTTCCCATTTTCAGTACATTGATGCAGGGAGGCACATTGGAATGGGTCAAAATATCCCACATCTGGGAATGGCATACCCAGGTTGATGTGACAATGACCTGAGGTTACTTTGTCACAAGTGTCAGCCTATTGCTATTTGGTCCACATGGCTATAGCAATTATGTTATGGCATGGTGAAGAGGATTTTATAGCACATAGTGTTGTAATGCTAACTCCTTTACTTATGATCAATGCCTACATCATTTATCTCCAGTGTAAAAAGTTAACATGGTTCATCATTGTACATAGTTATTGTTCTTAGAATGAAGAATGTAAACCTCAAGCCAGTATGGAATTGTTATGACTTGAGATGAGTGAGTTCCAGATGCAGTTGAGAAGTTCATCCAGAGAGGTGGTAGCTGCAGTCTTGAGCAGTGCAGCAGTGAACACTGGTTTGCTGTCACCGAGGTGCAGTGTGTATGTGGCCTGTCATCACCAAGGAGTGGTGTGTGAACAGGCATACAACCATGCTAGTGGTGCATCAATTTAATGCTATGGAGAGCGTCTAATTGTCAACGGAGCCAAGGATTTACAGGACATTCACAGAGGTGAGTAGAATTGGGAGGAGGTGTAAGTGAGTTCCCAGCACAAGCCTGGTGGCATTCAAGGCAGTGCGAGTGAGGCCCCAACGCAAACTGTGCAGCTTTAACGGTAGCGCAAGCCAGAGCGCCGGCATTGACAAAACAGTGGAGTTGCATATGAAAATCAAGCAGATGAGCTGCGTGTGTGTGAGCGCACGTCCACGGTTGGTGAGAAGACGAAGATGCGCAGGATCACCTACACATTAGCTGTTCATAGGAATAACATCACTGTGTGTGGAAGGATCATTGCATAGGCACGTTGCCAAGGGAACACATCAGATGCCGACAGAAGCACTAGAAGAAAGGCCCTCTTTGCGTTGGTTTACGTGCAGCCATTTTGGTAACAGTCGGTTACTAGACAACCTAGTAAACAATAACGTTAGCAGAGCGGCCGCAGTCAGAGCACTCGCAATCATTAATTGAAACTGTGGATTGGTTCTTCCTCATCACAGTATCTCAGTGTACTCTTATGGATGTGTTGTTTATTGTGAAATTGAGAAAGAAATCTTCACTTTTCTTCACTAGAATAATGTATTAAGCATCTTCTTCTCAGCATAACACATAGCTGCTTGGGGTTTATTCTGCAACAGAGTTTAGAGATTAATTTTGTGAGCAAGGCTGTTCACATTTCCTGATTTTTTAAATATATATATATATATATATATACATATATATATATATATATCATTTTTTCTTTCTCTTTCACTGTTTTGATTGCACTGCCATGGCTAATATCCCAGTGCCAGCACTGCCTCTGTCCGAGCCTGGAGAGCCATTAATAAGATGAATAGATTGTAAAAAGGATTTTCTGAGTTTGTGTTGGCAGTGTATGGTACACACTATGCAGTAGAAAGGAAGGACACCTTGTTATATCACTGCCTTGGCCATGTAGGGCAGGAAGTATTCAAAAGACTTCCAGAACCTATACAACCTTCGGAAGTAGCTACATGTAACAGTGTTGATATTAGTAGCGCCAAATTAGACAAGCACTATGAAGTAAGAGAAAATAAGATCATAGCTAGATATCCTTTTGGCACAAGGGAACAGAAGGGTGGTAAAACCATAGAATACTTTGTCACTGCTTTCAGGGGCCTAGCTTTCAAGTGTCACTTTGGGCACTGTCATGACAAACACATACGTGATCAGCTGATGATCAAATGTTCAGACAACAGGATTAGGGAGGAACATATAGCAGCTCAACATTGATGACGACAAGATGTGAGAGTAGAAGGCTGCTGCAGGAGTCAGTGTGGTTTTGAATGCGAAGAGTCAGGTTCAAGGTAGCTGGAAGAGTAGTGATAGGAGCAATGATGGCCGGAAGACCGAGAACTATGAAAGCTAAAAAGGGAACTAGGATCCGAGAAGAAAAATGGGAAAAACATCTGAACGCTCAGTAGGGTCACAGTAGAAGACATGCTACAGATATCGGAGTTCTCAACATTTTGCCAATTCCAAGGAGTCTATGACAGTATATGTGGAGTGTCGTCTGTGTGGTCTCACAGGGCATTTTGAGAAGTGTTGCAGATTGTCTAATAAACCTGGGAGTGTTCAAGAGAATGAGTGTGAGGATGAGAATTCAAATTCAGAATTCTATGGTGGAGTGAGAGTAATTCAGGTAGTTAATCCAGTAATGGGCACAATGATGTTGAAGTTTTAATGTTAATAGACAGTGTTGCTGACTATAATTTGATTGGGAGGAACACGTTGGCATCTAAGTACAAATGTTGTACTCCATAAGAAGCAGTTGTCAAAGCAAATGCATATGGGGAAAATCTCATTCATATAATAGGGGAGCGTATGCTTAACTGAGGTTTCAAGGGAGGAGTGCCAGGAGCAAGGTATTTGTTAACAGTGTTGGTGGAGATTTACTTTCCTGGAGTAGTCAAGCAGCATTGAGAAGTAAGCTTGATCCCAATGGTGAACGGCTTGTGTATACGTCTGTAGTGGATGTGGCTGTGTCAAAAAACAAAAGGAGTGAGATTTTTGAGAGTGAAGCGAAGGGCTCTGTAGTAAATGAGGACATTTCATCATGGGTTCTACAAATATTTCCCAACAAAAGTGGGTGTCTGAAACAATTTATACACAAAATAAAGTTGAAAGGTGATGCTATACCTGTTGTGGCTAAAGTGAGGACAGTGCCTCTAGCACTCAGGAAGGAGGTTGAAGTGGAGCTAAGACGAATGGTGACAGATGGAGTGAGCGAGCTGGTAGAGGCATCAGAATGGGTAAGCCCCATTGTGGTAGCAAGGAAGGCTGTGAGATTGTGTATTGATTTGATGGGTTTGAACAAGAATGTGATTGCTGAAAGATTTCCCTGGCCCAAAATAAATAAATTAATTTCAGATTTATCAGGAGCTAAAGTATTTTCGCTTGAAATCAGCCTACCATCAAATACAACTACACCCCGAGTTACTAGATTTAACTGCATTTATTACGCATGTGGGGATGTTTAGGTGCGTGCGCATGCTTTTTGGGTTCGTCTCTGCGGCAAGTTTTTTCCAAAGAGTTATGCACACCTTGTATCTGGGGTCACCTCGTAAAACTCACCAGAAAATGACAAAAGTAGTCAAAAAAGGAGTGTACGCGGGTGCAATAAGTAATGCAGTTTTATTCAGGGTAACAGACGCCTCTGGGACAGCAAATTCCAACAGATAGCATAACAGAACTGCATGAAAATGCGCTGTCAAAGAAACACACCTAAGGTTAGAACTTTTATACAATGCAAGTAATTTGTATTCTTAATCGTGCTACATGAAAAAATCTCCCCACACAAATCCGATTGGACTTTGCACTTTGAACCCTTATAGAAAAACATACTTTGCGATCAATAATTGGGTCCACGAACCTTCCCACACTGCCCTCATTTACACCCTGTGATGTCACAATCCACCCCCAATTCCCACAGC
The DNA here is from genome assembly GCF_040938575.1 of Ambystoma mexicanum. NCBI lineage: Eukaryota > Metazoa > Chordata > Amphibia > Caudata > Ambystomatidae > Ambystoma > Ambystoma mexicanum. Next base: position 600,939,724 of record NC_090924.1, read on the forward strand.
ACAAAGTTAAGTCATTGAAACATTTGACACGACCAGCAGAACTTTATTGAACTGTCTTGGTTGCCTCATCCTGATCCTCATCAGATTTGCCTTTCACCATGACACCATCAGAGACTTGAACCACAGACATACTACTATACAAATGTTGCATATCGAGGAAACTCTAACCCGTTCCCCTGGGAAAATGTCTTACAGGGAAATTTTAAACGGCTGTGTCTCTTTTTGGCTGCATTAGGAAATAGTATTTCATAAATAATTTTGAATTCTAAAGTGGTCATGTATCACTTATTTGTTGGTGAAACCTGTGAGCTCTAATCTGCGACATCCAAAAAATAATAGCCACTGTGTACTTCGCTGGCCTGGGATTGCAGACTCTGCCCTAAATCACCAGCCACGGTGGCCTTTGCCACGCACTAAATGGTAACACATGTTTAAAGTAAAAGCAAGCTTTTAAGGCCCATTTACCGTATTTTGTTCTACCACTAAATTTAACTATACTTACCTGTGCTCCTATATGTACGGATTCATTTTTATTAACGATTTTATGTCTGTGAGAGAGGCATGGAATCACAAGTAGACACTGACACAAGAGCTGCAAGTTTCAAAACCTTTATTGATGGTTTAAAAGGGGTTGGAACACTCCTATCTTGCCCTATAACTAAGATGGGAGTATTGCCAACTATCCAACAAAAAGAAAATACAGTCCTAGTCAGTCCTTAGTCAAAATAATATGGCCTATACTAATACACCTAATAGCTGCCTTCTTTCTAATACAATAAATGTGTAACGGGAACGTGTAATGCAAAAAGGAGCAATCAGTGTTCAAAAGAAATGTCAGTATGGCTGAGTAAACTCCCTTCCCCACGTTTTGTAGAACGGGGTAAGGTAGCACACTTGGACCTTGTGACACACTCTGGCTTCGGACACAAGAATTCAGTTTGTTTCCTGGACCAGGGCCCACTTGGCCTTCCACGACAAGTCACTAATTTATCCATTGGACCTCTCGGCTTTCTCTCACTCCAGCCCAGGTCACCTTTTAGCTTGTAATACAGTTCAACAAAAGTTTGTTTCCTTCTGGTTACCACAATTCAGTACAGGTTTCCCTCCACTGGGCTCAAACCTCTCAATCACAATTTGTGGGGTTCCCTTCCCCAAGCTTCAATAACAACTTCATAGTAGGCTTCCTTTTGTCTGGCTCAAGCCTCTTTTCGCTTTCCTTCTGCTGTCGAATAGACTTTCGAAAATCGGAGGTTCTTGCTCTTACCTTCCACCTTCTTTCCTCAAACCTCACTTTTTCTCTCCTACACCAAGGCCCCTTGGTAAATGTAGTTTCGAGCCAGGTACTTATTTCAAAGTTCAAAGATATATCTCACATCCAGGTTTCCCTCTGCTGGGATGAAACCTAACAACAATCAAATCTTGCATCTCAGTTTCTTTCTCTTGCCGCTGCTTCTATGGCATCAGACATTTCACAGAGACTTTCGATTGGGCAATCTTCTTTCGCTGGTCCAATCTATTACTTTGTATCTTTAATTTACAGTTCTTTACAATGCTTTGCTGTCCCTCACGTTTTATCAGAACATGTGCAACCTTCATTTGTTGGATACTGTTGCCATCAAGTTTCATTTGACACAGACCAGACTTTCATTGCTTTCATCAGCTCACTTGCTGTGTTAATTCATTTTCGTCCTTCGTGGCTTTGATCCTGATGTCAAGGCTGATACGATAACTGCTGCTGCACCTCCCCAACTCTGCCGTTCACCAAGGAGGGTGGCTGGTATCCTTGGAACACAAAATATGTTTGTCTCTTCTCTCTGGCTGGCCTTCCTTGCACAACCTTCAAGGCCCTTCAGAGGTAACCATCTCTCGCCGGGGTGTCCAAGGTTTTTCTGTACCTCGGTTCTGACCCTCAGCCTGTCGCTCTGCTCTGCCTAGTTTGCCGTTGCCCTGGAAGAACTGCTCCTTCTCCTGCATCGCCTTGCCCCGAGTGTGTCTCAGTGTTTCACCTTTTAACCATGTGGGGAGAGCTAATAGGTACCAGGTGTATGCAATTAAGATCAAGTGTCTGACCCTGCCTGAGCTTATTAGTGGGACATGTCCAAGGTATTGCATGGATGGTACTCCTTTTAGCCTTAGACGACCTCTTCCTCGGCTCAGTTTTTGTGTAGGAAAGGGGGGATCTGGGAAGTTGAAATATCCTATAAAAGAGGCTCGGACAGGGGTATTTGGTAAGAGGGGATACCATGTCTCTCCACCAGGCGTTCCTCCCCCAATCCCTGAGGACCCCTCACCCAGGTGATCCTCCCGCACTTGTCCACCCCCAGGGTCTGGATCCAAAGGCGATGGGCGTGCCCTGGCCACCTGAGTAAGGGATCACCAGAGTTTAGGCAGTGAAACACTCTCTGGTTTTTCATATTTCACAGATATCAGCAAGAGCTCCCTCCCCTTTTACAGTGCTACTCTCTCAGCTGATACGTGCGTTCCGTTATACCACGTTGAGCTTGCATATTTATTACATTACCCTTTTGGGTAATCTTGCATGGGTCAAATGCTATCAAGACAACATCCGGATCTGGGGAAGTGATGTCAAGGAAAATTATCAGACTTTGTGTGGTTTTGGAGAGATTGGTTGAGTCTGGTTTGTGTCTCACACTTGAGGTGTCATTTTCGACAAAGTGAAGTTGAATATCTTGGATACAACTTGTCAGGGGTAGGTATCAAGCCAAAAGTCAGTGCGATTAAGGCTATTGCAGAGACGCCGGAACCAAAAGGTAAGCTGGAAGTGGCGTCTTTTCTTGGTTTAGTTGAATACTATGCCAAGTTTGTGAAATGGTTGGCTAGTCGCATGCATTCGCTTAGAAAGCTCACAAGGAAAGGAGTAAAATTTGAATGGTCCTCGGAGTGCATGGAGGAGTTTCAGTCTATGAAGGACCACTTGACAGGAGCCCCTGTGTTAAGTGGTTTCAGAAGTTATTTCAGAACTGTTGTCTACAAATATGCCAATGAGTTAGGTCTATGGGCGGTTCTGATGCAGCAGGATTACATAGGGGGAGAGAGCAGAGTTGGTGTTGCGTCTAGGATGCTTAAGGATGTAGAAAAGAGGTATTTGTTATTCAAGCAAGAAGCATTGACAGTTCTTTGGGCAGTCATGAAGTTTAAAGTCTATCTTTTTGGCAGGTCATTTGTCTTGAGGACTGATCACAAACCCTTAGTGAACATTTTCAACAAGGGTGGCTTGGATGGAGTTTTCTGGCATATTGTGAAGTGGGTGATCAGAGTGACGGGTTTGAACTTCTTAGTAGGACATGTAGAAGGGACTCTGATGGCATTGAGGAGTTTGAAGGTGGGAATAAAGATATTTTTGCTGTTGAAGAATGTTTGGATGAAATTAAGTGGTCTGAAGCGTGTGAAAATGATAAAGCATATCAGCTGCCTTATCAAAGACTAGTGGTGTAGTGATTCTTTTGAGTTGGGAGGAGACGGTAGCTGTGCCATAAAGAGATTCAGATGCATCAAGGACAAGTTGAGTATGCGTGGATAACTAGTTTGTACAGGGGAACAACTATTAGTTCCGTAAGACAAGAAAGAAGTCGTGATGGACTTAGGTTATAAGAACCCCATGGGTATATCACGGACCAAATCAGTTATAAGAGCAGATTATTGTTGGCCGCAAATGGATGTGGATATTGACCGTATTCTGAATTGTGGTATCTGCAGAGAGAGTGACAAGTCTTTGAAGGCCAGAATGCCCCCCATGATAGTTTCAGCTGTGCCAAAGGTTCTGTGGGAATTTGTAGCAGTTGACTTGTTAGGACCACTGAACTTGCCAAGAGTAAAAGATAGCTATGTGATAGTAGCTGTAGATTTGTTGTCTAAGTGGCCTGAGGTGGGAGTTTTAAGAGACATTAGTACGACCAATGTGATAGGATTTTTGGAAAGTATATTTTTTTGCGGGTCAGTTTTCCTGCCCAGATCCTCAGTGATAATGGGCCTCAGTTCACATCATCAGAATTTGAGACTTGGCTTCATTTGTTGGGGATAAAACATAAAAAGACATCTTTATACCACCACAAAGCAATAGGTGTGTTGAGAGATTCAGCAGGACAATAATGGATGGAGTGAGGACAGCAGTTGCTAGTGGTGAGAATTGGAAGTATGATTTGCTACAGAGAGTAATTCAACATAGAGTTACTCCACATGGAACGACAGGGGTGACGCCTTTAGAACCTTTTAGAGATGGGAAACCCAGCACTCTTTTGACACCTGCCTGGCTTGGGAAATGCAAGTTATTTAATGTAGATTCTGTGAGAGTGAGAGATCACATATTCAAGTGTGGAGAAGCAGAAAAGGTCAGGTATGACCAGAGGATGGGGTCCTCCTCTACCAGGTTTGTAAGAGGTGATAGAGTGAACATACTGTTGGGAAGGGAGGAAGTGTGATGTGACGTTTTCTGCTGTCAAGGCAGTGGAAAAGGTTTACGGAAATCCTGTGAGCGTATATGGTGGTGATGTGTGGAACAAAGAAAGTGCGACAAGATATAGATAAGGTTGTTTCAAACTAATCTGAGGTGAGGAGGTGTGTTGTGATGTTACTTCCTTGCATCTTGTCAAATGTTCAATAATATTCTTGTTTAGAATCAATCTGAGGAGACAAGGTGTGTTGTAATGCTATCTCATTTCCTTATGATAAATGCCTGTATCATTTATCTCCAATGTAAATAGTTAACGTGGCTCATCATTGTACATAGTTGTTATTGTGGCAATAAGCCCCGAGAAGGCGGGCCAATACGGCCCATGGTAATGCCCCCGGGGCCAATTGCTACAGGTCGGAGCATAGCGAGGACCTTAATGAAGGCCCGGGGGGCATTACCGCAGGCGATATTGGCCCGCCGTCGGAGGGCTTATTGGCATTAGTATTCCGGGGTCTGCAGGCTTGGCAAACTAGTTTTCTCGAGTTTGCAGCTCTGGAAAACTAATGGCTGACGAAATCTTTTCAAGCGGCATTCCTTTTGCCGTTTGAAAAGGTTTTGTCGCAGTACGCGTTAGTTCTAGCAACACTAGAACCCACGTACTGCGTCATTGGTACGGAGGAACAGGGCACCATTTTGGGCCAACTTGCTCCGTACTAATGAATGGGAGAAAAATAAATATAAAAAAGGCCACCTTGGAAAAGGGAGAAGGGCCTGCGCGTGGTCCCTTCTCCCTTTCCAAGGTTGCATTGAAAAAAAAAAAGAGTGTATCCGGCACGGAATGCACATAAGTGTGTCCACGGGATTACACTGTGGTAAGGCTCGGAAACGAGCCAATCCACATGCAGTGTATCCTGTGGATTTGCCGCGCCGGGTACTTAGGTTCTTAGAATGAAGAATGTAATGACCTCACTCCCAGTAAGCCAGCATGAAATTGTTATGACTTGAGAGGAGTGAGTTCCAGATGCAGTTCAGAAGTTCACCCAGAGAGGTGGTAGCCGCAGTATTGCCTTAAAGCTTGTAATAAACTTTTTTATATCTTCACTGGAGTCATCTGCATACTTCAACCAGCACCAGTTCAACCTTACAATACATACTACCACCTTGAAAATGCATCTTGCCGCTATCATAGTCCCCTAATGTAATATCTGTCATTTCTGTGAATTGGATTGCTGCAGTAATTCATGCCCCCCCTAAAGTGCTTTGATTTAAAACTGATTTTTCTGCTATAAATTACAAAATAGAAAGAATCTGTAATTTTGCTTAATGACCTACAACCTACAAGGAAAAGGGCAGTGCCCTGTGAAATTCATATATGCAGTAAATGATGGCAGGGGATGTGTACACATTGTGATTACGTGGTTTTAGGAACTCTGACATTCGCGGTTTCTATCAGACCTGCATTGATAAAATGTATTCACTAAATCTGATTATTTTCTTTAGGCAAAATTGGAAGTAAAAATAAAAAACGGCGTGCTTATCTGATTTGGTTTTTGCTATTCCTCCATGTTACAGGGTTTAAACTGGCTTTCAATTACTTGAAGGGAAAGAAATACCTGGATGCGATAGACGTTTGTCACAAGGTAACTATTGCTGAATGTGTTAAATATCACTGGGTTTTTGATTATGATATGAAAAGTGCATGATTCTGACTATTTCATTTTATCTTTCAGGTTCTTAAGACTTATCCTAATTACCCGAGGATTCGTGAAGAAATTCTAGAAAAGGCTCAATCCGCTCTCAGGCCATAGGAATTAAAGTTTCAGCCAGTCCTAAAGTGTGTGTTGAATTAACTCCTTGTGTTGGTTTTTAGCAATATTCCCTATTGAGTCATCACTACAGGCAAACATGGGTAATATTTAAAACTTACTTGGGCCTTGATTATTGGAGGCTTTACGGCCCTGTTCTTGATTATAAAACTTAATATATATATATATATATAGGGTCCATGAGTTTCTCATATTCAGAGAAGAGAATTACATTCATGCTTTCCAACTTTACCTTCTGGAGCTACAGTGAAATACCCATGTCTGGCACTTTTTGGTATGGTAGGGATATGCAGGCACTTACATTTAATTTGGCGCTTCAGACAAAAAGATTTTGCATTGCATGACTATGAGTGAGTACCTCCTCTGGGAGGTTATTCCTTTAAGAGTACAGACAAGCTAATGCGTTGGAAATTGACCCTCATTTACAAACCATATTTATCTTGCCCTGCTCTTTTCCAAAGAGGTCCTTTGGGAAGAATGTTCGCTCATATGTATGCCTATATAGAACCTGATCAAAATGAGAGCAACAGTTATATTCCAGATTACTTCTGTAACACACACTTCCTTGGCCTTTGCTGTATCTCCTGGAGATGGGATAAGGTGGTGAGTGGTGAAGATCAGATAGCAAAAGGGGGATAATACACAGAGGAAAGCAGCACCTACACCCTCTTAAGATACGTAATTTGCACACAAGTCAAATGCACCAGATTCCCAAATAGAAAGTGAAGAGCAAAATACTCACATTTTCCTTCCAAACTGCAGATTACAAGCGTCACAGGAAGGGGCATTTTGTGAATTGGTTGAATTTACTAATGTGTAAAATATGCATCTCAAGCTTGTGTAGGGGGTGCCTTTCTTTTGTGAACTAGCTCCAAATTCCCTTAGTTGAAATCTGTTTTTTGCACTGCTATCGGGACTAACTTGCCCAGGCCCTTCCCTCTTGGTATCTCAGTGTACCCAACATTGTTCATAGTCTGTGCCTTCAAGCTTATTACACAACCGTTAACATTCCCAAGTGTTGTCTAAGGTCTGAAATCAGTTTCATCACCACTAACTAGCCTAAGTGCATTTCTGAGAAACATTGCAATCCTTTTATGTACGAGAGGCAACATATAGAACGATTCCATGGCATTACAATGAACTTAATTTAACAAATAGAATATTGAATAATTGAAGGGTCCAGACAAAGGAAAGTATTATGTAATGTAGAAGTACATTGTCCTTTAAAACAGAACTAGACTGTATTTTAAAACAAGAGGAGCGGCAGGTTCATGGTACCTGCATTCTCAGATTTCAACCTTGTTAATCTGGCATTACTATAGCTCTTGGCCTAGTCTATGTTTATCAAATTGATGAAATCAAAGGACGTTGAATTACAATGACAGGCTAGAATCAATGTGTCATGTGCTGTGATGCTAGTACAAGGAAAGCATATAGTGCCAAAAATACTTAAAGGGACCAAAGGGAACTAGGTTTTTAATGTAATGTAATATAAGACAATGCCGTACAACTGTTAGAGACGTTATTAGCAAGGCAAATGTTTTTGTGCCAGAAATGTTCATTCTGGAACAAGCTCATCACTGGTCAGTTCATGCTTTTCACTAAGTGTAAAAAGTTCTATTTTTCTACTGTTTTAATAAACATGTCTACTGCTGGAGTCTATTGTGATTGTGTAATTCACGTAGCCGATCTTCGAAATGGTGCATTAAAAAATGTGTCTTCTCAAACCTCTAGAGGTATGCGTGTGTGTTTGTGTGATTTCCTGTATGTGTGTGGGTGTCTCAGGTTTGCACTTGTTAACATGGATACTCTTAAAGCGTTCTGTGCCTTAGATTCAAATAGAAAAAATCGAGCTATATAAATAAAATTTAATTTGAAACACGAATAAACGTGTATTGTACGTAATTTAAATAACCAGTTTGTCTCACAGAATGGCAATACAAATAGCAGGAGAGAGTAAAAAAAACAATCAGAATCCGATACACATTAGCAACATTTCAGGGTTGCGAAAATCTGTAGTTAGAGCTTGATATAAAGGGGCAGTGTATAGATTTCTTCATGTCTCTGCAACTTCCCAGTCGAGCAACGGTCAAGATTCCATCTTAATGAAAAAACTGCATGTTATAGGTTTGCAAGTTCACTTCTACCATGCTCAGTATAGCGCATTACTAGTTGTTTTCCAATTAATCAAATGTCATCGATAAGGCAAAAGATATTGTGCACTAGCAGGGTCGGATTGGGGCATAAAATTGTCTCGGGTATCAATGAAAAAGTGGCCGACAGATTGCAAATGGCAATTCACTCCTTTTGTGACACAGTTTGAGTGGTACCTAAGATTTACATTCTTGGTGAGGGACTGTTTGTGATGACACCTGCTGCAGTACCTACGCGCCCCGTCAAATTAAAAGGGTTTGTCCATGAGAGTTGAGGTGATGTTAAAGATCTTGCGTCGCACCAGGTTTAGCTACTACGGAGACTTAGAGTCCCTCCACTCCGTTTGTGACAATATATAATGGTTGTGTTGAGCTATCCCTTGATAGTGCGCCGAAAAATAATGGAATGGCAAGTAGTGATGATTAATCAATTCCTGTTTATTTTTGTGATGTTAGAGCCTTTGTGGATGACACGTGTTTCGGCAGAGCTGCCTTTATCGAATCCAGGCTATATAGATAGCTCATAAGTCACTGCATAATGCATAAAGGTGCTGAAGTTCACAGGGATGAATCCCACCTGATACAAAGAAGTCCTCCGTATGTACGATTCGATAAAGGCAGCTCTGCCGAAACACGTGTCATCCACAAAGGCTCTAACATCACAAAAATAAACAGGAATTGATTAATCATCACTACTTGCCATTCCATTATTTTTCGGCGCACTATCAAGGGATAGCTCAACACAACCATTATATATTGTACCTAAGATTTATTTTATTGATAAAATGTGATGCAAATTGTTCAATTGAAAGAATATTCATTCAGCAACATTGGTCAAAACTACTAGCCGCATAGTGAAGTAACTCATCAAACTGGCCCATATTGGCCCAAAAAGTGGCCCACTTTGACCCTAAAAACTGTGCCACACTAGCATTTTGCGTTTTTGGTTCGGCATTGCCCTATTTCCCTCTTGCTCTATAGGCCAGTCCGAGCCTCTGCACAAGGCTGCGAGAGAAAACTACCTTTTTTTATTATGTTCATTTATTAAATGGTACTATGCAAGATAACAAACACGCAGATCAGGTACGGGCGGCCACAGGCAAGGGCAACTGAAGTCCCTCAGCCCATCCGCACCATCAGACCAGTCCACCACAAGCCCTGAACCAGCTCATGACCCCAAACGGGACTAGACCACTTGCAGACCCATGGAATGATCCAATCCTGCCTGTTTGTGAGAAACCAGCTTTAGTTTTGACAATGCACTATGTGGATATAGAACAGTTGAACTGCCATATTTGTTAGATGGCCCGGCTACAGGTTGAGGCTGAAAATAAATAAAAAAGATTTAATTCAGTGCCAAAGAAAGTCCTTTCATCTCACTCGTTATTTGAAGGTAATATAATGCAGCAACCAGTCTGACAAGGTATACGGTTTTTTGGTGAGCCATCTGGTGGTCATGGCAGTGGAATACATGTCACACTACACACCAGTCCTTTAAAACAAGTTATTTCTGATGGGATTTAAGGATCAAAATGTAAATATCAGTAATCTTTACATGCTGTGGATTCATTGGCAGGGTCTATCTCATCAGCACTATGAAGACAAGTTGGGTTGTGCTTTTTTCCTCAGACTTATAGAATACGATGGTGGATATGTCCTTTTCAGGATGATACAAGTTTCGGGGACTAAGTCGACCATACTTTACAGGGCAGTGTTCATGAACAACTATTGCACAAAGTTGAGGAAATGATTTAAAATGCATAATAGAAAGGTCTAATTGTGAATGTCTCTGGAGTGTAAAGCATGTGGATAATAAGCATTCATAAATTATTTGTGTGGCTTTAATGCACTGCACAATTTTGGTTCACACAGGGCGTGGCTTGCTGCCAAGAAAGATTGCTGCACTTTCTTGACCCTCCAAGGATCGGTGGCATATGCCCCGCCTCATCGACTGTGTTTAAGGAGTATTCTCCCCCTCATTCTGTGCATAATAGTGGTGAAAACTCCAGAATAGTGGCCTTGAGCAGGATCCCCCTAATTCCCTGTGGTGTCCCATTCAGGATCCACTCACTATGTCTGCGGGTGTCACCCCTGAGATAGTCCCAAATCTGAAGCTGCCCTTTGCTGGTTTTGGACCTTTGCTACAGATGCCTAGGCTGGATTCCCAGGGGAGACTGAATAAGGTAGGCAGTTGTGAAGGGTCAGAAATGTGAGGTGGATCGCATTGTAAGGTTTTCTCAACAGATGGCATTTTGTTATAGTATAAGGTTGGATGAATGCCTCACTCTACCTACACTGATGAGGATTTTCCTGCCTAAAATAAACTAAAGGAAACACTCTAACAAATGATATCTGTCCCTCACACTTATACATATAACAGATTAACAAGGAAATGCATGGCAGTTCAAAACAATAATGATTGAATTCACAATATAACCACAGTCTCTCTTCCTAATCTGGGTGAACAGCTCTTCCCTATGTTTAAACGTGAATCTGCTTCGCAGTTCAAGACAAGACCACAAGGGAATCCTGGTTTGTAACAAAGTTCCAATACAGTTTGATGCAACTTCAACTTGTCAACAGAAAGTTCCAACAGAAAAGATATAAGGCTCGTCTTCTTCCTTAAACAGGTTCTCAGTTCCTCAATAGCAACAATGATTGTCTTGGTCAGGATGATTTGCCACACTGATAACTTAAAGATATACAACTTCGAGGGGATTGGGTCCTCCGACGTATTCCATATCTATGACAGGTAATCACCACAGCTGTGCTGCTTCGGAAACGTTTTTCGGCGTCTGCGTCCTGCGTCGATGACGTCACTGCGCCGTCATCGAGGACCTCCTCCGACGTCCCACGTCATCCGATGTGATAAGTAGGACGCACAACGCCCGTAGCCACAGTTCCGTTTTTTCCGCGAACGTGTTGCTTCGTGAATCTCGGTTAACGCCTCGACTCTTTGGAGTTCTGTTCTTCTCGGTTCTTCGAACCTGTTTGTTTTTGTGAGAAAATCCTTTGTGTGAAGATGTCTTCTACTTCGTCTTCGACCCCGCGTCCGGGCTTCAAGAAGTGTGGGGAGTGTGGGTCCAAGATGTCGGTGACGGACTCGCACGACGCCTGCCTCTGGTGCCTCGGGGAGGCCCACGACACGGATGACTGTATCGACTGCCAGTCGCTCACATCCAAAGCCTTACGTGAACGTAAGAAGAAGTTGTCGGTAGGTCGGGTGTCCAAGCCCCGGAAGTCGAAGTCTGCGGGGCTTTCGACGGATGATTCGAGAGGTGACTCTCCGTGTCATCGTCGGAAGTCTCGTGGGTCTCCTTCTAGGAGTTGGTCTTGCCACTCCTCGGCCTCTTCAAGGCATTCTTCGAAGCGCCGACAGCGGTCGTCTTCCAGGTCCTCTTCTGAGGACTCTGCCCGGCACGTCGCTTACCCCTCCAGCCGTGCGACGCCGGAGGAATGGGCTTCCTTTGGGAAGAAAATGCTGGCGATTCTCGAGTCGCAGGGTACTAAGCCGTCCGCACCCCAGAGTGGGGTCGGCTGTGAGAGGTCGAGAGACACCGCTCACAAGAGTGGTCGGCACAAGTCACGGGAGAGGTCCCGTTCGGACAAGGGGACTCGTTCTCCTCGTACCCGTTCCAGGTCCCGGTCCTCGACGCGTTCGAGACCGTGTGCACCTGTGATGTCTTTGAGGAAGACATCGACGTCTGAGGCGTCGAGGGCGTAGACAGGCTTTCTCGAGGCTCCGGCTCCGAGGAAGTCGTCGAAGCCGTCGACGCTCAGGTCGCCGAAGGACACGCTCGGAGCTCCGGCTTCGAGGACTGTGTCGATGCCATCGATGCTGGTGGCGCTGCATCTGACGTCGACGCCGATTTACTCGACGTCGACGCCGATCCTCTCGGCACCGAAGCCTGTACTCTCAACGCCGGCGCCGATTCACTCGACGCCCTCGACGCCTTTCGAGGCCGGGGTGTCAGAGGTACCCCCTAGGAAGGCTCTGGTTAAGAGCAAGCACTCTCGGGTGCCTTCTTTTCACCACCTGGAATATATTTCGGAGGTGGATGAGGATTCTGATGGCCTGGTTCCTAGTCAGGTTCCAGATGAAATGGTCTCGGGCCATGGTCAGTTTGACGATTTGAGACAGTCACTGCATAATGCCAGTGGACTGGACACCTCTCCGGAGGTGGAGTTTTGTAGGCCTGAGCCTGGCTCTCATGCCGATTCCTCGTACCGGCGCTTTATGGCTAGGGTTTCCGAGTACTTGGGATGGTCTGCTCCCCCAGGGGAGTTTGTGCAGGATGATCTCACAGACATCTTTGATGTTGGTCCCTCGACTGACCCGGTACTGCCGTTTTCTATGGCTCTACAGAGAAGGGTGGCGGCGGCTTGGACTGCTCCGGAGAGTCTTCCGGCGGTGGGCAGGTCCTTGTCACGAAAAAACCGCCCAGCCAGTAGCGACCCCTGCTACTTGACCAGGCACCCCACTCCGGAGAGTTTGGTGGTGCAGGGGGCCACGGCCCCGGCAAAGCAGGCGTCGTACCCTACCATCCCTCCTGATAGGGACGACAAACGTTTTGATGGCTGGGCGAAGAAAGTGTTTTCTTCTGGTGGTATGGCGCTTCAGGCGGCCAACTCCATTTGTGCCTTGTCTCATTTCACACACACTCTGTGGAACTGTGTTGCGTTAGCGGCTGAACATATTCCCAAAGGGGACGAACGGGGTGGTTTCCTTGCTATGGTCCAGGATGGTAAGGATGCCATGTGTGAGTCCGTTCAGTCGGGTTTGGACATGGCTGAATGCGTCAGCAGGTCCATGGCGGCGAGTACGCAGGTTTGCGTGGTTGCGGAAGTCGGGGTTTGCTCCTGATGTGCAGTCCCGGCTCCTCAACATGCCCTTTGATGGTGAACACCTTTTTGGCAGCAAGGCTGATGAGAGCCTTCAGAGGTTGCAGACCTCCAAAGCTGCAGCGAAGTCGTTGGTGCGCTGCAGTTCGCCAACCTCCGCCTTTTCGTCCTCGGGGACAGCAATGGAGGGGTGGTTCCTTTCGCTATTAATCGTCCTTCAGTAAAGCGAGAGGAGCTGGCAGTCAAAGAGGCCAACGCAGGGGTGCCAGAGGTGGACGACAGGGTACCCGTGGTGCCAAGGCCGCTCGGGCAGTTGCCTCTTTGCCCTCAGGTAACGCCACAGCCACTACCTCTCAGTCATGAGGCCATGTCCCATGGTTCGCCGGTTGGGGGAAGGCTGGCGCAGCATCTTGTAGAGTGGCGTGCCATTACTTCAGATGTGTGGGTTCTGGAGATCATAACCCACGGCTACTGTCTTCCCTTTCGGCAGAGGCCTCACGACAATCCACCGGGGAACCTCTCTTTGCAGAGTCCGGATCCGCTCCTTGCGCAGGAAATTCAAGCCCTGCTGGAGAAAGGCGCCATAGAACTGGTGCCTGTAGCGGAGAGGAACAAGGAATGGTATTCCCCTTATTTTTTGATTTAAAAAAAAGACGGGGGATTGAGACCCATCATGGACTTGCGCGGTTTGAACAAACTCCTCAGGAAGGACAAGTTCAAGATGGTTACTCTCTCTCAAGTCCTCCAGGCCCTTCAGCTTCAGGACTGGTTGGTGTCTCTCGACCTCAAGGATGCTTACTTCCATGTGCCGATCCATCCCAAGCACAAGAAGTACCTGAGGTTCGCGGTTGGCGGCTCGCACTTTCAGTTTAGGCTCCTGCCGTTCGGATTGACCTCCGCCCCGAGGGTTTTCACCCAGCTCATGGTGGTGGTGGCAGCGCATCTCAGGCAAGGGGGGATTCACGTCTACCCCTACCTGGACGATTGGTTGATCAGGGGGAGCTCTCCCGAGCAAGTCCTGGATCATCTGTCCGTCACCTGCCACTCCCTTCACAGGCTGGGCTTCTCCCTCAATTTAAAGAAGTCCCATTTGACGCCAACACAGCGGCTCCAGTACATCGGAGCAGTGCTCGACACTTCCCTAGGGCAGTGTTTTCCTCCCCAGGTGAGGGCTCTTCACATTCAGCAGATGGTGCACAAGTTTCAGTATGCCCAGACGCTCCCAGCGTTCGAGTTCTTAAGGTTGCTCGGCCTCATGGCATCCTGCATTCTTCTGGTGCCAGAGGCTCGCCTGCGGATGAGATCTTTGCAGTGGACACTCAAGATGCAATGGTCGCAGTCCTCCGGCAGGATGTCAGGGGCCCGGGACCTTCTGTGGTGGGCCGTCGAAGGCAACTTGATGAAGGGGGCTCCATTTTGCCTTCCCTGGCCAGAGGTGACGATCGTGACGGATGCATCCCTCACGGGATGGGGAGCTCATGCCAACGAGCTGACAGTCAGCGGTCGTTGGTCTCCGTCGGAGTCCAGACTCCATATCAGTCTGTTGGAGCTGAGGGCCGTCAGGCTAGCCCTGAAGGCTTTTCTGCCGACTGTGCGAGGAAAGAATGTCCTGATCCTGACGGACAACACAGTGGCCATGCACTACCTCAACTAAAAGGGGGGGGCAGGGTCACTTCCTCTGTGCAGGGAGGCGATGCAGCTCGAGTTCTGGGCCATCCAGCAGGAAGTTTCGATCTCGGCAGTTCATCTGGCCGGAGATGAAAATGTGACGGCGGACGCTCTGAGCAGACAGAGCACGATCTCTCACGAGTGGGAGTTGGCTCAGGAGATTCTCCTGGAGATCTTCGCCCTTTGGGGGACCCCTCAAGTGGATCTCTTCGCCTCCAGTGTCAACCGGAAGTGCGAGAGGTTCTGCTCGCGGGAATTTCCTCCAAAAGGAGCCTTAGGAGACGCGTTCGTGGTCGAGTGGTCATTCCCGCTGCTGTACGCGTTTCCTCCAGTCCCCGTCATCCCGGAAGTGCTGCGGAGGTTACGGAAGTTCGGTTCCCGGATGATCCTCATTGCTCCGGCGTGGGCTCGGAGGACGTGGTACCCGGACCTTCTCGACTTGTCCATCTGCCCTCCACGTCGTCTTCCCTACCGAGATGATCTGCTCTCAGGGGAGGGGGGTCAGGTTCTCCATCCACAGGTCAGATCCCTCAACCTTCACGCTTGGCTTCTGAAAGGTTGAGGTATAAGGATTGGGACCTCCCTGAAGACGTGATGGAGGTGTTGCTCTCGGCCCGACGGCCAGCAACAAAGTCTCTGTACCGTTGCCGTTGGTGTAAGTTCTGCGACTGGTGCACAGTTCAGAATGTGGATCCTTTTGCATGTGACATCCCCATGGATCTGTCCTTTTTACTTTCTTTGGCCCACAGGGGATTGCAAGTGGGTACCATTAAAGGTTACCTGGCGGCGCTGTCCATCTTTAAGCGCTCGTCTGAAGAGTGTTCCTACTTTAAAATCCCTTTAATTTCACAGTTTCTGAAAGGACTCACTAATGTGTTCTCTCCGTCACCTTTCCTGGTGCCCGGTTGGGATTTAAACCTTGTTCTTAAGTTTCTAATGGGTGCTCCGTTTGAGCCTTTGCATTCTTGTCCTTTGAGGCTGTTAACTCTGAAAACTTTGTTTTTGGTTGCGGTTACTTCCGCTCGCAGAATGAGTGAGTTACAGGCACTTTCAGTTAAGCCACCCTTCACTGTATTTCACAAGGACAGGGTTGTCCTTAGAGTTCGTCCTTCTTTTCTTCCGAAGGTGGTTTCGGAATTTCATTTGGCCCAGAAGGTTGTTCTTCCGGCATTCTATCCTCCTCCGCATCCTGGTAAGGAAGAGGAGAGGCTCCATAGGCTTGATCCTAGGAGAGCTTTAAGCTTTTATGTTTCACGCATGTCCCGGGTCAGAGTGGACGATCAACTCTTTATTGGTTACGCTGGAAAGCGTTTGGGACAGGCTGTGACGAAACAGACTTTGTCTCGCTGGATTATTTTGGCCATCTCGGAGTGTTACCGCTTGGCGGGTAAGGAACCGCTGGCTGGCTTGCGGGCCCTTTCTACCAGGGGTATGGCTGCATCTACTGCCCTGCAGAGGGGTGTTCCTATTCGCAACATCTGTGATACAGCCACCTGGGCTTCTGTACATACATTTGTACGTCACTATTCCCTCGATTCCATCCGAGGACAGGATCTGGCCTTTGGCAAGGCGGTCCTTTGCTCTGCTATTTGATTGGCAATTCTAAATTTTGATTCTAAATTCTTTCCCTCCTCCTTGCTCTGGTACTGCTTTGGGAGTCTGTCATAGATATGGAATATGTCGGAGGACCCAATCCCCTTGAAGAACAAGTTACTTTCTTACCTGGTAACGTTCTTTCGATGGGATGGTCCGACGACGTATTCCATATCGCTCCCTCCCTGCCTTCCCCGCTGCAGAATTTCTTTTGCGATTGCAGCTTACGTTCCGCAAGGCTTTGTGTCTGACTGGCAGTTGACTAATGTCCCACGTTCTGGGGGAAAAAACTACAACTGAGGCTACGGGCGTCGTGCGTCCTACTTATCACATCGGATGACGTAGGACGACGGAGGAGGTCCTCGATGATGGCGCAGTGACGTCATCGACGCAGACGCCGAAAAAAGTTTCCGAAGCAGCACAGCTGTGGTGATTACCTGTCATAGATATGGAATACGTTGTCGGACCATCCCATCGAAAGAACGTTACCAGGTAAGAAAGTAACTTGTTCTTCTCTGAAATATCCTTGCACAGCTCTTCCTTTAACACCACAAACAACATGAAGTGTCTCTGTCAGGACCACCTTGTAGCACTTCGTCAGCTTCCACATGGCCTACCTCCATGCCAGGCCACAACCTCAGTTCACACCTGGTTTACTCCCATGCCAGGCCCACTTCTTCAAAGGTTTTTCATCTGGGTATACTCTCCTGCCCAAACAGCATTTCGCAACAAGTGCTTTTCTGGTTAGGATGAACCGCCAAGAGGTTCACAACAGGTTCACAGTTTTCAACAAAGGCAGCTTCAACACTTTCAACAACTCTTCAGGAAAATCAAGATTCACATTGGTGCTTGTTAATACTGCTCCTTGTTAATGATGCTCCTCTCCTTCTGGATATCTCTTGCCCGAAGGGTAGCCCTTTTTCCACTCTTGTTTCCCCAATGCGCCAACAACCAAAGACTGACAGAGATAGGTATCTTTCTGCTTTTCCCTGGGTTTTGGCAAGGTGTGTCTATCCCAGCTTTTAGTATATGGTGTACTAAGTATGGGCAAAAGGATTCAGTGCTTGTATAAACTGCATTTGCCCCCTCGGGTTTCTGGATCTTCCACAACCTCCCACCTCAAATGTTGCAGTAATTTGGCGTTGCTTTTCTAGGTTTTTGCTGCTTTTCACAATGAACTTGGGAATCACCTTCACTCATACGCGAGTGCTGCTTCTGCTGCTTTGCAATAGTTTGGTATTCAACATAAGTCTCTGGACTACTTCTACTGCTATGCGAGCGTTGCTTACTCGCCAAACACCTGCATCTGACAAGCAAATGGGAAATGAGCTCTCCGGGGTCATTACTCGCATGCGAACTCAGCGGGTAATATGTGTGCCTCCATTTCCCTCGCCACTCACAGGACGTCTGCTGCCGTGGCTCCTGGCAACCTGGAAGACTGCTTCTGTTATTCCGCTACCACCCATACCATCTACACTTGGAACTCCTCTTGCTCCTGAGGCCCTCTGGTGCACACCAGCAACCGGAGACAGCCTCAAGACCCTCAGGTGCTTGCCAGCCACCTGAGACATCTTCCAGTATGCTTCCTGCTGTGCAGCCTCTGCAGAACGGGCCACAAGGAGGTAAGCTTTCCTCCTGTACGCTTCCCTCTACGCAACCTCTGCACTTCTGATTTCTGGGGACACAGACTCTCTCAGGACCGGAAGTTGATATCTGCCATGCAGTGGTCCCGGCGTCTTCTCTCTCCTCCAGCTTCTGCCTGGGCTGCCAGCACGAGTCATGCTGCTTCTGGCTTCCTCTGCTCTTCTCCAACCATGACAACTCTCTACCCTGCACCGGAGGGGGCCTTTTAAGCCCCTCTGCCTCCCTCAGGTGTAGGATATCAGCATTACTGAACTGACCACTCCTGCAACATTGTGCCTCTTCAGCCCTCTTCTTCGTGCCAGTAACTAGGGAATTATGGGACTTGAAGTCCCTAATGGGAAAATGTGTTTTTCTTATTTTTGATGTTTTACTTGTAAACCCTAGTTTGTTCCTTATAACATTCTTTGAAGGAGCATCACGAGGATTAGTCATTAGCCTGGATTGAAAAGAGAAGGTATTTTCTGTTTTTTAGACTAAAGGCTGCATTAATTCAAGGCAGGTCCGCTTACAATAATTAACATATTAACTTTCTTTGCAACAAATCCCCTTCTTCATTGTTATCATCTTTCCCCTGCCCTCCCTATATTTATTTTACATCTCCCTTTCCCTGTACTTTGTTTCTTTACTTCTTCTCTTCATTCTTATTTCCCACTTTGTATCTCTCCTTGCTCTTTCTCTCTTTCTGGATGAGTGGTGGCTTGATTTAAGGCAGGGACGGTTGCTGAATATGCAATAAAAAATATTTTTTGGACAATAGTTTTATAGCGTTCACAATACATGTTTGTTATAAAAAAGTGTTTTCAAAATTTTGGAAGGTGTCGCTAAGGCAAGGTTCCGGAACAGAGTATTGAGAGCAGAAAAACAATAAGAAAAGGTTAACAATAGCTGAAGTGGTTTTAAAGGTTAAAATAGGAGAACAGAAGGGAATAAAAGATAAATGAAAAGAGAACAAATATACTTGGTCCTAGAGCAGTCGGGTATGAACAAGAGAAAGAAAGAAAAAAGCAGAAAGGCAATTCTTTTAAGCTTTTGTTATTCACAAGTTTCCTTTCACTGTACCTTTGGGTGTAATGGAGGTCTTCAGCTTAACAGGTCTCCTGAGTTTTAGAAGGCTTCTGATTTCACCCAAGGCCTAGGAGCTTGTGATTGTTTTCACCCCTATTTATACATGTATCTGGTGGAACAGCAATATGATTGTTAAGACAATCCATTATATACTTTGGCATTGTGGAGCCATCCTCCCTATATGAAGACAAATACATCATCTCATTCCATGGATTCCTCTCATTTCCCTGGGCCTTTTCTCTTCTCAGGTGATCCTCCCACAGAACAATACCACCAAGGTCAGGATCAGCAAACATCTGCCTTTCCCTGGCCACCTGAGAGGAGACATTAGGCAGGGAATTAGTGAGGAGTCGTAGGATTCATCACACAGTGTGTCACATGTTCTTCTGGATGCCCTTCACAGTATCCCAGATAACTTTGATACTTGCAGGCAGAGCCCTGTGTGTCATAGGCACAGTGAGTATATATGTGTAGGCATTACCCTCAGATATTGAATTGGGTCCTATGGCAAAGCAGGATGTGGCTAAGAAAAAAAGCTTTATGAAAACAAACCTCTACACATTCACATGTCCATCTGAGAGCTAGTGTTCTAGATTGCTTCCACACTTGCAGGCAGCGTTCCTGATGTTGTAGGACGAGGGAGCTGCGATTCGTAAAAATGACCCTCAGATGGTGCAGAGGGTCCTCTGGCAAAGCAGGATGCATATATTTATAAATAAATATTGTGAGAAACCTGAGAGTATCCTCACTCCTACTCCCCTTGGATCCACTTCTCAGGTGGCCAGGGAAAGGCCATCTGTCATGCAGCTCAATAACATTCACCTCCTCCCTTAACTCCTCCTCATCTCTCTCTTCTGTCGAATCTGTGGACAGTTCAGTCTCCTTCGTCTTGCGGGTCTTTCTTGTCTTCTCTCTTTTATCCTTCTGGTGATGCAAATAGGGGCGTGGCTCCTCAGAGGCTGTCGTGACCGGAAGGAACCAGGTCCCAGAGACCCCCGAGGAGCCAGTCCTAAAACAGGGAAAAAGCCGGTTGGCAGAAAAAACCCTGCGGATGATGTCTCTTCCTCTTTGAAGATTGGTAGGTATGAGGTCCCAAAGTAGAATGTTATGGTTGTTCAAATAAACAAGGAAAACTGTCCTATCCTGGGCGTCGCTATGAAGAGGCAAATGACAGGACCAAGTAATATGGCTGAAGAAGTCTCTGGTACAAAGAGTAGTACTGCGGTGGAAAGCCGCTTACAACAGACTGCAGCCTAGATCCCGCTGCCTGGCTGAGATGGAGTTCAGCCGTGAAAATCCGCTGCCTGGTGAGAGAGGAAGGATGCAGCGAGGCGGAAATCCGCTGCCTGGTGAGAGTGGATGCAGCCAGGTGGAAAGTAAGGTATCTATCCCACAGAAGAGGAAAAAGATGCCTGAGAGATACGTGGCTTAGATAGTGAAATAAACAAGGCAAAGAGAGCAAGGAAGAAAAGCTAAGAAGGTAGCATTAGCAGAGGTAAGCTCGAAATAAAGTGGAAACGGAGAACAGGAGCGGAAACGGTAGTATAGAAAGTCAATAGAAAAGTGAAAGGAGATCCCTTACCTCCTCCGTGTAGGCTAGACAGCCCTCGATCTACCCGCACCCGGAAAGCGAAAGACACCTAGAGAGTGCTTGAAAGGCAACAAAACTAGGGAAGAAAGAATATCAGAAATTCGGCAGAAATTCGGCTCAGAACAGGGAGTAAGCGTTAGAAGTTTCTTGAGAGAAAAAACGACGATACAACGCATCGGTGTACCGATGCGTGTGACGTATATACGTCACGGTGGCCATCTTGGAATTAAAGCATAGACCGCTGAATGGCCCTTCTTGCTCCATCTTAGGTGTATCTCCATCTGTTCCATATCTTCCATGACTGATGCATTACACCATCACTCTTGGATCCTGATCCTGGTGGTGGAGAAATGAGGGAGGATCACCTGAGGGGAGGATCCTCAGGGATTGGGAGTGGGGTGCCCACAGGAGAGACATGGTATCCCCCTTTCCCTACTGAATACCAACCTAACCCTCCCTCAGCCTTTATGGGTTTTTGAAAGCCAGTCCCCATCATTTCTCCACATTTTCCATGTGACAGTACTGGGACGAGGAAGAAGTGACTCAGAGTAGTGAACACTAGCAACTTAGTTCACCACTCTAGTACTGGGACGAGGAAGAGGTGACTGAGAGTGATGAACACTAAAACACATTTTACCTCTCTAGTACTGGAACGAAGAAGATGCCTGCAGAGTACTGTGATGGTCAGGCATTTCCCTAATTATAGTCAGGCAAACCCAATTGAGAATGCACACCTGCAACCTGTCAATGGTCTTCTGTAGCAAGAATATGAAGGTATGAGAATAGAGCAGAAATTTGTAAATGTTTGTGATCTATACGAGTGCCTGACTGTATTACTTCCTACCAGGAGTGTTAGCTAAAGACCGTAGCTGCAAGCGGCGCTGACGGCTCTGATAGAATGAGAGCTGACTTGCGGGTCTGCATTATCTTGGATACTAGGAGGCGTTGGCTGGTGGCGGAAAGGGAGGAGCAGCCTTTAACATCGAGAAAAGGGTAAGTAAGCAATCTGGCATATTATATGGAATCTTAACACTAATCCTACATACACGAGGAACAACAGCTGATCGGAGCGGCTGATAATTCTCCGAGGTGTCATGGCAGGCAAGATCTGCACCGGCGGAAATTAATCCTATTTAAATGAAGACAGAGGTAGATCAGAACAGAATAAATAGGTTTAGTGAAGGATAGTAACACGGAGAACACTATTTGCGAACTTACAAAGCGTGGCTAAGAGAAGAGTAGCAACGTGACGTTTCTCGGATTCAGCAGCTTGATAATGGTTTCCAGGCAACGGAGGCGGAGACAATCCTCCTGCGATACAATGAATAACTGGAACACAGCCCTGGTTCCAGGACACCATCTTGGAAGGACACAAAGACACCGACCTGATCCCCCTCCCCCGTCGTCGCAGGGACCAGCGGAGACGGCGGGACATCACAGTATGCCCCCTCCGATGAGCTGAGGAGCCGGGTTTACCAGGATGTAGAAAATGAAAATGACACACCAAACAAGGTGCATGGATCACAGAAGCAGGCTCCCACGAGCAGTCCGCTGGAAAATAACCTTTCCAGTCCACGAAATATTGCAGAATGCCCCACCGATATTGGGAGTCATAGATACCGGAGACCTCATATTCCGGACCAGAGGAGGTAGACAACAGAGGTCTGGGCTCAGAACTCCTGCCAAAATGGTCTAGAACATCCTTCTTCAGTTGGGGAACATGAAAGACCGGATGAATTCTAGCACAGGACGGAGGAAGACGTAGGCGAAAGGCTGTCGCGCCTCGTAAGGCCACCACCAGAACAGGACCAAAGTAGCATGGAGAGAGCTTAGAAGGAACCAGATGATGAGGAAGAAATCTAGACGCCAACCAAACCCGATCACTGTCTGAGATCACAGGAGCCGGAGTCCAATATCGATCTGCATAGCGCTTAGCACGTTCCTGAGTCCACCAATGTTGGGAAAGGAGGTAGCAGAAAGGGCAGCAGTCGGGAAACAGCTAGGATGGAACCCAGCAGAGCAATGAAACAGACTTATCCCTACAGAAGTATGTGAAGCATTGTTATAGGGGAACTCAGCCAGTGGTAAGAGATCCGCCCAATTATACTGTGCAACCAAAATGTAACACCTCAGGTGCTCCTCCAAAGACTGGTTCAGACGCTCAGTCTGACCATTGGTCAGTGGGTGAAACCCTGAACTCAGGGCATGTTCGATCCATAGAATAGAACAGATCAGCGTCCAGTAGCGCGAGGTGCATGCGAATCCCTGTCGGATATAATAGTATCAGGCAATCCATGAAGGGAAAAAATGCGCTCAATGAATACCCGCGCCATGCGGGCAGCCGAGCAACCTCAGGCAAGGACACAAAGTGGGCTATTTTGGTGATTGAATCAATGCTTACCATAACTGCAGTATATCACAGAGAGGGAGGCAGGTCCACAATGAAATCGGTAGAAATAACCTGCCAAGGTCTCTCAGGTTTGGGCATTCGGGTCAAGCTGCCCAACGGAGGAAACAGTGAAAATTTGGATTGCAGACAAACTGTGCATGAAGCAACGTAGTCCTGGATGTCGTTCAGTAAAGTAGGCCACCAGAAATGTCTTTGCAGGAGTTCTGATGTACTACGGATATCCTGGTGTCTTGGGGTTTTGGTATTGTGGCACATACGCACCACTTCTTTCTGAAGAGGGACCGTAGGGATGTACAGTTTTTTATCCCAAAAGAAACAACCGTTGTTCTTAGTAAGATTGTACTGGGAAGGAATGAGTGGGCAATCTTTCTTAAAATTTCTGGATTCGTGTTGAACGAGTTGAAGAAAATCAGTAATAACATGAAGGAACAAAGCCTTAGGAAACAGAGGTTCCGAATGGAAATGTGAATACCGAACGGGCTCTTTTCGGGACAATGCGTCAACAGGCAGATTGACTCGACCAGGAATTAATGTGAAAACAATGTTGTAGGGTGAAACGAGATGAGCCCAGCGTGCCTTCCTACTGTTCCTTGTCTGGGCATACTGTAAAGCTTGCAGATTGTGATGGTCAGTGCGTATTTCAATGGGATGCTGCGCTCCCAACAGGAGGTGTCGCCATACCTCAAATGCATATTTAATGGCTAACAGTTCCTTTTCTAGGACGGTGTAATTAGTCTCAGAAGGAGAAAGTGTCTTTGAGAGGTAGGCCACTGGGTGTTCCTCCCCTTGTTCATCTTCCTGTAACAGGACGGCACCCAAGGTTTGATGAGAAGCATCCGTCTCCACGATAAATCTCTTATTCTGATCGGGTGAGATCAGAACCAGAGCGGAAGTAAACAGTCTTTAAGCCCTCAAAGGTTTTTTGTGCCTCACTGGACTAGGCAAAGGGTACCCCTTTTTTTAGAAGAGCGGTGAGAGGAAGAATGAGGGCAGAAAATCCAAGAATAAATCTCCTGTAAAAGTTTGAGAACCCAAGGAATCGCTGTATTTCCTTGACTGTAGTAGATGCAGGCCACCCCACTACCGCAGACACCTTGGCGATGGCGATTCTTTCTGGTGATATTACATAGCCCAGATAAGAAACCTGGGACTGATCAAACTCGCACTTCGCCAGTTTACTGAAAAGATTGTTTTGTTGAAGACGATGTAAAACTTCCTGGACTTGTCGGATGTGCTTGCCTTGGATTTTAGAGAATAACAGAATATCATCCAAATAGATGACCATGAAACGTTGTTGGATTTCGGCAAAAAGATGATCCATGAATCTCTGGAAGACGGCAGAGGCGTTGGACAGGCCAAAGGACATAACTTGATATTCAAAATGTCCAAAAGGAGTACGGAATGCCGTCTTCCATTCATCGCCAGATTGAATTCAGATCAAATGATAAGCACCTGGCAAGTCGAACTTGGTGTATATCTTGGCATCCTTAACTGCTTCGAGTATATCAGGAATCAGGGCAAAGGGTATCTATCTGGGATGGTAATCCTATTTAGTCCACAGAAATCAATGTAAGGACGGAGTTCCGTAGAGTTCTTCGTGGAAACAAAAAAAAGAGATGCCCCTGCAGGAGAGGACAACTCTGTTATCAAGCCGTTGCAGGGGTTGGTTTGCAAATATTCTTTCAGAACTTCCTTTTCCCTGACTGAGAGAATGTACATCCTACCGAAAGGGATCGGTTGGACTGGTACTAGATTGATAGCGCAGTCATCTCTTGGATGAGGTGGCAGCTCAGAATCTTCAGTGGTGGAAAAGACATGTTGATGTGAATGATAGGGTTCCGGTATCTCTTGGATTTGACTCAGGATTGCGGTCTCTGCGCTAGCGGGAAGGTCGGTGGAAGGAGTATGAAGCCTTACTGCCCACGACTAAGACAGTGTGCAAGACAATGTTCAGACCCCAGAAAGAAGGTTCCTACAGTCCAGTTCACGTAAGGATTATGCATCCTCAACCAAGGTAGACCCAAAATAGCCAGATAGTGAGCAGCCTTAATAATATCCAGGACTATCCCTTCCTCATGGGTTAAGATCCTCATTCCTACGGAAAGGGTCTGTTCACGAATATGACCAGAGGTAAGGGGACTTCCATCTACAGACTCCACTGGAATGGAAATGGCCTTCTTGGAAAGAGGGACCCCATGTACCCTAGCCCATTTGTCATCTACAAAGTTACCAGCTGCTCCGCTATCAATCAGTGCAGGAACGTTGGTGATCCTCTTGTTGTCCCAGCAAAAGGTAACCGATAAAACTACCATATTAAAATCCGACATGTCAGTATTGTTGGATGTCGAAGAAGGAGACAGGGAACCATCTGTAGGATCTCGAGGCATGGTTACCCCTACAACCGAGCGGTTGCATTTTCCTAATGCCTGGGACGAGCGATCGGGCAATTTTGCACGAGATGCTCTTTAGAGCCGCAATACATGCACAAGCCAAGGGTCCTATGGCGAGTGCGTTCCTCTGGGGACAAAGGACCTCTAGAGCTACCTAATTGCATTGCTTCTTCAGGTGAAAGGGTCTTGGCTGGTGGGTGTGCAAATTCTGGTAGACTTTGGTGGGTCCGACTTTGTCTTTTCTCCAGATGACGCTCTTGAAGCCGATAGTCGAGCTGCATAACCAAGTGTATCATCTCAACGAGATTACCTGGACGAGGAACATGAGAGACCTCATCCTTAAGTTCTTCGGACAAGCCTCTACGAGATAGAGTGATGAGAGCGTTGTCGGGCCAAGCGGTATCTGCCACCATCTGCTTAAATTGTGTGATGAACGTTAACAGATCTTAAAACCCCTGCTTAAAATCTAGGAGATGTTCCTGAGCGGACACTGTTACCTCCTGCCTGCCAAACATTGTACGTAAACTGTTGGGGAAAGCAGTATAGGATTCTAATATGGGGTTGTTAGATGTTACGAGGGGCGTAGCCCATGCAAGGGCAGCTCCTGAAATATTAGCGATCATGTGTCCTACTTTGTCTCTATCTGATTGAAAAAAGGCAGCCTTGAAAGTAAATTGGACGGTACATCCTTCGAGGAATTCTTTCAATTTGTGTGGATTTCCATCAAACTTCCCTCCTGGTAAAGGACCTGGCGTGTCAGTCTAGAAAAGTAGACAACCCTCCAGCGGAAGGCTTATGCAGGATAATTGGTTGGCCGAAGACCAACCGCCTTATTTAAAGTATAAAGAATATATGCTCATTACTCATTGCGTAGCTATTAGTTTAACTAGAGTGCGGCCATTTTAAGGTAACCAGAATCGCCATTTTTATTTTCTCTATGTTTCTCTTTAACATTGCCACTTTTGCCTCATGTAAAACTGCTTTGCTGTAGATATTATTTCGCTTCAATGGTCCAAGGTTATTAAAGACATGTTGAAACATTGCGCTGGGAGCCAGACAGAAAAGCCTGTTTCCCTCCTTCACATATCCTTGGGAGCGGGGAGCAAGGCATTCTTATCAATACACGGATGCCAGTGAGTCTCCTTAAAAGAATAGCAACATACAAAACTAATATAAAAGGGTTTGAATGATGCTTTTCTTAACGCCCCCCCTTCTGAGCGCTGTGAGCCCCTGGAGAGCAAGCTGACCTCTACAGCGTGAATCGAAACCAGGAGATAGTAAGGCCTGGAATGTGCCAGTCCCCCTACGTGCAGCTTGTCCATGAAAACAGAAGCGCTGTGTTCTCACAAATAAAGAATAGTGTCTGTAAAATTCGAGATTGCAAACTGTTACTAAATATGGTGATCTAAAGTGTCATATTGGTCACCATGGTCAACATCGCCTCCACTTCAAAAGGAATGAATTAGGGGCGGCATCGAATGTGTCAAATGTGTCATTACTGATTGTGAGATGTTCATTTAGTATATAGGTAACTGATGTACGATTTTCACTCTCTTGCGTCCCCCGAGGTCTGTTAGACACACGTCGCGGGGTGTGGGACCATTTGGCCAACTGAAACTATTTGTTTTTGCAATAAACCCTAGATTTTGGGAATACAACCTCGTGTCTGGCATATTAGTTTGTGTGCGGTGATTGTGCCTTGTTTCCACATCCGAGGGTCCCTCAGGGGCCCCTTCAAGATGGCGCGTGAATAGGGACCCTCCCCCACTTGTTCCATCATGTGCGCTGCAAACTTATGAAGGCGACAAGAACGGCGAGGACGGGAGCGATCGAGCCGGGATCAAGAGGTGTCCCGGGCGCCCTGTGAAAGTGATGAGACTCCTTTGCAGATCTGCATACAGCTGATCCCTGATCAACGTGCCTGGGCAGTGAACAAGGGGGCGAGGGTCCCGAAACGAGGCAGTGTCGAGATACGCAGACTCAATATCATTGGTTGAGTCAGTATTCGGACAAATTGTGTCTTGAAAAGACAAATTGACTAGTCAGGTGAGTCGTGCCCCGATTCGTAAGTAATCCTGATATTGGTTGAGAGTTGATTTTGCAAAATCAAACGCCCAGAGTAAGTTTGATTAGCCAATGGTACGGTTAAAACGTGCCTGGGATGTTGTCCACCTTAGCGGGTTTTTTCCGCTGCAGCGAACAATCTTTGGAAACTAGCCAGGTTGCGCCTCCGGGGGGAACGCCGGCTTATGATATGTATGTGAAGTATGGTGTGGGAGCGATAATGTTTTGTGCAATTTGGCATAATCAAACCAGAAAGCAGGAAGACCTTCAATGGCCGAGGAATGGTAGTTTTGAGATGGATCGGATAGATAGCCTGGAAAAGGTTTTGATAAGTAAGAAAGCGCGTCCTGCGGCACTTGATATCCTTACGGATTGGAGGAGGGAAGCAATGCTCCGATTTAGAAGTAGAGAGAAACATGCGCGGAGGCATAAGCCAAAAGCAGAGAGAGGGGGGAGGAGAAAGAGGAGGAGGAGTGGAGCAATAGTTTGAGAAAGGAAATAGACGCGACCAGTTGAATATTGAAAAATTATATCCACAGAGAGAGTTACATGCATCAGACAAATTAATAAACAAAATACTAACCGAGACAAAACAAGGCCCGAGAAGTGAAACTAAGAAGATTATGTCAGTAGCCATCATCCAACCCCCTCCTATTGCCCAACCTGTCCCAACTCCAATACAGACACAGGCAGCGTTAGTAATGGTACCGCCCTCTAGTCAGCCAGCCCCGAGTGTTTCACAACCATCACAGCCCCAGCGGATCTCTCCCGTGCCCACTGCCCCTTCCACTCAACAGGGTATTTCTGTTATAACTGCGCCCCCCATAAGCAAATTAGAACAAAGCTAGTGTATGAGAGTGACCCGCAGTGCGATTAGCAAGGAGAGAAAGCGTGAGCTGCAAGAGCAGGCGGAAATGTATATAGATGAGAACGATGGGACGGCCACGTTAGCGTCAATACATGACTTCAGGAAGAGCAACGAAAAACAGGCATTGTTGGAATGCATGGGGGAATATTTGTCGGCGCAATGGAAAAAGTTAGTTGGGAAGTTACCACCTCAGCGATTGTTGGATTTGAATGCATTGGCCCGTTGTAGAGGGAGAGATGAGGACATAGAAGAGCATGTGAAGCGACTGTTTGAATTAAAGAATGAACTTGATGAAGAATATTCTGAAATACTTGCCACACCGGGGTACAGGAGGAAAGACATTGAGAGGGGTAGACAGCAGTGATTCTTGTCACCAGCAGCGCAAATTAGTGCGGAGCTAAAAGTATGTATACGGGAGGCACTAAAATGGATTTCAGATGCTAGTATTCCCACAATGGAAATACATGGAATATTTGATGAATACACTCTATCAATGAAAAGGAGAGCATTACAGACAATGGTTGAATATTTGATAAACAAAGACATAAGCAAGAGAAAGGTCAGCCCTCCTGAGCTGTTGGCAGTATATAAGAGGGCAATGGAACGGGGAACAGGAGAGACAGCTTTATCCCTCGATTTGGGAATATTGTTGCACATGAGAGAGGGGGAAGGAACAGTGAGTATGGCATTCCCCATGAGAGAAGTGCCCCCTACCTTTGTACCGAAGGTAGAGACTCCAGGGGTAGGCAATGCGCCACCTCAGGTAATTCCAGCACATTACACAGCCCAATATGTGCACGTTCCCTTCTCTAGACAGGAAGTGAATAATATAAAACAAACGATCCCTGACATACGGAAAAATCCATCAGGTTTTTATAAAGAAGTAGAGTCTTTATTGCAATCCTCGGTGTTCACTATGAGTGATATAGATTTAATATTCCCCGTGATTCTGCCAGCGGATATATGGAAACGAATAAGGAAGGTAGATGATGAGACGGCCTATGGCGCCACTTGGGCAAATTTAATACTGGAGGATAGAAATAAGGAGGTGGGTGCACAGCCAGGGTCGAAATATGTTAGCATTACCGGCACAAATAGTACAAAAGTTAAAAGAATATGTCCCAGAGAAAAGAATTCAGTGGGATAAAATGACTGCGTGCGTTCAAGGTAAAGACGAGCTGGCCACAGATTATTTTAACAGATTTGAAGACGTATTTACAGATTTCAGTGGGCAGGATGTGAGCACGGAAGCAGGAAAAAAGGTTGTTTGTTGATAAATATGTGAGGGGATTAATACTCCTGATTCAAAATTTGATAATGACATCAGAAAATGCATGGCAAGCAAAAACGTTAGGAGAAGTATTACACATGGCCCAATATTATGAGAACCGGGTAAATACTGAGAAAGAAAGAGAAGCGAAGGATAGAACGAACTTGAAAACAAGAGTGCTACTTCAGCAGGTAGCAGGACATAACAGGGGAAGGGGAAATGTGCAGAGCAGGGGCAATTTGAATATGCATGGAGGGCCTCTGGGATTAAACCAATGTGCATATTGTAGAGAGGAAGGACACTGGCGGGCACAATGCCCACACTTGCAAAATAGAGGCGGATATGGTCAGAGGAGACAGCATAGAGGGCATCCAGGAACAGATGGCCATAAAGCGAGCTTAAAGAAATTCCAGTACTGTCAGAAAGAATTGGCTTATTTAGGTTACTTACTTTCAAAGGAAGGGAGAAGATTAACGCCAGAAAGGATAGAGAGCATTTCTGGTATGCCTATTCCAAAGACGCAGAAGGAAGTAAGAGCTATAACTGGCATGGCTTCATATTGCCATCAGTGGATTGTGCACTTTGCCTTAATTGTAAAACCAATGGTGGAATTGACAAAAAAGGATGCTGTGATGCCTTTGCAGTGGAATGAAGAATGTCAGAAAGCATTTGACTCGCTAAAAACCATTTTGAGTTCTGCTCCAGTTTTGGGCACACCGAATTATGAAAAGGTTTTTAGGCTGTTTGTGCATGAGAGCAAAGGATGTGCGTTGTCTGTCCTAACACAGGAAAAAGGTTGAAGAAATATGCCGTGCGGTTATTTTTCTTCCGCACTGGACCGTGTAGCGCGCGCACTACCACAATGTCTGCGAGCTGTTGCAGCGGCTGCTGCGTCAGTGAAACAAACAGAAGGGATGGTATTGGGGCACAATTTAATTCTAATGGTGCCACATGCCGTAGATGTTCTACTTAATAGAACGTAGATGCAACACTTCACCTCTGCTAGATTGACTAGATATGAAATTGTATTGTTCTCCCCCCACATACAAATCATGAGGTGTAGCGCATTGAATCCAACAGAATTAATGCCAATGCCCGGGGAAAACATTGATGAGACTGAATTACCTCCCCATGATTGCTTAATGGTTACTGAGGAAGAAACAAAAGGGAGAATTGATCTACACGATACGCCACTAAAAGAACCAGATGGAGAACTGTTTTGTGATGGTTCTTGTTTTAAATTACCTGACGGCACTTCAACCGCCGCATACGCTATCACCACGTTAAAAAGCATTGTGGAGAGTAAAAGAATCCCATACAACTCTGCCAAAGCAGCAGAGATAATTGCTTTAACAAGGGCTTGTGAAATTTCAGAGAACTTGAGCGTAAATATCTACACTGATAGCCAGTATGCCTTTGGCGTGGTTCATAACTTCGGCCGACTGTGGGCCGAGAAAGGGTTCCTAACATCACATGGGGCTAGAATTCAACATGGCCCTTTGATTGTACGATTAGTGTCTGCACTTACGTGTCCAAAGCACCTGGCGATAGTGAAATGCGAGGAGCATAAAAAGGTGACATGCAAAGTGGGAGAAGGAAACGCATTTGCAGACAGAATTGCGAAGCAAACTGCCACTGATTTGAATACAAAAATGTTAACAGTACAATCGAAGGAAGTACCCTGTATGATAGAAAATGGAATTGTAACTGTTAGAGAGATGCAGGCGGAAGCTACTGCCGACGAAATACAGGGATGGGCCAAGGGCTCTGCAGAACTAGACTTGGAGGGTTGTTGGGTGGACAAGAAGAGCGGGAATTGGATGTTGCTGAATGCTTATGTAAATGCGATGGTAACAATGGCTCACAGTCCCACCCACATCTGTGCGAAGAAAATAATCCAACATTTGGCCACTGTCTGGGAAAATCCTCTCATAAAAAAGAATGCTGAAAGGCTAGTACAGAACTGCATAACGTGCCTACAGCACAATGTGGGGACAGGAACGGTGACTCTAACAGGAAGTTTCGGACCTCCCTCTATGCCATTCGAAGTGATTCACTTTGACTTCATAGAAATGGAGGGATGCCAAAACCTGAAGTATGTTCTAGTGATCATATGTGCATTCAGCAAATGGGTAGAAGCGTATCCATTGAAAGACTGCACAGCCATGAGCACAGCGAAAGTAATGCTAAAAGAGTATTTCTCTCGCTTCGGTCTGCCCCGTGTCATATGGTCAGACAATGGTCCTCATTTTGTAGGTGCAGTAACATTACAGATTTGTGCAGGTCTCCAGATCGATAAGCGATTCCATTGCTCCAGGCATCCCATGAGTGCCGGACTTATTGAACATCATAACGGCATCCTGAAATCCAAAATAAGTAAGATTTATGAAGGCAGTAAGCTAAGTTGGGTAGATGCATTGCCAATAGCGTTACTGTGTATGCGAACATCAGTGCAAGCCAGAACTGGTCTCTTCCCATATGAAATCATAATGGGAAGACCGGTTAATGTGTGGTGTGCACCCCAGTCGAAAAGAATGAGAGAGGTAGAATACCCTGTACTCAGCATTTATTGTAATTTGTTAGTAAAAAAACTGCATTTGATTCATCAGCAGGTGCAGAAGGCATTACCGGTGAGGTACACTAGTCCAGGACATGCAATGGAGCCAGGAACCTGGGTGCTGATTAGAAATTATGCGCAGAAAACATTGCTGGCACCCAGGTGGCGTTGGCCCTACCAAATCCTTTTGACCACGCAGACAGCGATACGCCTGGATGGGTGGAAAGCGTGGATTCACGCCACGCACGCCAAGAAAGTCCCACCGCCATTTGACACTTCAACTGATCGGGACAAAGACCAGAAAGAGACAGCAGCGGCTCCAGAAACAAAAAATGCAATTGCCAGTTCTTTGTCACAAAAACTGCCTGAAAACAAAGCCTGATGAGATTGCCATAAGAGAGGAAGGGCAAAGGGCGCCCCAATGTTGTCCAGTAGATTCTGCATCACTGCTGGCCGATATCAAGTGTATACCTCTGTGGCGCCCACCCTCTTCTGTTGCGCCGCAGCCTGCATCATCGCCTGGGAATTCTTCATCATCTGCCATTGTGCCCCAGGCTGACTCCAAGCTTGACGCCGGAAGTGCACTCACACTATTTGTCGACCACACGATACCGGGAGCAAATCGGTATAACCTGCGGAGCAGAAAAAAGGAGTGATCACATCTTCAGCTTTTGTGATTTTATTGCCTCTGTTTCCTATTCTCGGATGAAGTAGGAACTGGAGGCCTAGAGGAGAGTGGCGGGAGAGTTGTGCAAGCTAGACAGCTCACTCAACAAATGCAACTCCTCGGTGCTAAATCCATGTGTCCGGAACCCGAGCGGACAAGTGGGGCGCACATGGTACAAAGGCATCTGCTCTGAAACTCTAGAGCAATGTGCAAATGCACAGGAATCTTACTAAACAGACAAGCAATCTAGGCTGAACGAGAACTGGCATGGAAGAACTGTAGACATTTATCGAACTCTCTGACATCTCAACAAGTGCATTGGCAAAAGATATTCACGAGCACGGCGAGAGCAGAACAACAAGGAAAAATGCCAGAGCCAGCCAACGTCTCCTTCTGCACCAATGCTGATAGCGAATTAGACGCAGTACATAGAAAGGTGAAAAAGGGACATGGTCAAAAGAATTGTTGTTGGGTTTAACGATAATAATGTGTATAATGAGTATATTAGCCCCAATATTGACCATATCAGTATTATGGTACCTAGGAGAAATGCACCCCCTTGAAGTACTGTTGCCTACTGTGAACATTTCAACAACGGAAAGCCCAGTCCATGTGATTTCCTATACCTTGTCCCCAATAGAAGAGAGACATAGGGAAGGATATGGGAACAACACATTACTATTGATAATGAACATGGCACACTCAATACTAAAAAAGAACAACTGTTGGGTCTGTGCCCACCTGCCGCAGCATGGTGGTCAGGGAATAGGATGGAATGTGCAGCCCCTGCCATTAACATCTGTATGTTATGCTTCTCTGAGTGCCTTATATTATGGGAAATGGAACGAAAGTGAAACTGGACAATTAGACAAAACAAACATGAATTAATTTGAGGAAGTGATTATGAAACCGGTGGGTTGCTCCATATTCCATAAAAGGCCAATAATTATACCAGCAATAATGCCACAGAATAGATTGTCTGTACCTTATAAATCTTCTGTGATCACGTTCCACATGAACCCAGAGGGGAATAAGGAACCCCCTTCATATACAGTGAATTATAACCCTCATTCTGTCCCATTCTGTTTAAAGAAAAAGGGTTCTTTCCAGGTAGGAACATTTACCAGATGCAGGAACATAGCATTCCTTGATAAAGAAGTGGAACCAATATATGTGGGAGATCCTGTGTACTTAGGAACTGGGGAGGCACGTGTTATTTAGGCTTTCTGTTTCCTGGGGTGTTTCTTTTAAAAACATCAGACATAACCAAATTGACCAGGTCACGACCTCGCCGGAATATTGAAGACGGGTTCATTGTAGGGGACATAGCAAAATCATTCATACCATTTTGGGGCCAGGCGATAAACTATAACATAAGACGACTGTTTACAATATTGGAAGAAACAATAAATGGAACTACCAACATATTATATAATATGACTCTTGAGGAAAAAGGAATTAGATTGTTTCACTGCAAAACAGAATGGCCCTTGATATAATCTTAGTTGATTGCGGTGGTCTTTGCAAAATCGTGGGATCAGCGTGTTGCGTATTTGTAAGTGACTCCTCCCCCACGATTTTCGAAGCGATAAGAAAATTGCATGTATTAAGCTCTGACCTTCACCCTCCTGAGAGTGGTTGGGAGTTGAACATAAGCTCCTGGTTCTGGGAAGTGTTACGGTCCTGGGGATGGAAACTATTTGCAATCTTAGTAGCAATGTTAGGAATATTCATGACGTGTTGTTGTTGCATACATTGCCTCCCCATAGTATGCACCGAAATTAGTGAGGAATGTGTTCAAATGGTAGAACGAAAACACATTACTAGACCAAATACCCACAATGATAATGAATCCAAAACAATTAAAGAATTCATGGCAATTAATATTGATGATGAAAAGGAGGAATCTGAGAGCGTATATGAGTCAGAGTGTGAATCAGATTCCGAGCCTGATCTAAACACTTAGTCGGAGGAAGATGCAATTTATGGATGGGGCGTTTGGCATTCAGCCAAGAGGAGGGTTTGTCAGTCTAGAAAAGTAGAAAACCCTCCAACAGAAGGCTTATGCAGGATAATTGGTTGCCCGAAGACCAACCGCCTCATTTAAAGTATAAAGAATATATGCTCATTACGTAGCTATTAGTTAAACTAGAGTGCAGCCATTTTAAGGTAACCAGAATCGCCATTTTTATTTTCTCTATGTTTTTCTTTAACATCGCCACTTTTGCCTCATGTAAAACTGCTTTGCTGTAGATATTATTTCGCTTCAATGGTCCAAGGTTATTAAAGACATGTTGAAACATTGCGCGGGGAGCCAGACAGAAAAGCCTGTTTCCCTCCTTCACATATCCTTGGAAGCGGGGAGCAAGGCATTCTTATCAGTACACAGATGCCAGTGAGTCTCCTTAAAAGAAAAGCAACATACGAAACTAATATTAAAGGGTTTGAATTATGCTCTTCTTAACGGTCCCCCTTCTGAGCGCTGTGAGCCCGCGGAGAGCAAGCTGACCTCTAGAGCATGAATCGAAACCAGGAGATAGTAAGGCCTGGAATGTGGCAGTCCCCCTACGTGTAGCTTGTCCACGAAAACAGAAGCGCTGTGTTCTCACAAATAAAGAATAGTGTCTGTAAAATTCGAGATTGCAAACTGTTACTAAATATGGTGATCTAAAGTGTCATATTCGTCACCATGTTCAATCATCGCCTCCACTTCAAAGGGAATGAATTAGGGGCAGCATCAAATGTGTCAAATGTGTCATTACTGATTGTGAGATGTTCATTTTGTATATATGTAACTGATGTATGATTTTCACTCTCTTGCATCCCCCGAGGTCTGTTAGACACACGTCGCGGGACGTGGGACCATTTGGCCAACTGAGACTATTTGTTTTTGCAATAAACCCTAGATTTTGGGAATACAACCTTGTGTCTGGCGTATCAGTTCGTGTTTCGTGATTGTGCCTGGTTTCCACATCTGAGGGTCCCTCAGGGGCCCCTTTAGGCAGGAGGCTCTGAACTTCGAGGGGTTCTAATCATCTGTTGACGTAAGGTGGCGTTCTCTTGTTTTAGCAGTTGTACTTCTGCTGTAAGGGACCGAACTGAGTCTACCAATTGTTGCGTTTGATCCATGTTGGGTACCTCTGTTATGTATGGCGTTGCTATCTGTTAACTCTGTAAGGCTTCAGTACATTCAACAATAGTTTCTACTTCCAATTTGCAGTGTTAAACAGATTGCACCCACCTGAATCAGAAGCCAACAATGGCTGATGAAATTAGAATCTACCTGGTTGCCCTAAATCCATCCGATGAGGAACTATCAGGTAGAAATTGGATTTCCAGGAAAACCCTCTGGGGAAAAAAACCCTGTCCTGGATACTGGTGTGGATGTCTTCTCTTGTAAACTGGTTGTCCGGAGGAATGATGAGTTGGAGGATTGTTGTCCTTCTAACGGTGTTGGTAAGTCTTGTTCAGATCTCCCGGGCCTAAATATTGGAGATACAAGGTTTAGAATGCACAACTCTATTGGAGCTCCGATATGAGAGAAACTATGCTTACCAGTATTGCAAGTATGTGTAGAGATATGTAAGAAGAGAGATTTGTTCTGGCTTGGCGGAAGGTCCACGGCGAGGCAATGGTCTTCTGTAGCAAGGATAAGAAGGTATGAGAATAGAGCAGAAATGTGTAAATGATTGTGATCTATAATGAGTGCCTGACTGTATTACTTCCTACAAGGAGCGTTAGCTAAAGACCGTAGCTGCAAGCAGCGCTGACGGCTCTGATGGAATAGGAGCTGGCTTCCGGGTCTGCGTTGCCTTGGATACCGCGAGGCGTTGGCTGGTGGAGGCTACACACAGAAAAGGAAGAGCAGCATTTAACATCGAGAAAAGGGTAAGTAAGCAATCTGACATATTAAATGGAATCCTAACACTAATCCTACATACACGAGGCAGAACAGCTGATCGGAGCCGCTGATAATTCTCAGAGGTGTCATGGAAGGCAAGATCGGTAGCGGCGGAAATTAATCCTATTTAAATGAAGACAGAAATAGATCAGACCAGCATATATAGGGTTAGTGAAGGATAGTAACACAGAGAACACAAGTTGCAAACTTATGAAGCGTGACTAAGAGAGGAGTAGCAAAACGACATTGCTCGGATTCAGCAGCTTGATAATAGTTTCCAGGTAATGGTGGCGGAGACAAACCTCCTGCGGTACAATGAATAACTGGAACATAGCCCTGGTTCTTGGACGCCATCTTAGCAGGACAAAAAGACACCGAACCGATACCCCTCCACCGTTTCCACTGGGACCAGCGGAGACGGAGGGACATGACAGGAACAAAAAGAAGGCCAGCTGTGACCAAACACAAGGACTGCATAGGAAGATAGCCAAAGAACTTGTCACAGAGATATTCAGCACCTTGAGCATGCAAAGCACAGTGGACCAGGCATAGAGCTTTAAAAACAATGCGCTGGCTTACCGGCAGCCAGTATAGCGAACGCAACACAGGGGATATATGGGCACCATGGTGGGAGCCAGTGGTGACCCGAGCAGCCATATTTTGTAGTCGTTGAAGATGCTGATTAAGACCCCTAGGTTGAGATAGATACAGAGAATTACAGTAGTCGAGGAATGATGAGTTGGAGGATTGTAGTCCTTCTAACGGTGTTGGTAAGTCTTGTTCAGATCTCCTAGGCCTAAATATTGGAGATACAAGGTTTAGAATGCACAACTCTATTGGAGCTCCGATATGAGAGAAACTATGCTTACCAGTATTGCAAGTATGTGTAGAGATATGTAAGAAGAGAGATTTGTTCTGGCTTGGTGGAAGGTCCACGGCGAGGCAATGGTCTTCTGTAGCAAGGATAAGAAGGTATGAGAATAGAGCAGAAATGTGTAAATGATTGTGATCTATAACGACTAAGCACAAGGGCAGCCACTACTGGAGAATGAAGACGAGGAGGTAAAAATGGAAAAACCTTCCTCAGAATTCTACAATGAAAATGCCCTGCTTTACAAACAGCGGCAACTTGGTACTCCATAGAGAGTGAAGCCGAGATTATTACCCGCACATTCCTCACCTTGCCGGCTGGAACAGGAAGGGGACTCAGAGAAGAAGGCCAGAAAGAAGACACCCACAGTGAAGGATCCTGGGGAGAGCTCACCACCAGCACCTTTGTCTTATCCCCATTCAACTTCAGCTAGTTGTGGTTCATCCACTCACCCACGGAAGCCAGGCACCCCGATAGGCGCAACAACATCTCAGCCTGATCTAGATATAAGCAGATCAGGATCTGAGTGTCGTCGGCATACGAGTAGCACCTGACACTGAAGGATCGTATAGGACACACAAGAATCAGGGATAAGGCGGAGCCTTGAGGGACACCAAATAGAAGTGAAAAAATAGACGAAAGAAACAGAGGAAGTGAAAGAGTCTGAGTTCTCTCGGCCAAGAAGGAGGAAATCTAGGTGTGTACTTGGGATGAGATTCCGACTTGGGCCAGGCGGTCAAGCAGGATGGGGCGGTCAACAGTGTCAAATGCTGCTGACAGATCTAATAAAATAAGGGCACCCATCCCTCCTGCATCGACCAACCTGGCCATATTGTCAAGAACCAAGACCAGGACACTGTCAGTACCTCTGTCACACTGTCCTTCTTGTACCTGTGTCCCTTTCCCCCAGCAACCACCCCCATCAAATTCCCAGAATATAAATGAAAGAAACTTCTCTCACTCCCTCCCCTGATGATCATTGTATAGTAATTCCAAATTCTCCCATTTATGTTTACCATTCCGATACCCCATCCCTTTCATAAATGCATTTATTTTTTATACTATAAATATTTTGTATATTATTCTGCCATAATGTTTTCTCTTTTTTTCAAAACCCCAATTAATAGTCTGTGGATTATAAGACTGTTCAGGCTGTCTGTTTATGCAATAGGGTGTCCGCGGACATTGCACCCTATCCAGATATGTCTGGTCGGGCATGGCGCACTATTAATTAGTCTGCAGACAGCGCGCCCATTTGCAGACATCAAATGCGCATGCTCCCGGTGTCTCCCACTCGATGGGATCTGCGGACACCTGCCGTCCCCAGACGTCATCATGTGATTGCACCCGCACAGCGTGACGGCCCGTCCGTGGATGGTGCCCGTGAACGCAGACAGTTTGAAACAGCGTTTTCGGCCAATCTAGAGTGTTTCAAGTTGAAAGTATACCCTTCCAGAGCTCCTAGACCCATTCTTAGTTGATCTGTTATCTTTCCAAGGCCTATTTTTGACTCAGTAGTCCGCGGACAGTCGCACGGTTTGCAGACGCTTCCTCTGAAAGGACCCACCCATTACTTTTAGTCATTCTCAATATGGCTATCCAGGAGAGAAAAGCTGATAGGACCTGCATTTAGAACAGCTTAATTTGCAGCAATGGCATCTGATATGGCCATCCCCCCTCCTTCCCAGTGGCCACCAGCACCACCGCCACCACCATAATCACCACAATCACCTCGAGGGCCTGGACAGTGGAATAGGCACCGAAATGAAGAGGGTGATGAAGACTGAAAAGCAAGATGAGGTAGAGGAAGTGCCTAATCCAGTGCCCGGAGTGAGTCATGGGTGTGGTGGTTTGTTTACCACTGTTGGGGTTGTACCAAAGGCTCAGGCTGCCAAGGTGAGATGCAATGAGTGCTGAGTCACGGAAACATGGGCTGCACTCCTACGGGACCACCTCCATGCGCCGCCACACCAGATTCAACCACCCGGATGCTCTGAGAAAGGCTGTTCCTTTCTCAGGGAGAAGCAGGTTGACCAGCTCTAACCCATCTTCCGCAACCGCTCCTGCCACTCCACATGCTACTCCTGTGGGGCAGAGGATCCCGTTGCTGCCTCACAGGCCATACAGGCCGCTGTTGACCCTTACCTTTTAAGGGTCACAGTACTCTGTTTGTACTGCGACACACCGATCTGCAGGGGGGAGCAATTTCAAAGTGCTTTTGAGGCTTCGGTCAAGTAGCATGAGAAACACTACAACCTATCTTAAATTTAAGGCCCACCCAACATCTTCCCCTGTCCACCTGCCCCCCTGTATCTGTGGTTGGTGCCCCTTCCCTCCCTTCCCTTCCCAACCCCACCTTACCTTGCCTCTGCTGTAAAAAACAAAAAAGCAAAAACAAATACAAAATACATTTTAAAAATAAGGTTTCTTTAGGAGCCACCTTTCACAGTTAACAAAATAGAACTGGACCTTTAGCAGCCTGCATAGTCTTCAGACAGTACGAATGTCTGCGGACACCCGGAAAATTCCAAGCATGGGGGAACTAAAATAAATCAACTTGTTTTTTGTTAAAAAATGGTGGCTATTAAAATGACCTTTTTTTCATTTTTGGGGGTTTTTACATGCTGAACTAACAAAAGTTCTATTGAACTTAATTATTTTTTCCAACTTTTACAAACAATTTGTGGACAAAATAAATTAGAACGTTTCCACATTTGTCTTGGAGCTATCTGAGAAAATACAATCGTCGAACATGGAAACAGTTCCATTAACTTTGCAAATGTATCCTTCATTACAAACTGTAACGAAATTCCAGTCACATAGCCCAAACTGTTGCCTTCACTTCGAACTACAATTATGTCTGGATGCTTCAAAGTAACCATACTTTGACAAAATGGGTGCAGGTCCACCCAGTTCATTCCTCGAATTCCATCCCAGGAAATGTCAAATTCTTCTAATCCAAGATTCTCAGATAATCCACACTGCTCAGAATACACCTTTAGCCATTGGTCCCAAGAATCGCCCACGATCCAGTCATTGCTGCCTCAAACCCATAGTCATCTTCACTGCACACAACAAAGATAACTCTTGCTACGCACGCTTCCTGCACACCATGCCCACTGAACCTTATTGGTTG
The DNA here is from genome assembly GCF_040938575.1 of Ambystoma mexicanum. Lineage (NCBI taxonomy): Eukaryota > Metazoa > Chordata > Amphibia > Caudata > Ambystomatidae > Ambystoma > Ambystoma mexicanum. The sequence continues at coordinate 600,980,651 of NC_090924.1, forward strand.
ATCCTCCGGTGTCTGCAGGCATCATGACTGTCCATGGCCTCCATAGTCCCCTTTCCATGCATGGCATGCTTAAAGGACCCGGGTGGCATGTGCGAGTCTGCAGACTACAGCAGTGACTGCAGACACTGTAGCACAGGGCAGCCCTTCTACCCTTTTTACTTTTATGTTTGTAAAACTCCCTTATTGGCTGCTTTCAAACAGTCAGACATACATCCAACCAATCACATCCAAAAAATCTACATGTTACCCTATCACCTAAATTCAAAACTTCATATGTACTCTTGAACTTGCAAAGTTTCCTGCTACTCAAAGCCACCTTCATCAAAAACTACTGTGAAAATCTCCAAGATTTTTTATTTGCAGATTCAACAATGTCTACACCTAACAAGACATAGTTTAGGTAAGCTTATATTCTGTCCTAGTGTTTTCTCAGCATTCAGGACATGTAGGCCACATTTTATAATGGGAGAAGTGGAACTACAAGTTCCAGAATTCAAAGAAAAAACAAGACTTGGGAAGCACCTACAAATTGGAATGGATCATGTTGGCAAGAATGCATGCACTGCCAACATATTAAACTTCCACACACCAAGTGCCACTTAAAAATGTTCTACAAATCTTTTCCATCTGCTTTTCCTTTCTTTTAGAAAAAAAGTTACGCACAGTGCTGCTATAAATGCGCATATGCTTTTTTTTATCTTTCTTAAAAATGCTCCTAAAAAGAAACATGTTTAAACGCTCAGCATTTTCCATTTTTCATTCCATATAAATGTCACACTTTCCAACCTCTCTAATTACATCCCTTATGCTGCCACCATTCTCCACCTGCTCACACACATGTGTATACTGCCAAAGTATCTATATACAACACTTCACCTTACATATAAAGTACTGTTCTTTCCCAATCTACACTATAACACACCAAACAGTGCTTCAACAACAATCGCCATTGCATTACCACTAGGGCACAGTTTCCCTATTCTTTAAAAACACTGCAGCACATTACAAATACATTGCACCACAAACCCAGCACTTATTTTATTAAAATCACCAGCACAAAGATAACCTAGATATGCATCTTTGTTCACACCCTTTTTTGCCCTGTTCCTTGTATTGTCCCAATCAGCACTACTCATACTCCAATTGTTCTAACAACAGAGTTAACATACCTTACTACACCACCCATAACACAACCTTATGAAATCTTTTTCCAAACAACTCCTCTGACCTTTATAAATAACAACCTCTCTTACTAAAAAGACTTCACTATTACCACATATACCCACTAACATTCTCTTACAATTACAAGAAAAAAGAAGATTGACGAAGACAGCTACCAAAAAAAGAACACTCTTCACATCCTACAAAGTAAGTACATTGATATAGCATGTATATATCTCTAATGGTAACAATGTACTTTCACTATATATTAGCCTAGAGTATTCTTTTCGAGTCAACATTTATTTCACTCTTACTAATTATATTGCAACATTCACACTCTTTCTATTCCAATCTAAACATTGATCTTTATTCAATACACCACCCAGTCCTGACTGGCTAACAACACATCCATCTCTCATCAACTTCTATACCACAATTGTACTTCCGTACTATTCCATACGCCTATCCACATGAGGTCCGAATTCCAGCCCAACATGTTTCACACTCATTGCATTCCAAATCACTATCACACATATACACACCACACATAAAAATCACACACCACACATACACACATGTCCTCACACATTTTCCATTACACCCACACAATCCTCATACCTATGCACTAAATCACACCAATATAACAACCACTGTTTTCCTCAAAAATCATAATGTCCCTACTTATTCAATCACACCACCATTCCCTTACTCACTAACCCAAGCCCATCACACCTGTACAGACTCTTAATCTTATAACCTTCCCAACCACACCTATCATCCCACTACACAATCAAAAGCACTCTATTCATCTTTACAATCACAACCACACACCCATGTACAATACATGCATATACATATCACAACTTTCAAACCCAGACTTCTTTTTTCCCAACAGACGGAACAGAATGCCTACTAAAAACCAACTCTGCAGAAAACAAAGAACAAATAGAGCAGATAAGAATAAAAGCAAGCCATACAGTCATCTACCTCTAAAACAATGTATAGAAAACATTAAAACAAAACAGCTAGTAACCTCACTCAACAAAACTAAACCAGCCATCACTAAAAAAAAGTAAGGCCCCTCTTGCAAAAACTAAAAGTAAAAAAAGATGTACAAACAAAAGTAGACCTACTAATGAACCTAACACTATGGGCCTCATTACGACCCAGGCGGTAAGTTACCGCCTGGGCCGTGACTTTACCACCATGGCGTAAACTATGTTTACGCCATGGTGGTAGGCGGACTTACCGCCCCATTCCGAGGTCGGCGGGGCGGTAAGTCCCCAATCCCCATTTACCCTTCCCCATTCCCATTTTTGCCCCATAGGGCATAATGGGAGTGGGGAAGGCGTTAATTACGCCACCGTAAATTACGGTGGCGTAATTAACTCCATGGTCCCTTAGCGCCATGGATTTTAACACCTGCTAAAAGCAGGTGTTAAATCCGCCATGGCGCTAAGGGACCTCGTACTCAGGCGGTAAGGGTCGGCGCTGTTTACGCCGCCGTAAAACCCTTACCGGCTGAGTCGTAATGAGGCCCTATATCTACCAATGTTAACGTAGCCACAGCTGGCATTTCAAAACATTAATTTTACAAAAAAATATCGACCTTTGAGTTCTTCACAATCTTATAAAGACAGCTAATAAGTCACAATTTACCATTAAAAACTACTGCAGAAGACTAATCCTCGAAGCTCCAATTGACAGCGCATTTCTACTAAAGAGAAAGTTGTTTACATTGATTATAAACAGAATGAAACCACTAACTAAATGAATCAATACATTAAAAAAGTACTTCTAAACATGTGCAATGTCAATATAGATACCTTTTCTAACTTCTGTAAAGGTGAATGAATTCACACAAGCAGCACATAACCATATTTCAATAAAGAGGCTTATACACAAGAACAAAAAAAAACAATTGCCATAGACAATAATGGCAGAGGGTATGAAATGGAAGGAGACACCATTATGGCAAAAGAAACCCTTATAGAAAAAGGTCCCCAACTAAATTTCACCTAAATGTTCCTTTCGCCCAAACAAACCGTCCAGTGTACAAATGGACATGCAGCTCAATAAGTAACATACGCCAACAATCCTTCAAATCTTTACGACAATTCTCAGGCACTATGTGAAACTAAAAGACAAAAGAAGAATGAAAACTTCACAAACCATAAACTCCTGCCCCGTCCACAGCCACACTGGACTGCGAATACATTTTATTAGCCTTATATTTCAGGAACTGCTTGCAAAAGCACCTTCCAGCACATCAAAATGTTAGCAATACACAATTCCGCTATATGAAATGTTATGCATGCACTGTACTATGCAAAAAGTCCTGCTATAGAACTCCAAAATTTAAATAATATTCTCCTACCTGGAACAGCCAGAGAACTCCTTTGAGAAATAGAGCACATCCAAAGTAAATATTTTGGAACTCAAGTTGACTTACAAAATTCTGTAACTTCAGAAAACATTAGCGAAAACCTCACAAACACTAAGCTCCTAACAAACACATACAAAAAAGAAATAGCTAAGTTTCAAAACACATCTGCTGAAATACCAGACCAAGTATGTGCCTGTTGTCACAAACTTTTTATAAAAAGAGCACACAAATAGTAGATATGGACTACAAAATAGAGGACAATAAGGAATCCTAATGGTTCCAATTAGCGTTATATATAACAACAGAAAATAAATGCAAAATAACTGAGCCCTAAATAGTTTGCATGTACTGCAATACAAAGCTTGGCAATAACCAAATGCCATCACGTGCTATCACTAATAATGTAGAAATATTCCCACTTCCAAAGGCTCTCCAACAACTTAACTTGTGTGAGAGCATTATAATCCAAACAGTACACCATTTTCAAGATATAATACGCTTTCAACCGAAAACAGGCAAATTGCCCCCATCTGAGTTATTAAAAGGCATTCTTGGCAAACTAGTATATTTGCCATTAGATCTTAAAGAAAATGTAGACACTCTAGGAGTATAACAGCCAAGAGATCAATCTTTGATTGTACTAGTTAATAGTGTACCGACAAAAGACAAAAGAAATTGGCAACAACTAGTCGACTTAAATAAAGTTGGACAAGCCGTACAATATCTCATCGATAATAATGAATACTTCAAAGATATAAACATAGAGGAAAACTTAAGAGAAACCACCCAAATAATTCAAGATTCACCACCGAGTGGCCAATTTGAACGTGAAGATCCTGTTATTGCGGCCAAAATTATAGACCAGTTTACAATTCACCCACTAAACTCCAAAGACACTATATAAAATGCATTAGAAAAAAATCAAATGCGTCAAGCCAAAGGATCCCCAATGAGCATATGGGAGAAAAGTGTAGAAGTATGTTCTTTTCCTCTACTCTTTCCTACAGGAAAAGGAGGAAGATATGATTTATTTATTTATTTATTGATGATAAAATTTATTTATGATGAAAGATCCAGACAAATTACTGCATCAGAATATCGCTCTTTATGCTGAAGACCCTGGATACAGACAAAATTTAGATTACATTTTCCAACTCCTGTGCGAAAGTGAACTAGCAACTCTATGTTATGGAGTAAAATGTTCATGCTACAAATGATCAGCAGAAGCTGCTACTGAAGTACGCAGAATTCTGAAACAAATGAAAGTGTTCCTGATAGATGAAGTAAGCATGGTTTCCAACCTCATGTTCGCTTTAATTCATCCCAGAATGCAAGAAGTCCTTAAACCAGACTATGAAATACTGTTTGGAGGAAAACATGTTATTGTTTAGGGAGACCTCCTATAGCTAACACCAGTAAACGGTCAACCTATTTTCAAAACATTAGGACAAAAATAATGCCATAACACACTCTGCAGAATTGGAATCTCTGGCAACATTTTCGCTACAGAGAACTAACTCAAAACATGCATCAGTCTGCAGATATCACCTATGCTAACATTTTAAAAAGCATTAGAACTGGTATGCTTACTAAAGATGCAAATTCCATCTTAAATACTAGACTAATCCATGAGCTGTATGGCCAAAACACATCTGCTCCTGTCATGGAACAATTAACTCAACAAAATATAAAATGCATATCCTTAATGCTAACACTTGCAAGCTGTAGTCAATTCAACGATACAATGTTCAAAAAAGAAATGCAAACCATACTGCATATAAGCTCCACAGACAAACTAGAAGTGCACGGAATGACACTGCATATGTGTCAACAAGCAACAGCACGACTAAATAGCTTAGAAAAATATATCTCCAACACTGCTGGATTAGAAAATATATTAACTCTGGGACTCATTACAAGTCTGGCGGTAACTGTGCCGGTAAATCTGACAGGTTGCCACGGTACATTTTACGGGCACCTGGCTTGCCGGTAACACCGGTGATTACAACCCCGGCGTTCCGGAAAGTCAAGCACCGGTAAATTGTAATTCCCCATTCCCATTGAGTCCTAGAGGAGTGGGGAACATGGAAGCACTGGCACCATTAATAACGGTGCTGATGCTTCCGTAATGGCTTGCTTACCATGGCCGCTGTGTCTGGCAGGGCCTACCCTGTCGGGCACAGCGGCTCTGGCAGGCAAACCCGTAGTGTGCCAGCCCGGAAACAACGGTGCTGGTAGGCTTACCTGGTAGGCTTACCAGCACTGTTGTTTCCAGATCGGCACACTTGTAACGAGGCCCGCTCTGTCTAAAATGCAGAGTAATTCTAAAATGTAACCTTGACGTAGAAAAAGGTTTATTCAATGGAGACATTGGTACAGTTGCTGGCTTCCAAACATATCCACATGACAGCAACATTCCGTTTATCAACATCCACTTTGACAAACTTGCAGACATAAAAAAAACAGGCAGCACAATACCATGTTTCCTTCTTTTTAAAGACATGTACGTGCACAGAGAACAATTTTCTCTATCTCTTGCATATGCTGTCTATTCACAAATTGCAAGTTATAACCCTAGTTCATGCACTGATTGACACTGGAAGCAGTCTTTAAATAAGGTATCAGTTATGTAGCACTTTTGCATCTGCGTACGCTTGATGGTCTATGCCTAGTTAACTTTGATGCAAACAAAGCACAATGCTGATATTCCTTGCATCCTAGAATACAACAGGCGATGTGTACTGTACACCCCCATCTAGATATGTACCCTGTACCTCAAAAAAGAAAACCTTTAAAAAGAAAACAAATACAAACAGAACCTGTAGCAGATCTCCCAGCAATACTGCTAAAGAAACAAAGAACAACTGCTGTTCCATCAAATAATACAACCACAAAAATGTCTACTCCAAGAACAACTGCACATCCATCAGAAGAAAAAAGAGACAAATGGATCTTCTGAAAAACAACTGCAGGCCTATCAAAGCATACAGAGGCACAACTCTCTGGTCCATTTACATTTGGCAACACAACCGGAGTAAATTGCTATGCAAATGTAGCAATCAATCTTCTCTTTCAATTGCCCCCAATTGTTCACAATATTTGCTTAAACGGCTCAGACCAGTTGCGTTTGCAAATGGTCGTCCTTCATAGAAATGCCACAAATAATCCTGATGGCACTTACAGTGTCTCAGGTATAAGGCAAGAATTGGACTAATGTACAGGAATGGTAACATTTCCCAAAAAACATACAGGAAGATCTGTAAGAATGTTTCACAAAAGCACATCCCTAATGAACGATTTGTTTATGTAGCCATACCAAATTGTGAATCCATTCCATTTCAGCAGCTTGTGCAGAATGCATATCATAGCATAGTATGCCCTCTTTGTAACATAGACAATCGTTCCAGCATACAGATACACTCACATGTCCAATATGTGATACTAATGAGTCTAAGGTACAATGCAGATAGTATCAAAACCAACTATAAGCTTACTAGCTTCACACATGGCCAAGTATCTCTTGGCAAGAAAACCTTCACAACAGTGAGCATAATCTACCACACTGGTGCCACAACCACTTCAGGATACTATACTGCATGTGTCAAAAAATAAGTGGTTGGTTAGAATGTAACAAAACGTCCGTTACTCCAAAACATAGGTTACCAGCAAATCTGATATATGCCTACTTAATATTCTTCAACTCAAATGTAGTCACTAAAGTATAGCACAATAAACTGTTAGAATACATCGACAGGTATCTAACTACATCTGTAATTCTACAATAGTACTTTTAAACCCCAAAACAGTTAGAATACTCTGAAGGGTATCCAACTACTTCAAAAATACCCTTCATTGCAATACGCTTCAAATATGCAGTTCATGTTATTGCAATACTTCTTGTAAAATCAAATATAATTACAATACGCCAAAGTTACCACCAAATCTAACAAATGCCTATTGAATATTCCTTCATCCCAAATTTACTCACTGAAGTACAGTACAATAAACAGCTAGAATACGCCAATGGCTACATTAAATACACCTCAAATATGCCATCACAGTGATTCTTACTGCACAACTTCTTGTAAATTCCAATATAGTTAGAATACGCCAATCGGAATCTTACTACTTTAAACATTCCCTTAATTACAATACACTTCAGACAAACATACTATCACACTTACACTCACATAATTACAGTACTTTTTTGGATCCACTATGGATTTTTTCTCCCAATTACTCAATTATTATTTCATGCCAATACAACAACAGTGTAGTACACACTAATGTTGTACCAAACATAGTAATAAAATGTGCTATTTATGAGGGTCAACAAGTAAATCTATTTGTAAAAGTGTATACAAGTAAAGGTTTTAAACTATCTTTTTTTTGTTTTTTAAAACAATTTTTATTATTTTAACCAACAACAAACAACAAACAAGTCGAACAGTGCGTGTCACAGATATTAAACATCACTTACATTTTCATAGAATGGCCACTGTTCTCCCATTACCCTCCCACCTTAACTCAAGCTTTTAGTTCCTTCTAGAGGTTCCTCCTCGTCTGTATTACCAGAGGAGTCTTGATCATTTTGGCATCTTTGGGTGGACCAGTTCAGTGTGGCTACTAGGTGCCTCCAGGCCATTAGGGTTTCTGCTTCCTCTTCCCCCCTCTGTTGGCCGCCTCATACCACACCACTGCTTCAGCGTCTGCCCATTTCTGGAGATCATGCCACCAAAACCTCTATATTGGGTCTGTGGCTCGCCTTCCAGCTCATAGCAATTCTACGCGTGGCCAGTATATAGGCCAGGTCCTTCAGTTTGCTCACATGTCTCAGGTTGCGAGGCCTTACAAATGCAGGCCCATACGGATTCCACATCCAACCGAATCCCTCTCTCAGTTAACCGGTGGGCGGCTTTGCCCCAAAATTTCCCAATCTCTGCGCATGCCCAGAACATATGTACCATCCCCGCGTTCACCTCCCCACATTTAGGGCATGTTTGTGTTTCTGTGTTCTTAAATCTGGTGACTCTCTGGGGGGTCATGTATGCTCTGTGAATTACATACAGTTGGATCTGGAATCCTTTTTGTGATATCTTTGGGCCCTTTCCCATAGCCCATCATGCATAAGTGCCCCCACTTCATCCTCCAAATCCCGTCTCAACTGAGACACCTCCTTTCCCACCCTAGACATCAAGAGTTCGTAGATACAGGAGACCTCATGTCCTCCTTCCGAAATATCATATATTGTTTCTACAGCTTCGTCAGGTTTAAAGGCAAGCACTGATCCAGGCCATGACTCTCTCACCCTCCGTACCACTCTAGTGTAGGTGATATATTGCCCCGTGTGTAGTCCAGTTTCATTTACCAGTTCTACAAATTCCATTACTTTCCCTTCTTTCCATAGGTCTCCCAATGTAGCTATACCCACCGGTTCCCAATGCTTGCAAATCGTCTTCCTTAGTTGCTCGTCCACACTCACCAATGCCACTAGCAGCATCTGCGGGGAACATGGGGTCGGGTTCTCCATAGCCCTGCAAGCTCTACGCTACATCCCCCACCCTAGTTCCAACAACTTAGAGCGCCCCCTTAATTCAATTCTGGTTTAGACACCCATATCATCTCTTTCAGGAAAAATGGGGCGCATTTAGACCGTAATAATCTGGACTCAGCTGTGGGATCTTCCGTCAGCCACTTCGCCACATACTGTAGTTGGCTGGCCAGGTAATAGATCTCGAAGTTTGGCAGTTTTGTACCCCCTCTATCATCCGTGTTTTGCAGTTTCCATAAGGCTATGCTGTTCCTGGTGTTGTGCTAGATAAAGCCTCTGCATAGGCTTTGTATTTTACCAAAGAAACACTTGGGTATCATAAATGGGATATTCACAAAAAAGTGTAATAGCCTGGGCAGTGCTACCATCTTCAATAGCGTCGCCCTCTTTACCATGGCCAGGGGGAGCTTCGCCCAGAATCGCATGCTATATTCCAAGCTTGTTACTGCCCTCTCCATGTTATATGTATGTTCATCCTCCACTTTGTGGTAAATGTCTACCCCCAGGTATCTAAAGGTTCTAGTCTCCCAGGGTATCTGCAATACTGGTAGGTTCTCCTGCGGGATCCCTGTATATCTACCCAGAGGGAACAGGCTCGATTTCGTGGGATTAACTGCAATCCCAGAGAGCGACGCAAATCGCTCCATTTCTTCCAAGATGTATTGCAGTTTCTCTTCTGGATATCTCAGGTATAGCAGTATATCATCGGCATACAGTGATATGAGATGTGGTCCCCCTTTCATATAAATTCTGACTGTTTCATATTGTTGGCTCAAATATATTGCCTGGGGTTCTAATGCAAGGATGTATAGTATTGAGGACCAAGGGCAGCCCTGTCTGGTTCCCCTACTAAGCTGCCATTTATTTGAAATAGTCGCCCCCCGTCTTGTCCCTAGCTAATGGGGAGCTGTACATCAATTTAACCCATTTTAGGTACCCAGGCCCTATTCCGTGCTCCTTCAGGGCTGCCATCAGCCAAGGCCATCTGACTGAGTCAAAGGCCTTCACCGCATCTAGCAAGGCAATGGCCATTTCTTGCGTGTCTCCTTCTGATTGTTCTATGACGTGGTGAAGCCTTCTAAGATTATCCGATATACTTCTGTCTGGCACATATTCGGTCTGATCTGGATGTATGAGTTTATCTATGACCTGCCTCATTCTGTTTGCCAGCACTGCCGTAAGAATCTTGCTATCCTGGTTTAGCATGGATTGCGGTCTGTATGACCCGCAGTCCGTGCTAGGTTTGTTGGGCTTGAGGAGAGGGATAATGATTGCTTCTCTGAGGGATTCCGGCAATCTCCCTGTCTCCCATCCCTTATTCAGCATATCCAGTAATGGGGGAAGCGCCTCCGCCCCGTACATCTTGTAAATTTCACTAGGGAGTCCGTCGGCTCCTGGGGCCTTGCAGGTAGGTAGCTGCTTGACTACTGCTTCCAGTTCTTCCAACGTGATTGGGGCATCTAGGTTCTCTCTCTCTTCTGCGCTCAGCTTCGGCAAGCCTATATCCTCTAGTGTTTCCACTATCTCGCTCAATTCCCCCGCTTCCACATCTCCATACAATTGCTGGTAGAACTCAAGGAACCCGTTATTCACTCCCTCTTGGGTGTCTAGTATTTGGCCATTCTTCCCTTTTATTGCTCTGATGGCTTGTCTGGGCGTCTCTTTTTTATATAACTTTGCTAGCAGTCTCCCCGGCTTATCCCCTCCCACATGTTGCCCAACTGTTGCCCAGCTCCATCTTTGGATCTCAGGCAATCCTGCAATTAGTCCTATCTTGGCTTGCCGGTACTAGGAACTCAGTAGGAGGTTACTACCCTACCAGTAACCTATCTAAACTAACTATTGGGGTGTGATAGTGGGTCCGTTGCATCTCCCGCACTTGTGCCTCATTATATTAAGTGCACCCGCATCCTTTAACTTAAAACCTGACTCTTTTCTCAGTTCATATGCTCTTTCTTATATTTTAGTCCCAATGTCATAGTTATACAGCACCTCAGCTACTGGAACCACTGCTTCACTTCTCTGTTCCGTCCTCCTTCTGCTTGTCTGTTCCAGAAGGGCAATTCTGTCCATCCAGCCACTCTGTTGCATCCTCTGGGGTGTCGAAAAAGAGGGCCCTGTTCTTGTGAAACACTTTCAGTTTCGCCGGGTACATCAGCATGTACCTAAAGCCCGCCTCTCGCAGCCTCTTCTTCACTGTCCCATAGTTCAGCCGCCTTCTCTGCTTTGGAGAGTGTAATCCAGGTATGCTGAAACAGGCACCGATGTCCTTCGTATTGTGCCCCCTTTTTCGGAAAAATTCCAGGATCTTCTCCCTGTCTCGGTAGTTTAAGATTTTGGCAATTATCGGTCTCGGAGGGGCTCCCGGCGGAGGTTTCCTTGTCAGGTCTCTATGCGCTCTTTCCACCGCAAACCCCTGGTTGAGTGCCCCCCCTCTATTTCTTGCAATAGCATGTTCTTGATGTACTCAGTGTGGTTTGGTCCATCTTCTCCCTCTGGGAGCCCCACAATGCAAATGTTGTTTCTTCGGGCCTGTCCTTCCGCTTCCTCTGCTCTGTTTTCCAGGTTGTTCACTTGTTGCCATAGAATGTGGATCTCTGAGGCGCGTAATGTGCAGGCAGCTGTGCTTGCGTTTGCTTCCTTCTCCAGTTTGCCTGTGCGCTATGCTATTTTCTTTACGTCTTGTCTCAGTAAGTTAACATCCTCTTGTACTGCTCCTATTTTAAGGTCCAATGATGCTTTGATCTCTACCATAGCTGCACCCAACTTAGTTTCCCATGCAATTTTCATGTCCGCAATCGCGTCCAGGATCTGTTGACCATTCCGTGCTGGTACCGTATCTGTCTGCGGGTTCTTTTCTCTGTTTCTGGCTCCATCGGAGGTCTTAGGCATTTTTGTGAACTCCTCCATTGTTGGCTGTTTCCTTTTCGTTTTGGTTACCTTGGACGCCATCCTAATGTCGCCTTGAGTGTAGCTCACCATTATTGCGGTCCGTCTAGTGAGCAGGTCTATTGGAAACCACCACCAGGGCCTGCTAGGTGCAGGATGTGTCTTCAGATGTGAGTGTGCCTTCAGATGCTCTTGTTTGCTGTGCGGGCCAAGGATCCTCGGTCTCTTGCCGTGCCTCTCGGGCTTGGTATTGGGCCCTGCGCCCCCCTTGTCTGGGTTCTTCTTCTTCAGTTATTTGGCTATTGCTGGTTATGTACTCTATGAAGTCATTCTGTGTACTTCTTGTGTCTACTTGGAGCTGGGCTGTGCTATTTCAGCTGGGCCCTGTGCGGTCGTATGGGTGTTGCAGGCTGTTTTCCCCACCCAGGGGAGCTCCTCACAGTCTTGATCCAGTGCAGAACTCCATCTGCCCCTTCGCCTTGCTCCGCTGGTCGGACCAGGGGTTTCTATGACCTAATGATCAGGTTTTACTCCTGCATGCTGATCTGTAGATCCAGTGCCTTGTCATAAATGTCCCCTTCCTGGGTCTGCTGCTCTTTCCAGGGGTCCCTGCTCCGTCTCAAGCCCCAACAGGCGCTGTCTTGCTTATAGTATTGCTCCCCTGCTGGATTGGTCGCCGCAGGTTACATCCAGACTTCAAGTGCTCACCAGGTAGTGCTGTGGCTTTTGTTATTGCACTCCTTAGGGATTGAGTGCAGTCATGGCTAGCTGCGCATTAACAGAAGCTAGATAAGTGTATTGTGGTTCTTAACTGCCCCAGGCGTCTACTTTCTTAGGTATGATTCTCGCTCTCCCTCTAGTATGCAGCCTATGAGAGCTCTGTACCACCGTGCTCTTCCCTGTATGCTTTATCTTCTTGCTTTGTGCGGCTGCCTCCTCACACGCCTGTTGTGTCCGGTGTTGTGCACTATCCACGCTTCCAAGTCATATGGGACACGACAGCTCACGCGCCTTTCCTATTCCTGCTATAGTAACGCGCACAGAGTGTCTGATGCCACTGGTCTGTTCTGTCATGCCAAGTTCTGCCACGTAGCTCTGAACTGTTACTCTAATCGGGTTTCCCTCGATTCGGTCTTCGCCCTTGCTACTTTGTATCTCACCTCACACAGTGTACCTGTCCGCCGACGGTTACATGTGCGCTCTCGTCTTTGTTACTTGTTCGAGAGGCACTAGTGGACCGAGAGATTACAAGCTCCCCATACTGCTGCTGCATATTGTCCACGTTAAGTCTTTGGTGCGGGAGGCTCCGGTGTCAGGTTTCCGTTCCTCCAGACCTTCAGCGTACATTCTGCCTGCAGCGAGCCGCCCGTCTGCCTTTCCGTCCCTGCAGGGGCTTCCTTGTTCGTCAGCGCTGCGCAGATCTGCTCTGCAGTCTTCTTCTTTCCTGTTCCTCCAGCCGGTCGGGATCCAATCTCGCATGTTCTATATCCTGGTCCCTCCGAGGCTCTTGTCGGAGCTCGTCAGCTCGATCCTTTGTCTTGCTCGACCACCATCTTGTTTCCCTGCAGGTGGGACTCTGCTTCCCTTCTTCAGCTTATGCTGTCAAAGTTATAGTGCGGTCCGAAGCAGAAATGTGGTATGAACGTTCCCTGAGCATTCATGCATCCGTGGTTATCAGTTTAAGTGTTTTAGTCAGCTTGAATCAGAATTTATTAGTAGGATCTTGAAGGATCGGCAGGAGCACCACGGAAGAGCCTCCTATCCCATGGCTGTGTAGCCTCGCTCCTCTTTTAAACTATCTTGCTTAACAAATTATACGGGTTTTCTTTTCACAGAAAAAGAACCAGAGATTCCAGCTTTATTACCATATGCAACTAAGTGACCATATGTAGTATTATCCTATTTGTTATCTTCACAAAGAAACAAAAACATATTCCCTAAGCACTATCCTCAATTGTACAACAATCATAAATACCACATACACTTCAATTATATTATTCCACCATATTACAAATACTGTATACTCCCCTACAGTACCTATAATTACTATACACATATTACTACAGTGTGTGTCGCCAGTGGAGAATCTGGCCACTGGCCACAACCACCACAATATAATTAAACCATATAACAAGTACGTACAATATACCTTAAAATAACAAGACTCCCCCAGAAATCCCTGCAGTCCAAATGATGTCCGTTGACAGCAAAATTTACTGTGGATTCGGCTGATATGATATGATATGGCATCAATAACGCACCTTTACACAAGTGTTTCAAGGCGCGACGAGGCAGAGGGGGGAAACAGAGGGAAAAACAAACAACGATCCTACTAGGCCAAGTGTCATTCAGATTGCGCAAGTGCATGGGAAGGGGGATTGGGGAAAGTGTAGGGAGGGGGCAGTGCAGTACATGGGATAATAGAATAAATAAGCAATAAGTGAAAGTACGGCCAGCAGGTGGCAAGTGCAACAGTAAGTCCAGACATCAGGTGTCAAGTGCTGCTAGTGGGACTGTGGGAATACAGAAACAGTCCCCAAGTGTGGGTGTTACAATGAAGGCAGTGCAGGTGTGTGTGTGACTGGTGGGGAGGGACCTGGGCCCGAGATCAATGGCTGGCCAGGTAACCAGTGCAGTTTCGGTTTCAGCCAGGAGGTCAGCAGGGGAGAGGAGGAGAAAAAGCAGAAGCAAAGAGAAAGGTTTTGTGGTGCTTACGGAACCGCAGATGATTCTCCTCAAGTTTCAGAGAGGCATGGAGGCTGTTCCAGAGTGAGAGGCCCCAGCCGAAGAAAAAGAACTACCACCAACTCGTTGCTTGGAGAAGCGACTGACCCTGAGGGTGTTGGAGGCTGCTGAGCGAAGAGCTGCACCTGCACACCCTTTTTTCACCTATGAAAACAGCTCCATGTCAACTTTATTCCACTCGCCCACCTTTTCCAGGCCCTCTTTCGGCCACTAAATAACTCCAAATGTGTTTTCCTTACTTTTTGCTCACTGCAGTGTCCGTAGATCCAACATCGCGACCATTTAAAAAATGATGGTGCACCTCACGTTTTTCACCATCCGATCAGTGTGCGTCTTCAGTCTCTGCAGACACCAAGCCACCCCCTGATTGGTCTAGAGGTGTCACTGGACCCCGAATCAGGAAATGAGTCCTTGCACCGGACCTACATATAACACATTTTTTACCTATTTGTGGACATTTTTTTAAAAAAATACTAGACGGGTTTATACCAAATTTACAAAAGCCCACTTTCGGGACCAAGCCACGGCTCCTAGCGCAAGTTTGGTGAAAAGCCGTCCAGCAGTTTGGGCTGTAGGTGCAAGGTTTGGCTAGGACTCTTTACGGGGGAGATGGAAGATATAAGCCACAAAGAAATTGCTCTTTCTATATGTTGAGCAACTTAACCATAACTACAGGGCTGCTACCACAGGCCCTGTTATATATATAATATAATTGAAAAAACTTTGTTAAAGGGACGTTATGGTTAAGTTCTACTAATAAAAACATATAAATTCAGTGAAAACACTTTGTTAAAGAGACGTTATGGTTACAAGTAAAACTGAAAAACACCATAAATTCGCCAGTTATGGTAAGCTAAGCAACCATAACTCACGCCACCACTCTGCACTGCTAAGACTAACACCCAGGACATCAAAGATGACATCACAAATGTCTTGGATGTTTATGGCCATTTGCCATCCCATACTCATCACCCCTCGCCTCCCCAGAGATTGTTTTCCTTAGTTTGACAAGTGCAATGTTGTGTTTTTTAATATGTTTTAGCGCTGGCCGCCGACTTTGCAGTTTGCAAATCCAACATGGCACCCGTTTCAAAAGTTTTTACGCACCGCACCGAGGCGTCCCCGCACTCCGAATCAGGAAATGAGTCTGCGGGCCGGACCCAGATATCACTAATCTTTTCTTACCTGCTTTTTGGCCATTTTAAAAAAAACTATTGGACGGATTAACACCAAATTTGCAAAAGCACGCTTTCGGGACCAAGCCCACGCTTCTTGCACAAGTTTGGTGCAAATCCGTACAGTGGTTTGGACTGTAGGCTCAAGCAAAGTTTTATTTCCATTGTGTCGATGAGGATTTCAAACATTTTGGGACTCTCCTATAACTTTCCAAATTGGCAATATGCTTTTTTTTTTGCAAAGTTTGGTGAGGATTCGTCAAATGGTGCCAAAGTTATAACCTGGCCAAAAAGTGCTCTTTCTCTGAGTTGAGCAACTTAAGCATAACTACAGGGGCGCTACTGCAGGCAATGTAATATGTTTATAATATAGGGTGCCCTATTGTAGAGTGAAACCATTGCTCATGGACTTTTCTCAAATTTCTATTGCTAATATCTTTTGACTTGCTGGACAAATTTGGATGAAATATTCCAAAAAAAAGTTTATCACAAGCTCTCCCACCCCCAAACTGTAAATTCAGGGAAAGATTTGTTAAAAATGTAAAAGTTATTAAGAAAACAAAAAACACTGTTTTCGGTCTACTCCCATTTATTTTTCCAAATAGAAAAAGTGCATTTTGTTGGAAGCCATAGCGCAAAAACCTCTGGATGGATTTGGATCAAATAAGAAGCAACATGGGCACAAAGCGTTGACTTAATATCCTTGTTTGGGGGTAAATCCTTTCAGTACTTTCAAAATATTGGATAGAGAAGGTGGTGCACCCTACTCTCAAAAAACTTCATAAAAATCCCATGGTGCTTTGCAGGAACTGAGGCTTTTCCGAAAATGAAATTGCCATCTTGTTTTTCCTGTCGATTCAAGAGATTTCTGCTGTAATTTCGTGGTAAATTTGCTGTAATTTTGGGTTAATTTCACACACCAACAGTACATTTATGCTCGCTGAACAGATAAGGATGACATTTTCCAATGTAAGCATTGTCCGGGCAACTAGCCAGAAACCATGGTATAACAAATCCCTTGAAATTCAGTGAAAAAACTTTAGTCAAGAGAGACTTAAGGTGATCAAATTTAACGCAACAAAAACCTTGAAATTAAGTCGATGCGGGAGGTGAGTACCATCTTAACTCGGCATCCCACTGTAGATGTCCCCCCATTGCCATTTTGTATACCATTGTGAATCCCTTCTGTTAAATATGTATGTGCTCATGGGCTCTGCAATGCAGAGATGCCGAGTTAAGACGGTCGTAACTTCCCACATCCGCTGATTTGCATGAGTTTTGTTGCATTAAATCTAATCACCTTAACTCTCTCTTAACTAATGTTTTTTCACTGAATATATATATATATGTATATGTATATTTATATTTACAGGTGGTACCCACGCTTTAAACCCGTTGTGCAACCTAGCCATCTAGACCACTTCCAGTAACACCCCCTTTGTCCGGAGTAAATTAAATGCTGTGGCTGGCATTTTTATCACTGGCATTCTAATGCCAGCATGATGACTCAGAATGGCTGGGAATCACAGTGTTTGGGGTGACAAATGTCCATACACACTGGTGAAAAACAGTAGGATGATTAAGCAAACCCTCTGTTGTGCATCTCTGGACTACGGCTGAAAACATTTTCTTCACAGCTCAATCACCACTGGTTATCGGTGCCCCAGCACTGACGTCATTTCTAGCCACTACAAGGAAAGCTGCTGTCCAGTGTAGGGTCTACTTTTTTCACATACTATTGAGCAACGCAGCCATAAATGCACCCTTCACTAAGATATAGCCTATTAGGAACCACACCGCCACCATGAACATTGCAACCCACAGTGCTGGCATACTGTCCGCCACAAGTACTGGTAAGGGGATACATCGCTACCCTGATGTAATATCATCAAATATCTTGATGCACTCTTTACATTATTCTGATGTTATCCATCATGCAACAGTGAAATGTATTCTGTGCCCCGTTATGTTGTCACTCTCTCTTTGGCTTTGTCTCCAGGATGTAATCTGCAGTCCAACACATGCCAATATGAAAACATCTCTCTCTCTCTCTCTCTCTCTCTCTCTCTCTCTCTCTCTCTCTCTCTTTGACAAAATATAGAGACGCGTTGATCCATGTAATGTCTCTACCAGGCGGCCACTCTCTTCCATGAGTTCTACATGTAAAAAGATGGCTGCTTGTCCTAGGACCAAAATGATAGTTAAATTAGCAGCAGACACTCTGTGCTACTCCAGGATGGAGTGAACTTGTCAGCGACTAGTTACAGGGCTCCAATATATGGAGTGTAAAGTAGGTATTGGTTATGAAATATTTAGATATTGTAATTTTACCTTACACATGTGCACTTTTCATAAAGCTTAGTTCTGTCTCGAGTTAACAGTGTTTGCCCCATCTGTGGCCAGGAGATGAAACAATTAGCCATCTTTTGTTCATTTGTGATTCCTACATGACACTAAGAGACAGGCTTGTTGAAGCCTCTCCTCATCACACTTCATATACGTAGAATTGAGGAGGCTCTTCAAACGTGTAGACAATCTGAGAACCATAATGTTATACATTTTGTCGTTAAATACATAAACTGTGCTTTCCTAAGAAGGAATTACCTGTTGAAACAGGCAGGCCACTAGAAGATCACTTTTTATGTAAGCAGATATTATGCATTCATTGTCTTTAGTCATATGGACACAAGTATTAATTGATTCATACGCTTGATAGTGATTATTGAAGAACATGTTGTGGGGGAAAATAGAATGGGTGGCATTCGTCTCTACACCTTTTTGTTTTGTTCATCATTTATTACCTATTAATTTGGCTATTTCCTCCATCAATGTATTATTGTGATTAAATGCATTTATTGTACCAGAATTTTATCACTTTGGTTTTAATGCAAATTAAGGTCGATGCAGGGCCTTTTACTATTTATTTATTGTACTAGCTGTACGGAACATGAAATGGAATTGGATTTGTTCTGTGATGATGCGATATACTTTTATAGCACCATGCTGAAATAAAGTATTTTTAACTGAACTGATAGCGTCTAATGCCATAGGTATGGTTTCAAAGCGCTGTGGGGGAAACCCCTTGGAGGACCAAAGTCCGAGGTATGAGAATTGAGAAGAGGATTTTAGAATGCACTGTGTGCATTTTGGCCAGTTCGAATTTAGATAGCGGCGGCTAAGTCCCTGGAGATCTGGTGTGGATGGGTGTTGTGATAGGCTGTCGGGAGAGTATGCAAGTCAAGGAGACTGATTATGTGCCCAGCTGGACCGCATTTTTTTCGTGGGACTGAGCTGCATTCTAGTGGCAAAGATGATGTGCGATATGAGGTCGAGTAGTGAATGATTGCAGGTGTATGAATGCGTTCATAGTGATAGTTTTGAAAGTAAAATACAAAAGTTCCGACACAAAAGCATCGGAAAAAAAGTTTTGAATGCTTTTTTTTTCGTTTTTTAATGGGGGGGTCCACCCCAACCCCCTGTTTTCTTTTTTTTAAAACTTTCTTTTACACAAAACTAAAATAAAACCCATAAAATGAAAAAAAAAATGTATTCAAAACTTTTTTTTCGATGCTTTGTATTCAGAACATTTGCATGTCAAAAGTATTCTTTCGAAAGTATGACTGGACACCATATGAATGTGGGTGGCCATCCCACGGAAGGATATGGCTATGTTCCATTGAGATGGAGTGCTATATGTACCAGAGACCCATGGGTGATATCTAGTTGTGATGAGGATAAACAGATTGTATCACATGGATTGACTGGAATCCTTTCTCTGCATGCTAGGTACCATCTTGTCTCAAGTGGCTCATTGATGCCCCCACCTAGCTGTTTGGAGACAATACTTCACCCAGGAGATGGACTAGGTCAGTCAAAATGCAGAAGGGAAGAGCCAGGTTGTGAGTGCCCTCCAGAAGGCAAGTTGATCCTCTATGCAGCGAATGCTAAACAGAATCGAGTTTCAGTTGGTGGAAGGTTGCACCTCTAACTTTGGAGCTGCTGGGCATGGCTGGGGCCTGCAGTCTCGGCTCTAAGGGAGCGAGATGTACAAATGTGGACACAGAGCTGAGTGCAGCCACAATCAAGTGAGAGGTCTGCACTAGGATGGGAGTGCAGACAGATCTCTTATAGGAAGTACTGTGAGGTAGGGCCCAGTGAGGTAGGATAGGGCGGGAATGTGGGTTGAGAGACCAGGGCCTAAATGCAATCCCTGTGAAAAAAGATGCAGAGTAGTGGTACAAAAAGGCCGCTAGATTCAATGAAATCCTACATCACTATCCCCATGGAAAAAGATGCAAAGTAGTGGCACAAAACAGCAGCTAGATTCAAAATGCAATCCTACATCACAATGCAGAACAGTGGCCCAAAACAGCATCTAGATTCAAAATGCAAGCCTACAACACTATTACTGTGGAGAAAGATGCAAAGTAGTGGCACAAAACAGCTGCTAGGTTCAAAATGCAATCCTACATTGCGATGCACAGTAGTGGCACAAATGAGCAGCTAGATTCAAAATGCAAGCCTACAACACTATCCCTGTGGAGAAAGATGCAGGTTAGTGGCAAAAAAACAGCAGCTATTTTCAAAATGCAATCCTACACCACTATCCCTGTGGAGAAAGATGTATAGTAGTGGCACAAAGCATCAGCTTGATTAAAAATGAAATCCTACACCACTATCCCCTTGAAATGTTATACTATGTTCTACCAGAAAACCAGAACTGTGTGCACTGCAGCCCTTGGCAGCCCACTACTGGGATTTAGAAATTGTATTGGGCATGCAACAAAAACATGTAACATTACTTCACATTTGCTATCAACTCTTCCCCTTCACACAATCTATGAAAATTAGTCATGTTTTTTTTTTTTTTTTTTATTGATTTGGTTGAAGAATTCAACCTTTCAAACAGGTTATTTACATCATCAATAATTCAACAAGAATTTCATACATTATGAATCCAAAAATAAAAAAAAAGGATTGTTGTAAAAACGTTAATTTGATATAAAAGATAAAAATGGAAATAATCAAGTACATAGTGTTACAAATGTTACAAATCTTGCATACTCAGCTTAATTGATCAGAGATCACATGATTAACAAATTGGACCAATGCAATTTGAACAGAGGGATTCGCATTGGTCAGAAGGTGATACCAAATTTCTTCGATCGAATGTTCTATGTAAAAATTACATTTTGTGTGGAAGAATTTGTACCTCACATTTTTCAAAGCTGGACACTCAACCACTAAGTGTCTCAGTGTCTCAATTGTTTGGTGATTGAGGCAATGTCTACAAAAAGTTTGATCTTGGGGCACCAGATGCCTCCTACCCAGGATCTGTCTCGTTGAACACAAATTTAGCCGGATACGCATCAGCTGGGTTCTCATATAGCTTGAAGGGCATTTGATTAGATATGGTTCTGGGCTGCGCATTTTTTTATGCGAGTGCTTTACTAATTCACAATCCACATATTCTAGGCATTGTTGGCGCGTATTTATCCAGTCATGGTGATACAATTTTAATTTTGCCTTAGTTGGATTCGTCAACAATAATTCTATTGTAATGTCTGCTTTAACTAATATATCTAATACACATTTAGACCATTTTTTTGGGAGTTTCAATTTAGAAGTTATCAAATGGTTAGCTAGCACACACAAAATGTTATGGGATGAGGCACCAATTAAACATTTCCGATAAAGTGAGCAAAATTTCCATAGGACTTGACAAAACATGGAAGTTATTCCCAGTTCATAGCGAATCATTGCAATTGGGGTCGATTGAGGCAGTCTCAACACGCTTTTCCAGAATTGAGATTCAAGCCGGTCCCAAAAGGATCTTAACTTTGGTGCTACGGTCTCAGCTCCATAAATTAGAATTGGAGTCACCTTTTGCTCGAAAAAGGTAATTACGTGAGATAGTGTAAATTTGCCATATTTAAACATTAAAATTTTGGCTTGTGATATTAGCGAACGATTTTTTGCATCAAGTATGACACAATATGTATCGTCGTTCAGTGTTCCCGAAAATGGGAGGCCCAGGTATTTGTAGTGAGGCACTACAAGTAGCTCTTGATTGTGTAAGGTCCATGTGAATCTACAGGTTTTTTTGATTACTGATTTATGGCATACAACAATTTGGGTTTTTCCAAGATTAATGGTTAAATTATTCTCGAGCACATACTCTTGCAATTTGTTTAACAAGTTTTGAAGACCATAAGGAGAGCATGACAGTAGAACGAGATCGTCGGCATAAAGGAGCCATGTCACTTTCTGGGAACCTAGTTTGGGTGAATCGGAGGTTGTAGTCTCAAATTTCATGCCAATATCTAACAGAAAGAAATTGAATAGTGTAGCTGCGAGGGTGCACCCTTGCTTTAAGCCCCGCTCTGTTGGGATAATAGCTGTGAGGAGCCCCTCTAGGGATAATCTTACCTGCAAAGAGGTGTGGGAATGGAAAAGTTTTATTAATGTAAGGATTGAAGAAGGACATCCTTGTTGATGAAGTTTTTGAAATAGTAAGTGTCGATCGATAGAATCGAATGCACTGCTAAAGTCAACGAAGGCAATATAAAGATTACGATTTTCATTCACATATTTATGCTTGATCAAATTAAGTGTAAGCATATTTGGAGCAGTGCCGATTCCTTTAATGAACCCAGACTGGAAAGGATCTCTTTTGGATTTCTGATATGTCCAATCATTAAATTCTCGCAAAATAATCCGACAAAATAGTTTGCCTGGAGCGTCTAATATAGCAATCGGGCGGTAGCTTTGAGGCTGCTGACAATCACCTTTCTTAAATATTGGAATAATTATGGAGTGTCTCCATGTAGCAGGAATAGATTGTATAGCAATAATGTTTTGAAAAATTTGGAATAAAGCATCCGCCCATAAATTCGGATTGCGCTTGAATATTTTATTCGAGAGTCCATCTTGTCCGGGTGCCTTAGATTCGCTCAGTGTTGAGATAATGTACAGTATGTCGCCTTTGGTGAAGTTAAGATGAAATGGCGTAATCTCGTCAAAAGGGGGCCCTACAGGTGATGTTGTGGGCCGCGCGTATATTTTAGTAAAGTGAGCGATCCAGCTTTTTTCGGATACATTATGCGACTGTATTAATGTTTGAGGATTAGATGAGACTAAGTTTAGTGTGGACCACATTTGAGCTGTGTTTTGGTTCCGGGTCATGGATAGCATGTTCTCTCCATCTTTCTGATAGAGATTTGCCCGGTAGTGACGTATCCAGTTTCGATATTTTGTTTTAAGGCGGGTCAGGACTGGAATTCTATATTTGATAGGTAGGAGATTAGCTTTTCGTTTTTGTGTGCGAAACTCAGTCTTTTTCTTTTTTACCATTATATCAAATGCGTGATTTCTCAAGGCGGTTTGTCGTTTAGGATAATGATTCCTTGGGGCAAAGTCCTGCATAAGATCATAGTAGCAAACGTTTGGATAAGTGCTACTTAGTCATGAGTGGGTGAATGCTGCTGCTAATGAGCTGGTATAACGTTGTATTGTTGAGTCATGCCATTTGATTCGATTTAATTGAGAATTTGTGCTCAACACTTCAGGATAAGCAGCTGCATGCTTTAATGGTTTTGCCACGGAGATTGTCCATCGACCAGATAAAAGTAGGTGGTCGCTGTCGCTGCGAGGCAAAACCTTAAAGGTTACTCCACTCATGAACAACTTTGTGTCAACATATATATAATCAATGATAGCTCTTCGTGTACCTCTTTGCCACGTGTGACTTGGTGGAACATCTCTTTCACAAGCTCCGTTTAGCATGCAAAAACCCCGTGAGGACATCAAGTCTTCCCATTGAATACGTCTAGAATTTTCTGATGGAATACGT
The DNA here is from genome assembly GCF_040938575.1 of Ambystoma mexicanum. Taxonomy (NCBI): domain Eukaryota; kingdom Metazoa; phylum Chordata; class Amphibia; order Caudata; family Ambystomatidae; genus Ambystoma; species Ambystoma mexicanum. The sequence goes on from NC_090924.1 coordinate 601,004,410, forward strand.
GCGGAAAGAAGATGCACATTAAGATCTCCAGCAATTATGGTGTGTACTATTTCTGGTGTCATTACAATATAATCTAACATACAAATCATTTCTTTAAAAAAAGTTTCATCTGGGATGTTGACATGATTCCAATAGATATTGATTAAAGCATATAACGTTGAGCAAACAGAAATAATAGTTAGTTGCATAAACGCGTTTGAAGAATAAGTTGACATAAGTTCAATGGAATGGCTAATTTTGATGGCAGTTAAAAGGCCAGACATCGGTCTGCCTTTTTCGCCACGTATAGCCGGAGTAAAATGTATGGTATATCCTTGCCAAACTGGGGAGTTGGTGAGCATGGTTTCTTGCAACATAATTATATCAAACTGGTTAAGATCAGAGCTATAATTGTTAAACAAGTGAGAGTGACCGCAAGAGTTCCAAGAGGCAAGGAGGATTAACTTGTCAGACAGGTGTTGGCTTAGTTAATTATTTGACACACAGCTACATTTACAGTTGCATTGAGGTACACATTCACCATTTCTCGAGTTAGCCACTATATCGACCTCCAGTGTAGGGCCCTTATGGGGTTCATTTGTCAATGTCAAGTTAGGGGTGATCAAAAAGCCCATATCAAAAAGTTGATTTTTTGCAGACCATATTATGTTGCGAACTAAACGAGATCGTAATTTAATGCGACTGATTGTTAGAATGTTTTTTTCAATAAATTCAACTTGTTCAATATCGGCTGAGCTCACGTCCTCAAGCTCATCTATGTCAGAGAAGATGTCAAGAATACTCTTACGATTTAGAAGAAATTGTGGATGAGGGGCTGGACGACATCCAATGATCAGTGAGTTCAGATTATTATCTTTTGCTGGGGGTATGGATTGTTTTTTCTCTGGGGCAGATACTTGTTGGGTTTTGACTATTGGTTGTGCTATAGTCTTCGATTGGGTTTTGGGCAGTAGTGCTCGAACCATTTCGGCGATTTCTAGCCCATAACTCTCTGGAGAGTTATCCGCAAATTTGCTTTTTTGCTTTAGTCATGTTTACTTTTACCAATAAATTGTTTAAAATCTTATTCTCACCACCTCCTTTCTCGAGACGTACTGTTTCCAAAATGTGTTTGTACAAATCTATTTGATGTTTGAGTTAGTATCTCCTTAGCAACAAGACGGCCCTCGAGTGGAATTCAGTTTTGCGTGTTATAAAAGAAAAAATCATACATACGTTCATGTATGTGTCTGCCACGAAGCATGGTTAGATGGTTCAACAAACAATAACACAGGACTGCTTATGAAGCAGTAAGGGGAGGGACTGTGTAGACTCTACACGGATCTCATCTTCAGTAGCGATAACGTCTGACCTAAGACATTGATTGTGGAACTTTCAGAGAATTGTGCAAGACACAAGAAAGGAGCAGTTTGTTTTCGTGTCCACTTCTCCAGTCTGGTGTGTGTTGCTTGTTTTTTGTTTTAATATTATGAGCGATTTTTGTGTGATGTTTATTGGCTCCTTTTACAAAGCGCACTCTTGTACCCTAAAACCACACGTCATGAATTTTAATTCAGGCTTTTAAATCCCAGTGAGGATCCGAAAGAGGAAAATCCAGTAGAAGGAACATTACCAGGGGTAAGTAATTTGTTCTTCTCATTGGCACATAACCATAAGCCTCTTTGGGTGGTAAAGACTGGATCCTGCCCATTGGTTAATGTGATGTTTACCATATCAACATCACTTGCCACAGAGATGTGAAATCCACAGGTGAACAATGTACATTGGAAAAGTTACCTCTGCGGGGAACAGCACCAAACCATCTTTATTGGTATAGTTAAAATGTAAGATCATCAGTTAATGTATTGGCACATTTGTGTGTTGGTTTGCCTAACGGCATACATTCTGATGTCCAACAAGGTTCTCTAGGGAGGGCTGAATTTCACTGTATTATCCAAGGACCTCCAATGGCTGAACCCCCCTCCTCCCACCGGCCACTCAAGCATGCATACTATCCATCATCTGCAAAGCCCTCCATTCTGGTAAGCGAACCTACAAGAAGAAGAAACCACACCTAGTGGGACACCCACATCTTTAGCAGCTGCAACGCAACGCTAATGGAGATGCAAAATGTCAACATGGCAAAAGAAGCAGAAGACACTGTGACGAAATGACTGCTGCTCTGCAGAAATGTATTGACTAAAACGCTTACTTAGCCCCACAATACTACCAGGGCCAACAGTGATCCAAATCATGAAGGTGAAACAAGGCATGAATGGTATACGCCCTTCACCGCTTTTGGTTTCGCAGGCTGAAGGCAGGCTACTCTCTTCAGTAGCAGTGTCAGACAGAACAGTAGCATCCTAAAAAACAATAGTACAGTCATTCCAAAATAAAAGGAATGTCAAGGTTCTACAGAAATATGGGACTTTAATTAGACTAAAAATACACAAAACTAATAAAAACTCTAATAACACGCCCCTCTCAAGGAAAACAAAGAGAATATAGGCGGTGTGCGGCACAGTGTGTCAGGTGGAGTCTGGAGGCGGACCGCTGTGTTCCTTCTGCGAGGATTGTGCGAGGATTGTGCGAACTTTGAACTTTGAACTTTTTCTCTACATAAACCCCGCGCAGGCGCGGAGCGCGGCGCGGTGTGCGGCACAGTGTGTCAGGTGGAGTCTGGAGGCGGACCGCTGTGTTCCTTCTGCGAGGATTGTGCGAGGATTGTGCGAACTTTGAACTTTGAACTTTTTCTCTACATAAACCCCGCGCAGGCGCGGAGCGCGGCGCGGTGTGCGGCACAGTGTGTCAGGTGGAGTCTGGAGGCGGACCGCTGTGTTCCTTCTGCGAGGATTGTGCGAGGATTGTGCGAACTTTGAACTTTTTCTCTACATAAACCCCGCGCAGGCGCGGAGCGCGGCGCGGTGTGCGGCACAGTGTGTCAGGTGGAGTCTGGAGGCGGACCGCTGTGTTCCTTCTGCGAGGATTGTGCGAGGATTGTGCGAACTTTGAACTTTGAACTTTTTCTCTACATAAACCCCGCGCAGGCACGGAGCGCGGCGCGGTGTGCGGCACAGTGTGTCAGGTGTCTGGTGCCGGGAGTCGGAGTAGGAAGACGGAACCCAGAAGTCGATCGGCGAAGTGACTTGAAGGAGAAGGCGTTTGGTGGGAAAGAGCGCCTGAGGTACTTCTGCCCCTTCTCCTTCCCTTTTCCCCTTCTCCCCCCTCCTCCCCATCTACCTCTCCCCCGTTTCGCTTTTCGCCTTCCCCTCCCTCTTGCCTCCCTTTTTCCTCCCCCTCCCCCGTCCCCGTCCCATGTTCCCTTTCCCGATCTTACCTGTGAACCTGCGAACCTTGTGAACCCTCTTCCTCCTTCCTGCTGCCGACCGTCCTTAGTCCTTAGTCCTTAGTCGTTTTTCAGCCACTCGGAGCTGCTACGACGGACAGCAAGTGTCCACCTCACCAGAGCGGCATCTCCACCATGGCTTCATCGGCCTCCACCAACGAAGCAGAACCGGGTCGATGGATGCGCAGTAACAAACTGCAACCAGAACCCGCAATTGACCCTAGTACCACGCCTGAGCGAGTCCTGCCGACCCCCATAACACAGGCACCCCCCAGCAGGCTTACCGCTCCGACGAGCGATTATGAGCCTGAGACCATCGGTGGACGACCGAGGCGGTGGTCTGCTGGGCAGGGGGTGCTCATAGTCGAAGAGGCCCGCGAGCGGAGGTATAGGCAGAGCCCACCTCAGTTGGTGCTCCCAGGAGAGTTGGGGGTCGAGGGGGAAAAATCTGAAGTAAATGGCACGCTGCGAACTGAGAGGTCGGAAAATGGTAGGTCGACGACAGCTACAATTCACAACGTGCCGCAACCTACTCTGAGTATTTGCCAGGATACGACACCAACACCAATAGCAGCAGAGTCCCATAGCAGGGGGGCCAGCATGGTGACATCAAAAGATGAGGCAGCCCCGTGCGACGAAGAAAATAACGAGGACTCAGTGTTTGAAATACAAGACTGTCTAAACTCTTCGGGCCAGGCCTCTTCGACTGGAATCAGATCAGCCAGCAAACCGAGTATAAGACCTAGAAGATCTAAGAGCCAGGAAAATAATGGAAATGTAAGCACAAAAACTACTGACGTGTCAGCAAAGAATCACGAAGCTATAGCATCACTTGACTTCGACTCTGACTCAGACAAAAGTCAAAAGAAAAACCAAGAAGTCTCTACGAGACTAAGACTCTACAAAAAAACAATGAAAGACAGATCAAAAGAGAAAGTCCCGGATGGGAAGGTCTGTGAAAAAAAAGGGAGGAAGGCTGGCCTTAAAGCTACAGTAGGAGGCAAGGAGCCGACAAGACCATCAACACTCCCTTCGCTGAAGGACTATTTCTTAAAACATAGCAAGAGGAAACTGCACTCTGATCAAGAGTTATCTGATGCGGAATTACTGGAGGCGGCACAAGAACCCCCGCCAGTGAATAAAATCCGCAAAACAGACCTAACTGAGAGTAATCTAGCACCCAAGATCAAATGGCACGCACGCAAATCTTGCAATGAAGACGGGGCACTAGTTGGAACAAGGGTGGAGGCTCGCCCACCGAATAACCTGCCTAAATCCTCACCATTATTGGCAAACCCACGGCTGGAGCTCTCAAGGAACTCAGAAGAAGAAGCGATCACGGACGAATTGAACACACTATCTAACCTGGTGGGCGAACCAGCTCAAACAACAAGACTCGAAGAGCCTAACCCCGTGCAGATGAATTATTTAAATGATCCCCGACCAACAGATCCCGTGAAAGAACCACCAGTAGCACTACAGAACCAAATCCCACCACAGAGTGCGTGCACGGAGTTGAGTGACAGACCATCAATCAGAACAAGACACACTCAGGCAGAAGACTCCAACGCTTGGACCTGCCCTCACACACAGTTCAATAACAACAGAACTGGGGCGGACAAATCCGCCGACAACCGAGAGTGTGCATCAGTATTGGAAAAAAACTACATAGAAAGGAGACAGCAGCCACAAGCTGAAAGAGGCTTACACACGCCGATTGGACTAAGAGGACAAAGCGACATGTCGGGATTGTCTGACAAAGAAATACCATCATCCAAAAAAAAGACGGACCTCCTGACTATCATGTCGGCACTCACAATAGCCCTCAATCCATTCAGCAAACTTTACGAATCCATCCACGAAGCCCTAAAGGACAATACAACAATGATTACTTCTCTAAAGGAGAAATTGACATTTATAGAAGGCTACGTAACGGCCACAGATCATAACTCAAAAAACATGCAACTGAGCCTAGAAGAAAAAATAAAAAGCCTGGGGAAGGAATTGTCTAACATCACCCCCAGAGTTCATCACACTGCTGTATTAATTACTAGCAGTACTCAAACTGAAGAAGTATTAACAAAAAAGAAAGACATAGCTCCAATCTTCGCAAAAGGCCCAGCGAAACTACGAGAAGCGCTCCCAGTGACAAGACAAGTAACAACAAAACCAATCAATGTGAAAAACCAGATAGAAGGGCCGCTCCTGCGCATCCCCAGAAAGAGGTCTCCAGTATACGCAGCCAGCCTATCGACCAGTCCTCAAACTAGGAGTGCTAATCCACAACACCCGAGCCCCATTATAACAAGAGTAAAAAAGGGCAACAACAACCCAGACATTAAGAGTACTCAGAAGAATTATGACCAGATAGCACTGTTAAATGGGCCCTGTGACGCAAGCTCCGACCCTGATTCTCCTAATGACTGCCAGTTGGTGGAGTATGCCAACGCTACTTCACCTCCATCAGAATCATCCCGATCTGAGGACTCAAAGAGCCCACCCAGAGAAGAGCGAAAAACAACAAGGTGACTTAGTTCGCCGAAAGAAGGGACTATGGGCTCTAGGAGGTCAAGCCATCGGGAAAGGCAGCGCTCAAGCTCACCCAGTCTGGGATTAGAAGCGATAGAAGGTCTAAAAATTAAAGAATCGAAGCACCCAGAAAACAGAGAAATCGGAAAGCCTGCGTGGAAGTCTCGAACACAAGAACAAAGATACCATCGAAGACCCTCGCCTAAAGACCGCAGCAAACGGACAGAAACTACTGCAAAAAAAGAGCTAGAACTCTCTGATACCACCCTATTTAAATTAGAGCAAATCTCGGCAAGAGACAGCTACATGGTTCTAAACAGAAGAGCGGTCCTAAAAGTAATATCAAAAGTAGACAAACTTCGGCACCTGTCAACAAGTGACTTGGTTCTGATAGAGCCATATCATAGAGACCACAAAGCCAAAGCCTACTTGCATGTAAGAGCTAATGCTCTAAATGAAGGGCCCCTAGAAATATCAAAAGACCTTCAGCGTATGGGCCTAAAATTGGAAAAATTACAGATAAGGAGAAAGGAGATGGGGAAGGGCGATAGGATAGAAGGAAGTCTTGCGCCAAGAGGGAAAATTGAGCCAAAAGTTTCTTCAGCCTCAGAAGAAAACAGAAGAAGAGTCCGCCCGGTAGACCACCAAAAAGAAGAGCGGAGAAACCAAGACGTTTATCCTCCCAAAAGGTTTGGATCCAGCAACAGAGCGCAAAATGGCCACCGTCGACGAGAGGGCAGTCCGAGGTCTGACCAGCTAGGCAGGGACCAGATAGCGCGGTCCAAGCCAATCACACCAGCAACATCGGCATCAAAGCCTTGGAAATGGATCGCTGACACCTTCGGAAGGACGAAAAAGGATTAGCAGTTAATCCGTGATGCCGTCTTTGTAAGGAAGCCATCCACCGACAAGACCCAACGTTGGGAAAAAACGGTGCTTCAGATGGCATCATGGAATACGAGAGGGTACCACCACTTAACCCAACCAAGTGGTACACATTGGAATAAATTTGATCTAATCTGCTTCCAAGAAACTTGGCTAACAGACAAACCATCGTTGGAAGGATTCACAATTGAGGTATCTCCAGCCCAGAAACCCACGGTGGGCAGGCCATCAGGCGGACTGCTAACCGCTGTACGTCTGGGCTCAGGAATCGCTATGAAGAAGAAAATCAGAGAGGAGTATGGCATGCTAGCCATAATGGCCAGTTGGCACTATCAAGGCCAGGGCGGGAAGGGGAGGCTCTGCTCTGACCTTGCCATACTCAATCTTTATTGGAACCCCGAGAAAACTGCTATAAAAGACTTCTGCAATCAAGTGGCCGATACCATCGACGACATCAGAATCAGTCACGATATCCCCAACTTTATCATCTGTGGGGATTTGAATGCCAAATGTGGATCATGCTCAACTGACGAGAGGGTGTGCCCAGCCCTGAGAAAATCTGATGAGAGAGGCATTGCATGGCTAGCCCTGATGAGGTCTAGACAGTTGTGCAATGTGGCCACACTCCAAGAAGGAGGTACGTCTTTCCCTACCTGGGAAAGAGAATCGTCTATTGCTGTTCTAGATTACATCTTTATCTCAGAGGGCTTAATTCCATACTTCCAAGAATTCAGAGTCAAAAGAACAACTGAAAGTGACCACAACTTGCTGCACCTATCCTGGAGTGGTGAAGTGAAAGACCGTTTAATCTATCCCTTTGAAATCGATACGAACAAGCAGCAAAACCGAATCCGCTTGACCTCGGATAACATAATTGAAGTAAAGGATAGATTGCGTAAAAAACAACCAATCACCAACAAGGGTGCAGAAGTCCAACGTCCGGAATATGTATCATTACTGATACCACATAAAGTGGACTTTGGTGGGAAAGTCCGACATCAACTTTCACACGCCCACATCTATAATGCTGCGGTTGTAACGAAACGCAAAGAAATCAGAAGATTAAAAAGAGTAGCGTCAAAAAATCACAAGGAAGAATGTTGGAAAGCCTACCAAAGGGGGAAAACAATATACAAAGCATGGCTCACACATGAACGTCAAAATTTATATCAGAAAGACGCAGAGGCAATGCTGAAAATTGGGATCTCTAAAAGTAGCCGGGACTTTTGGTCCATACTAAAAACGGTCAATGGCCAGAACCCACCTCAGATTGTAAACAACGTCACTGAACAGCAGTGGAGCTTATATTTCACTGAGCTGTACGCCCTGCCTTCAGCCGGCACTCTGAAGAGTCCAGCTCCACTTCAACAAGGAGACCAGAGTGAGCCTTGGGTGAACATGGCTGTCTTGGAAGACATCGCGAGCACAATCTCACGGTTGAAGAACTCGAGGGCCCCCGGCCCGGATGGCCTTACCAACCTAGATTTGAAGCAGCATCCCCAAGCTTGGGCGGGCCTGATCTGCGAGCTGTTCGAGCAATGTCGTAAACAAAAACAAATCCCGAAGACCTGGACAGAGGCGGTCCTTGTGCCGATCTATAAAAAGGGGGTCAGATCGGACCCAAACAACTACAGACCGATTGTCCTATTAGACATTATTGGGAAGATTTTTGCCTCACTGACACTCAACTACTTTAAAGATTGGTCCAAGCAAGCGCCTCTGCTTGATACTTTCCAGACCGGATTCCAAAAAGGAGCGGGAACAGCGATAAATATTCTAATCTTGAATACCATCAAAGCGAGAGTTAAAGGAGGTGCCCCTGGAGTTCACATGGCCATGATTGACCTATCCCAGGCGTTTGACACAGTGGATCGAGCCAAATTATGGGCAAAGCTAGAAAACTGGAAGTGCCCTAAACCAATCTTGGACCCTATCAAGGCCCTCCACTCAAAAACATCGTTGAAAGTGAGGCTGTGTCAGCAGGGAATCCTATCGGATCCAATCCTTACAGAAAGAGGGGTCAAACAAGGATGCCCCCTAGCCCCAGCGCTCTTCATCGCCTTTATTGGCGATTTTCAAGAGACTGAAGAATCGGTTCGAGCGTTTCCTCCGAAGCTGGGCGATGCGAAAATGTCTAGACTGTGGTACGCGGACGACTTGATCTTGCTGGATCAAACGGCCATCGGACTCCAAAGGCAGATTGACAACTTAGCGACGTATATGGAGGCCAACAACTTAAAGATCAATTCGCAGAAAACAAAAATCATCTCCTTCCATAAAACCTCGAAAGATCACAAGAAAACATACACATGGCACCTGAACAAAACTAAAATTGAGTCCGTGAACGAATTTAAATAGCTAGGCGTAATGATCGATAACTCATTGAAAGACAACTCACTTCTGAATTCGTTATGGGAAAAAACCTGCAGCCTTACATCACAAACCCGAGCTGTGGACAATAAATTTGGCAAATTTTCATGGACCCCAGCTATTCAGTTTTATAAGTCTAAAGTCATACCAGCTTTAACTTATGGAATGGCGGCAAATCTGTCCCTACCAGCGGAAACCTGGCCTAAGCTGGAAGGATACCTTTGGAAATCTGTCCTAGCACTCCCAAAATCTGCACCCACGCCAGCCATTCGTCGTGACCTTGGCCTGTCATCATTATCCGCAGTGGTAATCCAGAGTGCGGTCCAACTGTACAGAAAAATTCTGTCTCCAGACTCGTTACCAATTTTCCAGCTTATGAAAATCGAAATCACAAAGGGCACCAACAAACCGCTTCTGACCTGGGTAAACAAAATACATGAAAAACTGGAAGAGGTGGCCTGCTCAGCCGAAACACTTCTCAATAACCCTGGGAGGGTAAAGAGGAAACTGAACGATCAAGACTGGATTAACACCGCCGAAAGAGTCCTCCAATACAAATCACTAAAGCATCTACCTCCCACACACAATCGGCTGAGGGAGCCGCTAAAATACTGCGAAAAATTTCCGGAGAAGAAGCTAAGGAAGACTTTTATGAGAGCACGACTGAATCTATTAAACACGAGGGAAATTCTAGCGGCTCGAGAGGTCGTCTTAGACAATCGATGTCGCCTATGTGGAGATCCCACCCAAAAGGAAACGATCCATCACCTTCTAATGTCATGTACAGCCTTAACAACAGAAAGATTAACATATCTGGCACCACTTGCATCAAATGAAATTAGTCTTGATGAAGAAACCCGCTGGAACAGGCTAATCGCTGGAGACTCGCCCAGATGGTCGAGGATGACCGCTAAATTCCTGGACGTCGCCCTTAGAAGGGCGAACACCCCGGCCGAATGCGAGCAACTAGTCAGCACGGAGCAATAGTCCAGGCGAGCTCGAGCTTGATCAAATCCTGACACGATGAAATCAAGTGGTGTCTTAAGGAGAAAGATTGTTTTTGTAAAAACCTAATGGTTAACACAATAAATAAAAAATAAAAAAAAAAAAAAAGAATATAGACTTTGGAATGAAGGGACACTCTGGGTTTAAGAAAGCAGGCAGACATTCAGGAATTTCAGGAGCAAATTTTCAAGTTCAATGAAAATGTCTTTTAAAAGGTGAAGAGTTAGAAGTCACCTGCACTCTTTAAGGCAGGCCACGTCAAATACTTTTATGTCTTGTTCTGGGGACTTAACAGCGTTGTGCCAGGCTTCTAGGAACTTTCTGAGGTGGTGATTCAGCATTGGGTTGGTGAGCTGATCGGCTGCGTCCAACCCAACACACTGTGATGTCCATGCATCAATGACATATGGCAAGACAATGCTTGGGACAGGCAGGTGATGCCTGGGGTCAGAGTATTCACAAATGGTTTGTGGTGGAAACCAGGAATCGGGGCTGGTTCTTCACTTCTAGATTGCTGGGACGCCCTATCCAGAGTTTGCATGGGCAAGGGTTCTCCTAATTCTGCACTTCCGTTCCAGGAGCATTATCAGAGAGCCCCTACCGCATGTAAGGCCTTGGCCCACACAGTAGCTTCTCTACAAATATGCCCCTAGGATGGTTGGGGACAAGAGCTTGCCTCTTGCTTGGAAGCCCCAGGTTCTCACCTATCTGGCAGTGGAGCAGACTATACTCCCAATCAGGTTCCCGGTTAATCCTCCTTCAATGGTAAAAAATGAATCAACTAAGTAGATGCCCCTCCACTTTATATAGGCAAAATGCTACAGCGGTTTAGTGCTCAGCAAGCCTGTTTTCAAGGGACCAATCCCAGGCGCTGTAATAAGTGTCCTGTGCTTGCTGATGTCATACCCAGAGTGCTTAGTTTGCAGGAAGTGGGGAGGGTGACAGCAAGTTTGAGAGCCATAGCAAATTCGAGTCTGGTGAGAGCCTGCTCTGCACTGAAGCTCGGTGTTGGACCATTCTATCTCTGCCCCTGCCTCATCCTCTGCCTACTTCAAAAGGACACAGAACCCTCGAGGGTGGTGACCATTGAAGTGGCGGGGATAACTTAGAAGCACTTGTTCACAGGGGACCTCTCAAGGAGTGTTCCTGTTCCCTGGAGGGAGGTGACAGCGCTTCTCAGGGGTATCGAAGAGAAGGATTCTGCGCTAGCCCCAACATGGTTGTTATCGGTGCACCCGCCCCATATAGCTTAATTCTCGCCAGCCCCTGCCATGAATGAGGCACTGTCCACCAAGCTGACAAAAATATGACATTTAAGTGTGGCTGTATAGTTGTGTAATCCCAGCAGTCACTATATTGAAAACCTTTTATTTATTATAAACTGCCAACAGATGGCTGGCATCATAAAAATATGTACGTTTAAACTGCTTGTTCACTTTCAAAAGTATTCCTGTTTTATTGCAAATAAAGTCAATGCAAATAACTGAGAATGTATAAATGATCCATCCAAATGGTAGCAGATTTTGCAACCACAATCAGGTGTACCCTTTTTAGTGAGGAAACCGGCTTGGTACTTTCAAAAAGTGAAGCTCCATGCCAGCTGCACATGCTGCTGGCATGCGCATTACCCAGGGCCAGCAGCAGGTATGAAGGGGCTGACTTATATGTGGATGTTGGTAAGTTCAGAAATGCACCCAGTAGCCGGCAGTCCCATCAGGGTACAAACTCTAAAACACCAGTCTATGGGCCTCATTACACGGTAGGCGGGAACCATGGCGCTATTAGCGCCATGGTTGCCGCCGGTATTTTACCGTGTCCGCCTTGGTGGATGGCGGAATTACCGCCTACTCCAAGGTGAGCGGGGGCGGTAATTCCCCATTCACCAAGGCTCTTCCCCATTCCCATTTTTGCCCCCATAGGGCATAATGGGAATGAGGAAGGTGCTAATTACGGTACCGCAAATTGCGGTACCGTAATTAGCTCCGAGGTCCCTTTGCTACACCCTACTTTAACGGCTGGTAAAACCAGCCGTTAAAGTCGAGTCCCGCAAAGGGAACTCGTAGTAAGGCGGTAGGGGTTTACCGGTACCAGTGCCCTTACCGGTACCGGTAAACCCCTACCGCCTACCGTGTAATGAGGCCCTATGAAACACAGAACACTGTCTGAAATTGTGACTGTTTAGCAGATCAGACTTTCATCGCAGAATCCTTTTACTAGAGTTCCTCATTTTGTTTTTTAATATGGGATGGAAATCTGTCACAGACATGCCTTCTCAGTTAAGGTGACCTATTGTTTGAGCACTCTTCTGTCATTTCCAATCCTTTCTATGCAAACCTTGAAAAAGAGCTAAAACCAGAAACCCTCACTTTCAAAATCCAATTCCCTTCTCCACATCCTTCCACTGCTTCCACTTGGGCATCGGTTTCCCGGGTTATGTAAATGTCCCAACGTGCTCCTCTCTGAACATACTCTCCCCACCTCTACTACACACTGTTCTCCGTTGACCCCAGGGGTCTGCGCTGCACAAATATCATCAATATAAAACATTAAAAATGGAGACGTGAAATGCTGCCCCAACTATAAACTGAAATTATTGGCATTCGAGTATGGCTATAAGTGTGATGGGATTTTAAGAAGATACACAGAGCTTGTGGGTGTTGGTTGTTTTTTGTCTTTTTCCTCACCGACTGACCACCCTTTTCCATGCTAATCCCAATGGCAATACCCACCCACTGCCCACTCTCCATCCCAAGAAACACATCCTCATGGAAACTCTTTCAGCTAGAATTTCCATGCAGTAGCATCACACTTTGTGTGTTTATGGGGCTGCCAGTGTTATTACCAAGCAGTCTTCTGAGAGTTAATGACTTAATTGCAGCTGTAAATGAACTGTGGGGGAAATACAAATCACTTATATCTAGCAACGATATTCACATAGAACCTAAACTCTACACGAGAAAAAACGTGGAGGATCAGCCTTCTCTTGCATAGCCGTAAAACTCTGTCTCCCCGCCCCCCAAGAGAAATACAAACTATGGAGGAGCATTTAAAGTTCAGAAATCTTCTAAAAACCTGGTTTTTCAGCTCTGAAGGGGATGAAAACGACTGACCAACATGTACGCACCAAGAAACAAACAAATACACAGAAAAGGATCCCAGAAAAACTGATGACGGAAAGAACACACCAGGCATGAACCGAGACAGAGCAAAGGAACCGACCCCCATCAACACAATCCAACAAGCCAAACCAGACAAATCCCAGCAATAGAAACAAGAGGGGACTACAACCACTAAAGTACTCTAGGAAAAACCCCTATACGAATAATACAAATAACTTGATGCCATACTGTCACAGGCACTTAATCTACCTGCATAGGCCAGCCTTATCCAGCAAACAGACTATTTGTGTAAATCAGCCACTGTCGAACTTAGCATGTATGTGCAGGTTAGCCGCACCAGTCTAATAGAATAGGTAAGCCTTATGCCCCTTGATACACCCTTAAACAGACACTATATAACTTCTGCATCACGCTGGGCTAATCGACACAGACTAATTGGGGTGGGAAATGCATCAAACCCAATAGACTGATGGGAGCAGGAATTGTAACACGCCCAGATGTATTGATGGAGTATAAGGAGGGTGTCGCACCAGGGTGGAGGGTGGGGGATGGGAGAGTTGTCTCACTTAGAAATGTTGTTGGAGACCAGAAGTCTATCACACCTTGATAGAGTGCTGAAGATGGGAAGCGTCCCTCACTGGGTTGGACAAACGGGGGCGGGAGATGTATGACACTTAATTGGACTACTAAGGGTGTGAAATGCACCTTATATAAAGGAATGGGCTTGGGGGGCAGAAACCGGGCACTGCACGGATGGAGTTCGGGGTACAGGGAACGTGTCTCTCCTGGAGGAATTTGTGGGGGTGGTAATTGCTTTGCACTAGAATGAATGACAGGGCGAGGGATGTGGGCCGCAGGTAGTCGAAATGTCAGGGGTAGCAAATGTGTTGCCATAACTAACCGTACTAAAAATTCACCCCTCTGCATACGCCCTCTCAAACTCTGAACTAAACACAACTACACCTATACAGCACCACAAACCGTACGCACTTCACAACTCCCTGACAAGGAAACAAACCATACACAATCTCACCTCAACACCACATGATGTCTACCAACCTAAAACGCACATACGCTCAGTGACCAGTTTCTCCAAACTGAAGCTGCCATCTGCACATCAGAGCTCTCTTGTTCTTCTCCTGCTCAATCCGACTAACAAACCCCACCACCGGCCTTGCATTGCAGACCGGCCAGAGCGACTAGAGACCCCACAGGTGGCAACAGTGAATGGTACAAGAACCTTTCACATAGCATAACTCAACCAAGTATGCCAGCAGTCATTTAACTTGTAAGTATTATGTGTGTCCCCCTAACTGTTCCTTGCACTGAATTCCTGTGAAAACCAAACATTGTCAAAGCCAACAGTTTGAGCTTGTGTATTGCATAGGTGTTAAATAGGCTTTTGCCAGGTAGAGTCATCACACTATTTGCCGGCTCAATGGTTGCCAGAGATTAGGATTAATTCAAAACTTTCCAGCCATCACCTCTTTTGTTTAGCTCTTAAGTAGTACCAGTATGGCAGTGCCTTGCAATCGAATATCCCATGCATACACAAAATCCAAAACTGCAGGCTTTGCCAATGATGGTTTTCATTGCAATGACCCAGTCACTGAAAAGTATCTGCATTTGTGGTGGCTTTTTGCGTCCTGTAACTCTTGAGAAGACTGATTTGGGGTATATGTTTTATGACTGACCATACAGGTATCATTGGGATTCCATCCTATTGTACAGATGTGTCATATTTTCCATACTCCAGAGACCAGACAACATGTTGTATTCTGGAGATGTAGTGTTTGGAAGATCAGCTTCTTGGGGCATGCGGGATAGAGAGGGCATCCTACAACATAGAGACATTACCCATGATGTCTGTGGTGGGCCTTGGTCGTAATGGCTTACCAACCCAAGACTTTTTAGGCCTAACTGAAGGTTAGGGTTGTTTTCCACGGAGGTCCTCCCCAGATTGAGGTGGTTAAAGCTTCTACAACCACACAAATGTCTAGGATGTTAATATTCCTTTTTGAAAATAAATAATTATGGGAAGTTGGCATTGCGTATCAGCTGCATGCTGGCTTCCCATAAAAAAAAAACTTCAAACAAAGGTGCCACTAGTGAAAGCAAAACGTATTGTCCCGGTTCTCTTGTGGTCCCTTTTCTTTTTCTATGGCGGCCAGCGGGCTGACAGAACGCGGTGCTGGAGCAGAAAGCGGCAGTGGCAGGTAAGGATTGGTAATGGGTGGTGGTGGGGAGAGGAGGAGAGTGGGCGGTCGGGGCAGATTGTGGCGGTTTGGTGTGCAAGACAAGAGGATATAGGGAGCACGGGCTAGTGGCAGTAAAACAAAAAATGGCTGCTGGGGGAGCGTTGCATGAGACATCCAGGGTGGATTGGAGTCCAGGCTTATACCAGCAGTGCAAGCCCATGTTCCTAGCCTCCTCATTGGCTGGCCCACTTCTACAGGTGCTCATTGTTAATATGATTTGTACATGGTCTCACTATCCTTGAGAAAGGACGTTATATTTCCCAGATGGACTGCTGATGCTCACAGAGTACCCCTGTCCAGTGTGATATATGCTGCCGTTGACGCATTCTGGTACGCACTACTGAGAACAGTGGAGTAGCTTTGCTGAAAATGTTGGGGGGGCAGGGGCAGGGTGGAGGGAGGTCGGATGGTGGCTCTTAGGGATTGTTTCGGCCAAATTGATCAAAAAAATGTGGTCGAATGGTAGATTTGACTGAATTCGGTCACCACCATTAGTTCAAAGCCAAAGATACTGATTGCGGGGGTGTCCCCTACTCCCCATGTTCGGTATTTTTGGTTTCAGTGGTTGCAGGGGTGTCCCCCACTTCCTCAGCATTGGTGGCAGGGGACCCAACAAAAAAAAGAAGAAAAAGGGACTCTGCAGCGTCAGATCCGACCCGCGTTAGATGGATGGATCTGAAGCTGCAGGGTACAGGAGAGGCGGCGGATGGAGAAAAGGCAAGTAGGGGCGGTTTATGGGTGTACTGGCGGTTTGAGGGGACATGGGTTTGGTTTTTTTGTACCAAGTTAAAAACGTATTCGCAGCGAAAATGAATACGGTCAATTCTGCCATGATTGTGTACCTCGGTCAAACAACCTAAATCCCTGAGGGATAACACTAGACTACTACACCACAAGAGTTCATTGCTGACGCTCTGTTATAACTTTCATAAAACTTGTGGTGTATCTTTAAAATTCAATTGGGCCCCCACATATCCTCAGGTGGCCTGCCATGCACCCAGTGACACAAAATCACATTCACACACTTAATTCCAATAGAACATACACACAATGCATTATTTATCATTCATTCAGGCACAAACGTCAACACACATATGCTTGCATACACTCTCACTCACACACAAATTCACCCAGCACCTCCATTGACATACACTGTGTGCACACAACATTTATATGTACATATACAATAACATATGCAAACAGTGGTGCAACGTCCATTGAGCCGATCAGACTTCATCACCCCCTGATCTTTGAAATCTTTGGCTAAGTTGACTTGACCTAGCTGAACTATAAAGGCATTGCTGAAAGGAACAGATTCACTGCAATGTCAGCAAGTCCCTTGATTTTTCCTTTCATTCAAAGGCAGAAACCATCGGTTAATCCAGTACAGTGGGTGACCAAGTATACTTGGTATGAATTTTTAAATGCCATATATCTCCAAACTTGGGTTCTGCACAGCACCTTATATATGTATGTGCTGATATTTTTTTTCTACAGGATTCTGACTGATTAAAATTAAGGTATGTTTTTCTGTGTTCAAATGGCTCCAAGCAGTGGTGTATCGAGCGGGAGAGTCAGGCGTGCAGGCCCCGTGGCTCTTTTAAGAACCATACCGGGACATTTGTAATTGGGACCCCTCTCCTGTTTGGCACATCAAGGAAGGTGCCCAACGGCAAAGGTGTCCCACTGGCAGGACAATGTGTGCTGAGCAATTCCTGCTCAGCACGCTCTCTGTCCTGGCAGCAGGACACCTTACCCGTTCCGAATAGTAGAGGTGTCCCCCTGCAAGGACAATGTCCCAAGGAGCTCTGGGCAGCAGAGGGTCCTCATGTTGCTCTGTATCAACAGTGCATTACATTGTGAGCCATTATGCACTGATGGGAAGGAGGAGGGTAACATTAGCAGGGACTTTTGTCCCTTTAGAAATGTGAATGGGAGGGAGTGATCAGAAGTGAGAAGGGTGCATAATGTTGCATGCTTTATGAAATAATGACTATGGCTTTAAAACCCAAGGGGGATTTGTTAGGCTCACATTAATTTACATGATGCTATTGTGACTTTGCATGCAGAATGGGGAGAATAAAACTAAAGCCATACTCCCATTACTCATCATATTTCCATGACAATCTATATAGTGTATGGTTAGTTTACTATGAAAGGCTAGTTTATTATGTAATGTGGTTTGCTTCCAAGGCATTGCTATAATTAATTATTTAAGCACATGAAATGTAAAGAAAAACCTTAATGAATATCTATATCAACTAAACCTGGAAAGATGTGCGCGGTCAGTTAAATTGTCCATATCCCAGTTTCACCATTTAACCAGGTGTGTGATCCTGAGCCAATCATTTAATCACATTGTGCCTTATCTGCAGCTCTGCAAGTGACTCAGATTCACTTCAAAGCTTGTGTTAATGTATCATGCTATCATAATGGAAAAGCCTAATGACTATAGAGTTGTTCCACATATAACAATAGTGTAATTTAGGTATTTTTCACCACAAAGTTATTTGTCACATGGCTTATTTATGGCAACTTATTCTAAAGTCACTTCCATGGTGCCTCCAAGTATTAAAGACTGATTATGCGCCTTGCAATGTCCTTTTCTGTGATGTCACCTCTGTTGGTGCAATCCATTTCATATTAAGGAAGTTTGCATGTATTTTTCCTCAGAGGGTTTGGACAGAGCTCTAATAGATGAGTTTCCTGCATCTGGAATTATCCTGCAGTTTTATTTTTTTTGTTGTATTTTAAAATGCCATCTTCCACTAATGTTACCAAAAAAGTAGATTGGGGCAGAGGTGGGTGGTTTGGGGGCGCCAATGGGACCATGTGGAATTGCACACACTGCATATTGTTGCTCACCCCTTCCCCACACTCTTACAATGCTGGATACTCCCCTGATTAGTTTTTGTAAGGGAAGTCGTTTTTGGTGGCCTGTAACTTGAACCATAACACCCATTTACTAATTTTCACCAAACCGTCCTGAAAAAGTGTCTGCAAAACTCAAAATACTTTTTGCCAGTTTGTCGAAGATTATGTTTGGCGGCACGGGGAAAAGTTATACAGGGCTCCTAAAAGTGTGCTTTTAACACAAAATTGCATACGGTTCTGCGCACCTAGAGCAAATACTGCTTAACAAAAGTTCACCATGTTTGGAAGGCGTATAGCACTCAAATTAATTTCACATAATTTGTAGAGTACGGCAGTTTTGGGTCACAGGTTTTCTCAGCTTGACTCTTTCCACTCTACTTGGGAGGGCGCACCTTCCGCCAAATTCATTTTGAAATTAGGATGGTGGTGCTTTAGTAGCATCTGAAAAGTGGCAAGACTAATTTTAACTCACACAGAGCCGACGCGAAGGACTCAACTTGTCTTTGCAGCTGGGATTTAACCCACCACCATTACAAGGAATACATAACCGAAGAAAGAGGAATGATCATGCCCCGATTTGAAAAAGGCGCATCGCCGAAACACGTGTCATCTGCAAGGGCACCACGTTTTGACTATTGAATAAAAAGAGATGATGATAATCACTTTGGCGCATGTCTTTAATGGTGTATCTTGAGAACAACTAATTTTGGAGGCTTTGTAGAGCTCTGGCTTGCCACAGAGAATGCACCATTTGTTATTGTTAGTGTGTCTACATACCTGATTGTCCAAATGTGACACGCACCCTCAGTAGGGTCAGCCCACAGCACAGCCCCCCAACAAACGTAGACCAACTCAATAAAAAATTACGCACCTCCAGACAGAAACCAGCAAGCTGAATGAGCTTCCTAGTTCCTGTCTGTGTTGCATGAACACAAAGCCGGAAAGCAATTCTCAGCGCCGCGGCACCTGGATGTGCTGCTGCTAGCGTGGCAGCACAGGCACCAGCAGGGGTGTTGCTAGGTCTGGAAAAGTCCCGGGGCTACACTAATGTCGGAAGTGTCGGGACTGGGGGCTAGCTAACCTTTTCGTTGTAGCTCCTGAGATTCTATCCGGGCATACAACCAAAAGACCCGGGTCTATAGCCCTCCTTAGCCCCCACCAGCGACGCCTCTGGGCGCCAGGCCCTGCCACACCCAGTTCAGCACCCTGGCTGCTGACTTTGAGTAAGTCCAGCCAGGGTGAGGGACTGAGCCATGCAGGGCATCCTGGCCCTGAATGTGTTGCAGCGCCAGGCATCTAAGCATTATATAATGAGACAGCGCAAGCCTTGCTGGGCACCCCAGCCGGGCTCACGCTGTCCAATTACATAAATGATGATCGCGGCCCCCCCTTCCCTCCCTCCAAAAGATGGGGGGGACAAAAAGGCATGCCACAGAAGTTGTGGGGGACAAAACGCCAACAATAATTACGCCATAATTACGCATAAACTCTACCCCTTTCGGATCATTGTACGTTAATCTAGCCCCGTACTTAAATATGAGGCTAGTGCCAACACTTGTGTTTGTTTCTGTTTTCGCCAAAGTGTGTCAGCTGCTCTCGAGTAGTGGGCTAATATGTGTCCCGTTCCCGGTTGAGCGGAGACGTCATTGTATTGCCATCGCTATTTCACAGCTGCTGGACTTGTGCTGATGCCAGCCTCAGAGAACAACATTTATAAGTGGCACGTGGGCGCACATATTCAAAAATAACTTTAAGGATGAGAAGGTGGCTCTGTTCCTTACCCACGAACAACCAACACAACAGGTGGTTTATCCACCAGCCATTGGACCCTCTAATGCTCTTGCAGTGCCCTTCTTCTGATGCCCAACGGGTTGGCACCATCTATTGCTTGACATCATGAGAGTGCTTAGTTGAATTTTCATGGCGTTTCTGGAAATAAATAGGGGTTCCATTAACATTGCATAAAAATACACAAAATTAAAAAAGAAAACATGAAAAACATGCAACAAAATGAAACCGACACTACTGCTAAAATAGAAATAAAGAGTGCCAAACAAGCAATTCACGCCCTACTATTTGATAAGTTATAATCTATACAAGTTGGTCTTCAGGCCCCATCTTCAAAGAAATGTAGGACAATGGGATAGGGAGATATTCAGTCATCTCACGGCAGCCTGGCAGCCTTGGCGGAGAAAGCCCTTCTAAATCTCCACAACCAGTTAAGAGTAGAACTCCCAGCTAATGGGACCAGTTTATGAGACAGGTTTGTATCGCTCATAAATAACGAAAACAAACATGCTGAATGCACTTTTACTGCGCATTCGGCAGCAATGAAAATGCTGAATCCCAAAATACCAAACAAGGGGAGTGGGGGCTGTGGGGGCGTGCCATGCTCCCTTTGAACGGTGTAATGGGTTTTGCGGTTGTGGGGGTGTCTCCCGCTTCCATTACGTGGATTTGGCCAGATAAAGATTTACAACAAAAAAAAGGGACCCTGCAGCGGAAGTTACAACCCACTGTAGGGAAAGGGAAAACTCACCAAGCAGGCAGACGGCGAGGTGAGGCACAGGAATTAATGTGAGCCGCCAAGAGGTATATATGGGCACACGGGTTGCGGGAAAGGGGAATGTGGTAGCGTGGCCTACACTGTGCGCCTACATTTTCATATTCGACATTTGTGTATGTGAAATTACGAGGCGCGCATTAATCACGTAGATCCGCCAGGCAGAAGATACAGCATGTAGAGCTGGAAAAACAATACACATGGCATAAATAACAGACGACTCTCAAGTGGGAGTCTGTAGAGTTGATAGAGGACTGGATTCATTTGGAGCAATGTTTCCAAACCACTGATGAGCCTAGCCTCTGGAGCCTCAATAGGCTGGACTGCACACACCCTTGCACCTTCATCATCCCTGACTGCCTTTCTGCCATCCGGGCCTGGTGCACTTCCAATGATCTCTGCCGCAATGCCAGCAAAACAGAGATCCTTCCTATTGGGACCCCTGCATCCGACTTCTTCCCTTCACTCTGGCCTTCTTGCATGGGCTCTCGCCCTGCTCCCTCTTCTGAAGCCAGATACCTCTGAGTCATCTTCGACTCCTTTCTCTCCTTCCTCCCTCACACTCGGGACATTGCCAAGAAGTCCCACTTTCAGCTCTTTCTTCTCAAAGGAATTCTACCTTTTCTCGCCTTCCTCCAGAGGCTCAATGTTACCCAGGCCCTGGCTCTCTCTATTCTTGACTTTTGCAATAGCTTCCTCCTGAATCTACCTTCTTCCACTCTGTGACCTGTCCAGCTAATTCAGAATTGGACAGCAAGACTTATACTTGGCCTCAAGCCAGGGACTGCATCTCTCCTGCCCCACAAAGTCTTCACTGGCTCCCGGTTGCTTCACGGATTAATTTCAAATCCCTCTGTATCATCCACAAGGCTGTGTGGGGCTGGGGACCACACTATCTGCAACTGTTACTTACTAAATATTCCCCCTCTAGACCTCCCTGCTCCTCTGGCACCAATTCCTTGTGTGTAAAGCGGTTCGCTAAACAGAGGGGAGGTGGTCAATTGCTTTCCTCAGTTGGCTCCCTTCTTTGGATCAGCCTCCCCATCCCTCTTTGTCTTGAGCAGGACCTTCTTAACTTCTGGAAGAGCCTCAAGACCTTCCTCTTTACCTCTTTATTCCCTCCCTCTCTCCTCTGCTAATCTCACAGTCGCTTGATTGGTGTGCAGGGCCCTTATGCATCCTTGGGGCCCCGACCTCCCACACCGTCTCATCCCAGCTGCTGTTCATCCTTAGCACTTGCCTCGGCTCACCCTCCACCCTTGGAGGCTTGCATTTACTGTACATTGCACTTCACCTGCTGCTCACCCACGATCACCACAGCACCTATTCCCTCTCCCTTCTGCACTTGCACGTTCTGAACACTCACAAGGCATAATAGTTTCGTCTTCCCCTCCCCATTGTATTTTTGTATTTATTATTTTGTTGTATTGTAATTTGGAATTGTTTATCATCCCCTGCCCCCTCCCTATTGCCCTGTGGGCGCTTTGAAACAGTATTTGCATCCTGTATAAGCGCCTAACAAGCAAACATTAAATAAATAAATAAAGTAAGCAGCGAGAATGACAAATAAAGCATTTGCACTATTAAGTAGGGCATTCCTGAGGACCTGAACTATAGACCTGCAGAGTTTTTCTAGGTTTCCATGGAATTTGCAAGGTTTGATTCTGCCTGTTACCCGCTCCTCCAGACTGACTTGGAAATGTTACTGAAGGACCCGTGATTTGCTGAGAGAGGTGCTCTTTTTTCAAAGATAAAATTAAAAATAAAACTTAACTTCTGCATGTGTTACAGCGAGTCCATCTGCTGAAGTCTTTTCCTATCTTGATTATAGCACTGGCTGCTATGGGTTTCGGGCTAATGATGGTGCTGTAACAAAGAGCGTGCACCGTTGAGGCCTGCATTCGGAGCAGCTGGGTATTGGTGAATAACGCCTGTACTCCGAGCATCCTGATTGGCTGTGTGCCACTCACAGAGGGCTGATGATAACTGTGCTTGTTTCAATAAAGATTGTTCTGTTCATGTAAATGTTGTTCAGTGCTTTGGATAAAAGTGCCATATAAGTGCCACGAATGAATGAAGGAAATAAGCAGGCACAGGGATCTAGGAATGGTGGTACCTTCAAGGCGCATTCCATCCAATTGCAGAGGAGCAGATCAGGAAATATGTCTATAATTCAGCATTACTAGACCAGAGAGAAGGCAACATTTGTTAACAAGCACCAGCTGCATTCTCTAATAAAACAATACAACTTGAGGAGGGGAGGCATTACCAGTCTGGTAAAGCCTGGTGCATCAGTTACAAGCCCAAGCGAAGTGAGGGCTTTAGCATAAGCGCGGGGGCATTACTAGACTGGTAATGTGCCCCTTCTACGGTTTTATTGCTATTAGTACCCAGGCTCATTTTACCAGGGTACTAATAGCATTGTTTCTCCAGTTTGGAAATGGTTAGGAAACCATTACCCAACTCGAGAAAAAAAAGAAATGGCTGTCATGGAACAGGGAGAAGGGGCAACACGAAGACCCGTCTCCCTTTCCATGGCGGCCATGAAAAAGATATTAAAAACAAGTAAACAATGAAAAGTGCTGCCATGGAATGGAGCGCAGCGGCTACAAGTGGCCCCTTTTTCTGTTTCCATGGCGTCCAGTCAGACAAAGAGAAGGAACTTCGAGGGATGCGATGCGCAGAACGGGAGAAGGTAAGTCTTTGTCAGGCTTTTAACGCCCCAGAAAGGGCCCATCAGATAGATTGTTACAATCTGACTGCCCTTCGCGGGGTACTAATGAGCGGTAACACTGTGCCCAGCTAGAGTCAGAATCCTGTTTTTACTCCACATATCCCTTCTTACACAATACACTTTCCTACCTCACATGCAACACTTCCACATGGATCACTCTGGTGTAACTTACGTGTGTTCAGAAAAGCATCTGAGAGCAGTTTGACAATTGTGAATGCATACACAGTTAAACTTTTGTGAGCTTGTACCTCTCACCTCCATAGGCCTTTGACGCCGCTGCCACTACAATTTCTCAACACTTTCCCTTGATCACCCACTGCTACTGGTCTTGGAGTAGGTTATTATACTGTTGGTAAATTATGGTGACATGTACAGCAACAGTAGAGACGTAACCGCTTTTGTGATTCACTCGTATGTCCTTGTGTGCATTTGTAGCACCCTTACTGATAACAACTTTGTCATGTATATAGCGCTTTTACCCAAAGGCACTTTGCAAAGAACATTTTATATACAACTATTACTACCCAATTGAATTTGGTACTCATTTTTAACGACCTTGGTAGGATGAAAGGCTGAGTCGACCATGCCTGGATTCAAACCTGCGACCTGCAGTTCACACACAAGAATTGACCATGCAAACAGCCTCTACCTAGGAATACTAGAAAGACTCACCCAAACACCCCAAAGTGTGCAAAACACTGTAGCCAGTATTATACTACGATTAAACAGAAGAGACCACATCACTCTAGCTCTGAAAAGCCTACACTGGCGACCAGTGAAAAAAACGCATTAAATTCAAAGCACTTTGCATCGCCCAAAAAGTCTTACACAGACAAGGAGTGGGATTCCTCCAAGTCAATATCGGGAGGTACGAGCCAAGAAGGGACCTATGATCAAGCAATGACCTACAAATAGAGACAAAACAATACGAAAAAAGGAAATTCAGAGGAACAGCCTTCTCATGTCCAATTGCTAATCTTTGGAACAACATGGCGAAAGAAATTAGAACCACAGAAGTCCACATCACCTTCAGGAAACGACTCACAACCTGGTTATTCAACAGTGACAACCACAAAGGGACATCAGCAGCAATAACATTGTGGACCAAAAAAGAAATACACTAAGGGACATGGTCACCTATAACAGTGGCAATATCTTTGAGGACCAGACAACTGCACCACCCCACCTCCGCCCACCCCCTGACCATGCCCAACAACTAGAGTGATCAACAAAGAGAACACCACCTAACCAACAGAAAGATTTAGGGATAACACCCATGCGCAATTATGCACCAAGGAAACTCAGACAGGTAAACCATTAAAACTCAAGAATCACCTCAACCTGCCCACCCACAACTAGGGCCACCTAACCTGCCCACCCATAACTACGGCCACCGGACCGAGCACTTCTCTATCTTACACTTCTGCTGCACACCTTATCAGCAACCAACTGGACATCAGGTCCACATCCAACGGCCACTACTAACCTGGGCGAGTAACCAGGAACACACTAGATACAATCTCCCACCTGCCACTGTAACCTGCAGGGAAGTCAGAGCCCTGACCTAGAGAGGGATTGAGATGGGCTGACGAAACACAACCAAGAACGATGGTAGACACCATTAAGCAGCAACCAAAGATTCACTCCAGAGGCTTCAGCAAACTGACCCACTTACTAACCGATTTCCCCTTCCTGCTCCTCCAAAATAACCAATGCCACTACACTTGACTAGGGGCTAGCCACACTACACATAAACTGTGAGACAGGCATGATATCAAGAGAGATGCGCAGACAACAGAGATATATTTAAACAAATCTCTGTTAACAATCAGAATGGTGTAACGCCTAATTAACCCTATGCTACGGTGGGATTTCAGTGTCTAAAGAATTCTAAGGAGAGTCTGTGTCTATAAGTCAAAAAACAAAAGTCTGTCTATGTCAAAAACCTATGCTTGTGATCACAACTACAACACAACTAGTGGGGCAATGTTCTCAACCATATATTGGTGTTCCTAAGTAAATGTTCAATATTTGGTAATTCAAGTTTGTCTAAAGTTCTCTGTCTCAAGACCCAATAAAGTTCCAATGTTGTCTTGAGGCAATAAGGCCTGATCAAGTTCTGAGGTTACCTTCCGCAGATTCATAAATGTCACAATTCACATCACTTGCCAGTCTCGGGTCTTCCTTCCCTTCTCCAAGTTCCAAAGATAACAAATTTCACACAACACTGTGATCTTGGGACTCCCTTCCCCAATATGAATATTCTCCAAGTTTTGTTCTCAGGGTTCCCTTCCCCAAGATGTACATTCAACAGTTTATTTGTTTCTAAGGCTTACCAGTTTGCAAAAGATCATGGGATATAATTGGCCCTTCCTCTGGTTAACTTCACCAATGATTCACCTCTTTGCTGCTTTCCAACCTTTAGTGGTTTTTGGTCTGGGCGCAGTTGTCAGACCACATGGTCCACCCATCACATGTCACGCAACCAGCAACCACAGGTATTTTGAGTCTTGATGTTGGAAATGTTGATACTAGGAAACGTTCTGGTCTAGGCACAGTTGTCAGAACGTACTATCCACCCATCACAGGTCACACAACCATACGTTTCCCAAAGCTAATGCTTAATAGTTGTTAACACTTTGTAATCTTGTTCATTAGCAACTTTCTTATTATTTAATAGATCCTGCATTGCAGCATTCACTTGGTTTCTCTCTTAGCCATGCTGTCCTGTTATTCAACATGCAAGATATAGCTTTGTGTTGTCTGAGCTGGAAAAAAAGTGTCTTTCAAATAATTCAATAGATGCAAGTTTTACTTATACGTAGCCAGTAGCTCTTTTCATCAAGTTCAACATTCAATATGCACAAGGTTTACTTATGCAGGCTCAGCAGCCCCTTTCATCAGGTTCGGTATTCAATATTCATAAAGTTCAATTACATGCGCTCAACAGCCCCTCGGAGCACCCTAGAGTTCCCACTCTCATTGAGAGCCTTACCGGGTTGCTGCTGCTCGTCTTAGGGGCTTTCCTCCCACATGGGAGAAACAACTTGCCAGTTTGCCGGCTGCTTCCTTCCAGGTACACCGGCCTACGTGCTGGGCTCTGCCTCCGCTCCCCAGCGGCTTCTGCATCCCTGATTGCTACCTTTTATACTCTCCTTCATTAATAATTGGCTGCAGGTGAATCAAAGTATTCTCATTTGCCTGATCTTGTTTAAGCCCATTTCTGTGACATGCCTGACCTCTATTCTTCATCACAGTACCAGAGTGCTGTTGGCCATAGGACATCTGCACTGCTCCTAGTTGCCTCTTCTTCTTCCCAGTACTTAAAGGAGAATTACAGGGGATGATAGACTGTGACTGACAATAGCCCATAAAGGCTAAGGGAGGGGAGGATAGGTCAGTATTAGGAAAGGGGGGATACCATGTATTGCCTTCAGGTACTTTTTCCCCAATCCCCAAGGACACTTCCCCAGGTGATCCTCCCTCGCTTGTCCACCCCCAGGGTCGGAAACCAAAACCGATGACCTTTCCCTGGCCACCTGAGCAGAAGATCCATGGGGAGTAGATGTGACAGTACCTTCAGGTTTCTCACAAAACACACCAAGAATCATTCCAATGTTTACACCCTAACATCTCTCTGAGATTCTTGCGCAAACCTAGAGGGAACTCCCCAGCACATAGTCCATAAACCCATCAGCACTACACAAATACACAATCAACAAAACACAGGAAAGGCGGGCCGATCGAACGTAGCATGTTGCGCTATGCCATCGTAGAGTATCCTTTAATAAGCGAGGACAGGACCCTCTGTGGAAAAGCCAGCATTGGCTAAGGGCACAGTGTTGTGTGACACATGTGTTTGGCAACGAAGGGGCAGTGGTGCAGTCGTCGACCAGCAGCGACCAAAAAGTAAGAAAGGTTTGGGAAGGTGAAGCAGCCACTACTGCTCACTATTAAACTTCCCAGCCTTTGCGTGTACCTCTACCAAACCGTCGACATAGTGTACTTATCTCTGTGCAACCCTAAGCTCTCCCATCTAGCGATTTGCTGTTCCGTATGTTTGTGTCCCTTCCGTAGGTCCCCTTCATCTGTTGTTATTGTTGTACCGAGAACTGCGTCCCATTAGGCTCTCTCCTACTCTCTAGATCCCCCATCTGTTGTTACTGTTGTACTGTGAACTGCGTCCCATTAGGCTCTCTTCTGCTCTCTAAGTCCCCATCTTCTGTTGTTACGGTTGTACTGTGAACTGTGTCCCATTAGGCTCTCTCACACTCCCTAGATCCCCTTCAACTGCTTTTTGTTGTACTGTGAACTGTGAACTCCCATTAGGCTCTCTCCCACTCTCTAGGTCCTCACCCTGCTTGGTGTTCCATTGTACTGCCTTGTGTCAACTGTCTGCTCCTACTGTGTGCTCCCTACTGTTTGAACCCCCCCCTGCGCATCCTGCGTTGGGCATCTCTCCTTTCTCTCTCTCACTCCCTTTGCCTCCTACTTTCCTCCTCACACCCTATGGTGCTCTCAATTTCTCCCATCTTCTCTAATTGCTACTCTATCTCCTATCCTATGCCTCTCACTAAGTCTGGAAGGAAGACGTTCAAGAGGGACTACTTGGTCTCCAACCTAGGCCTCCCTATCGCTGATAGCTACATCTGTGCTTTCTCCAGACAGACTGTCACCGACATCCTCTTTGTCGTTCCCTCCCCAGACCTATGGACACCATACACGGTCGCGGCTCTCTCTCCTACCTCTTCCTCTTCCGTTAAGGCTGGCACTCGGTGGGAGGCCCTCTTGACCGGCTTCCACTCCTCCAAGACCCTCATGAATGTCTATCTGAATGCCACCATTTTCGTCCAGAGCTCAATCTCTTCCTTTTCAATAGGCATCTCCCACGTCTTACCATCTTCCTTCCTTCACCGTCTACTTCTTCTAGCACTTCTTGGGCTCCTCCACCACCTCTTTCTTCTGCCGCCTCTCCAGCACCTTCCTCCTCCTCACTGGCTATTATGCCTCCTCCTGCTACTACAACTGCCTACTCTAGGCCTCCTCTACCACTTCTGCTGGACATACCTCAAGCCTGCACCCCACCCCGGAAGGTTTTAAATGGGGCAACCTGCTCCACATCGCTACTCTCAACTCTCGCTGTGCTGTCAAACACTCCTCTGACAGCTGCCACCTTCTCAAAGAACTTGACCTGGATGTCCTCACTCTCACTGAGACATGGTTCATGGCCAGCTCTATCACGAGTTTTGACACTCTCCTCACTGATGGCTACAAGATCCTTTCCAAACCTAGAACCAAGCGACCCAGAGGTGGAGTAGCTCTGATCTTTCCGGAGTGGGTGCCAGTTTCTGGCATTCCTACGTAGGTCTACTCCTCCTTTGAATGCCTAGTCTGCAGGCTATCTATCTCTCTTGTCCTCTCTCTGACTGTGGCCACCATGTACAAACCACCTGACCCGCTTGCCCTATTCCTCTCAAAGTGGCTGAAATCTCCTCATCCCTCCTTGCCTCTACCTTTCACCTCCTCCTTCTCAGAGACCTCAATATTCACCTGGATGCTTCTAAACCCTCCTCTGTGCTCTTCCGTGACCTCTGCAACACTCTCTCTTTCCATTCTCCCTTCTGGTCCAACACACTCTGCCGGACATACCTTGGATGTTCTCATCTCCTCAGACATCCCTCTCTCTAACCCTCTCACCACGCCTCTCTCTTGGACTGACCATTTCTGCTCTCCTATCACCTGAAACTCTTTGTCTATCATGCTAAGCCTACCCCTGCACTGCCACTTACCTTCTCTGTCATTCGGCCCTGAGCGTGTTTCAGTGGATGCCTTTGCCGCTACTTTCTCTGCTCCTCCTATAACTGGGGCTGATTTACACTCTGAAACTGCCCTCTCTAACTTGCATCTTTCTATCTCAAACACTCTGGACATCCTTGCCCCTGTCATGAGAATCCATCTGAAGCCTACCTCCAAGTGCAACTCTTGGTATGACTCTGACCTCGCCGCTTTGAAACGCAAATGCAGGGTGGCTGAGAGGAAATGGAGGGCTTTGGGCACATCCTCTGACAAACTGGCCTGCCGTCTGCTCCAAAGGCAATACAGATTTGCTGTCTTGTAAAAGAAGAGAGCCCACATCCAAGCCGATGTCTCTGAGGCCTCTAACATGATGGCCGAACTCTTTCAAAGCTGCAAGGAGCTGGCCAATCCTTCTGCTGTCTCCACATCTCCTGTTCCCTCTCAGGCCCTCTGTAAAGCTCTGGCTTTGCACTTCACCACTGAAACTCAGCATAACTTGTCCTCTCTCTCCTCTGCCTCTCTCTCTCTGCAACTCTCTGGCCGCCCCTCCCTCTCATCCTCCTTTCTCCTCCTTCTCTCCAACAATACCTGAAGAAGTCTCTAGACAAGTCTGATCTATGATAGTGTCATCCAAACAGGTGCTCCCCTGCTCCTCCACTACCATCAAGGACCACATTGACACCCTCGCTCCAGCCTTGACTAGTTTCTGCAATCACTCCTTTATCACTGGAACTTTCTCCTCTCTCCCCAAGCACTCCCTTGCGCACTCCCTCCTTAAAAAGCCTTCTGCCGATCCTACCAGTTTGGCAAACTATCGCTCGATCTCTATCACTCCTGTCCTGGGCAAACTTCTGGAAATGCTGGCCATCTCCAAGCTTACTCTCCACACTGAATCTGCTGGTTGCCTCCATGACCATCATTCTGGCTTCAGAGCAGCCACAGGCATGGAAACTGCTCCCCTGAACACCTGTGAAGATCTGCTCACTAACCTTGATTCTAGCCTTCCTTCTGTGTTCATCCTCCTTGACCTTTTCTCTGTTTTTGACACCATCAATCATGCCATACTGATCCATCAATTCCGTGAGAACCTGGGTATCACCCATCAGGCCCTGGAGTGGTTGTCCTTCTTCCTATTGGACCAACCCTCCCAAGTCCAACTTGGGGCCTTTCTATACGCCACCTCTCTCTCCACATGTGGTGGTCCCCAGGGCTCTAACATCTCACCCTGGCTGTTCAATGTCTACTTGGCCCCTTTGGTCCACCTTATCCCTACCTTTTCCCCTAACTTTCAGTGATATGCGGAAGACACTCTGCTCTCCTTCAGGCTCTCCTCAGCCTCCTCTCCTCTCTCGCTCATTCCTGACTGTCTATATGCAATTCAGGATTGGTGCGCCTCTAACGATCTCTACCTTAATGCCAGTAAGACTTAGATCCTTCTCATTGGGACTCCTGCTCCCGTTTTCCCTCTCACTCTGGCCGCCCTCCTTGGGCCCTCTTCCTTCACCTTCCTGTGAGGCAAAAAACCTTGGTGTCATCTTTGACTCCACTCTCTCCTTCTCTTCTTGCATCACGGAGCTTGCCAAGAAGGCCCACTACCAGCTACACCTCCTCAGGGGTATCCTTCCTTTTCTCACTTTCCCCCACAAGCTCACTATCTCCAGAGCCCTGGTTCTCTTTAGTCTGGACTACTGCAACAGCCTCTTTCTCAATCTGCCTTCCTCTACTCTCCGCCCCTTACAATTAATCCAGAATAGGACCACGAGACTTGTCCTTACCCAGGGACTGTATCTCTCCTTCCTTGAAAACTCTCCACTTGCTCCCGGTGGCTGCAAGGATCAAGTTCAAGACCCTTTGCATTGTCCACAAGGCCGTCTGTGGCCGGCGCCCACACCACATCCAACGTTCTCTTCCTAAACACTTTCCTTCTCAAGCCCTTCACTCAGCCACCTCCAACTCTCGCAGGGTCAGATGCTTCTCGAGGCAGAGAGTGGGGGTAGATCTCTCTCCTCTGCAGGTGCCTCCCACTCGAATGGCCTCCCTGCCCCTCTCAAACTTGAGCCGGACCACCTGAAGTTCCGGAAACAGCCCAAGACATTCCTTTTCTCCTCTGCTTTCTCTATCTCCCCTGCTGACCTACCTGTCTGCTGCACTGACTGGTGGCCGGGCTACCTTCAGAGTATCACAGGGTACCGGGCTCCTCCACGACCAGTCACCCCTGCACTGCATCTGAGCCTTCTGCGGCCTTAGGGACTGTAACTGTAACCCAACAGTCGCCTGCCTCCTTGCACTTACCCAGAGCCACGCTGCACTGGCTGCACTTACTCTGAGGAATTTTGCCCTGATTGCACTTTCCCTCCCTCCTGCACTTTGCACTATCACACTTGCACGATCTGAATGACACAAGGCCTAGTAAGATTGTTCGTTTTGTCCTCCCTCTGTCTTCCCTCCCTTGTCTTGTCGCGCCTTGAAACACTTGTGTGCAGATGCGTTATATACGATTTATCATATCATATCATAGATAGTCATACACCTAACAGCCATCCGCAACTCTGGACCCCTTGTGGACCCAAATAACCAGTGCGTACAACCACAATCCACCCTAACATCACACAACACACACACCCACACAAACACTAGCACATATCCGAGGTACTGATTCCTACCCACACGGTTACAACACACAGGGCCTCTCGAACCAACTCTCACATGCAAAACAATGCTCACAGATGCCAGTTCCTCGCGATTCTGAACCTATTCTATCATCCGATCCCCACTAACACACCCAGCCCGTCTCTCTTGCAGAGCCATGTGAGTGCCTGGAGACTGTCCTTGGGTGGTAGCGGTGCACTGTACAAATCAGCATAACATAACATACAGATTGCAGCAGTGAGCGCTTAACCCACTTATCTATCTTACCAGCTTCATTAATAAGTTGCTACTTTTTCCAGGAACACTCAATTCTTAATGATGGAAAAAGCTTTGCGAATCACCCCCAATGTGTCACCGTCTGGGTGCTTTGTCATTTTACTGCTGTTTTCCAGACTTTACCTGGGAAACAAGCATATGCGAAAGAAAATATTCCAACCTTTGCGCAGCTGGCAACTATTTTATCTGTGTTATCTCTCCAGGTCTTTTTTTTAAACTGCTGGGAGAGTCTGGTAGGCTGGACCGATATCAGCTGATAAATTGTATCATTAGCGTTTTTTTTTTTTTGGTAGAAAGGAAAATTAAGTACCACGGCATCCAAAATTCCAAAGCACAACCTCCCAGTTGACTTGACGAAAATGTTCCAGTGCCTGCTCCTGTTCACCTTCCTTGGTGAGTTATCCCCATTGTTTCTTTTTATTAATATCAAATTAGCAAAGGAGGTTCCTTTCAATTTAGGTTTAAATTACTGCATGTACACTAACATCAAAAATCAACTAATGTTCAAAATGTGTGAACCTGCGCTGTGCAGCTCCCTGGAAATCGGACAGCAGCGCATTGTTTGCGTGCTGCAAGTTGATTGGCTGACAGCTGGTCAATAACTATTTGAGCGATTCATGACGATTCAGAAATTAGCGTCAACTATCACTCTCCAGTCAGAGAAGAAGTCTACAGACAGTCTTCTAGAGGTATCTCACTGCCAAGCATGAACGAAGAATTCCCTGGCCTAACTCATGAAGACATCAGGCACTTTAGACGGCCATGACAACGTTCAAGGTTTTTGGTGAGAGATGCCATTAAATGAATGGGTAAATAACCTCACTTCAACTGACTCGAGAGCAACAAACAGGATAGTTAAGGAATGTGACTGCATCCAAAGGAATACTCTTCAGATGTATATGTTGACGCTGTTTTTTAAGCCAACAAAATATGTACTCCATACTACGGCTTGTTAGGCAATTAAATAGTATTTTAAAGAATAATTCTAACTAAACAGAATCTCCACCTAGTCCTACGCCAAAATGCCGACACTCAAATTATTTTAGGTAGCATGCTCATTTCCCACGTAGAGACGTTTTTTATATGTTTAAGGTCAAGCGTGCTACCATGCACAATTGCCTATGTCTATGCCTTCTCTTGGCTTACATGCCTGTTAGGAAAGATTTTTCTTTTTGCAACTTTCCTTCCATTGATTTCAATGGGACCCCCAGCTTGTTGCCTCTGCCTAGGAACTGACTTCCAGATTAAATGGGTTATCCGGCAGTCTCAAAGGGAGAGAAGGGGTTGCATTTATTTTGAATTCCTCCCTGTCTCTAACCAATTTTCAGTCTTTAATCTTGGATGAGGCATCTCAGATTTGTACTTGCAATTTAAATTCATCACCCTCCTGCTTCTTTCACATATTTATTTATTTATTTATTTTTTTTGTTCTCTGCTCTCGGCCCCCTGGATCTGCAAGCCTTTATTTAGAAAATCTGGACCTATTTCTCTGAACAAATGTTCTATCACGTTCAAAATGTATTATCCTGGGAGATTGTAATATCTGTTGTTACATCCCAGATAACAGAGATACAATTAAACTCAATTCAATAGTCTTGTTACATGATTTTTCCTCTCTTCTTTTTTTTTTTTTTTGAAAATTCTTTATTGGTTTTTCAACAACGAGTAACAAACAGCGCATTTGCAGAGCAATGCAGTATGTATAATAATAGAACATCAACCTTAACATTCCCTTCCCTCCCACTCCACCTCCCTCCCCCCGAGACCACAGTAAAAACCTCAATCTTCTATAGGCACACGTGCCGAGCAGGGACTGCCGGAACTGTTCGATGTGCTGTCCAGCGTCGCTGGACGGAGAAGTGGCACTGTCAGCTCCACCCAGCGGAGAAGATCTGCACTGGAGTCCAGTTTTTGTACCTGGATTGCCATTTCCCAAGCCGCCGTCTCCGCGGCAATCCATCTCCTGAGGTCATTCCACCAAAGGGCCTCGCTTGGACCCCGTACGCTCTTCCAGCCCATGGCTATGCACCTTTTCGCTGTTATGTAAATCAAATCTAGAAGTCTAGTTAGGGGCTTATTCTTGCTGCTTCGCTTGTATGTCCCCAATATGCAAGCTGCTGGTTCATGAGTTTCCATCTCAATCCCAGCCGTCGCCACCCTCTCTTTCACTTGGGCCCAGAACCTCTGGACCGAAGGACAGCTCCAGAACATATGGGTCATGCCTGCCCGTGGCTCGTGGCATTTGGGACATGTCTGGGGCGTGGCCCCTTTGAACTTCGATATGGCGTCAGGCGTAAGGTAGGCCCTGTTGGTAATGTACAGCTGTATTAATTGGAGGCGAGCATTCCTGGAGGTCTTTTTATGGTAGTGGGTTATTTTCTCCCATGTTTTGTCCTCAAATTCAAGGCCCAATTCACACTCCCATCTCCTTTTGCATTTTAGTTCGTTCTTTGTCGTGGCTAGTAATAGGGCTTCGTATATTCTGGAGGTTTCGTGGCCTCCTTCGGCTGTGTCCAGCAATGTTTCGATGGTTTCGTTCTTAATGAATTGGTTGTCTGCCTCTGGCCATCTTTTTCTTAAGGCCAGTGTTACTGCCCTGTGGAGCAAGAACTGTCCAGTGGGCAGGCCCGTCGACTCGCAGAGGTCAGTGATTTTTCCTCTCTTATGATTTTTCCTCTCTTATTTCTTCCCCCTCCCATAGTCAAGGCCACTGCCTTGACTTTAATTCTATATAAAGGCCATGGACTTTCATTCTATGCTGTAACACACAAAACAGAGTAAGGAACAAAAGCTTCACCGAAGCTGTTTATTTTATTGTGCTATTAATGCAACCCTAACTCTTTCCCTACATGGGGCACACTATTCTAACCCTGCATGATGTTTCTGACCCTAGGAAGTGCTGATGCGCCGACTGCAACCAGGGAATACATGGGGACTGTTCTCGCCCTATATCAAGCAATGGAAACATTTCCACAATAACATTCCACAATAAATTTTATACATACAAATTTCATACAGCTATGGGTAGTTAGCCCAAACAGTTAAAACCAAAGCATTTACGGGAAAACCATTTCCCGACTGCACCCTTGGATGAAACAGGCAGGTCACGTGGGACTCGGCGTCAGAGAATCTGACAATTTAATTGCCCTCCGTGAGGTGTCTCTGGTTGATCCAGGAGTAATTTCTAAAACGTTTTTCAAGAGTATAAGTGTCGCACAAGTACTCGTCACAACATGCACTCAATACTGAGCTCTTTTTTGGGGGGTGCATAGACCATTCTCCTGTGCAAGAATACATGACACATATATAAAAGAAAACATAAATTCTATAACATGAATTCAAACAATTTTTGTCTAAAAATGCATAAATCCACTTGTGTCACTCTAAATGAGGTGACATCTATATGTCTGGTCGACCGGTTTCAATGATGTCTTGCGTGTATCATATTCTTCAGGACCCATTATTGCTTCTTTTGACCCAATTAGCAAGGCCATCAGGGGCAGGATTGTGACATATTCTGTGAATAAAATGGGAGAACGTCAGAATGACTTCTCTCATATATGGGAAAAAGCGTGTGGCATTTCTTACTGACTCTCATCTGTGGAGTGGAATAATTTTACTTTCCAAAGTACTAAACAAGTCAACTTGTGACATTAAAAAAGAGGCTATCTTCACCCTACCCCATCACCATTAAGTGCATGACATCATGTCTAAAATTGACAAGATCATACCTCTC
This sequence comes from Ambystoma mexicanum, assembly GCF_040938575.1. Lineage (NCBI taxonomy): Eukaryota > Metazoa > Chordata > Amphibia > Caudata > Ambystomatidae > Ambystoma > Ambystoma mexicanum. Next base: position 601,040,529 of record NC_090924.1, read on the forward strand.
TGTCTGTTTGTGTATACGGAGGAGAGGCACATTCAATTTCAGCAGTGTTGCCACTTTCAAATAATTTCTTTCATTCTATGCAACACTACATGGTGCATGGTCAGACCACTACGGCAGGATTGTTAGTATTCAGAAAGATCCTTTCGTATCTGGAAGAGCTCACCATTCCGTCGGTATCTCCTCACAGCGTTTAATGGCATTGTTACCCTGCAGCTTAAATTCGACATGCAAAGGCTATTTCCAACCTAAGATGACCAAACCATGCAATGTTTGCCACACCAGTGCCCCCATTAAACTTAACAACACACAAAAAGAGCAATAAATGGTATTCTGTCTCCTTCATGGCTCTTAAGCAAGACTACCGAAAGAAAGAGAAAATATGGCGTCAAACCATAAACCATCCCAAAGCCATTCTTTCAGCCAAATCTAGTTTCATACAAAGCCGGATTAACAAAGCAATTAACCAACCTAGCAAGCTTTTCATTGTCATAAATAGCCTTTCAAATCATCCATGCATTTCATCCAGCCTGTCATCATCTCTTGAACTAGCAAATGAAATCAATGAGTTCTTCCGGAACAAAGTTAATGCGATTCGTTCAAATATTGACACACACATTTCTACCCTCCAAATTCCTTTACATGATACCGATCCCACATTATTCTCCCATACAGGCATTTTAAATTTTACTCTAGTTCCCACTGAGGAAATATTTACTCAATATTGCAACCCTAAAACCTTTGAATCACAGCTATGACTGGATTCCTGCATGTCTAGCCAAATGCCATGTTTCTGAACTAAGTGAGTTTATTTCCTGCGTTATAGACTTCTCTTTTGCCCATGGTACAGTTCGAAGGGATTTTAGATCTTTTCTGACCCCTATGTTAAAGAAACCTTAGCTGGATCATAATAAAATGCAGAACTATCGCCCGATTGCAGGCCTGACATGGCCTGTGTGCATTCGTGAAAATGGTTTTACCTCCCAACTGCAAACGTTTTTGGAAAATCACCATCTTCTCAATCCATTTCAATCAGGTTTCATGCCTGTCACGGAACAGGGGCAGCATTTCTTGCTATCTGGAATGACATCCTGAGATCATCTGAAGAGGGTGACCTCAGTTTGCTGGTTATGCTTGACTTCTCGGCAGCATTCGACACAGTCGATTTTAATATTCTTAAATCTTGATTGATCGAAGTTGCCGAAGTATTAAATGATTTTCTAAAATGGTTCTCATCACTCCTGTCCGAATGGACAAAACAGGTCAAAATGTACCTGAATCGAGGTGATAGGTGCTTCTCTGTGCTTGGTCTCTGTGATCGGAACTCACTTCCCCTTAATCTCCAAAAAATAGACTCCTTGTCTCTATTTCGGAAGAAGCCCAAAAACACATTGGGCCTCATTACGACTTTGGAGGTGGGCATGGCTGCCTCCAAAACTGTGTCCGGGTCCAGGTTCCCTGAATGGGGAATTACCGGGCCATTCAGAGTTTGGAGGGCCCGGTAATTCCTCCTTCAGGGAACCCGGGCCCGGACCTTCCCCATTCCCATTTGAGCCCCCATAGGGCTCAATGGGAATGGGTGAGGGAGCTAACAACGGGCCGATTACGACCAGCCCGTTGTTAGCTCCCTGGTCCCCTCGCGAGACCCGCTCTGGATGTCTGGTAAAACCAGACGTTCACATCGGGTCCCACGAGGGAACCTCCTAATATTGCGGAATGGGTTTAACGGCGCCGCCACCATTAGCGGTGCCCGTTAACCCATCCCGCATTTGTTATAATGAGGCCCATATTTTTTTTATAATTCACGATATGGGACCATGCGCTTTTAATAAACATCTGCGCCCAGATACAGTCTCTGTCCAGTTCCATCACTGAGGAGATATGCGCGCTACAAATCAAAAACTCAAACTCACAATCAAACTGTGGATGACCTTTGAGGTAAGTAAAGCCTTTTTAGCTTCACTTGCCGGCTCAGCTCATTTATTTTGGGGACACTGGTGAGCCCCTAAGGCTAGCAGTGCATGGAGACAGTTTTCCCCTTTCATGTTTTCCTGTATTTTCATTTTGTAACACATACGACCTTAAGTGGGGTGTTAAAGAGGTACTTTGGATCCATTTTCCTCTTTTGTCTGCCAATATTTTATATGCCTTTTTGTTGTGCCTCAGAAAGACTGGTGGAAGTGAGCCGTATTGTACTTATTATTCTGGTGCACTCCCTAGTGCACACCACATTTTTGTACAAAATGCTGAAATGAATACAGTATTCTCCAAATGGCGTGCATGTTGGGTTTAGTTCTTGTTTATTGGTCATTCCGCTCTTCCTGCCATACAAGGTTGGAAACTCCCATATAAGTTATATACTTTAGCCTGGCCTGGTCTCCGAGCCAAGAGTTTGTGTGATTGTTCCCAGTCCACACTTCTTCCAGGGGATGGATGTCTGTTGCTGGGCAAATGCGGGCTAAGAGCAGTGCTGGATTAAACCCTGTGGTGGCCCTTAGGCAGTCGATATTTCAGGGCCCCCATCGTAAATTATCTCATAACACATTTTCAATTGTACCAACCTCGGGAGCCCTGTGTTGGTGGTGAGCGGCACGGCACACAGCAGACTGAGAGGTAGAAGCAGTGCCTCTCTGATTCAGCCCTTCACTTTTAAGTTTTATCCTTGTCTTCTGTTTCTCTTTCATCTTCACTTCTTTCCACTCACATGTTCTTGCCTTTTCACTCCTCACAGTTCTTCTTTCTCGCACCCAACTTGTTCCCTCCACTCATTACACTCTCCTCTTAGCTGGCTGCATTGTCTCCTTTGCAGCCTTTCACCCACTCGGTCCTCCCTTTCTCACCTCACTTTTGTTGGTACTTTGTGGGCCTCTGATGACTTGACTTACCACTAGTCACTGTGCTGGTGGCGGTACTCCTGCCTGCCTACCCTTGCGCACCAGCCAGGGTGTGTCTTAGACACACTGAGTCTGCACTTGGGTCCTTGCTGGCACACACGGCACACAAGTAGAAACCGAAAAAACGGAAAATGCTGCAAGTTGGACTTGTCAGGGGGGGGGCTCACACACGGACATGGCGAGACAGAGACCAACATGACGGCGCTGGCTGAAAATTAAATACAAAATCCTATTTAAATCCAAATTAATTACAAAATCCAATTAAGCACTGGTGGGTGCTGGGCCCCTTAAAGGAATAGGGCTCATAGGCCAGTGGCTTCTTGGCCTAATGCGTAATCCGGCACTGGGTAAGAGGCTGTCCATGATTGGACAGAGCTTTCCTGTTTCAATGGTCCAGATCCTTTGGATTGGCTGGCTGGGGCAACAAAATAAATCCCACCTTACAAGCGATAAAAGAGGCTGTTGATCCATATCTTTTGAAGACAACAGTACTCTGTATATACTGCAACACACTACTCTGTAGGGGGGAGCAATTTCAAAATGCTTTTGAAGCTGTAATCAAGGAGCATGAGAAACATTGCCCCTAAGTTAAATGTAACACGTGCGCAACATCTTGCCCAGTCCACCTGCCCCTCCATATTAGGACTTGGTGCCTCTTCCTTCATTTCTGTCCCCACCTTACTTTCTGACCCTAATCTGCAAACAAAAGAGGTTCATTTAAGAACGCCTTTCACAGTTAAAAAATAGAACTAATGAAAATGTTCTTATATACTCCACCTACTTTTAATTTCTCAGTAGATAGGCTCAATACGATTTTCCAACATTTCAATTAGCATTTTGTGTTATGCTAATGGCAATAATGTACCATTATTCCCGACTTCAGGGGCTGCAGCAAGGGATAACGGCCCGGCATCCCAAATTATCGTCCCAAGCGATGCAAGGGCTGATAACGAGGGCTCTGGACCTTTATCCCCCGTTCCAGCCCCTGCAATGGGGAATGAAGGCCATTAGCACCCCGGGTTGTCAAAGTGGTAACCTGGGATGCTAAAAAAAGGATTTTCCTTCCTACAGCGGGACGCATGCAGCGTCTCGCTGTAGGAAGGAAAATCCTTTTCCAAGATGGCCCCCATGGAAAGGGAGGGCAGCCCTCTTCCCTTTCCATGACAGCCTACAGGAGGCAAAGCGAAGGAGCAAATGTGGCAGCACTGAAATAAGGTAAGTAGGGTGGTTGGGGGCCGGAAAAAAAGGGGCAAATGGTGGAGAGGAAGATGGCGCCATGGGGAGCCGGCCATCAGGTGGCTTGGAACGCAAGCTTTTACCGGCGGTTCAAGCCCCCGTTCATAGCCACCTGATCGGCTAGCTCCCCCACCCAGAGTGCTAATATACAATTATATACTAAAGAAAAATATAAAATGACAGAAACAATTTTCTGTCCCAAATACCTTTCTCTAGTATACAATAAAGAACACAATTGAGGGACCTTTATAAATATCCAAACTATCCACAGTTTCCACAGTACCCTTTCCACGCCATCGATCATTAAAAGACCCGGATGGCACGTGCACACCATTGCACATGGCAGCTCGTCTACCCTTTTTAATGTTATATTTGTAACACTCCGTCAATGCCTGCTTTCAAACACACATCCATCCACCAATCACTTCCAAAAACTGTACATATAACCCTACGACCATATTATAACCATATTAATCTTCCGCACACCAACTGCTTCTTAACAATCTTTTACAGATCTTTTGCATCTACATTTCCCTTACTTATACAAAAGAATTGTGCACAATGCTCCTATAAATGCACATATGCATTGTGCAGTGAGAGAAGTGCATAAATAGAATGGGCAGTACAGATGGAAAAATGCTCTTGAGAACCCAAGAGGGAAATACAAAGGTATGCCAAGGTGGGGTGTCACTGGCTAACTACTGGAGCAGAGGAGTCCCAAAGGTCGGATGCATCTTAACCATAACATCCCTTTAACAATGTTTTTTTCTGTCAATTTAATAGGTTTTTAATCAGTGAAAAAGTTTCATGGTGTAACATCACGATATATAAGTTATTAATAATTAATCTTTTCATATATATGAAAGAACTATAAACCTCCTTTAAGATACATACTTTTTGCAAAACGCACTTACGTCTGTAGTTATGAGCAGCGCATGCTGACGATGGAAATCATCGTTCAATTGCCTATGGCATAAGGCTCCACCATGACCCCAGCCGAACTAAACCACCCCTATTATTCACTGCATTTACCCTGCATCCTAGCTCAGGGTCCACTATACCCTAATAATGTCACCAATGGCCAGTGCCCATGGCTTGCAACGATGGCCAGTTTCCAAATCCATGGGGCATAGGCATTGGCCATGCCACATTCCCCAATGAGCAAATCAAAGTACACATTTGCATTTTCTTGAGGACCAGGCCCACTACCCAGACACCAAATGCATAGACATATTTCCAAAATATGCTTTCAGGTCCTTGCTAATGCTCGTCGCGCAAGTTTGTTTTAATCTAGTCCACCACTTCTGGCTGTAACCGCAAGCAGAACATTTTTTCCCATTCAAACCTACCGCTTCGGCCATGCTGCATGCCCCAATAAGCAAATTACATAATACATTACATTTCTCCTTGCTGATAGCCAGGCCCATTGCCTAGACACCAATGTTATATCACAGTGTTGTGTACTTACATTTGACACTTAAAAAAAACACAGGACATATTTTCAAAACATTCTTTCCAGTTCCTGCTGTCCCTCCTTGTGCATATTTGCTGCAATCCCATGCAGCACTTCAACCTGTACCCACAAGCACATTTCTTTTCCCTTTCAAACCTATCACAATTTTAAAAAACTTTATCTTTTTTTTATTTTATTTATGTATTATTTTTTTATTTATTTTTATTTTTTTATTGTAATTTTTTGTTCAAATCAAACTTTTATCACAACAGTTTTCTTCACATTTCTTTAGAAGAACAAACAAACAGACATCTTCCATTTCAATTCACAACCCATATTTAAATTGGATTTCATTGATTCTACTCAGTACTCGAGTGACAGTCTCCAAGTATTTGGTTCTTATTACTATTCATTTGTTTGGTGTTCCAAAATGTTATCCAGGAAATTTATTACAGAGCATGTTAAGTGTACTGAGCTTCCACCTAGAATCCTAAGCCACCAATCATCCATATTACCGCCAACTGGCGCAAAATGTTTTAGGTGAATACACCTTTGGTTCCTTAGCGCTGTGCATTGTGTTATTAAGTGTTTAAGTGATTCTGTATCAGCAGTACAGAATCTGCAACTATTGTCATCTGATGTTTCTATATGTCGTGCCACTAACATCTGTTTTGTTTTTAAGGCATTTAAGCGCAATCTTAGAAATCCGTTGTGATGGTGCCTAGACAGAAATTTCTGCAGATATTGTGGCAATTTGTCTAGCTGGTTCATTACAGGTCCAAAATCCAGTGCTGTTGAGAGATTTTTATATTTGGCCAAGTTTTGAATCCAGAAACATTGTTTTATCTTCTTCTTTGCAATTTGAGGCTGATCTAACAGCGTTGCCATCTCAGTCTCGGTCGCATTCAGAACTGCAACCAACTTTTGCGTCCATATCTTTAGTAGTCCAGTGTATCCATGTTTGTCGCTTGGCGCTAATATCTTATATGCAGGTTCTGGATTGGCAACTGACATTTTGCGTAGGATCACAAGGGATTTCCAGACGACAGACCCATATAATTCTTCAAGTGCAAGTTCATGCCGAATTATAATGATTGATATATATTTGGGTAATCTTAATACTCGCCGCCAGAAAATTCCCTCCAGTTGAGCCCAAATTTTGTGATCTAAGTTCCAGCCAGTTTCTGCTCCAAATATGATTCCTGGAACTACTTTTTGCACGTAAAACTGCCGGACAGGAATTAGGCTGAACATCCCAAACAGGGAGTGAATTTGCACGCCTTGTAGGGAGGATGTTTTCATTCGTTGGAACAGATGTAATACCCAGTTTCTTTCTCGAATAGACCTGTTTATCGGGATTCCCAAATAGCGTTTCAGCCACTGCTTCGATTTCCTCATTATTGATCTTCCATTTGAAGTCTTGATTTAGTTTTCCTTTTGCTCGGCCAAACTTTATGATTTTGGTCATTTTTACATTGATTTTCAGGTCATTGTTCGCCATTTATTTTTGTAATCCTGATAATAGACGCTGTAGCCCAATTTCAGTTTTATCGATCAGAACCAGATCATCGGCGTAGGTTACACACCATACTTGATGGCCATTTATTTTTGGAGAGAAGCGTTTTATGTTACTTAGGTCATCCGGGATGTCAGCGATGAATAGCTTAAACAAGACTGCAGCCAAGGGACATCCTTGTTTTACCCCTTTATTTGTGTCAATCGCATCAATTAGCTCTCCATTTCCATTTATCCGTACACAAATCGATGTTTTGGAATGGAAGGCCATTATTGGCTGTAAAATGTTTTCCTGGCAGCCCCAGTTTCTAAGGTTCCTCCATAGAAGTTCTCGATTTACTGTATCGAAGGCCTGTTGCATGTCCACAAAGGCGAGGAATAAATTTGGGCGATTCATTAAAGCATCCAATTTCAGCAAATTCATTATTGTCAAGTTGATTTCCGTTCCTATGACCTTCGTAAAGCCTGTCTGGCGACAATCGGAAATTCCTTTGTTATTTGCCCACTTTGTTACTTTTTGTTGGAGGAAGGTCGCTGAAGTATGCGGGAGTCAAGGTAAGTAATAAACTTTCTTTGTTTACTTTAAAATTAGCCGGCACCCCGCACAGCGTCCTTCTCATCCACTCCGTCTCTCGCCAACCGTCCTCTATCGAACGTTCTCTCTCACACCCAACATTCTATAAACCTTTGAGCTTGCGCGCAGGCGAGGAGCATGAGTGTATTACATTAAACATTAGAATATACAATTGGAATACCACAGTCGCCATTATCTTTCCGATTGTATCGAGAAGGGCGATCGGCCTATAGTTGGCGGGATCGGGCCGATCGCCCTTCTTGAAGACTGGCACAACAATCGCCTCAGTCCAGGATTCTGGTAGTGATTTTTGTTTGGAGATTTTGTCGAACAGCAAGGTTATGAAGATTGACCATTCATTTTTATTTGCTTTTAACATCACGTTAGTAATGCCATCAGGTCCTGCAGCCCTAGAATTTTTTTACTTCGAGATTGCTTTTTGTATTTCCTCGGCGGTTTCCGATACATCCCATCACTTTATATCTGTGTTCCATTCTTTTGTTAGCCCGGAGTGAGTTTGCTCGAACACACCTTCAAAATGGTTTTGCCAGGCTCCTTCTGAAACTCTGTTTGCTAGCATGTCAGTTTGCTTGGCATTATCGCTGTTTAAAATGTGCCAGATCTCTCTTGAGTTATTGGATTTAATTAAGGCTAGCATCAACTTTCCGCGTTCTTGATCTCTCATGCAGAAAAATTATTTATGCCAATTTCGGTATTTTTGTCGCCGTTGTTTAATATATGCTGCAACGTTCTCTCCTAGATTTCGTTTTATCTCTCTTATGTCTTTGTTAAGCAGTTTCTTCTGATCTTTTACGAGACGGCTCCATTCATGTCTGTGTGTTTTCCTGTTGTTTACGTTCCTTAGAACGCACATTGTTTGATAGGGCAATAGGGCAACATAGTTTATCAGATTCAGTGTTTTGTTGGATAAAGATCGATACTCCTCTGTTAGACCTGTTATTTGTTTCTCTTTTAGGCATAGCCAATTTCGCCCTTGATTTACTTCCACTGCTTGTTTACAGGTTGCTACCATCGGTTTCTGGCTTAACGGCCATGACATTTCCAGGACATCGTGATCACTTCGTTCTGTCTGGACAATTCATAACTTCTGGATCTTATTCCATAAGTTATTTGATGTCCAGATGTAGTCAAGGATCTTTTCATGGCCAAAGTTTCGCCAGGTGAACTTTGGTGGCGTGTCCCCAGTTACTTGTCCGTTGACCATGTCGCAGTCCCTAGCGTCCATTTCATTGGCCCATAAAACTCTTCTTGCAGTGGTATTCTGTGTTTCCTTTGTTGTTGATGATATGAGCTTCATCTCGTCGTTGAACCATGTTAGGTTCATGTCACTGCATATGATAATCGATAGTTCGTGGTGTTTCTTTTGGTTTTTATCAATTATGTTTGTAATAGATTGAATAAACTTCTCAGTTGTAATCTTCGCTGGATTCCAGTACAAGTTAATTACTAACAGGTACTGAATTTTCATCAATTTACCGTTTGATTTTTGAATTAGGGTTGCATGTACGAAGCTGTTAGGATTTTCATTTCCACATACTTCCCAAGTGGTGCCGTTTTTCACCATGGTGATTAAACCTGAGTAGGGGCGGCCCTGGACATTTTTCTCCGCTGGATTGAGCAATGTCAGGTACCCGTCTTTTACAGGTGGAATCCGGAGCCATGTCTCTTGTAAGCAAATTAAGAAGTTTTTGGTCAGGTCTACTGGGAAGTCATCAAATAGGTGTTGGAACCCTCTTGTATTCCATGATATTAATGTGACGAGGCTTTCATGGTTATGGTTGCCTAGCTAATGTTTTCTCTTTCTTGTTTCCATGTTTCTTGTTTCCACTGGAGGGGACCGACCTGCTTTTAGCTGCTTCCTTAAAATGTCTCGGCACTGTTCAAGAAATTCTTTTGCATTTGAGGTCTTAATGCAGCCTCTAGGACTTTTTATGATCAGGTATTCTTCTTCCGAGATCTCAAAACCCAAAAACAATAGTTCTTCATTTGCGGCCTTGATGGTTTTTCGTTCTGTTTTTGAGTTTATATGCAGTAATACTTGGTCTGCACGTTCTTCTGAGACGTATTCTACTATTCCAATGTCTTGTGTCGTCACTGTTCTTAGTATAGGCACTGATTGCAATAAGCGAATTACGTTGCCTCTGTTCAAATTTAAGTCATTTTCCTCGTGGAATATATTTTCAATCCTTATTTTCCTTGCTGTGTTTTTGTTTCAGACAATTTGTTTTTTCCGCAGGTAGTAATTTATTCTGTGATTGTGCTCCAGTGAGTTTAGGATTTAATGTCTCATGATGTTTCATCGCTGTTTCCCACTTGAAACTATTTTTAGTTTCAGTTACGCAACGTTGCTTTCCTGTGGTTTCCTACAGTTTCTGCGAATCATTTATTTTGGCAATTTTTGCCATTGGTTGTGTTAAAGATAGTTTCACGACTCTTTCATTTGATTCCGTCATGCTTAGCTGACTCGATTCATCCATCTCTTGGAGTTCTGACGACTTTTCTTCTCCAAAATCATCAGAGTATGTTGACAGATCACAAAGATCCACCGAAGATATTACTGTTTGGATGGAGGCGTTGTCTGAGTCCAATCTCATTCTTTTTTTAGGATTTTTTGTGTCTGGTTTTACTGTTACTCCAGCGATTTTTATGAGGGCTTTTTCTTTTTCCAATCCTTTTTGTTGATCTTGTTTATCTCTTACAAAGAGACTTTGTTTTACTGGGGTTGGCAAGTTTCGTATGAACTTTCGCGAACCAATTGTTTTTTTGCGGCTACCAGATTTGCCTTTTTCTCCGTTTTTTTTCTTGCCGGGCACTTCTTGTCTGTCATTAGTTGACTGGTTTTGGCATCACTTACAATGTTTTTTGCAGCGCCTCCAAAAATACCATAGGTTAATTTATCAGTCGAGCAGTGGGGTTTATGCAATGTTTTTTTGACGTTTTCTTCGCCGGTTATCACATTTTTTGGTTGGCTTGGATGAAGAACAGCCTCAGCTTCGATTGAGTCGGTGGGTGGCATGTTATTGTCCGCCACCTGTCCCGTCGAGTTTGCTCCAGATGGCAGAATATCATTCTCGTTTGGACTTTGGCCTTGTGTCTCAACGAGATGGCTCGAGGTCGCAGTAGCTTCATCTCTTTCAAGTGTTTTTGCCGTATTTCTTCCATTGTTTCCTTCAGCAGCCTGTGTTTTAGCGTTTTCATGATGTCCCTGCGGACACACAGAGTTTAAGGACGTGCTGTTTTGATCCAATCACCCTTGCATTGAACTACTCCTCAGAATTTATAAAAAGGAATTTTTCTCAAAAAGATCTTTTTTGATGTATTCGCTTAGCTCAATTTGTCAGGACACAGCTTTGGAGGATTCATTTTCGTATTGTTGTATAAATAATACATTTGCACATTCCATTTTGATGATTTTCTCGTTTAAGTGACTGATTTGTGCGCTATTGTTTTTCAGTTCCTCATGAAGTTATTCGTACAGTTTAAAGAACGGAATCAATGCTAAGGACGTAGCTGCCAATACATTATTATGAATTTGTATTGCAGCCGCAGTTGACAGATTGGATTTGAATGACTGCTCATTTTCCAAATCATTTTGTTTTGTGTCACTGATCTCTCTTGCCAAGTCTCTTCCATCTCGTTTAGTCACTCCAGTATCATTCTGCGGCGGTGGACTAGCAGCAACTAAAGAGATCTCTGGGACTGGTGTTGAACAGCTTACCATCGGCTGCATTGTATTCCTCGAGCAGTACCTTTCTTCTAGGAATACGGACGGTTTGTCTTTTGGCCTATTTCTAAGCACTACGTTGTCCATATTAGGTGCATGAAACCCTAATCTTCCGTATAATTCTGGGCTTGTTTGTACATATATAGGATCATTATTCTTTGTGTTATATTGCAGAGATTTGGCACGTGGATATCTATCTTTATGCTTGTTGGTTGCTGTGAAGCTTTCAGCTAAATTGCTCTTCATAGCCTCAAAGTCAGCTTTTAAGCGTTCTGTTAGTCGAGCCTCGCGACCTGCAAAATCAAATCCGCTGATGGGCGTGCAGACAGTTTGCGCTAGACATGCACTGTTGTTCTGACCATCATAACTTTTCCTCGAGCTTGGTCGTTCATTCACCTGCCGTGAACCTGTGATAGCCGTCTTTCCATTTCTTTCACCCATCGGCACATTGTTTGTTGATGAGGCAAATATTTTTTTACTTTTTAGTCCAGGATTTACCGTTGATGTATTCAAATTTTTACTCACATTCTGATCTATAATTTTTCCTTCTAGAAGCGGATTTGTGAATCTCAATGAATTTTCTTCATGCGATAGACTTGGAACCTCAACTTGCAAAAGCTCGATGTCTGTTACATCAAAAGGCGAATCGAAAACAGCTGTGTTAATTTCAATCTCTTTGCCTCTTGTTCCATCATCAGCATTTTCATTTGAGTTTGGGAGTGAGCAGCGAGCGCTAATTGTGTTGGAATGATCATTACGTGGTGCGTGATTTGGCTCGCCCTCAAACTCAGTCACTCCTTTTTCCACTTCTCCTTTGCCTCTAGCAAGGATTCGTTTTTCTCCTGTAGGAGCCTCGTCTAACACACATGTCTCTTGGGCCCCATTACGGGGAGTTGGATCCGTGGCTAACGACAGTCGAGCAAGGTATTTACTTGCAAGCTGTGACAGAGAAGGGAAAGCGACAAAACTATTACTGATTGGCTGCAATGGTTGCGTAGTTTGGCCATTTTGTCTCTCGGCCTCCTGAAAGTTTTTTTGCTTGAGACACGACCAATTGTAACCCTCAAGGTCACACTTGCCAGTATGCAGATTTCCCTCTGGTGGAAATGTTTTGTCTAACGCCTGTGTGCATGACTTAAGTTTAGAACGAGTCAGAGGGCCGGCCTCGGCCATAGCCATGCTTCTTACCTGCTGCGCTGCTATGCTGACCGGACCAGGCTGGGATCAGGCTGGCTACGCCACTGGCGTAGTTTGAGAGAATCCGCCACTCGCCAAAGCCGTCAAACAGCAAAACAGTGTTCGCAGCCCTTCAGTCGCAGGGCTTACGCCGCAAGGGCACTCCCGGAGTCCTAATGAACACAGCTGTTGGTCACTTGACGTACACGTCACAGGAGAGGCAGTTTGTGTAATCCTTAAAGTAAAGGCGTCCTTTTCACCTTTCACTATAATCCGAAGTCCATGCAGTCTGCTGTCTGCAGGGTGGAGCAGAATAGAGCAAAAGGAGACTGCTTCTTGCTCTCTGCTCACTCGCCAAAGAAAAAAACTGTTCACTCTGTGGAAGCATGATGAAGTGAAAGCACAGCGCCGCCACAGCAAAACAGTGTTTCCAGCCCTTCAGTCGCAGGGCTTACGCCGCAAGCGCGCTCCCGGAGTCCAAATGAACACAGCTGTTGGTCACATGACATGCGCGTCGCTGGAGAGGCAGTTTGTGTAATCCTTAAAGTAAAGGCGTCCTTTTCACCTTTCACTATAATCCGAAGTCCATGCAGTCTGCTGTCTGCAGGGTGGAGCAGAATAGAGCAAAGGGAGACTGCTTCTTGCTCTCTGCTCACTCGCCAAAGAAAAAAACAGTTCACTCTGTGGAAGCACGATGAAGTGAAAGCACAGCGCCGCCACAGCAAAACAGTGTTCGCAGTCCTTCAGTCGCAGGGCTTATCACATAGCCGGTCTCTGGTGGCCATGCCTTCTTTAACCCCATTGCTGGTCCCTCGTAGTCATAGCCAGTAGCCAGAGTGTCCAGGTCATGGCCTTAGGCCATGACCCGGACAATCTGCCCACTGCCCATGGCCACAGGCTATACCTATTTTGTGTACCTAAATTATGACACTTTTCAAAAAATAAAACATAGACACAATTGCAAAACCATGCTTTCAGGTCCTTGCCAAAGCTCCTTACACAGGTTTGCTGCAAAAACTCCCATGTTTTATTTTTTAAAAGTGTCAAAATGTATGTACATAGAATCGTCATATAACGTAGTCCCCACTTGACAAAATCCATTCAGACTTTGCACATCCATTCAAGGTCGGATCTATAATCTGTCTGCAAATATTAGTCCACATTCATCATACGACAACAAAGTTATAAGCCATATAAAAATGTTGAGTCCCCCTCTAATTTTGCCCCATTGCACAAAATCCCACCAAACTTTGCAAACACATTTATATCTAAAATCTTTTTGCAATCTTTTGTGCAGATTCCTCAAATGGCACTGCATTTATAAGCTTTTACAATATTCTGAGACCCCCTCTAATTTTGTTCCCTCTTGACAAAACCGCACCACACTTTGGAAAACGATTCAGAATCAGGTCTAGAATTAAATTCCAAACTTTCACGCAGTTTCAATGAGTGGGGCCAAAGTTATAAGCCATCCAAATACTGCTTTTCACCAACCCTGTAATGCCAAAATAAGCATGTATGCCCCCGAACATCTCAGATGTCCACGAACATCACAGGACGACCCCGGACTGTTTGCGGGCATCAGAGAAGAAATATGCCTGTTTTCAGATTTTTTAAGGCCATATTCCATTGCATCCTCATCACCCCTCACCTCCCCAGAGAGTGTTTGATTAGTTTCACAAGTGCAATGTTGTGTTTTTTTAATATGTTTTCACTGCGATGTCTGCGGACAAAGGGCGCTGTCTACGAATCCAACATGGTGGGCGTTTCCAGAAATCTGAAGCACTTCATGCTTTTCAACATCCAATCAGTGACCGTGCACATCACGCCACCGTCTGGACAAACCGGAGGCACGTTAGCGAACCATACCCAGATATCCCTAATTTTTTTAACCTACTTTTTGGTCATTTAAAAACAAACTACTGGACGGATTTTCCCCAAATTTACAATAGCGCAGTTTTGTGACCAAGCTGCTGCTACTCTTGGCACAAATTTGATGCAAATCCATCCAGTGATTTGGGCTGTAGGCGTGAGCACATTTTATTTCCATTCCCTCTATGGGAAAAACCACACATTTTGGGACCCCGCCTATAACTTTGCCCCCCCCGCCCCCAAGACAAAACCTCACCAAACTTCAGAATCAATCTGACAGGGTCATATACTTTATTTACAAAGTTTTGTGAGGATTCGTCCAGGGGTTGTGGGGCGAAGTTATAAGTCACCCACAAAGTGCTCTTCTTATGGGTTGAGCAACTTAACCATCACTACACGGCCTGTGTAATGTACACCCCCATGAAGTTATTTTGTTAAAGTAAATGACCACAAAGTGATTTACTTCGATATACCGTAAACATAATGGGTCCCCCTTCTGCCTTTACTGGAACTTTCTTGTAACTAGCGCCACCCAGCCGTACCTATCCTTACACCTTCAACCACAGCATCTGCAACTCCTGGACCCCCTCCAACAGGATCAACCACTGAACTAAGTCACCCTAAGTGTGGTCACCTGGAAAATGACCCATGCTGTGTTTGGACAAAGGCAGGGGTGGGGAACCATGACCTTTTTGGGTGCAGCCACCAAAGAGGGCGTCTTACAATGGCCATAACTCCACCCTATGTTGCACGGCCAGTGGAATCCATAGGACGTGTTTTTGTTTCGCAGAGACAGCTCATCAACCTAAACAGGAAACGAAAAGAATAACGAAAATGAATATACTTACCTATAGGGGGGCAGCCATTCCATCCTGGAAGACTAGATTAAAGACGAGAAACGCTGTGTAAATGGTGGGTTTAAACCGTCCCTGCCTAAGGGTGGGGCCGAGGGTCTTAAAACATTTTTTTTAGCAATGGCCTTGCCTGCTTTGGGGGTGAACTCTTCTCATTAAGGACCAGGACTCGCAAGGGGCGCCGAGTAATTAATGTGGCATTCAAAAGGTAATCGGTAGCTTTTTAGCAGTAAAAAATCCATAGATCTGTATTTCACGTACATTGCCACAAGATGGTGGACTCATACCGTTTATTTCACAGGAGCCGTCCTGGTTGCAATTTCTGAATAAAATGTGCACGTACAACGGTGGAAAAACAACGCACCATTTGGCATGCGTTGAGGACGATGCACTCTACTCATTGCATATTAGACTCAGAGGAGCCCTAAAACAACGATACAAATATACAGGAATGTTTGCGCGCACAAGAGAGCTATACAAAAGCAGCAAAGCCAACCAAGTCCCCTTATTATTAGTGTTTTTATTGATTGCCTCAAATGTGAAGATATCGTGAACTAGAACATATTCTTTAAAACCCTGAATATTGCAGTGGTATCACCCACGTGCAAATGGTGCTATATGCAACCAATCAAAGAAATCCAACCCTCCCGGTTAAAATGGTGCCATGTAATAATTTGCTGTGTAAAAGTCGGCAGGTAGGTGACTTTTTGTCCTGACACCTAAAATTCTTTCTGCAAATATTCTAGGATGGGTATAATTATATATTAGTACCCGGCGAAAGTCAAGCAGAATGCAACACGCATTCTGATTGGCTCTCGCCGGGTCGTTACCCGGCCGAGAATCTTTTGATTCTCGGCCGGGATTCCAGCCGCCTTGTCCTCGCCGGGGGGCGTGGCAGCATCTCAGCCTTTCCTCCCTCCTCCCTCCTCCCTGCCCTCCCCACCCCACCCCACTTACCTTCTTGCTCCTTCGTCCCTGGTGGGGGACGATAGGAGCCTCCTGCCATGTGGAGACTCAGAGCGGGGCCATCCCTGCTCTGCGCCTCCACACCGCCGGAGGCTTCCATCACCCCCCCCCCCCCGCCGGGGACGCAGATATGTTTTTAAAAAAACCTTTTTTTCCTCTTCTCCCGCCCCCTCTAACCCCACTTACCTTCTGCTCCTTTTTTTCGGGAGCGGACGCGCTGGGAACAATTCTGTTCCCAGTGCGTCCGCTCCAGATGGCCGCCATGGAAAGATGGAAAGGGAAAACAGACTCTGTTTTCCCTTTCCCGACGGCCATTTTCTTGGTTGTTTCTTTATTTAATTTTTTTGTCCCGAAACGCCACAACGTTTCAGGACAGAAAGAAATGCTTTTAGTGCCCCGGTCACGCAGATATTTCGGGCCGGGGTACTTATAGCAATATGCCCCTCGTGACGGGGGCATTACCGACTCAGGTAATGCCCCGGGGCCCATCATGTTCAAGAAAGCCTACATCACCTACAAGGCAGACACAGCCAAACACCCACATGATCTCGCACACAGCGGGAAACAGAACACCAGGGACATTTGAGGGGATCTCAGGGAGAGTTGGATGGTGTTTTACAGGGATTTGGGAAACCTAAGAAAAAATATCAGATGGATTTCAAAGAAAATTGCATGCTGGGACTTGTAGGCACAACCTTGCAATGGCAAAAAATGAAACTACCAGTTCTAACATTCAATTTGAAGCAAAAACCAGAACCGGCGCAAAGAGACCTGCATGGAACTGAGAAAGTTGGCAGCTATGATGTCATTCTATATGGTGTCCTCCATAGTGTTGGGCAAATCCAAGGGCGTGTAGTCTTGTTGGGAGGCGTGAGGGGGCCCTACATTCGGATGCTCCTTTTAGGGATCATTCTGTGGTATGGAACCTGTCAGAAGTGAAGCAGATTGCATTCTGATACCTTTAATCTGATAGGAGGCTGTTCGGAGTTGGCCGCAGTGCAACAGAGAACACTGAGAGTAGACCTTGTTTGCACAGGTGGTTTTACAAAGACAGCTGCACTCAGTGCTACACAATACATTCTGGGTTTGCAGCCCTACACAGGCGTAGGCACTGTGTACGGGCGAGGGCATTGATAGGAAAGTAGTCCTGTGGCTGCTGTTATACCGAGAAGGGCACAGTGTGCACTCCTGGACGTGTAGTCCTGTGTGTGTTGATTATCTGAATGCAACCCCTATTTTCAGAACATTGCAGGCACCGCCCAGAATAGTTTATCAGAAGTGTTTACAATCTTTAAAGAACCGAGCACCCCCTCGTAATCGACCCCAAGCTCATTCCCTCACAGAACCTTGCGCTCAGGTTTTTCTCAAGGCTTTGTTGACAAAAGTCAGAAGATCCAGTCCAGCGTCAATGGGGACAAGAACAATCGCTCAACCAATGCCAGTAGGACGCCAGAGCATATCCGCTCACTGCTAGCATTTAACTCTGTCTCTTCCACTAATGTTATGAAACTAATGAAGGGCCTTAAGGTCCGAGGAGAGCAGTGCGTTCCATAAACATAGCTTTTTTTTAGGAAAAAACTGGTCCCATGGAGTTCTGGGCTTAGCTAACCTAGATTACTCTAAAAGTATGGACTTCGGCCTAAGAAGTAAATATCTAAAAATCCCAGTGTCCTTTTTATTCCCCATGCCCCAGCTAGGAATTTCAGGGCATCCTGAGCGAACCCAATGACTCCCCCTAATCTCAAAAGACAATGCCAGGGGGCGGGCGTAGAACCCTGGCGGCGATCGCACCCACATTCTGGAGGGATCTTCCTAAATATTTCAGAATGAACCTGCTGCAAAAGATTCAAGAAGACCTTGAAAGCATTCCTGCGGAAGCAAAAAAAAGCGCTTCCAGGAGCCACCAGAGCGGTCTCTGCCTCGGGTAACCCGTTCCTTAGGCATCTGCGGCTTTGCGCCCGTTCTGTAAGCACTTCCGCTCACTTTATGGTGAGTCCTTACCTGCCAATCACTGCGAAGTAAGGTTCTTAGCGTGTTCACTTACGTTGCACTTATACTCCTATATGCTGTCCAATGGGAATGCATTACATTGTGCATTGTGCTGTGATTGTTTAGTGCACTCCCCTGGACCCTTCCCCTTGTTTCCGTGTTCAGCCTGACCCTTGTCATTCTGTCCCTGCACTTTGATGCAACACAATTGTAAGTTGGCACATTATGAAACATCAATAAAATAAAGCATACAACAACCTGTGTGAGGCAGAGAGGCTCTAGTTTTGTGGCTTGTCCTGTTGGGGCACATGCATTGCCGGTCAGGGTCTATTGGACCTAATCACATTTTGATCTAATGTATTTAACTTTTTGTTCTGTCTAAAGTGCAGGGGTAGTCGCCCGCATCCACCCCCTACTTCCTCTCAACCTATTCTATACCCTTACCCACCCCCATATATATATTAAATCAAATTTGACCAAAAAAAGGTGAAAAACATTCGATCAAATGTTTTAGGTGAAATGTTTTTAGGCCGATTATGCTAATATCGTATTGCTTGGTATAGAGCACGCTGTCTTGATGGGGCATTTTTATGAAGCGATCTGCAATGAATTCTGGCGTAAGTAGTCTCATGTGGTTATCTGTACTGTGAGAAGCGATGTGCAATCAGTGAGCTAGAGCTTGCCCTAGGACCTATATCCCACTATGCAGGCGTGTATACTGCGTGGGAACATGCATTCTGAGATATTCAGCTATGTTATGGAATGTGCAACGGTTGAGTCACATGTTACACTGCACATACAGTATCGGGTGGAGGAGATGGAATGCCTTTTGGTGAAAGCCACTCTCCCATCCCAACCATGGTACTATCTCTATCCCACTGTATAATCTCCCATGTGTACTGACAGCCCTGTCCCTGGATGATGTCCCACCTTCCACTCGCCCATCCCAACCTTGGCACTTGCTCTATCCCACTGTATAATCTCCTATGTGTACTGACAGCCCTGTCCCTGGATGATGTCCCACCTTCCACACGCCCATCCCAACCTTGGCTCTTGCTCTATCCCACTGTATAGTCTCCCATGTGTACTGACAGCCCTGTCCCTGGATGATGTCCCACCTTCCACTCGCCCATCCCAACCATGGCACTTGCTCTATCCCACTGTATAATCTCCCATGTGTACTGACAGCCCTGTCCTTTTCCCCTTTGAAAGGCTCCATTACTCATTCATACTCATGCAGATATGTACAGCAGCTAGTATCAAGGGTACCTATCTACGCTATGTATTGGGTACGTGTTTCTGTTAAAAGCACATTGCTCTTTCCAATAAGTTAAAATACAAATACAGATGACGATATTATTAGTAGGGGGAGCGTAGAAGAATCTGGGGCATGTATCCCTCTCCCAATATCACCATCACACAAGCTTTATTCAGTATTGTATTCAGTATTGGACCATCAAAGCAGACGCCATGCATATACACCAACATTACAGAGTAATAGTAAACAGAACATCCAACGAGTGCATGCTAAAAATAAAGAATAAAAGCAGGTAAAAGGCTGTCTAGGTTCACCAATAGTTACATTGTTTTACCCTTAAAAGCCCTTGATTCCCTTAACATGCCCTGAATAAGTGCTTTGCTCCAATAAGTTAAAATACAAATACAAATACAGATGGTGATATTAATAAAGGGTGGGGCGCAGCGCAATCTGGGGCATGTAGCCCTCTCCCAATATCAGCACCGAGTGATACAGAGAGCAAGTTGAGACTTTTACATTGACGAAGCAGAGTGAATTCTGGGAATTGTAGTACTCTCAAGAAGAAATCTGGCATGCATTCTGGGTACATAGGCATATGATGGAACCATGTGCCATGTTATGAGAGTGTCTGAGCTAATCAAATACTCCTAAAGGATCTCACGTTCGGATACATTGCATGAGTAGCTAGGGAGGTTATCAGGAGTGCCCCCTATCTTTTGAAACAATAAAACAAAATATGTGATGTCTGTAAGGTTTAGAATTAATCCTAAACCTCTGGCATTGCTCTGGGCAACCCTCCAGACCCTCGTTCTTCGACGTCCAATCCATTACAAAAGGGGAAAGACCATATGCCAATCAGGCTTCAACCTACCCTTTCGTACTGGCTTGGCAGGTGAAGAACGATGGTCTGGAAGGTTGCCCAGAGCAATGGCAGAGGTGAGATTAATTCTAAACCTTCCAGCCATCACCTCTTGTGTTCTGCTGGGACGGGTATGCCCAGACATGGGTCATGTGCCTGCTTGGCGCAGAGACCCGAGATACTCCTCACTGATGACACCCAACATGGCCAAAACATGTTTGAGGATGCGTGTGGTCTCGTGCAAAAGGGATGTGACCTACCAGTTTGGGCTGGACTGCCCCTTCTGCGGTGTGACAAACCCTGATTTGCATATGACTCTTCCCCTTCTGTAATGCCTTGGCAGGTGAAGAACGATGGTTTGGAGGGTTGGCCAGAGCAATGCCGGAGGTTAAGATTCATTCTAAGCCTTCCGGCCATCACCTCTTGTGTTTTGCCCTACCTTAAAAACCACCTTTCCAGATAAATGTGCTAATCCATGCACTTGTCACAATTTTGGAAACCCCAAAAGTCCCAGCTAGTCCATGAAGATTGATGAATTTGCCTTTGACGCTTTACATGCATACAAGGCTTTTCCATCTCTCTGACCTTCTCATTTTCCTTGCAGTCCCCTTATGGGCTCTTTTAGTTCTAATAAGAGCTTAGCTTGTGGTGCATGCTCTAAACGAGAATTGACTTATTTAACAGTCAATTCTCTATACATAACATACACGAATGTATTTGGTATATGAGCTGAAACTGGAGCTGTATATATTTTTCCAAGCAGTTTCTACTATTTATCTATTTAATGAAAATTACATGGAAAATAATGCATTTTTGGCAAAAAAACCTTTTAACATTTATTTAGAGAGCTGAGGACCAGTGTCCTTAACAATGGGTGAGAGGATGTCGATATAAGACCAGATGATGCTGGGGAGATAGAAACATTAAACAGGGGCAAGACAGTAGAGCATGATATAGGAAAGGGATAGTTTTAGGATGAAGGGGTGAGGCATAAGTGCTGTGGGGTTTTCATAGAGAGCTAGGGGGAGAGGAGAACAGGGAGATGTGGTGGCGTAGAATGCTATGCAAGTGGTCTCCAGAAAAGAGGAGAGCTAGGAGGTTGGATTTAAATAGAGATAGAGGGGGAGTAGTGCGGAGAGGGTGAGGAAGAGCATTTCAGCGTAAGGGAGCGAGGTTGTGCGATGGGTCAAAGATGTCACCAAGGTTGCGAGCAGAGGCAGAGTAGGGAAGGTAGTCAGGAGCGAAGAATAGAAGAGGGAAGAGATAGCCTGCTTAGATGGGAAGTAGAGAACGTCAGTCTTAGTGGAGATGAGCATGAGCGAGTGAGATGCCATCCAGTATTTGATGGCAGAGAGACAGTTAGAATTTCTGTACCATAGCTAGTCAGATATGGAGGGCAAGGAGAAGAAGATCTGAGTGTCATCAGTGAAGAGTAGACTATACTCGGCATACAAGGATGCACACAGGCATAAGCTGACTGTATTTGGCTTCAGCAGGGCAAACAAGGCTGAACCCAGCAAGTGATGCCTGTGCATCACCATTTGAGGCTGCACTTATCTTTTAATGGCATCACAAGTGCTCATGGGGAGTCTACCTGAGTTTATGATGGGTGTAGCTCGCTATATAGGACTGCAGGTGGCATTAAATAAAGCTGGACCTGTTGGCCTTCTCAATGCTTGTTTGTATAGAACCAGCGCCCTCTCACTTCAGGGTACTATCATAACAATGCTAACAATATCTAAACAATGTGATGGTACTGAACCTTACCACAGAAGGACAAAGGGCTGGATCGTGCCAGCATTTGAACCTGTGACTTTGGATTGAACACAGATATCTGAGATAAGTGCTTAACTTACTGCAACATCGTATTAGGCACACACATCAACAGAGCGTTTCTAAATGAGTAGCATATATGCAAATAATCTCCTAGGAAGTTCACTACATAAACATTTTTCTCATGGAAATTTCGATTGAGGATGTCCAAAAACCTGACTAGATTTTGCTAATCTGTGAATTGACAATGCCTTGTTACATGCTCTTGCTGTACAAATCACCAACAGAAAGCAACAAACGTTGTATCGACATGCATTAAACACCTGTTATTACAGCGCTACGGAGGCGGAGGAATCCGTCGTGTAGCACCATATAAAATAGAATACAAATTATTTAGACGTGGCTGAAACTAATCCTTTTTTTTCTCTTGAGGCACCACTTCCGGGAAACTCCTCAACCACGCGGTCCACAATGATCTCCTGACAGAGCGGGTGATTGGCGGACAGGAAGCCAGGAGGAACAGCTGGAAATGGCAGGTATGTGTTGTAGCGTCCTCCCAAACTCAAGCAAACGCTGGGGGCAGGTCAGATTAACATTAAGTGCAATTTACCTTAGAAAGTTCAAACATCAGAACCTCTCAGAATTCCTTCTCCGACATTCCAGAGAGAACAAGCTCATAATCCTGGCAGTCGGTTGCTAGATACAGAAACAGCTGATAGTTAGACTTTTTAGAGATGTCTGAAATGTGAGAGGAGAAGGAGAGGGTGGAGTCAAAAATGACCCCAAGATTTCTTGCTTCGCAGGTGGGTGCGGGCGCAGGGCCAAGAGAGGCCGGCCAGAGTGAAAGTGGGAAAGCGGGAGCAGGGGTCCCAATGTGAACAATCTCAGTCTTAGTGGCGCTGAGACAGATGATGTTTGCAGAACACCAAGATTGAATAGCAGACAGTCAATCGGATTTGAGCGAGGAAGAGGAGGCGGCTGAGGGTAGCCTGAAAGATAGTTGCGTGTCATCCGCGTAGCATAAAAATTTAGAGGTGAAAGTGGCAATTACACTTGCCAGGGCAGCCATATAGACGTTGAAGAACCAGGGGGATGGGTTAGATCCCTGGGCAGTGCAAAAGATTGAGAGAGTGATAGTCGAGTGAAAGGGAGTTCCACCTGGGATGGGCGGTCGGAGAGGAAGGCGGTTAACCATGCCAGAGCCTGACCTGTGATTTCCATGGTGTCACGGAGACGTGCGATCTGGAAGTTGTGGTTAACCGTGTCAAAGGCAGAGGAGAGGTCAAGGAGAATGAGGATAGAGGGGGTTTTGGTGTCGAGATTTGAGAGCAAGTCTTCACAGATGTTCAGAAGAGCAGTTTCCGTGCCTCTGCATGCTCTAAAGCCAGATTGAAGGTCGTGGAAGGAACCAATATATTCAGTGTGGAGGGTCAGCTGAGGTAACTCCCTCCTTGTCTTCCTCTCTGGTCTCACCGCCTTTCTCCTCGGTTTAAACTGCCATCCCAGAATAGCTGCTTCCCCGTGCGTTTGGCCTTGCTCAGAGCGCGCTTTGATGTTCCGCCTTTTATCCATGTGGGGAAGTCTGATGGAAGTCAGGTGTGTGTAATTATCAGTAATTGCCTGACTCTGCCTGACGCTTATGTTGGGACATGTCAGGTATACGGCTATGGTGTTAGTCTGTTGTCGCTCATGATGGACTGTCTGTGAGAAAGTGTTTGTGTCGGGAAAGGGTGTTGGGGGTTGAGCTTCTAGGTATCCTACCTGGTAGGATGGGGAAAAGGTGTTACAGGGAAGGGGATACTGCGTCTCAACCTTCGATGTCCCACTTCCCAAAGACCCCTCATCCAGGTGACACTCCCGCACTGGTCCACCCCCTGGAACTGGATACAATAGCGATGGCCGTGTCCTGGCCACCTAGATGACAGATCCCCGGTGACAAGCGGGAGAGACACCTTCAGATTTCTCAGAGTCCGTTCCCGCCATGGTCTGCAATTGAAAGCTAGATCGTTCAGGTAAGTTCCTTGGAGTGATCCCTGCGGATCTGCGCCTCTTCTTCGTCTCAGTCCTGTCTTGTTTTGGATCATGATGTCATCCCTATTCTTCATCATCTCAGTCCTCTCTACTTCTTGCACACTACAGAAGTATATTGGATAAGAGGTTAGGGGTGAAAAAAGTGGGGGTGAAGCAGTCCCAGATAACTATTCCATCTCTGCATGGTCCTTTCATTATGAAACTAATTAATGCTTCCTTCTCCACTGGCTCTATCCCCACTAATCTAAAACAATCCTGGGTACTCCCACTTCTAAAAAAAACCTACACTTGACCCAGCCACACCCACAAACTACAGACCCATAACGACCGTACCATTCCTTCTAAAAATCCTGATAAGGTTGCCTACGTACAAATACAGAGGTACCTGGAAGACCATCACCTTCTAGGAGCTAGGCAGTCAGGCTTCCGTCCTCAACACGGGACGGAAACTGCCCTCATCGACCTGAAAGCACAGATCGATAAACTCAGAGATAATGGCCAAGCTGCCCTACTCCTCCTCCTTGACCTCTCTGCTGCTTTCGACTTGGTCGACCACTCTGTCCTATGCACACACCTCCACACATCAGCCCACTTCTCTGCTGAGGCCATCACCTAGATTAGTTAATTCCTTAACGGTAGAACCATGAGGGTCTTTTCACCCACAGCGGCAGCAGACCCTATACCTATCACCTGTGGCGTGCCACAGGGCTCTTGTGTCCTCCCGCCCATTGTACAATATATTTACTAAGCCCCTTTTCGATGATTTGGATCATCTTGGTATCACCTACACCAACTATGCGGATGATACCCAGATCCTCCTTCTGCTTTCTGGAGATTATGAAAAGGATTTGGCCTTGGTAAATAGAGTGTACATCATCATCGAGGCATGGATGGCCAAACACGGACTATGCCTGAATGATGATAAAACTGGACTCATCCTAGGTACTATCATCAGTTTAAAGAAACTAGGCCCTGCCTACTGCTCCTTTGTGATTGATGGCAACAACATCAAAGTGGGACAAGAGGTCAAAACATTAGGCTTTTACCTGGATTCCAATTTCTCCTTCAATAGACAAGTGAGCTCCCTAGCATCCTCCACAGCATACACGTGTAAACTGATCCGTGCAGCTAAACCTTTCCTGTCTGACATTAGCTGCCTTACCCTCGCTAGAGCCCTCATACTGTCCCGCCTAGACTATTGTAACGCCCTCTATTTGGGATCATCTAAAGCCACCACTAGCAAACTACAAACTCTTCAGAATAACGCTCTCAGAGCAGCTCTGGGCATCGCTAGAAGAGAGCATATCACAGGCTATAGCCAACAGTACAACTGGCTGTCCATCAAAAACAAAATTCTCCTAAAAACGGCGTCACTCACTCATAAATCCCTCAATAACGCTGCCACAATCTATTTGATTGACAGATTTCATAGACAGTCCTCCCTTAGACCTATAAGAACAGCCTACAAAGATTGCCTTTCTGTCCCTAACTTCAAACGCTCTACTATAGGTGGTAACAGCTTCCCTGTGAAAGCAGTCAAGTTGTGGAACTCCCTGCCGCCAACTCTCAGAACGGACTTGCCCTATCAAAACTTCCGATCCAGGGTAGTTCTATGGCTGGAAACATAGGCCCCTAAATTAACTCAGGTGCTAAGTTTCCCCCACTTGTGCCATTTGCACACACTGTAACCACGTGTGCCTATTTGTATATATGTATACTTATCTTTAGTATCTTCACTGTGTTTATGTACATATTATGATTCTTGTAACTAAGTTTCGCAAATTCATGTAAAGGCTGCGCCCTGATACCTGAGGGTATGCTCACGCATTACAAATAATAAAACAAACAAACAAATAGAAGATACCCACAATGGAAAAGCATGTATGAAATGGAGTACCATGCATTATTATTTATTTTGATATCCAGACATCCATTTGTGTATCCCAGTCATTGGAGTTTTAATAAAGTAAAGATCCATGAAGAAGAGATATGGATTTCTGAGCTTGACTGTTTGGAAGACGATGGTTTAGTATCATCTCTATAACAGGAAAAGGATATAGGCTCTCCAAACTCAGTGGTTGACATATTGGAATGGGTGAAACTTGGGAGGTGTTTGGTGTATAGGTATTTCAAGGCAAGCTGTGAAAAGGAGTGGAAGTTATACAGAACCTTAAAAAATCCTCCTACTCCTGGCAATTCATTTCTCCAGCATGGGGTCTGGCATGGATTCACATGCTCATGAATATTCCCCGTCGCCAGGCTGGGAATCCTCGGTAAAGAAAAAATCAGTTTCAGTTTCTTTCTGAACTGTCTTTCTCCTAATAACCAATCACTGGTCTCTGGGTCATACTGCCCCAGCCAATGACTGACCTCTACCTAAGCCCCTCCTCTGGCAGCCATCTTCAGATTTTACTGCGTTTTGAGATTTTCAAAGAGTTTACTCTCATTTTTTCGGTTAATCGAGCCTCAAGCTCCACTGTTTTCTACTTCCGATCAATGGGGACCCGTTTCGGATTTTCTTCCGCCCCTCAAGGGCGAGTTTTCATTGATTTTCACTTCTTGGAGGATTCCAGAAGATCTTTGAGGCCCACCCTGCGTGGACAGGGCCCAGGACAATGGAAACACGACACCCGGATCCAAGCTTTTCAGGAGCTGCCCTGGATGCGGATTACAAAATGTTTTCAAGGAAGATGAGCACTCTCGGTGCCTCTACTGCCTTCATGACGACAAATCGCACATGGAAAAGGACTGCGCGTTTTGTAAGAATATGTCCGAGCGGACAATGAGAGATCGTCATACTCTACTCACCAACTGGCTGGAGGGGAAGGGACCAGCAGCAGGTGAGAAGAAGTCGTCTGAGCGGTCTTCTAAGAACTTTGAGAGCGCTCCGGCGACGGGAGCCCAACAGAAGGCAAAGCACCGCAAATCTGCGGGCACTGGGAGCGCCGATGGGTCGGGCTCTTTGGCTGCCAGGCAGGGCGCGATGTCACCAACACCATCAACCATGAGCCAATGCTCTGGCTCGGGGAAAAGGAAGTCGGAGAACTTTGCTTTGGGAGAAGTCCCGGTAGATCCCGACAGCAGGCAGCCGAGGGGGAGCGGGGCAGCGACCCTCCCCCCAAGGTGAAGGCCTCAGGCGTGCCCAAAGTCACAAAGGTCCTGATTCACCCAGCCTAGACCTCCGGGCCTAGAGTTTCCCTACCACCACAGAGGGAATCTTCTTTTCAGCCTATCAATAAGACCCCTGTGAAACCCCGGGTGGAGAAAGAGGGGGGGCACGGTAGACACAGATACCACCTCTGAAGATGAGCTGGCTGGCGTCGCAAAGATCCTGGACAAGAAGATTCCAGGAGGTCCGGTCTTACGGGAGGGATCCCGACGAGGCGGACAAAGAAAGAGACGGTGGTGCCGACGAGGAGCCGCGGACTTTGGAGGAGACAGAGGTACGTTTCATCCACTATGCTTCTCAGGATTTCTTGCACCCAATGGGGACCCCCAACCATAGGCTCAGCCACCCAAATACCTTTTAGGGTTTTGGCTGAAGGCCTCCAGTCGGTCACAGGGTTCCCAGGCCCCTTCTCTGCTTCAACAGCGCTCTGGGGCTCTCCTTGGCTTACCCCCGCGGCTCTGGGGCTTCAGACCCCTTTTGGCGGCTCCCTTCTCACCAGATTGCGTGTTCCTGTTGTGTTGTGTTGTGCTGCGCTGCAGGTGCTTCCCACAGCCAGCCCTTCGGTTTTCTCAGCGGATCCAGTGGAGATCGGCCCTTCAGTGTCCATGCACCTGAGCCTGCTCGTTCTGCCTCCCTATGCGAGTTTCAGTCCCTCTTGCCGTTCCTTTCTGGAGCGTCTGACAAGTCTCTTGACAGTTTGTGTGCCATGTAAGGAAGGCATGGTATCAAATTAAGACAGGCACAAGTGATCACAGTTCAAGGCTATTTATTGAACTTTATCAATGGTGTGAAAAACGCCTATCTAAATCTAAATCTAAGATGGGCGCAAGCTACAACCATCAAATAATGGAAAACACTGTCCTAGCCGTGTCATCAAAATAAAAGATGGCCTATACTATAAAAAAAAATATTGCCAAACCTTACTCTATAGCAAACAGTGTGTGGCATAATGTTCACAAAAAGAAAGAAGTGCTCACAAAGTAATTCAGGATGTTTAGGACGTTGGCCTCCCTTCCCCATGTTTTTAGCACGGGACAAGGCGGGTCACTTGAGCACAGCACACTCATTCTTCAGCATGAGGTCGCAATTCCTTTTACCAACATCAGAGCCTTCTGTGCCCAAGTCTCTTTCATACAAAGTCACTTGCTTCAGAGGGCCTGATGCACCCAAACAACAAAGAAAAGTTCCTTTCCAAAAAAAACTTAATGTCGGGCTTTTTACTCGTCGCCCAGGATCTCCCTCAGCCTGGCTCATATCCTTCTTTCAAATAATTAGCCTCCCACAGTTAGGATTCGGGCCAACTTTAATTCACAGGCATCCCTCAGTCTGGTTCACATTTGCCACCACCATATCTTCTCGGTTGAGTTTTACTGTTTTCCCCGGATCCCCTTCTTCTGGGCTCAGACCAATTTTAGTTCTTGGCAATCAAAGTCTTTCGACTGTGCACAGGATTTAACTTAACCCGCTGCAGGACCAATTCGATTTCACTGTTCAATATTTGCACACTCATGGGGTACCAAACAGAGACCTTTCGCGTAAGCACCCACGTGGTGCCAGACCACTCTATCTGGTACTTAACTCGAGTTTCTTAAAGTTCAATTGGACATAGGTTCTTGGTTCATACAATGTTGCCGCTTGCAACCTTGAACGCAACACAGTCCCAAATTCCGACTTACCGGCTGTGCTGAACTTGTTGGCATTGCTTTACTGTCCGAGTCAAGGACTGTACCACGGTGGCAATTGCTTCTCCCCGCCTTGGCTATCAGTAAGGGAGGGCCCTGCGTACCTTTGACACATGCTACATCGCTCATCCGCTGGAAAACCTGGTCTTATGTTTCTTTTCCGTGAGGCTTCTTGAAGTCGCATACCTTTCATGAAAAGGACGAGGGTATGGTATGGTATTGTTTATTTATATAGTGGCTATACACAGGCAAGTGTTTCAAAGTGCTCAAGGATGGTGGGAACATGGGGGGAAAAGCAACCAGTCGCTCAGAGTCCTTGACATTCTGAGATGATAATAGTCTGCATAGGCAGAGTAAGTGCGTAAAAAATACATTTAACAGTTTGGGGTACAGCAAATAGGCCTGACAGTGATTCTGCAGTTTAACAGTGCAATTCAGGGGTGAAGACAAGGGAGAAACAGACGGACAATCTTCAGGATGAAGCAAGTGCACAGAGGATCACAGGGCGGGGGAGGATCAAGTACACTAGGTCAGTTGAGACTAGGGTAAGTGCAGAGAGAGCCACTCTCTTGGGTTAAATTCTCAAGTGCGCAATGAGTGTGGATGGGGTATAGGGTACTGGCACAAGTGCGAGAGAGTACTGGCGAGGGTTCCGGGGACCAGTGAGACTCGGATGTGCGGCCAGTCCACATGCTCTAAGGAAGAGGCGGGAGAGAGGGAAGAACACAGAACTAGGTTAGCAGGGTAGAGGGAGAGAGGAGAAGGAGAAGAGGAAAGTCTTGAGGAGTTTATGGAATTTAAGGAGATCCGGCTCAAGACGGATGGTGGCAGGGAGGCTATTCCAGAGGGATACACCTGCTGAGGATAAAGATCTCCCTCCAGATCTCAGCTTGGAGAACTGGCTCACTTGCAGAAGGTTGGAGGCAGATGAGCGGAGGGCTCGTGAGTGACATTATTTAGGTAGGCAGCTTTGCA
Source organism: Ambystoma mexicanum (assembly GCF_040938575.1). Lineage (NCBI taxonomy): Eukaryota > Metazoa > Chordata > Amphibia > Caudata > Ambystomatidae > Ambystoma > Ambystoma mexicanum. Next base: position 601,070,547 of record NC_090924.1, read on the forward strand.
GGTAGCTAGGTCGCAGGCCCCAGAAAGCCTTGTGAACAGTGCAAAGGGTCCTTAATTCAATCCTTGCAGCCACGGGGAGCCAGTGAAGGGATTTCAGCACCAGAGATAAGTGGTCCCTGGGCTTGAGGCCAAAGATAAGTCTTGCTGTTTTGTTCTGGATGTGTTGCAGAGGGCGCAGGGTAGAAGAAGGAAGAGGCTGTTGCAATAGACCAGCCTGGAGACAACCAGGGCTCTGGAGACAGTGAGCCTCTGGGGGAAAGTGAGAAAAGGTAGAGTACCTCTGAGCAGGTGGAGCTACAGAAACAGAGACAAATCATGAGACTACCGACAACACACCAACAGGAGATAAAACCCAGAACACATGTTCCACTTCCTCTAAAACCTAAACCACGTGGCGTCAAGGTACTTTGGCCACGTTGGATGTACTACATAGTTTTACATCATCACACTTTACAGTTTATTTCCCAGAATCCAGTGCTTTCAACATTTCTGAAAATACTCACGATCCTTTGGGGACATGTTTAGATAAGTTAGCATGAACACGTCACGCACATTCAAACCATTTTCGTTGTAGGTGGACTTCAAATCAAACATCATTTTCATTTGAAGTTGAGCATTATGAACTCTGGGTCACTCACATCAGAATATAACCTGGCCGGGAGGACATCTCAGGGGCAACACTGTAACCCAGGTTCGAATCCCGGTCCTGGGCTTAGAGACGGTATTTTTTAATAAAAGACTAATGAATGAATAACCGAGTTTCACACCTGCAGTCAAATTTGGCTAACATTGGCTGTTCCACAACACAGTGTTTTAGAGCCCGGAACTCATTCTAGCACACCTGAGTCCAGTGAAAAGGAACACATTCTTGGTAAGCAAGCACATGCTGCTGGCTTGGTCCCCAAAATGTTGAGCACATTTCTCAAATATACCCAGAGTGGAAATAGGTTCTTGTCTTGAGGTCGTTGTCTACATGCCTTGTAGGCAGAGATGTATAACCCCTTCCTCAGGACCAGGCAGAGATGCATAACCCCTTCAGGACCAGGCAGAGATGCGTAACCGCTTCAGGACCAGGCAGAGATGTGTAACCCCTTCCTTGGGACCAGGCAGAGATGTATAACCCCTTCCTCAGGACCAGGCAGAGATGCATAACCCCTTCAGTACCAGGCAGAGATGCGTAACCGCTTCAGGACCAGGCAGAGATGTGTAACCCCTTCAGGACCAGGCAGACATGTGTAACCCCTTCCTCAGGACCAGCCAGAGATGTGTTACCCATTCCTCAGGACCAGGCAGAGATGTGTAACCCCTTCAGGACCAGGCAGAGATGTGTAACACTTTCCTCAGGACCAGGCAGAGATGTCTAACCCCTTCAGGACCAGGCAGAGATGTGTAAAACTTTCAGGACCAGGCAGAGATGTGTAACCCCTTCAGGACCAGGCAGAGATGTGTAACCCCTTCATCAGGACCAGGCAAACACGTGTAATCCATTCAGGACCAGGCAGAGATGTGTAACCCCTTCCTCAGGACCAGGCAGAGATGTGTAACTCCTTCCTCAGGACCAGGCAGAGATGTGTAACCCCTTCAGGACCATGCAGAGGTGTGTAACCCCTTCCTCATGACCAGGCAGAGATGTGTAACCCCTTCCTCAGGACCAGGTAGAGATGTGTAACCCCTCCCTCAGGACCAGGCAGAGATTTGTAACCCCTTCAGGACCAGGCAGAGTTAAGGTGACAACGAAATCCCTTAGCATTCCAAATGCTTCCGAGAGACGCAATGGGATAGAGTCTCAGAAAATGGTGCAAGTGAAAGGAGTGCAGGAAATGCACTGCTTTCCTTGTATTTTTAGAAATGCTCAGGTGACCTTGTTCACAAATGTGACCTGTGCATTTCGGGAGGGCCGGACAGTGGCGCAGAGGCCCAGTCCAGGCCCCTTGCATACATTAGTGTTGTATAAAAGGCTGCCATAATCTACTTGGTTTCTGGGAGCACATTTCACCGAGGCAGCCTGTTAAAGGGCACGTGTCCTGACCCAGGGGGAAAAGAAATGTTAATTACCTGTTTGGAAGATGGAAATGCAAGTGTGACCGCCCCGGATTAAACCACGGCTATCACGCTTAAAAAAGAAAATAAATTACAGGGTCAGAAATGAGCCTGCCGTGATTTGCGCCTTCCCCTGCACCTGTTCTGAACAGGCGCAGCAGACCCTAATTTCTGGCCATTTTAAAGCACATCCCGTTTGTGAATTTGGGATGCACTTTAAAATGGCCAGAAACACATCTCCTCACCTGAGCCAAACATTTGTTTTGAGAATTTGGTCCAAAAACGTCTTTACTTTTGCCAGCATCTCTCTGGCAATGACTGGCTGTGTGTCAGCCTCCTCTGTCACCACTAGCATCTTTCAGTATCATAAGGATGCAATTTAATTCACAACATCTGCTCTGTCCAGCCAACAGCTCTCCCCCCTTTTCATACATATAAACTGTAATGCTAGCAAATCTACACTTGAACTTCGAAACAGCTTAGAAGCATCCTAAATTTAAATAGATTTTCGATTAACTCGGACTAACGGAATGCACATTCATTAAAGGGGGAGCGCCAAGTTTCTTTGCTTAACTGTGTGTATTCCACAATTGAGTTTACTAAGAGTGACACCTCTACACCCTTTATGTAAACATCCCTAATTCATAGCTTCCAAGTTTCCCAGTTCCATGCGTGATGCGTGATGCCTCGAGCCAGTCCTCTTATTTTGCCCAGTACATGCTAGGACTTGTAGGCCATCCTCAGTCTGGGAAAAACGAAACTACAAGTTACAGCAGGCAATTGGAAAAAAAAATGTACTGGCTCGTGTGTCCTGCATGGAACTGGGAAACTTGACAGCTATGCCTAATTATTTTTCTGGCACCTGAACAAATCTCCTTTATAGACAGTGTACACTTCGGACAGGCCTCCCACTAACTCTAAAACCACCTGTGCCACCAGTTTAGAGAAGTGCTTGCAAACACCCATCACAATGCCCCTTTTGGACACATTTGGAGACATTCTTATTAAAACCAGAGCATTCCATGGAATTTTCAAGGTGAGAGGCAGTCTCTGTCGCTTCTTCGTGAGACCCTATCAGCTTAATCTGTCCACAACCCTCTGATCCAAGAGTTGGTATCACCTTGACCAACCCTCGGTTCTTGAAATCTACATTCAGGGCGAGGCTCCAGGCTATCCTTAGTATCCTTGATTTCATTCCATCTCGGTTTACTTTGTTTATCTTGCATGTAAGATCCTCGTGTGAACCATTATCCCCTACAATCTCGTCAGCACACTTCATTTAATGACCAATTTTCTTTGCTAGATCGATAACTATATTTATAGATTGTTCATCTTTTAACCAAATCGATTGAAGTACTTCCTTTTTTAAAATATAAAACAATCGGGCAAACCAAGTGGAAAATGCGCCTAGTATGAATACATAAATGCGCCTAGTATGAATACATAAATGCGCCTAGTATGAATACATAAATGCGCCTAGTATGAATACATAAATGCGCCTAGTATGAATACATAAATGCGCCTAGTATGAATACATAAATGCGCCTAGTATACATACATAAATGCGCCTAGTATGAATACATAAATGCGCCTAGTATGAATACATAAATGCGCCTAGTATGAATACATAAATGCGCCTAGTATGAATACATATTGGAGAATCTGCTTCTATCAGTTAGACAGTGGACGCTGCGTGTCGTGGTGTATAAAAGGTTATGCCCTAACCTCATACAAAGTAAACAATTCTTACAAAATACAGCACCAAGACTGCGCTTGTCCTATCATTATTACAATATTTAATGTCCAAACACAACAATATTCTTGTCAATATGTCACATAAAATGAATCGGTTTTATTATTGCTCAATTTCTCTTTTTTTCTCTCTCCATTTCTCTATTTCATTGGCTTATGTTAGATTTATATTTTCTGGTTAATGTCTTGAAATGATGGATTCATGTTCTGTGGAATATTGAATTGTCAATCGGACGGAAGACTGTGCAGCAAGGAGAAACTGGCCATTATACAGCCATGAGAAGGACCAAAAAGTGATCGAAACACGTGCCAGCTAGGGCAAGGACTTGGTTTTTTTTACATCTTATAAGACATTCATGTCCAAAACGTTCTTCTAAATTATCGTTGCAGTTGCAGTTTGCAGATGATCCAATTAAGGTTTGTGATAAACTGTTCAATCGATTCTCCTTTTTGTTCTCCCATTCCAAATCGACACCTTCCAAGCACCCCTTTATATAATATTTCATTTAGGTCCAATTTATTAATGCAAGCTTGATGAGCGTTGAGCACTTCATGGTCATCTGCATCATCAACATTTTGTAAGTCAGGAGGGTCTTTTGATACTCTCCTGCCTGCAGCTCTAGGGAATTTGAAGAGCAGAGCTTATTTTCTGTCAACACTAGGTTAGGACCACACAGATTAAACATGCACTTTTGAAATCCCGCTCTCCAATCGGACCATGAAGCTCTCCAGGAGATGGTATGAAGAAAGCTGGTCCAGGATCATTTTGGACTTCAAGTTTCTATGCTAAGAGGGAGAGCCTTAGGAAGTGCTACAGGGAGTAGTTTTCACAAATACAATGACTTTCCAACGTTATTGACATTTTTTTGCATTGCACATTACTGCTGCGATGAAGAAAAGGAAAACACAAAATCTCCAAGGACTTGTTTCTTTGTCCTACATGAACGTTTGGAAAGCCAGTGAAACAACACTCCCAAAAGCAGTGTTTCTGGGTCAACGATATTCAGCGCAACACCTTTGTAATTAGTATTGCAGTGCTGTGCTCAGGAACAGAAATCGATGATGGCACAATGCCTGTTTGCAACGTCTATCGGCAGGCAGGCCCAAAACTAAGAGGCCGCCCCGTGAGTGAAGTTGCTTTAACAGAGCCATGTTCGAAGTGAAGTCAGATGGTGTGTTGGCGCTGGAAGGATGTACGCAGGTACCGAGATGCATGGTGAAACTGGGCAAGACACTAAGGAGGAGTGGACCGTGCATCATCTCACCCTCTACAACGGCGGGTCATGTGATCAACGTAGGTCGTAGCCGACGACAGTGATGCTTGTATAGATCACGCGCAGCAGTGCAATGTTGTAAATAATGAATCTGCGTCAAAACACACATTACAGGAGGCAGTGGATGAAATGAGCAGGAACCTTCATGAACTGAGTTCCACTACTTTCATTTTTTACTGTTAAGAGATTCACTACTATTTAAAACCATTTTCACCACTTTGAAACTTTTGATTTTTTAAGTCAAAGCATACCACTGCATTTTTCCACACTAGAGCAGTTGCATCTAAACAGAAATGTGTTTGACTCCTCATTCATGAAGCTTGGGTAACAGCTTACCCTAGATGGCCTCTAGCTGGATTGATCTTAGCCAGGAGACATTGGAGGAGCCCCTTTCTAACAGTAAGAAGGCATCTCTCCTCATAATCCATCTCCACCTGGTTTTTGGAGCATGTGTCACGTTGTTACTGCTGGATAAATGCTTAGATGTTACTGTCGATAAAGGTACAGGCCATTCACAACGGATATTATTTTGAAATCAGGTGTATGTGTAGGATGTGTGTGCAGTTGTAGTCAAGAGTCCTAGTGACTAGTCGCTTGATCAATGTTAATGTACTCCTAGGGGGTACTTCAATAACACTTATTAGCATATCCAGGTGGGTTAAATTTGATTGGTTTCCGGATGTAGGCAAAGTAATCTTGTCCTCGCTGCTCACAGCTATGGGTTGTGGCTTCCAGCAGAGTACAGAATTCCGCTTGAAATTGTCTGCATCATCTTCAAAGGCTTCCAGCGGGCTGCTCCGTCCTACCCTAGAGAGAGCATCACACGGTACATCCCAGGATGGAACCTTGAGTCTATGGAGGATCATATGCTATTACTCCCTAGGATTCCTTGTCTCAAAAGAGGAGATGCAAGTAGTTTAGTCTTGGGACCTAAGCCTTGGAATAAATGCCCCACTTCTATTCATGACAGCACATGATTTTCTAGTTTCAACCCCCTGTTAAATCAGCATCTCACCAGGTAGGTGTTGGGTATGGGTCCCAGCAAAGCTAACATCAGAGAAGAAAAACAATACTGTATGACCTTCATGTTTTGCCCGTTCTAGCCACTTGGCTGCAAAACTTCCACGGCCGCAACCACTTGACACTTGTGTTGCACTATGCTCCTGTCTACACCTTTCCCCACTAGGTCACAATTCCACTACTTTTTTGGTACACTACTAGCACTGCCAGCACTTTATATAATCCCTATGTGCACAGCGGCAGTAGTGGAGCTGATGAAGCAGTTAGACACAACACTGATCCATTAATGTAGTTAGCGCTTGCAGGCAAGCTCGAGCACAGCACAAACACAAAAATCAACAGTGTGACTTCAGTACAGCAGGAGAGCTCAGTTACAGCAGCAGGAGCCTTGTGATGCCCACAAACATGAACAGTGTGTCGCTTTTGTTCCTCCTCCCCCATTGGCCAAAATGTTGCCTTGTCTTCCCCGCCCCCAGCAAGACACTGGAACCAGACCATAATGAAATTAATCTTCATTTACTTGGCATGTGATAGAAAAGGCCCCATAGAGAGCAGGTCTGCTCCATCACATCCTCAGTCACAGCTGACCCCCCACTGTTCCATTCTCAGAACTCCTCAGAATTGCAGACCCAACATTCCAGATGGGGCCAACCCAGCTGGCTGATGATGGGGCTGTCTGCAGGAGGAACAGAGTAAAAACATTATGGTAATAGTGTCAGGCTACCCACAAGACACTCACAGAAGATAAGACGCACACCAGCATGCATAGTGTGGGCATGAGATTATGCTGAATATAGTGCAATCACTTATGCAGTGGGGACAATCTTTGATCCAGGTTCAGATTCATTATAAAGAAGTGTGACAGGTTGCTTTATGTTTTAAAAAAATGGAACTATCCTTGGCAGCCTAGAGCAACATCATTCCGGCAATTGTTTGATTGTGGTTTTGACGGGAATAGATTGCATTTGGTGTGAAACGTTTGCACATTATAATGGTGGTGAGAGATGAATTGTTGAGCCTAGCATGTAGTGGACAGACTGCAGTTTTGTGATGTGAGTCACCTGAAACATTTTGTATGGAGCAGCAATGCATCCTTGTGAAGTTTTATTTCAATTAATTCTCATTATTATTTATTATTTATTTCAATTAATTCTCACAGGTTCTCATTATGAGTTTGGTAGTAGTTCAGTCGTAAATCTTACAGAATTACAGCTAACTCGATTACCGTCTCTGCCACTTGGCCCCACAGATTTACTGCAGGGTAGCAAGTGGTGTTAGGGCAGTGTAAATCCCTATTTTTGGAGTCTTTAGCACTCCATCGGGATTTTGGTAATTCAGCCATGGTAATTCCACAGATTTTTGCCAATTTTTGGCAGTAACGCAGCAAATTCACCTCTAGCTTTTTGTCAAAGTAAAGAATCTGTCCTCTGTCCAAAACAATTCTACTCTGACCATACCACTAACCAAAGGTATTCAGCAAACAAAAAAAGACAACCAGGAGAATGACTCCCTTAACCTGGTCCAACTGGTTCAACCTTAAGGGCTGACTTTTAATAGTCTCTGGCAACAGTTCTCATTTTGTAACTGCTCCCAGGAACTTAGTGGTCTATCGAGGTTCATTTAAGCAATAGAACCCGAGGAGGGGGGTATTACCGGTCTGGTAAAGCCTTGCTGCATCGGTTAAAGATAGCCCCAGGGTATTACCAGACCTGTAATGCCTCCCCTCGGGAGGGTTTTATTGCTCTTAGTAGCCCGGCACATTGTATTGTGGTATTAAGATTCCATTTCTCAACTCGAGGAAAAACTACATAAAAAGATGACCGCCATGGATTAGGGAGAGCGGAAATACTGGTAGTCCATTCTCCCTTTGCATGGCGGCCATTCTCGTGACTGGGACACTGCAGGAACCCAAGTATTCCCGGGGCCGAAGAAAGAGGGGTGAGGCAGGAAACGGTAATTGAGGGCTGGGTGGGTGCACTAAAGATGAGGAAAAGGGGTTAGGCTGAGGAGGAAGGGGCAGCTGACGCAGGGGAGTTCACTTACCCTCCACTGACGAGGGAAGATGGAGGGGTCCTGCTCTTAGGAGGCTCAGAGTGTGGGCTTTCTGGTTTGGTAAAGACTCAGTTCTGAGCCTCCTCATTGGCTGAGAGGCTGCCACACCTAGTTCGCTGGGTACTAATATAATATGAGTGTGTCTGGATCAATGTTTCTCAATTATCCTTAATTGATTGTCGGAAACAGGACACTCAGGATGGAGTTCAAGGGATCCTCTAAGATAAGTATGCTATCTCAAGTGTTTAAGAAACAAGGGCCTCACAAAGGTTGCACCAGGAGTCACAAGCAGGCAAGAAAGCAATAGAGTTCCCCTTTTGAGGCTGTTTTTTAGAGTTTTTATAACATGTAACCAGAAATAACTCAATGTGAAATGTGAAATATGAAAAAATAGATTATGAAAACGGTGAAAATAACTTAATGAACTGTACTGAACTTTAATGAATGAACCTTCTTAGGCAACAGTGCCACACACATTTAAAAATACTTTCAACACTCATGAAACAATCATAATAAAACAGAGGAAAAATCATTTGTTCTTTAACTCACCTCCTGCAAGCTATGATATGATATGATAGTTTATTTATATAGCGCCTATACACAATGTGTTTCAAAGCGCTTCAAGGCAAGGGAGGGAACAAGGGAAAATACAATGACATTCTTACAGGCCATGAACAGTAAGGATGTGAAATTAACTATTGTACTCGGCCTGACGGCATTTCAGATAGTGCAAGAGCTAAGACATAGATAAGGAAGGGAGGGGGAGAGTGGGAAGGAAATGCAAACGGACAAGTGACTACCATACTAGGCCTGACGACATTTCTGGTAGAGCTGGAGAAAACAAAAGGTGAGGGAGAGGGGTGCAGAAATGTAGGGGAGGAACAAAACAAGCGACGATCATACAAGGCCTGACAACGTTTCAGATAGTGGTGGAGGGAGTGGGGGAACACTAAAGGGAAGGGGGAGCGACAGCTGAGGTTGCTATCATACTAGGTCCAGGGACAATTCTGATAGGAAGTGCAAGGAGAAAGCAAAGGGAGGAGGGAGGAGATAGGAAAAGGGAGAGGGGAGGAGAGAACAGAGTGTAAGCAGTCAAAAAGAGTGGAGAAGCAAGAGGGGAGAGCGAATATAACTGCAGAAGTCAGTAGTATCTCTTCGTTTGTTCAGAAAACCTTACATTTATGGTCCCGAAGTCCATTACGTTTCACAAATCTACTCAAACAAATGTTTTTTTCTAAATGATCAGTGAACTATGCAACACAAGCACCAGAAGTAGCGAAAGAGAGTCAGGAACTTTCAGCAGGACTGGTAGTTTGGTGTTTTTCATTCTTACCTTACAGATTGGGGGGTCTGGATTAGCTAAGAGCTGGTTTTCTCTTTCCAAAATCATGAAGTGTCATGACTTAAGCCTCCATTGATTCTCCATGATTTTGGGAGCACTGGAAAACTGTAGTGACACTTGGATATTAAATTGTAAAAAAGAACATTGGGCTCAGCGCAGTATGATTGATGTTTACACTGACGTTACACTATTTCATTAAGAGGTTAGGGAATTTCCTCGAGAACACCACAATATGCAGCGGGCAACTTTAGCAATTCTCTATCACTCCTACACCTCAACATGTAAGACAATTGGTTGGCCTAATAATTGTCTATTCCAATTAATGCATGTCTGCTGTGTAACAATCTGTTGGGTTGCCTAACTATCTTGTATCGTTGAATACAGGTCTCCCTCCAAATAGCGTATGAAGATGACCCTGACTACTTCTACCATATGTGTGGTGGGACGCTTGTTAGTCGAAATTGGGTCTTGACAGCTGCTCACTGCGTTGGATTGTGAGTAATGAAATAATATGCTATGTTATATTATGATGGTAATAGGGTTACATACTGTGCCAATCATCACCGTAGTAGTTATTGTGCTTTGTTATATTTTGTTAATAGGCTTATATATTGTGCCAATCATCACCGTAGTAGTTATTGTGCTTTGTTATATTTTGTTAATAGGCTTATATATTGTGCCAATCATCACCGTAGTAGTTATTTTGCTATGTTATATTATGTTAATAGGCTTATATACTGTGTCAATCATCACTGTAGTAGTTTCAGAGCGCCTTGGTTTAATTGAGGAGTGGCGTACTGTGGCCACGCCTAAGGAATTCAGACCCTAGTCTGCTGGCGGAAAAAAGGAAACAAGTGAAGGGAAGATAGGAGGATGGAAAGCAGGATATAGAAGCTACAAACACTGGGAGGGAAGGATGCACCAGGGAAGAAAGTTTTGATAGTCTCAGTGTATGCCCGTCCTGTTAGGTGGGCTCGGCTCTGCAAAACAGAGAAGGTCGATATCTCCTAAAGTCTTGTGATATTACGAAAAGCTTCTTGATTTTCGAGTGACTGCAGCCTCCCCTGTTATTATATACATAAGAATATAATCATGGGACTCATTGCAAGTATGGCGGTGGAGGTATAAGTTGTCGGAAACAGAATTACTGCCACTTTTCCTGCACCGCCATACTACAAATATGGTCCTGGAGTGGGGGATTTACCTCCAGCATCATGCTAGAGGTCAATCCTTGAACTTTCTGCTCAAAATCAGCAAAATCGGTGGAAATATTGTGGTGGTAATTCCGCTGGCGGTAATTCCACCAAATATGCCCCATTGAGTCCAATGGACTCTGAATAAATGGGGATTCACTCTGTCACCACCACTTGTAATCTGGCGGCAATTCTACCAGACCAAGTGGTGTTAACGGTATTTCCATTGGGCAGTATTCCAGGCAGATTTACCTCTGGAATAACCCCCAACTCGTAATGAGGCCCATATGTTATTGAGACTTAACCTCTGAAGTGGCCAAACAAACACTAACATTGGCTTAACACACTCGTAACGTGGCCCGTATGTTATTGAGACTTAACCTCAGAAGTGGCCAAACAAACACTAACATTGGCTTGAAGCATTGTGAAGCAAATCAAATTCTGTCATTTATCCGAGGCCCAGAATGGTCACAGGCCCTGTCAGCTAAGAGAAGACTGGCGGCTACCCAATGAGTCTGAAACCGTTTATACCTGTGGAGTGAGTGGGCCTGTAACCTGGCTGGCCAAACTGGGATACATATTTTGTAAAAGATGGCACTGGTGCTACCAAAAGAATTGTAGAGGCTCCTGATTGCTTCATACAATTATTACAATTTTCTTAACACCAAACCCTTAAATAATTCGTCAAGTGTTTCTACTGTTTTTGATCCCCAAAGGAGGTCAGTTTTGGCCAACATATGTATATATATGTATATATTAAGTGGTCAAGCATTTATTTAAAGTTGAGGAGAACCCTTTTTGTTAAAGAAAAGGTATATGGCTAATAACTTTTGGGTGGCTCAATGAAACAGTATAGTTATTAGGCCATTAGTAAAAGCACGAGAACGTTTTGTGCAAATCAGTGAAATGGTTCAAAAGTTATAAAGAGCAAAAAAAGGTGACTTTTTTGCACTGGTTTGCCCACAGGATAAAATTTGCACTTTTGCTCACTCCCACAGTCCAAATTGTTGAATGGATTTTCAACACTTTTTTAGAGGGCTGGGGAAAGTGTGGTGATAAGGTACTTTTCATGGTTTGGAGGAAATTTATCCGGTAGATTTTAATTTGTTTTGCTTGCAGGAGCTCATGCTTTTCAGAAGTGCAGGTCAGGAAAAGTAAATAATAAAACAAATTCATATTTAAAACAAGAAATTGCTGGGGGCTGAAGGAGGGGCAGCAGGCAGCTAACTGAGCAAACACCACGCAGCGAAGAAGAACCAGAAGACAGGGCAGAGCGTGTCCGGCGGCTTAGCAGCCGTAACTGGGACAGCCCAGGGAGACCAACCTGTGGGTCTTCTGCCACAGAATCTCTGCCAACCCCAGGTGTAGATATTTGTGAGGAACCCCAAGAAGCCCCAGGCCCTGCTGCCCCTGTGATGCTGTGGCTGATCGAGGAATCGAGCTAGCCTCGGCCGACGGTGTGTGCTGGTAGGACAGGGAAAGGCGGCAGTGCATGCAAGGACTCTAAATCTAAAAAGGTCAACATTGTAATGAGAAATCAAGTTGCTGTGACACACTGTGTGAATTCCATGCTCAGAGACCTCACTTTTGATCTTGTAACTTTGGTACCTATGCTGCTTCCCACCTGTCTGAAATGAAACAATCTGGGACAAGGGAGTCTCAAGCAGGCTTCTGCCCCCAACTCGCTTGCTTTATATACCTGCTTCTTAGCTCTCACACAGTCACCCCCCTTTGTGCGAATGTTCACCTTCTTAGTAAGCATAATGCTACCTACTGACTATGGGATCACCCCCAAAACAGCCAACTTCATACTCCCCTTAAAGACTAAACAGGTTAAGTAATATGCATCAGACTGGATAAGTAGTGTACATTGACTGTGTGAAGGTGGTGCATCAACATGTAACCTCCCCCTTGCTCCTCCCTGTGATGTGGGGCAAGGGGTCGTGGGCTGGCTGCGTGTGTTCCACTCCTTCTGTAGGCTGATGCTAAAGTGGGGTGTAACAAAGTCCCCGCTTGGCCCTGAGGGTGTGTGTGGGACAACTCAGGGGCTGTCGTCCACCACCCATGATGTGAAGCACGGGGGTGGTATGGGCGGGTCCTCAAGTCCCCCCTCCCCCACACAGCTTCTGGGGCCTTTGGCGGTGGGCCTCCACATGTGTTCTCTTCTGCTACTACTCCTATAAATCATTTTGCATTTGAGACAAAGACAACTACTGTGGCCCACGCCCATGCAGACCCTGTGAGAGTTTGAGATGGATAATGAGAGAGTAAGGATTACCAACTTGAGTTCTGGATTGTGCTCATTGGTGCCTTAGCCCGCAAGAAGAACACCCAGCAGTCAGCAACCCTACCACCACTCTGCTACAGACTCTGCACTTGTGCTTCACTGCACATGCATGCGATTGAGGCTTCCCTGTTGGCAGAGTGGCCTATTAAGGGCTTAATCCTTGGAGCACTATGTAGAGTAATCATTGAACACACCTGAGCCTTTAATGCATGAACAATAACAAATGCAGAACGGTTAGCAATCACAGGTGCAGACCAGCGATTGCAGGCCAGCACAGGGGGAGGGCTCATGGCTCTATAAAAACCTGGGCAAAGCGATAGTGAGCGGAGAGGCAGTGGTGCAGAGACAGCTGAAGGTGCAGGAGGATGAGGAGGTGGTACAGAGAGTTAAGAAGGCGGAAGAGGTACAGAGAGAGCTGAAGATGCAAGAGGGGAAAGAGGTACAGAGAGAGAGCAGAAGATGCAAGAGGGGAAAGAGAGAGAGCAGAAGGCAGGGTGTAATTTCACCAAAATGCCAGGGGTAGCGGAAGTGACATCACATCACCCTTGACTCCCTGATGACATCACTGGAAGTGATGTAGTTTGACCCTATCCTGAAGTGACATCACGGGAAGTGAAGGAACACAACCTTTCGCGTTTGACAAAACAGGAAGGGGCATCACATAGCATTGTCCCTAAGTACACAACGGAAAATATGGTTACGATATCACTATAATGTGATATACATTTCATACAAGACTGCATCACCATGTGTATCATTAATGTAGGCCCATATTGCCAAATTACTGTGAATGCAAGCAGACATCCAAGGCCAAATGATAATGATGTGTTATTATAAAGCACTTACGTTTAAGCCCTTTATATAGAACAAATATACATACATTATCACCCAAACTGTCTTGGTACTAATTTATCGACCAAGAAGGATGAAAGGCTAGGTTGAGGTGTTTAAGAACAGACTAAATCAGGACTCACCCCCTGAAGTGTGCCTGAAATAAACCTTTAATGAGTCTAAAAATGATTGTATAGAATTCCAGAAAGACACATTATTTGTTATTCCTGTTCTTTCTTATTTAAGGTCACTGCTCAAAGTGTTACAATAGTGCAAGGCGGAGGAGATGCAGAGTTAGCTGAAGATGCAGGAGGTGGATGGGGTTCAGAGAGAGCTGAAGGTGCAGAAAGAGGGGGTGCAGAGAGACTCTAAAGGTGCAGGAGGTGGTGGGTGCAGAGAGAGCTGATGCTGGGAGGAGGTGGAAGATGTGCAATGGTAGCTGAAGATGCAGTAGGTGGAGAATGTGCAGAGAGAGCTGAAAGTTCAGGTGGGGAAAGAGGTACAGAGAGATCTAAAGGTGCAGGAGGTGAAGGAGATGCAGAGTTAGCTGAAGATGCAGGAGGTGGATGGGGTTCAGAGAGAGCTGAAGGTGCAGAAGGAGGGGGTGCAGAGAGACTCTAAAGGTGCAGGAGGTGGTGGGTGCAGAGAGAGCTGATGCTGAGAGGAGGTGGAAGATGTGCAATGGTAGCTGAAGATGCAGTAGGTGGAGAATGTGCAGAGAGAGCTGAAAGTTCAGGTGGGGAAAGAGGTACAGAGAGATCTAAAGGTGCAGGAGGTGAAGGAGATGCAGAGTTAGCTGAAGATGCAGGAGGTGGATGGGGTTCAGAGAGAGCTGAAGGTGCAGAAGGAGGGGGTGCAGAGAGACTCTAAAGGTGCAGGAGGTGGTGGGGTGCAGAGACAGCTGATGCTGAGAGGAGGTGGAAGATGTGCAATGGTAGCTGAAGATGCAGTAGGTGGAGAATGTGCAGAGAGAGCTGAAGGTTCAGGTGGGGAAAGAGGTACAGAGAGATCTAAAGGTGCAGGAGGTGAAGGAGATGCAGAGTTAGCTGAAGATGCAGGAGGTGGATGGGGTTCAGAGAGAGCTGAAGGTGCAGAAGGAGGGGGTGCAGAGAGACTCTAAAGGTGCAGGAGGTGGTGGGTGCAGAGAGAGCTGATGCTGAGAGGAGGTGGAAGATGTGCAATGGTAGCTGAAGATGCAGTAGGTGGAGAATGTGCAGAGAGAGCTGAAAGTTTATGGTGGGGAAAGAGGTACAGAGAGATCTAAAGGTGCAGGAGGTGAAGGAGATGCAGAGTTAGCTGAAGATGCTGGAGGTGGATGGGGTTCAGAGAGAGCTGAAGGTGCAGAAGGAGGGGGTGCAGAGAGACTCTAAAGGTGCAGGAGGTGGTGGGGTGCAGAGAGAGCTGATGCTGAGAGGAGGTGGAAGATGTGCAATAGTAGCTGAAGATGCAGTAGGTGGAGAATGTGCAGAGAGAGCTGAAAGTTCAGGTGGGGAAAGAGGTACAGAGAGATCTAAAGGTGCAGGAGGTGAAGGAGATGCAGAGTTAGCTGAAGATGCTGGAGGTGGATGGGGTTCAGAGAGAGCTGAAGGTGCAGAACGAGGGGGTGCAGAGTTAGCTGAAGATGCAGAAGTTGGAGGAGGTACACAGAGCTAAAGAGGTGGAAGTGTTCAGGGAGAGTGGCAGATTCTGCAGGAGGTGGATGTGTGGAGAGATCTGAGAGAGCAGGAGGAGGCAAAGGTGTGGCGTGATTTGAGAGAGCAGGGCGTTGAGGAACTGTGTCGGGTGCTAGGAAGCAGGAGGAGGTGAAGTGCAGAGAGAATTGAAGCTGCGGGAGGGATTGAAGGAGGAGTACAGTTAGGAGAAGGAGGAGTACAAGAGAAAATTGAGGAGAAGAGACTATCACAAAGGAGAAGAGAGTATAGAAGAGGTTGGAGGACAAGAATAATGAGGAGAGGAATTTACAGCACAGGTCGGAGGCCGATAAACCTTAATAAAGGAAGGAGAGTGCAGCAAAGATTGAGAAAAAAGAGTAGGATGGAAAAGAGAACAGCCGTAGACAGGGGGGGAGACCATGCATGAGAGTAAAGAAGGTGGAAAGATAGAGTGAGAAATAAAGCGATTGGAGATTGAGATCAGGAGGATACACTAGGCAGACCTTACCTGGAGGAGAAGAAGAACAGAGAACCATGCCGAGGGGCGTGGGAAATTCCCAGAAGGTATAGGGCCAATAACAGACATCCGGTTGAGAACTTCCATTTATTTTCTGAGAGTTGTGAAGGGGAAGGAGCTTGTGCAGAATAACCAGGAGGTTAGCCGACAGGCAGGGTAAGAGCTGAGATCTAGACACAGGCCCCCAGGCAGGAGAGAGAGATTGCCAGCAAGATGATTTATGCAAACAAGCAGAGCATTGGGATGGCAGATCGTTTTGTATCTCAAAGAACAATAGCACTGTGATCTCAGTGCAAGAGTGCTACATCATACACTACTTGTGTCAGAACTGTATTTAGTCCGTTTTTATCAGCTGTATACATTTCACAACATATCAATCAGGTAATTGCTAGTGTACAGGCCCGTGTACACGGGCCAAAGTGCAGGTTTTCATTGACACAGTAGCACCACTATCCATACTAACTCTACAGCTTCCACTAGGATGACAACAGGCAAAGCTTTGGGAATTGGACCACTGTAACAGGAGAAGCTATGCCAATTGGCATTGTCTCTATGTATCCTAAGGCAACAGCTCCCTCTAGCGGTGACAACAGGCGAAGCTACTGCATGGACAAACATAACGAGACATACATACATCTGGCCTTTTATTATCTTGTTAGATAGATTGATTTTGTACAATGGCTATTAAACTCTCTCCCCATTGCTAGCATATGCTCAATGGTTTTGCTAAACTAAATGTCTCTATGGTATAATACCATGTTGCCAATTCAGTCTAAAAGTTGTAAATATAGGTTTTTGTTGGCTACTCCTGTAAAAACATTTATACAGCCATGTTATGCTTTCATCATGTTATATCCAAGTTATGCACCCGGTTGCCCCTGGGCCTGGTGCGCTATAGAAATAAAATAAATACAAATACTGTTTTTGCATAAAATAATAACGACACAAAAGAAAGTCTCTTCATCATGAAAAACATGAAATAAAACTTTCTTCTGGAAAGATGTGTCTAGTATAATTTCCTTACAGTAAAGCAAATCGCAGTGGATTTTTACCGTCCCCGCACAGACAGAATATTTGCAGGGAAATTATTTCTAGATGCTTTGCACATTTTAGTGACTGACATAACATTTCCAAATTCTGTATGACACACATTTATGGTGCACTTGCACATATAAAAACATGGTTTGATTAGCGCCACTACATATAGACTGATACTGTATTTGCCCCCACGCTGATTTATTTAACATTCACGCGCCGTGTATGGCCACGCGCAAAAACAAAGTACCATATTATCGCCCTAAATTTGTGCCATCAGGAATCATGCTGATTTGCTAAGCCTAAAAGAACATCGCTGAAAATATTTGAAGTGACCATTTGTAACCAGGTGATCTTAATGATGTTTCCATTCACTTTCAGCGAAGGCCTCATCTACCGTGTGGGGCTGGGAGAACACAACCTTTTCGAACTGGATGGCACTGAATATTTCATCACTGTTGACAACATAATTGTTCATGAAAGCTGGGACCCAAACGAGATTGTAAACGGGTAATGTATGGCAAATAAACAATTAAGAGAATTCAAATGACTCGGAGGGATGTAGGGACCGTGGCAAGACTGGCTTTTACAGAAAGTGTGGTTCATGAACGAATCAGCAAACTATGCTTCTTCAGAGTAACTGCTTTTTGCAGTCTCCGCTGAAGCCTAAATGCAGGGCGGAAGCTGAACTCTCAATAAGAAAATACCCACATTTCTTCATTTGAGAACAAGCAAATGACTTGTCCTGCTTATTTTGGTTAGACGTGTGCACTGTCAGTAGGCTGACCTTAATGAACACCAGACTTACACGAGAATAGAGAGGAAACTTACAAACTTTACCAAATTCAATATAAAAAATCAAAAACCTGCATCCCCTCCCTGACCTCATAAGTAACTGTCTCTAGGACTCAACAGGGGTTGAGTCTCCTGAGTAAGCATACTCTGCCAAAGCACCGGTGGCTTCTCTGTGAGTGACACATCTTGGGGTTCCGTCACACTTCCTTCTCCCTCTTCTTCCCCCCAGACTGGACCAACCAAGGAAAATGAGAACACAAACAGTGGGCTGTCTTTTCTTTCAGATTAATGAGGTCTCTGGCTTTAAAACAGTCACAAAGAGTAACACAATATCAAAGTTCTGTAGTCCTCAATCAAGGGACCCCCTACCCTGCTGTATATCCTCACTCTGCCACTCACAGTCTTGGGGGGGGGGGTTGAGTGTCCCCACACCCCACCATTTTTTAGGCTATTCTTTCTGTATGTTCAGGTTCTTGCCTTCTCATCCTCAACATCTAAGGAGACCGCTTACCTGACCTTTGGGGCACAGATTTGCTTGCATGTTAGGTCTGGGTAACGGCAGAAGTTGGGGGCAGAATGATACCAGGATAACCCTCATAAGCTTCCACCAGGATATCAGCCAGCTGGCCCTCTCGGAAAGGTGGGTCAAGGTGCCTTCTTCCTCTTCCTGTTTTAGAGCTCTGAATCTAGCTTCCAACACCACATCCTCAAGGAGTCTTAATGATCTTCCCTGTCCTCTCCTCTCCACTATCTCTCTTCTACACCTGCCCTGTTCCTACTCAATGCCTCAACACGTGCCCTTACCTCCACTCTTCTGTAATGATCCCCTTGCAGGCATGTAGTGTGTTGGTTCCTTCTCCTCTTCACTGTCACTCTTTCCCATCCCCTCCTATGCCTCCTCAATGATTTGTCATATGCGTACACCTGAACCCTATCTTTGCTTTCTTCTTTGGGGCTTGTAGTGTGCCTTCTTTTTTCCTTCATTCCTCCCACCCTCTCCCTATTTTCTCTCCTCTCCTCGGCCTGCTCTTTCTCTCCATCTATCCTGTCTTCATCTCTCTCCTGGCTGTCTCCTCTAACTACCTCCATAGTGCTCCCTCTCTCTCCTTCCTCCTGTTGTCTTCTCCAACCACCTCCCTAATATAGCCCTGTTGTTTCCTCCTGGCTTTTCCTCCAACCACCCCTTCAATGCATTCCACATCTATGTTTCCTCATATCTCCTACAACCAACCCCTCCATGTACTCCTACACTCCCCATCCACCGTGGGCCCCACTCTCTGTGTGCTTCTACTTCCGCCCTCTCCATAAGCTCTTCCTCCAGTCACCTGCTACTGCTTGTGCTGTTTCTTCTCAGCACCTCCTCCTTGTTCTCCACCTCATTCCCCCCTACTTTTAGCCACCTCCCTGCAGCCTCCATCAGCCAGCCCCACCTCAACCTCCTTCTCCCTTCAACTCTTACTCTCACAAAAGCAATGCGTCCTTTCCAAAACACATGGCTCTCACGCAGCTCCTGGGTTATATAGTGTGTTGACCCAGTCCACAGAAACAGTTGCAATTTAGCTGTAGTCAGGTGTGCGTCGTAACAACGTTTTCAATCTCATTGGTTTCAGTGTACGTGTTCGCCAGCATCCCGCCACTCTGGTAGCCCTGTCACTAAGTTCTTAGAGATATGATATGACATTTTATCATATGATATGACATTTATAACGCGCCTGTACACAAGTGTTTCTTAGATACCTACTAACCGTTGATAAAGGCCAGCCACCATCTTGGATTTCCAGTCTTGTTAGGAGCAGGGGCTTTTAAAGGCGGGGGCTCCCCGGTTCATGTCCGCATACAGTATTGCTTCATTGTGACTGTAACTTCGTTCAATTAGGGTTTGTTTATGTGCATTGTCCAAAGTATGCGCCATTTAACAAAATGAAACATGTTTGCTAGGTTCTGTCCTTCTATGGCAGTGTTCTCTTGGTGCCCATCATTTTGCTAGCCCTCCTTCCCTGCTGGTCTTGGTAATACCCTACCCGGGTTGGGAAATGCCATTGAAATGTAACTTGTGGGAGGTGGAGAACCCTCAATCACTTTATGAATCAGCTTGTGTGAACGGTTCTAACACCATTACGCCCATGCCAAGGTGCTTGTGGGTTGCTTACTAATGCATGGCGCCTCTTTCAAGGGGACAGGGCCATTTCCTGCCAAAGGGATGAGCCCATGCCAAATGGCCGGGGCATGGTGGGGTTAGCAAGGAGATCCTCCCCACACCTCCCGCAGACCATGCATTGTGTATTAGGGGGTGTTACCCATACTCAGTGGCTACACTACCCTTCAGCCCAAGAGTCAGGCAGGGGACTTTGTCACAATACACCACATGTTGCTCTCGCTTCTCAGGTGTTATGATTGTTTTTATCAAGTGCATGCTTGAAATTACCCTAAGTAAGAGACAGGCAGGCATCTCACAGCCATAAGAAAAAGTACTTTATTTAATATGCAAACGCACTCGTTTTTTCTTCAAACTAAGATCAGGTATAGTATTGAAAATACCATAGGAAGGGCACATCTTGTGTAAAAAGTGTTCGCATGAAACAATACATTATTGCCAGTGCTTTATTTGTAAAGAAATAAGTGCCAGTGCCCAAAAAATATTGGCCCCACAATGCCAGGCGTGGCACCTCCCGTAGTGCGGCGCTGCTTGCGCCAGTTCAGTGCTAGACCTCGATCGGCCCACCGCCAGCCCATCACACTGCTGCTGCTCCATGTCACATGTTTGGTGTTGCCAGCAACTGCTGGCACAGGCTAGTAGTGGGATGGATGGGGAAGGGCACACATGGTTTGAGAAAGTATAATGCTATAAAGTTGGAAAACACTTGTAATGGTAGGTGTAGTGGTTCCAGCATTCCGGCAACCCCACAGGCAAAAGAGTGTATTTGAACACACTTCTAAGTTCCAGACCACACTTGTTAGATATTTGGGTTCACACAAAAGGAATGGCCATTGCCCCCTGAACTGTATGCACCAAACGTGAGGGTAGGAAAAAGAAAGCCTCATAGGACACAATGGGCCAAATCTGTAGGTATTGCAAGTGAGACATTTTACTAACAGGGCAAAGGTTGGACTTAACATGACAGGACGTTACACTGCACAATATTTTACTGACCTCTATCACAGCACCCACAGAGTAAACATATGTTTGACTTGCCTTCAACAATACAGAGGGGAAGAAGGGGGGAGTGTGACCCTTTGCAGTTGAAGTCAGGTGAGATTACATTATTTGCACAGGATCACACTCTTATGCTGAACAGCAGGCACCTCCCAGGGTGCTACTAATGCTTCATAAATATACCTAAAAGCTTTACACAAAATAATGCTGTCAATTGAGAAAACTAGAGCGAGTTAGGAAATTACCCTAAGACAAGATTACTGTTGGTTTCTTTTGTAATTTATAACACGCACAGGGGCAAAGCACAGTGGCAAAGTGCTGGTCTTGGAAGCAAGACCATGCAAAGCAACAGAGGTTTGAATCCCAGATCCGCGCTTAGAAACCGAACTCCTGTGGTATTAGGTGTGTTATAAAAAACATCGGCACAAATAAATGCTGCTCTGACTTATCAAACCATAGCTTTAGCACACAAGGGCATGTACAAGCAGCACCTTGGAAATGGCAATATGGTGAGTCGCTATTTTCGTTTTTGTTTTACTGTAGCCAGCATTTGTATTGCTTGTCCAATTTCCCCATGGTGTAAAAAGGATGTACCAGATTAAAACATTTTTATTTGATTCTGCGACCAGGAAGAGATTTCTAATTTTTGAAAACTATAAAGATACTTACAATGTTATTTCAAATCCTTGACTCGATAAGGGAATGAGGACAGCTATTGTGAGGCTTAAAAGGTGAGCCATGATTTCCATTACATCACACTAGCCCGAAGCAAAATATAGAGACATTGCAAACGAAGACTCTTGTAAGTCAGTAATTAAAGCTGATCTCGTGTGTTACCCAACCTCATTAATGAGAGCTGTCTTGCTGAAGAAGATGCAGGGCTCAACTGTCAAATCAGAAAGCAATACATGCAGCAGTAATAAAAGCAGCTAATGCAAATCAGGCACTTGTAGATGCAGCCGGGACAGGAGTAGTAGACAGAAGTGGCAGCCGAATTTCTTCAAACCCATCCTGAGCTGCTTTGAGTGAAACAAACAGAATAAAGTGCCTTGAATGAGGTCACACTGACTCTCACTCTCCCCTGCGAGCCCTCGCATTACACCCACCTAAACCATCTGTTAGACCAAGCTCTACTGATGTTGTTCTTTGGTATATATATATATATATATATATATATATATATATATATATATATATATATATATATATATATATATATATATATATATATATATATATATATATATATATGCTATCAAGAAGGGTAAGTTGGGTGAAAAGACAACAACACAGCAGAGGAAAGGGGCGCCACACTAGCAGTGGTGCCAGGCTCGGACTGTCCTACTATAGGGCAAAATTGGCCTAGGTCAGACCAAAAACATAAAATGCTGTCTGGGGGTTTGGGGGGAGGGGGACAGGGGGGCAGCCAACCAGGGGAAGATTAAGAGCAAGGCAAGGCTCTTCTATCATGATCCCCCCACTGCTTACATTATTATTGCGGCGGGCCACCATATCCACAGCGGCCGCGCAATAATAATGTAGGCAGTCACGGCACATTGGCAAATAAGGCAAAGCCGCGTTGTGCTGCCTGCTGCTGCCAGCTCGCTCGGGCCATGATCCTGGCCTGCAGCGGCTGCAGCAGGGCACAGGGCAGGGCGAAATGGATCGTCCGGTCCGGACACTGAGGTGTGTGACCACGGTCAAGGGGGGCAGGGGGGCAGACAGCCAGGGGAAGAGCAAGGCTCTTCTATCATTCACCCCCCCTGCTTACATTATTATTGCGGCGGGCCACCATATCCACGGCGGCTGCCACAATAATAATGTAGGCAGTGCAGTCACACGGTGCTTTGGCAAATCAGCAAGGCCAACTTGCGCGGCCTGCAGTGCTGCTGTCAGCTCGCTTGGGCCATGATCCTGGCCTGCGGCGGCTGCAGCAGGGAGGGTGGGCACAGGCAGGGCAAAATGGACCGTCCGGTCTGGACTCCGTGAGGTGTGTGACCGCAGTCCAGGGAGGGCAGGGCGGCAGCCAACCAGGGGAAGAGCAAGGCTCTTCTATCATCCACCCCCCCTGCTTACATTATTATTGTTGCGGGCCACCATATCCATGGCGGCCACCGCAATAATAATGTAGGCACAGGCCTTGAGGGCAGGGGCAACTTGGTTCACCTCGCAGTCGCTGTGGACGGTTAAAGTGGGGGCGGTCGGGACAGGGGGTGGGCAGCCAGCCAGGGGAAGAAGAGCAAGGCAAGGCTCTTCTATGATCCCACACTCCCGCTTACATTATTATTGCGGCGGGCCACCATATCCACGGCGGCCGCTGCAATATTAATGGCACAGGCCTTGGGGGCCCGGGCAACTTGGTTCACCTCACTGCGGACGGGGGGGCCGCCAGCCAAGGGAAGACCAACAAGGCTCTTCTATGATCCACCTTACATTATTATTGCGGCGGGCCCTGACGGCGGACGGCGCAATAATAATTGTGGTAGTCACGGGCGGAGCATTGGCAATAAGACAAGGCCACCTTGCGCCGCCTGCTGCTGCCTGCTCGCTCGGGCCATGATCCTGGCCTGCGGCGGCCGCAGCAGGGAGGGAGGGCTGGGCAGGGTACATCATACAATGGACAGTCTGGGTGGTCTGGACCGGACTACACCATGAGGTGTGACCGTGGACCGGGGGGAGGATGGGAGCAGGCGGCAGCCAGCCAGCCAGGGGAAGAGCAAGCAAGGCTCTTCTATGATCCATCTGCTTACATTATCATTGAGGCGGGCCACAGAATCCACAGCGACCACCGCAATAATAATGTAGGCATTGATTGGAGCAACACCATCATCTTGGATCACCGACCTTGCCGTGGTCAAAGTGGGGGGGGCAGGGAGGCAGCGCAAGCCACAGCCAGCCAGGGTAGAGCAAGCCTTGCTGTAGCAAGGCTCGTATCATGATCGGCTGCTTACTTTGCTTACATACATAATTTTTGCGGCCGCAATAATAATGTAAGTAGGCCCAGAGGCAGCCGACATGATTTTACAAAATATAAAATTGCATCATTTTTTTCACACAAGTGGATGCGGTCCGACTCGACTCTGGACAGAAAGAGTTACTTTCTTAGAGTGCCTGCCCTGAGGAAATTAAACACGACGCAACTTCTAGAACTTCTTCAGCTAGGCCGCAATGCATGTCACAGGACCACACGTGCAGGGAGGGAGGCTCAGGCTCTGCTCTCACGAGTGCACCCGCACCTTAACAAGTGAAGTGATGGCAGGCACCGCTCACCAACAGACCCACGTGACCCCAAACACCCACCCCAAGTCACCATGTCATTTCACTCGCTGGCTCACAAGAACAGCCAATGAAAACTATACATTCTGTGTTACCATACAGAATGTATCAAACACTGCATAGTAACAACAGAATGTTGGTTTTCATTGGCTGTCCTTGTTGTGAACTCCCAGGCCCGGCCAGGCCCTTTAAGCAGAGCAGACACAGAGACTCCAATGAATGATTTATGATGGAAGCTTGCAGGAAAGTTTAAACAACAAAGCATTTGCACGTGGCCAGCCGGCCCAATCATGTTCTGGTGCCCAAAAACACCGGCACAAATTAAGCACTGATTATTGCACTGTAAGCATTACGTTTGTACAAGAAAAAATGAATGGATAGTCAATCAACTTCAGAGGTGGAAATTAAAGGAATTGTCAGCACACTTCTTTTGAACTACCTTTTGAATTACAACTTTGTTGGGATGCCAATTTGGAAATTAAATTACTCGTTCATTGTTAAATTTGACGAGCGCACATTTTGATTTCAAAGGAGACCATGAGGATTTCACTCAATGCTATGACTTTTTAGGTGCCAAGATCTTCTATCAGAATAACATTCCCCTAATGATATCAAGCATGACCCGAGCACAGATGGGGCATACTTTTGGCACTGCATCTTTGGCAGAAGATACTACTAGTATTTGAGAAGGGTTATTGTGCAACTGTTTTAATTTGTCAAACTATCAAGTTGTGATTTTCTTTTATGGAAATTAAAGATTTTTTGGTTTCAGAGTTTGCAAAGGATGTACTCTCATATTTTATTTTAAACCCTCATTTCAACTTCAGGATCTCCTTGCCAATAACTAAACAGCTTGTTTGAGGATAACCTTGTTAACTCGGGTTCAACCCCCCCACATTGTTACGTCAATAGCATGTCACCCTTCGCTCCCAACTTATTATCCAGGTCCGTAGCCAAAGGGTCCAACTTTCCAAGCTTTAAAGCATACAGGGAGATGTGCCAAATGCAAACGCATATAATGGTCAATGTTCCCAAGTTGCTTGCGGGTCAATGGAGGCTATGAGAACAGGTTGAAGTGGTGTAAGGAGAGTTGGGGTGGTGCTGAATAGATTGCTGTGATTGTGCTGGGGCCCAGTGATATGATTGAATGGAGATGGGCACAAACAGCTTTAGGGGGGGGGGTGTATTCTAGTCTTTCTATCATGGGAGATGCTGGGATTAATAACCAGACCCAGGTGCAAATGCAGATATTTATTTTGGGGAAGAAAACACAGGATGGAAAACCAACAACAGGCCCTTCAAAGTAACTTAGTAACTAAGTTTTCCTTTGACTTGGGACAATGCGAAGTCTGTGTTAGAGGGGGTTCCCAACCCTCTGTTTGCCTTCTCCCCAAGACATTATCTTGTATTTCCAGGTCGGGTTTAGGAGTTCCACTTCTTCTGGAAGTCTCTCTTGGTCACTTCTTCTCAATCGAAAATCCCAGGTCTAAAGGAGTCCTCACACTCACTGGTCTGTTCAATTGCTCTCTTGTAGCTTTCCGACTGCATGGATTCTATTGGGTGATGCTGGGTCTCCTCTACCCACCACTGATGCTGGAGGAGCTTCTATGGTGTGGGACCTCAGTTGATTAGAGATTTGAAAATGCTCTTGTCACCTCACTCTGGTATGTGCTTATCCCTACCCTCTTAGTCTCCCCTCTACACCTCCCCTGAACATTGCCCTCATTATCGTCACTCCAAGTGCTCATTCCTCCTGTCACCGTGGGTTAACCCCTTCACATTTGGGTCCCACCTCTGCTCCCTGCCTTGGGACAAACGTGTGCACTTATTTCTTTCTATATTGGCTACCTGTCAGTCCATCTTCGTCTCCCAGATGTTTGCTTACTACCTCTTCCTGATCTGCACCACCAACCTACTCTTGATCTCTACCCCTGACCTTCACTACCAACCACCTCCTGACACTGCTTGCATCCTCCCACCACCTACCTTGGATGTTGCTGTACTCCTGGTTCCCTCATACTTCTGCCTTCAGGTGTTTGCCAAGCTCCTTCTCTCTTTCTCTTATCCTCTTCTTCTGAAGTTGTCTAATCCTTCTCTCTTTCTTTGGCCAACCCCTCATCATATTTCCATACCTAATTTTTTCTCATCCCCTCACTTGATGATGTTTTCCTCCCACCCCCCTCCTCTTTCTCCTAGTTCCTCTTTTTTAAGGTTCCTGTCCATCTCATGCTCTCCCTATAGACTCCAATATCCTTCTCTCTAGTCTCTCCCTTCTCTCAACCCCCGTCCCTTTCTTCCAGCTCACTCCAAACTCTGGACCACAGCTACTTCTCCAAACACCCAGACCATCTGACTAGTGCTTGGGGCTTGTATAGTTGGGTAACTCCTCGCCCCGGGCCGGCTTTCTGTTAAGGTCTGCAACTGTGGCGGGAAACTTGAAAGAGGCTGTGATTGTCTATTCATTATTGGTGCATCACTGCATGTTTGAGTTCTAGATCCCAGACTGAACCTTTACATGCAGAGTTCGCCATCTTCAAACTCACACTTTTGCTTAATGCGTTTTCTGTTTGTACACATTTGCCAGGAGTCTGTGCTCCCAGTTTGCTGGCTTCTGTACCTCAGGTAAGCATGGAAAATCCTTTTTGAGGCTCACAGTTTCTTAGCATGAGCAAGGATGAGATGCACTGCTGGGAAACATCTGCGGTATGAAAAGGTCTCACTGATTCGCGGTCCTTGTGGTAAATGTCAGCTCCACACTGAGCTCATTGAGAGCTTCATTTGTGAGCTGTACAGAAATACTCAGCGAATCTCTGATGTTGGTACTGCTCCCTGCTAGTGGAGTCTGATAGGTGGGACTACATCTGTTGCTTAACTCATGACACTTTTTCACTTGGCGGAACAGGTTTATTTTATTTTATTTATTTATTTGGATTTGTAGAGCATGCTACAGCCTGCAGGCATCGAGGCGCTATATCAGAGCTTTAAGAAGGCTTGATTAAGGGTTACAAAAAAGCCGCCCAAAGAAAAACTTGTTTACATTGCAGAATTGCAGGTTACAGAGTATCACACAATACAAGATTATACAGTCAAACAAAGAGGTTCGTTTTGATGACCTTGCGAAATGCTGAGTGGGATTCAATAAGCCTAAAGTGGAGTGTAAGGGAATTCCAAAGTGTGGGGGCAACCGTGGGGAAGCTGTAATCGCTAGCACAGGCTTTGCGTGTTCTGGGGACAGAGAGCAGGTTAGAATACAGAGATCTGGATGGTTTATGGGTGGTATGTTTGATGATCCTCAGTGCCAGATTGGGGGGAGCAAGGTCATGGAGACACTTGTGAGTCAAGGCGATGGCTTTAAAGATGATCCTTTCTTTAACTGGAAACCAGTGGACCTGTCTTCTAAGTTCTGAGATGTGTTCTTTATGCGAGAGACCAGTGGCAGCTCTGAGTGTGTTATTTTGAACAATTTGAAGCTTCGCCACATTCTTGGCAGAAGTGCCTATGAGTAGGCCATTGCAGTAATCAAGCCGAGAGCCAATAATGGCCCTGGCGATGGTGAGGCAGTTTTGGTTGGGACAGGAAGGGTCTTACTGAGTTGATAAATTTAGAATGGTAGGGAGACGTGGATGCTATGGCATTGACCTGCCAATTCAGGGTCACGTCAGGTTCGAGGTAGACACCTAGGGTTTTGATGGATGGTGACACAGTGAATGGAGAATGAGGAGTATTGGTTGCTCAACTTTCTCAGGGTGGAGGGAGAGCCAACCAGCAGGAGCTCGGTTTTCTCACTGTTGAGGCATAACCAGTTTTTTGCCATCCAAGATTGGATTGTTGTGTATATGGAGTTCAGAGTTTTCTGGTCGGACAAGTAGTCTCCCGAGAGGGGGAGGAGTACCTGGGTGTCATCTGCATAGTTCGTATATGAGATGCCCAAGGAGTCCAGGATTTTAAACAGGGGCCTCGTGAAGAGGTTGTAGAGGGTGGGAGCCGTGCATGAACCTTGTGCGATCCTGCACTTGATGGTAATGGGGTCAGTGCAGGAGGAGTCAGAGAAGACCTTCATTGCTCTATCTTTTAGAAATGAGTCTATCCATTTGCAAGCCTTATCAGAGAAGTTGACCACTGAAGAGAGGTCCTGGCATAGAGTCTTATGGTTGACCAGGTCAAAGGCTGCCAACAGGTCTTGGACCAGGAGGAGCGCGGGTTTGCCTGTGCCTCTAAGGTCATCAATCTGGTTTTTAAGGTCAATGAGAGCCGTTTCGGTCCCATGACGTGGCCTGAACCCTGATTGTCTAAGTCCTAGGAGACGGTTGTCTTCTAGGAATTTCTGTATTTGCAGGTAGGCTGCTTTTTCCAGAATTTCTTATAGGAATGGGACAGTGGTGATGTGTCTTTAGTTGCCTGGGATGGATGGGTCAAGGCAGGGCTTTTTAAAGAGCGATCAAACACATGCATCCTTTAGTCCCACTGGGAAATAGCCAGAACGAAAAGAGGCATTAATGAATGCAGTGATAATCAGGGCTAGGGATGGGGCACAGTCCTTGATGACTTGTGCTGGGCAGACACCACCTTTACAGTTGGAAGGTTTGATGGATTGCAGGAGTGATATGACATCTGATTCACTCATGTCTTTGAAATCGAACAATGGGGAGTGGCTGGAATTGGTTGCTGGGGTACGGATGCCTTGACTACTGGCGACCAATTGGCTGATCTCCCGTTGGTGGGAGAGGATTTTAGCCTGTAAGGTTTCCAATTTATTTAACATGGCGGACTGGATGGAGTTGCAATAAGATTCGTCCTTCACAATAAGTGAAGTTGGGCAAGTGCAGTTTGGCCATCACTTAAAGAGAGAGTGGTACAAGTGTGCCAGTGCCAAACTGCTGCCAAATGATGGGGACAAAGTGGAGGTGACTATGGGATCCTTCCATTGTCTCCTCCCGGGTTCATAATCTGCAGATTTGGAGAGGTACCCATCCCCACTGGGCCCCCCACTAGATTTTCCAGATTAAGGCTTTGGACTTCTGCACAGGTCTAATAGAGCATTTATGTTCCAGGTTGAGGGAAAATCTCCCTCACTATCAGCTTTCTTTTACTGAAGGTAAGCTCTCTTCAAAATAGAGCAATTAGGATTTCTTCCATGTCAGGGCTACATAGAATTCTGTCTTCGGAGAATAGACAGAGGATGTTACCATGGATTCCTTCGTAGTCTGGCTTTCCCAGGTCAGGAACTGTTCTCCGGTACAGGGCCTTCCAATGGCCAGGGTCTTTGTAAAAATGGTTTGGCTTGCTGGTGTATGTGGGGAAAAGTATCTTGAGGAAAGTAAAGTCTAGGACATCTTGAGTACACCCTGTGGGGAAATAGGGAAGAAATCTGCATGAGATTGTCCCCTGCCAATTGACAATGACTAAGTGAGGGTGACCAGGGGATCCTCCCCATATGACGCCAAGGCCCATCATGCACTAGCATTGGTGGTACCAGGCCCCCAATGGTCACCCCACTAGATTTCCCCGCGGTCAGGTAGGTTACAGCAGCCAGTCCCTTGTTGGGTTCTCCGTGCACCTCCCCCTCCCGAGTCTAGCTGATGGGTAGATTTCTGCTCCCATTACTTTGAAAGTAATGACATGGAATACTGTGGGGCCTTTAATAAATCAAAACATGGCCACTGATTGAGCGTTCTGGATGAGTACAGCTTCAGTAGAAGTGGGCGGTTAATGTATTGTCATAATCAGGGTTTGTATAATTCTCTGCCCTAGAATTATATGGGGGAAAAGGTGCCTTGGAGGATCCCTGCTAGCATTGTTCTCTGTTGAGGTCGAGACCACAAAATACCCCCTGCGAAATCGTAACCCAGTAGGTGTCTCCATAGCATGGCTTGGTCGTGAACCACTCTATCTAGTATGTCTATATGCTTCCTCTGGAGGCCTTCCTGAGATGACATGTATAAAGAGAACTCGTGCAGGTAAGATCAATACATACATGTTTTTGTGTTAAACGAGATTAACCCTTTGTTTCCTATTGTGCTCTATATTTTTCTGTTTGTTTACATGTCTATGTAATGCTTCAACACTGGTTGAATGATTTAGACTCATTGAATACAATTTGATGTTAATTGAGACAGTGTTTTTGGCCCTGAAGGCGGGCCTGGTTCCGAAATGCATTGGCTACTGGGCACACATGAGTGCTCACTGCCTTTTATGATGGAATAAAAGAAATGAGTTACAAAATTCCTTCTGAAGAATATGATTGAAAGGAATGTGGATTTTGTTCTGCTGAATTAAGGTGTGGGAGCATATAGTCGGATCAGGGGGAACTCTGAACCTTTTTCTGCATTATACATACCCTTGTGCCAAGTCCTCATTTTACCATTTTGCTCCTGAATATGAGATAGCTTGTTATTTTCATGGAATCTAACATTTAAATAGTTCTTACAGTAAGTGGTGCCTTTACCTGCCCTCATATAGGCATTTCCCAGGCTCACAGGGGCGATACCTGATCAACCAACCGGGCTAGACTGTGGACCTCATTAAGAGTTTGGCGTTATTTCCCCTGTAAATAATGCCAAACGTAGCAACGTTCATCGATACCGTCTGCTTATGGTAATGGGACGGGTCCACATTATTCTGACTCATGTTGCCCCTTCAGTAATTTCCTATTTTGGAGTCACGGAGGACTCCCTGGGGACTGCATATTAGCACAGGTGGTAATCACAATACGAGGTAAACCTCCTCCACACAAAGGCAGCTATTTTTGATCAAATTTGAATGTGAAGCTCTAAGCCTAGCAGTGCCGTTAAAGTGGCAGTAATCATGTTACCACCATTTTGTGAGTGCACTGCCAAACTCTAATTGCCCTTACTGTCTCGAGCTCCCAGTAGTCCAGGCTTGGTGAGGCATTTAGCACTTTATACATGACATTGGGCCTCATTACAACGAGGGTGGCCGCAATATGAACGGTGCCGCCCCATTACGAGTTCTGCAGCGGGTCCCGCTCTGGACGCCTGGCCAGACCAGACGTCCAGAGCGGGACCCGCTAGCAGTCCAGGATGCTAACAACGGGCCCGTCATTAACGGGCCCATTGTTAGCATCCTCCCCATTCCTATTGAGCCCTATGGAGGCTCAAATGGGAATGGGGATGTACCCAGTCCCGAGAATGGGAATTACCGGGCCCGCTAAAGTCGGCATGGCCTGGTAATTCCCTATTTTTGGGACCCGGTACCCAGTTTGGGGGTAGCCATGCTGTTAAAAACAGCATGGCTACCTCCAAACTCCTAATGAGGCCCATTGAGAGTCAATGTATGTGAAGTTCAAAACTACTCTTCTCATCCCGGATTCTCAAACAACTCCGGAGAAGCCTCTCTGCTCCTTCCATGCCCATTTTTAAAAGACATCCTCCCACGTCCATCCGAACTGGTTTGGAAACTGAACATGCTCAATTCACGAATAGCTTCAATATTGTTTATTGCGAAACAGAGTTCTTTCGCAATTGCAGAGAACGGAAGACACCAGAGTGAAATAAAACAATAAACCTACATTATACCAAGACAGTGCACATTAAGAAGGTTGTAAATACAAAATGGAGTCCCATTGAGAAATGATGCCTTGTGTTTCAACAATGCAAGTTGACTAATTAGGGATACTCAACCAGGCATTGAACCCAGTTAGGATTTTCAGGCTAAAGCAAGTAGAGACAGGTTCAATTATGCAACCTCTCAAAAAAGTCTAAGTGCCCACTGATCTGTCTACTTCCCAGTACTGAGATGGCCCTCTCCTTTCCTGATGCACACTCATGTCAGTTGGGTAGGGGGCATGTGAGGGACCAGTATCATCTCCACAGGGAGTGATTTCAACGGATCCTTTCGATGGAGTTGGGCCAGCCCATTCTATGAGACCAGACCAGTGGGAGCCCAGTGCCTCGGTGAGCCTGCACACTCAGGATATGTTCTAAAGAGCATTGATAAAGACTTACACGAATCCACCGACAGTCCCCCCAAAACTTGTCATCCAGTCATAGTCGCCTGGGAAAAGGTCACCAGGGGGGGTGAAATTTGTCAAAATGTGCACTCACACGGAAATCAAGCACTTTCCCCAAATATTCTGGGACTGGAGTTAGAATAGTAACTAAAATGCGTCCTAGCATATGTGGGGGAAGGCTTTTAGGGGTGCAGGGAAAATAATCCCTGGGGACTTTTTCCCAGTGTTCATTTTCACACAGAACCCAAAACTACAGCATGTAGTTAGCATTCACACCAACCGTTGTCAGTGGTGGCGGTTCCACAATGTGCATGCAAACCTCACACAGACCAAGAAGACAAATCATACTTGTTCCTCAAATATGTATATACGATGAATAACGAGAAACATTACTGGCCAAATAAAGTACATTTGAAGGAGTATTAATATAACCAGTTGTTAAATATAGACTGGAGAAATCAAATGGCTTTTTTTCAAATGGCTCTATAATTGCATGTTGTTTAACCACAATGGCACACCAGTGGGATTTCAAGAGGTTGGCCTCTCCTAAGTCCTTTGTAGTGTTTGTTTTCAATACACCAACCTCAGCCTAACACATTTATATGTAGGTACAGCATCAGGGCCTTTCATTTATTTCAGTTGAAATGGGCCCTGCGCTTTGGGGATCGGGCCCGAGCAACTACCCTGCATTGTCAGTCTTATTACAGAGAAACATACTCCTTTAATTCGGGAATTGAATGATGTGAGGAGGGCACACGTTACAGACTGTCTTTGCTGAGGCCCGCAGGCAGTCACCTCCCTCTAGCAGTTTCCGCCAACGTTCTTAGCACCTTGTTGCCTTTTTATTCAGGTTTCCCCGAGATTAGCATCCTGCTGTCAAAGAGATAATAGCTTTTCAGCAGACATTTGGGGTTTCGCCCCCCTGCTGGCTGCCTGTCCTGTGATAATCTGCAGCTATTCACCACCTCGCTGCATTCTTTTGACTTTATTAACATGAAAACACCCCATGGCACCTCTGACTGTTTTACTCTGCTGCAAGGCAATGGTGGGCCCTGAAGACTATGTTGAAATGGGCCTCCACCAGCCCTGACACATCTTTAGCCGGCCCTGTTGATATGTGATCGTGCGTGCCGTGTGAAGATAACACTGAGCTGTGAGACAGATGAATGCTGTCACCCCTCCTGAATCAGATCACCTGCTGTTTATTTTCTGACCCCTCTCTGGACAAGCCTTTCCCAGAAACATAAGGCTGCCCCCATTTCTGGCATGCAATCTCTCCCTTCTCCACTGAGATGGGTGGGTGGTCGAGTTAGGAAGTTCCTTGTTTTTACTACTCAATCGCCATCTCTAGCTGCAACCCCAGATGCAATTCCTCAACTTCTCCCTGCAAGCTCATGCCCCATCCTCATTAGCGATTCCTCGTCGCACAATCCCACTCTTTCTTCCTGTACAGCAGCCTGCATGCATTGTATGATGTCCCGTGCCCTCTTGCGTCCCCTGCCTATTCAGGAAATGTGCATCCATGCATACCTGACTGATGGTGCTCTAGTAGCAGAAGCACGATCTAGTCATTGGAATATGGCATTAATTCCCCATTCCAAAGGTTGGAATGGGGGTAATGGCCCGGCAGCCAAAGTTATTGGCCCAAGCAAGCGGGTATAATAAACAGGGACGTCATTTCACCAAAATGCCAGGGGTAGCGGAAGTGACATCACACGACCCTTAACCCCTGATGACATCACAGGAACTGATATCATTTGACCCCACCCTGAAGTGATATCGCGGAAGCGATGGAACACAAACCTTTCACCCGTTGCCAAAACAGGAAGTGACATCATAGCATTGTACAGTACGAAAAATATGGTTACGATATCACTATAATGTGATGTACATTTCATGCAAGAATGGATTGCCATATGTAGCGTTAAGGTCAGTGTGTATAGGCCCATATTACCAAATTACTGTGAATGCAAGCAGAC
Organism: Ambystoma mexicanum; assembly: GCF_040938575.1. NCBI lineage: Eukaryota > Metazoa > Chordata > Amphibia > Caudata > Ambystomatidae > Ambystoma > Ambystoma mexicanum. Next base: position 601,104,715 of record NC_090924.1, read on the forward strand.
GTCCATGACCAAATGATAATGATGTGTTACTATATAGCACTTACACTTAAGCGCTTTATATAGAAAAAATATACACCCAATATCACCCAACCTGTCTTGGTACTCATTTATCGACCTCAGAAGGATTGAAGGCTGAGTTGAGGAGTTTAAGAACAGACTAAATCAGTGACTCACCCCCTGAAGTGTGCCTGAAATAAACCTTTAATGAGTTTAGCAATTATTGTACAGGATTCCAGAAAGACACATTATTTGGTTTCCTATTCTTTCTTATTTAGGGTCAGTGCTGAAAGTGTTAGACTTGTGGCACTCCTGTTCTTATTTGTCTTATTATTATTTTTTTTTTGAAGGGCCTGAACATGAGAGCCAGCCACTCCAGGACCTTGCATTACAAAAAACGGAAAAAAAAAAAAAAAACGAATTTTTTTTTTTTATTCCTTTTTTTTTAACAGAGGTCGCAAGGGAGACCACAGAGGTCGCAAGGGAGACCTCAGAGGTCGCAGTTGCGACCTCTGGCGACCCCCAAATGACGTCCCTGATAATAAACTATAAATACAATAACAGACTTAACACCAAATTATCTCTCTGCTACATCAGATCAAGACCAGGTCCACTGGCATTGTCAATATTTCTTTTATTTATGATCAAAAAAAATGATTGACTGTCTGCTCATAAGGAAACTACAGGGAAACATGCTTTATTTTCATGTTCTTAGTAATGATTAGTAGACACCCTGCTTGTATTCAGCAATGTGCCTGTATCATGTTGAATAGTTTTCTCTCTATTTCTCTAGGTATGACATTGCTCTGTTACATCTCAGCACTTCTGCCTTTGATAATGGTTTTGTTAAAATAGCTCAACTTCCAAGCGAGGGGGACACATTACCCAACGGTTTCCCCTGCCATGTCACCGGATGGGGAACAATTAATGGTAAGTGACAACAAATACATTTGATCTGGGATAGAGCTACGGTAGTACACCACTTGAGTACCAGCTCTTAAGTTCACTAATTGGGCAATACGTTGAAATACGAACATGCCATCTATCCAACAGGTTATCCACTTCACTTTTTAAAATACACGGTTACATCGACTTATACTTTGGGAAGGTAGTTCATCACCCCCTATATCTTTTGAAATTCCCAACCAATGTGCACTAAGCCTAACAAATGTAAGTTTGCAAGGATATAGTTATAAGAGATGGGAAAAATGATCAAATTAGGGGGTTTCCCATAGGACACATTTCAGACCAATTTCTCTAAAATGGCTGCTGTTTTCTATCTCTGTTGTTTTTAATGGGGGTGGTGTGATAAATCCTGCCTGGAACGTTGGCACATGTCCTGCTAGTGTGCGATGCATAGATTGCAGGAGGTAAGGGTTGCCCCTGTGAAGGATGAACCCAGGAACGAGTGAAGGGTGTGTCTGCTGTCAGTCTACACTAATTATACTTTCCCTTCTATCTACGCTGCATCTAAGCATGTCTACACCTTCCTTTTGTACTTCTGAGTGGCTAATGTAGAGGAACATGGTCCAAGTAATTGTTGATAGTGCGTCTGGTAACCTATGGTCCACAGTTAGGGCCAAGTGTAGCTCAGACTCTGTTGCTGGTGTGGCACTCTGGGGAATGGTCCAGTGCATTCTCCTGAGTGCCTCAGACCGCACTTGACTGTCTTAGACGGTTCTGAGCAGAGGTGACCCACTGCTGCCTGCATTCCGGCACGGCGGGTGAGGGCCACATTACTAAAGCTGAGAGGTTTTGCAAGTGCAGATGCGCTTAAAGCCCTTGTAGAGCCTCTGTAGTTGGCAGTATCAGGCCCGGAAACAGGTTGCCATTGATAGCATAAGGGTTCTATGCAACTGTCGTAGTCAAATGCAGAATGGGCTGAGTATTGTGTACTGAAGTTGCCACGGGGTTTCTGGAATGCCGCTGACAAAGAGAATGGACATCTAAGGCTGTGCTTGTTGGAATGCACATTAGGATCCATAGCATACACCACAAGCATAACCTGAAAACCTTGCTGGAATGCAAGCTTATTACTGCAATGAATCAAGGAAGAGTGACATCATAATTCAGCCAACCTATGAAGGTGCTGTATGCTAATTGCCCCTGTGCATAAGGCATAAATCTCCTAGGTTACAAGGACGCAGCTGGAGGTGAGTGGCCGAAAGAAGGGAATAATGGTTGGCTTATGTGCTTGATGACTAGGGGGACCCCAGCCATCATGACTTATGGATTGTTGGGGAGTTGTAACGATTACAGTGATTGTTGATGCAAGCCCCTGGTGAGTTTAGGGATGCCAACTAGAGACATTGCAGAGAGAGCAATGCTGTAGCCATCAGCAGCACAGACAACTGAGACTCAATTGCTGTGCTTATTCGAGGAAGGTGGTTGTGGTTGGAGGGTGCCCAGACTTATCCTAGTTACCTTATATCTATGCTGCAAATAAGAATAAAGAAGGTTCTCTTAAGTGACCCAACCTGGCATGTGTTATGAAATACACGAGGCATAGTAATAAAGGATTTACGGTTGGTTATTAATAAGAGCCCCGGAGAGCAGCAGCCATCCGAGGACCAGCAACACAATTCAATCAATGGTTCTGGAATGCAGGGGCACTGCAGAACCATTCCAGTATATGACATACACGGATATGAAGTAACACCATTATAACACCCCCCCCATAACATAAACCAATAAAGGAAAGTATAACAGGAAAAGGTGAGAATGGAAAACAGGAAAAACAAAAGTGCAAAGAATAACTTGTAGAAAAGGATACATTCTTCAACCAAGGCTGTGGAGTAACCAAAATGGATGAATGCTCATCACTGATGAAGACTGATAATAAATATTGGGCCTCATTACGACCCTGCCGGTCTGGAAAAAATGGTGGCGGTAAAACCGCCGCCACTGTTGTGTCCGGATCGGCTGATTAAGAGTCCTGCAGGTGGGAGGTGTCACTCCCGCCAGCTCTGACCTGGCAGGATTTACACCACCTGCCTGCAGGCGGACATGGAAACACCGTCTCTGTCACAGACGGAACCAGTGTTTCCATGGTCCCCATCCCCATGGAGTCATATAGGACTCCATGGGGATGGGGATTTACAGAATTCATCCTCCGGAATTACCGGGTCACTGGGGTTGTAATGCCCCGGTGATTCCGGCAATCATGGAGGCGGAATGGTAGTATGGGTCCGGCGGCAGCCTGCCAGTTTTTCTGGCACGGCTACCGCTGGACTCGTAATGAGGCCCATAGTCTTTATTAAAGTTTTGGATCACTCTTCGGTTCCTTCTCGACAACATGTCTCCTGCACCATCAGTCTTCACTCCAAAATCTTGAATCTCTGTACTAAGACCACAGTCCTGTGAATTACTTACTCCAGTTCCTGTCACCTTCTGAGCACCCTTCCCCATCCGTACAATATCATCGCAGGACCATCTCTTGCCGTCATCCAATAACACTGACTTCCCAGAGCAACTTATCACTCTCTGCAGGGACCTAAATTTTGACTCTCATTTCATCACTTTCTTGGGATCCTTTATGCAAACCCACTCCCCATCTTTGATTTTACTCTCCACCACTCCCTTCCTCCAGTCATAGTATTCCTTGTACTTGGCTTGTTTCTCCTTTACTCTCCTTACAATGTCACCAATATCAATGTGTCACTTGCAAACATCCCTGCAGGCCTCAATCTGTTCGATGCTGACCTTCCCCTCATCATGGTGAACGCTTCCACCTCTGTCACTCAATGCAGAGTTGTCCTGTACGTATCGAGGGCTTCCCTCAATGTCTCTCTCCATGGAAACGCATTAGCAAGGGCTAGTTGAATTATATTCTTAACAAAGCCATTCATCCTCTCTACAAGGCCGTTCGCCAAGGGATGATACAGTGACACAGTTCTATGTTCTATTGCCCCCTCACTCAAAAATGACTGGAATTCTGTTGATACAAATTGGGCTTCATTGTCGGACACAACATCCAATGGATCATCCTCCCTATTGAAAATTTCACTCAAGAACTTTACTATTTTTCCGGCAGTGACAGTGCCTTCAGCAACACCCCACTCCACCCATTTTGAGATGTAGTCCAAAAGAACAGCAATCTAAATATTTTGCGAGTCCACATTTTCATATGGTCACATAACATCAATTGCCAATTTGGTACATACTTGTCCCGGAATTTCCACTAGTTGCAAAGGGGTCTTCTTCACATTCCTTCCTTTGTCACTGGTGGTGCATGTTACACAGTTCTTGAAACTCTCTTCCGTTTCTTTCCACATGCCGGGCCACCAATAACTACCTCTCACCCTCCTTTTTGTGAGACTTCTGCCCACATGTCCTTCATGAGCCAAATTTATTATGTTCTCCCTTAGCCCTGTGGGAGGAATAATCCGGTCTCCTCTGTATGTAAATGATGAATGCATTGAAATCTCATCCTTTATTTGAGAGTCTACACCTACACCCTGGTTGATTTCATTCCACTCGCTACTTATGGCCCATCTGAGGCTGACCTGTCTGCTTCATCATCCGCAGCTTTGCTCCACTCTTCCTTCGCTATGCCTGGATTGACTGTATCTATAATGTTCTCCGAGTTGAAATCACTACAAGACTCATCATCATAATCTCTGCTGTCCCATGGTAACCTTGAAAAGCAATCAGCCACCATATTCAGTTTGCCCGGAGTGTAACTTATGCTTAGATTGTATTGCATTATAACCAAAACCCATCGCCGTATCCTAAGTGAAACCAAATGCAGTGTTTTGGGTTGTAGCACATGCACCAGGGGTTTGTGATCAGTTTTTAGCAGTATAGGCAACCCCCATATCCGGGGGCTCAGTAGTCCTTCTTGTCGCCAATTGTTGTGAAATATACAAGGCATAGTAATAAAGGATTTACGGTTGGTTTATTAATAAGAGCCCCCAGGGAACAGCAGCCATCCGAGGACCAGCAACACAATTCAATCAATGGTTCTGGAATGCAGGGGCATTCCAGAAACATTCCAGTACATGACATACACGGATATGAAGTAACAGCATTATAACAGCATGCTGCCTTGAAATGTCCATGTACAGTGGCTCCACCACAGTGAACCTACCTACAGTGCCAACTTGGCATGGAATGTGACCATGGTTAGACATCCTATGCAGCTGTATCGCTCACCTGGTATCCACGGGTACGTCACTCAGCCTGTTCTGACCTCTTACGACCTCAAACCCTTCCCTGGAAGCTATTCGACTGGCAACTGGGCCTGAAACACAGGATTGGTAGAGTTTAACTCCCTATTGTCTCTGTGTGCTTGAACCCCTTCTTCCCCGGGGTCCAACCCTTCCCTTTAATCCACAGCTCACCTTGTTTTCTTGGATAGTGTGCTCTCTGTCCTGCCTTCAGCGCAGGGGCGCGTTGATTGATGAGGGCTCGTTGCTGTCTAGTTACTTCACTGGCAAGAGTCCGACAGGTAAGTATAATGAGTCTTTTGAACAGTTATCTAACTTCGTTCCTTTCCTTCCTTATATGATGGCCGCCGTCCAGGGATGGCGGCGTGCTGCTGAGATGAGTAGCGCCGAACGTGAGTGAGAGCATGATGCACGATGCTCCCCTTTCGTATTTGCATTGAACTGAGTTCTTTTTCTGCGTCTTTTAGGTGCCGCGACGTTTTCAGCGTGGATGCCGGTTATGAAGAACACATGCGGTGGGTAAGCGCGGTATGCGGCGCCTCTAGATGTTTCCACGCTAACCTGGAGTGTCTTTTCCCTCTTGCAGATGGATGAGAAGTTCTGGAGACAGAGTTCCCCCAGAGCGGCTGAGATTCAGGTAAGCGTTTGAAGCTCGTACAGTATTTAAAAATAAGCGAAAATTTGTAGAATGCTTACTAATGCCTTTTTTCTGTTCTTTTCCCTTTTCCTTAGGAAGCGGCATGCCGGGATGGGAATGAAACTGCCGAAGATGCCCGCAGAACAGAAGGAGTGATGACTGATGTGCAGAAGCGCTGCAACGTAAGGCTGTTCCTAACAGTGTTCTTGTTCTTGCAGGAGCTGAGCGCAGAAGAAAGATGCAGGCCTACTGGAGACCGATCTGAACACAGTGAGTGTCACGCTGCAGGTGCAGAAAATGCAAAGCATGTTTCTCAGCCTGGGTGTGGCTTAAATAGTCTCTGGGTATCTCAGGTGGCTCCTGGCTGAACCACACCCAAAAGACTAGACCGCACATGCAGTTCTGGGAACCGAAATATGTGGGGGCATCCATCTTGTCCCCATCAATGCACTACAAGTCCAATCCCCAATGTTATCCTATGGGAGTGAGTGAGTCTGGTATCACAAGCGCTAAGTCTGACTCCAAGTGGGTCTTTGGAGGGATGGAGAGGCCCTTGAGGGCCATGTAGGTGATTGTGGCCTGGCTCCAGCCTGACATCTTGGAGGGCTGGGGACATGAGGGGCAGGAATCATGACAGCAGCCTTAACTCCAGGCCTCCCGATGCACAGTCCAGTGTCTTATTACTGATGTCAGACATGACATCATAATGAAAACATTGATGAATGTAAATGTAGCCGCTGTTTCCGGCCCTGGTCTGTGCAAGGGTCCACTGTTCCCTTCCCCGGGGCAGGGACAGTCCCCATGGGAACCACCACCCTCACCCCCAGACCCGCTGGATAGAGAGGGGCGCTGCACCTGTACAATAAAATCGCTATTACCAGGAGATGGGCTACACGCAGAGTTTTTTTAACACTAATGTACACAGACACCAGAGTGGATTTTATAGGGACCCCAACGGGGACGCCTCTTTATTTACAAAAACATGTATTGATTATTTCTTTTTAACTATTTCTTATCCCTTTTTCTAATGGTCCCCTGATTTGAGTACCAACTAAATACGTATCTGCTGCTCCAGCCCACCTTTCCTTAGAGGAGTCTCAGGAACCCATAGGGCGAGTCTGATGCAACAGGCCCCTCCCCTCACTTGGAGTGTGCGGCCAGAGAATGGCCTCTGTGGGTGGTCCCATCTTCCTAGGTCGCCTCAGGCAGGCCGCTGCGTCCTCACGCTGCCTCACACCAGGGTATCCCCTCCTCCACCTTATATATATATTTATCATACACATAACACCTACATAGCATATACCCTGCTTAACATTCCCCCTAAAAGTCCTCTGCGCTCTATCATCCCCTACTTAAAATACACACTACTTAACATGTAATAATTAAATAAATACATTAATTTACATAGAGACAATGACAAACCACATATAAACACATATATCACATTATGTCACAATGGAGGTGACTGCTGCAGTCAGTCACCCCTTCACAGTATATTTAAGGGCTGTCTCTGGTGGCTCTGCCGATGTCCCCATCAGTATGTTGGATGTAGGCTGATGTGGCCTCTAATTCAACTGGGGACGTGGCCCCATCCATCATGTGGGGCCACCCACGATCACTGCGTTGCCCTCACTGCAAAACCTTGTCTCTGAGCAGCCCCCTGCCCACGTTGGGTTCTGCCTGCATTCACTGCATTCATTCTTCAGGCTGGGCCCCATACTGGGTGGGAGGCCCACCACAATCACAGCTGCTCCCCCGGCCACTTCAAAGTCTTTCGGGGGCCGCCAATCCAGAAGCAAAGATGCCCGTGGGGACGCTGCCGCACTCACCACTGCACCTGTGGCCATCTTGGGATCAAGCAGCATCCCCATGGCAACGGGGACACCACCCTTTGTCACCACTGCACGACCTTGGCCTTCTGTGTTTCCTGGGGCTTCAATATCGTGGCACCCTGGGACTTTTCTTCACCCAGGCTGCTTGATGGAGCAGCCTGGGACTTCTCGACTGGGTCTTCACCTGGGCTGGTCGACGAGCCAGCTCAGGCTTTTCTTCACTGCTTTGCACTTTGCCGTGAAGCAGACTCACAGGTCTTCACCTCCCAGGCCATTGTGTAGCTCCCACAGCGAGGGACCTCTCCTGCTGGCCACAAGTCAAGTACCGCCCCCTTACACGACCTGTAATGGGCTGTTCCTTTCTTCAGTTTAGGCAGTCCCACACATGCTGCCCAGGATCTTGAATAGTCTTGGGCCCATGCCGGTCTGGCCCCCGGGTGGACCGACATCGGTCACGGCCGTGGGGTGGCTGAGCTGCCCCTGCCAAGCAGTTCGATCCACTGGCTCGCTCTTTGGATTACTTCAGTCACACAGTCCATTATGCCTGAGGGACCACTTGAGGCAGTGACCCCCCAGGGGGTTATTTATTTTCTTTTATTCTCCCTCCTATGGTTTCTTTGTATTTCTCTCTCTTTTGTTTCTTCTTCTCATCTTCTTTCAACTGTCTCTTTTAACTGCCTTCCTTTTTTGAAATCCCCTTTGGATTCCTTTCTTCCCGCTGCGACAGTTTACAGAATCTCGTCACTTCTTCCCAGGGGGCAGCCGTTCTCTGTGAGGGTAGGGAGGTGAGGCCACTACTCAAAAGTCCCCCTGGGGGTGATGGAAAGCAGGACTCACAGGGAGAGACTCCCCTCATGGGGATAAGGACTCTCGTTCTGTGAAGGTACTCCCTAACCCTCTTGCCCTCGCACCTAGAAAAACCCTGAAGTCTGCAGAGAGTGCAACTGAAAGCTACTATTTGTTACTGTAACCTTCCCTCCCTCCCTACCTTTAGAGCTGACACTATTGAGATGAGGAAGAACAAGAGTGACGGCACACCTTTTTCTAAGAGTATTAGGAAGAGGTGGCCATGAGGAGGCATGAAGAGTACATCATGGGAACAACCAAAAGAATATGATGCTGTGCTCTGGTGGGCCCAGCTAGGAGAGATAAAAACTGAGAAAGGACTGAAGGAAGGGGAGAGAAGCTGGCAGGAGCCATCACAGCCCGGGAAGTTCTAACCTGGGAACCTGTCAGCTGTACAGTAAAGCTGGTCCACGAAAGAGAGGATGCAAAAGAGTGGAAGCAGCAAAAGAATCCTGTGATCCGGCAGTGAGTCGACTCAATCCAGTGTTGGGGAAGTTAAGGTGGTGGCGTGACCTCTGGGAGGTGGACCACTTATTCCAACAACAACGCTGAGACCGCCAGCCCCAGGCCTTTGCGGAGCCATGCAGGTGAACGAGAAAACAATAACGAGCGAATAGTAAACCGTCCGCGACCCGGGGAAGAACTAGGTAATGGTGGGGTTCAGGTTTAACAGAGAGTGGAAGTTACATTGGAAGTAATTCCCCTTCTCAAAGTAATTAGCAAGAAGGCACAGGAAGTGGAAGTTGCATTGTAAGTAATTGCCCTTGTCACAGTAATTACCAAAGAGAAATAAAGAGTGTAAGTTGCCTCAGGAGTAATTTCCCTCATCACACTAGTGATACCCAGAGAACCAAGAGTCAAGAATGCCTCTGGAGTAATCTCCTTCATCACAGTAGTGATACCCAGAGAACCAAGAGTCAAGAGAATCTCGAGAGTGATCCCCTCGTCACAGTGGTGATATCCAAAGGTCTGAAAAATGAGAGTGCATCAGGAGGAATCTCCCTCGTCATAGTGATAATCCACCTAGGATTAGAGAGGAACCTAGAGAACAAAAACTATTTGGCGATAATCTTCAAAATGTTGTAAAACAGGGAATAGTTGCTGGAACTGTAAAGCAAGCTTTCAGAAGCACGTGGGGATACATGAAGAGACATTTGAGGACTATTGTCAAAGCCTTAAGGCTGTGCAAGGTAAGGCAGGAGAAGGGAGTAACTCTCCTGACTATAAGTTCTCTGTTGAATCAGAAACTAGACCAAATGATTGATTGGAAAGAGATAAAGACTCAGCCAGTTCACCGGGAGAAGGAAGCCATTCTCCTGTTACTATTTTCATTTGGAAGCTGATCTCTTTTGTAGACTGGTGGTAGGGTGAAAGTAGGTTTTTTGACAGAGGACAGAAACGTTTCATTTGGACCAATATTCTGACGACAAGCACCTGAGTTATATTTGTTTAGGCAGGGATAACCCTTTAAAGATAGGGAGAGTTAGGACCTTTTTTTAAAAAATAGACCTATTGAAACTTGCTTTTGTCCCACTCCTTAGTCCACCACGCCACACCGCGCAGTCCATTCTTGGGCAGGATAGTTTTGTTTTGTTCTTTTCTTTCTTAACATTCCATACAGCCCCATGCTCGGCTTGATTGCCTATTCAACTTAAAACAAACACACCCACATAGAGAGATAGGGGGTCATTACGAGCTAGACGGTAAGGGGTTAATGGCGCTGGTAATGGTGCCGGTGCCGTTAACCCCTTACCGCCCTATTACGAGTCTACTTGAGGGATCTGCTAAAGGCGCCTGGTAAAACCAAGCGCCCTTAGCGGGTCCCGCTAGCAGACTAGGGAGCTAACAACGGGCACCGTTATTAACGGGCCCGTTGTTAGCTCCATCCCCATTCCCATTGAGCCCTATGGGGGCTCGAATGGGAATGGGATGTACCGGGTCTGGGTTCCTCGAATGAGGAATTACCGGGTCCTCCAAGTTTGGAATGGCCCGGTAAGTCCTCATTTGAGGAACCCGGACACGGTACCCGGCAAGGAGGTAACCATGCCGCAAATTGGGGCATGGTTACCTCCAACCTCGTAATGACCCCCACAGACCCACTACATTTATGAAAATACTCTTAATAACCCTGATGTCTGTGTTATTATTTCTAGGTTTTCTCTTAGGTGAAAAGCATGCAGCCCCTACTAGCTGGGCCTCTTGGGGTCAGGGACTACACAAAGGAATGAGGTGCATTTCATATGGTCTATCCTCAGGTTGGGAGCTCTGTAAATAAACGAGATGCATTAAAGAGTTCCCGGATGCAGGCCATATGACAACCAGTACACTGGAGGGCAGTGGGGAGGGCCTGGCTGCAGGCCAGTTGCTCTCCAAAGAGGTGATGTGCATTGGAGTGCACTGCAGGAGTTTTCTACCGTTGTGCCTCTGTGTGGATGGTGCTGCCTGCTTGTGCTTGTATGTATGGTGCTTGGCTGGAGTGTATGTATGGGTGACTGTATTGTAATGTCACATGTGTGCTATGTAAACATAATGTTGAGTCCCCTGTACTCCCCCAGTGGCAGTTCTAGATTGCTTCTGTGTTGGGCACTGGTGGGCCTCCCTCTCTGTAACTGTATTACTTAGAAATAAAGAAGGCTTACCTGAACTCAAAGACTTGGACCTCCTCCTTGCTGTGAACCTACCTAGGTCAGAACATAACTGGCGATGAGTGGCCTCCTGTGGATATCCTGTTGGCTGCACTGTAGGGGGAGAGCAGCTACCACCTGGTGCCACATGCCCTCCAGGGAGAGCTGCCCACCACCCACGACACAGTTGGTTGCTTTCCCATTCAGACATGCAAGGTGCTTTTGGGGCCCTGAGAAGTCTGGCTGGTGGTTATGCGAGGTCCTGCAGCATTGGCACTGAAAGGGGGTGGGCCCCAGGGTATCAGAGCACATGTGATCGCAGCTTTTGCCCCCCTGCTTCAGAGGCCTGTGTTACCTTTGTGATGATGTAGATCGGCCAGAATGGGCCTGATGCTGGAGCTTCAACCCGGCCGCTCCCCCGAGCTATAATAGTGACATCAGAGCTGTGAGGACGCCCCAATGCGGGACGGGATACCACTCACGTCATGCCTGCAGTATCCTAATGTACCTTCCCCTCCTGGACAGAGAACGAGAAAGATACTGGAATAATACCTGGGTCGTGATTGGACCTACTGCCCCGCTACCATGGGGTGTGAGAGGTGTAAAGAACGCTGGTTTGCCTCACTTTGGAAAGTGTTGGGTGTGCTACAGTGGTGGGGGCCTTCACATGCTGAGTTGAGGTTTGAACCCCATGGATGGCATTGTTGTCTTGAAGATGCGGCGGCCAGGAGACTACAGTGGGCACGCTGAAGTGGTTTCTGGAGGTGGCACCAAATTTCAATATTGTAACAACATGAACTGTGGGGCAACTTGCAGTATATACTTCACCTGATGGTAGTTCGTCCTTGAGGGTTCAGCAGCAAACCACGACTCAAGCCCTCCAGGAGTTCCATGCTTGGCTCTTGTCTCTGCGTTCTTCTCTCTTATCGTGGAGCTGACGCCCTAGGAAAGAGTTCCGCTGTGACGCTCTTTAACATTGCTTCTTATTCTGATTCATCGTTTTTTTCAGCTTGTTTGCTTGTGTTTCCTGGTTGTTTTGACTGTTAAACATTAGTGAATTGCAGTGCATAGGACATTATCTGATCATAGTAGTGTACAATAACACCTGATCCCTGTCTTTGGCCCTGGTGGGGAGGGGAGGACAGGGGAGGAAGGGGCTCCCTGTGAAGGTTGGGTGGCATTTTGTTGCATGTAGAATGCTGATTTCTGTTCATGCCCCCAGGGTGGCTTCCCTGTGGGTGTTGGTTGGCATTAATGTTCACTACAGTAATTTCAACATGATTCGTGTAAAGTGTACGTGGGGAACAGCCTGCGCGGTCCTGTGTTTAACTATGTCTTTCCATACCTTACGTTGTTTCCTCAGGAGTGCCTAGTGGTCTATCAACTTTAGGAGGAGGGAAGAAGGAACTTGCGTTCACCTGCCCGCCACTAAAAAAATACCCTTCCATCCTCCTGACCCTCTTATTACCAGCGTTCTGGCTCTTGCCCATGTCGTGTACTTGCTCTTCCTGAAGCTTGAGCACCACAGAAGGCCCGCACATTGGAGCTGCTTTTACAGCTTGCTCTTGCCCACCAGACAGGCATCCCTAGATCAGGGCCAGGTCAGGGCTGGCTCACCAGGGATAGGTGTCACTTTTGACCTCCTTCCCTGTGCATACCAGTGCCAAGTCTCGCAGTCAAATGACGAACAGTCTAAAGGCAGTATATGTTTGGCCCTGTTTGTACCTGGAGGTGCTGTCCTTTTCTGCCCTCTATCCAGCCACTCCCACCTCATCCACATTACACCTCAAAGTGAGCCCCACACATCGATGTGTTCTCACTGTACTCAGCATTTGTAATGGCCTATTGCCCTGTGATGCTCAATGCCATTTTGTATCACTGTTACTTTGGCTTTGTGGTGATCATTGCCATGTTTATCATTTCATTCTTGGTTGCCTATGGACTCTTGCGGCTCACTGTAATTTTGTATCACTACATCATTGCCCGCTTGTAGTCCTGAGCGGATGATTGTACATTCTTTTATTGCATGTTTGATTGCCTGTGGCTGGCTCCTTGCTGCTCATTGCGATTTTTTCTCACTGCTTTTTTGATGGCCCATGGTCCTCGCTGCACTTTATTCTTGCACTCATGCTACCCTTTCCCCACAGCCTTATACCCATCACTGCCTCTGCCATCTTTCCCCCTCCCTCCCATAGTTACTCTTCCACCCTTGCTCAGTCTCCATTACCCCTCTCCTCAAATTCCTTCACTTATAATAAACCTTCACTCCCCCTATTGCTCTCACTCGCTCCCTACCCGTCTCTCAAACCCTAAGCTCTCTCCTCCCACCTATCTCCTTCTCATTCTACACCTACTCTTATCAAGCCCCTGCCGGTCGCCTCACCTACAAAGGATCCCCCGGTTATACTACCTCCTCTAGTCTCATCTGCCGTCCTTGTCTCCCCCTTCAGCTCCCTTTGTTCCTCCCATCATCTCCCAATACTCTTACACTTGGGATCTGGCACACTCAGTCTATATGTAATCAAACCTCTTTCGACTCTCGCAACACCCTCCACAGATTCCATGGGCATCACACAGGAGTGAGAGACTTTAAAGTCCCCAACACCTCACCCGTAAACCAATTTAAACTTGATTCCGTCATAGCTGACCACTTCCTTACCTCCCTCCACTACTTACCCACTCACACCCATGGAAACCCATATGACCCTGTCTTCCTCTCTTTCTCATTCCCTCATTCATCTAACCTCACTATTGACCTCTCCCCTTCTGATCACCCCATCCTCCATTTCTGCATCACTGTGTCACAATATGCACTCCCACACCTTAGCATGACATCTCGAAACATAAATTCAAAAAACATGGCGCTTTGCCCCAAAACCTGCCTGAATTCCAGTCCTGCCTTGTCTTTCTTTCTCCTCCCTTGGGATCTGCTCACCCTTTAGCCACCACTAGCCATCTCAACCATCCACCACTCACCCTCAGCAATGAACCACCTCTCAGAGCCATATCCTCCAAACCGCACCGCCACCACAGGTGGTGCAGAGTTTGGGCCTCCTCTCCCTTACTTGCCTTTAATTATATTCTCTTCACGTCTCCTTCACCACAGCCTTTGATTTGGCCAAAGCATCCTACTTCACCAATCAATTTATTTTTCAGTTTTAAAAACCTTTATTCGACATTAAGTCATCAGGTTAAATTAAATACGATTAAAATACATTAAAATCACACAATCAGTTATCACAGTACAGAGGATCAGCAGCAGAGCTAAAAGACGTAAAAACAAAACTGACATCACTGCCCAAAGTGGATTACTGGAGCAGCAGGAGCGCTATACTCGAGCAGCCTGTTGTCCAGTTGAAGTGCTACCATTTTCCTTCTCAGGATCCATGCTCTATGCAAAAAACAAGCCACATCACCCACGATTGGGGGTGAGGGGGTAATTGATTGGACCAGGAATTTTACAGCGTTGGGCCATGACTTGATCCCTGCCAGCAGGATGGGCCTCAGGTATACAGATCTTAGCCGCTGGAATGGCTTACGAAATAATAAAAAATGTGAGATTGACTTCTCAAGGCACCACACAGGGAGCATCTGGCAGAACCAAGGCCATTCCATTTGGCTGATAAAGCGCTGATAGGCAGTATACCTAATCCTACCTTCAAATATAGTGATCTTGCAGTGGCAGGCCTAATCTGGTGCAGATAGGATTTGCAACCAGATGTGTGGCTCTGGGCTACATAGGCGGTCCCCAACCTCAACTTTGAGGCCTCGGGAATGAGCGTATCCCTAGCTCTCTGTTTTATTAGTGACTTCATTTTGTTCCAGCTCAGATTACAGAGCCTGCCTGGATCATTCCAAAACTCACCCATATTCGAGTAGAGTAAAATGTTTTTTATCTGGATGAGCCATTTCAATCCAATTGCACCTTCCAATGACATAATATGTGCCTGTGCCTCCCTACACGGTTCAAGTGTTGGTCTCATCCACAATCTGACCCATAGATAATAGATAGGCTCAGAGGGAGTGTGCCACATTCCATGTGCACAACGCTGATGGAGCGCTTAGCGGTAGTTGCAATCATTTAAAAAAAGTGATTTTTTCTTTCTAGGAGGGTATTTACATTTTCGTACCCCCATAGCTCTGAACCGTAGAGGGCGGCTGAGATGGCGTGCCTATGATATAGCTATAATCTCAGTGAAATTGCCCCACTCCCGTGGTGACTTAAGAAGACCAAGATTGCTCCACTTTATTTGTTCAGTGTGGCCACCGCCTTGGCGAGCTGGTGGGCCCATCCTGGGCTTGCCTGAATTCTCACCCCCAAATAGTGAAAACATTCAACCTGTTCTATTACCTGGTTGTCATTCGTAATTTGTAGGGTGACCCTTTTTCAGCTTTTTGGTTTAATGAACATCGACTTTGTCTTGGCCATTTTAATACCAAGACCCTGCTCTCTGGACTTCCTTGCTAGAGATTCCTTAAGGCCCTGTGGTGACGTGGCTATTAACACTGCGTCATCTGCATAGAATAATTCTGGGAACTTAGTTTTAGCTAGCTTCGGGCAATCTTGACCCCCCACTCACTAGGTCATCTATGATTCCTTGTATATGTAGAGATTCAACAGGAGGGGGTCCAGGGCACACAGCCCTGCCTGACTCCCACAGCCACCTCAAAGTATGTGGTTTGCTCACGGCCCAGATTGTACCGTACACAGGACATGGTTATGGAACATAAAGATGATATTATACCTACCAGGTGATCTTTTTGTTCGCACAGGACCTTCCATAGTTGTTCTCGGGATACAGAGTGAAATTCTGCCCTAAGGTCCCCGAAAAGGATGGCACAGGGGCAACGCGCTGGTCTTGGAAGCATGACCACGCAGAGCAACTGAGGTTCGAATCCCGGATCTGTGCTTAGAAACCAAACTCAGGTACGATATTAGGCGTGTTATAAAAAACCAATTAAAATACAATTAAATTAAATGGGGAAGCCCCTTCTCATGTGGCTAGGGAGGTGAGGCAACTGCACAATAGACCCCCCCATGGGTGGTGTAATGTGGGAGGACATCATGATGAGGAACTCCCCTCCTGGGGACAATGATGACCACGTAGGGTACAGGCCCTATAGTCACAACCCCAGTGTCCAATTACACAGCCACCACACTGGTCACACCACCCCACAATCTTTTATTGAACATACAGCTACATACCATAGTAATACCTTCAAGATAGATCCCTTTGAAAAGAGAACTGGGAAGAAGATGATAAATAACACGAAGAATACCTTTTTCTCGTACAAAGCATGAAGATGGATCCGTGGTACTGTGAACAGCCTTCTAGCCTTCCATGAGGGAATGGACATTGACATAATTTCAAAATCAAAGAAGCATGTTGTCAAGCCAGCTCCGGAGCAGCAGCAGGGAAGGACGCTGTCAGGCATGGGAGCGGAGAAGCACAATGACCGGAGAGCAGAACCCACCGGCGAAAACAGAAAGTGGCTCTCCAGGACCTGGAGTCAGTTGGTCCTTTAAACCAGAGGCCAGGAAGTGGTACAACCTCCAGGCAGAGGTGGACCACGCAGTCCGCAAATTGTACCAATACCGCAAAGAACCAAACCAGAAACAAGCAACCGCAGGAATCAGACAACCACGGAGAGCACTCTGATGGCTGACTCCAGTCACAGGAAGAACCACTGGCATATGCTGGAGTGCCAGAAGGTCATGGTAGCTACGAGCAGGCCGGTAGGGACAAGGAGTGTCACCAAAGCACACTTTGAGGGTCTCAAGGCCTAGAGAGGGGACAAGCAGGGTCTGCGACCCTGTAAGATATTCTGAAAACTCTCAGCCTAGGCCCAGAGAGGGGCTAAGGAGAGTCTGGGACTCCATCAAAACTGTAGAATGCTTCTGAGGTGGACTTCTTCACCACAGTGAAGCCATTATAAAGCTAAGAGGGCATTTGAGGACTTCTTCCTCGGCTCGGTGGGGAGACCACTGACCACCGAAGAAGGCTCTGGGACCCTAAAGAAAGTCATAAGGGCATCCAAGGAACTCCTCCTCATCCCAGTGGGGAGACCACTGACAACCAGAAAAGGGTCTGGAAATCCATAGAAATCCAACAAGGCATCTGAGGAAACATTCCTCCTGGTCGCAGTGAGGAGACCACTGACTACCAGAGACGGGTCTTGGACCCTAGTGAGAAGCCATGGGAAGGGAGTCATTCCCCCTGGCTTTGTGTTGAATTGTATCAAGTAACACCGGGGATGGGAATCATTCTCCTGGGCATTGGATAAAACACTGGGTGAAACCTGTGAAACAGGGGAAGGAAGTCATTTCCACTGGTATTTTCTATTGAGGACGAACAATTGTTGGACACTGTTGAAGAACCAGGAGAAGGGAACCGTTCTAAAGAGAGAACGTTTTGTTAGTTCAATCTTTAGTTATAATGTGAGGGTTAGAATACGGTTTGACACAGGACGGTGGAACTTTTCTTTTACCGACATTCTGACAGTTCCTTTGATTTTAGTTTGAGGCAGGGAAACCCCTCAGAGAAGTAGGGACAGTGACATTTTCTAGCTAAGAAATAAAAGTCTGTAACCAAAGCCATGCCACCTTTGTGTTAGTCTCCTCCTTCTACACCCTTACACAATGTACACAGGATTCACCTTAACTATAAACTTTTATTTGCCTCCTAATTGTATAACAACTCACGTGTAAAGTACACGAAAGTACTGTTGACTGTGTGAAAACGCTGCTGTGAAAACGCTGCTGGATTTCTCGTCTTTTAAAACGCTCGTGCTTATCTCTGCATCTGGTTACTCGGATTGTCTGAACTGCTCCTGTCTACAAGGCGGACGTCTTACAAGGACGCACGGAAGCTGCCTGACCTTTTGCAAAGCAAAGTAAATAGCTTGAGTGAAATAAGAACTTGTCAGTGAACGTGAACGTGTATTACTGCTGGTTCCGTTTTTTTTTTTTTTTTTTTTTTCTTTTCCTCTTCTATTTTTAACCACCTCCCTCTTTGGCTTCTTTGCAGCTTCTGTTGATTGGGTAAAGGAGGCCTTTCTCCCCCCTTGACCACGCCCAGTCTATTTTAAAAACTACGTGCCCTGCGCACTCGCGCGCGCACACGTGTAAAGTACACGAAAGTACTGTTGACTGTGTGAAAACGCTGCTGTGAAAACGCTGCTGGATTTCTCGTCTTTTAAAACGCTCGTGCTTATCTCTGCATCTGGTTACTCGGATTGTCTGAACTGCTCCTGTCTACAAGGCGGACGTCTTACAAGGACGCACGGAAGCTGCCTGACCTTTTGCAAAGCAAAGTAAATAGCTTGAGTGAAATAAGAACTTGTCAGTGAACGTGAACGTGTATTACTGCTGGTTCCGTTTTTTTTTTTTTTTTTTTCTTTTCCTCTTCTATTTTTAACCACCTCCCTCTTTGGCTTCTTTGCAGCTTCTGTTGATTGGGTAAAGGAGGCCTTTCTCCCCCCTTGACCACGCCCAGTCTATTTTAAAAACTACGTGCCCTGCGCACTCGCGCGTGCACACGTGTAAAGTACACGAAAGTACTGTTGACTGTTTGCTGTTCTGATGTTCATGTACTGAGAGCCAGAATATATTATTGCCTTGTGACATAGGGAAAAAACTTTAGAAAAGACAAACTTTGGTGAGTGTAATCCCCCTCCTATTATTTCCCAGATATTTTTCTAGTGCCCTTGTTGATTTCTAACAAAATGGTATTAACCTTGAAAACGGGAATGCCGCCCCAGGACAAAATTAAAGCTTGTGTTGCTGCGGCCTTCCAAACCCCGAAATCTTCTACACGTTGCATTCAGCTAGTACGAGCGTCTAAATCTGCTTCTAACATAAGGTCTTGTACCCCCATAGCGGATATACGTAAATTCTGTGAATGGGGTACTAAACTGGGTGGGGGGGTCGAAAAATTGCAAGCCTCCCTATCTAACAAGGGGTTATGCTCCAACTATGTTGAAGAAAAGGAAATAAACGGGGAGGTGGTTGATCTGAGAAATACACCCCCTGATTCCTTAGTGGCCGCTGGTGTTTTGGCCATTATTGAGAACCAAGTGGAATCAGGAGGTGAGGTGAGTGAAGGTGAACTAATCACAAATCCCTTAAAATCATCAAAGTCTCTGACATTAGATGAGCAGGTTGAATATAGAAGAGAAATAACATCCAACGATGCACCTTTGGAATTAGCAACATTAAATGAGGAAGACTCAAGTAAGAAAACTGATGAGTGTGGCGAGTGTATTCCTTCTGATCACGATGAAGTGGTGGATTTGGTGACTGGAACTAGAGAGAGTTTTCACAATCTATCCAAATCCCCAATGATGTTTTCTCCTTCGCCTAAAGAGTCGTCTGTGTTGTCTTGCTCCTTTATGAACCCTACTCCACGGCGCAATCAAAATGCCTTAAATTTAAACAATCAACCCTCCCAAGGAACGTTCATCGTAGGTGTAGAGACTTCTCTACAAACGATGAACGCAGCCTTATTTTCTTTGACACGCTTATATGATTCTCTAGATTGAAAAATGAATGAGCAACAGGTGCTATTAGCTAAATTATTACAGAATCAAACAAAAAATACTGAATCTCTATGTGGCTGTCTTAAAAACAAACTTGAGTGTGATTCATGTGTGAATGAAATCTGTGAAAAGATAGGGGGCAAAAAGTATGTTGAAAATGTACAAACTTCTGATGTACTTTTAATTGATTGCTCTCAGAATCAACAAATTGTATTACAACACCAGACAGGAAAAGCGAAAATTCCTGTACAATCTAATGAAATGGTGGAAAAAACTGATATAAAGGTGACAGAGAATAAATGTGAGATGTCTAAACCCAGTTCTGTGTCGGGAAGCAATATGAAGGAGAAATGTGTTGTTGGACAGAGATGTTCTAAGAAAAGCAAGGCAAAATTGAAATACACTAATACTTTACCCCCTTCCTCTAGTGAGGTCTGCCAACAACTTAAAGATGCAGAAATTGTAAAAGACCCTGATTCAGATAGTAAGAGGTCGACTTATCTTATATTTGAAAAACAACCTAAAAAACCACACATTCTGACACCAAATGCCATAAAAAAATCTAAAAACATCAAATCCATTCCTAATTCCAAGATCACTGGAACTAGACAATTCATACAGTCATTATCTAAACCAAACTCTGCAATCACTCTGGCTCGAAAAAAGATTGCCAACAAATATCGTGACATGTTACTGTTTAAAGCTAGTCAATCCAAACTGGCCAAAACAGCGTCCTTGATGTACGAACCTTTGGACAGTTTGGTTTTGATGAGCGAACAGGTCAATAAAAATGTCTCTATGCAGAAATCACTGGCATCAGCTCCTTTGGTGAATGATATAGGCTCCCAAGAGGATGTCTCGACAATCAAACCAAAGCCGGTAGAAATGAAATTTAGCGGAGAACCTTTGCCAGTAGAGCCTGAAAAATTGAAGACTGTGGATACAGTAGTATTGAAAGAATGGAAAGAACACATAGAGAAATTGATTCAAAGAATTGCTTCCATGGTAAATAACACAAATACTAAGGTCTCTATGGAAAAAAACATGTTGAACACAATGGGTGCTTTTGCCTATCCTGATAAACCAGCAAATCAAAAAGATCTTAAGTCGAATTCACTCATAAAAGGAGCCTTGAGAACTCCAATAAAAACTGTGACAGCACACCACCTAATCTTGCAGTGCCGCTCGCATCCGTTCCATGCGTTCAATCTTAATAGACAATCAGTCATGAATATCCTTGCAGATGTACCGGCTCTAGAAGGTATATGTTCGGCAGATTTCGAGCAAATAGAGTTTTTACATCCAACTGATCTTTCTGTTGTAAAGCTGTGGATGAAGTCAGGCTTTATAAAAAACGCATTATGGCAAGCAAGAATGGATGTATATGAATTGGGATTCATTCTGCTAAATAACACCTTGACTGATCCTCCACAAATATCTGCAATCAGAAATCAATATCAATCTAAATCCGTTGTAGATGTGCAATATCACTCTAGAAATCGTCAATCAGAGACAGTCTTTGAAAATGAAAGAGTACAAAATGATAGAGAGGAGAGACCATGTAGAAACTAACTATGCCAGCAGTCAATCTCTCTCTCTCTATCGTCATGGAACACGAGAGGGTTCAATCATTTGATAAAAAGCAATGACAGCATATTGGGAAAATTTGACATCTTGGCTTTCCAAGAGATATGGCTAGAATGTGCGCCAATCTGGGATAATCACATTATAACCTTGATTCCAGCAATTGTGCCTGCCAAGGGGAGACCCATGGCTGGTCTAATGGTAGCCATAAAAACTACTCCGTACACTCAATTAGAAGCATGGGTTTCCCCTAATAGCTTTTTGCAGTTGGTGAGGATAATAATTAACTCCAAGGTTATAGGTTTGATAAACATCTACTGGAACCATGCAGCCATCACTGATCATGAATTTTTCACCGCCCTTGAGGATCTTTTGAATGTAATCTATTTAGATCCTACCTGTGATCATGTTATTGTAACGGGAGATCTTAACATAACATGTCATGCACGAGGGGGGAAATGCATATCCACAGCTGCCCAAAAATGGAATGCATTAATGGAAGAACGTCTCTTATGTAAGCTAAACGGTGCCATAAGGGGGGATATTCCCCAACACATCACCTGGCACCGAGGTGCGCAATCAGCCATGATCGATTATACATTTGTAGATGAGCAATTGTTCAAGAGCATAACGAATTTCTCTATTCTCCCCCAACATGTTAGTGATCACGATATTCAATGCATGAGTTGGTCATGGTCCGTCTTTGAGAAACACTATGAAAAATCCTTGGCAACGAATATGTCCTTGAATTATGGGATGAATAGATTTAAATGGTGTCCAAAATCCTTACACATGCTAAATCATAACTTGATCACGAGCGAGTTGAAGAGAGTGAAGAATGGTCAAACTGATACCCAGTCTTATGTGGAAGAAATGCAAATTTTTGCTGTTAAAAGAAATAATTCAAAAACAAATGGCATCAAGTTTATGCACACATATGATTATGAAGTGGCAATTCGGAAAGCCCAATATAGAAAAGATAGAAGGCATGTGATGAATTTAAACCACTGTGATAGGGGTAATATACTTAGAGCTTTAAAATGTAAATATAAAAACTGGCTGAGATCGAAACATGCGATTTTATATCAGAAGGATGCGGAAAACATGTTAGACAAATTAAAATCTAAGAACTCATCCAGAATCTGGTCCCTATTGAATTATAAGCAGTGTAAACAGCAATTTATTCATCAATTAAATCCCATACCTCAGGAAGTATGGGCATCCTTCTATAAATCTCTGTATGCTGATACAAATTTAAAAGGGGAAATCGCGAGACCTGATAAGTCTCGCGTTAAGGACCTCTCTTTTGACATCGATGACATACTGTTTCAGATCTCTAAACTGTCAATCTCCCGTGCGCCAGGGCCAGATGGGTTGTCGAACTTTATGATCAAGCAAAATCCTATGGCTTGGGCCAAAATTTTTCTAACCATTTTCTTGAAAATAATAAGAACGCGAATTTTACCGTGCTCTTGGAAAAAAGCAATAACCATACCTATTTATAAAAAAGGGGATCATGAAAAACCTGCCAATTACAGGCCCATTTCTTTATTAGATATTCCAAGCAAAATGTTTGCAAGATTGCTGTTGAGAGACCTGAATGTATGGCTGAATGAGGTCCAGTTGAAAGACCCACATCAAACGGGATTTATGCCGGGTATGGGAACGGCAATTAACCTGCACATATTGGAAGTCATAAAAAAACAAGAACAGATAAAAGGTCAATCCATCTATCTGGCCTTCATTGACTTCCAAGCGGCCTTTGATTCTGTGTGTAGGAAATTGCTGGTGAAAAAACTTTGTGAGGCAAATTGTCCTGAATATATAGTATTCTGGATTAACGAATTGCACACGAACACCACGGTACAAATCAGATTGGCCTCAGATGGAACTTTATCCAACCCCATTCCGACTCACAGAGGTCTCAAGCAGGGCTGTATTTTGGCCAGTACCCTTTTTAACTTTTTTATGGCAGCCGTCCGGCATGAATTTTGGAATTGCAGAGCTGATGCTCCGCGAATTGGTGGTCACCCAATACCTTGGTTATTCTATGCGGATGATCTGGTACTTTTGGCCAAAACTCCTGTGGGATTGCACAACCTTCTTGATTCCTTGAGCAGATACGTAGACGCAAACTTATTAACAATAAATCAAAAGAAATGTAAAATCATGATACAAAGCTCCAAGAGAAAAAACCCTCATGCAAAATATCGATGGGTAATACAAGACATAGAGATAGAAATAGTTACTGAGTACAAATATCTAGGCATCCAATTTAACAATGATGCAGCTGATAAACCTTATTATAGAGTGTTGAAAGAAAAACTTAAAACGGGAATAAATCAATCTAAGATAATACAAGCCAAATATGGCAAATTTTCCTTGATGCCTGCTGTAATCTTTTACAAACAAAAAGTTGTACCCACAGTGACGTATGCATCAGAAACAAAAGCAGTTATGAAAAAATCTATATGGGTTAAAATGGAAGGCGAATTCTGGAAGTCGATATGTGGCCTCCCTACCTCAGCTTCAATGTGTCTGATAAGACATGAATTGGGCCTGGTTTCTCTAAATGCAATCTATCTCTGGAAAATATTGAGCTTATATCGTAAGTATGTGATGGCCTCTGAAGATGATGGTGTGATGTACTTGATGGGAAAATACATGCTGAATACTGATAATATGAACACCGCCAAGTGGCGTAAGTGGAGCCTTTTGGCTATGACAGAAGCAGGCATTGATGATGAGCTATTGGTAAATAATCCAGAAAGAGCGAAGAAAAAACTATGGATGTGGGATTGGATTGAGACTAGAAATGCATGTGCCAAATTAAAAACTTTCAGATGTCATTCATTTGCTGTGAAAGAAGTACATGAAATAGAGCAATACCTCATCAAATTTCCCAATCCTAAAAGCAGATTTAATTATCTGAGAATAAGATTGAATGCTTTTCCATCAAATGAAATACGATTCATGCGAAAGTTGACTACTAATGGGGATTGCAGATTTTGCAAAGAGTCGGGACAAGTTGAATCTTTAAAACATCTAATTGCTGTATGCCCTGCACTTATTGGAAAGAGATGTACTCTCTTTAAACATTTGTTTGAGAACCAGGTTTTCACTGACCATGATGTGTTATGGGATAAATTATATCATAGCCAACTGGTCAAAATAAACTTAGCTATATTAATGTTTGTGGAGGCACTAAAGCTGAAAGATTGTACTGATATATGTCTGCTGGAAAATGTGTAACGGTGTGGAAAAGATGGTTTAAAACATATTTCCTGATATCTAACAAATTCATGGACGAGATCTTGAGATGATAACGGCTAAGGTGAAATATGGTAGAGATCTCCTAACATGCAGAATGTGGTGTGATAAATACAGGTAGCATGTAAATCAGGCAGTTTAAAATCAAATGAAATTTTAATATTCATCAAGGTGTATGTTGCAATTTTTATCCTAAGAATGTAACAAACTCATATGTAATGATTGATGTCCATGTTATGTTCCACTTTGTGCAACGCTTTAATTTTTATGATGTATATTCTATTGTGTGTTTTTTTTTGAAAGGCTGTTTTTTACAGCTAAATCAAATAAATAAAAAAAAAAATAACAACTCACATCAAAGCAACAGCTAACGTTTAGTGAATTTGACATACGTATAGGAGATGTATAGGTCATATGAATTTGATATGACTTCACACCAGCGCTCATTATATAATATCATACGTCATTTATAACGCGCCTGTACACATGTGTTTTTGGCACGATTACTTAGACTTTATACACACATACAAGACACTTACACACAAAGGGTACTTAATGCTTACAATACACGCTCTTAGGACACACACAGTTCCGCACCTATAGAAAGGTTAGAAGACATGTGCTAAATGAATTGATATGCTGAACACACACTGGACATGTACATGCATTCTTTGTTTTAATTTCATTTTATTTGTGCTTATATAGTGCTTATTATCAAAGTGCTGTACAATAAATGATACAATGGTACAACATTAGGTACAATTCAAAAACAATGGTCCATTAGGAGGAAGAAAGAAAAAAAACTTTTAACTGTAAATGAAAGGAAGAATAGGAGGAAGGAGAGTGAATAGAAAAGGGAAGAGAGCTTCAAAATTTGGGAGCAGAAGAGTGAAAGTACAAAAGCGAGACTAAGCACATTGGGGACGAGGGACGGTCAGAAGAATGAGGGATTGGGAGTGAACAGAGCATGATGGTTTGAAGGATATAAAGGAAGAATATAAGGAAGTGATATAAGAACGTACCATGTCATCTAGACATTTTAAAACGATACAAAGAAAATGGTACTGGAGACAATAATCAAAGCATAACCATTGAAGAGAGGACATGGCGAGAGTGATCGAATCACAAGACGATATAGATTAACTAGGGTGCACTGAGGAGTGAAAGACACAGCAAAGTGGGGCAAGTTGTGAAGCAGGAAGACCAGAAGTAAGGCAGAACACTGATGTGTGAGAGAATCATATTGCAAACTAGACAGAAGTATAGAAAAAATATTTATTAAGCACAAACTTATTACCAGTAAAATCAGTTTCAATGCCCTACATAAATACCATTACAGACACATTCATTTATTTTAACAAATAGTCACAATAAAGCATTCCTTAAAACATATTAAAAAAGTGTAGGCCTCACTTACGATCCAGAAGAATTAGATTTGCCCTAAAATTTAAGAAATAAAAAAAGAAGAGGACAAATGCTTTTTCTTATAGTCTTGAAACTTTGCGAAGTCAATCAATTGTGAATTAGGGTTGGGAGGACCATTCCAGAGGTGACAGCCCAGGATGTTGGTAATTGTACCTCTGAAGCCTTTTTTCCGGTATTTAGCCTCCTTCAGTAGGTCGCTGGATTGAAACACATGAGTAGGAACATAAGGCTTTCCAAATTTGGCTCGGTATGTCGGCACCATTCCCTGAGTAGTTTTCTAAATCAGAGTTAAAGGCATGGTCTAGTAAAAAATGTTATTTAAAACATAGATAGGCAACATAAAAGAAAAATACTAGCATTCTCTTTTTTAAAACTTCCTATGTAAAATTTTGAGCTATTCAAGCTCAAAATTCGCAAAAGCAAGCACATGGGCGCATCCATTTTGTGAAATGGATGCCCTCCTGTGCTGGCTTTTTGCTTTTGCGGCACTAATGAAGGAAAAGCCAGCCAGCTGTAGTAAACAAAAGCTACCGCTGGGTGGCTTTCCCTTCATTAGTGCTGTACGCGGAGGACGGGGACCGGAGACCAGAGCAGGAAAGCTGCAGCTGAATCTCGGTAAGTGCTATTTATTTTAAAAAACATAGCAAAACATAAATACAACGTTATTGTGTTGGAAAACGCTGCGGTTTTTCTTTCCAAGTTTCTCAGGCTCGAGAAGAAAAACCGCAGCATTTTCCAATACAACCGCGTTGTGTTTCTGCCTGAATCTGCTTTCCCATTTGGGGCTCTCGGGCTCCCCACGGGGGGGTTTTATGTTGCCTATCTATTTTTTAAAGACATTTTTTTACTAGACCATGCCTTTAAAACTCTGATTTGAATAAGGGCCTCTATTTTCGACCAATGTAGTAAGGCGCAGGCTTTGGATATGTGCTCAAACATTTTGAGCCCATACATTATTCGTACTGCTCGATTTTGTATGGCCTGCAATTCTGCTGTACATTTCATTGATACACCCAGAAAGATAGCTGTACAGTATTGGATTCTGAATAGAACCACTCCTTGAACTAACATCTTTTGGTGGTTCAGATCAAAGAAGTAGCCGCATCGGCCTACGTTCTACAGGTGAAAGGGGTACTCTTTACTAGAGAATCCACTTGGGGGGCAAAGGACAATTTCCTGGCCATCTGTACTCCCAGATTTCTGACTACCAAGGGCCATGTAGATGGCAGGTGTTTCTTCCTCTGACCACCTACTAAGAGTTTTTCTTTTTTCCCCCCATTGAGCATAAGACAATTGTCCCGCATCCATGTTTGTATCACCCCCAAACCCTCCTCACTATTATGTAGGACTACTAAAAACTGTGTATCTTTACCCTGGTACACGCAAGAACTCAACCTCAGCAAAAGAGTCATCAGGAAACAAGAGAAAACCTGATGCCGTTCCAGGACCGCATTCAACCTGGCACTCCTCAACGAGCTCTGAGCAACCCGCCGACAACAAATCAACACAGCCAAGGCTATCAGAATACCATAGCAGAAGCCGACAACAAAAGCAGAGCCCTCTTCAAAACAGTCAAGCACTGTGTGAACCCGCTACCCAACCCTGCCATACCACACTGCATCGAAAACAAATCCACCGCCATCAACACCTTCTTCAGCGACAAAATAAGCAACATTTGCAAGCACATAGACACCAGCTCTGCATCCACAGACACACACCTCATGTCCCACATTGCGAAATCTCCAAACCTTGGACAACATTCAAGATGCTCTCGACAGAGGACCTGGCAGAAGCACTGTCTGCCCTCAAAGCCATTGTATGCAGATGACATCCTCCCAACATCCATCCTCAAGACCCTCCCCGCAGAAGCTCTTCTTCCCTACCTGGAGATCATCAACAGCTCTCTAACTCAAGGCACCTTCCTATCAACAGGGAAAATCCTCCCACTCTGGATCCTGACAACCTAGGTAACTATCGCCCCATCACCCATCTTCCCTTCCTAGGTAAGATCATTGCTCAACTGCAGCAACAC
Organism: Ambystoma mexicanum; assembly: GCF_040938575.1. NCBI lineage: Eukaryota > Metazoa > Chordata > Amphibia > Caudata > Ambystomatidae > Ambystoma > Ambystoma mexicanum. Next base: position 601,132,668 of record NC_090924.1, read on the forward strand.
ATTGATACCAACAATCTCCTCCAAAGCTTCCAATGTGGATTCAGACCCAGATGCAGCAGAGAGACATCAACTCAACCATACAGGTTTTTGACCCTCAACATCCTTGATGACTGCCACCCATGCCTCCTGGTTCTACTCAACCTCTTGGGCGCTTTCAACACAGTAGACCACCATGCGCTTACAGACACCATACAGACACCGTACATCAGTGCATGGAGATCAACACCTTGTCCTACACTGGTTCAAGTCATACTTCACCAACAGCAAGACGTTTGTTCAGATGGACTCCTCTAGATCGCCAATGCTACCCATCACCTGTGGAGTTTCATAATTGAATGTGTAGTGGTAAGCGGTATAAAGTGAGTGTACTTAACGCTATTATTCTCACTGGTTGTAGACTTTACTTTTTGCTAGAATTCCAGAATACAAAGCACTGCTGATTGGAATGCCAGGGTACAATGAAGGTGTCAGACATGTAACGGGACCACGTTTCAATACTTATTACTTGGTTGGAATGTAGTGTAGTCATTGTAGTTCTACCATGCTGTCCAATGTCAAGTGTGAGATACTCCCTTAGTTCTGGTCTCCTGGCCCACATTACCGTGTACATTATTTCTTTGAAGTCCTGAATTTAAAATGGAAAATTACACTTCACTATTTTGTATTAGAGCAAATCCTCATGAGCTGGGATCCAGGACTGACAGAACATCTTTAATCTGGCAACACAGGAACTCAGTTTCAACATATTTGTCTTGAATTAGGAAAATAATGATGTAGGTGTTAGATGACAAATGCATGGAGTTCTATAAAAACATCACTGGCCTTTAAAATTATCTACTCAGAAGCTACTTGCCGAGGATCCTACTATTGTGTGACTAAACAATCCATGGAGTACCTCCTCCCCACATTGCCAGTTGGGCAATCTCATCATAAGCACACCACACACGTTTCTGGCAAATGTATGCCCCTGGCAGTAGTTTGCAATCAGGTATACTGTGCTCCACCCTTTTTTCTATATAAGCATTGAGGATGTTACCTTGTTGATGGCAGTTTTAGATAAGTGAGACCTTTGAAGTTTTACAGAGCTAGAATGCTTTAATATGTCTGCATGTCATTATTAAGTGTTACATTTACTTGACATAATGATAAATATGTTATTGATCTCAGAAGAATGAAAGTTCCCTGCCAAGGTCCAAACCTCTGACTAAGAGACACCTCTACAGCAGGTCCTCTACCCACTGAACTATGCTGCCATCATCGTCTTGCATTTTAATGAATATGAACAAACCACACTAAACAATTGCTACTGAAACTTCAGATAGATACTGATGGCAAAACAGTGGAATTGGATGATTAACACATTTCCCTTTTGTTCATTTGACATTGAACTCTAGAGAACAACATGGATGCAAGTTTAATTGAAATACTTTCATGAAGTGGATTGTACTAATTTGGCAGATACACATGTTGTGGCCCTTTTCTCCTCTTGAGTGAATCTAACTTTTCTTTATGTGACACATTCATATCATGATTTATTAGATATTTGCAGGTTAAATTATTGTACACTTTAATGCTTTACATGTGAGCTTTTTTTGAACAAGTAGTACTAGTTTAGCTTTTGAAAGCCATCTTTGAAAGAAGCATTGTACATTGATACATAACCAATAATGTCATAGGAGGAGATGCAGCCTACTACCTGAAGTGCAACCATTTGATGCAGCTATCTTGCCCTATAACCCTGGCTGCTCCATTTCACCAAACTATGTAATCTTGGGCAAATAACTTTGTCACATTGTGCTTTTCCATTGGGTGAAAAACATTGTATCACATATATATTATTCTATTAATTTAGGTGTGCACTACACAAAGAGACTCACTGATGCACGGTTAAACAGACTGCAGCATTGCAGCGTATATAACAACAACAACAATAATGATATTGATCATATATGTAGTGCATACCATAAACAGAATGGTTTATTGTGCTACCCATGGCAATGCCAAGTGTGGGCCACAGTTTTCTCCTTATAGATTAAGTGAAACATATTATACTACAAAATTCAAAAAAGGTCTGAGAGCTGTAAGGAACTCATGGTGGCAACAGTAAGGACACAAGTGATCACAATTCAAGGGTGTTTATTGAACTTTATCGTGGGTGAGATAAACGCCTGATCTAAACCTACATCTAAGATGGGAGGAAGCTATGACCATCAAATAATAATAATAATAACTCCTGGTGACGTCTTGCAAATAAAAAGGGCCTATACTAAAAAGAACTATTGCCAATCCTTACTACTAAGTTAAAAAAGAGTGTGGGATAATATTAACCAGAAAAGAAAGAAGTGTTCACAAAAATTATAAGTCAGGATAGTATGGCTGTCTCTCCCTTCCTCACGTTTTAAGCACGGGACAAGGCGGGACTTCTGAGCACAGCACACTCCTGTGCCTCATCAGCATGAGGTTCACAGTTCAGTTCAACGATATTAAAAACCTTCAGAGGTCAAGTCTCTTTCCGGCAAAGATCTCTTGCCCTGAAAGTTCTGCTGGTTCAAAACAACAAATGAACAAAAGTTCCTGTATGTACGTTGGGTGAAGATGCTTCACCCATGGGTCCTCCTCTTCCGGGCTCAGACCCCTCTCGAATATCAGCCTCCCTCCATCGGGTTCAATCTGGCTTGTATTCAAAAGACTTTATCTGTTGCATTCACGTGTTGGTGGGTGATGGCTTTTCACCCCTGGATCGCCCTCTTCCTGGCTCAGACCCTTCTTGAATGTTTGCCTCCCTCCGTCGGGTTCACTACGGCTTTTCTTTAACACAGTTCAGGTATTTCGAACAGAGTTCATGCATTGCCCATTTTCATCAGAACGCAGGGTTTCTCTTCTCCTAACTTTCTTTCGGCATCCCTCCAATGCGTTCACAATTGCCTTGTTTGACAGTATTCACAGTTTCATCAGAAAGCAGGGTCTCCCTTCCCCTTTGCTTTCTTTTGGCAATGGGTTAGAGACTTTCGAATGTACAAGAGATTTGACGTGACCCTTGTGGGACTACTACAACACCTTGAGCTGCCCTTTCCTAGGGTCTTCTGGTGCTTGCAGTTTCAAAATAGGTCCCGGTCAGAGTCTTTCGAATGCACGCCCAGGTGGTGCCAGACCCCTCTGCACCTGGACCTTAACTGTGCTTCTTTAAATTTCAAACATTTACACAAGTTCTTTGTTTTTGCATTAAAAATATTGCTATTTGCAACCTTTGGCTTAACACAGTTCAGTTTCCTATCAGCTTCCTTTGACTCTCCCGCTGTACTGAACCCGTTGGCTTCTCTGATCTCTGGAGTCAAGGACAGTGCCACGGTAGCCAGCTTGCCTCCCCGTCTGCGCTATCAATGCGGGATGCCCCCGTGCACCGTTGACATCTGTGGCTCCGCACGCCAGCTGTAACTCCCGGTCTTATGATTTCCCTTTCGAAGGCTTTGCAGGTCTAAGTTGAAAATGGCAAAGGCAATTCCCGCTTTGTCACACCTCCAGGTCTTGCCACCTTTCTCCTCTGTTTGAACTTCCGGTTTCGTGTAGCTGTCTCCTCGTGCGTTCGGCCTTGCTTGAAGTGTGCTTTTGTGCTCTGCCTTTTATCCCAGTGGGGAAGGTAAAGGGCTGTCAGGTGTGCATGGTTACTGTCAATTGCCTGACTCTGCCTGACCTTTGTGTTGGGACATGTCAGGTAAACGGCTCTGGTGTTAGTCCCTTGTCTGTTACAGTGTAAGAAAGTGTTTGTGTTGGGAAAAGGGGGTGGGGAGAGCTCCTAAATATCCTACAGCGTAGGATGGGGAAAAGGTGTTACAAAGAAGGGGATACCGCGTCTCAACCCTCAGTGTCCCACGTCCCACTTCCACTCCCTGAAGACCCCTCGCCCAGGTGATCCTCCCCCACTGGTCCACCCCCAGGAACTGGATACAATAGCAATAGGCGTGTCCTGGCCACCTGAACGACAGATCTCCGGGGACCAGCAGGTGAGACACCTTCAGGTTTCTCACAGAGCTCCTCTACCGAGAATGAACATGGCCAAATAACCTGTTTTCTGGGTAGGTTACCACTCAGGAGGATATAAAACCACGTTTTAGCTCACTGTACCTTTCAAAGAGGATAAAATAACCATTTGCATATCAGTCTGGTCCCACCCACTTGGGTAGTCCAGCACCGAAAATGCTAAGCAATTCTCCACTGAACAAGAGTACCAACAGAAACCCCAGACATGTGTTTCAGCCTAGTCGGGCCTTATCAGTGAGGTGAAGCTGTGCCTCTCGAAGCACAGTGAGCAAGGTGTCCACTTCTGGATTACCCAGGTAAATTTAGGGTGAAACCCCAAGTTCTTAAAATATTCAGAAAAGGTCTGGGAGCCCCTCTAAAGAGAATGAACACAATCAAATAACCTGTTCTCTGGGTAGATTCCCACTCAGGATGGTCTACAACCACGTTTTAGCTCACTGTGCCATTCACAGAGGAGAAATATACATTTGCATATCAGTCTGGTCCCACCCACTTGGTCAGTCCAACACAGAAATGGTAGGCAATTCTTCTCTGAACAAGCCTACCAACAGCAACCCCAGACACTTGTTACGGCCTAATCGGGCCTCATCAGTGAGGTGAGGCTTTGTCTCTCTAAGCACAGTGAACAAGGGGTCCACTTCTGGATAACCCTGGGCAATTTAGAGTGAAACCCCAAGTTCCAAACAATTCAGAAAAGATCTGGGGGCCCCTCTACCAAGAACGAACACAGCCAAATAACCTGTTCTCTGATTGATTAAGTTCATTATAATACAACATTTGAAAGGTGCATGAGGAGGTCTTGGAGAGCATTGAGCAGAATTCTTTCTAGGAGACATGAACGTATGTGATGAGCTACACCTTTCAAACATACAATGAAAGATTTGAAAGGATTGCATTCATAATAAAATATCAATACTTTATTGGGCGTAACGCCATAAAAGCGTGCAAACAATAAAAACAATGACATAGATCACATTGTAAAAGCCATCATAATAATTTGCCACAGTGAAAATACAAATTACAATTCATAGACGCATACTCTACTTGATGTGTGATCACCTTAAAATATCACTAATGTTTCACCATTTAAACGTGCATAATAAACTGCTGTTTCCTATTCTGATCAGATAGGATTTTTGGAAAATGTGAACACTACACCACAATATTACTAAGCCATTTTCCTGTGGGCCAGCTCCAAGATTCAAACTCTGACTATCAGTCTGGTATGTCCAACACATGCGCCAACTACCATGCAGCAATCTCCCCTTAACCTCTCACACCATCCAATCACATCCCATGCAACTATATCACATAGCCACATTACATTACCAAGTGTGTGACACTAAAAAGAAACGTACAATTCAAAGCATATTACAAAACACACCAGAACGACTCACACACGTTACCTATCAGGGAATTCTCATAGCCATTACCCAGTGCTCACTCCCACCCAATCAAAAAACAATATTGCTTAATATATTTTTCTTTGATACATGGGCCTTTCATAACTCAGGCACAACAGCTCACATGGACTACTTAAAAACTGCACCAAGATCAAACTTTCATCCGAACCAATAGGAAAGATAACACATCTGAACAATCAACTCACATTACCAAAGAGGAGGGACTTCTCATAACATCTTGCATTGGTGCCTCAAAAACTACAAGCAGAAAAACCCACACGTTACTGAAGAACAGACACATTACCGAAGAATAGGGAATTTGTATAATATCTGGTTTTAACACATCTAAAGCTGCACATCTAACCATTTTTTATAGCTGAACTGTCATGTGAACTAATTTGTAAGACTTAACACACAGGAATGCATGTATAAACATTTTGTTTGCCACGTTAGCCATGGCAGGTATACAGGTAACTTCATGTATATCACACCTTTAGATGGCATATAAACATGGCAGCACTGCTCATTCACCAAACGTTTCACCAAGTAAGAAAAAAGCAAAAACTGTAATCAGTCACAACATACATATTTATTAGTATGTATGTATTTGCAGAAAAAAACATATTCGACCTGAAAGATACCCAACCAGGTTACTTAAATAGCTAAACACACCCTAGCTTGCACACTCTGAGATGATGCTACACTGAAGATGCACAATTACAAATATCACGTAAAGTGAAGCCACAGCAAAGTACATAAATTACAAAACCATCACTCCAACTTCTTTTCCAGCACTTCCAAACCTACCCTGCAAGTGAAGTGACAAACACATCATATCAAAACTAGTTAGAATTTGCCAACTTCCTATTTGAAAATTCATACACCACAGTTGTAAAGCGTTATACACCAAATGATCCAATATGTGCAGATCCATGTTTCAAAATGTTTCAAAATGCTGCTTCATCTAATTAGCAAGTTCAAAAGACATTCTTCAACATGAAATGGCATAGTGAAATTGTATTTACAACAATTGCAAATATTGCATCAAGAGAATCCAGTGCAAAGATGAAAATCCACAAATTAAAACATGCCTTCATGTAGTGTTAGAAAAAAGGTAACTATGTTAAAAGGAAATACCAACTGTGTTAGTAACCAAAAACAGACTGGCTTACTTTACTAGAGTTTTTAATAACTTAACAGACTGTGTTTTGTGGAATATGGTTCCTTTAGCTGAATGTTTTTCATTTTATTTGTGTAGCTCTGCCCATGCTGTGCATTTTATGGTAGCCCTGCTGCATTTTGGCTGTGACAGATCCTCCTGTACATCTTGTACATGTTGTGGAATATTATTCATTTACCAGTATATTTTCTTATTTCGTTTTATCCCTTCCAACCTACTGCACGTGACTAACTAGATGAAGCTTCTCTAAATTTGACATGAGAGTTTGGATGTACCCACATCAGTTCTTACTAAGGTTTTGGAGAGCACGGCAAGCTGCAAATGGTGTGGTGGTTAGAAAGGGAAGTGGGGTTAAGATTTTGGAGAGAGGGTATATATTACAGCTTATTTTTTTAAGTTGGTTGAAAATTATATATGAAGGAGCAATAATGTAATTCACATTTCCAGTGGCAGTCTGTATTTTTTAGAAGAGTAAAAATAGATTTTATTTCTATAACAGATACATTTTTGTTATCAAAACTGCTTTGTAACTAGCAATTCATGCAAATGAAAAAACTATTTTCTTTAGACCAGGCAGTAATACTGCAATTTCCTGTGATTCTGCACTGCTGGTACCACTGATCTGAACATATTAGTGCAGATATTTGAATGCGAGCAGTGTGTAGGCTCCTATGTGTCCACTGTTTTCATTAGGGAGCATTTGCCTGTTTTCAGACAGCAACTGTGGCTGGTATGCTCCTTCTCTGTGGGGCTGCACTGATGACTTTTTAAGTATGATGCTAACTGCAGGGAGTTTGTCATGGGGTAGCCACCTGTGGAAATATGTCGGATAGGTGGAGAAGAAGAGGCAGGACAGAGGTATGATGATTTGGGTGGTTAAATGGATCTGGGGTCTCTGGAAAGCTAGGTGCAATGGAGTATGAGGACATGTTTAGCAGGAATGATGGGAAGGAAGCTGCTGGGATAAGTCATGGGTGGACTTTTGGACGGAATGATAAAGGGGAGGGATGAGAATGTGGAGGCAGAAGGCGGGAGGAGCCACTTATTTTGCATCTTTGTTGAGACGAAGGCTGCAAAACCATTGGTTTTGAGTGATTCAGCTTGATTCATACACGTTTCCAGGATCAGTGAGATTGAAATGCCCTTGAAATATGAGGATCAGAGAGAGAGAGACTGAGAGAGAGAGAGAAAGAGAGAGAGAGAGAGAGAGAGAGAGAGAGAGTTCAGTGCTCAGAAGGTAAGGTCTAGGGCAGAATTGAATGAGCTATGTTTATTGGTCAGAGGCATCTCGGAAGAGGTTGGGGAGATAGGAAGCAGTGCATCAGATATTTACTTGCGGGTGGAAGTCATAAAATTACAAGCTTTGGAAGTCATTCATGTTTTTGGAATTCAAAATACTTCAAAGCGTATAAACTGAGTAAATTAATTGCATGGCAAAACAAAGAAAGTTCATTGTTAGCTAAAAAGGACAGGTCAAATTATCCTGCCTGCTGTTTTTGAAGTCTGAGAACAGAACAGAAGACAAAATAGCAATTGGATATGTAAATGTCCAAATCTGGCCACATTTGGGTTTGTTCAGGGACCCCGGGAGATGCTGAAAGGAAATAAAAAATAACATAAGCATGTTTAGGAATACTTTGAGGCTTAAAACCTAGAGCCTGAACAGTGAAATCCACGAAAGCCGTTCACTTCCGGATCACTTTTTGGAGTTTAAAATTTGTTTTTGTGGACTGAATAATGTCTAAAAGGTTTATATCGGAAGCACTGGTATAGGGTAAATTGTGCACGTGATCCAGGTAGGGAGAGATGGGTTGAGTGAGTTAAGTCTCCAAGGAGAATTAATGGGTGGGAGGGAGGCGGTTGCCGAGGAGACACTGGGCCTCATTCCGAGTATGGCGGTAAGGGATAGCGGCCACCGGTAACGAGACCGGTGGCGGTGATCCCTTACCGCCATACTCCGTGTTCTCTTTGCGCCCTCGCCCTTAACGCCTGCTTTGAGCAAGTGTTAAAGTCGAGGGCGCAAAGGGGCCTCCAAGCCAATAACGGTGTCCGTAATGAACGGTCACCGTTATTTGCATCTTCCCCATTCCCATTGAGCCCTATGGGGGCTCATTTGGGAATGGGGAAGAGCCTTGGTGAATGGGGAATTACCGCCCCGCCAACCTTGGAATGGGGCGGTAATTCCACCATCCACCAAGGCGCTGCCGGTCCGGGTACGGCGCCAACCAAGGCGTTAATAGCGCCATTGGTTAGCGCCGTACTCGGAATGAGGCCCTGATCCGACAGGTAGTAGCGAAAGGCGATGATCAGAGTGTTAGATGGTCCAGTGAGGTATTGGTGAAATCATTGATGAATTTCGTGTTACCCCTGAGGAGCCCGTTGACAGTCAAACAATTATAACCTCCCTTTTAAGTGGTGCATGGAGCATGGCTGAAGGCGTGTGGTCTCTGCATGGGATGCTGATGTGATGGTGTTTTCGTTAGGGTGAGAGACAGGTGGCGGTAGGGGTGGACTGTGCACTAACCATGCAACTGGTCAGGAGTCCCACGGGGGGCCAGTAGGCTCAATGTTTCCAAGACTGGTCCCTTGATGGTTTACGGCTGCCCCCCTGCATGTGATCACCGCCCCTCCTTCCCTGTGAATCACAGGGCTGCATCAACAGAAACCACCAGATGGTCCAGTGAGGTATTGGTGAAATCATTGATGAATTTCGTGTTACCCCTGAGGAGCCCGTTGACAGTCAAACAATTATAACCTCCCTTTTAAGTGGTGCATGGAGCATGGCTGAAGGCGTGTGGTCTCTGCATGGGATGCTGATGTGATGGTGTTTTCGTTAGGGTGAGAGACAGGTGGCGGTAGGGGTGGACTGTGCACTAACCATGCAACTGGTCAGGAGTCCCACGGGGGGCCAGTAGGCTCAATGTTTCCAAGACTGGTCCCTTGATGGTTTACGGCTGCCCCCCTGCATGTGATCACCGCCCCTCCTTCCCTGTGAATCACAGGGCTGCATCAACAGAAACAAAAGAATTAAAAACACACATTTACATAACTAAAGGGCATCTGAGACTTTCTTCAGCATCTTCCTCCCACACTCAGTTAAACATCGGGCTGGTCGCTAGTCAGCCACATTCACATAGCTCATGGTCACCTGCAGAACAGATAGTGCACAGTGTTTAGGTCCTTACTGCTGAGGTATGTGCTCAAAGTGCAGATAATTGGCCTCATTACAAGTTGGGAGGTATTCTGGCAGTAAATCTGCCAGAATACCGCCCAACAGAATTACTGTTACTACCACTTGGTCTGGTGGATTTACCACTGAATTTCAAGTGGTGGTGGCGGCAGTGTTAGTCCCCATTAATTTGGGGTCCATAAGACTCCGTTGGGAATTTTCGGCAGCATGATGTTGTAGGTAAATGCCCCACTCCAGGGCCAAACTTGAAGTATGGCGAAGCAGGAAAAGTGGCAGTATTTGCGTTACCGTCACTTTTTTCCCTGCACCATTATACTCTTAATGAGGCCCATTGTTCAATCCTAGGAAGGGTCAAATTAGTTTTTCTTTCTTGGTAATAATATGTATTAACACCAATGATGTGAAGCATGGCAAGAACAATACATAAAACACAGATTATTCATAGTGATGTTTATTTTTACCAGGCCTGTGTACACTACCTTTATATGCTGTTTTAAAGCAAAGTGATTGAGAGAGAACATCACTTCATCACATGGTGGCAGAGCCATTTTAGCAATATGTTTAGTAATTGTTGTGGCAGTGCTACTGTAGTGAGGAAAGAGGACAGTCAATACAGTGCCCCTCTGAGATACCAAGTGTGTCGTGGAGCCTTTGTATGAGGATGGAATAGTTAACTGTGTCAAATGCAAAGGAGAGATCAAGAAGGATAAGGACAGCTGGGGAGCTAGTTCTCTCTAGACTTGACTACTGTAATAGCCATTCCCAGGGCTTTAAGTGGGGTAAGAAATCGAGGGGGGGCCCTCATTTGGGGGCGTGGCTTGTGGGAGGGGCGTGGCCTAAAAAGTACGCAAATCGTAGGGTATACACACAAATATATATAAATGTTATATATTTGTGTGCGTACCTTACTATGGTGTGTGTACTGTGCAAGCCATCTTTTCTAAACATAGACATATATGTAACATATTTCTATGTTTAGAAAAGATGGCTTGCACAGTACACACACCATAGTAAGGTACGCACACAAATATATAACATTTATATATATTTGTGTGCATACCCTACGGTTTGCCTAGTTTTCAGGCCATCTTTTTTAAACATTTCGAGTTTATAAAAGATGGCTTTCAAAGTACACAATTCAAGCCGTTTTTTATAAAGCTTTGACTACGGACAAAATTGTCCGTCGGCAAAGCTTTATAAAAGATGGCTTGAAATGTGTACTTTCAAAGCCATCTTTTATAAACGTCGAGGAATCCCCAGGTTCGCCGAGGGTTAAAGACGACTCGGCGACCTGGGGAAACAAAGGGACAGTAACCGCCTCTGGTGACCTCTCGCGCAAGGGGTCACCAGATGCAGTTACTATGACTGACAGAAGTGGCAGGCAGGCACAGCGTCGCTGTGGTTGGCTGCCACTTTTGTCAGATCGCCTGACTTCATGGCAGGCGCATGCATCTCCCGTCGCGGCTGCGGTCGCGACGGGATAATGCATCCTGCCAATGTTGCGGGCGGTGGGACGGGGCCCCGGCAGGGCCCCGGCTCAGCCCCACTTTTTGGAGACTGCCGGGGCCCGGCCCCGGCAGGCCCCGGCCCACTTTAAGCACTGGCCATTCCTGAATCTTCCTTCTTCCACTCTGCGACCCCTTGAGCTTATCCAGAGTAGGGCAGCAAGACTTATCCTTGCCCTTAAGCCCAGGGACTGCATCTCTCTTGCACTAAAAAGTCTTCACTGGCTCCCGGTTGCTGCACAGATTAAATTCAAATCCCTCCACATTATCCACTAGGCTGTCTGGGCCTGGGGACAACACTATCTTCAACTTTATCTCACTAAATATTCTCCCACTAGACCACTTCGCTCCCCTGACACCTACTCTTTTTGTGTAAAGCGTTTTGCTAAACAGAGGTCAGGGGGTCGCTCACTTTCCTCTGTGGGCTCCCTCCTTTGGAATATCCCCCCCCCGTGACTTGAGCAGGATCTTCTCAAATTCAGGAAGCTCCTTCAGACTTTCCTCTTTTCCTCCTCCTTCCCTTATTCTCTCCTCTGCTACACCCACGGTTGCTGAATCAGTGTCCTTGGCCCTTATGTATCTTCAGGGCCTTGACCTCCCACACCAATTCTTCCCAGCTCCTGTCTATCCACAGCACTTTGTATCTGCACACCCTCCGCTCTGGAGAATCGCATTTACACCTCCCGCGGCCCAGGTCGTGTAGCACTCAACATTCCTAGTACTTCGTCCATGGCTCACCCACGAGCTCCGACTCCCCAGCACTTAACCCCTCTTCCCTCTTCCTTTCTGCCCTTGCATGTTCTGAATACTCACAAGGGATAGTAGGTTTGTCCCTGTTCCTCTTCACCCTCTGCTCTTAATATTGTGTTTTAAGGTATGTCCCATACACCGTCCCTACCTGCCCTGAGGGCGCTTTGAAACACTACATTCTTATTGTATAACCACCTAACAAGCAAACAATAAATAAATAAATAAATAGATAGGTTGTCACAAATATCTATGCCAGTAATGGTCATTGTAAATCATGTACATGAAGCTGCTGCCAGAACCTATCTATGCCAATAAAGTAACTTTAAGTTACATGCATGAAGCGCTTTGGGCTTCATGCTTGTGAGTGAAAAGGACCATTAGTGTCATAGATAGGTTGTCCCATCCATGCCAGTAATGGCCACATTAAAGCATATGCATGAAGCACTTCAACCTTCATGCATGCGATTTAACGTCACCATAAGTGGCATACATAGGTTGTGTCAAGGAGTGGCTCGTCCATAATGAACATGGAGGCCCCGACCCACCAGAAACCGTGTGTATCATGGAGGAGGAGCAGCATCGGCCAGGAGCACTCCCTGTTCTGGCTTGAACCGTCAAAGGGATACATGGTTTCCCTTTGACAGTTTGTACTCCAGCCACACGTGTACAATGGCTGCAGGCTGGGGTAATGCACACTTATATGTGTGAAGGGTTGCTCCTGCGCCTCCACACACACTCAAATGGGGCAGGGCACTGCGCCATGAGAGCACTGGCTCCTGCGCCCATAGTTCCTGTTCCTGCTGTTGCTGGAAGCAGCAGCAGAGTCTGTGAGAATCAGGGATGCGTGCAGGTAAGATTTCTTTTGTTTTTAAGTATTATGGATGTGAATGTTGTGTGTGAATTTGTATGCACTTCTGTGTTTGTTCTAGGCAGGGGAGTGGGTGTCCAGGTTGGGGGTGTATTAACAACACACTTTTTACTGGTCATCTATCTGCGATGCTGAGTAAAAAATCATCATCCTTTCTTTTATCAACTGGCGGTTAATTTAAAAAAAAGGATGTTGTGTTATTACTTGGCTAGACTGGCATTTTGGGATAGCCAGTCTAGCCATTTCTTACTGTGGCATGATATTTTTTGTACTGGATATCTATGATAAAGGAAGCATGTTAAGTGTTATTACTTGGCTAGGTTGACATTTTGCGACAACCAGTCTAGCCTTTTCTGACTATGGCATGACTTATTTTTACTGGGCATCTGATCATGCAAGCATGTTAAGTGTTATTATTCAGCTATACTGGCATTTTAGGGCAGCCAGTCTAGCCATTCTTACTGTGACATGACCTTTTTTGTACAAGGCATCGATGATAAAGCATGCATGTTATTTGTTATTACTAAGCTAGATTCACATTTTGGGGCAGCCGGTTTAGCTATTTCTTACTGAGGCATTTTATTATGTGTCCCTATGATAAAGTAAGCATGTTAAGTGTTATTACCTGGCTAGACTGGCATTTTGGTGCAGCTAGTCTAGCCATTTTCTTACCGTGGCACGCACTTTTTTTTACTGGACATTTATGAAAGAGTAAGCATGTTAAGTGTTATTGCTCAGCTAGACCTGCATCTTTGGCCAGCTGGCATGGCATTTCTTTCACTGGTATCAAGGATAAAGCAAACAGGAAACTGACAGTAAGTGTCTAGACTGGAATACATTGTGCAGCCAGTTTGGACATGTTTTCTTATCGTGACAGGGAATTTTTAAAGGCAAAGCCAACAAGAGTCTGTTTTTTGTTGGGGTACTGCCATATATTGGCAGAGCCAGTGCGGAAATGCTTTCATATAGTATAATTGCTGCCATTATGTGCAAAGCAAACATGAGTATGTTCTCATACAGGAATGCTTGCAAATATTGGTGCATCCAGCATGGTAATGTATGGACACAATAATTGTGAAAATGTTTTTATATTGGCATATATTGTTGGAGATGGCATTATGAAAATGCATTGTGAAATGCTCCTGTGCAAATGCATTGTGAAGTGCTCCTGTGCTCTGTTGGTGACTTGCATCTATTTCATTTTTGGATTGGAGATACCCTACAAAACTAATTGCACACTTTTTGTTTTTTTTACCCAGTTTTTCCACAGAAGGTGTGCTGTATAATAGCATTTTAAACCAATATACACTCACAAACCCTGATGGTTGATACAGGCTCCCTTGCTATGTTTGGTCTCTTTGGAATATTCGTAGGAAATATTTATGCCCCTCCAAGCCGCCACCAGTTGTGGCACCAGCTTCATGCACGTGATTTAGAATGACCATTAGTGGCATAGATAGGTTGTCTCATCTAATTCAGTAATGACCATCATATCCATGAAGATATTCATGTATCTGATTTAAGGTGACCTTTACTGGCATAGAAAGGTTGTGGCTGCAGCCTCAGGAAAATAATGTCAAATGCTCCTGTTTCGTGTATTGTTGTTGGCATTGCATTTTCCAGAATTTTTTTTCTGGTGGTCCTACTGTAAATTGTATGAGTTTTTACCTCTTTTGTTAAGATTTGTGCTGCAAAATGACTGATTTCAGCACATTATTTATGAAAAAGGTCCCCACTTAATTATTCTGTGATTTCTCGTTAAGCTTGGTCACTCGTGTTCATTTGGGGAATATTTAGGCCTCTCTACTCAAAATATTCACCAGGCTTGACTTCCCATGAATCATTAAACCTACTGGATATTTTTGTTGTTTCTGTAGAGAAACTATTATGAATTGTTGGCTTTTCACCCCATTTTTCTTAAAAATTGTGCTGCAAAAGGCATCATTTCAGTTCAGTTTTTTCTTTTTTTATTCTCAGGGCAGAAACTCTTCTGAATCCCCTTTAATTTCTTAGGGCTCCCTTCGCTATGTCCGGTCACTTGTGCTAATTTGAGGGGAAAAAGTAGGACCCTTCACTGAAAACCTTCGCCCCCCCCCCCGAACCCTGCCACCAGAGGGCTCACCCATGAATTGCTTTGAATCTTGGAGCTATCTCTCCCTCTCCTCCCCCCACACACAGACCCGCCACCAAAAGCTGTCTGTGACACTGTTTAACAAGGTCCTCAGTCTCCAGCTGTAAATGCTATGTTAATCAATGGTAACCCTAGAATTTTAAAAAAATACATTGCTTAGCACAAGTATTAACAAGACAAATGTTCCTAATCCTTCGGCATTATAGATGTATTTTGCAACAATGTTCTTTCCAAATAAACATCTTTTACATTTGGAATCGAAACAGCCTCCATCTTTGTGCGCAACCCACAAGTGTTTCCCCAGAACCACAAACCCAGAGCTTTGTTAATGCTCTCGTTTACTTGCCACTGTATTGGGCTTGCTTGTTATTGGGTGTTGCTGAAAGCGTTATGCCCCCCTTGTTTATTTTCTCTTTCAGCTGGAGGCAGCCTTCCCGACAAGCTGCAGGAAGCGCTGCTCCCGGTGGTGGATCAAGCCATCTGCTCCCAGCCGCAGTGGTGGGGAGACTATGCCAAGGACAACATGGTGTGTGCCGGAGGAGACGGGCTGAGCGCTGGATGCAGTGTAAGACACGCTACCTGTTGCTGCTGAAGCTGAAACTTCACGTTCTGCGTCTCCTGGACTCTCTGGTTGTGCTCACCTTCCGGGAAAGTGCGCCACTTCTTTCCTGTCAGAGCGTCTCTCAGTGCTGCGGTTTTCCTCGACATTCTCTGGCCTACAGGGCACGCTGATGACTATGAAAGGACAGTAGGGATGGGCAAGGCTTTACATGGGATAGGGCCAACCTGCGTCGTGCCCTGCCGTTATGTAAACATTGCTCCAGTCCTGAGACAGGACACTGCCGGGGCTCCCTGATGCCTGTGATTTTCTTTTCTCCTGTGTGCGCTTTCACACTAACACAGCCCGTAAAATCACAGAAGCAACAGGGGAGGCGCCGGTGGGGCTGAGTAGGGCACATCTTAAGTAGAATTTTCATCGTTCTCTGGGGAATGTATTGATCAAATGCAATAATATAGGTTGATACGTTTTAGTGCCACCTTAGCTAAGATAGCTCAGTGCGTTTAGCATTTGTTGCAGAAACTTGTGCTAATAGGCCACATCATAGTACCCAATCTTGGCAAGTCCAACTCCTCCTCTCCTCTCTGAGCATTTGTGGACATTTATACTGTCGATAGCAAGACTTGCTGCACAGCAAAACAACATTCCTGCAAAACGATTCTAGTTATGAAACTAACATAGCATCAAAGCCCAGAGAAATTAAATCATAATATACAGAATGGATGCAAAGACTACCATAAGAGACCATGCTGAGTGACGCACATTACAGGTTTAAAGGGCGGCGTGGTGTAGTGTGTAGGTTAGGCGGCGTTCCCTTTAGGTCATGCCCATTACTACTTAGGCGGATCTACGTTGAAATGCCGAATCCCAAAAGCTTGAGTTACATAATTTCAGAGATGACTTGTTCGGATTTTGTAACTCGAGCTTTTGTGATTTTGGTTGTTTGTCCACCACTGCACATTTAAAGTATGTGGGGGACACCGCTGCAACCCCGGCAGCCCATAATACCGTACTAGGGGAGCGGGGGACACCCCTTCAACCCCTGCTTCCCTTGCGCTTTATTATGGGCTTCAGTCTTTTCTACCATGCCGAATGCGCACCAAATGCGCATTTTTCTTTTTTGTTTGAACTTTTTGGCCGAAACGACTCAGGTGACATTCAGAGCACAATTCCTTGCTTGAGCCCCCTCGATTTTGCATCCCACTAAAAAGCGCTGGCGTTGCGGAAAAGCCATTCAGTAGTCGCGCGTGCCAAGCATACTGCTAACTCTTCCCGTATCCTTTAGAGGCAGCGACCTGCCTGTCGACCAGACAAGCGCCTCCATCGGGGGCACCTTGAAAATCTGTCTATGGCCCCCCTGATTGATCCACCACCAAGAGTCATACCTAGGCCTTGTACCAATCTAGGGACCCATGGAAAGTGCGGCTTGACCTGCATTGCGGTGGGTCCAGTGGTGTCTGTTACGCCCCTGATTGCGGATGTTCGTTAGAGTGGACACTGTTCCCTTCCAGACCTGAATCCACACTGCTACATGTCCAGGATTGTATGCATGTCTAGCAAATCACAAACCTTTACTGTTCCTATCTTTCTCAAGATCTTTAAAGGCAACAGCACTTCAGTGATGTGACAGTAATTACAGGTATCCCTGATCCACGCACCATGGGGTCGCTCCCTATCAGTAACACATTGATCAAGATTTATCTGAGAAATGCCAAGGAATTAATATGCTCTTTTATCACAGAACCTGGGCATAGATCCCAAAGGCTGTGTGTTGGCTTCACCTTTGATGCAATCCGGATGGCACCCTGGATCGGAAAGGGGGTAGAAAGATAAATTAGGGATTTGTATACTCTGTGATGGTGAGGCAGGTGTAGGATGTGCCTGGAAGCTCCTCCAATGAAGCTGATCCGATGGTTACAGACCTACTTGCACAGATTGGAAACACTGAGCTTGCTGCAGTTTCCCCACTTGGAAAATTCAGTGTAATCCGAGACAACAAAGGCCTGGTATTTAAAAAAAATAATATCATGTTGTCCCATGACGACCTCAACTGCAAAAGTGAAGAGTGTTGGATGCATGATTTTGCGAGGGGATGTGAAGTAGCAGATTAAACTGGGCTGGTCTATTTGGCTAGGGACCAAGCCAGATTTACATACAGTCTTTCCCCTGTGCAATGGCATGGCAGTCCAGAGGTTATGATTAATTCAAAACCTTCAGATAATCAAGCTGGATGCATGCAAATTGACCTTTTCACAAATGATCGCTGGAAAAATGACCTTTTTACAACTGATCGTGAAATGAAGGTCAATTAGGGCATATATGCGGTGGGAAACCCGCCACAACCTACCACTCAATCCAAAAAACCCTGCAACCCCTTACCCAATCCCATTATATTATTTATATCCCCCGAAACCCACACTACACATATATATAAAAGTAAAATAAAGGTAAAGATCAATTGTGCAGAAGGTCAATTAGGACAACTATTATTAGGTCAATTGTAATAGGTCGATTTGGGTAATACCATAAAGCTTACATTTTGTATGAGACCTATAACTGCCACCTCAAGCCTTAAATGCACCCAGGCAGCAAAGTGAATTCCACTCCCACAGCATTCCACCAAACACCACGGTTCACATCCTCCTACTCTGAAACACAGGGCAGCATGGAGACGGCTCCACCATATCACCTCTTCTCCATATATGGTTTAAGAGTTTGGGGTGATTAGGGGAGAAGACATGGGACAGTGGAGCACCACCAGTACCATCCCAAACTCAGATTTGAAAAACAGGTGGTGGGGGCTACGGGGCAGTGCACGCACGGGATCAGCACTTCTGTGTTAGGGAAGGGCGCATGGGGAAGTCTGCGGGGACTGTGAAGGCAGAAAAGGGAGGCGAGAACTGACTGGAGTGGTCACTAGGGTTGGAACATTGTAGAAATATCCTTCAAAAACAAACATGTCTTTCTCCTTACCTCAGGGGGATTCTGGTGGTCCTCTGAACTGTCTTGTGGATGGCATCTGGCAAGTTCATGGGATCGTGAGCTACGGCTTGGCGCCGGCCTGCAACATTTTTGAGAAGCCAACCGTTTTCACCAGGGTATCTGCGTTCACTGACTGGATTTACAAAGTAAGTGGAGATAAGTTCAACCGTTAATATGATGGGTGGTGCTGTTCCCTTTATGACAGATAGTTCTACATACAACACCTCCGGAAGACAACAATGCTGTGCACGCAGGGGCCGATTCACCAAGCTTTGCCAGGAGTATGTTTTTCTTACTCTTAGAACAATGAGAAAGGTATTGCACATTCACAAGAAGGCTTATGAGTGGTTCACAAGAGGATGGTCAACTTTTCTATTGGTTTATTCCAGACGGCCAAAAGTGGATATACACAGGGTGGCATTAAGGGGTTATAGGTAGGTTAAGGGGGTGCCAGAATGTGGTCGAGACACACACCACATGCGTATAACTTTACAAGTGTTTTCAAAACATCAAAGTTGTCTTAGAAACGTTTTTGAACACACCTAAGTTACGCCTGAATGTTCCAAGAGTAGGGTTTGGATGGGAGGGTTGCCTCTGTAAATGTGTTTAATGTATAGAGGAACATAAGGGAGAATTATTTTGCAATTAGAGAAAGGAACCTCATTGAAATGTTCTTGTCTGTAGTGGAGTAAATTGCTCTAGGAAAGTTACACTATTTCAGACCATAGATTTTGGCAATACGCGTTCCTTTTTTGTAAATCAGTTACCATATACAAACATTGTTGGATGTCAGTAGGATATAATTCATTTCCTTCTGGAAACAATTATGAAGTACAAGTTACAAAGAATCTGAGGAGAAGTGAAGTCATTCAAGATAGTTTTATTCGGATATCACATGATCCCTAACAACTTCACATAAATTAAAACAACATTTCCTTCACGCTAGTAACATGTTACAAGTAACACCGTATAAAACATCTTAAAACATAAAAAGAAGCCATTCTGGCATTAACAAAGAGCACTATGATTAATGGCGGATGATAAGATGAAAAATATTAGGACGGGTCCGTGTCACATGCTCAAAACAGCTTAAGCCTTGGGTACAGAACAATATGCTTAGGAGTAACTTATACCTGTTCAAGCTTTCACTAGAAAAAGGGATTTTTGGGAATCGCCCCATTGTTCAAACTTTAGGTTTCTTTCATCTTTCTTTATAGTTGTTTTCCTCGGTTATTTATGAACTTCCAATATTTCCTCAGCAGAGACTCCCCAGGATGAGGGGTCCATTTACTGTTACCCTGTAAAAGCTATACTGCCGGTCTAGACTCCCCTCTTCCTTTACACTGCACTCCTTCCCCGAAATCCAAAATCAATTGCCTTAAGGCTTCTCAGAACGCATTCCTCAATACATCCCCAAAACGGGCCTTAATTTTGTCTCCACGTTGCCAAGTTACTCCTTTATGACATTTTACACAAAGGTGAAATGTAGAGAAAGCTGATGAAAGGAAGGCATCTTTTTTCATGTACTCTTTGTGGACAGAGTTGCCATAGAACACTTGGAATAAGGCTCCTGCCAATCAGGCACACAGAAGGCCGGGATCCTGATTAAGTACTGTGTTTGCTCATGCTAGCTGGCATCCCCCGGTCCTCCATTACTTGGTCTCCCGCCCAACCCTCGCCATCCCCCGGTCCTCCATTACTTGGTCTCCCGCCCAACCCTCGCCACCTTTCCCCACTCACGTCCACAGCCAATGGCACTCATCCCCACTCCACACACCCAGTCCACTTTAGTCCAAAACTGCTACATGACCTCTTACACTTCACATGACACTGTTGCCCCGCTGACATTCCACCCAATATCATGGACATAGAAGAGGGGCTTCACGAGGAGCTGTGCTTCCATCTCCATGGTGACCATTTTTGGACATTGTGCATACTATTATTTCGTAGGTCACTTGCTTGCTATGGTCTGTGGAAGCCTTTTCTCATCCTATCTTATCATAGCAGAACTTATAAAGCGCAACGGCTGCCCAAAGGCAAACTTTCACATGAAAGGGAGGCACACGCTAAAATAGATAGGTCTTCAGGGATCTCCCAAACAACATAAAGTTGTCCATCCTCTTTCTGACAAAAGGGAGGGAGTTCTACAGTGCTGATGCCGCCACCAAAAAGGACTGACCACCCACCCGGGTACGCTTGAAACGAGGAACTTCAACCAAGAAAGCCTCAGCGGAGCACAGAGAGCGGGGAGGCACATACAAACAAAACTTAAGCTGCAGGTATACTGCCTCGGTCCCATGAAGAGCATGGAAAAACAAAGTGCCTTAAACTGAACCCTTTTGCCCACCAGTAGCCAGTGAAGGCTATGGAGGACCAGGGAAATATGGGTGCTGCAACGGTTAGAAGTCGCTACGCGAGCTGCTGAATTCTGTAAGATCTGCAGGCATCGAATCAGGTAGGCTGGCTGCGAGAGAAACAACGTGTTCCATTATCTGAAGAAGCACGACCAAGGAGGAAACCATTAGCTCTTAGAAGCCAGGGATGTGCCATAGGTTCCCAATAGCAATAATTGAGGTTCTGAAGGCCATATTAGGCTGTAATGGCCGAGAGCGCTTATTGAATGCCCCCATCAGGCTTGTTCCTATTAACTGAAGCTGCACGCCTTCACCACCCGATACAGCACTTAGAACCCAATATTTTTTTTTTTTTTTTTATCGGTTTATTACAAACCTTTAAAAATATTTTACAAACAAACACACAATAGTACACTTCATCAGGAAAAGATCTGTCCGTTGACAATCCCTTAGCCATCCCTTAGCAATCACTTAGCAATACCCCTGCCAAGATCACATTCAACTATGCAAGACATTGATCTCCTTGAGCTTCCACTGACAATGAATTCAGTCGATTTTCAATTACCATCAGAAATCGGGTTAATGGTAATATCAGCTTCCTGTCACATCCTTGAAACATATAGGCCCACCAATCGTCCGCACAACGGGAGGGATAGATTGCTCCCCAAGGGCCCAGATGGATTGTCCTTTCAGAGCGGAGGTTAGTGCAAAATAGGACCAAGTGCTTTAAGGTTTCCTTGTCTTTGGAACATATTCTACACATCAAGGATTCAACTTTATTTGAACTCCAAGACATCAGCCGTTCACTGGTTTTAAATGCATTCAACCGCATCAGCATAAACACTCTTCGAGCCTGTGGGTCTGGAAATAATTCAATATAACGTTGCAAAACATTAAAGGGCCTTGTCTCGAGCGGGATGTCCTTCATCATGGAAGCTGTGCTGCGTTGCGTACAAGTTTGTTCCCAATCTGCACGCCAGATTTTTAATTTGGCAGCGTTCGGGTCGTTATGCAGCTGGTCCATGCTAATCCCATAATTTCTTAAGATATCTTCACATCTTTTCGACCATAATGATACCATGCTGTTTGCCGGAGATGGATCGTGAAAGATATCAAATTGTGGAATGTGTTCACGCTGACGTGACTTCCGAAATAAACTTATTAGGGCCCAGCAAACCCTTGCGTGTAACGAGATAAGTGAAAGTTCATACCTCACACAAGCTGTTGCGATGCCCCTAGGCAGCGCCAGTACCTTTGACCAAAAGCAGTGCTCCAGCGAAGACCATGTGTCAGCACTACAGCCCAAGGCGTTTTCTGCGCCATATAATAAAACTGGGATTACCTTCTGATGATAAAAGGCAAGTACCGGTTTTAGTGAAAATTTCCCATATTTATTCCGTATGATGACTGCTTGACTGGCCAATTGTTTGCATTTACTTTTATTTTCAGACCTCCATGGCCCGTCGTTGACTGATGAATTTAGTAACATTCCAAGATATTTTACGTTCTGAGATGTCTGAATAGCCTCCTTACCCAAATACCATCTTGGATGGTTTTTCGAGTTTCGACTTCCACTGTTAAGATTTTTTAACACCATAATTTCACAGAACCCAATATTATCGCTTAATGCAATTCACAAAGAATATTTATTCCGTTGTGAATCAGTCTGTGTAATGATGGGGGTATAAAATGACCCTATAATAATGGCCCATAAACAATAATTCATACAGGGAGTTTAAGAGGGGAGGGGGGAAGCAAGGTAATTCACCATTGCCCTTCCAAATGAAAAGCTGACATTTTGTATTCACTAGCACAACAGGTCAAACGTACTATTTATTGTGAATGATGTACATAGCCCGGTCCTCACCAAACGTTCATCACAACGCTTCACAAAATACTCTAAAGAAATTAAAATTAAAACAGGAACTCGACAGAGAAATGTAAGTGACCTAAACAATAAGAACAGCTCGAGAGAAATCCAGGGATTTTCAAGAAAAGCGAGAAGAGGAAAGAGGAGTCTCGAGTCTCTCTGGAATGGGAGAGGGCCTGCGATTAGATAGGTAGATTCCGGGAAATACTTAAAATTCTATGGGCAAGGCGGAAACATTATTGTTTCAGGGCCTTAGGACCTCTATATGAGTTTGCCTGAATATAAATATTCTACCGGTGCAGTTTTCCTAAAATAGCGCATGTGGTATTTCAGGAAATCCACATACATTATTTGTATATTTTTAACAACTATTTCCACCCTTGAGTTGATGAAGTAAATAGACTGGTACGCTGGCATATCGTGCTGCTGCTGTACCATTTGTAATGATTCATGGAAGGGTCAATATTGACCCTTCTGTGCATTATATTATACAAGAGGTGAGAAGTTGGGTCGTGAAGGTATAAGCCAATACAAATTCTGGGGCGGTTTTATAATTTTTACCAGCTGGTAATAATTGGAGTTTTCTCATGGTATGGTCTGCTATCATGGATTGTAACGTTCAGATTTACCTAAAAAAGGTACCGGTGCACTGAATCAGATCCAGATCATCCTAATCAAATCGACCATAAAAGATATCAGAACACAAGGATGAAAAACAATAACATGGATGGCAACTAATGAGGAAAAAGATACGTCTTTAAAGAAGCATTTAACCTCCTAATCATTTGGTATGTATAGAATGCAGTATTCCTATGAATTGTGCATGTAGTAAATACAGCCTAACCCTAATTGGGCAGGTGGTATACACAGGCAGTATTTGCTAATAGTGCCTGTTTTCACTATTACTGACAACCTCATAATCATGGATTGGTTTAGATTTCCAGGATGAAATCGGATTTGCTGCGGCTGAATCTAGGACCAGCGGCTGGAGTCCATTTGTCTTCTAGAGAAAGAGGGGGGGTGGGGGGGCGAATGTGATAGCTTCTTGATTGTGCGATTGATTGCCTCAGGTGCAGAAAAGTGAAACCATCCTGTAACAGCCCCCAAATGTGCCTCTTGCTGAATATCCCCACGCTGCCAAAGTGTATATTTTTTGTTTTAGTATCGATAGGTTTTATATTGAGATACATCTCCTGACTCTTCCTCCATCACAGATTGCCCCTGCAATGTCTTGTAGGCATGGTCAGTTTCACAATGAGCCATCTGTAGGTGGCCTCCTGGGGATCCACAAGCAGGGAAGTACCGGGGTTGGAGTGGCAGATTGGCGCCGAAATCATGGCTCCATGATTATCCACGAAAATGGTATTTCTTCGCCTTATCCTAAGGAGAGGGTAAAAAGTGGGAGAATGTGATTGAAGAGACAGTTTAAATTGATGTCATTACTGCTGTGCTGCCACCCTTGAGAAAGCCAGAAGTGGCAAAGCATTGGTCGGAAAGTGGCTGCCCTGGAATCTCT
Source organism: Ambystoma mexicanum (assembly GCF_040938575.1). Classification (NCBI taxonomy): domain Eukaryota; kingdom Metazoa; phylum Chordata; class Amphibia; order Caudata; family Ambystomatidae; genus Ambystoma; species Ambystoma mexicanum. The sequence continues at coordinate 601,157,014 of NC_090924.1, forward strand.
GAATGCGTAATGATAGTGCCGGCGGTGGTAAAGAGAGGTCTACGCTGGTCACCAAACCCTGCTTTTCTGCTTTCTCTTACAGGTTTTTGAGACCCATGGTGGACAATAAACAAGAAATAACCTTTGGATGAAACTCAATGGAACTGGACTAATAAATAAAACCATGTCTGCATTCAATATGTGTTTTGTGATCAATCCATCAAAATGCAGTGAACTTGTTCTGTTGCCATATAGTTGACACTTGAGTCCAAAGTCAATTGTTGAGGATAGGTACCTGGTCAGTGGGACTGATCACTAATGGTAACCTGCTGCGTCTGGCACCACCTAGGTGTCTGGGTGCCGTAGGAAGATATTGTGCAGTAACTGGCCCCTCTTGAAATCCTAGCATAGTTTGGGTGTATAACACGATGGGCCTCATTACAGGTTTTGTGGTATTTCTGTGGTAAATCTGCCAAAATACTGTCAAACGGAAAATATGCTACCACAAAGTGGAGTTACTATGGGATTATAAGTGGTGGTACTTCCCCACTTATGACTCCATGGGGATTTTGCCAAATTTACCACCAGGGGAATTACCTCGTGGTAAATCTGCTGATTTTCAGAGGTAAAGTGGAGGATTTACTTCCAGCAACAACAAGTTGGCAGTTAATCTGCCACTTTTCCTCTGAAAATTGGTGAATTAACTGTGCAATAATTATGCCAGCGGTAAATGCACCAAAAATTCTAATTTGGAAGTGCTGGAAAAAAGTGTCAGTAATGGAACTAGCCCCACTTTTTTCCTGGACCACTAAACTTGTAATGAGCCCCAAAATATTGTATCGCAATGCAATATATCATGCACTTACACCTCAAGTGCATGATTGGACCCTCAGGCACCATTTTCAGATTTTTCCTGATTGTACTCAGAAGTTTCCTGAGCCCAGTGATGTTTCCCATACCTCACTCTATCATACAATATCAACCCAAAATGAAACTATTACATGCCCACTTACTTTAACTGAAGTTATCAACATACCTGAAGGTTTGCTCTGAAGTATGGTGGGACTTTGCATCGTTCTGACTAATGGACCTCCATTTCAATGTATCATTGACCTGTCTACCAAATGTCCATGCAATGTGCATGCCATTCATTTTTTTGCATGTGGTTTTATTGTAAAGTATTGCAGATCCTTCAACTGTAGACAGTTGCTGTTGCGATTGATAGACTCATTTATACTCTCCACCCCCTCCACCTTTGTGCTGCACCCTATACAATACAGCTGAGTACCACAGAAAATGTGGTTCAGCTGTCGACTACTCACTGAAATAGCTTTCAACACTACACTTGAACACTCTACATATTATGCATAATATAATGTCACTACGCTTGTCATCTCTGCCAATATTTGGACATTAACGTGTAATCATAGATTCTGAGGGTGCAAGCATGCAATGCTCTGTTTATTTTCATGTATGTACAGACTGTGGTCTTCGAAAGGGCCACACATCCCAAAGCGCATCAAAGCCATAACAATGGCAATAAGGTGCTATACAAATGCCAAGCAACATAACCTACCATAACATGGCATGAGATGACATATCTGGGGTACCAAGGTGATATTGGCCCTCATTACATGTTCAGCAGTGTGGGATAAGTGGTGGTAATTCCGTTACTGCCACTTTTTTGGAGGAAACAGGATTAAAACTGTTTTTGCCACACCGCCGAATTATAAATTTGGAGGTGAAGTGGTGAATTTTTCTCCAGCAGGAAGTTGGAGGTTAATCCGCTTCTTTACCTCCAAAATCTGCCAGATTTATTGGACGGTAAATCCATGGCTGTAAATCCGCCAAAAATCCCCATGGAGACCTATGTATTCCAGAAATGGGGAATTTATACCACCCTACCGCCACTTGTACTCCCATGGTAAACCCACGGCATTAAGTGAAATGATGGTGACAGTAATCGAATTTGGCAGCAATTCAGCGGATTTACCACAGAATGACCACCAAACTTGTAATGAGGCCCATGGTTCCATGTTATATCATCAACAGTAATTACTTTGTGGTAATTTACTTCGAAGTAATTCATTCGACATGTTACTTAAAATGTTTTTAATTTTGTATTTTGGGGGAGTCCCCCTCTCCCTCCCCTTCATTACTACCTGTGAGGAACCCAAGGGTATTCTCACCCCTACTCCCCTTGGATCCTCTACACAGGTGGCCAGGGACAGGCCATCACTCTTGGTTCCTGGCCCTGGGGGAGGAGAAGCGAGGTAGGATCACCTGGGTGGAGGGTCCTTGAGGATTGGGAAAGGGGAGCTCTGAGGCGAGACGTGGTATCCCCCTTTTTCCATTGATGACAATCCTAACCCTCTCAACCTTTATTTGCTGTTATAAGCCAGCCCCCCTAATTTCCCCCCACATGACCTTTGATAGTACTCAGACGAGGAAGAGATGACTAGGAGTTATGCACACCAACATCCACCACTTTGGTACTGAGACGAGGAAGAGGGCCTCAGAGGAGTACCATTGCAAAGATCAGGCAAGTCTTGCTAGCACGTCTAACTATAGTCAGGCAATTAATGGGAAGGACTCACACCTGCATCCCCTTTACACAACTCAGGTGTGTAAAAGGGGTGTGTGCAGGAAGGAGGAGAGAGAGAGAGACGAGATGCTGATGGGAGCCATGATAAGTCGTGCTGCAGCCGTAAAATCATACCGAGGCCCGAAGCAGCTGAGGGTCCTGGCAAGTGTTGAAGTGGGAGCAGTAGCTCTGTGGCGTAGATGCGAGGCAAAAGAAGGAAACCAGATGAGGGGTCATCCTTCCTTCCATTTAGTGGACTGCTCATTCTCCCGTGGCACTACAAGAGCGTGTGAGTGTCAGAGGGGCAGAGAAACCCCCCTGGAAGGAAGCCAACAAGTTTATGGCCTGCGTGATATAGAAGAAGAATTCAAAGTGAGCCAGCAAGTTTTTCGGAATGAGAAACCCAGTGTCACTGTAACCACGAGTCTCATGAAGTGAACCGCTATTGTCAATGAAGCATGAGATGGGTACAATGTAGCGGAGTGGTCGCGTGCCTTGTTAAAGGAACAAGCATGTTTTTGAAAGTCTCTAAATATTAGGGATTCTTCCTTTTTGAACTAATTAAGTTTATTGGAGTGGTCACAAACCTTAAAGGAACGTTTTTGAAAGTCTTCAACAAAGTAATGAAAGTATTGAAAAGCAACGTACATTGAATACCGAACTAAAAGGGAAGTTTGACATTAAAACGACCAGAAAAACGCTGAATACTGAATACATTTCGCGTAACGAATGGACTCAAATGAAATCTTGAAGTTGAAAATAATTAAGCAACATAAGACTGCCTTAAACTTTGATCTGCAATTGAATAACAGTAAATGGTTGTGGCACAATGACAAAAGCCTAAACAGTGAACCTTAAGGAGTGAATAAAGTGTGACAAGGCTAGCATTTGAAGATGCGAGTGTGGTACGTGATGACAGAGTCACAAGGTGGCCAAGGAGAAACCAAAGAGCACACCCTGAATCCTGAAAGCAGTAAAGGGAAGCAAGTGAACATTATTTGTGCTCAGGAGCAAGGAAGAAGGAACCCTTGTTATATATTGAAGTATTGGGCAAGGGAACCCTGAGGCTTGGCAAGTTTATATGTGCTGTCTTGGAATTGTAGTTTCAAGACCCCCTTTTGTTGGGATTGGGGTATTTGAAACTGTCGGAAGGGAACCCCAGGATTGACTCTGAACTATATTGTTTTGAACTGAAGACTGGTCAACTTCAAGCCTCTTTTTCATGGAACTTTCTTATACTTGAGGAAGGGAAGCTGAGACGAAGCTATGATCTGTTGGAATCTCAGAACTTTAAGTTGAACACTTTCTATTTTGACTTTGCCATCCCTACACATTTGTTTGTTCTAGTGGTGAGGGCAAGAATAGGTTTTGGAGACAGACAGACTACTAAATTGAACTCTGACTCAGACTTTCCTTAGTTTCATTCAGGCAGGAAAATCCTCCCTTAGCATAGGATAAGTAAGGCCTTCTCAACCATCCTGACAGTTAAGTTAATATCTTTTGTTTAAACTTTAGGTCGGTTGTCTGTGTCTTGCTATTATGCCATTAGAAGATGCATTAGACAGAAGTGATCTTTCACTCGTCTTGCAACTGCACACCCATGCAACACATGTTTGCTTTTTCCAGGATCTTCTCATCCTATTCCTATCCCTCTTGATTGGCAAACTGGGAGTCATCTTTGGCAGCGATCTCAAGCTCAAGCAATTCATGATTTCTACTGCTGATAAGCTCCATCACCTAAACGTCCACAAGACCTGCACCTAACTCACCTATCATGCTCCTAACGGTCAGATCTCCACCCTAGTCCTCGGCCGGTTGAATTACTGCTCCCACCTGTTTATTCCTTTTCCCCTCTTAATGAAGCACTTTGCCATGTGCAACCTTTTCACTTCATGCAAATCTCATCCACATCTGCACGACTCTCTGTGCGAAGTCACTCCCTTTTTTAATCACTTCTCCTGGTATTTAAATCTAATGGTGGGCTAGTCCACCAACCCCCCAGTCTGACGACTCTATCTCCTGATACTGCCCCTCTTGATCACTTCGAACTCAAACCCCCCCTTCAATATCACAACCCCCTATCCACGATGTGCTCTGTCCAACCTCCTCTACTTTACCTCTGGAACTGTTCATCTGTTGACCTCAAGTCTGCCTCTTCATTAATGGGATTCAGTTCCAGCCTTGAGCTTCACCGCTTTTCTTCCATAGGTGCCCCAGAGCTGTGCATGGGCATCACGCCACGTCCTTGATTTTCTGTGCTCCCTAGCACAATACTCCGCTGCTGCTGCCTGCATATAGTCCATATTGGAACCCTTACTCTGTACAAAGATGCCACCAACTTTCAATGTTTCCATCAAATCTCCTCCACCTTCTAGGCTATTTATCCTCAATTTCCTCATTGCTCCTCCTCTATTGTAAAGAGATATGTGTGATTACTGCACAAAAATATGAATTATTTATTGCACATTTCCCCACAATTATATGTGGGGGAAACCTCCCACACCCTCTCCCCAATACTCCCTTCATATTTGTTATTGCCCTAAATCCCCCAGCGCCCAATCCCCACATATAATTGTGTGGAAATGCAGAACAGGGGGCACATAGTTAAGGTGGACTTGCTCGAAATGCGATTGCTGAATTTCAGGGGTTTTGTTGTGTTAAATCCGATCACCTTATCTCTCTCTTAACCAAGGTCTTTTCACTGAATATATACATAGATATGTATATGTATATCCTATATAAGTTTCTATAGAGAACCCTTGCATGAAAAAATATGAAAATGTTTAAAAAGTTTAAACAGTTATATTTTGAAGAAGCTGCCTGCACATGCAAAATCTCAGAATTCTACATGAAAAGCTTCATAGTTTTAAAAAATGTACTTCGATCACATTTTGACCAGCTTTTAACATGGGGTTTTCCTATAGGAAAATTAAATGTATCTATATATCGCACAAGCCCAGAATTAACTTTCAAATGAAATCTCTATGGAGTTTCAGAAAATTACTTTTATGCATACCTTTCGAGCCCTTGCATCAAAAAATCTGAAACTATTTGTCAGCAATATTTGGCATACTCCTAATGTTACTGACTGTACACAGTGGTGGCTGGTATGTTTGGATGCTGGGACTAGGTGCCGCGCCTTGTATCCACGCTAGGTGAAAGATGTAATGTCTGATTCAAAAACAGACTTGTACAAATTTTACTTAGTGTAGCACATAACATACCCCTGCGGCAGCATGATTGTTCATGCATGATTTCCCAATCTGGATTGGGAGTATGTGGTGCAGCATACACTTCTAGAGGGAGAATGGTAGGGGGCCCTCAGCAGAGCTTAGCCCCTCCCCACATTTTGTGTTACGACACTGACACCCAGACATTGTTCTTAAATAGAGACCTGTGCTGGCCTGGCGTTAACAACATCTTGATGATGGAACTTTTCAAATGTGCTCATCTTCCTTTCAACATGCTGATGCCCGTATTTGGCATTTAATGACTGCAATACTTAGGCATCAGTTTTCCAGCTCACTGTTAGTTTACAAACTCAACACACAGCATACTGGGTAGGGGCCTGCCATTGCACCAGACTGCCAAGGTAAAATTGATGCAAATGTTTGTGAGTTGGTCAGACTCATCCGGTGCTGTCTGCTGGCCTGCTCCTGGCCTCTCTCAGTGTCAGGTCACTAAGCCAGAGAGAGAAAGAGCCAGTGTCACACACTAACGAGATTGTGTCAGACAACATCACTGCAACCGCGGCCCAACGACCTGGTTGCTATGGCGATGCTGGCACTTCCAATGCTAAACACAAGATGGAAGTCTGCATTAAGTCAGGCAGCGTATGCACATTGTTACATATACATAATGACATCACCCGTCACCCGGAAACTGAAGATTGGAATGGTAGACTTTACTACAGATACCAGCTCTGTTGTTAATACGATGTGTCACAACCTTTCTCGTTGCAAGGTTGCTGTCCTGTTCCTCCTTCCTTGATATTCCTGTGTCTTCCTTCTACTTTGCTCGCTCGCACTCTGTGCCTTCATCCTCAGTACCCTGCCTACTTCCTTGGTGCTCTGTGATTGCTTCGTATTACCTCCTCCTGGCCGCTGCTTGTCCTCTTCACGGATCTCTGCTCTTCAAATTGCGGGAAGGTTTTTCCCCCTGAAGAGGAGTTTTTTCCTGCCTCTAGGCTCTGCACCCTGTGGGCAGAGTCAAGGCCTAGTTCCAATCCCAGGTCGTGGTATCTAGCTAGTGGGCGGGACGCCACCGTCATCCATGCCTAACCTCTTTCAACACTAAGGTAAGGCCTGATTTGGACAGATTGAGGCAGAAGAGATCCAAGCCATCCCTGGCCAACATCCACTCATACTCGAGTTGAAAGATATCAATCCAAATTCTGAATCCCTACAAAGCACTGCATGAGCCGAGCAGCCCTCTCACTCGGAAAGTGTTCCAGGGAAATGATGGGGAAAAAACAAAATCTTTGGGGCTTCTCCTGTGATCATGTTCTTCTCTGCATTATAGTTTTCCTTGTTTTCACTTCATGGTTTTCTCCCAGGTTCTCCCTAAATCCATAGCCCATAAAATTCTCACAGGCACAATGAGAGATCAGCTAATAAAGCAAGACTGCTAGGATAAAAAGGTGCTACCATAATTGGACCAAAGCCTCTCAGCTAGATTGGACTAAGGAAGTACATGTAAAGTGATGCTGATGTATAAAGGAAGGAGGTCATGGGAAGGGATGGGCGGCGAGCAGACAGGATATTGGAAAAGAGTTGAGGGAGGCGTGTCACTGATGTGTGTGATTTGATACAAGGGGATATATATCAGGAAATGGATTGTGCATCTCACCTTTGGATGAAATCTCTCTGGAGAGAGAATAAAGAATGAATGTGCATGAACACAGATCTCCTCCACTCTAGGGGAGTGTTTGCAGTAAGTGGCAAGGTACTGCATTGGCCTAGCATCCAAGATCACTCAGAGGGTGCATGCCATTAGATAGAGGGCAAAGAATAGATGATTAGGTAATCTCAACAACCTCAGGGTGAGGCCTCCAGAAAGAAACCAAGATGCAATTGACTCATAATGTCCTGTGTTTCGCTGTTCAAATGGTGAGGTGTTGAGTTGGGCATCCCCATGTAGTTCCCATAGATGCATCCAATTTTAACTAAGGGTGTTGTTAATGTGGATTTCAGTTCTTGTGCCAATTTCCCAAACCTAATCTTCTTGGGCACAGCTCTAAATCCAGCAACTCTCAAAGATAGGAGGATCTGTTTCTTTTTTAAACCATGTGTTCCTTTCCAGTCTTATTGGAAATATCACTTCTTGAGATGAGCACATTTGTATTCCTACTCTGATCCACTGAGCACACACTGCACTGCAGGTGAAAGTCTTTATGTCACTGGGCTAACCACTTCATTCCATCCTGTCTTGAAGGGGGAGCATTTGTATCCCTTTGACAGTACTGTGGACCTTTCTTCCTGAGGGAGTAGAGGCTAAGTACCTATGTATTCATTCCAGATGTCTATACTGTTTTGAGAGGTACACTGCTGGTAGATTAGAAAACACTGTTTTTGTATAATGTCACCTGCCAGTTTCCCCCTGCATCTAGGTCCTGTGATAATAAGTGTTATTATTAGTCATTGTAATGGTGTTCAGTTTTTTAGTCGTCAAACTGGTGAAGAGCTGAGTTGAACTTGCCAGGCTTTGAACCTGTGTTCTCTAGGATAAAACCGAACATCTGATGCTTAATTTGCCAAGCTATTATAGGCTTAATAACCAGAAAGCCTAATGTTTTCATGTGACCAAGTGCTATTTCCCAAGAGTGAATCCTCAGGTACACATCCTTTTTTACAGGCATATTTCCTGGTCTCTGGAGCAAATGCCCAGACTCAATTTTTCTGCACATGGCAGATTCTCCATCCCTACTTGAAACCATCCTTCCTAGGCTCAGCAGTTTCTCCAGCCGTGTGAACGTATAGAACCCACCTTTGCCATAGTGGACCATTTTTATATCCCTTGGTGACTCCCCAGAACTTGTCCTTTTCTATTGACGTAGTTGTATGTTATCCATATCTGGTATTAGGTGAATTGTTGTAGTTAGCCATTTGGGGTGTTCCCCCTCTATCTAGGAAAGTTGAATATGTGTGTTTTTGCATTGCTGTTGTGTTTGAAAATGTAGGCTTTTTCTCTCTATCTAGGAAAGTCGGACCTGCGTTTTTGCATTGCTGGTGTTTGAAAATGAGCCTTTTTCCCTCTGTCTAGGAAAGTCAAATCTGTGTGTTTTTGCATTGCTGGTGTTTGAAAATAAGCCTTTTTCCCTCTATCTCGGAAAGTCGAATCTGTGTGTTTTTGCATTGCTGTTGTGTTTGAAAATGTTATCTTTTTCTCTCTATCTAGGTAAGTTGGAACTGTGTGTTTTTGTATTGCTGTTGTGTTTGAATATTAGGCTTTTTTCCGTCGATTTAGGAAAGTCGAATCTGTGTGTTTTTGCATTTGCTGTTGTGTTTGAAAATTAGGCTTTTACCTCTATCCCTCTTCTCGGCCCTTTTCCCTCTATCCAGAAATCTTGCTTCTAGGTGTCTTACTTTTCTGTTGTGTGCTGTAACCTAGGCTTTTCCCTTAATCCTGGTATCAGGATTACCTTCCTCCGAATCCGTTGACTCGGTCTCGAAATACCCCTGAAGGTACGGTCTGCCACAGAAGGAAGCCACTGTGAGTGCCAATTGGTCGCAGGCCGGTGGTGCCCTCTCCTTTGGGGCAGCCAAAGGTTTTAGGGGAAAAAGTCTTGCTTCATAAGAAACCTCTGTAGTGTCCGATATCAGAGAGAGTGTCGAGCTGCCGGTTTCCCAGGAAGAATCGTGATCCAGAACAATTCAAAAAGGTAAGCGAATGCAAACCCCAAAGGGAATGGCAACTGAGTCCAGGCAGGAAGACAAGGATCCTCACAAAGAATAGTGAGGACAACAGAAGCTCCACGAGAGCAGGTAGCAGCAGACAAAAAGAACAGGGAGAGTGGGGCGGACCCCTAGAGACCAAGAGAAAACCAAAGATAGGGCAAGGAAAGCCCCGGGAGAGAAGACAGAGAAATAGAAGGGAGAAAGCGAGCCGCAACGACAGCCGCTCAGAGAGGTACGGAAGAGGGAGACGCAGCTGTGCAAGAGAGAGCTCCGCAGTGAGGAAGGCGAAGCAGAGAGGGCTCTGCAGTGGGCAAGGCGAAGGGCAGAGAGGAAAACAAGGAAAGAGAACAAAGGATAGAAGCGGATCACAGCTAAAGCAGAAATACAGCGTAGCACAACAAAAAGAGGAAAGAATCCCAGTAAGTTGCAACACGCCGGCTGCTGGGAGAGGAAAGGAATAAGTACCTCCATGTTGCAAAGAAAGACTAGACCGCATGCGGAGATGCAGAAGAAGACGTGAAGGCACAATCAATGGAGGCGTCGCCTCCAGTGATTCCACAACCGCCAGCCCCCTGGAACCATGATACCTGGACACATGAATCTTGATTGTTGCATTGCTGCGTATTGAAGTTGGGCATCTCCTTTTCTCCACGTTTTCCCTCCATAGTGCTTTCAATCTTCCTATCTTCTTTAACTGCTACCCTATCACCTATCCTATCTCTCTTTCGAAGTTTGGAAGGAAAATCTCTAGTTATCTACCCTCAACTCTGCCCTCAAACACTCCTGTGATATCTCCCTTTTCCTTGAAGACCTCAATCTCGACTTCCTCGCTCTCGCTGAGACTTGGTTCACAGCCAACTCTATAATGAGTTTAGACACTCTCCTCCCGGAGGGCTACAAGGTCCTATCTAAGCCCAGGCCTAACCGGTCCGGGGGCTGAGTGGCCCTGATCTTCCCAGAAAGGGTCCCTGCTACTATCATACCCGCTAAGTCCTACTCCTCCTTCATATCTGCAGATTTGGTGTCTCTCCTATCCTCTCGCTGACTCTGGCCACCGTCTACAGGCCCCCTGGCCCAGTCTCCCTCTTCCTCTCAGAGTGGTTGACCTCACCTCTTCTCTCCTGCCCTCCAGCTCGGAGCTTCTCCTCCTCTGAGACTTCAATATTCACCTTCACTCCCCTGGTGCAGCCTCTGGACTCTTCCACAACCTCTGTTGCTTCCTCTTCCTCACCGTTCTTCTATCTGGTCTGACGCACTCAGTCGGGCACACCTTGGATGCTCTCATCTCTGCAGATATCCCCATCTTCAACCCTATCACTACTCCTCTCTCTTGGTCTGATCATGTTCTCCTGTCCTCCCACCTGGACCTCCTGGGTCCCCCGGCTAAGGCCCCGCCCGCACTGCCAGTTTCCTTCTCCGTCATTCAACCTATGAAGCGAGTGTCAGTTGCTGCTTTTGCCGCCACCTTCATTCCCCCTCCCACTCCTGCCACTGACTCTAACTCTGACTCAGCCCTTACTAACCTTCAACTCTCCATCTCCAACACTCTGGACATCCAAGTGGCAGGCTTCAAGCACATCCTCTGACAAACTGGCTTGCCGCCAGCTCCAAAGACAATACAGACTTTCCATCTTCTCAAAGAAGAGGGCCTATATCCAAGCCCACATTTCCGGGGCCCCCAACAACATCACTGAACTTTTCTAAATCTTCAAAGAACTTGGCAATCCTACTGCAGTCTCCATTTCTCCTCTTCCTTCCCTGGCCCTCTGCACTGCACTGGCCTCTGATTTTACTAAAACTCAGGACATACTATCCTCACTCTCCTCTACACCACTCCCTTCTCCCTCACCCGCTCTCAGTCCTGCATTGGCCCCCCTCTCCTCTTCCCTCCTACTCTCCTCTTTCTCTCCCATATCACCTGAGGAGGTCTCTTGATAAGTCCGCTCTATGAAAGTCACATCAAAATGGTGCTCCCCTGCTTCACCAGAACTATCAACATTTTCTCCCTTTCTCCAGCCATGGCTGATTTCTGCAATCACTCCTTTGTCATTGAATCCTTCCCCTAACTCCTCAAGTTCTTCCTTGTGCACCCTCTCCTCGAAAATCCTTCTCTTGACCCCTCCTGTCCGGCTAACAACTGCCCTATCTATATTAGCCCCTTCCTTGGCAAACTCTTGGAGATGCTGGCCATCTCTGAGCTTATCCACCACACTGAATCTGTTGGTTGTCTCCACGACCACCAGTCTAGCTTCAGAGATGCCTGAGGCACAGAAACTGCTCTCCTGAATACCTGTGAAGACTTGCTCTCTTATCTTGATTCTAACTCTCCTTCCATTCTCATCCTTCTTGACCTTTCCTCTGCCTTTGATATGGTCAATCATGCCACCCTTATAAATCAGCTCTCTGATACCCTTGGCATCACACACCTGTCTCTGGACTGGTTGACCTCTGTCCTCTCTGACCGATCTTCTCAGGTTCCTCTCCTCCAACTCACTCTCTACCTGTGGTGTCCCTCAGAGCCCTATCCTCTCGCCTTGGCTTTTCAACATCTGCTTGCCCTCTAGCCCATTTTATATCCATCTCCTAACTTCCAGTGTTATGCAGATGACACGCAGCTCTCCTTCAAGCTACCCTCCTCTGCCTCCTCCTCTTCCTCTCTTATTTCTGACTGTCTGCTATTCAGGCATGGTGTACTGGCAATGATCCCTGCCTTAATGTGTGTGTGAATCCCAGGATTCCTCCTTCATACAGCTGACAGCATGTATTCCATGTGTTAATCCCATTAATCCATTTCTTGTTTTTTTTACATTCTTAATTCCATTGTAGTTTTGGGTTATTAAACCACCAGAGCATCTGGCAGAGGTCTTCGGCTTGTCTCTACTAGACATGTGTAACCTAAAGCTGCTTTTGGGAGGCATTTGGCATGTCTCTGACTACGGGTGGTTGAATAGGGTACTATGGGAGCCCGTTGCCAGTGTAGCAATGAAGGCTCCACAGACACTTCAAGGTGAGTTACTTGTATGTCCTTTATTTATGTTACTCTTAAGACATTGAGGGCCTGATTCATGGAATCTTTTGCACGGTGCAAAGTGATTTCTCATTGGTGCAAAGTGACTTTGCACTGCCAACAAACACCCTGATTCATGGAGCAGTGCAAATTGGATTTATGCAGTGCAATGTCACTTCGCACAGCAAAAATACACTTTGCACTGCTCTATGAATCAGGGTGTTTGTTGGCAGTGCAAAGTCACTTTGCACTGTGAAAAGGATTCCATGAATCAGGCCCTGAGTCACAAAGGAGGAACCCACTGGCTCCCACCACCCAGGCTACATCTTCCAAGTCCTGGGTTGGAACACCAGTGCACTAGCATTCTCTCACTCGTACATCAACACCCCCACTTTGCAACATTCTCACTGACCTCATGCATTCCAGACTAGCTTGCATGCATCCATCCAGTAAAGCACATCATTACACACCTCCTTTCCTTATCAGTCACACACACACACACTATTCACCCTCTAATAAGGCACAGCACTACACTCAGCTTTAGTCATTAAGGTCCCAGTTTGTTCCTCACAGGTCTTCTCTTTCTATTTAAATCCCGGGATGCATCCCTCTTGCAGGTGGCAATTTCTATAACTCTCGAAACCCATAAACTAGCTGATCATCCTGGGTCCTCTGTCCAGAACCAGTCGTTCCTAGAAGTGGCTGGCTCGCCCTCTCTGTGCTTATCACCAGAAGCAACTCTTCCCACATAGCAATAACTTGTGTTTAAATAGCTCTTACCGGAGTAGTTTTGCATTCTAATGACAGGGTCTCTGTCCTTGTGCTGAACCCAAGAGTTCATTCATTTTATTTATTTATTTATTTATTTATTTGTCCTTTTGTTACACGCCCAGACCCTGGGGTATCACGGCGTGGTTACAGAACCGCTTAGAGATTAATGATAAACACATAGCATTGGTAATACATAGAATACATAAGACATTGCTAATACATAAACAATAGGAGTCTTAGCACTTGGCATGGACAGGTGATGTGCTATCAGTTGTTTTTTTAACAGTAGGAAGGACGTCTCTTTTTTGATGTAGATGGGGAGGGAGTGCCAGTGTTTGGGGGCTAGGACATGGAAGCTGCTGCCCCCTGCTCTATTGTTGTTATAGCACGGTGTCACTAAGCTTTGGCTATCGTTAGATCTTAGGGTTCTGACGTTTTCTTTTTTTTGTAGAACATTGTTAAGATAGATTGGGGCTTTATTGATTATGCATTTGTACGTGATGCATATTGTTTTAAAGATAATTCTTGCTTTGACGGGCAGCCAGTGGGCGTCCTTCCTAACCTTAGATATATGGTCGCAGTTTTTTATCCCTACCTCTTAGGGCTTTGTTTTGCAGAAGTTGTAATTTACTGAGGTTAGTGTTGGAGATCCCTAATAAAAGCACATTACAGTAGTCCAATCTGGATAATACCAATGCTCTGGCCGGGGTAAGGCAGTTGGTCGGGGTCAAGAATTGTCGACTTAATGCCATGAGTTTTGATGTTTATGCCATGGAGGATGCGAGCGTACTGATGTGTTTGGTCATCGTACGGTTGGCATCTAGTTATACGCCTAATGTATTCACTTATTTGAGGATGGGCATCAGCGTGCTGTCAATGTTGATAGAGGAGTAGTCTGAGTGAAGGGCTGCTATTTTGGTTGGAGATCCAACTATGAGGACTTCTGTCTTTTCATCGTTGAGACAGAGGCTATTTAGCGCCATCCAGTTTTGTATGATAGAGTACGTTGTGTTAATGGTCAGAGAGTCTTGGTTATAGTCCCCTGTGATGGGAATGAGGATCTGGGTGTCATCTGCAAAACTGGTGTAGATGACACCCATATCGTTTAGAGTGGAGAAGAGGAATTTAGTTTAGGCATTGTGGAATGTAGGTGAAAGGCATGAGCCTTGGGGGACTCCTATGGGCACTGGTATGGGGTTGGCCGCTTCCTTTCCCTATGGCCACGCTGGAGGTGCGTTCATCAAGAAACAATTTAACCCACATGGTGGCATCATACGAGAAATTGAAGCCATTTTACAGTTAGATGTTTCTTTGGACCTCGGCGAAACACACAAACTCATCCTTCCTACAGGTGACAGGCTCTTTCTTATTGGTAGAATCCCCAGAACTCCTACTTTCTACCCAGGAAAGGTTGTTGTTGTCCCTGAATACATTCTCAGAATCCACTCTTCCTACCGGGGACATATTCTCTATTCCCTCTGTGAATCCATAGAGCCATCCAGCCTCCAGGTAATAGGCCATGCATTGATCAAAAGGCCTGTAAATTCCACTGAACCCATTATTTCATCAGGTGAACTTGTTACACACCCTTTTTGATTGTGACAATGCTCAGAACCTAACACGTGAAATGCAGTGTTTTGCCCCCAGGACAAGGGGCGTAATCTATACTTCTTAGAGGTTAGATGTACTGTATTAGCTGCATGACAATGCCAGGAAGGAATCCAGTAAAAAACAAGAGTAACAGGGGATACCAGGTATATTTCTATGTTGTGATCTGTCCTAGACCGTACCAAAATATATATCTTTGATATGATATGATATGGCATTTGTAACACGCCTATACACAAATGTTTCAAGGCGCGACGAGGCAGGGAGGGGGGAAAAAGGGGCCAAAGACAGACAACGATCCTACTAGGCCAGGTATCATTCAGATCGCGCAAGTGCAGGGGTAGGGGGAAGGGAAAAAGTGCAAGGGGAAGGGGAGAGGGGGAAGTGCTGAACCGGGTAAGTAGAATAAAAAAAAATAATAATAAATAGGGCCAGCTGGTGGCAAGTGCAAGGTAAGTGCAGACAAGTGCTGGGAGGGGGGGTGCTGTAAGGGATGCAGAGACAGTCCCGCAGTGCAGGGGTTGCCAGGGAGGCAGTGCAAGTGGAGAGTGGCTGGGCCAAGGACCGAGGTCGGTGAGAGTGGCCCAGGTGCAGGTTCAGTGCAGTTTCAATGAAGAATTAGCAGGGGAGAGAGAGAGAGAAAGCAGAAGCAAAGAGGAAGGTTTTGAGGTGCTTCCGGAACCGAAGATGGTTCTCCTCAAGTTTCAGGGAGGCAGGAAGGCTGTTCCAGAGGGAGGCCCCTGCCGCAGAGAGAGATATACCCCCAGCTCGTTGCTTCGAGAAGCGGCTGACCCTGAGGGAGTTGGAGACAGATGAGCGAAGGGCTCGGGAAGGAAGATATTTAGGAAGAGAGAGTTGAAGGTATTTAGGCCCCAGGCCCCAGAAGGCCTTGTGGACAATGCAGAGGGTTTTGAACTTAATCCTCGCAGCCACAGGGAGCCAGTGTAGAGATTTCAGTCCTGGAGAGATACGGCCCCTGGGCTTGAGGCCAAGGACAAGTCTCGCAGTCCTGTTCTGGATGAGTGGCAGAGGGCGGAGAGTAGAAGCAGGCAGATTAAGATAGAGGCTGTTACAGTAGTCCAGCTTCGAGAGAACCAGGGTTCTGGAGACCGTGAGCTTCTGGGGGAAGGAGAGGAAGGGAAGAATACCTCTGAGGAGGTGCAGCTGGTAGTGAGACTTCTTAGAGACGTCAGTTATATGAGGAGAGAAGGAGAGTGTGGAGTCGAAGATGACCCCGAGGTTTTTTGCCTTGCAAGTAGGAGCAGGAAGCGGGCCAAGAGAGGCTGGCCAGAGCGTTGCAGGGAAGGAGGAAGTGGGTGTGCCGGTGAGTAGAATCTCAGTCTTACTGGCATTAAGGCAGAGGTCATTGGCGGCACACCATTCCTGGATAGCAGACAGACAGTTGGAGATGAGGGAAGGAGAGGAGGAGGCCGAGGGTAGCCTGAAAATGAGCTGGGTATCGTCCGCATAGCACTGAAAGTTGGGGCAGAGAGTGGCGATGCGGTGGGCAAGGAGTGCCAGATACTGGTTGAACAGCCAGGGAGAGAGATTAGATCCTTGGGGGACACCACAGGTAGAGAAGAAGATGTCAGAGAGGAAGGACCCCAGTTGGACCTGGGAGGGTCGATTGGAAAGGAAAGAGGTCAGCCACGCCAGAGCCTGACCAGTGATACCCAGGTTATCACGGAGACGGTTGAGCAGGATGGCATGGTTGACAGTGTCAAAGGCAGAAGAGAGATCGAGTAGAATGAGAACACACGGAGTGTTGGAGTCGAGGTTCGAGAGCAGGTCCTCACGGATGTTCAGGAGAGCAGTTTCTGTGCTTCTGGCAGCTCTGAAGCCAGATTGATGGCCATGAAGACTACCAACAGATTCAGCATGGAGGTTGAGCTGGGAGATGGCCAGTTTCTCCAGGAGCTTGCCCATGAAGGGAGTGATGGAGATTGGGCGATAGTTAGCCGGGCAGGCGGGGTCAGAAGAGGGTTTCTTAAGAAGAGGATGCACAAGGGAGTGCTTAAGGGGGGATGGGAAGACTCCAGAGGCGAAGGAGTGGTTGTAAAAGTCAGCCAGGGCACGAGCCAGGGAGTCGATGTGGTCCTTGATAGTTTTGGAGGAGCAGGGGTAAACCTGTTTAGACAAGACTTTCATAGATCGGACTTGTCTGGAAACCTCGTCAGCAGAAAAAAGGGGAAAGGCAGAGAAGGAGAGAGGAGGGGTGGCTGCAGAAGGGCCAGAGGGAGAGCCAGGAAGAGATGGAGGGAGGTGATAGGAGGAGAGTGTGGACAGGATGTCCTGAGTTTTAGAGACGAAGTGAGAGGCCAGCGCAGTGCAGAGGGCCTGGGAGGGGACAGGAGAGGTAGAGACTGCAGCAGGGTTGGCAAGCTCCTTGCAGATTTTAAAGAGTTCGGCCGAGTTGTTAGATGCAGCAGAGATGCGGGCTTGGATAAGGGCTCTCTTCTTGGTGAGAACGGTATTGCCTTTGGAGCAGGCGGCAGGCCAGCTTGTCAGTGATGTACATGAAGCACTCCATTTCCTCTCTGCCACCCTGCACTTGCGTTTTAGGGTGACGAGATCCGAGTCATACCAGGAATTGCATTTGGCTTTGGGCTTCAGGCGGATTCTCATGACAGGGGCAAGGATATCAAGACTATCAGATATAGCCGAGTGGAGTGTGGAGAGGGCTGTGTCAGGGTGGGAGTCAGCCGAAGGGGGAGGGGGGGCAAGAAGGTGGCAGCGAAAGCCTCAATTGACACGCGCTTCATGGGTCGGATGACCGAGAAGGTGGTTGGCAGTGATGAGGGTGGCTTTGCCTGTGGGGTAGGGAGGGTGAGGTGGGAGGATAGGAGAAAGTGATCACTCCAGGAGAGAGGAGTGGAGAGAGGGACGGAGAGGGGAAAGTCAGAAGAGATCAGAGCATCAAGAGTGTGCCCTGCAGAATGGGTAGGCCCAGACGGGAGAATAGAGAGTGAGAGAGAGTCGCAGAGGTCACGAAAGAGTCCAGAGGGGGGACAGGAGGCATCCAGGTGGATGTTGAAGTCACCAAGGAAGAGGAGATGAGTGGTTGAGGCCAGGAGTGAGGAGGAGAGGTCAGCCCACTCAGAGAGGAAGGAGGAAATTTGACCAGGAGGCCGATAGATAGTAGCCACTGTAAGGGAATGGCTAGGAGAGAGAGAGAGAGTCGGTAGACAAGACACTCAAAAGAGAAGTAGGTCTGCGTAGGAGTGACAGTGGCAGGAATCCACTCAGGGAAGATAAGGGCCACACCCCCCCTGCACGGTTGGGCCTGGGCACGGAGAGGATCTTGTAACCGTCAGGTAGGAGTGTGTCAAAGCTGGTGACAGTGCTGGCCGTGAACCATGTCTCAGTTAGACCGAGGACATCCAGGTCCAGTTCCTCAAGAAGATGACAGATATCAGAGGAATGTTTGATGGCAGAGCGAGAGTTAAGAGTGGCAATGTGGAGAAGGTTGCCATCCTTGAAGGACTTCCGGGGAGGGGTACAGATCAGAGGTACGCCCTGCGGAGGTGTAGAAGAAGGAGGTGAGAAGGAGCAAGAGAGGGGACAGGGAGGGAGGGTAGAGGCAAGGTAGCCGAGGACAGAGGAGGGGGGACAGCAGGAGAGGAAAGGAAGTTGATGAGGCGTGGGAAGCGTCTATCAAAGAGGTGAAGGTTGGCCTGAGGGCCTTGGACCAAGATGGTCCCATTAGCGTAGACATTAAGGATGGCCTTAGAGGAGCGGAAGGGGGCCAAGAGGACATCCCAACGGGTGCCACCATTAATGGGAGAAGAGGAGAAAGGAGAGAGCACAGAGACCATATGAAGGGTCCATAGGTCAGGGGAAGGCACGAAAAAGAGGATGTCAGTAAGAGTTTCCTTGGAGCAGGCACTAGTGTAGGTGTCAGCGATAGGGAGGCCTGGGTTGGAGACCAGGATGTCCTTTTTAAACTTTTTCCTACCAGATTTAGTGAGGAGAGAAGGATAGTCAATAGAGAAGCAGTTAGAGAAGATAGGCGAGATAGAGAGCACCATGGAGTAGGAGGGAGTGGGGGGGAAGACAGACGATATGAAAGCACGAGGACAGTGAGCGGCAAGGCCAAGTTGACCACTTTTCAGAAAAACAACGGTAAATGCGTATTAGGTACACCCAGTGGAGAGGCCACCTAAGTTTGAGAAACCTGCGAGAGGAGAAAAACCCTAAACAAAAAGATCACAACATAAGTGTTTCTATTGGCAAGCTCTAGATGTACGTACACCTCTGTATGGTCAATATCTCATAGCTACATACTTTAAAGTTTCATCAATAAATATACCAAGACACATGACAATTGATGCAAAACAATTAAATTCACATCACTCCCAATTGCAATTCATAATAATTTTTTTTAATTAATTCATACATTATTAGAAAATCATTGAAACAATTCTAAAAATATTTAAATATCACAATATTGTAGTGTATTACATAAATCCTGTAAAGTGCTTAAATGGATTAAGGACCCATCAATATATACACATAACCTAACCTCACTCATACACACACAACTGAACATTCTCATTTCATCACTCTGTACCATACTACTACTATCACAATTTAAAAAGAGAGAGAGAGAGAGAGAGAGAGAGAGAATACTATAAAATACACGTAATTATGCTATTGTTTCCGAAACGATAAACATAAATCTGCAACTCTACAGAAACTAATTGTACAGTCAGATCTAAGTATCTAACTGTATGTTGCATTATTTATTCAACAACATGTTCATGTTCCCCACCCAACATGTTTCTTTCCGTACATCATTTATTAAGCGGAAATTCTTCAGGGGTAAGTATGTCTGGAGCCTTCAAGGAAAAATATATTGAAGTACAGACGCGTAGATGACATCAGTAGCTTGCCTATAATTAAAAACAGAAACACATTCAGTCAGAGTGATTGTATTATTATACCGACTAAATCTATGCATACCACTAAATAAACAAGCAGAGTGCAAAAAGGGGCACCAGGCACCCTTTATTATCCAAACCAAGTAGGTACATCAGGTATGATTAATGCTTGATGTGACAGGAAAACCATACCAATTGGTTCGACCCGTTCAGACAACCACCACCACTATGTGACACTGTGTTGGCACTAGAGACATCGACCATTGAGACATTATAACCCTGGGTTTCTCATACTGTGATCATAAGTTAACTGGGCTTATTGTTGCTATCACCACACCTAACGCCCTGATTCCTAAATTGCTCGATTGAGTGTGGTCACAAGCAAGTACTCATAGCCTTGTGATTGCTTCAATAAAGTTCATCATCATTGACAAGTGGATTCGACGGGGCATCCATCTACTGTCTAAAGGTTGACACGATGTAAATTGGTATCCTTAATTCATCACACATTAACGGTGTCTCACTGCCATCCAAAAAAAATAATAATAAAGGAACATTCAGAATAACCATTATTATAATGCTCATTAGTACATTCTGAAGGCGTTTTGACTAGACAGTACGTTCGCTTAATAACCAGACTATTACTAACCTTATTTTTCAGTTTATGTGGTATATCACTTCTGTCGTCGCAGTTTCACAGTCTTACAGGTTATCACTCCTCTATTTTTTTATTTTTATTTATTTATTTATTTGTTTATTTGTAGAGCACCGACCGCTCGCAAGCATCGGGGCGCATACGAGGAGACAGAGACACAAAAGAGGATAGTACATTGGAAATGACAGGTTGACACATAAGGAAGTTAGCAGTAGGTGGCGAGGGTTCTAATCTGGGAATTACTTGAAGAGCAGAGTTTTAAGTTTTTTGCGGAAAACATGGAGATTAGTTTCCAGTCTGAGACATGTCGGAAGATTGTTCCAGAGGGTTGCCGCGCGGGTAGGGAAAGCTCTTCCTAGACCTAGTTCTTTTTTGAATTTAGTAGTTGTTATCAAGCCCTCTAATATTCAGAAAGGTAATGCCGTCTTGCAGTTTAAATTACATAGAACATCATAGCATCCCGGTGGTTAATGAAACATTAGGATCGATATTAGTTTCTGTTATCGAACTGTTATTGTTTTAGATTAATTCATGTAACAGCTTCAAAGGAATCTATTCTATAACATATGGTCTTGTCGGGACCACTGGAGGCTCTTACAATACTATTAGTTCGTACAAAATCTAGTTCTATGTATCGTTCGTGTCATCTTGAAACTCACCGTTTGTGTTGTCGGTTGCTGCGCAGATAATTCCAGTTCATCTAAGGTACTTCCCAGAAAGGGAGGAGAATGTGAGCAACTGCTCTTAAATATAAGTCACGTGTAGTCGCCTTGGCGCGTGATCACGTGACAACATGCGGTGGCCATCTAAGGACAGGTTAAGTATTGTCCTTTGAAAGCACTATCGTGATGTTGTCAATATACGTCCCTTCCTATTCGGTCAACTACACAGTTGCATAGCAGTATGTCTGATAAAATGTGCGCATTAACCTCAAAATCATGGAGTGTAAATAAACTACGTTGTCCTGTGATACACTTTGTAAATGTCCGTACATTAATTTTCAAAACTATACCATCAGAACATTGTTTTATGAATTCCAGTCCAACTGTTCATTTAAACCTAACTGGTGACTCTTACTCAAAAAAATGAGTTACATCTATTCTTTTGTACAAAGTTTGTTTATCTAAGGAGTTATTATTCATTGTTGGTATCTTCTTAAGGCTAGTCCATTTCAGATCATCACAGCTATGGTTATGCATAATGAAATGTCGCCCATCGGAGCTGTTAAGGTTCTGTTCCTAATACAACTCCTGTGTTCGCTCACGCGGACCTTGATCTTACGTTCTGTTTTCCCGTTGTACAGTTTTGGACATGGACACCATATGGCATACACTACGTTCATGGAATTACAGTTAGAAAACAGTCCCTGTTCCCAAGGTCTAGGTAACCCGATGTCAACCTCAGTAGTCCTCTGTGTAAATTGGCAACAAACGCACATCCCACACGGGTCATGACCTCTCAATTTTGCCAACCCCCATTGTTCTGTGATGGTAACCTGTGTGTTCCGCCTTTCCCTCACATCGTTCCTACTCACTAGTTCTTTTATGTTGTGTCCTCGTTTGAAAGCACAACGTGGAACATCAATCGGAATTTTTGCATTTGCCAAAATGTGCCAATGTTTTTTAACAATTTTCACCACTTGATTAGACAGGTGGTTGAAAGTGTTCACAAACACTAACGTGTCTGGACCTGCAGGTAAGGGTTTTGGTTTATAATCTAACAGAGCCTCACAATGGTTATTAGAGGCTCTTTTTAAAGATCTTTTCACAATCTTTTTAGGGTAGCCGCGCTCGACTAGATTTTTACTCAGTATGTCTGCTTCCAATAAGAACACTTCCTTGCTGCTACTATTGCGCTTTAGCCTCAAAAATTGGCCAAAGGGCAGATTATCTCTTAGAGATTTACGATGGAAGCTGACATACCCTAATAAAGAGGTACGATCAGTAGCTTTGTGAAAGGGTTTCAACTCTAACCTCTTAGTAGAATGATTCGCAACAACTGTGAAGTCCAAAAAGTCTATCTGTTCTTTATGATAGTTCAGAGTAAATTTTAAGAACGGATTGACCCCATTGTAATGTTCTGTAAGGCAGACTACCTTTCCCGGATGTATTCCAACATGGCCTCCCCAGCTTATGGCCATTCTAAACACAGCAGTCTAGTTGTTCTCTCCTAAGACGCACTGCAGAACGCTGAGGTCACTTCCTCCCAAGCAACATATCAAGAGGATCTGCCAGGAGTCCGGTGCGTTGCTACTCTAGTAGGAGTATACAAGCACTACGTTAGTTAGTTCGGAATTTACCTATGTAACGCTCACCTGATTCCCGCAGAGGCGCCGGTCTTGACTGGGTGAATGCCGTATCTTCAAAGGTGATGTGTAACACACGGTTGGCTCTTTGGGCTGGACCTCTGTGCACTGTATGTCTGACTCGAAGAGTAAGATGTCTGCAGATAGAAAATATGGGATTAATGAACTGGGGTTATTGGGTGCCTCTCTCCTCTTCCCTTTCTCTTCTCCTGTAGAACCCCAAAGGTTAACACCCTCACCTTAGGTAATTGAACGCCGAGCTCTCCATCTGCCTCGGGGCAGGGTGCCGTAACCAGTTTCTTCACTGGATAAGGGTGCAGGCCTCTTGACCTCAGAGGACTGCTGTCCGTCGTTAACTGCACGAACGGTAAGTTCTGGGCACTTCAAATGTCTTAAAAGTCTTTTGTAATGATATCTCTTGTTTTGCAGGGTTCCGGCGATGGCGGATGGCGGGCTGATGAGAGTTGAGGATCGTACCCGCGTGAGGAATAGAAGCGCGTAAGTAAGCGCTTGTAGCCTGCTTCATGATGCGCACTAACTGTCCCTTTTATCTTGCAGGTACAAGTTCGGAGCTTTAGAGGAGCTGAAGGGTGCTGGAATACCCACTGGATTCGGCGTGGGAAGGAGTAATGGCACGTGAGTAATAAAGTTGCCCAATGTCTTTAAACGCACCTTCTTTTGTCTTTCAGATGCGGGATGCAGCGCCGAAGGCCTCCGGAGCGTGCGAAGAGCTGGTAAGCTTTTGTCTTTTAGATGCCGGAATGCAGTGCGAAGACCTCCGGAGCATGCGAAGAGTAGGTAAGCCTTTGTCTTTCAGATGCCGGAATGCAGCGCGAGGCGTTGGTGACAGCCGATGGACCAGGTAAGAGATGTGCTGCCACTGAAGACCGTAGTGCTAACCTGTTCTTTCTTTGTCTTTACAGGTGCTGCTGAAGACTGGATTCCAGGATGGTAAGCCTTTGTTCCCTTAGGCCCAGGATCAGAAGCAGAAGACACGATGAGCGTTCTGCTGCAGAGAATGCAGAATAACGCAAAGCAAGATTCATCCATCGGGTGTGGTTTAAATAGCCTCCTGTAGTGCTTAGGTGTCTCCTTCCACAGCCACGCCTAAGAAAAGAGTTCCTGCTTTCCAGAAGAGTTCCAGTGTTCTGAACCTAGGGAGTGGCTCCTGCCCCACCCAACAGGAAAAGTAGTCCCAAACAGAAGAGGATCAGGGGTTCAACTGGCAGGTAAGTAAGCAGCATGGTCTGCTGCAGGTAAGTCCACCTAAGCATTATGAGCCCGGCGCTTCCAGCACTGGGACTGGGCATCTTTATGAGCCTGGTGCCACTGGCGCCAGGACAGGGTCCAAAAGGTCCCAATTGGGACTGGCTGGCACTCGGAACCGGGGTTATGGGTCTGCTTCCAAGGGAGTCGGGCAAGTCCTGATCTTTTGGAAGCAGAGATCATGACAGCACCCCCCCTCAAGGCCCCTCCCAAACCGGGCTTCTCCGGGGGTTTGGGCTTGTTAGCAAATGTTCGATGAAATCTTTTGATTAGACGATGCGCGTGGACATATTCTGCAGGTTCCCAGGATCTTTCTTGGGGACCGTAGCCTTTCCAGTCAATCAGGTAAAATAGTTTAGATTTGGAGATCTTGGAATCCAGGATGCTTTTGGGCCTCATTACGACCCAGGCGGTAAGTTACCGCCTGGGCCGTGACTTTACCACCATGGCGTAAACTACGTTTACGCCATGGTGGTTGGCGGACTTACCGCCCCATTCCGACCTAGGCGGGGCGGTAAGTCCCCAATCCCCATTTACCCTTCCCCATTCCCATTTTTGCCCCATAGGGCATAATGGGAGTGGGGAAGGCGTTAATTACGCCACCGTAAATTACGGTGGCGTAATTAACTCCATGGTCCCTTAGCGCCATGGATTTTAACACCTGCTAAAAGCAGGTGTTAAAAGCACCATGGCGCTAGGGGACCTCGTAATTGGCGGTAAGGGGTCGGCGCAGCTAACGCTGGCGTTAACCCCTTACCGCCAGGGTCGTAATGAGGCCCTTTGACTTCAAACTCGAGTTCTCCATCAACTAGAATAGGTTTTGGAGATGTAGTTAGTCGGGTTTGAGGTTGCACGGGTTTTAATAGAGAGACGTGGAAGACCGGATGTATCTTCATGTGAGGGGGCAAGTCCAACTTGACCGCTACTGGATTTACTATGGTAGTGATGGAATAGGGACCAAGGTATCTTGGGTTGAATGTGCGTGGTCCTTTTAGAGGTAGATATTTGGTGGATAACCAGACTTGATCTCCTACTTGATATTGGGGGGCTTCCTTCCGATGTTGGTCTGCTCCTTTCTTGTATTGTTCTTTAGCCCTTTGAAGGTGAGAAACGGCTTCCTTAAAGGCTTGGGTGATTGTAGAATGCAGGTGGTCTACTGCTGGTGTTCCAAGATCTTGGAGTGGATCCAACTCCGAGGTTCGAGGGTGACTACCGTATAAAAGAAAAAACGGGGTCTTCCCAGTTCCCGAGTGGACAGAGTTATTGTAGGCATATTCGGCTATCCAAAGGATATCTTTCCAAGTTTTTTCAGTTTGTTGTAGCATGCAGCGCAAATACTGTTCCAGAGTTTGATTGGTCCTCTCGGTTTGTCCGTCGGTTTGAGGGTGGTGGCTGGTCGAAAGTCTCACATCAATTTGAGCCGACCGACAGCAACTTCGCCAAAAATGAGAAATAAATTGACTACCTCGATCCGAAATTAGAACTGAAGGAAAACCGTGCAGTCGGACGATGTTTTCGAGAAATTCTCGGGCCAGAGTTGCTGCTGTTGGTAAGCCTTTGAGTGGAATGAAATGCGCCATCTTGGAGAATAGGTCCACGATTACTAGGATCGTATTGTATCCGGAGCATGGAGGTAGATCAGTGATGAAGTCCATAGAAAGCGTATGCCAAGGGCGAGGTGGGATGTCAATAGGGCGTAAGAGGCCGGCTGGTTTTTCCTTTTGACTCTTGTTTTGGGCGCATACTCCACAGGACATTATAAAGTCTCTGATATCTTTTTTCCAAGACGGCCACCAGAAGTAGCGCTTGATCTTTTCCGAGGTCTTGGTCATACCGGGATGTCCTTCCATTAAAGAATCGTGATAACAAGAGATTACCTTTTTCTGTAGATCTGTGCTGGGCAGCTATAACCGTTCTTGGAAATATAATAGGTTGTCCTTCACCGTAAAGTCCTTTCCCTGCAGATGCCAATTCTGTATGTCTGCTGGAGTTACCAGTAGCCTGGCTTTATCCTTAACTTCCTCTATGGATTGTGTGGCGATTACACCTAGAATTCTTTGTTCGGGAATGATAGGTACAGGTTTAGGATTGATCAAATGTTCTACCACTCCCATCCGAGAAAGGGCATCAGCTTTACCGTTTTTTGTACCAGGTCGATAGGTAATTATGAAGTCAAACTCGGCAAAGAATAGTGCCCAACGGAGTTGCCTAGAGGATTGAGCTTTCGCGGTTTTCAAATATTGCAGGTTTCGGTGATCTGTAATCACAGTAATGGTGTGTCGGGCCCCCAGAAGATAATGCCGCCAAGCCTTAAAGGCGGACTTGATAGCTAGAAGTTCCTTATCAGTAATAGTGTAATTGATTTCAGGAGGCGAGAATTTGCGGGACCAAAATGCCACGGGATGCAACTGATTGGTTACTGGGTCCTTTTGTGATAGAACTGCCCCCATGGCAAGGCTCAAAGCATCAGTTTCAACGATGTAGGGGAGTTCTGGGCGAGGATGTTTTAAGATCGGTGCAGAGATAAATCTAGTCTTCAAATTCTGGAAAGCTTGTTCCGCCTCGGTAGACCATTCAAAACGTTTGTTTTTCTTTAACAAGGCGGTGATGGGCTGGACTATTCGAGAGAATTCTGGGATAAACCTGCGGTAAAAGTTAGCGAAGCCTAACATGCTTTGAACACCTTTTACGGAGGATGCCGATGGCCATTTGAGAATTGCATCGACCTTCTTTGAATCCATACGCACTCCGCTAGGTGATAATATGAATCCCAAGAATTCAACTTCAGTCACGTTGAAAACACATTTTTCCAATTTAGCGAAAAGTTTGTGTTGACGCAATCTCTCGAGGACCATTTTCACGTGTTTCCGATGTTCAGTTTCCGATGAAGAATAAACGAGGATGTCGTCAATGTAAACAACAACACACACATCTATGAGCTCTCTGAGGACATCGTTCATAAAATATTGAAAGGCGGCCGGGGCATTGCAAAGTCCGAAGGGCATGACCTGATATTCAAATAGCCCATACTTGGTGCGGAAGGCCGTCTTCCATTCATCGCCCTCTTTTACTCGTACCAAGTGGTAGGCTCCTCTAAGATCCAGCTTTGTATATATGCATGCTTTTCTGACTTGGTCCAGGAGTTCAGGGATCAAAGGTAACGGATATCTATTCTTAACGGTGATCTGGTTCAGGGCGCGATAATCTATACAAGTTCTAAGGTCCCCTTCTTTTTTTGGAACGAAGAACAAAGCTGAGGAAGCAGGGGACTTGGAAGGACGAATAAACCCATTCGATAGGTATTGATCCAGGTATTGTCGGAGGTGAAGATTCTCAGGCTCGGTGAGGGCATAAATTCTACTACAAGGAGGAGTAGATCCAGGTATCAGGTCCATCTGGCAGTCATAAGACCTATGAGGAGGTAGAGAGTTAGCCTGATCCTTCCGGAAAACATCTTGGAATTCTAGGTATTCAGGAGGTAACTGAGGAGCCTCCGAGGAAATTGCTGCCAGTGCAACACCAGGTCGAGGGTGACAAGTAGAGACACATTCTGGAAACTGAACCGTTCTTGCTCGCCAATCGATCTGAGGATTGTGCTTCTCTAACCAAGGAATTCCTAGAATAATCTGGAACTGGGGGGCCTTGATCACATCGAACACGATCTTCTCATGGTGTCCATCTTGACTTACTAGCGTCACTTCTTGGGTGGTGTGCGTTACTGGTCCGGAGGCTATCTCTGTACCATCCACCGTAGTAATGACGTCCTTTACAGCCTTTGGACAAAGAGTCAGATTCATCCTCAAAACCATTTCATGATCCACATAATTGCCGATGGCACCGCTGTCGACGTAAGCTTCAATCGCATGTAATCGATCCGGATGTTCAGGGCTAATGAGGACCATAGGTATCACGAAATGCGAGGTCACAGAACTGGTTTTCACGCTCGGCAAGAGGACCTCTATTCTTGTCGGGCGAGGTTGTTTCCCTGCTCAGAGTTTGTGACCCTGGTAAGTTTCCACAATAGAGGCATAATTGCAGCTGTTTTCTCCTTTCCCGCTCCTTTTGTGTTAGTGGTCCTTTCAGGCCCCCTATTTGCATGGGTCCCCCGGAGTCTACTCCTTTGGTAGGAGTTGGTGGTTTGGAAAATACTCGAGCATCAAACTTGGAACGATCGGCCTTCCTGTTCTGCAGTCTGTGGTCAATTTGAACGACTAAGTCAATATAGTCCGAACAGTCTTGCGGGGGATTCACTACTTGGGCTAACACATCTTTGAGCTCTCCACGTAGACCTCTATAAAACAGCGTAATCCTTTTGTCCTCAGGCCATCGAGTTTCCACTATCAGTCTGTTGAAAGACGCAATATAAGCCAAAAGGTCTTGATTACCCTGTCGCAATGAAAGGAGCTCATTGTCCAAGGCCTGCCCCTGTGAATGTCTTGATCACAGTTTTTCCATACTGAGCTGAAAAGCTCGAAAATCATGGAGAACCGGATCATCTTGATTAACTAGAGGGATCGACCAGTCTGCCGCATTGCCCCTAAGGTACGAAAGCACGAAAGCTACCTTAGCTTGATCAGTTGGAAAGGCTGCTGGCCGGCATAAGAAGTGCAACCGGCACTGATTAATAAATACTGCAAACCTCTTTGGGTCACCAGAAAATCGTTCGGGCGGAGCCAGAGGTACATTCCCAGGTAGGTAGATCTGCACTGGGTTCGTAGAGGATGTTGAAGGAAGATTTGCCCCTGATGCGGGTAACGGAGTTTGTCCGGCTTGTGACTGTAGCAATTGTCTAGCGAGATCGTCTGTTCGCTCCTTGGAAATAATCAGTTCCCTTCTTAGAGCATTCGTTTCCTGACGGGCTGCATGCACTTCTGCTCTTAGTTCCCCAAGTAACTGGGCTAGCTGGTCGGTATCCGAGGTTTCCATAGCGCCTGGGTGGGAGTTTTGCGATAGGCTTTGCGTTCTGTAACGCTCACCTGATTCCCGCAGAGGCGCCGGTCTTGACTGGGTGAATGCCGTATCTTCAAAGGTGATGTGTAACACATGGTTGGCTCTTTGGGCTGGACCTCTGTGCACTGTATGTCTGACTCGAAGAGTAAGATGTCTGCAGATAGAAAATATGGGATTAATGAACTGGGGTTATTGGGTGCCTCTCTCCTCTTCCCTTTCTCTTCTCCTGTAGAACCCCAAAGGTTAACACCCTCACCTTAGGTAAGTGAACGCCGAGCTCTCCATCTGCCTCGGGGCAGGGTGCCGTAACCAGTTTCTTCACTGGATAAGGGTGCAGGCCTCTTGACCTCAGAGGACTGCTGTCCGTCGTTAACTGCACGAACGGTAAGTTCTGGGCACTTCAAATGTCTTAAAAGTCTTTTGTAATGATATCTCTTGTTTTGCAGGGTTCCGGCGATGGCGGATGGCGGGCTGATGAGAGTTGAGGATCGAACCCGCGTGAGGAATAGAAGCGCCTGGAAGCACGTAAGTAAGCGCTTGTAGCCTGCTTCACGATGCGCACTAACTGTCCCTTTTATCTTGCAGGTACAAGTTCGGAGCTTTAGAGAAGCTGAAGGGTGCTGGAATACCCACTGGATTCGGCGTGGGAAGGAGTAATGGCACGTGAGTAATAAAGTTGCCCAATGTCTTTAAACGCACCTTCTTTTGTCTTTCAGAGGCGGGATGCAGCGCCGAAGGCCTCCGGAGCGTGCCAAGAGCTGGTAAGCTTTTGTCTTTCAGATGCCGGAATGCAGTGCGAAGACCTCCGGAGCATGCGAAGAGTAGGTAAGCCTTTGTCTTTCAGATGCCGGAATGCAGCGCGAGGCGTTGGTGACAGCCGATGGACCAGGTAAGAGATGTGCTGCCACTGAAGACCGTAGTGCTAACTTGTTCTTTCTTTGTCTTTACAGGTGCTGCTGAAGACTGGATTCCAGGATGGTAAGCCTTTGTTCCCTTAGGCCCAGGATCAGAAGCAGAAGACACGATGAGCGTTCTGCTGCAGAGAATGCAGAATAACGCAAAGCAAGATTCATCCATCGGGTGTGGTTTAAATAGCCTCCTGTAGTGCTTAGGTGTCTCCTTCCACAGCCACGCCTAAGAAAAGAGTTCCTGCTTTCCAGAAGAGTTCCAGTGTTCTGAACCTAGGGAGTGGCTCCTGCCCCACCCAACAGGAAAAGTAGTCCCAAACAGAAGAGGATCAGGGGTTCAACTGGCAGGTAAGTAAGCAGCATGGTCTGCTGCAGGTAAGTCCACCCAAGCATTATGAGCCCGGCGCTTCCAGCACTGGGACTGGGCATCTTTATGAGCCTGGTGCCACTGGCACCAGGACAGGGTCCAAAAGGTCCCAATTGGGACTGGCTGGCACTCGGAACCGGGGTTATGGGTCTGCTTCCAAGGGAGTCGGGCAAGTCCTGATCTTTTGGAAGCAGAGATCATGACAACCTATCCTTGTTCCTAAACTCTCAGTTTCATTCCTGATGCTTTTCTATCCTCCTAACTTCCCCTGTCTATCTAGTACCTACAGATCACGGCAGCAGTACGACTTGAATCATCTGATTTCAGATGATCAAAGCCCCGCCCCTTTGGTGCGCGGCTTCAACCCGGTGTCTCTCCAGCTCTACATTCGGGTCATCAGCCTTTTCAGGGATAGGCACTTCAAGCCCCATTTAGATCTTCCTTCTACTGGCAGCCTAGAAACCACAGTAATCCCTTCTTGTTTCATTTTCATCTGCTTCCGTTCCAGCGCGATCACTCATCCGTGACTCATCAGGCTTACAGTCACACACCCGTGAGCAGTCTCCGGGCGGCACCTCTTTATCTACAATCTGGTAGGCATTTGTTGATCCGTTTACTTATCCTTTGTTTATTCTTTTAGATTGCTCCACTGCTTATTAATCTTCATCTACCCTATCCGTATCTACACTGTTTCTCATGCTGTTTTTCAGCCCTTCTAACCCATCCAGGGTTCTCCTTGGGAAAGCCAGGCTACCTACTTATTACCTACCTACTACTACTACCTCCTACCCAGGACGCATTCCCTCCTACAACCTGGGGTAAGACATAGAGCCTCTACTGGGGTTCTAATAGCATATAGGGACAAGAACCCTATACCATTCTCTAACTCTTCCTATATTTCATTATCCAGTCCTTAGCCGGATTCGCTAAGAAGCCTCCACCAACATAAGGCGGAACCACATCCCATGCCTGGACATCTCGTGGAGACAACGCTCTCTAGCAGCTCTCCGCAGGGTTTTTTCCCCCTTGAGGGTTTCCCTGGGGACCTCCCGGGGATCAAGCCTTTGTGCCGGACCCCAGAGGGGTTTTCAGGGGAATTCCTAATTACTACAGGGAAGGACACAGATACATTCATTTTGAGATACCATCAGCACCTAGGACATTTCTCTGTGCCAGCTCAGTTCAGGTAGGAGATCCTTTGTTTCCTTCTCTGTTCATCTGGGGCAAACAATATTTATACAACAGAGTATAACACCCTTTCAGCCATTTGAAAAATGCCAACAGTGTGGGTTCATCTCAGTGCCAAACAAAGAGCACATCATCGATGTACCTTTTCCACATGGTGATGTGTGACTTGAAGCTGTTGTTCTCACTATAAATGCTTATATGTTCAAAAAAGTCGACATACAAATTGGCCAGTGAAGGGGCCACAGCCGACCCCATTGCCGTCCCGTGAATCTGCTGGAAAAATTGTCCATTGAATTGAAAATAATTCTCAGTGAGGGCAAGCATGGTATACCACAAAATAAATGAATTGGGTGTCATCCCTGGCTTACGTTTAGTCATTAGTAGTTCTTCTATTACTTCCAAAGAGGCATTTTGAGGAATCTTGGTATTTTGTGAGACTATATCCATTGTCACCAATATATCTTCACATGGATCAAACCGGAAATGTTCAACTAAGTTGATCACTGCCATCGAGTCTTGAATAAATGAGGGCATCGTACTCACAAACCCTTTCAAAAAGGAGTAAAACAAGATGGTCCAAAGGCCTATGTGAACGACCAGCGCAACTGCACAAGAGTTAGAAGTTTAAAAAGGCAGCGTTCAACATGAGAGTGTGAGGGAACCCGGACCAAGGACCCTCGATAAGAAGTAAATTAGATATAAGCAGTGAACTGCGCCAATTGACAATAATACAATAATAATTGAATTATGTTTTTAATTCCATTCCACAGCCTGACACGTGTTTCGAGCAAAGCTCTTTTTCAAAGGCGTTGAACCTTGTCCAAAGAAAACTTAATATTACTTGCGGTTGCAATAACCATTAATTAATTACAGCCTTCCGGCAACAACAATGTACAAAGAGAGAGTGCGTGTCAGGCTGTGGAATGGAATTAAAAACATAATTCAATTATTATTGTATTATTGTCAATTGGCGCAGTTCACTGCTTATATCTAATTTCCTTTCAAAAAGGAGTCTGCAAATTTAGCCAAAGGTTCCAACAGGAAGTTGGTGCCAGACACTATTGGTCTTCCTGGTGGATTCATTAGTGTCTTGTGTACCTTTGGTAATATGTAAAAAAAAAAGGGGATACTGGGATCTTGTTTAACCAAATAATCAGCTTCTTTTTGAGTGATCCAGCATCTCCCTCTTGCTTTTTCAACTTTATTCAGTATTAAGGTTTTTAACCGCGAAGTGGGATCATGTTCTACGGGTTTATAAAACATGGTGTCCGCCAGGAATCCATCCACCACTATGGGTCGAAGGTAGTTTGTCCATTAACACATTTCCAGCCCTTTCCCTAAAAAGGACAATTCTCGTTCCATGTGTAAACTCCTAGAGTGCATCAGTCTTTCGGGTGACAGTCCATGTGGCTCAGTGAATCCCCTTTGCTCCTGCTTTCCAAAAAAAAGCTTATCTTATCCTTCCTAAGAGAAAGGCAGTTCTCGCTGAATCAATCCTTCCTACATGAGGCAGGTCTTTCGTTCCTTGCTGCAGGCTGCAATCCTGTTGTCACTGTACACAATGTATTTACTTTGCAGCATTGACTATACAATAACTTTGAATAGTAATGCTACTACACAACTTCAACACCGCAATCCTAAAAGTACATCTGGCAATAGTGGTCACCCCCAACGTTTCATTGGTGGTTGCTCCCCTGCCAGCTATTGTAGAGTAGGAGGTAAGTGAAAAAAAGTGTGCATGTGTATATATTTTGTAGAGAAGCAGACGTCTACGTCATTGATAGTACCCACCCCCTCACCTCCGACATAGTGGATGAAGAACAGGAAGACACTGTGCATGACACCAGGTATCATTCCAATACCGTATTGAGTGTATGAGCGACGATATGCACTCAGACAACCGTACCAAATGCACGCTCGAACTGAATTGTAATAGGAGATTTCTAGACACCACTGGACATCGAAGAGCTGTAAAGGAAATATGACAAGTGCAAAGTAATGTCATAAGGAGAAGATATAATGACACACAGAAACGATATAAGAATACTTAATGAATGAAGATGTAAGTGAAGAAGCAAAGTAAATATATATTTATATATATATATATATATATATATATATATATATATATATATATATATATATATATATATATATGGAAAAACAAGGAAAGGTGCGCACTCCAATTCTCTGCATGACCTATATATATATATTAACATTTATATTTATATATATATATGAGTGATAAGAAACCATAGATACAAAGAAGATAAGTAACCAGATGAGTAGTAAATGTATATACACGCAGAAACGCAAGGTAGATGAGTCACATAGAAGCTTGCTGCAGTAGAAAATATAACACAGGTAAAGCGGCCATGTTGAAAAGATGGAAGTCAGCTTTGAATAAAAGTAAGTGAGAAGCTTGAAGGAGAAATCCCAGGGCTGCAGAGCTGAACGGCACTGGAAAACAGCTTTGTGCGAGGAACAAAGAATGCCTATTGGCCTGAGATCAAGGATGACACATCAAGAAGTAATTGCAAGGCAAAAGGGGTGCCAAAGAAGATAGGCTATGTACGCATGACATATTTCTCTTAGATTAAGCACAGAAGAAAACATCTGTGAGTGCCAAGTATTGAACGATTAAAGATGCAGCAACTAAGTGTCCAGAATCCGAAGAGGATAACGACACCTGACATAATTGAATTAAATAGCACTAAATAGAAAGGTGAGATGGACAAAATTGTGGTCTCCTCACACGTGATTCAAGACTCGAAAACAAGTCCTATTCATTAGGCTCTAACTGAAGACAGTGATGTACCTACACACCCTTAAAAGTCCCAGAGAAGAGAACAATGAGCATGGTCAACTATAAAAGAGAAGCCTTGGTTGGAGGTTTGGCTGATGAGAGATGGCAGAATAATTGGGCAAGTGGGCAGTAGTCTGATGTTGTTCTCTACACCTGGGTTTCGTTTTGCATACGTGCTGCTAACGAGCCAAATGTCCAGAGTTGGGCAACCAAACATGACGGCCTATGCAATGGTGAGCATACGTTGTTGCAGGGGCCAATCCCCTGTTGTTATGCTGCTATATTCTGTATTATACCTAGTTAGAGGGAGGTTCTAGGTATGCCTGACAGATGAAGGGCAACCAATCAATACTAGCACCTACATAAACCATAAGTAGATATGTTCCCCTAACCAATTCCTCCGTTCCATAGGTTTTATTATTTGCCACGTCGAATGACGCCATAGCTAACGCACATCGGGGTATAAAGCCTTTGTTTAACCGAAATGTAACTGAGAGTGTGTGGGCTATGATTTGGTGTTCGCCGGGTGTCCCTACTTTATTCAACTGATACATAAAGTATTTTGACATATTCTTTGAGTCTGTCCGGTTATTTGGGTCCAAGATCATTTATTATGATAAGCCCATTCTGCGCATAAAAACGCTCAAAGGTGCTACTGCACAATATCGTCATGTGTGTGCATCTTTTGTTTTTTGCATGTCTGTGTGTGCACAGGTGTGTGCATCTGTTTGCTTGTGTGGGTATGTGTGGCACCATTGTACCCAGATCTCTTGCACTGCACGCAAATCTCTCTGAGTGCACAGAGATATGTCAGACAAGCACAGTTATATTTTCCAAAATACAGGCATGCAGTTTGTACAGCTCACAGCAGAGATATCGTATTGGGCGCACAATGGTACATACATGACATGCCTCAGAGAATGTCAGGAATGTCTCTCTGTTCATGCAGATGCTGCAGTTAATGTCTAGTGTATCAGCAAGACATCTCAGCACGTAGTTATCTCACGAGTGATACCATAAACAGAGCAGAGACCTCTTGCACTTAGGGGATATGACAAGAGCAAGGCCATCTTGTAGCTGGTGCATCAGTCGGCGTCAGAGGCACTTAATAGCTAGTAGGTATAACACCAGTTCGGACGTCTTGCAGATGGTGTCTCAGACAGTAGCTGAAACCTCAGATAGCACAGATTGCAGCTGAAACCTCAGATAGCACAGATCACAGCCAGGGGTGTTACTAGGTCTGAAAAAGATCCGTGGCCACACTAATGTCAGGACTGTCGGGACTTGGGGCTAGCTAGCCTTTTGGTTGTAGCCCTTGAGCTTCTATCCACTGCTACAGCCAGAGGATCCGGGCCTATAGCCCCCCCAGCTCCTCCCTAGCGGAGACACTGCACGGACATACCCATGATGCTCTCTGAGGTATTCGACATGCCCTGTTTGTGCAGTCTCTCAGATGCTTTCTGTGCTATCTCCAGTCTGTATTTTGCACACCTCTAATAAAACATTCTTGCATGTAGCAGAAGTGGCTTCTTCTCAACCCGAACATTCTGGTTCACAGTGACCTGGACAATGGGGTTGCTCCTCGCCATAAAGGTGAAGGGGGCCTTTTCACTTGAGCTCAGAGCCGGCCTTGGGGTAGGGCGGGCCGGGCGACTGCCTGAGGTGCCAAAGCCCTCCAGGGTGCCATTAGCCCCCAAGGGTGCCAGCTCGGGGGAGCCTTTCACAGGCTACCCTGAGCTGCCATGGTGGGAAAAGTGTCCTTTTCAAATGATATGCTATGATAGGTTACTTATAATGCGCTTAATACCCAGAGGTTTCTAAGCATGGACCCAGGGATCGAACCTGTGGTGCTCCGTGTCGTCAAGCTTGCAAGGCAAACTCGTTTCCCCTGAGCTATCCTCCCGAGACAAATGAGATGCGCGTGCGGAAGCGGGTGCATTTAACAACAATAGGATGCTGGCACCCTATTGAGATAATTACCTCTCTGCTGCGACTCGGGAGCGGGGCGGTTTCATTAGAATAGGGCGCTGATGCTTGCATCAGGGACCTATTCCAGTGATTAACTCCCTGCTCCGGCGTGGTAGTGTGGAGATAATCATCTATATAGCGTGCCGCAACACCCTATCGTTGTTAAATGCACCCGCTCCCGCAAGCACATTTAATTTCAAAAGGACGCCTTTTCCCACCACCAAAAAGAAACATTTGGCGCCTCCAACTCCCCCCACCCCAATTGACGAGGGACACGGGGAGGTGGTACGATAAAGTGTTCCTGTTCTGCCCGGGGCGCTGCCACCACTAAGGTCAGCATTGCTTGAGCTGATGTTGGCAGAGCAGACCTCACTTTTTCACTGTGGATGATCCTGTATCCGGCTTTCAGGTTCACCGGGTCATCCTTACGGGACAAGATGAGCTACTTTCATCCACATCAAAGCGCTGCCACCGGCAGAACAGCAGCGGAACGGAGGCCAAACGGCGTGCTCTGTGGCCATTTATAGAGACCCTTAGCGCCGACACCCTCAGTGGGGTGGCACAGTGGCCGCCCATGCTGCTCCCAATAACCCCCCCGCCCCTCAGCTCTCATTCCACATTCCGACTCTCACTCCTTCCCAACTACCCTCCTCCCAAAGCAACCCAACCCCCATCCACCCAAAGGATAGGCAGAGACCAGTAGGATGAGTGGGAGAAAAATTGCCAAAGCAAACTTTATTACACATAAAGTCAGGAGTTAGCTTACAGGTGTTCCGTTCACGCTCAGGATTTTCTACTCTGAGAGCAAGCAACTTTCCCCCCCCGCCCCCTCGGGTCCTTGGGGGACCCGACGCGGGCGCCCAGTCCCTTCCTCAGCAGTCCCTCTCTACCCTTTGGCCATTTCTTTATTTTGCAATTTTTCTTTTCATTTCTTTCCCCAACGCTATTTAAGTGCAATTTTTATTTCGTGCTTTAATTTCTTTCCATTCTTCATTTCCGCTTAGGCTCCTTCTAAAGGATGCGTTCCGGTCTTCTTTTCCCCTTCTTGCTCCCTTTCCCCTGGATTCTCTCTTCCCGTTTCCCTGGGTTGGCTTATTGATCATAGTTAACTTTCTCTCCCCAAACAGGTCTTCCTCCAGCCCATCCTGCCAGGGAGCCCCTCTCCCCCTTTCAGCCAAGACCCCGATCAGCCCGAGCTCTCCCCGCCGCCTTAGTTGTCCCATCCCCTCCGGCCCCCATCGCGCCCTCCTGTTCTAGAGAGCCCCATCCATCAAGTGCATACCTATCCCCCAGAGCCCCAGCATCCTTCTTATCCCCCTCCTCTCGCTTCGGGGGGTCCACCCCAACTAACCCCCCTGCTCCTCCTGGCCCCTAGCCCCCGCACTCCAAGGCCCTCCCCCCAGGTTTCTTTTTGATCTCCTTAAACTGCCAATCCCAAAGGGTGCCAATCCCAAAGGGCCCCCTTCTCTTGAGCCCCCCCTATCTCCCAGGGGCCCCGCCTTCCCCTCAGTTACCAACGTACTTGCCGGAGCCCCGTTTACAGTGCAAACTTTCAATTCACCCCCCCCTTGCTGACTTCATTGATGCTTTGCAATTTTCAGTTTCCAACGATGCACTTCCCATTTCCCCCACCCACTTTTGGAGTTGGAAAGGTCTTCCAAGCCCCCTAACCCTCCCCATTAACGTGGGCCTCCCCTGAGTCTAATACTCCTGGGCGCCGTTTTTAATAAACTGATGGCTGTGCAGTTCCCCTTGTGGTCTCCGCCAGTACTTTCTAATGGGAACACCAGGTAACATCCGCTGGGCTTATCTGCAAGAAAAAACATCACACATCAGTACAACATTGTAAAGAGGGAGGGCAACGTAGGAGGGAAGCCGGCAGAGAGAGACCCTGCGTCTTCAGACCGGGTGTATTTAAGCCCCAAATGGGCGCGCGGGTGATGACGTCACCCGCCCCTCCACTCCCTCACCAGGGTGGAGTGATGCCTGGCGCACACCCCCCCTCACCCCACCCCCCGACTCCTCGCGCCACCGTGCGTTGTGAGGCAGTCGTCACTAAGGGGGGCCCCCGCTGAGGGGCCCTCCTTCGTAGGGCGCGGGAGCCCGTCGTAGCGCCGACACCCTCAGTGGGGTGGCACAGTGGCCGCCCATGCTGCTCCCAATAACCCCCCCGCCCCCCAGCTCTCATTCCACATTCCGACTCTCACTCCTTCCCAACTACCCTCCTCCCAAAGCAACCCAAACCCCATCCACCCAAAGGATAGGCAGAGACCAGTAGGATGAGTGGGAGAAAAATTGCCACAGCAAACTTTATTACACATAAAGTCAGGAGTTAGCTTACAGGTGTTCCGTTCACGCTCAGGATTTTCTACTCTGAGAGCAAGCAACTTTCCCCCCCCGCCCCCTCGGGTCCTTGGGGGACCCGACGCGGGCGCCCAGTCCCTTCCTCAGCAGTCCCTCTCTACCCTTTGGCCATTTCTTTATTTTGCAATTTTTCTTTTCATTTCTTTCCCCAATGCTATTTAAGTGCAATTTTTATTTCGTGCTTTAATTTCTTTCCATTCTTCATTTCCGCTTAGGCTCCTTCTAAAGGATGCGTTCCGGTCTTCTTTTCCCCTTCTTGCTCCCTTTCCCCTGGATTCTCTCTTCCCGTTTCCCCGGGTTGGCTTATTGATCATAGTTAACTTTCTCTCCCCAAACAGGTCTTCCTCCAGCCCATCCTGCCAGGGAGCCCCTCTCCCCCTTTCAGCCAAGACCCCGATCAGCCCGAGCTCTCCCCGCCGCCTTAGTTGTCCCATCCCCTCCGGCCCCCATCGCGCCCTCCTGTTCTAGAGAGCCCCATCCATCAAGCGCATACCTATCCCCCAGAGCCCCAGCATCCTTCTTATCCCCCTCCTCTCGCTTCGGGGGGTCCACCCCAACTAACCCCCCTGCTCCTCCTAGCCCCCGCACTCCAAGGCCCTCCCCCCAGGTTTCTTTTTGATCTCCTTAAGCTGCCAATCCCAAAGGGTGCCAATCCCAAAGGGCCCCCTTCTCTTGAGCCCCCCTATCTCCCAGGGG
Organism: Ambystoma mexicanum; assembly: GCF_040938575.1. Classification (NCBI taxonomy): domain Eukaryota; kingdom Metazoa; phylum Chordata; class Amphibia; order Caudata; family Ambystomatidae; genus Ambystoma; species Ambystoma mexicanum. The sequence continues at coordinate 601,196,212 of NC_090924.1, forward strand.
CCCCGCCTTCCCCTCAGTTACCAACGTACTTGCCGGAGCCCCCTTTACAGTGCAAACTTTCAATTCACCCCCCCCCTTGCTGACTTCATTGATGCTTTGCAATTTTCAGTTTCCAACGATGCACTTCCCATTTCCCCCACCCACTTTTGGAGTTGGAAAGGTCTTCCAAGCCCCCTAACCCTCCCCATTAACGTGGGCCTCCCCTGAGTCTAATACTCCTGGGCGCCGTTCTTAATAAACTGATGGCTGTGCAGTTCCCCTTGTGGTCTCCGCCAGTACTTTCTAATGGGAACACCAGGTAACATCCGCTGGGCTTGTCTGCCAAAGACCAGTCGCTGCGACCGGTGTCACCGCCATGACTCACAGCGGGCCACCGGCCGTAGTGAGTTCCCCCTCATGCACCTGGTCGCCTTAGCTCAGGAATCCCCGGTTAAACTATCCATGCGCCTTTCACCCCTTTCACTCCGTCCGCAACAGGCACGCAGGCCCTCCGGCTGACAACCGGTGGCGTGATGACTTGTGTCGCAGCCTTCCCCGCTGGTGCTCCTCCTGTTTGCAGCTTACATGTGCAGGAGGGCCAACTGGCCTGGCAGCGGCGTGCCGAAAGAGGTCTTCCCTTGACCGTTCCGTTCCATAAATGGAGACCCCCCCCTCCCAGATTTCGGTGGGGGGGGGCGTTTCGGGCCCCTAAAGGCTTCCTTTATTCGCAAAGAACCCAAATCGACACTCACCCCTGCCCCCCCACCGCTGTTCTATTGCAGCCCGTCCCCTGCAGAGCATCCTTTAGGTTGTACACCATCGCCCTTACCCCCACTTCGGATAAGCGAACTTTTCCTCCCCGAAGCAACCCGCAGTTTTCAAACTAATCCAGGCATGCTTGACCCACCCAAAGCCCCTGCTGATTAGGAATTTCCCCAGTTTGGCGAACCACGCCAACTACGATAAGTAATGCACTTTTGTAAAATCTCTTATTTATTTTTTGACCATTATTATTGTCTACATTCCCATCTAGTAATGATTGCTGATAGAACTGAGTTCCGGCTGAGCCCTTGTGCCCCTTAAAAGGGAATTGTCCTGTAGGCCCCATACCTTCGATTGTTCGTGCCTTGACCTCCCTATCGTCTGCCCTTTCTATTGTCAGTCCGGTTTGACCCCCCTTCTCCTAGCCACTAAACCCCCACCTGCTTGTGCTCCCATCTCAAGCCGTGGTCACACTCCAGGCTTTTCCTAAACCTTAGGTCGTTCCTCAGCCAAAACGTGCCCCCCCACTTTGTGTTCCTCCACCACGCATTCTCTGTAGTGTTGAAGGGCTGGCCCCTGGTCGTGGTCCTTCTCCGTTATTATCTGCTCCATGACTCTGAATGCCGCCAACCATACCTGCAGGTTTTCATCAGGCCTCACCCTTTTTCCGGCCTGCACTCTGCTCCCACATGACTGCAGGGTGTCCTGCCCTCGGAACACGTCCCTTGACCGTTCCGTTCCCTTACCGGAGGCCCCCCCCAGCCACGGTTAGGGAGGGAGCGTTTCGGACCCTTTAAAGGCCTTCCATCGTTGACAAAGCCCAATCAGAGCCGACTCGTGCCCCCTCCCCGAATGGCCTCCGCCGGCAGCTCATCTGCAGCCCATGCCTTCTAGGGCATCTTTTAAGTTGTACACCATCACCCTTACCCCCACTTCCGATAAGTGGACCTTGTCTTCCCCAAAACAAACCGGAGTTTTCAAGCTGATCAATGCGTGCTTGACCCATCCAAAGCCCCTGCTGATCAGGAATTTTCCTAGTTTTATACTCAATTTTCGCCTGGACTCCTCAATGCCTCCTTGGGAATGTGCCCCCCTCCAAGTCTGCCTAGGTATGATCCACCCCCTTCCTTGTGGGCCCTCATTTGTAAGCCTTTTGATTACTTCTGTTGTTGCATCTGTCTAGGCAATGTCTTATTGACTATTGATTTGATAGACTGATTTACCCATGTCATCTCATTTCCGTATGCTAAGAATCCTGTCCCATTCTTCCACCCCCCCTCCCCGTGTCCGCTCTCCCTCACCCACCCCCTCTTCCTTGCAACCCCCCTGTCACCGTGCGCGTGATCAGCCCCCTCCTAGCGCCCCCTCCCTTTGCCCCCCTTCCCACGCCTGCCAGAGCACCCCTCTCCTGCAAGAGAGAGAGGGGGATCCGGCTTGCGCACCCTTCCTTCGCCCTAGCTTAAACCGCGCTGTTGGCCATCCCACTTCTAAAGCCCGTGGCGGAGGTTGCGCCTGTGCCGCTCCATCACTTGCCCATCCCAGAGCGGGGTGGTTTGCCCGGCACCCAGCCCAGAATGCTCTGTTTTAACCACAGCTAGTCATGCAAAACCATGCGCCACTACGCTCTCATGGGCATCTGTAGGAGTACCCAAGTTGCCAATTGTTCTAACCAAACGCTCTCTTCCTGTATCTGTTTGTAGGTTAATCTTACTCCTTGAACCCTGTGAACATTGTAAAACTCCCAACCTTAAGGGACACTGGTAAGTAGCGAAAAAGCGAGATTGTGCAGTGAACGTCCTTGGAACGTCCTTAATAATAATCTCTGTTCTCAACAGTTTCAAACCCATTTGTGATGCGCCCGCAGTAAGTGCCCTCAGTCGGTCCCCATGCAGCCCGTTTTTTGCGCCCTCCGCCACATCTACAAAGATGATTGTGACAAAATTGACGGCTGCGAGCTCTGCTGAAAGTGACGAAACCGGAAGCAGCTACTATTTTTTTTTTTTACTGACCAACGCTCCACCTCTCCTTTCTAAGTGCAAACCATGCCGTGTTTTTGATTAAGTGCCTGTTAAGTACATTGGATCTGCAATGCCGACGAAAGGTATATCCGAATGAACGCAACGCCTACTTTGAGCACACCGAAGGACGCAAATAGCCTCCTTTACCCACTAACCCATATGACATTGGTAATCTTAGCCTTGCAAAACCGTATAAACAGCACGATCCCGAGGTATGAACATCCCCCCCCCCTTATGCAAAAAAACATTTGAAACGCGACCATCCCACTATAGATTGCAAGCGAATTATCCCTAATGGTCGGCGCTGTGGCCACTGCCACCATGCCCCTTGGGAAACCAAACACCCCCCCCACCCCGGCCGGAAGCGCACCAACGGACCCCGGCGCACAACCGTCCCGCCATTTGCCTTGTGACCCCTTGGAGGGCCTTATCGCTGCTGTACTACTGTTGCACACAAAAAGTTCTCTGATCTTCAACCTTGAACCGGACCTTAAAAAACACGCCCATGGCAGACCCAGAAAGAGGCACAGTGTCACTTGCTGTGTGGCTCAATGAACATACAGAAACCCATATACCTTAATTGCGCGCTGTACTCTAATAGCCTTGTCATTAGTGGGAGCCTGTTCAGCCAGGGTCATAAACCATCAGTCTGTGATGTCCCGTAACTACAACCATTCCGAAAATTTTAATAATAATTTTGCATTTTATATAGCGCTGCGAACCCTCAGGTATCCTGTTTATTATTACCCCGGTGTGTGGTGCTCATTTCAAACCTTGCAGGCTTGAACCCCCACCTTTAAGTAGCCGCCCTATGGTGATACCAGTTCGAGCCACACCGACTGATGAAGCACTACAATGTGAACGGGAGCTTAGCTTCCTTATCAAAGCGTGCCCCCTCTCCTTATGAAATGCTGCAAAATTTCAAAACGTTCCCTACTGCGAAAGTGCCACCACCATTCCCCTTGTGGTGCCACACCAGCAAACCCCAGAAATGTATGCCGTGCATTAAAATAGAACATGCTCGTTCGCCGGAACAAGTCAGAGTTCACCAGCAGCTGTGGGACCTGGACGGCAAGCAGCTAACCCTGCAAATAATAAAAGCCGCTAACCCGCAAATAATAATAATTTGGCATTTATACCGCGCTACGAACCCTCGTGTATCCGAGCGCTGCTTATCATTACCCACGGTGTCGACCTCTGAAGGATGAAAGGCTGAGTTTGGTCCTGCCGGGATTCGAACCTGCGTCAGCAGGCTCTGCACCGATGTCAAAGCGAGCGCTCTACTCGCTGTGCCACTTGACCGGCTTGAGTTAAAAGCATTACTTGCTGGGTGCTATAGGCCCACAAACCTGAGGCTTAAACAAAACTACATATCCCAGAATGCAAAGCGTGCCTGCATATTAACGTAAGTAACAGCCATCGGTGGCACAATGGCTACATTACAGTCATCAAAGAAGGCCCCACGCGGTACGGCCACCAGCCGAGGCACCAAACTGGTTCCTCGCACCACACCACCCCCCCTCCACGCAGTATACGATTATGAATGTTTGAGTGTTTGGAACCTTTCGCGGGTGCGCACCGCTCTGCAAATTACTAGGGCACTGAGTCAGTAAGGGCGCTTTCGTTAGTTCTTCGCCGATATTCCAAACATCAGTAGTCTGTCTTCACGGCGCACAACTCGCACGATGCACAGTTAAATTAAACGTGCCGAGCCTCGGCCCCCTAATGTATCTGCACGGCGGCGGTACCACCACTCCGCCTTTGCTAACTGTGCTTTTAAATTATCCCAGACATGGGCACAAACTCATGCTGCGCGTTCGGGTGGTGCAGCCCGTGTCTGACCGCCTCTCACCACACGACGGCCATCACGCTCCAACTCCTGCCCTGGGCCCTTGTACAAGGTAACCCCCTATGCTACCTAATTCCATCCCAGTAAAAAAGCCCGCCACCCAAGCCAACCGCCCCCCAACAATGCCCCCTCTCGACCCGATCCCCATGATCTCCACCCATCGCGATGCCCTCCGCCTTTCCCACATAGTCTAATGCAAAATTTTCCGTAAAAGCATTTACCTTCCCCGTACCTTGCTCCCCACGGACTGAAACCAAAAAGTACACACTGACCCAAAAACGTATCCCTCTTACGACGACCCTGCCTGCATCCTTCGCCCCCTCCCAATCGCTTTTGGGCCTCTATACCCGCAGGCTGAACCAACCCCCTCCCCACCCCGCCGTATCCGGTAGTGTGTATACCATCGCACATCCCCGGTCTGGCCCCTTTGCTGCGACGACCAAACTGAAAAGCCCATATCCAACTTGCCCAAGACTATCTTCCCGCTTTGCATCACTGTGCGCTCCAGACCTCGACCGCTCCCATCCCCCCAAAACGCCCCCATGTGCATGCCATTAAACACTCCCCCTGAGCCACCATGGTGTCCCCCCCATGCCCCCCCCGCAACCCCTGGGCCCTGCTGTACGGCAACAGAACCTTGGCCAATTTCCGGATTGCCTGGTTCCTGATGCAATTTTTTTTTTATTTTTTTTTATTTTTTTTTAATTTTTATTTTTTTTGTTTTTTTTATTTTAATTGAAACAACAAATGTATGGTGCCCAACCCCCACCTTAACCTACCTACGGCGACGCGACCCAATAAATCTATGATGCGTCCCAAGAAATCGTTTCCACTTCGACCCGCGTGCTACAGGCCCCCGTCCCCGTACTCTTCGGCGTTGCCAACCGGCAGCTAAAACAATGTACCAGCTCGCCCCATGTCAGGTTGCCCCCTCACTATTTGGGCCTGTACCTGCCTCTGTGCGCCGCGGCGGCCGCACGCACACTCGCTCCCCCTCTCTGCATTCCTTCCTTAAACCACTCCGGCCCCAGCTGTCTAACTTGCCGACTCCGACTGTGTTCTATTCTAATAACACCCTCGGGCCGCACAGTTAAGCATTTATTCTACAACCTATAACCAATTGAGCTATAAAACTGGCCTTCCACATTCACGTACCTCCTATCTCCTTATCAGCACTGCGACTCTCCTGCCCGGCTCGAACCGCGGCTCCTTCCTCACGCGAACCTCGAACTCCTTCACACGAAACCGGAGCAGGAACAATCCACACGAACAGGAGCTGGAACGCCAGCAACCGACATGGCTGGGAGTCCGCTGCCCTTCTCCCCTTATGTAGCAGAATGTGACCATACGCCCTTCCGACCAACTCTTATGCAACAGCTGTTGTAATAAGTGGTCAGTTACTACCACTACGGCAGCGCCTGGTTTCCCAAACGCCCAATTGTCTGGGGTATGTCGCGGCTATGAAGGCTATCAAGCTTCCCAAAGCTTTAGCTGCACACAGCAGCAAACGAAGGCACGGCTCTAAAGGCAGTGTGAGAGGCTTTTTTTTTTTTTTTTTTTTAATCGACCCGAACGCTGCCGGGCTGACATGGCTGCTCCACACCACCGCTCCCCCCCCCCGCCTTCTCCCCCTCTCTCTCTTTCTCACTGCTGTACTCGCCCCTGCAGGCCTGTCCTGCTCAACCTGCCTCGCACGGCAACCGGCCTACCCCAGACGCCTTCGCTTCGTGCACCCCACATGTGCGCAACTTCGTCCCCTGTAATTGCCATCGCGCGCGCAAAAGCTAATGAACACCGATGGCACCCCGGCAGATCCTGTCCCCAATATTCGGCCTCTGCTAATTCCAACCCTCCTGCCCCTCCATTGCCCTCCCCCACTACCTGCGCTGCACTGCGGCAAAACTACGCCACTCGAAAGGTGCCTGGGGGAAGCAACGCTCGTCTACAACCCTGCAGCCCTAGGACAAATTTTTTTTTTTTTTTTTTTTTTTTTTTTTTTGGGTGGAATGGCGCCCTAAGAGACCAACCCATTCCACACATGCATGCCACAATCCCTTGACCCCCACCGCCGTATGCCTGCTTCAAAAACCTCCTTTGTCCCATGGGCAACGGCCCCCCCCTTCCGACCTCCCCAACCAGCTGCCCTAGAATGGCCACCGCTGCCATCCGTCATTTTTCGAGCAATTCCTCGACACTCATCCCGGTCCACCATGCCCGGCCCAATGTCTCCATGGCTTGTGAAAAGGCTCAGCGGGGGCCTGCCCAAGTCGTAATTGTACGACATACCGCCATGCGCGTGCATGCCAGCAAGCATGCAAACCCAACCCCGTGCCGTTTCGGGAAGCAGTGGCGCCGACGGCAGAACCCCCGCGACCAACTCCGGCACCTGTATGCCTTGGTTGTGCCCCCCCGCCATGTGCCACCAGCCCTGCATGCCCTGCCCCCCCGCACACAAGGCACCGAGGCCGCTTCCGCTTCCCCCCCTTCAACTTGCCGTTCCTGGGGGCCATCAAAAAACCCCCACCGACTCATCAGCTCCCTTTTGCTCCATCCCGACGTAATGCACGCCCGAACCCAGCTCTGCCTGGCGGACGATCGCCCCTGCCACCCCAGTACATGTGAGCCCGCCCATACTTCCCCCGACAGCGAACCGCGCATCCCGAGCCCCCCGCCACCACCCTGTGCGAAAGACTCGGTGGCGCCTGGACACCCTTGGCCCCCACCAACCCCGGACCGACCGTGCACCCCACCTACCCACCCCACCAACAACAAAATCCCCCCAAACTCCCTCGGCCCGTACCTTCTATCTTTCCCCTGCGACGCCGTTCGACCTTCGAGCTGGAACGAAAACCTCTGACACAGGAAACCTCTTGACTGGACACCGTACCGGAACGTCCTGGAAACCTCCTCGACACTTCCAACAACTGCAACACCGAAGTAAGGAGCGATTTCGTCTGCGAGTTGCAACGTAGGAGGGAAGCCGGCAGAGAGAGACCCTGCGTCTTCAGACCGGGTGTATTTAAGCCCCAAATGGGCGCACGGGTGATGACGTCACCCGCCCCTCCACTCCCTCACCAGGGTGGAGTGATGCCTGGCGCACACCCCCCCTCACCCCACCCCCTGACTCCTCGCGCCACCGTGCCTTGTGAGGCAGTCGTCACTAAGGGGGGGCCCCGCCGAGGGGCCCTCCTTCGTAGGGCGCGGGAGCCCGTCGATCTCCTAGGGAGGAGACGTGAATGGGGGGAATTAACCAGGAACAGAAACACCATTTGGATTTCGTTTCACATTCCATCAGAATGAACTGTTTCTCCGTGTGGGTATTATGTGAACACGTGCTGGTGACCTGGGCTGGGAATGCTGAATGTCAATGCCTTGAAACATTGTGTGGTTCTCGGTGGCAGCATCTACAGTCTATTATAAATGTGGATGAATACGCTTTACCGCATCCCCCCTAAGAGGTTATCGGACAAAAGAACTTGATTTGAGCAGTTCTGCAGAGAGTCCCTCTACTCGTTTCCGTTTTCCTGATTTGTACCCCTTTTTCCCATTAAGAACCCAAATCCAAGTTCTCATAAAGGATACCACCCTCTGATGTGCCCCCGAGAGCCATATTGGCCCCTCCCGGATGGAGGGTGCCCAAGACACCCTCTCCCACTGCGAGTCTCCCAGCAGACTTGTCCATGATCGTCTATTTAATAGGTGGCAGACATTACTTTAAGGAGCCCCTAGAGAGCGCCAATGTGTTAGAAATCCATTATGACTTTCGCAGTTAAACCTTCTCCCCTTTGTGTGAAAGGAAATAGGTGAAGCCATAGTTTGTTTTACTTATTTATTTTTATTTAGGATTATTATGCTTCAAAGAACCTTTCACATATATTTATTATGTAACACCATAAGCATTTTAACAAGGCAACATAACAGCAATCGAAATGATAACACAAATGTATCACCAACAACATGTAATACTTTGCATCACATTCATGACGAATTATTTATAATGGCAAGAGGCGAGTCAACATTACATGCCAATATTCTTAATTAAGTTAATGCTGTTCATCAATAAACCATATCTGTCCCAATCTAATGCATTCACATACAGATCTATTTCCCCACTGCCCTTATATAAAATGAATACCATAAACACCTATTATTAGAATAGAGGTTAAAATTAAAATGTCCCTCTGTTATGCCCCACATCACTCGATTTGGGGAACACAGCATACACACATTTTACAGCAGCTACTAATAGCGAAGTGTGCCCTCCCAGATGTCATTTACCCCACCACTCGCCACCAGATAGAACTCTATATTTCTTGAGAAAGCAATCATAGTATTCTCTGAGCTGAGCTAAAGCAGCACATTACACTACCACATGCTTAAAAGCTCCACCCTGCGTCGATTCTTTACAAAAACGACAACCTCTACGATTTCTGTCCCTGCAACTTTGGGCACCCAATACCTAGTTTTTATGAATTAAATTAAGGCGAGACTGTAAGAACTGAGCCCTCATCTTTGCGGTAGGAAATCCTTGGAGTTGGGCCGGGATAGTCTTCAAGGGTTTGACATCAATAACCACGTGATGAAGTAACTTGTTTTGCCTAGAATCCGCAATAGTATTCACCCAATCCTATGTCCACAGCTCATTCTTCACCCCTCAGGCTTTCCTAAAAAGAACTCAGTGGTTACATTCAGGCCACGTAAAAGATTCGTACAGAGGGCAACCCACAAGTCCAAATTCTTATCTTCACTACTCCTGATTTCATTATTAATGAATTCGAAAAGAACACCTACTTCTGGAAATTACTTCGAAGGAATTACTATCGTGGAAATGACATGGTCTCCCGTTCTTTCCAGGACAGTAATGCCTTCGAAGTAATTTACTTCGAAGTAATTACTTCAAAAATACTTCGAACAAGATATGTGGTTGTGGGTTAAAGTGGTAGACAGGGGGGAGTTGTGGTAGGGGTAGTAGTGAAGGGGAAGGAGGGGCATGGTGGCACCCCCCCGAATTAAAAAAAATAATAATTCAAAGTGACATTTCAAAGTAATTACTTCAAAGTAAGTTACTTCGAAGAAGAGGCGTAGCTAGGGGCGGGGGGTGGGGGGAGGCAAGGGGCTATAGCCCCTGGTCTTTTGGTGGTAGCCCCAAATAGAATCTCAGGAGATACAACCAAAAGGCTAGGTAGCCCCCAGTCCCGACAGTTCCGACATCAGCGTAGCCCCGAGTCTTTTCCAGACCTAGAAACACCCCTGCTTCGAAGTAATTAGTATCGTGGAAATGACATGGAACCCTACTTCTGCTAACAGAAGCTTCCTAAAGAATGATCAAATTCTCCAGTCCACCATGGCTGCTAAGGATACAAGTCCCAACTCATATCGAATTGCTGCCACAGGGACCTGCACTGGTAAATAGAGAACCTGTCTCTGAAACTGCCCCACAGGCTAGTATAACCATGTAAGGGTCTCCTTACCATAAGTCAAAATAGGAACAGTCTTACATTTATCATATCTAATCATAGGTATAACTGAGACCTTTCCAAATGTCACATTTATAAACTTTGCCTGGGCAACCAAACACACCGTCTTATGTTTCAGGGCATGAAATATACTTACATTACTAACACCATGCACCATCTTAAAACCCAAATAAGTAAACGTTGGAACCACCTCCAATATGCCTGAACTTAGGTACCACATATCATTTTGGCTTGATTTTTTTGTTATTGAGCCAATCCCCATAACGTTCGTTTTGTCAATATTGATTAGTAGATAATTAGAATCTGCATAAATCTGAAGTGCCGACTGTTGCCTTTGCAACCCAATGGGTGTCAAGCAAAATAAGACCCTGTCATCCACATACAACTGTTTCATACAATGTATCCTTCGCATTGTCGGCGGGTCCAAAAGGGTAGGAGCCAAAATGCACCCTTGTTTGATTCCCCTTTCCGTTAAAATTGCGTTCTGAGAGTTTCCCACCTGTATCTAATTTGACTGGAATGGATGTATTCATATGTAGTGCCTTCATAATGTCCACTAAACAGGGTGGACAGCCCCATTTCTCCAACTTCAAGCATAAAAGAGTCCTGTGAACGCTGTTGAAGGCAAGGGCAACATCCACAAACTCCAAGTATAATGCAACAACCTTGGCCACAGCTTTACTTTCAAAATAATTTAATATGAACCCATTCACCACAGTACCCATGCCTTTAGCAAAACGAATCTGAAATTGCTCCAATCTTCCATTTCTTGTAGCTCACTGGGTGAGTTGTCCTCAGACTATTGTGGCAACACTTTTACTAGGCACATCCAGAAGCGCTATTGGTCCATAGTTCCTGAAATTGAGCCTGTCCCCCTTTTTGTAAATAGGGACCACAATTGAGGAGGTCCACAACGGGGGCAATCTTCTACCCCACACAATGCCCTCAAATATAACCAACAGTATATCACATATTTAGATAACGAGTCAATGTTTCCCAGAGCTCTCAAGTTTGCTCTTAATGCTCTTTTCTGGGACTGAATGAGTCCATCAAAAGCCTGTCTTCTTCTAGACCATGTTTTACCAGGTTTACTTAACGGGCCATAAAATTGAACCAACATGCAAGAGTAATTCTCCACAGAAAGGTAATTCAGCAGGTCATTTTGACTAACAGCACTTTCCATCATGCAGTTACATTTTTGCACAATGACATCATTCCACCGTATCTTGTTGCCACCATTATTTGCCTCCAAATTAACGGGTGTTTTAGAATGTGCCGACATCGGCGGATTTATACCCCAAACTAACAGGAGTATCGCATGATCACTAACCTTGGATGAAATAATTTGCCAATGTACACACTTTTGAAAAATGTCTGCCGAGGCATACATGTAATTGATCAAAGCTTTACTTTCCCCGCGTCTCCATGTACAATTTGCCGGGATATCACCCGTATTACATCCATTAAATCATTGTAAATCCCATGTTCTCATGAGATTACCCCATGCCCTACATCGGGAAGAGGTTGAGGCTTTAGTTGCTGAAATAGTGCCATAATCGCTGGGCCCAAAATAATGTAATTCCCACCTAACAGAGGGGGCTCAAGGAGCCAAGTTTCCTGAAAAAGGAACACATCATGATCCCTACAACAAATGATCTCTCCTGGAACAGATGCAAATACCCCTGTGTAATCCAGCAGGCCACCTTCAGAACCACCTCCAATATGCCTGAACCTAGGTGCCACATATCATTTTGGCTAGATTTTTTTTGTTGTTGAGCCGACCACCGTAACTTTCCATTTGTCAAAAATGCCAATTTTGCAACTTCCTATCCAAACAAAGAGCTCCTGCAAACCATGACTAATCAGGCTCACCCTCCACCATGCACTCACATTTGTATCAGTAATGCAGACCTCCCTGACATTCAAATTTCCCCCCAAACAAGGAAGTCTCAATGGAGGGAATTACTAGACTGTTTCTTGTTGAATTGCTCTTCTCTACAGAAGGGTGCACCCTAGACACCAAGGAGGATTTAGCCTCAGACAATGTGCATCCAAAGAGGTCATACATTATCTACATCTGCCAAAAGGAGTTGGAACAGCAACCTAGATTTCAAAATAGCAGCACACGATCTAGCAAATAATCACTTATAAACCCCACGTGCTCAATATCTGACGGCTGAATGGCACTCAAACTATCCACTGATCTGAGGAGCACTAGCACACTACCCCTATTAAGAACAATAACCTCACTACAGATTGTGCATTTCTCTAGCAGTTAGATAACACTGATTTGTGCTCAGCACAGTTAGATTCGTCTAATATCCTTTTGGTAAGCTCCCCCATCATTCTTTAAAGAGGCAAACCGATGTTGCTTCAACGTGCTAAAGGGCTCCTCAATAAAGCATAAAGTCTGGTTTCTTACTATAATACATGGGGGAGGCTTTGAAGAAATCACTGTGGTGGCCAATAATAGTGTACTTGGGATACTGTTCACTTTTGACACCTTTTGTGGCCCTGTATTAGCAGACTCCTGTGGGGTATCCTTAACCTCGTACGTAGACACATTAAACAAGGGCTCCATCATGTCCACCACCTCCTGAATTGAAGATTCGGTGGGTGGAGGGGGGTCATTGGATGTGGAGCCTTTTGCATACTCTATCCTTTTCGAGGGGCCAAGTTTACTTATGTCTCTTTGAACCCTCTGCTCTGCCACACGTAAGGCATCTGGGAGTTTAATAGATCACAAAAATGTCCTTGGGCACAATTGTTTGGTACCTTTGGTTTTTGTTTGTAGCTTTTGACCCTTCTTGCCCCCAAATGTTTCCTACGCCATTGATAAAAGAAGCAGTAGTAAAGATCTGTATTAGAATAATTCAGTTCATTTGATACCTCCTCTGTCAGGCTCAAGTGTTGTTAGACCACCCTCTGCCACCACCTCCAACTCAGGAGTTGAGTCTGTCAGCCATTCCGCGGCACCCTGTATCAGAAAGGACGATTCCAATTGTTCCATCAGAGATGGAGGAACTTCCTGAGGCGGGGGATCAGGTACCTGTAGATCTAAAGCAAATTCTCACAACCTTAGATACTATTATAAAGCCCTCTAGAAAGGAAACCTTCGAATTCAGGGTATTCATCAAAAACTTCTGGTCAAACAAATTTGAGTTCATATTCTCATATAAATGAACCAATGACGTCAGACCAAAGTTCAGAGCTGAAATTGTGGTAGCTCCCAACAGAGGCGCAAAATTGTCGGGCTTGATTGTTAAAGGTGAAAACAACGATGAGGCAGATGTAGAGGAAGCGGAAGACAAGGAAGGATAGCTCAGCAGCAACGTGGTCGCTTTGGAAGCAAGACGACATGAAGCAACACAGGTTCGATCCCCGGGTCCACGCTTAGAAACCTCTGAGTATTTAAGCGTGTTATGAATACGTAACTAAGACACACACAAAAAATTACGCAACAAAAAAAAAACTATCCCTGTAACAGCGCTTGGGGCCCGTGGGCTGTGTGGACGCTTTAAAAATGCAAATAAATCATAAATAAATAAATAAGGAACTATTGGACATTGCCGAACCAGGGATTCACTCCAGATTTCCAAATCAGTTATCAAGGTTACTTCAAACAGGTGGAGGACAGATTGTACTCATTACTGATGCAAAAGTCTGCACAGGTGGTTGACCACGTGATAATAATTCAGCGTCTGAGACCTCAATTACCGATTGTGGCAACGCCTCCTCAGGGAATACTTATGCCCCTGTTTTGCCAGCACTGTGGGCCACACCTCACCACACCCTGAGGTAGATATATTAATACCGGCATGAGAAGTCAATGCTTGGGGTGAAACAATGTCTATTGCTCCTAGGAAGGAATACTGTTCTGAAACATGTAATGCCACTTTAACCAGATCATCTACTATACTGGTACTAGCTTTTTTGTCCCCATTACTGATAACCACTTCCGGCCCACCGATACAGGCACTGCTAGTGTTTTGGAGTAAGCCACTATATCACAACTTGCTACATAGCAAATAGTTTGAGGTGTGGGGTGAAAATACAGCCCCAGAGTGACAGAGATTGTGAGGCCATGGACGGTCCCATTGTAATAATGAAGCTGGCTGATGTGGACACCCATTGGAACATGCAGGCCAGTCCAAAACACTTATTTTCCAACAAAAGGCCTAGTGAATGAACATAAATGGGCCTCCCTCAACTTTGTCAAAATGGAAAGTGTGTCTCAGAACTGTAATATTGCTAACTATGTCCAATGGATTCCAAAAAGACATCTGGTGCTGCAGATGCTGACTTCCTGTAAACTGGGAAAAGGCACATTTTGACAGATTCAAAACTGCAGCAGTACAAATAGGAAAAGATACATTGAAATGCTGTGCATTTGAAAAATAAATGGGGAAATTGTGCCTTACATTTAAAAAGTGAAGCCATGTGACATATTTCATTTGACACGGAGAAAGACACTTACTTCCCACAAATAAACAGACATTTAAATGTAAAGGTCTACTTTGTGTTGGACACTGCTTTCCCATAGTAAATAATAGCCTATGTGTGGAGAAGCAAGAGGAACACTAATGTCTTTTCAACAATCAGATTAAAGAAATATATTAACACATAGACAGAAGCCACATACGCAATGTAAGATGTTACATGTTAACACATCTTTTCGATTTAAAAGTATATCTTTCTCAGATTTATGCATGTAACTGGTGTGAGAAATCAAAGGGTGTCTCACCTGATAGTCCTCGGGGATCTCTCTCAGGTGCTAACTCTTGCACATCACATTGGACGTGTCCCGCTAATTTGGACAGGCAAAGTCAGGCACTTGAACCTAAGTGCATACATATGATACCAATTAGCTCTTCCCACACGGATAAAAGGCGGAACATAAAGACACACTCTGAGCAAGGTGGGACATGTGTAAGAACAGAACTTCCAGGACGAAGGCGAACCTACTGGAGCAGAGTAACAGACTGAGGGATGAGAGCTACAGGTGGAGAACCCCAGGAGTTCCCTGCAGGAGGTTGTTGCCTACAAGAGGGCGTGAAAGCTATGTGAGAAGGCTGAGTCCCAAACAAGAAGGCTGCATTGTGTTTCAAGGACACCAGCGACCCTCCCGGGTGAACGGCAGAGTTGGGTAGGTGAGGCCAAGCCAATGGTACTAACCTTGACTTGTAAACTGGAAGACATTAAAGACAAGAAAGATGCGTGTGCGCTAAAGAAAGATTGTAGTGGCAACATTATATCGCACAATTAAAGGCTGCATGCTTGTGGATGAGATGCAAAGAAAGGCAGACCTACGAATGAACCTTGAAATAATGATAGCTGTAAAGTCAGCGATACTGAGTAACCAAGTGTTCCGGCGAAAGAAAGTAACCCACTCGAATGTCTCTGTGAAAGGCGAAGGTTTGTAGTGATAAAGTGAATGAACTGTAAAAAGCGAAGTGATTGAAATTGACCCACGGGAAAGGGGAAAGGGGAAAGTGAACCGTGAACATTGAACTTTGGTACATAATACAGTAACCTAGCCAGACTAGCAAGCACTCGGGCAAATAACGAAAGAGTGTACGTTGAATGCTGGAAAGTCGAAGTGGTCCTGCAGAGGTCTATAGAAAAAAGCCACAAACATTCGAAAGTCTTCGACATCAGGAAACATTCCAAGCACGACTGGGGGAGACCAAAGGTGTAATAAGTCAGCGGAAGGGAACCCCTAAAGAAGGTGAATTAAGCTTGTAGAAGGGAACCCCTTTAAAAAGGTCTGAGCCTGACTGAGGGAGACCAACGTGAACATTTTGGTGAACTGTGTTTTTGAAAATTGGAAAGCAACACTTTAACGTGCAAGGCCAGGTGGGCCTCAGTCCACATCTTGAACTCCCCTTGTGTTAAGAGCCTGAGCTAGAGTGGGTCATCTTGCCTACAGGGACCGCCTTACCCCGTGCTCTTCCACTCGGGGAAGAGAGCTGACTCAGCCATCTTTATTGTTTATACTGGAACACTAACTTTCCTTTGCATACATAGGGCCTCATTACACGGAAGGCGGTAATCCAGGGTGCTATTAGCACCCTGGACCATGCCGGTAAATTACCGGCACCGCCTTGGCGGAAAGGGGATTTACCGCCCCATTCCAAGGTTGGAGGGGCGGTAAATCCCCCTTCCGCCATTGCCCTTCCCCATTCCCATTTCTGCCCCATAGGGCTCTATGGGAATGGGGAAGGCGCTAATTACGGCACCGCAATTTTGCGGTGCCGTAATTAGCTCCGAGGTCCCTTAGCGGGTTGGTACTTAACGCCTGCAAGAAGCAGGCGTTAATTCCTCCAACCCGCAAAGGGACCTCGTAGTACGGCGGTAAGGGTTAACGGTCACCGTTGCCATTAACGGTGACCGTTAACCCTTACCGCCGTCCGTGTAATGAGGCCCATAGTCTCGTTTTCATACTTTTGTACAAGAGATAGGGCAGGCAATAGGTTTTTGTTAGTATAGGCCATTTTGATTTGACAGACTCAACTAGGACTGTTTTATTTATTATTTTATGGTTGAAACTACTCCCATTTTAGCTATAGGGCAAAGTAGGAGTTTTTCCAACCCCATTGAAACTTCAATTAAGGTTTTACAAATTGTACCTTTTGTGTCAGTGCCATACTTGTGATACCATTCTTCCCTTACATATGGTGTCAAATGTGGGATACTGCTCAATTGAGACAAATTGGGGCACCCTAAAATTCCAGAAACGTAGTCACATAGCCTCAGACCACACTACCGCCACAAAATAATCCATAGGCTTTGAAATTTGTAGTAGCAGAGAAGCCACTATCCCTCCTTGGAAAAGAGGAATGATTCCTATGGACTTAGTTCTAATGCCCCCCCCAGGTTGTTATATAAGATTGTCCCCAAAATCTGGCATGGAGTGGAAGTTTGGTCTAGATGTCCTAGCAGGCATCATAAATCCCGACTTTTGGGGACACAAAGGTTCTCCTACAGAACCATGGCGAAACTCCATTTCAAATACCTTCTGGGGACAAAATTGAACAGGGAATCCATGAGAAGGTTCTAGTTCACTGTTTTGAGGAAGAAAGTGAACGGGAGGAAACCACGAGAGGTGGCTTAGGCTTTGCACCGGCTGATGAACCACCCATCACTGAGGCAAAAAGGGAAAAAGAACCTACCATCCTTTCCGATCTAGCCGTCGCCCAGCGAAAAGATCCAGCACTCGCAGAGGCTTTCTTACAAGTGATTCCTGAGGGAGAAGGACTAGAAAAGGGGAACCCTTTTTTCTTCCGGAAACAGGGATTACTATATAGAAAGGAAAACTCTAGAGAAGGCCTAAGTAAAACTCAATGAGTAATACCCAAACCCCATCGTAAGATCGTGCTAGAGATCATACACTCTCCTTTGACAGTGGGACATTTAGGACAGTCTAAAACCCAGGCTCACATCAGTGGGAAATTCTACTGACCAGGTATCCATGCAGACATAAACAACTGCATCCAGACATGTGAAATATGCCAGAAACCCAGAGCACATATTCCCTTACTACCCCTCTATACCACTCTATACCTCTTACCAATCATATAGGTCCTTTCTCCCGAATTGGGATGGATATCATTGGACGGTTGGAAACCGCTAGACTGGGTAATAAATATGTTCTCGTAATCAATGATTACGATACCCGATACCATAAGGCATTCCCTTTGCAGAACAATATAACCCAGCAGATCTTAAAACACCTACTACCATTCTTTTCTAGGGTTGGTTTCCCCAAGGAAATTCTAACGGATCAGGGATTCAATTTTTTGAGCAAACTCATGGGTGAAGTCAAGGAATTACTACATATTTCCACCTTAAGAACCTCAGTTTACCACCCCCAAATGGACAGATTGGCAGAGAGATTTAACAAAAACCTTTTCAGTAGGACAAAAGGCATTAGTCCTCTTACCTACCTCTGAAAATTAACTTGTCTCAAAGTGGCACGGGCCATATGAGGTAGTCGAGCAAACAGGGACCTCTACCTATAAAATAGCCCAACCTGACAGGAAGCAAAAGACCCACCTTTACCACGTAAATCTCTTAAAGGAGTGGAACAAAAATTCTTCCCAACCTGCGCCTCGATATTGTGTTGTTTGGTACCAGAGGAGATCTACAATTCTGAGCTTATTCCCCAAGAACTCTATAGATAGAAGCAAGAAGATTTAAACAACCTGGTTATGGCATTCTCTGATGTATTCTGCGAGAAACCAGGGAGAATACAATATACTTATCATTATATAAAAATTCCAAAGGGAAAAGTGGTCCATTTAAAACCTATAGACTCCCAGCAGCCTGAAAACAGATAGTGGTTGAGGAAGTGAAAAAATGCTGAAGGCAAACATTATCGATCCCTCTTCAAGCCCATTGTCCTCCCCTATTGTGTTGGTAATTAAACCTGATCATTCTTGGAATTTTTGCACAGATTTCAGGCAGGTCAACACCATCTCTGCTGTCGATGCCTATCCCATGCCATGCATCGATGAGTTAATAGCTAAATGTGGAAATTCCATATTCCTATCAACCCTAGGGATATTGGCAGGTCCCCGTACATGGACCTGATAAGGAAAAGACAGCTTTCTCGATGCCCCTGGTACTATTCCAGTTCTAGGTCCTCCCTTCTGGCCTGCATGGGGCCCCAGCCACTTTCCAGCGATTTATAGACCGGATATTACAGCCCTATTCTGATTTCTGTGGAGCCTATATTGACGACATAGTCTTGTATAGTAAGTCTTGGGAAGACCATCTTTTCATCTTTCTACTATTATGTGAACCCTCAGAGAAGCCGGCTTAACTGCCAATGCATCCAAATGTAAGCTGGCTCAATCGACTGTGAAATACCTTGGCTTCTTTGTAGGGAATGGCAGTGTCCAGCCCCAACGAGAAAAAGTGAAAGCCGTCATAGATACCCCTACGCCTAAGACCAAGAGAGACCTTAGAGCATTCCAAGGATTGATTGATTATTACCGTAGTTTTATCCCAAATTTCACAAATAGAACAGCTACTTCGACAGACAGATTAAGGAACGCTGAACTCCAAAAGATTCATTGGACTGATGAGGACAATGCATGTTACAACAACTTAAAACAAACCTTGTGTCAGAACCCTATCCTGAAAGTGTCAAGAAAGGTTTCCAGTCTCACTGCGCCAACACACAGAGAAAATACACACTGCTTGAAATGCAGATTTATTGTGGTTTAAAGCAGCCTAACACGTGTTTCGAGCAGTCCTTGCTCTTCATCTGAGGCTGATACGTATTGAATAATAAATTGAGATTGAACAGTGGTATTGAAGGATACACAAATCGAAAAATTAAATCATATTTGAAACGCAATCAAAAAAGTTAAGGTGAGGGGAGGATGGTTCCATAAAGACAAAAACGATTGTCCATTTCACATGGGCAGCATTAATGCATATGTTAATGTTAAAGTCCAAGTGGGGCAGGCAACATAACACAACCAATTACAAAGGTAATTTTCCCAGAATTCAATCACATTTAGCAAGTTAAGTAGCCACAAAGAAACAATGGATATGGTAGAGAATTCATGGCAGATCCAAATTAATGCATATAAGTTATAAATACTGTCAATTTGAAGCAATGCAGGTGCAGAACGAATCAGGAATTAATTCAGTTGTTTCATCACGGGGGAATAAAAGCAATAAGGAAGGGTGGAGGGGTTGGAAACAGAGCAACGAGATTTCCGTTATAACATGTGTTTGCATGGGAGATGGAGAATTGCATTATAAAGAGGTTTAAATCAAGGTACATGTTATGGAGAGTTTCTAGGAACTGTAAATACCTTGTATTGGAGGAGGTGCTCTTGTCTACATCTGAATGTATAAGCTGCAAAAGTGCAATAATGGAATTATTGTACTGACATATAGTCCGATAGCTAGCTACAGTTAATGTACTTGTGCGCTGATAACGCATTCAAACTTAGATCCAAGGCAAGTTATGCTATGCAAAATAAAGCGTACCTCATTTCTCAGGTTCATTGCTGTTGCAGCATTCTCTTGATTAAGAGTCGAGCTGTGCATGTTGCAAGTATTCAAAAGAGGGGATCGCATCAAGATGAGTGAACAGTGTGCGAAATCCCGATGGGTCAGAGGAAAGAAAAGTAAATAAACGGAATCAATTATAGAACATACAGGCGTCTGCCGCGTTGTTGCCTCTAGCGCTAATAAATACAAATACGGCTGCGGTTTGGCAGCCGTCCTAGGGGCCGTAGAAAAGTGGCTTACCTGGGTGGTCTGCTTCTTGGACAGCTGGTCCCCACCCGCGCGTTAGCACAGACTAACTTGTTAGTTTTGCCATGTGCGCTTTGAAGCAGCCGTGAGTCCGGATTGCATCGAATTGTGGGTCCGCCATCTTTGAATGGTCTAACAGTTAATAAAAGTTATAGAAAGTGTACATACCAGACTTATGGCCTGCTAATATTGTGAACAAAACGGGGCAATCAGTGTTGTAAATTGGAATGATAATTTTAACAAAGACCATAAATAAGAAAAAGGTCGGACTTTCTAAATATTGTCTCTATCCCACTACTTAAAGTGCCTAACGCGCGTGTGCTCGAAACACGTGTCAGGCTGATTTCAACCACAATAAATCTTGATTTCAAGCAGTGTGTATTTTCTCTGTGTGTTGGCGCAGTGAGACTGGAAACCTTTCTTGAAGCTTTCCATTACGGTGATGTACTCGGGCAAGGTACCCACAACCCCCAGCCACCTGCTGCCTTCCTAGCACTTATTTCACGGTGCAAGCGCGGTGTTCCACCTTGTTTTGTTTTGCTCACACCTCTTTTTCAGATATTTAAACATTTTGGAACGCGCAGCTATACATAAAATGGCTGAACAAGCTGAATATCTCCTCACAAGAGAAGTTGACATTAAAGCACTTTTTACCCCGCACGGTTCTACACTCAATCCCTTTAAAAGAATTACCAAAGAAGCAACAGACTTGCACTCCCTTTTTGTTAAACTGGAAATACTAAGTATAAAGGAAATCAACAATTATCTACGAGAAAATAAAATTCCTCGGGGACTAAGAATTGTCATCTTGCCCAACTTTGAAGACCCTCAAGCTATCGACCTCATTTCAGAATGGGAAAGTAATTTAGAGACCAGTTCTAACAACATGATAAAGCTCTTGATTGAACATGCTACACAGGAACACGCTCACCTTGTCACTGAGATCGACAAACTCAAAGAAGAAATCAATCTCTTCAATGCTCCAAGTGCCACTGTTGATAAAAAATTTCAAATGCTATACAACATTCTCAGAAAACATCAAGATGAAGTTAAGTTGCGCAAATCACGCAAATTTTCTAGAGACGACAAAGACTACCGAGATAATTGAGTGTACACCTATAAGCCTAAATATGATCAGGTATCCAAGTCTAGATCTAGCAGTATAGCATCTTCTGCAGCGAGTTCTGACCCAGAAAGTGAACCTGAGACACAAGCATCCGAGACTTCAGAAAGCGGACAAGATGACACTTCTCAACCTAATGCGTCAGATCGAGACCCCACTGAGGATGACATCATTGCCTGGCCGTCGACTACACCCAATGCTTTTTTAGAACAAATCAAGCGTTACAAAAAATGGAATCGCCAAGCTCAACTTGCCAACGCCAAAAAAAAGTACGTTTTCAAACACCAGTCGTAACAAATATGCCAACCCCACAAATACAACAAGGGGCACCAGGGGCGGCAAACAACACCGGCGCAAAGGCCCCACCAGCACCACGCAGGTTCACCAGAGCCTACTGTCAACAACAATTGATGAACCAGAATCACTGAATCTTGTATGCAATTTGAGTAAACATCACCTCTCAACCGAGCATGCTCTTCTGAACAAAGGTTTATCCTTTGTACCTTCAGGATCTAATGATTTTGTAGATATTCAAATAGACATTTTCAAGTTTGTCCGAAAACTCAAACTTAAAAATGTTTTTGCCACCTAGATAAAGACTCATAAACCTAAAGAAACCAAACCAGCACCATCGGACATCACGTTATAAACCATGCTCAACATACATATTTTGATGACATTGGAAGATGACAACATACAATCAGAAATTAGTATTTCTCAAATATTAAGGGATTTGGATATTGAACAACAAAACTTGCATATCAAGGAACTAAGCACCAAATCGAAATTCACGCCCGTATTTGCCCAAGATAATATCATTGACACTTTCTACCAAGCGGTAATCAAGGATATCCAACAAAACTATAGATCGGGCAAAACCAAGGCGTTTAACACCTGATAGGTATTCCAATCTCAGTCAAGCAGAACTTACAGCACTTAAAGAGCTGGCTCAAAATCAACAATTGATAATCAAGGAAGCCGACAAAGGCGGCAACGTCGTGATTATGAACAAAGCTGACTACATTACTATGGGATCAGCCCACCTTGACCAAGTAGGTTGTTATCCGAAATTGCCTTCAAATCCAACAAATGGGATCAAAAGCACAATCAACAAGTTGATTCTGGAGTGGCACAAAAAAGGAGTCCTATCGGACACAGAAAGACAGTTTCTAACTGTAGATGGCCCAACCATGGCTACAATTTATTTCTTGCCTAAAATACACAAGTAGTACACAGATATACCAGAAGGCAGACCCATTGTTAGCGGTAGAGGGGGTTTCTTGGAACCTGTGTCACTGTATATTAATGAATGCCTGTTACCTGCTATGGTCACTATACCAGCCTATATAAGGGATACGATGCATGTGTTCCAAATCTTGGATGAAATCTTGGATGAGGTAGCCTTCCAACCCAACTTACTAATGGTCACCTTAGATGTGAACAACACAAGCTAGAGACCTAGTAATAGTACTGGGTCACACAACCGCTATCATTTGGGCCCACCTTGGACACGTAATTATTTCTGGTTCAGGACAATGTTGTGTTGTAACCATAAGTCTGGGTGTCTCCAGACTTGTCACAGCCAGCTCCTCCTTAATTGGATGAATTGTTTTGAACATTTAATTCTGACTTTATACCTACTTGAACATTTTGAACAGTTCGAACACTTTGTGGTGCCCACTCTCCTCTCTGTTTCACCTTAGATGTGAAATCATTATATACTTCAATCAAGCATGATATGGCCATACTAAGTGTAGATTTTATCTTCCGGGAAACCTCTGCCTTATTTTATGTGCACATTGAAATGCTCAAACAATTGTTACTGTTCACACTCCAAAACAACGTATTTCTTTTCAACAACACCTACTACAAGCAACTCATTGGCATCGCCATGGGAGCCAACTTCGCCCCAGCCTTGGCAAACATCTTTATGCACTACTTTGAGCAGGAATTTGTCTATAGTAATCATGTCTTTAAACCATTCATATACCTTTGGAAACATTAAATCGACGATGTATTTATGCTCTGGACAGGTAACACGCAACAACTTATTTCATTTGTCAATCAACTTAACTGTAATACATGGGGTATACAATTCACCTGCGCTTACAGCTACAGCACTATTGACTTGCTAGACCTTGCAATCACTAACACAGGCTGTGGATTCACAACTAAGACCTTCAGAAAAAGCACTTCAGTGAACTCAGTTATACACGCAGGCAGCTGTCATAAGAAACATGTCATCACAAACATACCTAAGGGAGAACTAATTGGAGCTCGACCCAACTGTACGACCCGTCAGGATTTTGATCTAGAAAGCAGACTTATTCAAGCTAGGTTTGCACAAAGAGGTTATAACACCAAACAGGTCACAGCCACAGTGAAAAAGGGCAGCAATTTTGAGAGGCATGCTTTACTTCAACCCAAAACTAGAACCACAAGACAAGGAGCTTACAAGATTCACCTTGTTACCAGATACAACCAAGACAGCCATATACTTTACAAGATTTTGAAAAGTCATTGGCACCTACTGCATTTGGATGTGGATATCACTAATTGGATTGACCCTTTTCCAAATTTCACCTTTAGTAAAGGTATAACTCTTAAGAACATGCTTAGCCTGTCTTTCATGCACAATCAAGTGCGTCAACCGACATGGCTAAATCAAGAACAACAAAAAGGTTTTTGGAAATGTAGCAGAACATTGTGCCCCCTTTTCTTGAATAAAAAAAGAATTGTGCATTGCAGTGAGCTCATCCGGGACTCATATTAAAGATCACAAGGGTCTGTCAGTTCTGTGTATCTCTTAATTTTCTGTGATGCATAGAGTATGAGTTAGGAAGAAGGCTGTGATTCTGTCCTTCTCATAATTCAAAGTAGTTTGAAAGTTGGTGAACGGATAGAATGTGAACTTAATGTTTGAATTGTGAAGTAGCTTATTTTTCACTATTTCAGCTCAGGAGCAAATCACGAAAAATAATAGCTAGCCTCAGGAACAGCGTGCCCAATTGAAATTAGTATCACCATAAAATGTAGAATTTAAAAATATATATGTTTATGCAGTTATCTGAAACGTGAAGGTAGTTGCCATGCAGTGAGCGTTTTAGGTAAAAACAAAATTTAAAAACATGTCCTTTTGAAATGATGCATCTTCTTCCTCTCCCATTATCCATAATACAGACCTCTAAACTCCTTGCCCTATAAGCTGGCGGTGGGCGGATAAGTGGGAGGGAAAGAAAGAGAGATGTTCAATCCATAGCGTGGGAATATTTATAATATGCAATTGTCATCAGCATTATATAATATCAGTTTTCAATCTAAAGGGGGACAGAAGGAAAAAAAGATGAGAGTAGTCTGACAACAACAGAGAGTTGACAGAAAGAAGGCTAACACCCAGGAGAGCAGATAGACAGGAGACCCTGGGACACTTTCTGGGGATGTTTGCCTGGGAGCTGGGAGCCCTATCTGAGAGAGAGGCCTAATATCTGGCTGGAGGGACCTTGCTGTGAATAGAACCCATAGGTGTAAGCTGCCTACCTATTCCTGAAAGAGGGTCTAAAATCTGGCTGGCCTCAGCTAAGAACAGCGATCTCCCATGTAGGTAGATATATCTCAAAGCTATCAATTAAGTAGGAAGCTACCTGCCTTAATCCCTTTCCATTAGTGGGCAGGGGGAAGGGGAGTTGCCAGTTTTCCATTAGTGGGAGGGGGGGATAAAAGTGTCATACCCTTAGCTTATTTAACTAAACATATAATTTCATTAATTCCCATAGGGCCAGCTACCATGGGGTAATGTTTTTGTCAAAATTTTGAAATTGACAAAGACTATCCAGTGCACAGTAAATTACTCTAGTCTTTAATGTAATTGGGTAACCCTGCTGTTCATTTGAATGTGCTAGTGTCTCCAAAACGAAATTCCCAACACCCTGCAGTCCCTGTGAAAACAAATTGTCCCAAATTAATTTTCCCGTTCATTCCAAATTCCCCAAACCCTGAATGTCATTTGAAAGTGTGTTCCCCAAACGATTTTCCCATTGAATACATTTTCCAAACCTTGCCTTTCAAACAAACACCCAAAACGAAATTCCCATTATATTCACACTCCCTGTACCTTGCTTTCAAACTAAGGGGTCATATATAACTGATGCCTGGGGTTGGGGGGTTGCTGGGAGAGAAGAGCATTGTGATAACCCAAGCAATCACTGTGTGTTTTTAAAATGTCCTATTGGTTAATGTGCAAAGAAATCCTACGTGTGTTTTGATTTCAAATGTTCAAATTCAACCAGTGTTTGTTGTGGTAACTGAAAGTCTATTAAGAAATACATGTCAGTCACTGATGCCAGTAATTTGCATTTCTGATTATTGTGTTGTGCCACGGAGTTGGTGGCTGCTGTCCTTTTTATTGATTTATTATTCATTGTAGTAAAATTTTAATAAATATATATATTATTAATATACACCGGTCTGGTTCCTAGCTTATTGGTGGTACAGAGGGTATCTGCTGAATGGTGTTATATAGGTTGGAGGCCTAACCAAATTTGAATATGCTAAGCCCTTTGTTGTGCGCCACCTTGCTTGGGGGGAAAGGGACTCCCTGGGTTGAGAGTGATCATCCAATAAGCCGTGACAGAGGCCATATTCATTGCAGGTATAGGGATCTACGCTATTACTGCACGGTGCAAAATAGCAAATCCGAAAATATCGAATTCCAAAATCACTCTGCGCAGTGTTCACATATATCACTTTCCCCAGCATCCTGCAGCCCCCAACCTCTTCCCCCCTACTTACCTTTTCGGCGGCACACTTCAGTGTGTGCCGCCGAATCCCCTCTTTCCTGTGCCGCTGACTCCCGTCTTTCCCTGCAGCATCAGTTCCCTTCCACTGACGTGGGTTGGAGCTGGCGCTGCAGGACCCTTTCTTCAATTTTCTTTTTTACTTTAATGTCCCCCGCTTCCAATGCCATGTTCAGAACTATGGGATTCGATTTTTTTTGGCCCAGTCGAATGCACAGTAAACGCGCATTCAGCATTTCTTTTCATCATTTTGGAGCAAAACCAGTTTCAGACTCACCGCACTGGCAGTCTAATGCTTGGACAAGTAGAGGCAGACAAGCCCCGCCACACCTACACCGGGCAGCCATCCAAAACCCACATTCCACCTGCTGAGCTGCCGACTGAACGACTGACACACACTTCCTCGCACTTACAACACTACATGCAGTGTACCAGCTGATTGGGATCCCAACAGCCAGGTAAGTGAGTCAAGCACTGATGACCAGGGAAGAGAATCAATCTCCCAATATAATACACTCCAAGTATCGTCTGTCCTGCACCACTGCAACACACTTCCTCGCACTTCCAACACACCATGTATATGATCATGGATGCTACCCACCTCTGATGGCATGAGAAGCTAAGTTCAGATCAGGATGGGCACCTGAATGATGTCTGGGGCTCCGGAGGGATATACACTTTTTGAGTGCTACCCCACTAAGTAGCCCAGGAAAGTTGAAGTTCAAGTTCTTCATCTTTTGTTCAGAGAATATTCATTTCCATCAAAGTAAACAAGTTTAAAGCACAATGAATCATCAAAGATGCATTCATAAAATAAATGAATAAAATCATCAGTTACACATTTAGATTGTAAAAAAAAAGCATCAACTATTTGATTTTCGATAACTGACTGTGCAATTTAAGGGCACTTTCAAAATATGATTAAACGCACTGCTCACTAAGCAGGTCCAGGACTGATGAAAAAAACGAAAGGCTAATAGAACATGTCTCACTCTACACACCTCCACACACCTACAATAAAGGGAGGAGACATCTATTCCTCAATGTCATAAAGGCAGGGCAAAAAACATAAAGGGCCTCATTACGACCCAGGCGGTAAGGGGTTTACGGCGCCGTAAACGGCGCCGACCCTTACCGCCTGAGTACGAGGTCCCTTAGCGCCATGGCGAATTTAACACCTGCTTTTAGCAGGTGTTAAAATCCATGGCGCTAAGGGACCATGGAGTGAATTACGACACCGTAATTTACGGTGGCGTAATTAACGCCTTCCCCACTCCCATTATGCCCTATGGGGCAAAAATGGGAATGGGGAAGGGTAAATGGGGATTGGGGACTTACCGCCCCGCCAAAGTCGGAATGGGGCGGTAAGTCCGCCAACCACCATGGCGTAAACATAGTTTACGCCATGGTGGTAAAGTCACGGCCCAGGCGGTAACTTACCGCCTGGGTCGTAATGAGGCCCAAAATGTTGCAAATCATCTGCATTGTTCCAAGAGCAAGGACATTTACACTTGATAGCACAGTCGCCCTGAGGAAAAGGTTCAATATCATTTATAAACAGCAGATTTTTTCTGAAACAGAGAATAATTGCCCTTTCCTTGGATTTATAAACCACTGTGCATAGCCTGTCTTGTTGGGAGCAACAGGGATGTTTTTATGATAGAATTGGACGCTTTGCTTTTGGCATCCTTTCTTCCTCCTATCATCTACTTTACGAGACAGGAAGCCACTCACCAACTGCCTTCTTTCGATAAGTAGTTCTTCACTATAGAGGCATTCGATACCAAGAATCTGCAAGGAGGATTTAATGTGGTTTAGCCAAGGGGACGAATTACACATGTTTGAGGACATTCACCAAGCTTCTGGTAGCTGACAAATAGGGATTTCCCCATAAACGTAGCCACTAAGTTAGAGGTTGCAATGATATGAGATCTTCAATATGAGACAAATTGCATTCCTCGCATAGCAAATAACCCGGGTAACCCTGGGGAACACCCAGGATTTTCCTTAAAAATATATTTTCGCTTGGGGTGCCTTTGTAGGATAACACCCCCAAACGGCTGTGCCAGAGGTCAGCAAGGGTACCAAGTTGGCCTGATAAATCCTAACAGTGTGGTCCTATGGTAAACTGCCCAGCTTCCTGACATATCGCAAAATTGAACTGTTGGTTTGCGAGGCCTTCGTTGTTTGTTGTTCTATATGCGCCAGTAACTCATGTAGCCTAATGCCTATTGCTACAGCAACCATTCCGTATCAGGAGTGTATCAACAGCACAGCTGCGCAGTACACTAAACACAAATCCACCGTTCCTCTGGTTGGTCCTCCTTCAGTGGGCCACCTGTCATCCTGCATGACTGCAGCACTTTGTTGCTGCCACTGGGGCCATTGCAGAAGACCGGGAGCCCAGCACTGCCAGTGGTGAACTTTAACTGTTGGAGCCGTCAAATATTGGCAGCTAGTCTTTGCATATCACGAATACAGGCATTTGTTAATGAGGCATGTCTTTAATATTGAGCCCACAGAATATTTACTGGTCATGCAGGGCGATGAACTCCAAAAACGACCACCTAATCATCCCAGATGGGCACGCACATTCAGGAAGTCTCAGCAGCAGCCCTTTCGAAGTTACCCGGGAGCCTTTTGGGGTAAACACGCTTTCTTGTGGAAAAGCCAAGAAACGGCATGCTGCCTATACAATGCAGGCATTTGCTCTCGAGGTCAAGCCTGCAAATTCAGCCTAACTGCCAGAAGTAACTGCCAGACATAACTGCCAGACATAACTGCCAGAAGTGTGGTGCTGGCAACCCCGCCATTACCTACCTGTACCAGTGGCAAGGCTGAATCAAAGTCTGCTCCAGCAAAACAACCTTAAGGGGATTCCAGGTAAGACCCTCCTCAGCAGACAGAACGACCTTCAGGCTCATGGACCACCCAGCAAACTATCTGTCTGGACGTTGTTGCATCATTAATGAATGACTACCCCAAGCGATTTGAGAAGAATCTGCAAGGTTTTTCAGAGGGTTTTCCATCCCTACACAGGACCCCTACACAGAGAGATGCACATAACCTGCGCTCTGCACTTGAGGTGCACTCGAGGTGCCAGGTGTCATGGCAGAGAATCTCACCAATGAACTGAATGGCATTTCCGTCATCCCCATTGATGAACTTTGTTAGCCCCGCCAGGGGTGGTCTCCAAAAAGGAAGTGGGCCAGTACAACCCAATTCACCACCTCTCGTATCCCAAAGGCAACTCTGTTAATGATTGGTTAGATGTGGACCTCTGCTCTGTCACATATGCACCATTTGTTGAGGCCATCACCCTGATTCAGAGAGCTGGCCCCGGAGCATTACTCACCAGCCTTTAGATGGCTGAGTCAGCCTTTAGATTGCTCCTGGTACACCCAGACAGTTTCAACATGCTGGGTTTCACATTTGGGGGCCAGATCTACTTTGACAGATGCATGCCCATGGGCTGCTCAGTCTCTTGGTCTTATTTCGAGACTTTCAGCTGCTCCTTGAATGGGCAATGTAAGGGAAGCACTGAGGGCAGGAAAAATGCACTATTTTCACGATTTCCTTTTTGTCGGCGAAGGAGGCTCGCAGGAGTACATGGCATCTCTATCCGCATTCAAGACCCTAACTATTATAAAGCAGCTTCTGTAGTCTTCTTAGGGTTATTTGTAAGCACTTTATTATACGTTACATAAGCTGTTAACTAGGAGAGACCACCGGGCCCCATCACCCAGGCTCAACTGACCAGGCTGGAACCCTGGGGCATGATTTAGTACCAAACATTCCACAGGCTCACTTAGCATTCTAAAATAGGACACATCAACATTCCTGCAGGCATGCACTGGCAATAAGCACATCATAACACATCTCCCCTCTTTCGAATAACAATCCAAACAAAGGGAAGCCACATACACACGCATTAAGTTATAATCCCAAACATCTTTTGGAGGGACGTTACACAAAAGAACAGGTGTCACTGCATCTACATTAAACTTCAGTTTTCACAACATCAGAAACTTGAGATGCTTCGCTACCATTTGACAGCTTCAAACTTCATGCTCACTAAGGTGGGATATGATCCCAATCCCTTCACTACTACTCTATCTTCCAACTTCACTCTTTATTAATCTGGGACGAAATCCCTACAGATGCTTCATACTTCAAACTATGCTGCTGGTTAAAATGGGGCGCTATCCCTTCTCCAACGGGACGCTATCCCTTCGGACGGTGGGACGCTAACCCTACTCGCAATTTTGGGACGCTATCCCTTCAGACAGTGGGATGCTATCCCTACTAACAGCGGGACGCTATCCCTTCAGACAGTGGGATGCTATCCCTACTCACAATTTGGGACGCTATCCCTATTCACAGCGGGACGCTATCCCTATTCACAGTGGGACGCTACCCCTACACACAACGGGACGATCTCCCTTCTCCAACGGGACGCTATCCCACACACACACTGGGACGCTATCCCTATTGTTACTGTGGGACATCATCCCTTCTCCAGCGAGACGCTATTCCTAATTCAATGGGACGCTATCCCTTTCTCAATGGGAGGGTATCCATACCTGTCCGCACCACTCAACAATGGAGATAAGCTCCTACTTCATGCCAATTAACTTTTGGTCTTACACATTCTCATAACTGTGCCATAGTAAACACATATAAATACATATACCCTTTAAGACCATATTGCAGAGCAAAGCAATCCTAAAAGACCATGCTGGTTTCCAGCCGCAAACCTAAAATGCCTCAACAGAGTTAGTGCTAGTTCACATCTTCATACTACCATTCGCATAACCTCTCTTCTGCCACCATTAGTGCATAGGAATTCTCTCCTATAAGTCCATGTTGCAGTAGCAACGTACCCTGAAATGCCTCAAAGGAGTTAGTGCTAGCACACTCGGGGTCTCTTTCTTGTGCTCTTTCTTAAATCACCACGAGTACTTCCATCAACGATCTACAAAGCCAATGTGATAACACAGCCGTAACATGAACGTTAACCTTAAACTCAAGTTTCAAAAAAATTCAAAGGATACATGTCAACAGGATGGTGCATGACGGCTAAGCACTTTCGTACAACCCCGAAGATTCTCACTGTGCGCTCACCTCTCATGCTCAAACACACACATTTTTGACACTTTATTGCCATTTACCCGCATACAAATGCATACAACTAATACATCTTTGAAGCATGTCATTACATTGCACACTCCGCCGTCGGGCATCTCCAGCTCTAGTTACCGACATACTGCATTACAGTCATAGCAGCCAGGCCCTTACACTTCTCGCACCCCCGCCAGGATGACATGTCGCACCTCTCTTTTAGCATCATAACATTCGCATTTTTCTAGGTTTATCTACCTTGGCTCTAATTAATACCAACAATGCTTTCCCTACTACATGGAAAGCAGTACATCTGAAAAAGGATACATTCATTTTCCATGGCTTGGACAAAAAAACTTGTACCCTCTACTGACAAGATCTTTACGTCTGGGCATTCTTACTTCTTATATCAGTGGAGGCACAATTAGATTGCTTCCTCTGTCGACTTACAATTACCCTTGCACCCGCAAGTATCAGTCCCAAATGACCAGTGCTATTCCCGCTCAATACAGTGACAGCATCATTTTCTATCTTACACGGGAACTTGTTGTTTTTCTTGATTGCCCCCCGTCATTGCTCATCAATGCTTCTTGCCCCCAATAACGCCACTAGCTTTAGCGCATACCCATTTGGGCATCTGCATTCTAGATCCTTCGACGACGGGACCACACTACACATATACTGTCTCCTTTACTTAAAAGCACAACTTAAACACAGATACTGGCATTTTCCGCCCCGTACGTTTTACCTCAACCTTTGGTGCAAATTCTTCCTGGTACTGCCTCTACACAGATCACACTTTGTAAAAGCTTTACCCCAACTTCTTCTCCTACAAAGCACTTACAGCTTCAGCAATTTTGCTATAGCTCTACCTCAGGTCGTGACACTTACCCATACTTCAGACTTCATACTTTACTAAAATGGGAAGTAATCCCTACAGCATCTTCATCTTCACAACTTTACTCCTATGGGACGGCATCCCTACACTTGCTTCAGATTTCAAAACCTACTGCTAGGGGACGTAATCCCTATACTGGCTTCAGACTTACTATTTTAATAACAAGGACAAAAACCCTACACTTGCTTCAGACTTCAAACTTTACTGCGCGGGGACGTAATCCCTCAAACTTCAGACTTCATGCTCAACTTTACTGCACGGGGACGCAATCCCTCAAACTTCAGACTATATGCTCAACTACTTAGGGAGGTCAACCCTACACACAATGGGTCTCTATTCCGACTTCAACCCCAGACTTACTTCACTCATGATGCAACTACATCCTCTCCTGAAGGCGCTACCTTCATCTGTTTTGGAACTTCTTGCACACTTCACCCTTGGCAATTTACTACACTTCCCACACTTCCTGAAATTTTGGTAATCTCAAATACTCTTCCACACTTCTTAAACTTAAAGCAACTTTAAGTATTATCTACATCACTTCAACTTTATGCTAGTTTTCCTACAAGTCCATGGCCAGATGGTGACCCTAAGCCTTACTCCACACTTAAAAGTCTGTATTGGGTCTTGCAATGTATCCTAAAAATCCTCAAAAGATTAACATCTAGCACACTCATTCCTGTTGCATGAAAACACACCCACACAACACACTACTAAATTGACTGCAGACTATCAAGGCCCCATGAAACCCATACGTGTCCATAAAAGTCCTTTTTGAAACTCCTCAAATGGGTTTTTCTTCAATCACAATACGACAAAGCTTCAACAGGACATTTCAATCACCGATACTGGTATGCAGTGTATGCTCTTCATTCAGTCCCATTAGCCACATCCGCTGCTGCCCCACATTGCTAACTCACTTAGCATAATATGACGCCAATAGCCCATACACTTTTCAAAGGATACTTAAAGTCCCCGTAACACGAGAACATCTTCCTTCGAACACCTCATACAGAGGCATATTTGTCCCTTTGTTCTTCCCACCGGGTTGCATTGACCAACAGTTTGTAATCACCTACTTTGATACTGGTACTACGCCAGGGGTACCTTGGCAGATGCAAATGGGAGCATGCATCAAACTTCTCACTGCGCTCCAATACTTTGCATCCTTCCTTACGTACGAGATCAGTACTTCAAACGCTGTTGTCTTGCTTCCTCGGTCTTCCGAGATGCGATGTGATTGGATGTGCGTCAAAGAGGGTCCTTTTCGCTTAACCCTCGTCTCACTTCAGACTCTCCTGCACTACAGAGTGGCGTGGCCCTTTTTTCTTTTTGTTATGCTCCGTACAGTCAATGCACACGCTGTCATGGCTTCCAACCTTTCTTCCGCATTGCACATCCGGCGTGATACAACTGAGGGTCCTTTTCTCTTCCCTACATCCGTCCTCAGCCACACTCGCTTTACGTTGCCTGTTCATACGGGGCACAACCGTGGCGCATCCATTGGCAGTTACGGCTTTGCTACGTTCCCACCTACGGGGCCAAGATTCTGCAAATGAATACAATTCCAGTGTTCCATCGGATAGTCAACTCTCCAGGACGCACCCTGACGTCATCATTTCTACACATGCAGGCAAGCTGTCTTAACTCCAGGTGCCCAACCGTCATCCATCGATAACGGAGCCCTGTGCTCACAGTCTTCAGTCAACACTTGTTTAACATAGAAAGCCACCGCACCTTCTGTTAACCAGCACATCAGCTCTTCAACTTTTCTTTCTGGCACACAATTATAACCATCCTTCGCCTGATCATGGTGTCTGGAGAAACTCCAATTTACGCTCCTCTTTAACAGTCTCTATATTCTGTCACTGAATTCAGGGTAGACGACGTGTGCTAATAGAAAATAACTTCCAACTTTACACTTCATCTTCACGGGCACTGCTCTTACCAGGGGTGTTAGGGTTTTCTTTACTGCCTCAGTACGAATAACACTTTTCCTTGCTTGACCCTGGGGCTCCACATTTCTTTTTATTAGTCCAAACGCCCTTCTAGGGTTTGTTTACTTCCAAATCTCTTGTGCTCTACTTCACATCTGCTAAGATTACTTCAAGCTTTATTGCTTCAACCTTATGGGGCCAGCGCATCATTCAGGGGTTTTAATTATATTTAGGGGCTACACTGGTTCACTTCTTCCACATCCCCTTATCTTCTCTTTCTTATCCCCTGCGCTCTAGAGCCCCTGGGTGATGGGACTTACTTCTGGATGACTGGGGGCAGTGGTCTCTCTGCTTCTTCTGCTGCTCCCCCACCACAGCTCAGCTTTCTTCCTCTCCGCATGGGTTCTTGAAAATCCTCGTCGCCAATATTATAAAGCAGCTTCTGTAGTCTTCTTAGGGTTATTTGTAAGCACTTTATTATACGTTACATAAGCTGTTAACTAGGAGAGACCACCGGGCCCCATCACCCAGGCTCAACTGACCAGGCTGGAACCCTGGGGCATGATTTATTACCAAACATTCCACAGGCTCACTTAGCATTCCAAAATAGGACACATCAACATTCCTGCAGGCATGCACTGGCAATAAGCACATCATAACACTAACCAAGATGTTGGGCGTTGCCTTGGCTGCACAGAAAACCCGAGGGCCCCCTCAGAAGTTCACATTTTTAGGGATTGAACTGGACAGTCTGCCTGTGCTTTCCAAACTCCCAGAGGACAAAATACCCTCTTTCTCAGAAAGCATCGACCAGATGCTGGCCAAGAAAAAGCTACCCTAGGAGCCATACAGGGATTTCTGGGCAAGCCAAACTTTGCATCTAGGGTTATCCCAGCAGGCAGGATCTTTGCCAGAAGGATTGCCAGGTCCACTTCAAAGGTCTCAGAGAAACACCATTGTGTGCTACTCAATGGTGGCATTAAGGAGGACCTGAGAATGTGGTGGCTTTTTCTCAGCCACGTCACTGGAACACTATTATGGCAATCACCTTGGGCATCAGGCCAGCAGTTCCAGCTTTTCACAGATGCACCTGGCAAAGAATGCTTTGGTGTCATCCTTGTAGCCTCTTGGTGTGCTTCCCGCTGACCCAACATGTGGCACAAACGGGTCAACACTAAAAACATCCTTGTTGTTGTATAAGCTTTATTCTCGGCTATAGTGCCATCAAAGAAAATGCAATTATAATAACATTAAACCAAATGAATACACATAAATACAAGAGCAACAGCTATCCACTTCAGTCACAAAATTAAGTGAGATACAATTATTACAAGCCTGCTAATAACACACTCATGGGCAGGTTTCCCCTCTGCTGCATAGCACATTCGCCCATCTAAGTCACTTCATTAAGAGGTATTTGGCTACAAAAAATAGAAGGTTAAGATGTCACACTTCTTGCAAAAATCCAATTAGTCAGTTGCCCTCTGAATACCTTTCAGTCTAAAAATTGGTATTAAGTACCTGAGTCCGAAGTCACTGGCCCTCATTACGAGGTTGGTGGTAGTCATGGCGCTATTCGCGCCATGACTACCACCAATAACGGTACCGTGTCTGGATTGGTGAAATGGGGACTTACCGGTCCAGTCCGACCTTGGCGGGACCGGTAAATCCCCATTCACCAAACCATTCCCCATTCCCATTTGAGCCCCCATAGGGCTCAATGGGAATGGGGAGGGCGCAAATAACGGCCCGGCGTATGCCAAGCCCGTTATTTGCGCCCAGGTCCCTTAACGGGTCCCGCCCTTAACACCTGGTCAGACCAGGCGTTAAGGGAGGGACCCGCTAAGGGACCTCGTAGTAGGGCGGTAAGGGATTACCGGCACCGGTCTCCTTACCGGTGCCCGGTATCCCTTACCGCCCTACTCGGAATGAGGCCCACTGTATCTGGAGCAGAACAACACAAAATGGAGTACAGTCTGTAAGCGGATTCAATTTAACACTACAGCTAAGTCAATGTCTAGTCTGGGATGCTGAGGGAAACGCTTATTGATATATTTTTATGTCCAGTTCGTTTACTCTGGATGACAACCCTTATATAACACCCCTCTCTTAGAATCCCCCTGACCCCACTGAGCCAAGAAGTAGGTTTGTTTTGCGCATTAAAAGGTTTATTTGAAAATTAAACAAAATATATATATATATATATATATATATATATATATATATATATATATATATATATATATATATATATATATATATATATATATCACACTTTTATAATAAATTAATGTTTGATAGCACACTTGTGAAGATGATAGTGATCAACAATGGATAATGTTACAGTGGTACACTCTTTTTGATGGCTTAGAAGTGATATAGAGAGGATAAAGTAGCTGGGAATGCTTTTATGGCTTCAAGGACAATGCAATGATGAATGAAAATGCAGTACAGAAAATAAACTTGATGTGACTTCAACAAAAGACAATGTAATCACTTTTCTTTGACAATTCACCCCCCCTCACCCCCCCTTTTATGCAAGGTAAAGAGATGGAAGGAAACACACAGTTCTCAGGAATGTAATCAAATATAATTCAGTTCCCCCCTAGTAAGCTTAGAGGAAAACAGGTAGGAGTTTTAAACACAGGCAAAATCCTTTTAAATGTGGTGGCAATGAAGTGAAAAATATACTCAAATTGCTTTTAATTCCCTATAGGAGGTTCAGGGTGAGTGAGCGATACTTTAAATGAATTCAGGATCACTTTAGCAATGCTCTATGAATGATTGTCAGGTTGCAAACGAAGTTCAGCAAAGGAAAGCAAGGACAAATCTTTTTACACGTGGCTGAAATTAAGCAAAATGTCAAATCGCAGCAAATTTAGTCGCGTGCGTCGGGCAAACGGTTCTGGAGATACGGCCGATTTAGTAAAGGTAGTTTTTCAGAGTTTAAATTTTAAAGCTCAGAATGACAGAAGACAGTTTTCAGTTTTAAAGATGACAGAATGACACAATTCTAGGAGGCAGTTCTAATAGGCTAAAATAGTTTGGATTAGATTATTTTAAACTAAGAGATTGGTTTTGGCACAGTGCTATCTGGGTACTCACACTAGATTTTGGACAGGAATGCGACTTCATCACCGATTGGGTCAGGATAGGCTGGACTTCTGCTAGCGGTTCTTCACAGCGATCTGGTCTCTGGGTCTCTGGTTCTGTTATCGGTTCTGCTAGCGGTTCCGGATACAGCGGTCTCTGGTTCTGCGGGTCTGGATCAAGTGGATTCTTAGCAAGCAGCAAACCGCACAGCCCGGCGGTTGAATAGTTTGCAAATGATTTTTGAGGCCTGCTGAAGAGAACTCAGCTTGTGGGTTAGCCTCTCTGCTACAAGTTCTGAAGTAAAGTTCTGGATCCCTGGAGTTCTGGATTTGAAGTCTGGAGTCTTCCGGCAAAGCGTCCCGCAAGAAAGTGGAAAGTGAATGTCCCTACCTGGGTTCCAGTGGCTCTTTTTATGTGTTTAGAAAGTGGGTGGGTCGGCTCATTCTGCATGCCCAACCCTCTCAACTTATCATTGGCCAGTTCCTCCTCTCTTCCTTGATTGGGGGAACTGGGTTGTGAGTCAGAGTGATGAGGTAGGTTTATGGTCAGAGGATCCTCCCCTTGTCAAATTGCACACAAATCTATTTCTGATCCAAATACATATTTATCTATGTACCATTTTTCTAATATTATACGTCCAGTTAACATATTTTCTGTAGCACCAAACCATCCGATCCCTGTCTTGGTAAGATGTCGTGTCAACTTATGACAGAATTCTCCCCTTTTGATCCAGATAACGACCTCTAAACCTTTCCAGATTTTACACAAATGTGCACCAAGGATATGGATTTCAGATGATAAAGTGTCAGATTTTTAACATGCATACATTTGGAGTAACAACCTTTTTTTCCGCTACTATCCCCAAGAACATACCACAGGGTCCTAACACCTCTTAAAATGTGCACAGAAAAATCACAAGCATGATGATGTTATTTATATAATGTTTACAAGTCCGCACTATGAATTATCCATCTTTGTAAAATCATGCTCTGGCCTCAAAGGGGTGTGGTTTTCCAAAGCACATGGTGGAATTTCTGGTTTATCCACTTCCCCCAAGCTCAGCTTGCTCACAGATGCAGTGCCCCTCACACTTCTCCTTCCAAGAGGAATCCATTTACGACCCCCCTAATATAACATTTGCCTGAGCCAGGGACAGTGCTTTGTTTAGTTTCCTGTAGTCCCCAGGTGCCACTCCCCTAATTCAATCAGAGAGTTGTCACCTCCTTTTGGTGGGGGCAGCAGGATGCCGCCAGGCCTGGGAAGAGTTGTTGAGCCAGTTCAACTCCTGTCGGGGGTAATTGGCAGAATTCTATCTCTTTAAGCCAATCTTCAGCTAAATGTCATGTTTGTTCCCAGTTTTCTACATTCAAATCAAACTTACAATTTTTACACATGCAGCTAGAACGCTGATTCTAAGTTCAAAACTATGACATTTCAACAGTTGCAAACTATGTGACACTCATTTATTTTGAACATTTAGATTTTAGTGTCTTTCAGTCCAATTTCACTTCAGCTGCTGACATCCACAGCTCAGCCAGTTTATCCCTGTTTATGCCAGTTATGAACATTGTTTTGGGCCCTTTCTCTTTCCAGATTTAGTATGCACACAAGAATACATTCTGCCAAATGCCTGCTGGTGTTCATTGAGATTTTTGAATATCTTGTGATGTTTAAAATAGGCATTTTGAGCTTGTATTCAGGGAAACAAGGGTGATTTTAAAGCGCTTTTTTTTTACCAACCGGCACTGCTGTTTTTCCTTTGGCACACATTTCACTCATGGCACTCCTGACCCATCATGCTTGCACTGGTGGGTAGCAGGTTAGGCAACCATTTTGGTGTACGCAAAACTGCACGGTTCTCTAGGATTTTGGCGCAAATGTGGGCTTTTCCGCCCTCTTGGATTTCCTAAGCCCACAGCACCAAATGTTGCAGCATAATAGTCCAAACGTGGGTCAGGACACCCAACAAGTCTCGCATGGGGCCCTTTAAGTCAGACATTCAGTATGATTTTAGTTGTTGCAGTTTCTCATAAAATAGGCCACTCGCAGGGTCCCCACTCTCAGATCATAAAGAAGTGACCAAGAATAACTAGGTGTAATGACATCTAGGTAGCGTTGATTGCCAAAGGCCTCCTTGACCTGCACTTCTTTGGCCTGGAGCTATTTCCTATAGTAGTGGCACTGCACATTAGGCCGAACCGCCTGAAGAACAAGAGGATAATGTTTAGGTGTGGTAATATGGCAGTGGTGCTGGCAATCAACCAGCAGTCGGCCACATGTCTAGCAGATCTCAGCCTCCTAAAACATCTGGTAAAAATGTGTTTATTAGCGAACATTGAGTTTAGGGGTAGGCATGTACCCGGAATCAAGAATATTGCAGCTGATGGTACTTCTCATTTTCAGCTGCCATGGTTCAAAGAAGCTGCACGTGGTACAGATCTGGAGATGACCCCCTTACCAGCATAGCTCTGGAACATGCTAACATGCACAACATGCTATGGTAACCAACAGAGCTGTCCCTCTCAGCATCTACCAGAGACAGCTAGAGAAGGCAATATGACACATTCAAGATCTTTGCTGCGTGGCACTCAAGCAACTATGGTGCTAATATGGAAAGTGCAGTGAAAGAGTTTGCCCTCTGGGCAAAGAAGCGAGGAAAGAGCAGGTCTTGGATTGGCTTCCAACTGGCGGCCATCGCACATAGTCCATGCTGGGGGGCTACAAGACCACTCACAGTCATTTATACTGTGGGCCGCCTTGAAAGGGTGGGTTAGAACTGAGCAAAAGCGACCATACACCAGAGCCCCCTTAGAATTTAAGACTCTAAAAAACTTAAGAGATAATCTGGCTGCAGTGTGCAGATCCAATTTTGAATCCACCTTATTGAAAGCAGCCTTAGCCTTCTTTGGCGCCTTCAGGATAAGCAAAAAAGATGATGGATCAGCCTGGGCATTGCAGGCTACTAATGTCAGCATAACGCTGCAAGGCCAAACAATCGTACTTAGGAAGTCCAAGAGTGACCAAGCAGGCAAGGGGAAAATGGTTCCTTTGAACAGACTGACTGACTGCAAATACTGCCCTGTTTCCTTATTCCAGGCATACTGCGAACGCCCACCTTGTCAGCAAGGACACCATCTCATTCACTTAGACGATTCCCCTGTCACACATTTCCAATTTAGAAGGGATTTGACGCAACTGTAGGGAAAGCCGGAATAGAGCGCAAGACCATATCCACAAACTTCTTTAGGACTGGGGCGGCGACGACTGCATATAAGGATGGAATGAGGGAGAATGCAGTTGGGGCGTTGGCGGTCCAAAGCATACAAGACCTACATTAGGCCTGAGTTGGGCAATTGCCCTTCACCTCCTCAACCCGTTAGCCTCCACCCTGGAGGATAAAATTAGGTCCCACTCACACAATCAAAAAAAAGGAATTGTGATGCGTATTGTTTACGTGATTTCGAATACATTAAGGGTTCAAACAGTACATGTCGCTCGTTACCCCATTTTCTATCCCCCAGAGTGCCTACAGGTGTGGTATGGATTATCAGGCACCCCTTCGTCTCGAGGTCTGCTCTGCAAGATCTGGGCGGAAGGGAAACCCGGAAGTGGTTTTAAATACACCAGGGCACATTGTTGCGGGTCAACCTGGCATGAAAGGTATTAGCGTAATTGACATAAAACAATTGACCTAATAACCAATTTGATCTAATTTTGCATGGATGATTTGGCCTTCGGGGCAATTTGGTCACATATATTGCAAAATACCAACCCTGGAGAGCTGGGGTTGCCGGGGTGTCCCGCCGCTTGCCATGTTTGATATTTTGCAATTCTTGGGATGCGGGGGTGTCCCCTGGTTCCATAAAACTGGAGGAAGGGGACAAAAAAATTGTTTAAAATTACTGTGCGTTTAAATTGGGCACCGAGCAGATATAATGAAGTCAGTTTGCCACAATCAAAAAGAATTCGGTCAAACACACCCAAACGCGCATGAAATGGGCCAGTTTGCTTTGTTGCATTAACTGTTTACTTAAGGAATCCCCCGCACCAAATATTTTAGTAATCCACTTGGGGGGCAATGACCTGACAACCATGGACAGGGGACCTTTGCAACACGAAATGAAAAACACAATTATAGTCTTAACACAGCTGCTGGATCGAGCAGAAGTGATCTGGTCAGAAATCACAGCACGGGAAGTGCGGCACGGTGCAAGATCCATCCCAGCTATTGAACTTTCCTGAAGGCATCTTAATGCAGCGATGGAGAAATGTGTGAAGCCTGAGTTTCGTTAGACACGCATTCATTAATGCCAGGTAGCCCGATTAGTTTGCCAAAGATGCAGTCCATTTGTCAGCTGAGGGCACAGCCCCATTTACACCCAACATCAGAGAGGCTTTGTTAAGATTGGGTTGCAGTAAGGACATCCATGAACATTGCAGGTGGGCACCTTTTGGCAGCGTGAGCCACCCCGAGGTTTGCTGAAACTTAAGGCGAATAGACTGATCATCAAGGAAAATGCAAATTGGCCAAAATGGCCCAACATCCGCCAGTCATAATAGGACCTGTACGGCGATCTGCAGGGTGAATGTGATGGCACTCAAACCCATAGGAGGGCAGTTGGGACCACTGATCAGGGTAGGTTGGGTCACGGGGCCTGTATGACCCATGAAGGAACAGAACGGAAGTGATCCTGGACTCGAAAGCGAATAACACAAGTTAGCTTGAAGTGAAGAAGCATTTAACTTCAGTGGCATAATCAGCTTCTCTTAATCAATCCAGTGCTGATTATA
This sequence comes from Ambystoma mexicanum, assembly GCF_040938575.1. Classification (NCBI taxonomy): domain Eukaryota; kingdom Metazoa; phylum Chordata; class Amphibia; order Caudata; family Ambystomatidae; genus Ambystoma; species Ambystoma mexicanum. Next base: position 601,238,331 of record NC_090924.1, read on the forward strand.
ATCGCCCCCTTAAGACAACTCACTTTGTTTCTACCTGCGGCCTGTTTCATCCCATGTCAAGAGACCAGTAATCAAGTAAAATGAGATGCATGTTGTGATTTAATAGTTATTGTAATAAAGCTGTGTTTTTGAAGTACAGAAGTGTACCTTACGTACCTTACGTGTGTTACGACTATGTTTGACACTAAGGGAGTACCGCATTATGAGGACCATATCCCGCTCAGACAATCGGAGCCTGGTCCATCTCTCCTGTTCAAGTCTATGGGTCATGCCCTCTGTTTGATCTGATTAATATCTGAATATTGGGTGTCCCGGGTATGCGCTGAACGTTGGTCATTCAGGGGGGACGCTACCTGTTAAGGTCACAACATCAGAATATGAACTCTTCTGTATTAAGTTGTACTTGCCTGTACCTGCATTACAAATACCCGCACAGAAGTAAAGTCTTACTTTCATGACATCTGTGCCTGGCCAATCTGTTATTCCATGTTGTATGTGTGATACATGCTGCTGGTCAAGCACTCCCACCCTTGAACACAGGGAAGAGAAAACCAGTCCTTAATAACCCTGGAGCGCTCAGCACTCTTGAGTCCGTTGCTGTAAGTGTTCACTCCATCAACTCTAATTCTGCATAACAAGGTTACAGAGGTAGAAATATGACAACGTTTGTGTGTGTGCACGTGTGTGTCATAATTGGTTGTGTTGTTGTTCCACATCGTCTTGATTCCATCCAAGGCGAGCGTGTTGCTCCTGAGCTATCCCTCGAAGACAGTGGGATTGCTTGCATATGTAGTAGGGTGCTGGTATATAGGGTCAGAATGTGGGTAATGGGGCAGTTCAGGGGAGATGGGGCAGCTTGGGGGCCAATGATAGTGACAAAGGGCAATGTTGGGGGGAAAAGAGAGTGACATGTGGGCAAGTTGGGGAGCAGTGGAATAAGAGCGAAATGGGGAAAAACTGCAGGCTGTTTTGGGGCAATAAGAGTGACATAGAACAAAACTAGGGACAATGAAAGTGGGATTAGGAAAATAAGGGGCAATGCGGTTGTTCTGCGAGCAATGACAGTGATATGGGACAGGACTGGATTGGAGGCAATAGGAGTGAGATATGAACAAACCAGGGGGAAATGGCCACTTGTAGGGCTAATGGGTGACACGGGGAAAGCCATGCGTAAAGGGGTGGTATTGGGGCAATGAGAGTGACAAGTAACACAACAGGGGGCGATGGAAATGAAATGGGGAAAATAAGGGGACAACGGAGAAGTGCTGAGTAAATAGAGGTCACATGGGGCAGAAATGGGGCAAAACTGATCGGCGTGAATCAAATCAAGGGCATGTGGGGCATTAAGTGCAGCATAGAGTTATTTTCATTTTTTCAAATATGTGTCTATTTTGTTTGTAAAATGCGTATCAGATCAATATGAGCCATTCTTAACAGTTGCTCGATATCCTGTGTGAATCTTAAATAGGCCGGGCCAATGCTGCTGGGCAAGTAAGTACAGTTGTACACACATTTCCATCGCATGTATAAACGTCAGTGTAAATACAATGGTGACCACTGTGCACACATTCAGTTACATTTCATTTTTGTGACAGATAAAAGCCACATTTGGATCGCCACGTGCCAGATTGGTTATGAGAGAGCAGAAACATAATTCTCATTTGCATATTCTTGTAATGCTTAAGATATTATGCAAAAGTTGCAAAAAGCTAATTCCTGCATACTTAACACAAATTAGCCCCCAGAGCGTGTAGTCAGAATCATGAGAGGCAATCAGGAATCGTTCCTTCTGGGCAATGTTCCCCAGTGTGGCCATGGATCCTGAAGGCCAGTGGCATAACACAAAATGTGGCGGGCCCCCCTGCGAGACGGCCCTTCCACGTGCTCCTCAACAAAGCACGGACCACGCGACACTCTGGGGCTGCCAGGACCACCAAGCTTGCGCAGTGCCCTTGATGACTTTGCTGCTGCAGGGACACACGCGCACTGCACTACGTGAAAGAAGTATGTTTTTGATAAATGCTAAAATGCTTCAACCAGCTTAGAAACAAAGGGTGGTACCTTGGCTCTGGCACCTAAATGTTCCAGCCACCACCAGTGGCAGCTGATGATTTTTTTAATTGGAGGCCCGTTAAAATTTGCCACAAGTATGCAAGAGCGACAGAGATTGGCAAGGGAGCCAAAACCAATTAAACGATGCTTGTGGGTGGAGGGATGGGCTTCTCCCAAAATATTTTTAATAATGAGTTAAAATTATGAGTTACTTTTAAAAAAAATATATTATTTGATTTAGTTGCAACGCAACTTTTCAAATATTTAAACATAAGAGCACAATAATTGATCATATATACAAAGAGCCATAATAAAACATAATGACAAAATATAAAATCACATTAATATACATAATCACACTAGGGCACAGGTTACATTTATCCATCATTTTGCCCTGGCTAGAGGCATTTACAACAAAATACATTTACCACACCATACTACTACCATTGTTGCACAAACCTTTTGACGTACATAGCTCCTAGCATTACAAATACTGATTGAGCCACTATGAATGTTCTCCATCTTTTGACCCCGTGCCCTTAAGCATAACTCGAGGTACTACCATATGTAAGAACTGTACTATTGCTACCTGTACCCTCTCCCTCGGATTAGAAAGCAACATTTGCCATACATTATCAACTGACACCTCAGTGTAGATTTTAAACACATTATCAAAACATCTTGACCGTATATACTTCAGAGCACCACACTCTGCTAGCAGATGTTGGAGAGTTTCCCTTTTTTCAATTGAAAAACAGTGTCTACAATAATTACAATCTATAGGGATTAGTTTCCGCCTGCACAGAATGTCACGGGTATCCCATAGATTCAATCTGAACCTTAGGAAATCCGCCCAGACTTTCCGTGACGGACATTTCATCAGCTACGGTGCCATCGTTCCATATCTCTTTATTCCAAATAACCATATATTGAAATCTTTATACTGATTGCACTTTGCTAAATTTCTAGCCCAGTCTGCTTGAAAGAGTTTTTCCTTTGCACGGTCGGGGTTCGAGATCATCAAGTCGAGGGACACATCCGCCTCTGCCAGTTGATCACACACATTATTCCGCCAAGCCTTCGGGAATGAATTCCTAGATTTTAACAGGTTATAGCCAATTATTTCTAGAATACTTCCGCTATTTAGTCCCATCAGGCATTTGCGAAAGAAAGCACATTGTCTCCACACCGCCTGGACATGAATGGATAATAACCTCAATTCATGGCGGATTAAAGCAATTGGTACTGCATTGGCGAGTTAGTATCTGTTTCCAATACTTTGCTTCCAACACCTCCCAATAGTGACATTTTTCAAGCAGCCTGTCCTCTACACCATATAGCATGATTGGTAATACCTTCATTTTATAGAAGGACAGCACATGCTTCATGGAGAATTTCCCAAATCTGTTTTTTAGAATTCTAGACTGTGAAATTAGGTGCTGCAATTTGTTCCCAGTAACATCCACCTCAGCAGATTTGTTTTGCCTAATAGTTATGTCAGTCCCCAAATATTTGTATTTCGACACTGTTAATAATTTAATGTCTTGAAGTGTCCAAGATTGGGCAAGGGCACAGTTCTTGCGGCCCACAGTAACTGAATAAGGATTTGGGATTTGGAGACATTGATCATTAGGTTATTTGTTTGAACATACTCTCCCAACCTCATCAACATGCATTGGAGACCTTATGGTGTTTTAAAATTATGAGTTACAGAGCGCACCTTATATGAAAAACTACCTATAAAGCTTGGCAGTTTGCAAGCAACTTTGTTGGGTAACTCATGAAAATAAAAAGTCCAATACATGCAAGTCACCAACAGTGCACAGTGGCATTTCCCAGTGCATGTGTATGACTTTCCCCACAATATATGCCTGCATAAAAAATATTTTCACACCGGCTCTGCCCAAGCACTGCTGTACACCAAGATATGCCTGTAATCCATATAAGAACAGTAGCCCTACGTAAAACCATACTCCTGTTGGCTTTGCCATGAAAAACGTCATGCCACAATAATAAGACATCTCCAAATTGGTTTCAATGTAGGCCAGTCTAGACACGTATTTACACTTACCATGCTTGCTTTATCATAAATGCCCATTACAAGATGTCCTGACACAGTAAGACATAGTTAGGCTGGCTGCACCATAATGCAAGTTCAGCCACGTAATAATATGTATCATTCTTGCTTCATCATAGATGCCCAGTAAAAAAAGGTAAATCAATATTAAGAAAGTGCTCGAGTGGCTGCACCAAAATGCCAGTTTAGCCACATATTAACATTTATCATGCTTGCTTTAGCATAGATGCCCAACAAAATGGTCATGCCACAGTAAGCGATGGGTAGACTAGCTGCACCAAAAAGTCAATATAGGCATGTAATAACAATCATCAATAGGCTTTAGCCAAAACTGCCAATAAAGCATGCTGTGCCACTTTAAGGAAATGTCAACAATGCTCCAGTTCCCCTCAGAGCCACGAGTGCCTCACACCCAAACTCATGATTCTAGTCATTCAAACCCGCAATTCCGCACTATTTCCTCAACATCGACTGCTCTCCGCCAGTCGCCTCCACTTTGCCCGCCACAATGCTCATCCATCAGCTCTGTCTCGAGGTGGCAGTTTGCGATAAAGGAATTAAATTGTGTAGCTGCTGAGCATCAGTTGCTTGGTGGCCACGTTGTAATGTTTTTTTTCTTTTTTTATGGTTAATAACCTATTGACTTTTCCCATGGAAGCACGGTTTTGTAGCTGGAGCCCTTCCAATGCACCCTCCCATTGCTTGGGCCCATAAGGCAGGCACATAACTATCCATATTTCCGGCAACAATGTCAATAAAGGTTAAGGGCCTGATTCATGGAATGTTTTGCACAGTTCAAAGTGACTTGCCACTGCTGACACAAACCCTGATTCATGGAAATTTGCAAAGTATATTGTTGCTGTGCAAAGTCAGTGGAAAGTCATTTTTATAGTACAAAATGACTTTCCACGGCAAAAATACACTTGCACAGTTCCATGAATCAGGGTTTGTGTTGGCAGTGCAAAGTCCTTTTTCAGCAGTGCAAAGTCCCTTTTCAGCAGTGCAAAGTCACTTTGAACTGCGCAAAAAAAGATCATGAATCGGGCTCTAAATATAGTTGATCACTTACAAGAGCTATGGCGCCATAATAATGATTAAGTCCATTGGGCGCCTGCTGTGCCTTCTCCCTCCATGCCAGTTCGGGGGTGACCTTGAACGACACCCGTAAGCTACGGTGGCTGGGGTCTAATGCCCTAAGGTCGGCCCTGATCATATGCCATCCCTTTTTGGCAACGTTTGAGAAGTCGTTTATATTTAATGCTCCTTATTTCTAGAAACAATGCAAGGATTGTGCAGGAAATTATAGTAGTGCATGTATAGTGCACAGATCTGAGGGGCAAGAGAGTGGAAGAGAAGCCACGCAGGACAGTGGTACATCTTGACACCTTGCACAGTAGAGTAAGGTTCCTCTGCTTCTAGAGACTCTGGTCCTCTGATGTATGAACACATCGGGGCTTCCCCCTGAAGCAGGCCTTCAGAGGTCACTTTAAGCATGTGTTCTATCATGATATTCACTTTAATATTAAACATGGACCATCGTGTTGAATGAGCATTGCGTTTATTTCAGATCATAAATACAACAGCCAGCAGGCGTGTCGCCCTCACGTCAGTGTTTCCAGCATGAATCTGAACGGGGGAGAGGGGTCCAATTCACATTGAGTTTACTAGGAGTGGCTCATAGTAAGTTAGGAGTAAGTCCGATTCTGCTGACTTAGAAGTTGCTATGAGTAATTCTGATTTACTCTTGACTTACTGATTCGCTAATAAGTAACTTTGCGTAACATAAGGACGTTACTATGTGTAACTCTAACTTACTCCCAATTTAGAAGTTACTATGAGCAGATCTGGTTTACTCCTGAAGTGGGCAGTTAGAGTTTCACGCAGGTACTTCTTAGTGAATTAAATGGCCCTCTCTAGGAGTAACTAGGAGTTACTCAAAGTAACTTTTTTGGGCACTCGGCCTCTAGGTTTGTCGGTCATGTACGGTGTGAAGACGTACGTGCTAGAGTGTACTATTTGAAGGCCTGTCTGCTCAGTGCCAGGGCCTCTCATGGAACCCTGGCAAATACTAGAATGGGCGGTTCAGAGGTTTCCTCGGTTGTGTACGTCAAGTACTCGACTTTTACTGATCCAGGGACTCTCTGTAAATGAGCCTTTATCGTCTTAAACTGTAATCCAAAGCTGAAAGGGATGTGTGGGTGAAATATGGGTGTATACTAATGACACGTTTTTATATAGCCTTCCTGCAGGGTTCCTCCTGCTTCTAAGCGCTGTAATGATAGGTGCCATCACCCAATTTAATAGTGCTGAATGTATCCATCTTGGAAGGATAAAGGGCTTATTTGGCCCTGCCAGGAACTGAAGGCTGCCACAGAGTCTGAGCAGGGTGAGACTGGCACAAGAAATAGGGTCGGACTGGGACAAGAAATAGGCCTGGTCACCCAAATAAAAATGGCCCACCCCTCGCTTCAAAAAAGTGGCCCACCCCTCGCCTCATGACTCTTGACCTCTGGTGACATTACCAGAAGTGATGCCATTTGACCCTAGCCCAAAGTGACATCCCGGGAAGCGATAAAAAACGACCTTTCACACCTTGACAAAACAGGAAGTGGTATCAAATAGCTTTGTTCCTAAGTACACTAAATTACTGTGAATCCAAGCAGACGTCCAAGGCCAAATGATAATATGTTATTGTATTGCACTTACGCTTAAGCTCTTTTTTTATAGAACAAAAATTCATACAGTATCACCCAACCTGTGTTGGTACTCGTTTATCCACCTAAGAAGGATAAAAGGCTTTTTGAGAAAAAAAAGAAAAAAAAATATGGAAAAAAAAGAAAATTCTTTTTAAAAAGTGTTTCTTCCAAACCGGCCCAGGCATGGCCAGAAACCAGCCCCCACTCCCCAGGGACGATTTTGGCCCAGCCACGGGCCGAAAGGCTGAGGGGCCAATCCAACTCTGTGTCTGAGGCAAGCACTTGTCTCACTGCGCTAGCTTTCAGATGTCTCTCTCTATAATGTGGAGACAAGCATCATTATCTTTTCTTCAAACACCATCTTATATATAGTATTAGAGCTAAATGTGGGAGGTCAACCTCCACCTGCAACAGATTCAAGCGGCAGACAGGTGCTGAGGAGTGGCCGAAAGGCGACATTTTACTCTCTACAAAACACCACAATACATAAGGAAAATACATATTGTGTTTTGCGTTTTACCCATGTTCATATAATCCATTCCCACCGAATATGGGTACATGGATCGACAGCCTGTACAGTGAACACGTAGTCCTAGAAGGCGGAACATAGTCCCCTTTCTATGACCATTGGATGCCATGCAAAGGCAGGAAGAGAATTGGGCACTGAGTAGGAACAACTAAGGAGAGGAAGGAGGTGAGATGGTGGGTTTAAGGAGACATGGGGTGGGCTCGGGGGGAGAAAGCACAGGAGTGTAAGTGGGTGGAAGTATGTTAGGTGTCAGGCTACAGCAGGTGGTTAGAGGAGCATGAGGGGCAGAGCCCCCATTTGAGAGGTGAGCTGGGTGGGGCGTAGCCCCTTATTCAGAGAGTAAAACGCAGTTGGAGGTGTACCAAATCGCTTAAAGCGATTAATTTAGGAGGGAATTGTTGGGGGGGGGGACTCAACGAATCAACGGTTGGTGGGAGCTGATTCGTAGAACCAATTTTTAGGGAGAACATACATATTCCATACTGCATCTCTACTTAAAGGTAAAGAACTAAATAGTGTGTTCATTTTATGCCATAGTTTTTTATACCACTGTCCACTTACATTGACATGGTTCCTTACAGTGGTCGAAGTGTAAAAAAAAAAGAAAAAAGTAGTGGAATGATGTTCCCTTTGCCTGGACCCCTTTTCTGCCCACTACTCACCATTAATGCTGCCTCCGCCCCCGCCCCCCATACAAACCGTGCCTGGGTCCTGCCTTTCTTCCACTCCACTGCCTTGTGTTTTACAACAGGATAAACAGAGTGAAAAAAATGCATTAAAATAAGCACCATTTGTTTCAGTCATTGTCCCCCACAACACGCAGGCCCCCCTTTCCAATCACCCTCGATTCACACCTCTTAATGGACATAACCAGGACTATTGCCACACAACCCCTCCCATTATGTGGACAGACAGCTGCGTCCATTTGTGGCGCTTGGCAATGGGTGTTATGTTCCAAGCAGTCTATACAAAGAAACAGTAACAAGCCAGCACTTGAGATAGCTCAGTATGATGTGGCACTGGGCTCTTACCAGCAGGGCTCAGGTTCGAATCTCCAGGCAGGGCAAAGAGAAAGAAAAAGAGATGCTCTTCTCAGCTGTTTTGGCATGGTCGGCACCAGGCATGGGCTTGGGAGGGCTAAAGCCCACCACACCCCCTTTCACTCAGCAGGCATCACTCTGCTTTTATGCTCAGACATATAACCTGTTACATTTCTCACCTCAGAGAGCAGTGTATTTAATTAGGCAAATACACTGCTCTCTGAGGCTAGAAAACAGGCATTGAACTGAAGGTAGAGGCAGAGGACAAAAGCCTGCCATGGGGATAGCAGTAGACCCCTGTTCCCCCATGTTGCAGCTAAAGGCTTAACTGCTGACTCAGGTCTTGCATGGCCCATGCTTTCAATAATTACCATTAACTAAAGAAAAGTGTATTTCTGTGCAAGAATGTATGCCTGCATGCATGCGAGGGAGTGTGCAAGTGGGTGTATGTTTGTATGGCAGGAGGTGTCTGCAAGTGCACACCTATGAATGAATTCAGTGTGAACGGTGTAAACTGCACGTGTTAATGAGCGTGCAGTCTACATGTTTTGGGTGCTCCTGTGAATGACAGATCAGCTGTGCGGGTGCATGACTGGTGGGTGAATGTGTCTGAATGTGTCTATATCCGTGTGTGTGTATGGGTGTATGCACACTAGGACCTGGGGAGGGACATTGGAGCATGGATATTTTTTGACATGAGCATGGCATGTTTTGCAGCCGTTTTTGGGCGAAAGAAAGCCAACTAGTGTGTTTTCATGTGATGGTGCCGTTGGAGGGGCAGTTGGGGGAAATACTAAAGTGAGGCTGGCTTGGCTGGGTCTTACTGTGGCATGGAATGTTGTACTTGCATTATGGGCAAAGCCAACGTGAGTGTTCTTACATGGAGAGGGCATGCTTCCTTATTTTGACTTGGCTTTTTATTTTACTGGTGTTAAGGTCAAAGGCAACATGCATATTCTTACATGGTGGGAATATAACATGATGAATGCAACATAAGTGTACTTATATGGGGGGATTTGTGTAATGATGTTATTTATATAGCGCTTTCACCAAAGCGTTGTACAGAGAACATATTTACATAAAATGTATCACCCAACCGAAGTTTGCACTCATTTAATGAGCTTTATTTATATATTTATTGCATTTATTGACCGCACCCAAACCCGTAAATATCACGTTGCTGGTACAACTTGGTGAGCAGGGAAAACACAATACAGTACAGAGTAAGAGAGAGGTAACAAGGTGCAAAAGCAACATAATAGTATAAGGTCCGTAGAGGAGGGTAGAGATCAGAGAGGTCTCGTTGAAGTATGAAAGGCTGAGTTGGCTTTGCCAGGATTTGAACCTGTGAATTACACTCAGCATAAAACAGCATGCGTTCAGCCCGCTGAGCTATTTTACCGGCGAGCCAGCTAGAGCATGTTTTCTTACTGTGGCATTGCAGTTTACTACTGGTGGTAAGGTCAAAGGCAACATAAATATTCTTACATTGGGGTGGGGGCATTCGTAGGGGCATTTGTGCAGCCTGCAAGGCAATGTTTTTTTTTACTGTGGCATGACATTTTTTACTGCTGTTAGGGAGAATATACAACATGGTGATAGTTCTTATGTGGGGAGTGGGGGATTTGTGTAGCCAGCCATGATATGTTTTCTTACTATATTTTTTTCACTGGCATTAAGGCAAAGCCAACAGGAGTATGCTCTTACATGGGGATTCTGGCATGTATTGGCAGAGCCAGCATAAACATGCTTTGTTAAAGTATCCTTACTGGCATTATGGACAAAGCAAACATGAGTATTTTCCTACGTGGGAATAGTAGCATATATAGGTGCACCAGAATTTACATGTGTAAGCACAATCGATATGAAAATGCCTTTTTGCACTTTCAGAGTACTGGCATATAGTGGGCAAAGGCATTATGAAAATGTGTTTGAAAATGCTCCTAAGCATTGTTTGTGGCTTGGAATCTAATGGACTTTTTATGTCTTACCCTGCAAAACCTATTGTAAACTGTGTGGCTTTTTACCTAGTTTAGCATAGAAAGTGTACTGAAAAATGCTCTATTTGTACCCATTATTTAAAAACTTTTCTCAAGGGGACCACCCCCCCTTGATTGGTTCACCCTCCCTCACTACTCTCTGTCACCCCTGTGCATTTGGCTGGGGGCAGACCAAGTGCCCTTCCTTCTGCGGGCTCTTCTTAGTCTGGGCCCTACTACATTAGCTCCAGGCCCCACTTGTTACAGAATCATGGCTATGCCTCTCGTGAGTTGGAGAGAAAGATGGATCGAATGGGCCAAAGGAAAGTGTAATATCTACTCAGCCTCCTGGGATTGGGCAGGAGGCACTAAGGTGGGTTTTTTGGGGGTGGGGGGGGGGGTTAATCAGTAGTGTAATAGGTTTAATGTCCCGTCTCACTAACAGTGTTCAAAACTGCCATTCAGCCCCCCCAACATTTTGAGTCTGGCTCCGCCCCCGCATTCTGGAATGTTGCTCCAGGTGACATACATTAAGAGAACAATGGTCCACTTCTCTGAAAAGTAAAGGAGCGTAGCACCCTTTAGTTCCTGCCAGGGATTTCAGTGGCCCGGGGCTAGCCAGGGTCAATCCCTGGCAGGCTCCGAAAATTGTGTTTGCCCCTGAAGTACCCTGCTAACCCTAGCCCAACAGGCTGGGAGCAGGGAAGGCTTTATTTGTGAAGTCTGAAGCTCTTGCATATAAGCAAGAGCTTCAGGCTTTAGGAACAAAGCCTTGCATTCTCATTGTTTTGCCGACCTCCCTGCATCTCTAATTAACAGGGTGTCTGGTGGGGCGTTGTTGACAAATCAAACGGCAAGGCTTTTATTTTTGTAAAGCCTGAAGCTGTCCCGTGCTAGTGTGAACTTCAGGCTTTACAAAAAAAGCCTAGCTTTTCACTGCATTTCCGACCCCCTGCCAAGCCCCCCTTTCATTAGAGATGCAGGTGAACATCACCCTCAGTGAGAGGGCAATGATCCCCACATCTTCAGTAAAAGGGGTGCCTGGCAGAGGGTCAGCACCACAATTAAAAATCAAGGAAACACCTGACCTGAAGGTACTAGGCCAAGAGATTTTTTCTTTTTTCTATAAGGAAAAAAGACCTATTTAGAAAGACCGCTCTGTGACCACACAGAGCAGCCTTTTGAAATCGAGCTATCAGCCCCTCCGATGCACACGAGTGTGCGAAGGGGCTGTCAGGCACGCCAGGGCTCGGAAGCAGCTTCAACTGAGAACTGGTACGTTTATGTGTGTCTGTGTGTTTGTCTGTGTGTTGGGTGTTCATGTTTGTGTGTGCTACGCTCGGGGGAGTCTTGGGAGGGGAGGGGGGTGGCGGGGGCTGACGAGGGGGGACTTCCGGGAGTGAAAACCCCTGATTTTGAGCAAATGCCGCAGAAGAGGGTGGGGGGTGGGAGATCAAAGAAATGTCCTTTTTCCCATTTGTGTAGGCTGCCTAAAATCGGCTGAATAACATTTTTCTTTTTTGTTTAGCGACCTACAAAAATCGAGAAAATGACAAAGGTACTCATTAGGGGTTGGGCGGTATCCCGGCGCTGATTGCATCATGATAACGTCCAACGCTATTAGTGTTACCGCTACTCGGTCCAGCGCTAATAGCACCGGATCCTGAGTAGCGGTATAGCAGTATTTGACCCAATGGGTTTGGGGGGTGCTTTTTTTAATGCTACAGTAATTGCATCTGTGGTATTAGTTCTGAAAACAGCGGAAAAATGGGCAGAAAGTAGGATTTTTACCTCTGGCAAAAAGGTAAAGCTCCAAACATTCCGCCCGACTCATGATTGGGCTAACCCTTAAATGCGGCGGTAATAGCATTAGTGCCACATTAAAGGTCTATGGCCCAACTCATGATGAGGCCCATAGAACCAACCTGAATGGTGACTGTTAGGCCCCGTCCCTGCCCTTTTGCAAAATCGAGGTGGGGCTCTCACAGGGGTGTGGCCTAACAGGCAGGATTCAATTGAGGTAAGTATTGCCTCCTAATTGCGTCGCTGCCTCCTGCCAGGCCCCGCCCCCTAAGTGCCCTGGCTCGAGTGTGCAGTTCACTTAAAGCACTAGTTCCTGCCCACTTTGACCTCTGGTTTCTTGGTGCAATGGGCCCTGAAAAAGGTGAGGGCTAAATCGGCTTAGAGCTGACAGAGGGGAAATGCTAGACTCAGTTGGGTAAATTGTCTGGAGAGATGTAACGATGAGCGTTGGGTGGAGTGTGCAATTGCTGTTTTATGAGTTGCTTAGCTGTAGGGTGACCATATTTAATAAGTTAAAAAACCAGGACAGGCAACTAACATAAAAATAGGACTAACTCTTGAACGTGGCTGTGAAGGCACTACTCTTCAGTAGTGGATGGAGGAGAAGGGGGTTTAAGAGTTACTATTCAAATAAACAATTAATGTATCACTAAATGATCACAAGCTAACACAGGGATGTCATTTCACCAACAAGACAGGGGTAGCAGAAGTGACATCACATGACCTTTGACCTCTGACATCAAAACAAGTGATGTTATTTGACCCCCCCACCTCAAAGTGACATCACGAGAAGCGATGGAACACTACCTTTCTTTCACCCCTTGACAAAAGAGGAAGGGACATCACATATTGTTCCTAAGTACACTACCAGAAATATGGTTGCAATATCACTACAGGGCGCGCACCTAGCGAAGTACTGTGAAGTACTGCTTTTCCCGGGACTGCTGCTGGTGCCTTCTTCTGTGATTTGTGCCCGCGGTTTTGTTTGGATTCTCCTGTGGACAGACAACGAGGGGTGTTGTGCTTTCTTTGAGGCCCCACCCCTTGTGGCGATCACGTGTTCAAATACAAGCTTGCACGCGCACCAATGTGCGCGCACCAGCGCGCACGCATCTAGCGAAGCACTGTGAAGTACCCCTTGTGCCGGGACTGCTGCTGGTGCCTTCTTCTGTGATTTGTGCTCGCGGTTTTGTTTGGATTCTCCTTTGGACAAACAACGGTATTTGAACACTTACATGGACATTTACATCGGTCCTCCAGAAGACGTCTTTATGCTTCAAACCATCGAGTGCTACATTTTATATGTATTGTTTTATTTGCAGAGGGGTGTTGTGCTTTATTTGAGGCCCCGCCCCTTGGGCTGAGCACATGTACAAATACGAGCTTGCGCGTGCACCAGCGCATGCGCACCTAGCGAAGTACCATGAAGTACCGCTTTGCCGCTTCACCTCGTTCGTTCCGGCAACGCGAATACTTCAAACGGTGCTGGTACGTTGGTGATTGGTTAACTCTCATTTAAACAGGTAGTTGTCTCTTTCCTTCTGTGCAGGGAAGCTTGTGACACTCCTTGTGACATGGCCTTCTCCCTAAGAACTGGTATGCCGTTGCCGTTTGAAAGCAATGAGCAGACTAATAAATGCACTGCGACCCATTTGTGTTCTACGCCCACTGGGCGCCGGTCACCAAAGATCGGCAAATTGCAAAAAAAGCTGATAGGGTGGAAGGAAATACTGACATTCGAACATTTTATAAAGACAGACAACGTCAGAACGAAACAGCTGAAGCTATGAAAATGGCTCCTCGTGTCTCTGTGCGTGGAGGTGTGTCATCTATTGTGGAACTTGAACAGGAGGTAAAAGAACTTCACTCATGTGGTGACAAGGTGGCTGTTGGGCAGGTGGGATGCTCGATGCCAGAGCTAAGTGAGAAATGTGTTATATTGCCAATGAATGCTTGTGAAAAGGATGCGAACAAGCCAGACTGTGACAACAAAATGGACACTACTGTGAACATCTCTGTTTCGGATAGCATGATGTATGTGCTGTTCCTACCGCTGCAAAAGTGGCGCTTTTAGGATGCCCGGTGGTTGTGCCTTCCGATGACCAGGCAGTGATTGATCTAGATTTAATAGTTCTCGCTTCTCGGCCAACACGATGTCAGAAAATCTATCTGGTTCGCCGGTCCTTTTGCTGAGATTAGTCACCCATATTCAAATCTTTCAGCATCCTTAATTGTTCCCACTCCGAGAAGACCTTTGACTAGTGGAAAGGTGTCTAAACAAAATACTCAAGAGGCTATCTCTCACAACTTTCTAGAAATTACCCTTCATGCAATGAATATGGCCTTGCAGTCCCTAGCTAATCTCTTTGCTTCTCTTGATGTGAAAATAGCAGTACAATCAAAGCAATGGGAGAATATGCTGGTGTGGCAAAAGACCATAGCAGACACCCTGTTACAGGTCAAAACAAGTAATGGCTTGGATTCTGACTAACAATCATATACATAGAAACTGACTGTTACAGTTGCCTCTCAAACAGTGATGACTCTATAACTATCCTTGATAATGATGAAAAAAGTAATTTGGAAAAGACAAATCAGGGCCCTCAATCGCTTCCATGCTTTAGCAAAGTTATAAGGGAAGTGACGGAGGAAAAGCTAGCTGTTCAAACAGACCTACCAGAAAAAGCGGGGGAAAAGAAAAAAGAAGCTTACACTATTTTTACTGTGGGTCAGTTAGCTCAGAATGGTCTGAAAGACAAGTCAAAGAGAGGGGTCCAGAATAAATTGGCCAAAAATCAAAAATCAGTGAAGATTCTGAATTCCTCCGAGACTGCCAAACAATTTTTTAAATGCATCAAGCTACCACCAAAATAAAAAAAAACACTTTTGGCTTCAACTGCTGTAACTAAAAAGTACCAACCTTTAAACCCGCTGAAAGCAGCAGTTTCTGAACGTTCTGTGAGCTCAAGGGATCTGTCTTATGCTTCCTTGGATGATCTAGTTGAATTAGCTGATGGAGGTGAGAAAAGCAAAGCTAAAATCAAAATCTCCACGAAGACTACTCTACCTGCCAGTCTTAAGATTCTGAGGGAAAAAACTGCATCAGTACAGCACATTGAAAGTCCTGATCCGGTTCAGGCTTTAGCTGACCATCGTCAGGAGATAAGGAAGGCTGTTGATGCGTACATGGCGGGAATGTCGCAGCCAGCACTTTTGGGTGCTTGTCAGACAAATCGATCTCAACTTAGTGACCAACAGTGTCCTGATCAAAGGGGTGACAAACAGGTGCCAGTAGTACTTGAAGGGGTGTCTGGGGGATCTGGTCCCGTTTTCAATGTCCACAGGAGTAAATCCCAGGGAACTAACCTGGGGATGTCAAGGATAGATGTGAGCGATTCCAGGGGAAGTAACCTGGAGTTGCCAGTGTCTCAAAAAAGTGCATTTTGAAGTACCAGAGCTAGTAGAAGAGTATGTCTCTGTAAATACATCAAAAAACCTTAACAGTGCGGTCTAAACTGCCCTTACTCTGCAAATACTTAAACTTATTGATAATGCTATTAGCAGTGATAAAAGCCCTGACCAGATGGCTGTGCCGGCCCAGAGGGAAATCGAGAGTAATCAAAGACAGGCCTCTCATCCTATTCGAAGACAAAGCCGACCAGCTTCATACTCCCTGATCTTGGCTTGAAAAGCTTTGCCAAGCACGCAGTATGACCTAAGTCGGCGAGCAATCTTAGCAATCTTCTCCGATGTCCCAATGTTGGAGGATATAGCTTCTTCTGACATCAAGCTGGTGGAGTTTATCAAAAAACCTTCATTTAATGTAGTTAAATTATGGCTTCACTCACGAGTGATACAGAATATCATATGGGCTCCAAAAAATCAGCTATTCAGATTGGGTTTTGAGGTTTTCACAGAAACTGCTATACTACCTTTCAATGTATTTGCATCAAAAAAATTAATCGGAACAAAAATCTTTTGAACATTTTAAGAACAACAATGCCCAGCTTGCTAATGTTAACCATTCCAGATAACTATATGTGGCACAAGATTCAAGGATTATCCCTAGCAATCTAGAATACTAGGGGTTTTTGTCATTTGATAAATAATGATGTAAATACGTTGGGCAAACATCCAGTTGTTTTGTTACAAGAGACATGGATGGTTGCCCCTCCAACATGGGATGACTATGAGATACAGTTAAATCCTACGATTAAAGCTACCCGAGGTAGACCCTCATCTGGCTTACTGATAGCCGTTAGAAGTGGTAGGGGTCTAAAAATTGAACCTTGGGCTACCCCAAACTCATTCATCCAACTTGTAAGAATAAACATCTCCACCTGTGGTCTTGCTATTTTCAATCTTTACTGGAATCTGTTGGGAATTACAAACTCCAAATGTATCAATGACGTGAATGACCTGTTGAATGTGGTAATGCTAGATTCGACTATAACCTGTCTTATTCTGACAGGTGATTTGAATCTGCAATGCCTTGTGGATGATGGAAAGTCTGATAAAGTGAGGCTAGCCATATGGCACAGTTTTGTTAAATCAAGAAATCTCCACGTTCTAAATGGCTTTTTTGTGTGTCTGACTCTCCGCCCCATCCTACGTGGAGACGAGGCAATTCTACTAACATCATAGATTACATTTATGTTAATGATGCTATGGCTACAAGTGTAATAGATTTTTGTGTTGGTGAGGTCACAGAAAGTGACCATGATTTGCTTGTAATGAGATGGGTGCAGGGTACATTGGATATCTCTAATCATAAAATGATTAACCATGGTAACATTGGAGTAAACTCCCAAAATACCAGGCTATGATGGTCGGAATACTCTGTAAGAGCTTTTGGTTCACTTCTCAACTATGAATTGATCAAACACCGAGCCTCAGGAAGCTCAAATGATGAGATGTATAATGACATGATGCAAATGTTTCAGTCACAAGCAAAACGCAAATCAAGCTAGAAACCAAAGTTGCATGTCTATAACCACATAGTAAAACTGAGAAAAGCTCTATACAAACAACAGAAGCGTCAAGTTTTAAATGATCCTGCTGAACAAAGATCAAGCATGTTGATAAGCCTCCGTACCAACTATAAGAACTGGTTACGTAGCCGAAAAGCGGCCCTATATCAAGCGGATGGTGCATTAATGTTAAGCGCCATTACAACAAAAAATACTGCTAAAATATGGGCAATTTTGAATCAGACCACACAGGGTACACAAGTAATGGTCCAAGCAAATGGGGTCCCTGAAGCTATATGGGTCAAACATTTTCGTCATCTATACTCCCTGGTAATAGGTAACTCCAGCCTAGAATCAGTGGGTATAGCTAACCCTTTTCATTTGAACTTTCAGCTAGATGACATTATCTTTCACTTAGCTAAGATAAGTGGTTCTAGAGCTCCCAGCCCTGACGGGTTATCTAATCATATGTTCAAGCAACATCCGGAATTGTGGGCCTCTATTCTATATGATATTTATACAGCAATCAATGACACCCAAAGAATACCCAAATCTTGGAAACACTCCATAATCGTGCCTATATATAAAAAAGGCAATAGGAATAAACCTGAGAGCTATAGGCCCATTGCTTTATTAGATGCCCCTGACAAAATCTACAGCAGAATTATTCTTAAAGAACCAAATGCATGGACCCTAAAGTGCAAGTTACGTGATCCCTTTCAGGCAGGCTTTGTGGCCACAATAGGAACAGCTCTGAATAATACTATTCTTAACATGTTGAAAGCCAAATATGTTCAGCTTAAGCGACCCTTGTATCTAGCATTTATAGATTTCAGAGTCGCCTTTGATTCGATAGATCCTCTTCTTTTGTATTATAAATTGCAATGATATAACTGTCCCTCCACCTTGCTTGCATTAATCATGCATGTACACACTGACACCACTATGCAAATTAGATTATCGAATCAAGGACGACTGTCGGAAATCTTTTCTTCTATGAGAGGCCTCAAACAGGGATGTATATTAGCATCTACCCTGTTCAATCTTTTCATCTTGGACATGGGAGAAACCCTAATAGAGACTATAGGAGATGCGCCAAAGCTGGGAGACCATAAAATCACATGGTTACTTTACGCAAACTATTTTGTTCTGTTGTCTCAGTCACCGAGTGGTCTCCAAAATCTTCTGTTACAACTAGAGAGTCATGTCCTTGGTAATCATTTGTCTATTAATATTGAAAAGACACAGGTTGTTATCTGAAACTCCCAAGGTAACGCTAAAGCTGCACAATTCAATTGGACCCTGCAGGATGTAAAATGATCAGTCATCTCAAAGCATAAATATTTGGGAACGTGGTTTGCTGCAAAGGTGTCACAAGACAGCTATATCACAGATCTAGATAATAAACTGTGTATACTTACATCACAGGTGCACATTCTAGCCCATAAGTATGGTAGATTTTCTTATAAACATG
This sequence comes from Ambystoma mexicanum, assembly GCF_040938575.1. Classification (NCBI taxonomy): domain Eukaryota; kingdom Metazoa; phylum Chordata; class Amphibia; order Caudata; family Ambystomatidae; genus Ambystoma; species Ambystoma mexicanum. The sequence continues at coordinate 601,256,951 of NC_090924.1, forward strand.
TTATATCCTTTTATCACCAGAAAATAACACCTTTTTACTATATGCTGCAGAGACACAGGCTCCAAAGGATCATGCTAATTGAGATACCTTGGAGGCTCATTTCTGGAAAAAGATTTTGAGCCTGCCAAGGTCAGTGCCCTCCTACCGATGATTCGGTTTGAATTAGGCCTATTAGCCCTACGTTTACCGGTCATCTGGTATAAGTGTTCACTGTGGAGGAAATGCCTGGTGGGAGTATCAGCAGAAAATATAGTGAGCATAATGGTGCATTATTTGTTGGTGTCAAATGATCTATTCCCTTCACAATGGCGTCTGTATGTCTTAAAAGCTCTCTCTGAGGCTTCAGTCACTTTTGACATGGTTATGTATAATCCTGGACGAGCAAAGAATAAAATCTTTCAATATGATTGGTGTACAAATCAGGCCAAATGTTGCTTGTATAAGGATTTTGGTCCAGTACTGTTTGGCTCTAAATGCTATCGAGAACCTACAGATTATCTAGTGGCCTGTCCTTCCCCGTATATTAGATCACAATACATGAGGTTTAGATTTAATCTGTGGCCGACCAGGGAGATATTAGCGAGACGTAAACAAATTCCATCTACACAAAATGATTGTCGGTTTTGTGGAAACATTCATGTAAGGGAATCTTGGGAGCACCTGATTGTTGATTGCCCGTCCCTGGTGGAGAGACATAATGTATTCTTTAAGAGTCTTTTTGCCTCTCACTGTCCAGTTGAAAGATCACAAATATATCAAAAACTATTTGCTAATACGAAACTAGCAGTAAGAGTGGCCATAGTCCACTTTTCAGATGCAACATTGACACCGGAGTAAAAATGACTATTCTGTGTGGAGTTGGTAATTTCCTTCTTTTTGTAGCATCGCATGTAATGGTATGACACACTAAAATTAGAAGCATTCTATTTGACTAATGCTAAAATTGTCTTTTGAGGATAGAGATATTTAGGCAATGTAATTTTTATGAATTAATTTGAGTGTGATTTTGAGTGTGATTTTTACTGTCAAAATGTGTGTTGTATTTAATGCAATGCATTGTTTGCTTTTTGTTTTATGTGCAAAGTTACTTTGTAAAAGTTTTTTTTAATCTATTTGTTATGAAAATTAAATTTCCTTTTTTGTTCAACTGACAAATTTGAAAAGTTGATATTCTCAAATATATATATATCACTATAAAATTATATCGATTCCATAGAAGAATGGATCACCATATGTATCGTTGATATCAGTGTGTATATGACCATAGTACCAAATTACTGTGAATGCAAGCAGACGTTCACGGCCTAATGATATGTTACTATATAGCATTTACGCTTAAGCGCTTATACATACAATATCACCCAAAAGGCTGAGTTGAAGTGTTCACGAACAGGCTAAATCAATGACTCACCACCTGAAGTGTGTCTGGAAATAAACCTTTATGAGTCTAGCAATTATTGGATAGAATTCCAGAAAGACAAATTATGTGTTATTCCTATTCTTTCTTATTTAGTGTCACTGCTCAAAGTGATACACTTGTTGAACACCGTTTTTTTTTAAGAGGCCTGAACAAGAAAGTCAGCCCCTCCAAAAATAAAGAGCCACATGACACTGGCCACAGCCCAGGAGCTTACATAAAAAAAGTTAAAAGAAAAAAAAGGTTTTTAAAAAAAATATATTTTTTTTTTAGGGGTAGTAAGGGCGACCACAGGGGTAGCAACGGAGACCACAGGGGTAGCACGGGATACCTCAGGGGTCGCAACTGCAACCCCGGTAACCTCCAAATGACGTCCCTGAGCTAACACTATCTTAAGTTGTAAAATGCAGCATTTCTTCCGTGCAAGCTGTGACTGCCAGCTATGAAAACCTATTACCAAAAACCGGAACCACTGCAGTTTCCAACGGAAACATAATCTTGACAAAGGGGGAACAAACTCCAATTTCTGGGACAGTCTAGTCACCCTACTTAGCTGGCTTGCAAATTCTGCTTTGGAAAGTAGAATTTGAGTGTGTTAGTGCAGAAGACACAGACGGGCATTCAAAGCATCTATCCAGTGCAGTTGTGTCCTCGACATGATAGCAGTGGTAGAAGTGTACTGAAAAAAGTAGTGGAACTGTGGTCTCGGCAGGGGAGATGGTAGGCAGAACCATAGTGCAACATGTGACAAGTTTTGCGGCCGGGGCATTCCAATAGTCTAAGTGAGTAGTATCTAAGGCTTCTAATACAACTTTACACTTGCACAAGGACTTGAATGGACAGATCCTCTGTATAAAATGGTGAATATGGTCATAAAAAGTATAGGAATGGGTAAACAGGAAAAATTAAAAGTAGTGGAACACCGTTCCCGACCACTTCGATCACTGCATGATAGTGTTGAGCCTTGGGCAAGTTCGTTGTGAGAAGGGCTAAAACACACCAGATTGGGCTGGTCCCTGTCAGCCTGGATAGTGTAGCACATGGACCTAAACCATAGCGTTGAAGGGTGATTGGGGGGAGGGGCACCATTGCAGTGGCTAATACCTCGAGGGGCCAGCAGTCGGGCTGTGGTCGGTCGGATTGGGTCGTCGGCCCATCGGCCCGTGGCCGATGCAAAATCATGGCTGGAGACCTGGGGGCCGGTTCCTGAAGACCATGTGGGCCGGTTTCGGCCCAGGCATGGGCTTCATTGTGAAGCCTTCACACTTCAGGAACCAGCCCCCAGGGCCTCAGCCTCGCCGGACGGATGGATGCAAGTTGCAAAGGATCTGTAAGTAAGCAACTTACAGATCCTTTGCAATTGCAGCCCTGCGCCCGCCGCCGCCAGCCCGCCGCAGATGCAGAGAAAGGTAACACTGAAGTGTTACCTTTCTTTGATAAATGCGGCGGGCCGGCGGCCAACTTCCGCGGCCCGGCCGCGACACCCTGGCGCCAGCAGCAGTCAGTGTTACAAAACACTGGGAGGGAGCGGCAATGCTGGGCGGAGCTGCCTCAGCCCGGCCTGATCCCTCCCAGTGTTTTGTATTACACTGGAGCCTGCCGTTGCTGGAACCCAAGGACAGCCCGGCACCATTGGCGATCCTTCGACTGCAGGCAAGCAGGAGTTCCTTTCGTTAGAGGAAGGGCCCTCTTAACGCTCTTTGCGTGGCGACGCACATGGAACCTTACAGTAAAGAAGAAGTGACAGGCGTAAGAGGCGTACTCGAGAAGAGGCTTCCCTGGAGTTCGGGATACCTTTGGAGATTAAAGAAAAAGAAAATGTTTTTGCGCTGTCCTTGGAGAATTGGTTTCTACTGGCGCCAAGAGGTACTGTGATTGATGCTATGCCGCGGCAGCCCCATGTTAGTAAGGTGTGCAAGGGACCTTGCTTGTTCAAAATTTGCAGAATATAAAAAGCATCTTTATACAAGCTAAGCAGAGAACTGTCTGTAAAATGTAAGAAATGTATACCAGTTTGAACAGCTGCAAAACTGTGTGAGGCTTTGTCAGTATCACCAAATAATAATTGCTCATTTTACTATATCCAATATGATAGCTCAGTGGGTTGAGCGCTCGCTACTGCGATGTGTGTTCGATCTGCAGGTGTGAATCCCAGCAAGTCCATCTCAGCCTTTCATCCTTCTTAGGTCGATAAATGAGTACCAACACAGGTTGGGTGATATTGTATGCAAATTTGTTCTATAAAAAAGAGCTTAAGCGTAAGTGCTATACAATAACATATTATCATTTGGCCTTGGACGATTGCTTGCATTCACAGTAATTTGACAATATGGATCTATACACACAGATATTAATGATACATATCGTGATCCATTCTTGTATGCAAAGTTACGATATTTTATGAGCTGTGATGTAATGTGGGAAACTCATGAACGCTCCATAAGTAGCATTTTCTGTAAAGTCGTGAATTGACACGATTCACAGATGATGGCTTGAGGGCCACTTTTTTTGAGGCGAGGGGTGGGCCACTTTTGTGAGGCGAGGGGTGGGCCACTTTTTTTTCAGTGTCCGGGCCTATTTCTTATCCCAGTCCGACCCTGGCTGTGGAGCGAGACAGCAGCGCACACCCGCGGGAGTAGGTTCCAGTGGGCCCTCACGAGGGAATAACATGGCGGCCGCCTTTAGCTGCGCGTGCGTGGCTGAGTTCTTTCACCAGCCATTCATCCTCTCTGCAACCGAAGATGTTCAGCTTCAGCCCTGCCAAAGGTGCTCTTTATCTTTTCAAAACATGCCGAACTTGTATTTGTTATATGTGTATACAGTCCATGAGTGTCATTGTGGTTAGCAGTTGTTTGATGTAAATAAGCTGTGTCGAATGGCGTGTGAAAATCCGCCAAGCAAACAAGAACAGCTTAATACTGTAAGTAAAACCCCTGCGTAAATAAACACAGTTCAATCGCATGTACTAAGCGTCTGCACAAATAAACATGCGGCAATAGACCCTGTGAAACCGCGGTGTATGACAGATAAAAGCCACACACTGCCCCTCCCACATGCCAGATGTACCATGGGAAAGTATGATTTCATGAAGGGGCTCATTTAAAGAAGAATGGGACTAAACAGCACATGGGATGAAGTCCTAGCAATCACACGGCACACATACCACCCTCCCCGTGATAAGGTTTAAGAAGTGGTTCATACTTAACGCTACTTACTGCTGATGAGGATCTGGGGCAAAAATACATAGGGGCAAACACCTGGTATTGCAGATCACCTTTCTGATGTGTAGGTGATATTCTATTTTTAGAGACTGCAGTGCAATGATGTAGGAATTAATAGACATTCCTGCCTTTTTTTAAGCAGTTGCTTTTTTATCAAGATAAGAAACTCACACGATAGTTTTGAATGTGCATTTTCTATATTCCAGACCCTAAATACCAAGCAGACTTTTGTTTCATTCTTGTTGCCTTGCTACTTCCGGGCTTTCAATATTTAACATTGTGTTTCTTTGGCATGAATTGTGTGAACAAACGAAGGTAAGATTGTAACATTTGAAGCACCGAAGAAGCACGCCTCTAAGCATAAAACACGTGTTGGCTTACGTATTTGGTGTTCGAAACAAAAACAATGCACATTCAAAATCATATTCTCCATTTGGTATAAATGTAATTTTTGTAATAAAACAAATGCTTATACCCTGTTTGACTGAGTAAAATTAATTTGCGTGAAAACAGGTGGTACCGCAGTGGACCAGTCTGCGTCTCATGTGCTATACTCAGGGCTTTAAGTGGGCCTGGGCCAGCCGGGGCCAAGTCCCGCCAGACTCAGAAATCTCGTTCTGAGGCAGGGCAATGCCGGGGCTCACTAATCTCCCCTGGCAGCCACGGCCGCTAGAGTACAAGGCTTTTTTTCCAAAGCTTGAAGCTCTCGCTCATGTGCGAGAACTTCAGACTTAAGAAAAAAATGCCTTTCAACCATAATGGTGGCTCCGGCACTTGTGAGGCATCCCTTCAAGGAAGAGATGCCCGTGGGCCGGTGCCACCATTATGGAGAAAAACGTGAGACCGCTGGAAGCTGAGGCCTTTTTTTCAAAATACTAAAGCTCCCTCGAATGAGAGGGAGCTTCAGGATTTTGAAAAAAAGGCCTCAGCTTCCAGCGGCCTCACCTTTTCAGCCTTAATGGTGACAGTGCCCCTCTCCAGCTGGCATGGGGCAGTGCCACCATTAAGGCTGAAAAGGCAAGGCGCTGTCCTCTGCCAGGCAAGCCTATAGAAAATAAATGCAGAGATCATCACCCTCTCCACTATGGGAGAGAGAGTGCTGATCTCTACAGAAAGCTGCCTGGCGGGGTGCCTGTAGCCCATTGAGCAGTCTTGTCAAGGGGGCGTGGCCTAATGCGCCTGCATGTGACCCCCCGCAGTTAGGCCACACCCCCTTGGTGAGCCCCGGCTCATTTTTTAGTCTCACTTAAGGCACTGGCTATATTATAAGGAATAGTGCAGAGGGGAATGCCTTTGATGCAACCCCTTTTTGGAGCAAATGGGTGCAGGGACATTGGCACACTGTGGGTATAAGTTGATTGTATAGTATGGCACTTGTTGAGCAAATATTGGCATTGTAAAGTCCTTCTGGGTATTCCAGGAATTACATCAGCAGTAGGTTTGTCCATTGGTGTAGCACAAAATTTGGGGGCCAGCCCTGCGAGCCATGCTGAAGAGGGCCCTCTACCCCCAGTTCAGAAACAAATCACGGGTCGCACCACACTCTGGGCCAGACTAGATTACCCTGCTTGCACAATACGCACAAACGTGCTGCTGCAGGGATACACCGCACACTGCACTAGGAGAAAGATATAAATATGTGTTTTAATGCATTATACAGCACACTTTTTCTGGGGAAAAAGCCAGCAAGATATAAATATGTGTTTTAATGCATTATACAGCACACTTTTTCTGGGGAAAAAGCCAGCACGTTTACAATTGTTTTGTAGGGTAACAACAATCCAAAAATCCAATACATGCAACAGTGCACAGGAACATTAATGCTTTAATTATTGTAATGCTTTGCTATTATAAATGCCATGCCACAATGAAAACATGACCAAGTGGCTGCAAAATGTAGACCAGTCTAGACACGTAACAACATATTACAGTAAAGCATGCCAGGCCACATTTAGACATACCTAGACTGGTTGCACTAAAATGTCAGTTGAACTAATAACAGTTACCATGGGTATTTTATCTCAGATGACCAGAAAAATATACAATGCGACAGTAAGAAACGGCTAGAGTGGCAGCAATCAAATGCCAGTTTAGCCAGGTAATTACACTTAACATGGACTGCTTTATCAGAGATGCCGAGTTAAAGTCAAGTCAAACTAAGAAATGACTAGATTGTCTGCACCAAAATGCCTCTCTAGCCACTAATACCACATATCATGCCTGCTTAGCCTGGACATGTGTGAGTATTAAGATTTATCATACAATCCCTGCACCACCCGACCCGCCCACACATCCCCTCTCCCCACCACCCCTACCCCAAACCAAAATTAGCTCCTCAGCCCAGAATTACCTCCATGTACGTCTTCCTTGTCCCTCTTCCTTGTCCCAGTGCTTACATTTGAGGCACCCTGCCTCATAGGTACATACTCGGATGAGGAAGAGTGAGACTAGAAGTAATGAAGATTACAGGTAACTAAGCCAGGCATTACCTCCATGTCCCTCTACCCATTACTTGTGTATGAGACAGTGTGCCTCATACACAGGTACTGGGACGAGTAAGAATATGGCTAGGGGTAATGAAGATTAACACAAAGTAATTATGGCATTTAACACAAGCAGTGGTGCAACACCATTGAGCTGACTGCGCTTCAGCCCTCATCCCCACTGACATTTTGGGCTATGGTGATCCAACCTGGATGACCTACAGAGCCGTTGCCGGACAGGACAGAACACAGATGTTAAACAGCGCCTGGGTTTCGCTGTTAACAAAGACCAGGCAATTACTAACGTAAAGCATTACACTGTTAGTACCTGCATTCAAATGCTTAATTTTTTCGGCAACGGAAATCGTGATGTGGGTTTAGTACTTGCATACCAGGGGAGTCATTGGAAGGGTAGAGTGGGGACAGGAGACCGCTCATTCTCACAACAGAGCATAAGTGGGTGCTTTCAGACTTAAATGAGAGAGTTAACTGCTTGTAATTTTGAAACCATAGGGAACGAGGTCTTCAGCGTTCTGCAGCAGCCATGAACGCCTTTTCCCGTTACCTGCATAGGATCTTGAGACCTCCATGTCATGGGTCAAAGGGAGCCCTATTACTCCAAAACAAAATGGTTTCTGTACATTTTGGAAGCGATTACTAAATCTGCCAAAAGCTACACCGATGGCAGCAATAAGAGCTGAACAGGGCTTGCAATCACTATATTCCATCATAAAATGGAAATCGATTGCTCTACTAACAAAACTAATACTGCCAAGTAACAACAGGCTATCAAATTCTTGCAAAAAGTGAAATCGGTAAAGGCTCTCTGAGATGTTGACACTTTGGAAAAAGAAATGGAAGGATGCATTAATGAAAATAAGTTCTTCGGAAGATGAACTAATAGCCAATCCAGAGAAAACCCCCCAAAAAAAGAAAAAACATTAGATTGGATGAACACACGAGAAAAACAACTATCGTAAACATGTCAAAAGAATGCTGCAATTGAACATCGAAAGATAAATATTCTACCAGCATATCTAGAAAAGTTCTACACGAAACACATCAGAGAAAGACTGATGAAAATAAGACTATACTGAGTGGGCTGTCTTGCTGTCAGCTACGCTGCTCGATCCACGAACTTTGGATTTCCTTGAAGCCCAGTTCTGCAGCTCATCCTGATTGGTTCTGTCGCTTTTGCACCCGCCCAGACTCCCAGCAGCCCTCTTAAAACCACCGCTCCCGCACGTTCAGCGCGCGTTCGAGTGAGTGGTTGCTGAGGCTGAGTGGGCTGTCATGCTGTCGGCTACGCTGTTCGATCCACGAACTTTGGATTTCCTTGAAGCCCCGTTCTGCAGCTCATCCTGATTGGGTAAAACCCTCCTCCAGCTCACCTCAAGTGCAACTTTAATTTGTGGACTGTGGAATTGCCCATGTTGTTTGCCTAACATAGCAAACTAAAATATTTTCTTTTTCTTTTTTCTTGTTTCCCTAATTCTTTGGCTGCCCATCCACTTCCTTTGGATCTTGACGTCAGATCTGTCGCTTTTGCACCCGCCCAGACTCCCAGCAGCCCTCTCAAAACCACTGCTCCCACGCGTTCAGGGCACACGTTCGAGCGAGTGGCTGCTGAGTGGGCTGTCTTGCTGTCTAGCGGTTGAGCGGCCAGCGCCACCCAGGTAGGACCTTGAGTGTAAGTGAATACTGTTTATAGTTAAATCATCAAATACAAATTACTAGTACGTCTAGGGGGTCATATCAGCCTTTGCTGCCTTAATGGTCTTCAAAAAATTCACACTAAAATCCGGCATGCCAGCAATTAATCTGTGCCAACCATTGACCCATGATCATCTCAAGAAGGCGGCGGCCAAAACCTAAAGCCGTGCGATTCGCAAGAGCCCCAACCACCAGTGCTCTACCTCCCTTACGTCGGAAATTGGCGCATTCTATTCCATCGACCGAGTCCTTGGTGATTCCATTTCTCCACGAGCTGGTCTCTCTATTGGGTGTCAAACACCAATGTCCATTTACTTCCTTCAACGATAATACAAAGCCCTGCCCCCCAGGATATTTCCAATCCACGTCACAACACTCCACCCCTGACTACCATTGACATACTGAGTATGCTGGGGCCAACTGGCGAAGTCACTGACATTACACTTGTGTCAGCCTTTGTTTCAGGTGAATTTCAACCTTGTAGTTTACCTTCCTCATCAGACCACACCTTCTCGCAAGCAGTCCTGGAACCAATCAGATGCACAATGGCTGCACAACATAAACTCTGTGCCGCTCATGAGCTCTTAACAATTGCAGGCGAAATTGACGATCAGGCCATGGATTTTATGGACACCTCGAACAAGTCCCTTTCACAATCGCCTGACATTCTTTACATGTGTTCCAATAATGGGGACCTGATCCAATTGCAGGCTGATTACACTCAGAGTTTTACCCTCGCGCCTGCCAAGCTATCTTCAGAGGGATATCCATCACCCCACATGAAACATGCAACCACTCAACAGTCACTAGACAACTTGGATGGGCCGAACAGCCACTTTATAGACGAGTCACCATCCTTCATAGCCCCGACCCCACACTGTACAAGATTTCAGGAAACTGCTCAGGATTCAAAAATTGTTATCAATAAAACACAATTAAAGCGTTTCTCCTTCCCAGAAGCCCCAGCTCTTAATAAGACCTTGTGCGCTATAAATACCGCCCTTCTCACAATAGCAACACTATATGAAATTCTTGACTCTAAGATGACACACCAAATGTCACTACTGGAACGAGTTGTTCAATGTGTGAACATCTCTGAGGACATTCTCACTTGTGACTTAGATCAACACTTACCAAACTCAGGTCAGAGTGGGAAAGTTACAGATAAACCTCCAACTCCATGTCTCCAGGACTTTGAGAAACCAAGTGTTCCACAGTCCACTTCAAATGTGTCAAGGGTGTCGCAAGTGAGTTTGGTAGGCGTGTGTCCTGTAGCGAGTGCTTTAACCCCACCTCCAAATGATTTGACCAATCCTCTTATAGCCTCAGTGGCTGTGGGTCATCCAATTGTCGACCAACAAATGATGCTTGCTAAGCCTCAGTCAGTCAACAAGGATCAAAATGCACCCGATTGTGAAGATGATGGGGCGCCCCTTCCCCGCCCAAACCCTGTGCTTAGTGCTAACACCATTCCCACTGCCACAACGAACATCTTCAAACCATTTGTCCCAGGGTCCGTTAATGTAGAGTCCAATAAAGTCGCCCCCCAATCCTCCCAGATTTCTGACACCAAGATGAGTAAAACTGTGAGAGTGACAAAGGCAGGGCGTCGCAGCCAGTCACAAACAAAAGTGTGTAAATCCATTAAAATGATCACAAGGCAAATAAAGCCCAGTCCATTCCAGCCACCCAGGAAATGACGAATGTCAGCAAAGTCAACACCCAGACATTTATGCCTTATAGACCCCTAGATGAACTAGTTTAACTTACAACTAAAAGAGATTCTTCCAGTTGTCCAGCGATAATTGCTAGCCAGCTCAATGTTCCAAATGCTCCAGTTCCCATGGTCGACTCTACCAGTAACAAAAGGTCTGGTACCGATTTCTCGTACTCCACTACATTTGGTCTAGGAAATGTCCAACCTGCTCCGCCGACCCTTGATGAACTACGAGCAGAGATCAGAGCATCTATTAATGCGTATATGATCCAAGAACCCTCCTCACAAACAACTTCTGAGGTCCACCAAATGGTGCCCTCGCAACAGCTCTCTTATCTCAAGTCACAGGTCCCTTCAGAAATTATTCCATTAGTTCCCCTGAGAGAGCAGATCCCACAACTGACTGCACCTTACGGTGTACAACTTCATCAAAAAAGACCTTCCTCAGCTTCCTCCTAGTATGCCTACTTCTTCTCACCTTGTTTCAAAACCCTTGTTTCACCCTTTACCACCAACAGTGTCACCTGCTCAGACAGTTTCGCCAACGCAAGATATAAGGGCCATCATAAAGACGTCAATTGACTCCTACCTTGTGGAACTCCATGGCCAAAAGCAACGCAATGATAATATACAATGCCAAGCATTTCCCGACGTGAGCTTGCTGCTAAAGGGTCCGATGCAATCATCCTGTATGCATAACCCTCTTATAGGTACAATTACTGAACGTGGCCTTGCGCAAGGACCACCCAATCATCGAGATCATGAAAAAATGATTAAACAGACAAAACATTGTTGTTTAGAGATGAGATGTCGAGATCCCCCTTTTACAAAGTACGCCCTTAACCGTGCGAGTATTCTAAACATTTGCAGCGAAGTTCCAATGCTAACATCTCTATCCAGAGCAGATATTAATTTAGTGGAATTTACCAACATGAACGATCTCTCTGAGGCGAGAATTCATGTCCAATCTAATTTAGTTGCAAATATCCTGTGGCAGGCCAGAATGACCTTATTCGATCTAGGCTTTGAACTATTGCAAGAGCAAAACATCAAAGCTAGTTCTGCTCAAAGACCTCAGGTCAATACATATAAACCCAGCCACATTGGTATGATACCGCACATTTCAAACAACTCTGCTTATACACTGGCAGCGCCATCACACAGTTCTAACTCATAACATGATGCTTCTTCGAGCTCCTGTAGTCTTGTGTCATGGAACTCAAGAGGCCACAAACACATTATTAACTCAGAGAATAATGGCCTTGCTAACTATGATATTGTCGCCCTTCAGGAAACATGGCTCATTGACAGTCCAGTATGGGCCTCCCATTTAATCATCGTCACTCCAGCAATTAAAAATAGCAGGGGTCGCCCTACTAGCGGGCTCCTCCCGGCCATTAGCACATCTTCTGCTTTCAGAAGTGAAAAACTCGCCTCGCCCTCCCCCTTTTTTCAAGCTGTAAAGTTGACCAGAGGCAGTTCAACCATTGTCATCGTTAATATTTACTGGAGTAGGCAGAATCTATCAATAGATCACTTCTTCGAACATCTGCTTTGACATTTGTGGGTGACCTCAATTTGAACTTAATTCCAAGTAGCGAAAAGAGACCAGCAATTGAGGAACTAACCTGGACTAACATTATGCATGAAAGAGGGTTCATCGTGCTGAATGGTGCAGTCCTGGGTGACGTGCCTTCGCAATTCACCTGGGCTAGAGCGGACCAGCGGGCGACCCTGGATTATATCTATGTACATTCCAGCTTCTTGACCAACGTTCAATCTATGCAAGTCACACCAACAAATCTCAGTCACCACAACAAGCTTATTATGTATTGTAAAAGATTGCCCAGGCAAGATATTTGCACAACTTATCTTTTTTTTAATTTTTTTATTTGTTTATTTATAAAGTTTACACACAAGTAATCAAACAATCAGAACAAAAAAATACTCCGTAAAAATACACAGAATAACAGAATATAATATATACATAACTTGCAATAAATCAGTAAATACGCAGAAAGTCATCCCACACCTTTCCGTACAACCTCAACTTCCCTTGCCGCTTGTAAGCCATCCTTTCCATGGATGCAAGGGCAGACATCCCCTCAACCCAATCATCAAGAGAAGGCGCATTTCGTGACTTCCAGCCCCTGAGGATCAACTTTTTGCCCAGACAAGCTCCACGGAGTAAAAACTTTTTCGTGACACAGAGAGATCATCCAGCAATTCTCCACCTCCCAAAATCATTGTCATAAAATCCAATTCAACATCCAAATCCAATACACGCAGACAGGCACCACAAACCTCGTGCCAAAATCCCCGTACACGCACACATTCCCACAACAGATGTTCCAGACTTCCCTGTCCATTCCCACAACACCAGCATTCATCCGAGTCCAACAGCCCCTTCTTAAACATTCGCTCCGAACTCCAAAACACTCTATTGAGGATCTTTATCTGTCTTGACCGTTCCACCAAATCAATTGCACAGAGTTTAACATTCGCACACATATCCAGCCACATCTCAAACGAAATCTCACACCATAGCCTCCTTCCCCATTCATCTCTCAAATTTGAATTTTCCCTATAAGCAGACACAATACAATTATACATCCTGCTAGCAATGGAACAACCACCTGGCTCTCTCTCCATAAGATAGAGATTCACCATTGAACTTCCTAGCTCTGCCACATCACCGATACATCTTTTCAATTTCCTGAAGTCGTCAGTTCTGAAATTATCAATGTGAAACTTTGCTCGTAACTCACGTTCCCCAATCCACCCTCCATCCACCAGAAGATCATCAATCCAAAGCACCCCGCCTAGAAACCAATCCGGCCAGAATAAAGACCTTCCCCCGATAGCAATACATGGGTTCAACCAAATGGATGAGTGAATGGTCTTCGAAGCAACTGAGCCCAACAATTCATGAACCTGTCTCCACGTCTCTCTCAGAAAAACTGTCAAAGGCGATTTATTGCATGACTTGTTTGTCGCCGTGAGAATAGCCCTTGGAGGGAGCGGACCCAACATACTTGCCTCTGCAATTACCCATTTATCAGGCAAATCCATCAAAAAGGCACAATAAAATGACTTGAAAAGGCTAAATGATATGCCCTGAAGTTCGGTACACCCAGACCACCTTTTTCTACTGGCAACTGAAGTTTCCACAATTTAAGCCTAGGCAGTTTATTATCCCACAGGAATGACTGCAACAAACCATCAATTTTTTTCCAGTAATGTTGACCAATTTTCATCGGAAGCATAGCTAGAACAAAATTAATCCTTGGAGCTGCATTCATTTTGATAGCGTTCACCTTGCCCCACAGGGACAAATGAAGCAAAGACCATCTCAGGATGCACATTTTCAAATCAGTACATACCTCATTCATGTTCACCACAACCATCTCATCCACCAGTGGGGTTAGCCATATACCCAAGTATTTCAGTTTCCTTTCACACCATTGAAACCCAATCCCAGTAACCAAATTCTTGTCACAATATCCTGAAATTGGCAACACCTCAGATTTAGACCAGTTAACCTTAAATCCAGCCACCGCATGAGATCTTTCCAAAACATTCAGCAAGGCCGGAAGGGACACTGTTAAATCCCGTAACAACAAAAGTAGGTCATCCGCATAAAACCACAACTTTTGGTCAGCACCATGAAAACTCAGACCCTGTATCCCCACATCACTCCTTAAGGCAATTGCCAATGGTTCCATGGCCAAAAAAAATATCAGGGGGGATAAAGGACATCCCTGTCTCGTACCCCTCCGTAGCACAAAGTAATCTGACAATTGCCCATTAGTTCTGACAGTGGCAGTCGGGCTAGCATAAAGCAAGGTGATCCAAGAAATAAATTCCTCTCCCAAATTCATGGCACGCAGTACTGAAAAAAGATAGTCCCAATCAATACGATCAAATGCTTTCTCCGCGTCCAAGGAAAGCACCGCAACATCATCATCCATATCCTGTGCATGTCTCATCAATAACAACAGGTTCCTAATATTGCTAGATGTCCTCCGGCCATGAACAAAGCCTGACTGATCAGTGTGCACTAACTTCACAAGAGGATTCTGCAAACGAATGGCCTATAGTTTCGCAAGGATCTTATTATCAGTATTAATCAAACTGATCGGACGGTAATTCGAAGTCAAACAACCATCTTTACCCTTTTTTAGAAAAACTGATATAATGGCCTGGCTAGTAGAAACAGGAAGTAAACCTCCCACCCTGGATTCTACGAACATATCCCGCATAAGTTCTACCACCGAATCAGGTAAGATTTTATAAAATTCAGCTGGCAGACCATCTGGACCCGGAGACTTGCCCGAATTCAACTTCCCAATCGCAGATTTCAATTCATCCACAGTCAAAGCCTCACTCAGCATTGCATTTTCCAAATCATTCACTCTAGGTATCTCCAATCCATCAAAAAAGGAACCATTCAATCCATTGACACCCAATTCACGTTGGTAGAGTTTCATGTAATATATCTTAAAAGTCTCATTAATCAATTTCGGGTCACAAGTCACCTGACCATTCTCTCTATTGATAGAAGTGATAGTTCGCTCCGATTGCTGTTGTCTTAATCTATAGGCAAGCCAACGATCACACTTTTCACCATAATCAAAATAAGAACATTTCAATCTAAACAAATCCTTTTCAGATCTAGCTTTCCAAGTTTCATTCAGCTTCCTCTGTAGTTCCCTAAGTTTTCTCCTTTTCTCCAGATTAACTGAATCATTAATCAAATCCATTGAAAGCTGCTTAATATTTTGTTCCAAATCCAAACTTTCCCTCTCAATACATTTCTTCTTGCTACTGGACAGACCCAGGATCAAACCCCGCATCGTACATTTAAATGCCTCCCAGACTGTCCCTACAGCAATTCCTCCTGTCCTATTTTCCACAACAAAATGATCAGCCTCAGATTTGATTTTTTCTACTATCTTTTCATCCTGAAGAATTGAGGTGTTCATTCTCCAACAAAAAGATCTGGAGGTATCAAACTGCAAACCCATACTCATAAACACAGGTGCATGGTCAGTGACGGAAATACAGCCAATCTCACAGCTTGCCAGATTCAAGGTTACTGAACCAGCCGTGAGAAACATATCAATGCGAGAATGTGAGCCATGAGAGTTAGAATAAAACGTGTATTCTCTCAAATCAGCATGAAGTAATCTCCAACAGTCTTCCAAGGCAAATTCAGAAACAAGTGAATTAAAAGAACAAAATGTCGGATCCCGTCTGCATGCAATATTGGATCCACTACGGTCCTTGATATTATCAATAACCAAATTAAAATCACCCCCCAGAATAATATTCCGGCAATCTAAATCCTGTAAAATTTGAGCCACTTTTCCAAAGAATGAACCATCATCCACCGAGGGAGCGTAAACATTGCAAAGAATTGTTTGAACACCCAGAATTTCCACCAAGAGTGCAATCACCCGGCCCTCTTTATCAGAGCAAGAGTTTAAAACCTTAATTGGTGAGCCTTTCCGAATCAAAATAGCCACTCCTCTACTCCTGGACGAATAGCTTGAGACAAAAAATTCCCCAACCCACCCTTTGCGTAGTACATTAACTTCATCTAGCAATAAATGGGTCTCTTGAAGAAAATAAACATCACTGTGCATATCTTTCAAACAATTTAAAATCGTCTGCCTCTTGAGTGGATTGTTTAGACCATTTATATTCCATGAGGAGACAGACAATTGATCACCCCTCCCAGATGACATTATAATGGAAAGAAAAAGACAACAAAAAACCAAATAAAAAATTCTGTACTTGTAAAACTCGAAAACCCTTCCCCACCCCCACCTGCAGAAGTATGAATCCAACGTCAACAAGAACTAACAAGCCACAAGCCACCCCCGGCACCCCTCCCAATCACGTACATATATCCCCAACCATAAAACACCAAATGTTAAAACAGCCCTTACATGCTACAAGTAACCTAACAGCACAACATAAGCTAAGTCACTTTTACCATTTCAAAAACATCCCAATCATTGAAGCAACAGGTAAAAAGAAATGTAAAAACAAATAAATCTGAAACTAATTACACCCATTCGGCCTCCTAACACAAGATCACTGATCCGTGAGGAAAGCCTACCTCCTCCAAGAAAAAAAAAAAAAACCCATATAGCCAAAAACCAGCATGAGATCATGAGAACTCCACATCCCATAAATACAAAAAAGTCAAGGTGCTGCCTTCTCCGCAGATATAGTATATTGTTATTAAAAATATGATGGAAACAATTGGAAAAACAAAAAGAGGGGCTCCTCTTGCCTTCTTTCTTCCCTTGACCAACATCCAGCGGCATCCGTTTCTCCGCACAAGAAAAAATGGTAAAGACAACTGTGTAGACTCCAACTTTAACATTAAATCAAAACCACCACCGCATATCGATCTCTCTCAAAAACATAGTCAGTCAAAATAAGAATAAATATATATTCATTCTCAGCGCGGATTCGTAAAAAGCAGGGTCTCTATCAGTTAGTCTGTGGTAGATTAAAACTGTTCCTGTAAGGTGTCTCCTTAGATATTAAGAATCTGCCACATTAAATAATGTCCCTTAGATGCTGTGGCTCACACAACGGTTATACGTCTGAGTGGAAAGTAAATTGGCTAGGTGGGGGGGGACGCAACACAGCGGAACAAAAGGTATAGCTCAGAGAAAGGCCCCCTATGGAATTGCACCATCTTCAGACACCCCAGGCCCAAACGAGTTCCAAAATAGCAAAAAATAATGGTAGACTTGGCTAGGGTTCCTTGGCAGATAGCTATTCAATGAGTATATTTAACAAATGAGTACCATCTCCTTGTTTAGTTTACACTTCTCGATCTCAAAGGGAGCCAAAAACAGGAGTCTTGGAAGGGAACAGCGAGGCCAGATGTGTGGGATTACCCCATATGACGCTCCTCGTCTTTTCACCTCCGGAAGTGGCATCCTGCTTGCAAACCCCGGACCTCCACCATCACATACCTCAATGTGCAGAAGTTGACTCCAACCTCAAGTCATCACGGGAGGAGGGAGAGTGAACCGAAATGTCCCGCTCATGCCATACGCAGCGCCACCCCTCACCGGCTGTGCACTGTCATGTGACGCGACGTGCAGTGGAGAGCAACGCTGCCCGTCGCGCACCAGCACTGAAGGTCCTTTACTCCCTCCTCCACTGAAGCCACGCAACATCGATCCTTAATACGTCTCGAACACAGATGAATTCAAACCGCAACTGAATTCCACACCCGGCGCCATTTTCTTGTATTGAATCCAATGAGCAAAAAAAAGGACACATCACACGAGAAAACGAGGAGGAGGTCCATGAATGTATCAACGTGAATAATCAATCAGCAATTGTGCTAGATTTATCCCGAAGTGTCTCAATCCAAGACATAGCTTCCTTTGGGTCAGAAGTTATTCTCTCTCCCTCTGGCAACACCAAAGTCAATGAATTATATTTATTCAAAACGAACTTTATCTTCAGGGATTTTGCCAGGTCTTTCACACCCTTAAAGTTCTTCCTAGCCATCACCACCTCTTTAGGGTAATCCGGAAGCACATAAATAGATTTTCCTTTGTAATTAGCAGATCCCTGAGACCTGGCAGCAAGCAGCAGACTTTCTTTCTTCCTGGCCGAAACAAAAACCACCATTATGTGTCTAGGTCTGGACCCCGGTTGTTTACCAATCCTATAGATATGATCTATATCTTCCTCCTTAATTGACTGTAAACCAAAACAGTCTGTAAAGATCCCAGTAACCACTGAAATCAGATTCTCCACGCCAGGGTCCTCCTCTACACCAACCAGTCTGACATTTTTCTCCCTCAATTTAAAGTCCATTTCCAATCTCTGGTCTCTTTCATCGTGAAGATCTTTCTTCAAATTGTTATAGGCCCTGTAGCTTCCTGCCATCTCCGAGGTCATTGAATGTGATTTTCTCTCTAGCTCCTCTACTCTGCCATCCAGATGACACACTTTAGAGTTCAGATCTGCCAGGGTAGTCTTCACTTCCACGATATCCAAGGACACTTGCTTCAGAAGTTTATAGATGTCCTGACTGCTGGGATTTTCATCTTCCGTCTCCATCAGTTGTTTCTGTTTCTTTGAAGTAGGGTTTTCTGGTTCATGAATTTTCTTTTTTGAATTCATTATCAATCTTGAAATATCTTCTGGGAGGGGACCAGGAGCTGCAGGTTCAAGCTGCTGTCACCTTGGCCAACATTCTGTGATCCATTTCAAACAGGATCTTCCAGGCCTCGGAACAACTGTAAGCATCATTACCTTAAATAGCATTATACAACAAGCACAACACCAACATCAGGCCTTCTACACTTCCTTCATAGACTTCCGTATGGCCTTCGATGCTGTCCCTCGCGAGCTTCCCTATAAAGAATTAATGGACAGAGGCAGTCCCAGGTCCATATTGAAATGGCTTATTGAGTTACACACCAACACTACAATACAAATTAAACTGTCTAATGCAGGCCTCTTGTCAGATCCTATTAACACTGCTCGTGGGTTAAAACAGGGTTGTTTGCTGGCTTTGGCTATGTTTAATTTTTTTATCTCTGACGTAAATTCCAACTTTGAAACAGTTGTATCAGATTCTCACAAAATTAATGTAAAATTCTTGCTCTACGCTGATGATATGGTTCTTTTTTCCAAGAACCCATATGGGTTACGAGCCCTTTTAAGTGTTCTATACACATACACCCAGAAAGATTGCATTTCGTTTAACACTAAACTCACCACAGTTATATTATATATATATATATATTTGGGCTCTTAAATAACCAACAGCCCCAATCAGAATGCAAATCATCAGCATGTGAGGCAAAAATTATTAACTGCCATATCACAAGCGCGCTTAATTAAAGCGGGGTATTGTAAATTTTCAATAACCCCTGTTATTGTGTACTACAAACAGAAATTGACTACAGTGATCCTATATGGTACCGAGGCTTTTGCAAGTAAAGCTTATCAGTACTGGTCAATCATTGAAGGCTGCCATTGGAAGCGTGTCCTAAACATTCCCCTATAAGAACCAATAAGTATTCTCAGACACGAGCTTGGCTTAATCTCACTTTATGCAATATATAAATGGAAATTATGCTCATTTTTTCCGTAAATGTCTAATGGGTCTCAATCGGCCTGGTCTCTTGTGTATCATAGCAGAACATCTATTGAATTACACGGAGGTCTTCGCCGTGAACTGGCGAACTGTGGCATATAAAATCACTAACAACACAAGCATTTCCATAGCATTACTAATTGGTAATCCAGAGAAGGCCAAAAAAGTGCCTCTGGGAATATGACTGTATCAAAATCCGGAGTGCCTGCCTCAGGTACCAAAAATTTGCAAGCAATCCATATACCCTTAAGGGGTATGGTGAAAGCGAGAGTTACTTAATCATGTTCCCTACCTCGCGTCAGCGCGATGATTTTTGTGGTTTCGTTTAAACATTTGCCCATTAAAGAAGTTTTGTGCGCGTGCAATATGTTACCAATTGCCGATATACAATGTCGCTTCTGTCAAATTGTCCCCGAAACGATGATGCATCTGTGTACTGAATGTCCTATGTTAATACTGCGGAGAATTCTATACTTTGAGCCTTTGTATAAGGGGGACTCGATTATTACAAACAAGAGACTATGGGAGTTGTTATTTCACACAACAATGAAAGCTGTCAGATATGTGATTCTTAACTACTTGTGTAGTTTAAATTTGATGAAAATAAAACAGTAATCAGGAGCAATTTGTAAGGAACAGGATACGACCTAGAGTGAATCATGTGTTGTAACTATTTTTCAACTGTTTAAATCATGATTTCTGTCCACATTAGTCTTTTTTTCGAATATTATATATTTCTCAGATGCATTTTATTTATTTATTTTCATTATTATCTTGAAATGTGTTAACCATGTTAATGTTATTCAAATCTACTTTTATCATGATTATATGAATTGAATGTACTTAGGATTGTATGCACTTTTTTGTATTTTGTGTATAGTTGAAAAATCAAGTTTTCTTGATTATAACAATTAATAAAAAATAAATAAAAAAAGACTAGAGGTGTATCCGCCAAATGCTTTTAATCATAAAACAGGACAGCGAGGGGTTGACAATGGAGCCTTGTTGATTCTGCAAAGTGAGTACAGAACAAGAAACAACACGTCATGTGCTGTTATAGTGTACATGGATCACAACCTTACGTGTAAAGAGCCTGCCATCCTGTGTGACAGACTTCAAAACTTTTGATAAGGATGACTGGTGGCAATATTTTATTCAAGGGAGAAACCCACGCATCACAGCAGCTGCCATAATTGTTTTTAGATAATTTGTTGAGAGGAAAGGAAGAAGAAAATTAATAAGTGAATGGACTTGAATAGTTTTAGAAGTCGGTTTTAATGGGATTCGAAGGAAGTAATTATGGAGTTGTTTTTTTCAGAAAATCTTTGGGTTGATGTGGAATGTGTTAAAAGTTTTTTGTAAATGTAAAACTAAACAACATAATAAAAACATTTTTAAAAATTGTTTCTGTTTGAAGGCAGAGTGACTTCAAAAATAAACGTTTTCGTTTTTAAGTCATAGGGCTACCCCTTCCCCCATGACATGGAGGCCTCAAGCCTGGTGACTTCAATGTCATGGGGCGGGGGCAGCCCTCGGACTTCAAAAAGAAAGTTTCTTTTTGAAGCCCCTTTGTCTTCATAAAGAAATAATTTCTTTATGAAGGCATAGGGACTTTCTAAAAGAAACGATTTAATTTTGTTGTGTTGAAAATGTAAAAACGAATGTGATTTTCGTTCTTCAAGGGGGGGGGGCCCTCCCAGGACAGGACATGTACTGGAGGGGCCCCCCACTGCAGGGGCTGTGGGGACCCCTGCTACGCCAGTGGGTTTGTCTGGTGGTTTGGTAGGCACCCTTTCCAATCTACCTGTATCATCCCCACTCCCCCCACCCCCCGGCCCTAGTTACTGTTCCCACACTGCTCTCCAGGAAAAATCGCTCTCTCTATAAATTCCTGCTACTTGTGTATAAATCCATCCATTCTCTTGCAACCCGCTGCCTCTATGAATGCATCCCACTTTAGTATCCCTCTCAAGCTCTCTGCTCCTCATCTTCCAGTCACCCACATCCCCTTCCCTGCGCACACTTGCCCTCCTTTTCCCTACTTGTACCACTCAAATGGAATGCTCTCCTGCAGGCCATCAAAACAATCTCTTCAACACGATCGATTCTCACTCCACCTGCTAGCAAGGGAAGCATCCCCTAAACTCCCCCATCCAAACTATCTACCTAACGCACATCTCCTGCATTCTCCCCTCGGGACTACTCTATGTAAAACCTACATATGGTTCCATGTCATAATAACAAATCAATAAATAACGAATTACATTTTAATTAATTAAAATGTAACGAAAAAAAGAACAAATGTTTTAAAATACATTTTGGGGTCTTCCCCCAAACCACTGTTTACCTGTGCTAAAAACCCACTCCAACCCCCTTTCCTGCAAGATGCAACCCTTTACCCCACCCCACATATATTTTATTTTAAAAATTTGGTCTTTTTTCGTTATTTTTAATTTTTTATAATTGTCATTTATTTTTATTTTTTTGTTATATTCACTGTATACCCGTACATATGTAAATACTGCCTTCAGGCTTTCAATGTTAAAAATATTGTTATGTCCACCAGTCCCTGGTATAAGTTTCTACTCTTACCTCTTCTCCATGCGGTAGATGTGACTCAATCGAGCGCTGGTCTTCAGTAAAGGCACCTCACCCTGGGACTGACTCTGCTCTCTGTTACTGACTACATTGTAAGTCATTTCTGTTTAAATTATACAAATGTCCTAAAGAAATACAAACTGCCTAATAAGGAGCTACAGCCAAAGTGTATTGCCTGGGAAGCTTGACTGTGAGTCAATAATGTTGATATTGACATAATTGACATCTCATCTTTTGACCTGGCAGTTTGCCTTACACGTTTGTTGCCAGGCTGAAGGTTGCGCATGGAACAGACACATCTTTGGGTATCTCAGTGATGTCAATCATGATAACCTCAGTTTTGACTATTCTAATATTAGACCGGTTCAAGTTTGTTGCTTCCAGAATAGATTGGACTGTCCAAGTAAGGAGTAGGAACACTAAAGAAGTACTGATTGTAAGAGTTATATACTTGATATCATTGCTCTGCAAATATTATTACACACTGAAGTTGTTGAGGAACGTGGGTTAGTAGGCAGGGCAGAGCAGAGGCTATGAATAGATCAACTCGAGGCAGGCAGGGTTTCTGTTGTTGCCTGTATGTGGATGTGCGGCTGGTTTCTGTGCAGTATTCGGTAGGGTGTTACTGGTGCTGGTTTTCATCAAGGCAGATCCTGTTGCCTGTGTGCGGGCTACTGTATGGGTTTGGTGATTGTTGTGTTTTACCTATCCTGACTATGTGGCTATTCCCTGTATGTATGTGTGCCTGAGTCTGGAATGTTTGGTATGGAGTGTTCTGGTTGGAATGTTTGGATGTGAGTGCCTGTGTTCCTTGTTTGCCAGTTGGAAACTTAAGCTTGGCACAGGGGGACCGGTGGATGCTTCTATCCTATGAACTTGTCCTGTATTATACCTGATGTACTTACCTGTGTTCCTGTGGACTTACTAAAGATACCTAAACTGAACAAGGCTCATGAGTGGTTATTTATAACCCCAACCCACAACTTAACAGTGATGTGGCAAGAGTGGGAAATAAAGTTGGGAGAGGTAGCGAACGCTTCATTTATGTGATGCAGGTTGTGGAAAGTCAGAAAGGCAAGTGGTATGTGCTATTATTTTGGAGTTGGTAGGAAGTTGACAGTGGCTGGTAGTCACAGATCAGTTACATACCTTCCACAACACAGCTTTCCTCGTGCACATTGCGTCAACTACCAGTCAGCGTCAGTGCCTATGTCCATGGCACAAACCACTTAATTGCGTCGCAGCTTGACATACAACTGCAGTTGCGTCACGGCATGCATCGCAGTGTGGAATGGTAAGGGCAAACAGGCATATCACGAAGCGGTCCATCACAGGGATACTACAGGGAAGAGGGTCAAATGTGGAAACCGAGGATGAAACCAGAAGCTCATATGAGACAGATGGAAAGCAGAATGATCTGCAGACTGCGTGGTACTACTGAATCAAGAACACGAGATGAATGTGTTCCTTTAATGACTATGGGATGTTATATCGGAGATGGAAGCCCTGAGAGCTCAGCTGTGCTCCCGGACAGCCAGATAGGATAATTAGTATGGAATGCTGAAAATCCATATGAAAGAATGTGCTGATGAAACTAAAATAATGTATTTTACAATGATGTACAACACCATAAAACACTTGATTAATGAGAAGTAATGTATATCAAGTAGAGATGGTAATATAGTATTTGAGCAAACCGACAGGGTTAATACTGGAATTTGTACCAAAATATTCATGAAATTTCATGTCATATTATTACAAGAATTCATTACTGAATGAGCCAATATCCATGCCATACTTGCATGGGCAAGTTTTAAAATCGCGAGTTCTTTATTAAATCAACCCAACTCTCTAGACAAGTCTGCTGTCCCACATGTGGCATTGTTATTGTTTTGAAGGTGACAGCCATGACGTCACTTCCGTCATTTAAGCAGCATCCGAAATGATGGCCACTGCGGATTACACAAGGTTTGCCGACAAACTGGTTGATTCCTTACCAGACGTTCCACTGGAACGACCAGAGTGGATTAAGCCACAATCCAACAAGTAAGTGAGAGGTATGAGAAACATATTTTAGAAATCAGTTAGATCGAGTAGTTATGATAACGAATTGAGGATTACCTACATGTTTGTTACAGATGGGAACAGTCGCGGACAATATATTACTTTGTCAGCACTGAATAAAGAAGGGAATTCAAGCATAAGGGAAACAAGGAAGCAGCCCAATCATAAGGGGTGAGAGAGCATTTTCAAATTTAACACGAACCATTTAAGAGGTACTACTCATCACTCGAACGGTATATTGACAGCACCCCAATAAACTTGTATTCCGGTACAGACCAGAGGAATTACAAACTACTATAGCACAGGGCTAAAAATAGCCAGAACAAGATTTACTCAGGGTGAGTCATCATTAATATATCTTTATCTACTGCAACACCAATGGGGACAACGGCTGATCCTAATATATAGTCCCAATGAGTGATACAAGTACACTTAGATGAAACTTGGAGGTGCGGTTGCACAGCTTTGCTTATTTTGCTGATTAGACCATTGCATTTAATGAAAAGAGACATTGGTGATGGGGTTCAAAGATATTAAGACTAGATAACGCTACCATAAATGTGCAATGGGGCTATTATGTTCTTATTTAAAATATGTTTTTATTTTTCTCACTTTTCTCTCTACTTGAACACTTTCAATTTTTTTAAATCTTTTTTGGGATATACGAAGCTCAATGTGTATATTATTTTTTGTTACATTTGTGATTCCATTCGATAATCACATGTAATGATGATAACATAACTGTTACGAACACCGCAATTGGGCATAGCAATGATTGGACTGTGTTTATTGGTTGTTTGAACTACCTCATGACAAATAGAACGTCATGCACTTCATGTTTACAATATGATTCTATTATTGGATGCAAAATAAAATAGCGCACCTATGAAGCCCTGAGAATGACCAGTGATCGAAACACGTGTTGGCTTAGCGCTACAAATAACAAATAAATATTTAGATATCAATTTTGGGAGAAGCGCAGTGTATTCTGGGTCGCAACCTATATTGTTTACTTTGTCTCTGTAAGGGTCCCACACCCAGGGTCCATGTAGAAACAAAAACAACCATTGAGTATGCTTCCAGTGTGGAGGAAATTCCACTTAGCAAAGAGTAGAAGAGCCTGCCTGGCTAAGGGCAAGGAGTGTGTTGCATGTAAGAATATGGGACACTTTGAAAAAGCATGTCCTACCAATGCTGCCATGAAATACAGCTTTAGTAGACAGCAACTCTGACTCAAAAGACCTTGTGCAAGTTATCAAACAATTAGTTCTACATGTTCCAAGCAGATCCAAAAAGTAAATAGAAAGAAGCTGTGACTTGGGATCCAATGTCCATGGATCACCACTGCTCCAGGATTATCTTGTAAATGTACCCATCACGTTCTCTCTAAAGCAGGTACATCGCTCTGTTGCTCTCCAGCTAAGCTGGCACTATTTAAAACACAAGTACAAAAACAAGCCGATGTTCACGACTGACTCACGCTCTTACACCATCAGCTCTGAAATGAAGAGATACGAGGAACGTTTGAAAAGAGGGTGGTGTGATGGAAGCTGTAGAAGCAATGGAAGCGGTGAGTCCTCACAAAAAAAAGCCTAATAGCACATGTTTACTGTCAATCGTCACAGTCTCAACACCAATGCCAGAGCTGAACACTATCCCCTACACAACAAAGCAGATTTAATTCTGCACAGCTCTCAAAATTAGACCATCGGAATTCCAATCACCAGATTTACCTTCATCTTGAACCAACGCATTTCATTGCTCAAGACCATGGGCCTCAATACAAGGTTGGCAGTAAACCCGTAACACTGTTTCTGCTGCCTGAGATCCCGGTGCCACCAAGACATTACAAGTCCCGGTGGACCAGGATCAGAGGCGGTGGAAATTGTAAGTCCCCATTACCATGGTGGTGAGACAGAAGCACTGTTTCTAACGTTGCCGGTGCTTTTGTGAAAACTGTGCCTACCGGGGCCGATGCGCCTGTCAGGGCAGACCTTGCCAGGCACAGAGGCCCCAGCAGGCACAGTTGTAGTTTGCTGGTCCGGAATGGGTCCTGGTAGGTTGCTACCGGCACCCTTAATTCCGGACCGGCAGACTTGTAACGAGGTCCCAGGTCTCAATTGATCAGAGTGTCATATGGACTCCCTTCTGCAGTCTGTTGTTCAGAGGATGATGGCCTACAGGCTTCCAATCATACTTTCAGGATGTTGTGCTTGTGTGCAACCAAGAAACAAATGACATGACTGTGGAACAGGCTTGTGTAGGAAGAGCAAAAGGGGTCACACGCCACATAGCAACACATGAGCCTTCCTATGACCCTGAACAGAGTATTTAGGTTACAAAATATCACAAAGGGATGTTGCCACATCAGAGTTGAGCCTGGCGATGGACATTCTGGACGCTTCCCATCCACAGACCAGCGTTGGTCATTGATGCATTTAAAATGAGCTCATGGTGGAACAGGTTTTGTGTAGGATGAGCAAAAGTGCTATCAAGCCACATAGAAACAGAGTCTTCCTACGACACTCAGCAGAGTATATAGGTTACAAAATTTCACAAAAGGGTAGTGCCACACCAAGGTTGAGCCTGGTGATGTCCATTCAAGACCCTTGCAGAGTACTACAGAAGGTTTGTGGAGACTTTTGCGAGTAAACCAGGACCACTTCGGACTATTATGATAAACAGCAATAGTTCTGAGTGGAAGGATGCCTGCATCCATGCTTTCCATCAAGGGAAACCTGGCATTGTGGCTTACCTGACCCTACATTCATTCGATGCCCAGAAATGTACTGCCCATTGGTCCCAGTGAAAATTGCCTGAGCAATGTCCTTGAGAAGAAGTCACACAGCTCAGTATCAGTGGTGGCATTTGCATTTTCTGACTCAGTAGACACCAACTATTCAATCGGTGACAGAGAAATTCTAGTTTGGACCTGTGCCGCCGAGCACTTCCACACATACATTTGGGGGTTGCATTATGAGCCACTTGAAGATATACTCACTCCCAGTGGCGCAAATAAATCTTGTCCCGCTTAGCATTATTGGCTGCAAAACTTCAAGAAATGTTATTTGATGTTGAACACATAACTGGCTGCAAGAACGTTCAGGAAGATTGCCTTTCTTGTCTTCCTTTGAGAAGCACTTGGCCCAGTGGATGGAGGCAATATGCACGTGTTGTTGTATGCATGACAGCTGCAACCAGAGTCATGCAAGTTTAATTTCAGAAGAACTGTGGTTTCTGCAGCTGGAGGCGGACTCTGACTTGCAGAATGTAGTCGGGTTGACCAGAGAAGAGTGGCCTACAGAGAAACACTTGGAGGGGATGTTAAAGTGGTTTTGGCAAGTGGGTGCTGAATTGTCACTATCTAACTTGCTTCCCTATCAGAAAATTTAATCTCAGCTCTATCTAGTTACTTGCTCCCTTGCCTAATGCACTTTTCATAGTCCTTGGGGACTTTAATTATTGGTAAGTTCACTCTGATGACCCGATTGCCACAGAGTTATAACAACCGCCTCAGTCCTGAGGATGACGCTAATTATTCTTGCTCCAACACATACTCTGGGTCATACATTGGATTGGATATTAATGTTTTGTGCCATGATATCTTGATCTCCCCTTGCCCTTGGTCAGATCATGCCTTTATGCATTTTCCATTCACAGTAGCATTTCCTACCAAAACTAAGCATAACTATGTTCACTCATTCCTGGTTTTCGAAACTTGAAGCACCTAACCTTAGAAAAGATTGCACCCCTTTTGGAGCATTTACCAGTCTTCACTCGCCAGACTCTATGGCTATGAATCTTAAAACCACTCTGGAATACGTGACTAATACATTGGCCCAGCTAAAATCTAAAAAGAAGCTTTCCGAGGGGAAAAAAGTAAACCTTGGTTGTCCCCAGAATTGCAAAATATGAAATCCACTTTGCTCAAGCTATTTTACATCTGAAAGGCCAGCCAACGCCTATAACCCTTGCAGCCTTCAAAAGAGCCTCTAAGAGTTATAAATCCGCCATAGTTGCAGCCAAGAAGGATAACCATAATCAGAGAATCTCCCTTGCAACCTCAGACACAAAGGAATTGTTCAAGATTCTGAAAGAGCAGAAGACTACTCCTCAACCATAGGCATCCACAATCATCATAGGCTCCAAGTGGTGCTTGGAAATTCAAAATGCTATGGTTCAGAAACTCACGGGCATTCAAGAAGGAATCATGCTTAAAAAATCTTTGATTGCCGGCAATTTGGACATTAGGGAGTGCAAACCCTTTGCTAGAGATCCATCTATTCCTATGTTTAACTTTACCTCTATCTCTACGGAGGAACTGGCAATAGTGATCTCACAACTTAAGGCCACAAAATGTAAGAGCGATCCCTGCTCCTCCCTTATCACTAAGACCTGTCCTCCAACTCTTGTAGAGGCGATACATAAATGTATTAACTCATCACTTATAACGGTGTGGTACTTGATGATTTGAAACTTGCATGGATCACCCCTCTACTAAAAAAAGCTGGCCTGGCACAGGATATTCCTTCAAATTGCAGGCCTATAACGAACACCCACTTCCTCCTCAAAATCATAGATCGAGTTGCCTATACACGGATAGCTCAACATCTAAATCTATTTCCTATCCTGAATCCGCTTTAATCCAGCTTTAGACAGGGTTTCTGGACCGAAACCTCTCTGGATTTAAATTCTAAGATACTGGGCAGAATTGACAAAGGACTTACTTCCCTTCTAATTTCTTAAGATCAATCTGCCGCGTTTAATCTAGTCGACCATACTATTCTGGCAAATTCTTTGAAGGAAGTGGCCAACTTCTCGCCAGCCACAGTACGCTGGATGTTATCCTTTCTCTCTAACAGAATAATCAGGGTCTGCTTGGATGAAGCTATGACTCCGCCTATCCCTGTGCATTTTGGCGTTCCGCAGGAAGCTTGCATGTCGTCTTGTATTTACAATACTTTTATGGCCCCCTTCTTTTCCCATCTTGATCCAACTATGCCGATGACAGTGTGTCATTCCACTCACAAGTCAAAATTGAACTGAACAGAATAATTACCATCATTGAGATATGGATGATGCAGAATGGCTTGGCAATTAATAGAGGAAAACAGAGCTTATGATTGAGAGACACTTGGATCCGGCTTATAAGCACTTTCATTTAGGAGACTATCTCTCCCCAACCCAAGGTTAAAATCCTTGTGGTCATTCTTGACAAGGTGCTGAATATGACATCAAACTCCTAGCCCACCTCAGACCGGACATCTCACAAGCTATTGCGGAAGCTGTTGCATGTGCAATAATAGGGGCCGAAATCGACTACTGTTGTAGTCTTTTGGCAGGAGTGAGTAAAGCAATTATTAATAGATTGCAAGTGGCCCAAAATGGCGCAGTCAGAGTTGTTAGTGGGCTGGCTTATCGTGCCCACGTAACTTAGACCAGATGCTCCTTACATTGGCTCCCAGTGGAAGCACGTATCACCTTCAGGCTATTAGTCATCCCACTTAAGTGCAGACAGGGGATTATGCCATCCTACCTTTAAGATCACATTAGAGATAAACCTAATTACAGAAGTCTGAGGTCCAGCAATCAAAATTACCTCTTTTTACTGAAATGTAAAACCAAGAAGGTACAGTTAGGAGCCTTCTCAACAGTTGGCCCCCCGGATATGGAATCCTCTCCTCACATTACTGAGAGGCCACACATCTTTGCCTCTGTTTAAGAGAGAGCTCAAGACGCTCCTGTTCCAGTAAAGAGCCCCTCTCCCTCTCCTCCTGATGTGCACTGACTCCCCGTTTATTCTTGCCCTTTACTTATCTGTGTTGTATGTCCCTGTCTGCGCCCTCACACCCACGGGTTTATGGAGGCGCGTTACAAATGAAGTAAAGTAAAGAGAAGCATCATCTTCGTACGGCAGGCAACACTAAAGAACACTATAATTTTGTAGGCCAATGTGAGCCACTTGGGCATGTCCCTTACCCTGCACACATTGAGAGACGAGATTTGGTGGTCTGCCATCGACAGAGAGTTTGAATTACATGTTGCCAGGTGCATTGTGTCAAAAGTGAAAAGAGGCTTCACACTACGACACTGGGATAGGGAGTTTTTGGGGCAGCAGAATTGGTTGAGAGAGAATTCATCGAATTTTTTGGGGGCGAATTTCAACGCAAATGTATGTGGGTTTGGGTAATAAAACGGTGGGAGTGGTAAGAGAGTCCGGGGGTCTCCCCCACTTCCATTTGCATTGAAATGTCCCCAAAAAGAAATTGGCGAAATCTCCCTCAACCAATTGTTTTCGAGGAAATCATATAGATCCCAGGACACCACCGATGGCCATTGTAGAGTGGCAGGAAGAACACAGGAAATACAATGAGTACACTTCATCGGTCAACTAGCAATCAAATTCTTCATGCTTTAATTCAACATGACTCCCACTCTCAAAGCCATCCATCACCTATATTGATTTGAGGGTTACTCGAAGTTCAGCCTTTCAAACGAGCAGTTTTCAATTTACGTCAAATGCCATGGTTTCCTACCTCAAATGAAATGGGATTTTGCACCGCACTGTCCGCATATCACCACAGGGGAAATGGACAAGTTGAGAGAACTTATAGATTTACCAAAGACTATTTACAAAAAGTACTTTTGAATCAGGTGAGTGGGGTAGAAACAGTACAAGAAGCAGTGGCGGTGCACAGAGTGGCAGTGGACACCACCACAGGAATAAGCCTGTTAATACTTATGAGAGGCTGCTCATGAAATACCCATCTGGATCTAACTCACACTGTTGAAAAAGATGTCTGCTATGTCCCTGCTCAGCACCATATGGAAAAGGGTAGTCAAAAGATGCGAAGAGAAGGAGTTCAATGGTGGACCTTTTTCTCCAAAGCATTCCAAAAAATAAAGATTCAGTGAAAGTGGACAACCTATTAGAGCAAAAGGCATGGTTTCCAGATGTGTGCCCACCTTGGGAAGTGATGCAAGTCTCCCACACCACGGTCTATCTGGGTAAAGCTGGAAAGGGGACTATAAGTGGTATTGCCTCGTACAAAAAGAAGGTGGCGAACAGGAACACAGGGGAAGATATCTGCTGTGCAGAGAACCGAAGGATCCTCAGAAAAAGGAGGATCGCCAAAAGGCAGAAGACCCTCTTCAGGGCAATGAATGTCACATGCTTGAAATGAGTTCACCCCACAGTGACAATTATAGACATTCAGAGCATGAAGAAATCAGAACCAACACAGCTTATTGACACATACCCACCGGAGGCACAGAGTGGTGGACCAGGATGCAAAGCGAAACGAAAGGAAGGAGTAGAATGCCACCACGCCAAGATAGTGAAGAGAACCCTGCAGCAATTACGAGACTGTGAACAATATTGTCCCTTCCATACGCAACCAAGGGAGATCATGTCCTCTCCGAGCTGATGTAGCATGTTCACAAAGCATTGTGGGGCATGTTTCCTGGGCATGCATTAGGCAACAGACCAAGCAAGGTGTTCGCAGAAATGTCCGCTCCCTCCTTCTGGCCTTGAGTGCCCATATTTACCAATTTCAGCTAATGAAAACAGTTTCTGTTGTGCATTCCTGGGTCCTCTTCCTTTGCACCCGGTGCAGTTACTTGTAGCTGTGTCACACTCTCAGCGCAACACCAAAAAGGCCTGCAGATAGTGGTGGGGTGTGACAGAAGAAAATGATGGTCAAAGGTAACATAAAATGTCAATCAAAAATAATTCAATGATATTGGGAAATTCTTCAATATTGAGTAAACAAATTCAAACGGCAGTACCTTTTGACTTTGCCTCCATTGTGGACATATATTTAGTTCCCATACAATGGATTAAGTACAAATGGTTTCATTTGAAGTTTGGTGGCCCGGCAAAAAAAGTGGCAGTGATTTGTTTACCGCCACTTTTTTTGACAGTAACAGAATGACTGCTATTTATTCAGCACTGCCAAATGTAAATTTTTGGCAGATTTTTTGTTGCTGGAGGTAAATCCTCCACAATACCTTAAAAAATCTGCAGATTTACTGCAGTGTTATTCTGCCAGCGGAAAATCAGCCAAAAATCCCTATGGAGCCCTAAGGACTACAAAAATGGGGAATTAGACCACCCTATCACCACTTGTAATCCTGTGGTAAGCCCACGGGACAAAGTGGCAGCAATGGTAACTGATTATGGCAGTGATTAAGTAGATTTACCAATGAATTACCATCAAAGTTGGAATGAGGACCTTTAAAAGACTTTGCTTTCTCCCTTTGTAAAAATTCGACCATTCCCACTTTATTTTCCTCTCGACCAATTAGCTGATTTGTCGCCTGTCCATCATTTGGTGCCCAGTAATGGCTAGACAAATGGCCCATGTACAATACATGTTCAATCCCGGGTCCGCGCTTAGGAACCTCTGGGTATTAAGCGCACTATAAATAACCAATTATAATTATTATTATTATACATGTGACCACGTCAATCCCCAGTTCAGAATAAGCATCCATAACTGGGGAATGGTTATATGACACGCATGGCTTTACTACACCATCATACCTTTTGAGACAATAAGCCACACAGTTATGAGTAATGCAGACTCGGTCCACGCGTTAAATTGGATGTGCCTTACTGCTTACACTGTAGATTACTGCAGTTTGTGCGCACATGTTTAAAGCACACTAGGTTGTCACAAATCGATAGCACCATCAACTCAGGTTACTGTTTACAAATCAAGTTATGACAACCCAGAATTCCCCCTAATCAAACCTCTTAAACCCCCTGCAGATTGATAAAGTGAGAACTGCTAGATGGGTTATTGCTACTTCCGTTATTCGCTGTTGTCAGACTTGAATATGGTAACAAACCCTATATATATATGGAAAGCATAGCATTATAATGATAAGTACTATTAGAACATGAAAGTCGTTATTGACCTCCTCTCAGCCAATTAGAATGCTCAGGATGCAGTCAGTAATTACCAGTGGTGGAAATGGAAGAAATGTAAAGGGGGATCCCACAAGGGCCGGGGTGGGGGCAGAGCTTGGTGGAGGGGCGGAGTTCTGAGGGGGCGGGGCTGGCAGTTGAACTCATGCTTAAAGGAAAATGTCTAAATAATAGTTTAAAAATGGTGCGATTTCTTTCATGCTGCTTCTTTCCAAGGCTCCACACGGAACATTAATTCCACTTGAAATGACTTCTATGGCAGTGGTGTACTCAAAATACTGTTGGTAACGCAGTGGTTTGTAGTACATTAAGGGATCCATAGACACGCTCTATAGTAGAATGCTACCAGGGTAGCTCAGCAGGTTGACAGACCGTTC
Source organism: Ambystoma mexicanum (assembly GCF_040938575.1). NCBI lineage: Eukaryota > Metazoa > Chordata > Amphibia > Caudata > Ambystomatidae > Ambystoma > Ambystoma mexicanum. The sequence goes on from NC_090924.1 coordinate 601,290,624, forward strand.
AGTTTACTCACAACACTGATGAACATTACCCACATAGAGCGCGTAAACAAACAATGCAGCGCATGAAATGGGAGCTCAAACAAACATAATGCAGCATATGCACATTGCTTATATGTTATATGATAAAAGCTGGTTGTTAATCATATGACATTTTGCAATACCTTATAAAAAAACAAGTGCTATAATATGTGTTTGGCCAGGGCATGGGTTGGGCTGGTCGCTTGCTTATATTCAGTGGCAGTATTTGTTAGGAGTAAGGGTAGCATGGGGGTCATATCCCACCTATTTCAGGTCTGTTTTGGCCGGAGCGACCAAGCGCGGGATAATAAGCCCTGGAGGTGGATTGCGCTGGGGCCTGGACCATTTTTTTCTACTTAGACTACAAGACCCATGTGGCCTTGGGAAGCGTGCTGATGTGTGCCCACAGGCATCTGCCTGGGATTTATTAAAGAAGCCCCCTACCCGTGCCGTGTGCTGATAATCTTTCCTGATGAGGCACAGACGAGCAGTGTGATCTGCAACATGTTACCGTTTCTATTAGGGCTGCAGCAGTGAGTCTATACAGCGTGCTACTTGTGCGGACAGTGCCTCCCTCCTGCGGGGCTTGTGATCGTCGAGGGAGACTCTGGAAGCATCTGGCTTATGATCGAGGGCTGCCACGGATGCCGGGACCCTCAATTCTTCCTTGCCTGCATATCATCCGCTCGGGGTGGCCAAGGGCGCCCGAGCATGAGTTAAGAAATATATGTGTTTGTGTCCACATTACGACACTCACGTGAAGTGTATGTGAATTATGAATCACTGCAGTGGCGTCACCCTGTCAAGTAACAGGTTTGCAGGACAGCAGTGCAACATTGGTGGAACTGCGAGATATGTCGTTTGTCAGCAAATAAGGGGTGATAGATGTCAGTTACTCTACCACACGAGTAGAGAATTGGAGAAGTGGTGCTAGGGTTTTCTTCGACAGTATGAGGACATTTTGGGGGGTCGGGTCCATGGTGTTATGTGGCTTTTCATTTTGCTTTCATGTCGTGTGCTGCAGTATGTTTGTTTACACCTTCATTTCATATGATGCATTATGTTTGTTTGAGCGACCATGTCATGTGCTGCATTGTTTACGTGCTCTATGTGGGTACTGTTCATCAGTGTTATGAGTAAACTGAACAGGACTGCATAGTAGGTTTTCATTACTAGGCAGGGGCAGTAGGGAGTTGAGAATGTGACTTTAACCTAGAAGGTATATGTGGTGGTTGTTTGTACATTTCCTTCAGTACCTGACACCTATCCAATTTGTACCCTCACCCTCTTACCGGTTTCTCTAAACTCCCCCATACCCATCCACAACGTCTCCCTAACCCTCTTCCCCCCTCTGTCTGCCATGTGATGTCCTGTTAGCATCATGTCAGGCACCCGTGTCAACCACGGTGGGAGGGTCATACTCCATTTGGCTTCTGGGCTTAGGGAGGAGTTGTGAGAACTCCCTCCCAAGCTTGACAGTATTTCTGCCCCTGTAGTGAAAATCAAACATTGGCACCTGTGGGGGCAGACTGCTAATTACCTCAACCCAAGCAGGCCCACCATCTGAGGAACGAGTGCACGTTTTGTACATAAAAGCAAGTTTAATGTACAATCGTCTGGGGAGCAGTTAGCTGGTGCTGTGCAACCAAACTAACCCAGGTCTCAACAAACCACATCAGTTGACACATTTTATACATTTTTGCAAGAGTTACAGCACTCCCAGATACTTTATCACAAATCATCTCACACGTGCGATTGGACAAAACCTCTTCAAAGTAATCCCATATTTCTCCAATTCCTACATTCTCATTGGTAGCCATTATCTTAACTACCATCTTCAGCTCAATTATAGAACACTCCTCCTTTTAGGAATTGTCCCTCGTAGGTCATGACATCATCAATCATTTAACCATTTGTATGCAAACATAATTCATTACTAGTAAAACCTGGCCTAGGCCCTTTAACCTTAACTCTTATTTGCACATGGTTTGCATAAATACTTATAGCGATATAAAGAAGGCTGAGTAAATCAATTCTTCTTTGAACTAGCGATATCTATCTCATTCCCCAGTTCCCCATCTCCCTTGGAACATTCTAATCTAAATAAATGCCATTTCATTATGCACTGCATATCTGAAAATACAAGTGAAACTCCTGGGTTCCAGTTACTTTAGCCCAGAGCATTGAATCATCCCATGTTTTACTCCTGGTCAAAAACAAATAGCGAAAACCCTCTTTCAAGCTCCCATGTATGAAGGAGATTACATATGCTATCTGCAATACTTATCAGGCCATGAAAACTATGGCCAGTTCCTTCAGCTGAGTTGAACATCACTAAGGTTGTAGTTACTTATTCACCTATCCTTTAGCCTTTGAAACTCTGCGGAACCAGTTTCTGAAAGTCAACCCTGACTACTGTGTTTTAATGTTTATAAAAAGCTGTCATGATGCCTGCCCCTGGACATCAGGATCAAGTCCATCTGCCCAGGAACCAGGCATCCAAGCACCCACTGGGATTCCCACCATCCCAGTTAGGAGCTATATGGGTGCGGTCCTGGTGCCGTATCCTAGAAAGAAGGAGAAGAAGAAGGAAAAGTTAGAACAAGGACATTACCTTTTTATCATCAGCAGTTCTCAGAGCTGCAGCACCATCGAATCGAGAAAGAGACTCTAAATTCAAATGCGTCGCTTCGCCAGCTGCAGCACCGCGCCATACTCACCAGTCTTCACAGCATCTCTGCGACCCAACGCAGTCTCCATCGCCTCGCCGCCGAAATCCTGGCATCTGAAAATACAAAACAAATAACAAGGTGAGCCAATAGACAACAAGGACAATCTTCTTTCACCGCAAGATACTTACTTGAGTTCATCGCCCAAGGCATTCTTCTTCTTCTGCACACCATTTCTTCTTACGCCACACCTGTGGGGAGACAAAAGGTTGTCAGTTAAATATATTTGGATCATTATTTTTCACCGGACAGTTTGGGAAAAACAGACTCATACCTAAGCGCTTCTGTTTCCAATGAGGTGATCATCCTTCGGCTAAAGCTGCAAGAAAAAAGGGAGAAAAGAGGGGCAAGAGTGAATAACAGACATTTTGAACTCTACAGAACTATATGCTACTTACCTCGGAGTCATCAGTTGTCTGGAACTCGCCCACCTCCTTCAGACCAGTGAAGTAACTGGTTTTCTACGCGCTCCTGCCCCCAACGCAGGATGGAGAGCTCATCTTTTCAAACAATAAGGTGAGACTAGTGAAAGGGAATACGAGAGGTGTTCAGTGGGGAACAATTGAATGCGTGCATCCTCTTGCCCACGGGTGGCTAAATCCCTTTTTCCTACCTTTAGGAGATTATTCATACGGGTCAAGCAGACGAAACTAGGAGGGCCAGTCCAGTCAGCCATCACCACACTACGAGTCACGCTGGTGGAGTCCGTGGCAGTCCAGTTCCGTTTGACGCCCCTGTGGGGTCCAGGTGAGCGTAACAGAACGGAAAGCCTCTCTACAAACATCCACCCGTGTGTCATGGAGACCCCTGAGACTGACCAATTAGCCCAACTACTAAGCAAACTTAGAGCAGAAGTGCATTCCGCCCATCAAGAGACTAATGCTCTTAGGAGAGAACTGGTTATGTCCAAGGAACGTACGGATGATCTTGCCAGGCAATTACTTCAAGCCCAAGCTGGGCACACACCTTTACCTGGACTTGGGGGAGCTGCTGCTCCAGTTCCATCAAGCAACCCAGTACAGATAAACCTACCAGGAACAGTTCCTTTAGCACCACCATAACGTTTTGCAGGGGACCCAAAAAGGTTTGCTGTGTTTATGAACCAATGCCGCCTGCATTTTTTGTGTAGACCAGGAGCCTTTCCGAATGACCAAGCGAAGGTAGCCTTTGCATTATCATATCTCAGCGGCAGTGCTGCCTATTGGTCTATCCCATTAGTCAATCAGTATGACCCCATTCTTCGGGATTTCCAAGGTTTTCAACTAAGTATGGAAAAACTATTTGCCCGATATTCCCAAGGCCAGGCCTTTGATAACGAACGTTTGTCTTTACGGCAGGGTAACCAGGATTTGTTAACTTACATCGCAACTTTCAACAGTTTGATAGTAGAAACCGGGTGGCCAGAGGTCAAACGAATTACATTATTTCATCGTGGGCTACGAGGTGAACTAAAAGACGTTCTGGCACAAGTAGTGAACCCACCCCAAGATTGTGCAGAATACATAGATCTGGTGGTCCAGTTGGATCACAGACTTCAGAATCATAAGGCGGATCGAACCAGGTTTGAGAATCGTGTATTGTTAAGACCTAAAGACAATGTTATTCCTAAAGGAACTGATGTATCTGAACCTATGCAAATTGGAGGGGTTCAAGGACCTTTAACTCAAAAAGAAAGGGAAAGGAGGCAGCAGTTACAATTGTGTTTGTATTGTGGAACCTCGGGACACTTTTTACGGGATTGCCCAGTGAAACCACCCAAAAAGATGGTAGGAGCTGCTGACAAAAGCAATATAGAGTCTGAGTCGGGAAACGACCACACCCGACAAGCGTAGCGGTCTGCTTGCCGAGCATTAAGAAGGACACTCAGGCTTCGCACCTAATTATACCAATGGTCCTTATTGATTCCAGGCAACCATCTCGTATGCACGGAGTGAAAAGCATACATTGATAGCGGAGCTATAGGAAATTACATGGACCACAAATTGGCTACAAGGATGAACCTACCTCTTTGCAAAAAGACCACAACTGATGTCATTACCACTGTCGATGGGTCTTAAATTGCCTCCGGACCAGTGACTCATTCAACTTCGGAGATGACACTGTTGGGTCAAGATGGGCATCGAGAGAGCATTGTGTTTGACTTAATCAAGGCCCCCCAGTTCCAAATAATTCTGGGAATACCATGGTTGGAAAAACATAATCCTTGTATTGAATGGCGAGAAAAGAGAGTGACCTTCCCGGATTGTGCACACACTTGTTATCCAGTAGAAACCTTGGACAAAGGCCTAGCCACGGTCGCGAACCTGATGACTCAGTTACCTCAGGAATATCAAGAATTTCAGGATGTTTTTCAAAAAGACCAAGCAAACACGTTACCACCTCACAGATCATATGATTGTCAGATCGATCTCTTACCCGGTGCCCAGGTTCCCTGCAGTAGGATCTATGCCCTCACAGAACCTGAAAATCTCCACCTATGGCAATTTCTGGATCAATACCTAGCTAATGAGTTCATTCGTCTATCCAAGTCTCCAGCAGCATCAGCGTTATTCTTCGTGCCAAAAAAGGAAGGTCACCTTATGACTTGCATAGACTATCGTGTGTTAAATAAAATTACGGTAAAAAACCGATACCCATTGCCTCTGATCCCGGAATTACTGGACCAAGTAAAAGAAGCCCGTATCTACATGAAGTTAGACCTTAGAGGGGCATATCATCTGGTACGAGTTAAGAAAGGCGATGAATGGAAGACTGCCTTTCGCAACAAGTACGGATTGTTCGAATACCAGGTGATGCCTTTCGGGCTGTGCAATGTACCGGCAGCCTTCCAGTATTTTATGAACGATGTCCTTCGTGAACTCATTGACGTCTGTGTTGTTGTATACATAGACGACATTTTAGTGTACTCCTCCTCAGAATCAGACCATGTGAAACATGTTTATGCTGTCCTTGAAAAACTACGTAAGCATCGGCTATATGCGAAATTGGAAAAGTGCATCTTCCACTCTACTGAAGTAGAATTCCTTGGATTTATCCTGACCCCAAATGGATTTCAAATGGATTCACGAAAGGTAGACGCTATCCTCAAGTGGCCTTCACCCACCTCAGTTAAAGGAGTACAAAGCATGCTCGGATTTGCTAATTTCTACCGCAGATTTATTCCTGAATTCTCACATATTGTACACCCTATCACGGCCCTTTTGCGAAAGAATAAACGCTTCCTATGGACCGAAGAAGCAGAAAGGGCCTTCCAGAATCTAAAACAAAAATTCACTTCTGCTCCCATTTTAAGACATCCACGTCCTGAACTTCCATACGTGGTGGAAACTGACGCATCCAGCTTAGCCATGGGGGCCGTTCTTTCTCAGAAGGATCCTGAGACTGGCCAACTTCATCCAGTGGCATTCTGGTCAAGAAAATTCTCAGCACCTGAACTAAACTATGCTGTTACCGACAAGGAGCTACTAGCCATCAAGTCAGCGTTTAAGGCTTGGCGGCATTATCTTCTCGGTGCTAGGCATACCATCACTGTAATCACTGATCACAGGAATTTGCAATACTTAAAAACAGCCAAGGCCCAATCATCAAGTCAGTTTAGGTGGGCCCTATTCCTTGCGGAATTTGATTTTGTGATTACTTATCGACCAGGTTGTCGAAATGGCAAAGCCGATGCCCTGTCCAGTATCGGAATGGGAGAAGCATGTTCAAGCCCTGACCCAGTACCTATAATTTCATAGAAAAGAATACTTGGTATATCCACTCTGCAAACTCTAGATGACGTCCATATTAAAATCAAGGGCCAAGATTATTCAGTCATCGATGGTCTACCCTACTATCAAGGTCGTCTATTTCTACCAAGCAAGGAACTACGGGAATTAGTTATCCCCAATTACCACGACGTTCTGATTGAAGGACACCCTGGAATCGCCAAGACTGAGGCCAAAATCAAAAGACAATTCTGGTGGCCGACTTGGCGGAAGGACGTAAAATCATTTGTGTTGTCTTGTGGTATTTGTGCCCAAAACAAGTCCCAGAAGAAGAAACCAGCTGGTCTTTTACAACCCTTGGACATTCCACCTACGCCCTGGCACACCTTATCCCTTGACTTTATTACTGACCTGCCCCCATGTAATGGATTTAACACCATTCTAGTTATAGTGGACCTTTTTCCCAAGATGGCCCATTTCATCCCCTTGAAGGGGCTACCTTCAGCTTCAACTTTGGCTAAGGAATTTCTTGCAAATATTGTTCGAATACATGGAATCCCCTCCGTATTGGTTTCTGATCGAGGTAGGCAGTTTTTTTCACAGTTTTGGAAAAAATACTGTCAATTGGCCCAAATAGACGTGAGATTATCAACCAGCCACCATCCTCAGACCGATGGTCAGACGGAGAGAACCAATCAAATTCTTGAGCAATACCTACGTTGCATGTTACACCAAACTGAAGGCAATTGGAAGGAAATCTTGTGGATATCCGAATATGCATACAATAACTCTTTACATTCAGGAACTGGACAAAGCCCTTTTTATACCATATATGGGCGACATCTTCGGACCTCAGAACTCGACTCACCCCAACACTTAGAAATGCCTGCTGTAAACCATCTACACACCACTATTACACAAGCTTTTAAAAGAGCAACTGGACATTTGAAACAAGCTAAGGAAAGATACAAGAAGACTGCAGATCAACACAGAAGCAAGGCCCCGCTATACCAGATAGGAGACCAGGTTTGGCTGGCTACAAAACACATACCTCTGAAAGGAACTCAGACCTTTAACCCTAGGTATTTGGGACCTTCCACTATTAAGGCCATTATCAATCCTGTGGCCGTTAAATTGGAGTTACCTTCAACTATGCGAATACACCCCATCTTTCATGTTTCACTTCTGAAACCAGTACAACCTGGAACAAGACTCACCAAGCCACCTGATCCCATCCTAATAGACGGGGAAACCCGAATTTGAAGTTAAAAATATTTTGGATTCAAAAATAGTCAAATCAAAGCTCTTTTATCTAGTTGACTGGAAGGGTTATGGGCCACAGGAAAGGTCATGGGGACGGAGTGACTACATCCATGCACCAAGGGTGATAAGAAAATTCCATCAGAATTTCCCAGATAAACCCAGACCAGCGAGAAGAACAACCTTAGGAGGGGCCTTGGGGGGAGTGCTGTCATGATGCCTGCCCCTGGACATCAGGATCAAGTCCATCTGCCCAGGAAACAGGCATCCAAGCACCCACTGGGATTCCCACCATCCCAATTAGGAGCTATATGGGTGCGGTCCTGGCGCCATAGGCGCCAGGCTCATATTGTCAAACTTACCTCATGCAGACCATGCTGTAAGAAACTTAAGCATAGGCTATTGTGAGGCCAGGAAGGGATTACTTTTCTTTAGGGACTATTTTTTTGCTTGGGTGTGGTTTTGGGACTTCTTACCTGGGACTACTCTGAAGGCTATTTAAAGCACGCCCGATGAACAGCACATGCTTCGCGTTATTCTGTCTTCTGCAGCGTAATGCTCACCGTGCCTGCAAGCCGAGCATCCTGTCTTCAGCCACGTCCGCCTCGACCTCGGACCAGATCCTAGAAAGAAGGGGAAGAAGAAGGAAAAGTTAGAACAAGGACATTACCTTTTTATCATCAGCAGTTCTCAGAGCTGCAGCACCATCGAATCGAGAAAGAGACTCTAAATTCAAACGCGTCGCTTCGCCAGCCGCAGTGCCGCGCCATACTCACCAGTCTTCACAGCATCTCCGCGACCCGGCGCAGTCTCCATCGCCTCGTCGCCGAAATCCTGGCATCTGAAAAGACAAAACAAATAACAAGGTAAGCCAATAGCCAACAAGGACAATCTTCTTTCACCGCAAGATACTTACTTGAGTTCATCGCCCGAGGCATTCTTCTTCTGCACACCATTTCTTCTTACGCCGCACCTGTAGGGAGACAAAAGGTTGTCAGTTAAGTATATTTGGATCATTATTTTTCACCAGACAGTTTGGGAAATACAGACTCGTACCTAAGCGCTTCTGTTTCCAATGAGGTGATCATCCTTCGGCTGAAGCTGCAAGAAAAAAGGGAGAAAAGAGGGGCAAGAGTGAATAACAGACATTTTGAACTCTAAAGAACTGTATGCTACTTACCTCGGAGTCATCAGTTGTCTGGAACTCTCCCAATTCCGTCAGACCAGTGAAGTAACTGGTTTTCTACGCGCCTCTGCCCCCCACGCAGGATGGAGAGCTCATCTTTTCAAACAATAAGGTGAGACTAGTGAAAGGGAATACAAGAGCTGTTCAGTGGGGAACAATTGAGTGCGTGCATCCTCTCGCCCACGGGTGGCTAAATCCCTTTTTCCTACCTTTAGGAGATTATTCCTACGGGTCAAGCAGACGAAACTAGGAGGGCCAGTCCAGTCAGCCATCACCACACTATAAGTCACGCTGGTGGAGTCCGTGGCAGTCCAGTTCCGTTCGACGCCCCTGTGGGGTCCAGGTGAGCGTAACAAAGCCCACTACATGTAGATTCATAAATCCCATGTATATGTTTTCTCAGAGTGCATGCATGTTTAATAAATAGCATCTTCCCTTTACAGTGAACTCTTGCAGCACAGGCCCCCTATCTCGCATGCACATTATACAAACTCCTCATTGCCTGTTTCTGGGCACTCCATAGCACATTATGTCTGACTCGCGTTTATATTTCATTTGGCGATTTAAGCATTTGCAAAGCTAATATGTATCAATTTAACCATAAAGTATCACTAACTAACATATCCCATTCACATGTACCTATAATGAATACATATGAAATTGCAACATCAACCCACGTTGCTGCACCCCCAGTCACAAATATGGCACATGCAACAAAAACCCCTCTTGATTTTTGGCCTAACCTGACCAACCCAACACACCCATGTACCCACAGTTTAATTTCCTAATAACTGCTGTCAGCACAACAGAAGCTTTTATTTGTGATTAATCAGTTTGACAAGCATATAACATCTTTATAAATATAACCTGTGATAAAACAGAAAGGAAGGGGCACAAAAAGTACACGGTATTTGTGTGGTAGTCTGACAAAAAAGAAACACATTTCAAAGAAAACTAGTGACTACAAGTTTCTGGTGAATGTAAGTTTAATCAGCATGTCTGAGCTTGGAAATGGCCTTTTCTTTTCTATGAAAGTGTAAGAGGCCCATTTGGAAAACAATAGTCTGCCCAGCATGTAGAAAGTCTGCTTTTAACAGTGATGGCCACGACCCCAGTGATAGTCATGGCCCATTCTTTCCTGTGATGTCCCTGTCAGGCCAGAAGAAAGAAAACAGGTTGAGCAAATAGAACCTGCAAATGCGGGAGCACAGCGCAGATTAGATCACCGAGCCCCGAGCTTCCCTCAGCAAAGCTGGGGTTTCGGTAAAACCTTGACAGGGCTGAGGCAGGCTGGATCCGAGATCCGGGGAGTCATCTGACGCTGGATCTCGGACCCGGCAAGAGCGTTGACCATTGACCAGCGCAGGTAACTGCTGATATTTACTGCGCTCAGAATATTCTGAAACAAAAGCAGACAGGGAAACAGCAATGCAGCTTCCAGATATGATTTCGTCAAAAAGAACACTCCCTCTCTGGGAGGATCTTTTATTCTCACTGCAAAACCCAATTTACCCCACCAAAGTGAAAGCAAAAACATGTGAAAAGCTTTTACTTTCATACTGAGAAATTATTTCTTTTTACATTACACTTAATGCATATTCATGTGTGAGAAACCTGAAGGTGAATTATTGTCAATGTCCTCAAAGTTCAGTGAGTCATTAGATGTATGCCCCTCCTGTGTGGTGCATTCGGTTATTTTTGGGGACAAACGGGGGAGTTGGCTGCTGGCTGATCGCTTTGAAAAATGAGGGTATGGCCCCCTTCAGACAAGTTGTAGCATTTTTACCTCCATCCTCCACTTCTCAGACCTGTTCATTGTAGCGTTTATTGTGACCACCGCCCCCCCTTTCTTAAGTTGCAGAGGGCGTTTTTTTGGTTTGTTTAAGTAAAGCATTTTGGGTCAGATGTGGGAGATTCAATGTTAGCAGGTGTGCAACAGTGACTCAATACCACAGTAGGGTGTGCAGGCTATGGTGTTAAAAGTTTTCACCCTAGGTTACTAGGGTAATCCAGATGTGAAACCCTTGCGCACTGTTTTTAGAGAGGCACAGCTCCACCTCACTGATGATGCCCAACCAGGCCGAAACACGTGTGTGGGGTTGCTGTTGGTACTCTTGTTCAGAGGAGAATTGCCAGGTATTTCGGTGCTGGACTGCCCTTGGGCTGGACAAAGACTGATATGTAGTGGAAATGTCTCTTCTGTGAAAGGATGGTGAGCTAAAGACTCTGGTTGAAACTCTAACTCGGGATATAGGACGGTAGTAGAGAAACTCCCAGAACCCCCCTTGTTTTGCATATTAAGTAGCTTTGGGTTTTCACCATAAGTTACTAGGGTAATCCAGATGTGGATCCCTTGCTCACTGTTGTTACAGAGGCACAGCTCCACCTCACTGACAAGGCCCAACCAGGCCAAAACATGTGTCTGGGGTTGCTGTTTGTACTCTTGTTCAGAGGAGAATTGCCAGGCCTTTCGGTGCTGGACTGCTCCAGGTCAGGACAAAGCCTGATGTTTTGGATATTTCTCCTCTGTGGAAGATAGTGAGCTAAAGACTCTGGTTGAGACTCTAACCCGGTATATTGGCTGGTAGTAGAGAAACTCCCAGAACCCCCCCATTTTTTGTTATATGTTTGCCCACCACACGCCCAAGATGCTGATAGTGCTCTAGTTGTAAATACGGGCTATGGTGCTTAGCTACCACACTCCCGCCGCTGCCACCATGGATCTTAAAAAGATGATAGATTGATAGCTTGGTTGTATTAACCGCTGTCCAGCAGTGAAAAATAGGCTTGTAGTAATATACTCCAATCATGTGCACAGTTATGATTGAGTTATGTTCAACTATAAGCGCTGTATCTGAAGATCTGGCGAATAAGCTGTAAAGAAGAGGGGGCCAGACCAGGCCCATAGACCCAACATTGAGTTCTTCACTTGGACCGGCCAGACCCTGATGCTACGAGAAGATGAAAACACACAGCACCCACCACTTGCTCCACTTAGGGATGTGTTTGAGCTCAGCCTCCAGCAGATGATAGACAGTGTGGACAGATTTCCACTTGCATCCAGGAAGACAGCATTCCCTCTCAGCTCACAGTTCACTGTTCAGACACGAAAACACACGGCGCACACCGCGTGCTCTGCATAGGGATGTATTATTAAAGCCCCACCTCCAGCAGATGATAGACAGTGTGGGCAGACTTCCACTTGCATCCAGGAAGACAGCATTCCTTCGCAGCTCACAGTTCACTGCTTAGACACGAAAACACACAGCGCACACACATTCTTTTCGGGTTAATAGGATATTACTGTAGGTTTATCTCCAACTTTTCAGACAAAACAGCCCAGCTAACAAATAAACTTAAGAATGCCGAACCACAGAAACTTCATTGGAATGACGGTGATTAAATATGTTATAACACTTTGAACCAGACTCTGTGCCAGAACCCAATCCTGAAGGTGGTCGATTTTTCGAAAGAATTCATATTACAGATGGGTGCCTCCCTTACAGGATCAGGAGCAGTTCTATCCAAGGTTTGTAATGGATTGGAACACCCCATATTATTCACCAGTCACAAATTGTTCCCACGTGAAAAAACCGACTACGTATTGGAACTAGAGGCCCTGACCATCAAGTGGGTCATACTTCTTCTTAGATTCTACTTATTTGGACGAAGGTTCACACTCATTACAGACCACTCACCCCTAGTTTGGATTAGCTAATGCAAAGACTCCAACCCTCCGGTCATGCAATGGTTTCTAGACCTACAACCCTATTGTTTCACTGTGGAACATAGAATAGGAAAAGACCAGGTAAATGTAGATTTTCTTTCCTGGTTCCCCTGTGAAACAAATGTGGCTACATCGCATGGAGGAAGGGTATATGTGAGAAACCTGAAGGTGTTTCCCTGACTGGCCCCTGGGGATCTGTCATCCAGGTGGTAAGGACATGGCCATCGCTATTGGATCCAGTTCCTTAGGGGGACCAGTTATGGTGGATCACCTGGATGGGGTGTCCGCAGGGAATGCATGTGGGACACTGATGGGTGAGACACGGTATCCCACTTCTTCTAACACCTTTTCCCATATTGCCATGTAGAATACTCAGAAACTCAACCCCTCCTTTTCCGACATGAACACTTTCGTACAGTACGAAAGACAATGGACTTATACCAGAGCCCTTTACCTGACATGTCCCAACACAAGGGTCAGGCAAAGTCAGGCAATTGACCAGAATCACACACACCTGACAGCCCTTTCTCTTCCCTACAGGGATAAAAGGTGGAGCATATGAGCATACTACGAGCAAGGTAAGCCGCACAAAGAGACAGCTACCCAAGTACGGCAGTTCAAGAGAAGGAGAAAGGCGGCGAGAACCGAAGGGGCGATAAGAAGAGAAGTGACCTGGCCTTTTCAGACCTTGGCTGTGAAGCCTCCATGAAAGGAATCGTAAGACCGTGAACAATAGCCAACGTGTGTTGCAGGAGATGTCAACGATACGCATAGCCCTCCTACGCTGATAATCAGGACTGGGAGAGACGCTTGCTACCGTGGTATTGTCGAGACGAGAGAAAAGCCAAGCGGTTCATCATATCCTGTAAGTCGAGGGGAGAACTGATAAGAAACCGAACTATGTTGAACTAAAGTGATAAATGGCAAAGTAAAAGGGAAATTAAAAGAACTTTTAAACTCTTCAAGGGGAAACCAGCTGCAGTGGGGTCCAACACCACGTGGGTGTTCACCCAGGAGACTGTGGCTAATTCCCCCTACTGTTGAAACTATCAAAACTAGAAGGCCGTAGGAGAGCCACAAGGGAAGGGTCACAGTGATCATACAGGGTCTAGCAAAATCCTCTGTACAGTCGAAAGTCTTTGACCGAGAAACAATTGGAAAAACAAAGGGAAGCGAATACTGCAAAGTGAGAAGGAAAAAGAACTATAAGATTGGCAAGAGTGAACCCGATTGAGGGATGCCAGCAGAACAGGGTGAAGCATGATGCCCGATGAATATTGAGGTGACAAAAAGTGAACCCGACAGAGAGATGTCCACAGTGAACTGTTTAATAAGACATAAAGATTTGTGAATACGAAAGGTGAAGATATCTTTGAATACAAGCCATAGTGAACCCGACGGCAAGAGGTAAACAGTCAAGAAGGATCTGAGCCCAGAAGAGGGGGATCCAGCTGTGACAAGTCATCAAGCAATGTGTATACGAAAAGAAACCTTTTGTTTATTGTTTTGAACACATTAGGTCCTCAGAGGCAAGAAATGATTTGTAGAAAAGAGACTTAACCGCCGGAGGTCCTGATATGTAGTGTCATGTTGGGAAAGCTCGAGTGTGTGCTGTGCTCCGGTGTCCCACCTTGTCCCGTGCTCAACACGTGGGGAAGGGAGACTCCCGGCTATCAAATCCTGACGTAACATTTGAACCCTATCCCACACTCTTTTTGTATCTAGTTGTAAGGATTGGCAATCATTTATTTTTAGTATAGGCCCTTTTATTTGACAAGACGCCACTAGGACTGCCTTGTTATTATTTGATGGTCGTAGCTTGCTCCCATCTTAGATTTAGGTTTAGATTAGGCGTTTTTCCAACCTACCTATACAATTTAATAAACACCCTTGAACTGTGATGATTTGTTTGTGTATTCTTGATAACATGCCTTCCTTAGATATTATTTTGAAATGTTTCCAGTTCAACCAAGCTTGCAGTTAAAATGCTCAACCTATAAAGATACGCTTGTTTTTTAAATATTATAGACTAAAGCACATTTAATTTACTAACACGGCTTGAGTATTTATGTTACTTATTAGTAAATCATTTTTACCTTTCAACTACAACTCTGAAACCTATATTGCTATTTTCAGTATGAGCTAATAGCCTTACAGACTTCGGGAGGGGTCATAATAAACACCTCTCCCTCGCTCTATATGGCTATATCAGCACGTGGAACTCATTTCAGACCTCCTTTCAGCCCTTCAGAATGCTCTGAATGTAGATAATGCACTCCAAACATTCTGACGTCAGAAGCAGACATCTTATGTATATTTGATATCACAATAATCAAAATCTGAAATCTGTTCTTCAACCTGGGCTGTCCGTTCCCTCAGTTTATCGATATCATTCCTTACGTGCGCGAATGAAATGGCCGAAGAATCAATCGTATCCATAATGCTCTTGTTGGCTTCCAGGATAAACAGATTTAGATTCGAATTAGATATGTTGCCGTCCATATTACCATCAATGTGTCCAGCAGCAGGATCTGAAAGCTGTGACTTCTTTCCTACATGTTTAATGAAGATCCCTGCGATGGGGGTTCTTGAAGCCTCCTGCGCCCTCTGCACTGATCTCTTGCCTTCACCCGGCATTCGTTTCTACACACTTAGGGCCTGATTTATGGAATTTTTAGCACAGTGCAAAGTGAGTTTGCACTGCCAACAAACACCCTGATTTACAGAACAGTGCAAAATGTATTTTTGCAGTACAAAGTCACTTTGCAGCACGCTAAAAATTCCATAAATCAGGTCCTGTGTCTTCAATGCACGGACAGAGTTAAGCAAGCAAAAATCACACATCAGATTTCGAATTGCTCAAAAGAAAACCTGTGTCAGAGGGCAGACACTCAATTGGCAACATGCAGGTGCAATAGCAAGTATCCAGGTTCAACCAGCCAGTTCTTCAAGTGCAAAGATAACAAGCTCCAGAGTAATAGACAACTCGACATGGCCGCTTCCAATCCACAACTTGAACAGCAGGCAGGAGTCGACCAGCCCCGCTCCATCAGAGGTGACAACCAGGCCCTCTCCATCTCCAAAGTAACTCTGCAGAAGGGCTTGGTTGGTGGGCAACTCACCAAGCGACCACCCCCTGCTCTCAGCAGTCAGTGGCTTCTACTATCCCTCCACCAGAGAAGTGAGGTAATGCAGTAGCAGATACCCCCAACATCTAGAAGCAACATCCACAGAGAGAAGTGGCCAGCAGCCAGGAGCCCACCGGTGCTGACTCAGCATACATGCAACCCACCCACCTCCCCCCCCCACACACATGTATTTCTCCAGCAGGCCCTGCAGACCTCACAAGAATGCACTGGTCTGCTTGTGCCACATCACCCAGCTGACAGGGACTGCCACTCAGCATGTGAGGACTCTGGTTGTCTAACTAGGTATCACATAGCTCCAAGGGTAGGCTGTTCTCAGTCAGCCATCTTCGCTTCACCCCAATTTTCAATCTGTTTCTTATTGTTTAATCTATTGCTTTTTATTTTATCTGCGACAGCTTCTCAACAATCTCAACAAGCAATAATCTATAGGAAATGGGTCAAAATTGAAAATTCATCTCCAGTGACGCTATAAAGTGAAAAGTTCCAAATCTTCTTGAACGGTGCTATTCTTATGTTAACACTGTGTTGGGACAACAGTTGCTAATTAGTTTGTGGAAAGTAGAGTAACCACAAGACTGTGGACAGCTGTCTACTTGTTTATTTATTTTTACATTTGTAGAGTGCACATAAACCCATAGGCACCCACGTGCAAGTTATATGTTTCATGAGGCAGTAGGCCTAATACAGCTGTATATGGCAGTTACAGGCAGAGCGTATATACATTATGAGAGATTACAGACTGAATATACAGAGCATACGTTTTCCAGGAGGTTAGTAGGACACCACACCAGCTCTCAAGCTGAAAAAGTGTAGCTGATTTAGGCAAACTACCAGGTTTTGAGGGCTGTTTGGAACGCCCAGTAGGATTCCTCCCCCTGAGAACAAGTAGGAGAGAGTTCCATTGTTTTGCTGCAATGACTGGGAAGCTCGTCCCACTCGCTTTCGTTCATTTGAACCTGGGTTGAGCTAGTCTGTGGGTGTATGGTCTTCTGGTAGGTCTGGATGATTGGGTCTTGGTAATTTTGTTGACTAGGTAAGGCTGGGCCATTTTAGAGATGCATCTGTGTGTGATTGAGAGTTTTTAAAGGGGATTCTCTCTCGAATTGGGGAGACAGTGCACCGCTTTTCTAGCTGCCGAGATGTGTTCCGATCTAGGAAATTCAAGGCTACCCGCAGACCGTTATTTTGAATGTTCTGAAGTTTTTTAATATTGTGTAGAGGCGTGGCAGCAAATAGCACATTGCTGACTACTGCACGTGCAATGGTTAGGCAGCTGTCTTGTGTATTGCAGATTTAGCATGCCTGCCATGCTCGTTTTCTGTAACTTTAAACCCTATATGTCTAATGGGAGAGCAACACCGCAGGTACCAGAATGCAGAACAACACAATGCGCTTACGACATGGGACATAGTTCGAAATATTGCGTTCTCAAATGTTGGCGTAATTCTATTTGTGCTGCAAATACTACAAACAGCTCAGTTTGCTTTGTGGGTGTGGTGGTAAATGGGAAATTATCAGTGGAGCCACAAATCAATCAAGTTACTAAAGTCAGTTTCTATTACATGTGTATGGTCAAAAAATAATGCCCGACCCTGGAACAATCTCACCCAGTTCAGGCCTCTATAACTATGGTTTTAGTTTAGCTGGATTATGCGAATGCACTCTATGAAGGTACCCTGCAATATACATTATCCCCTGGGAGGTGACATCATGAGACCGCCCAGCCAATCAGAGAGCTCAGCAGAGAGGCTTTACCACATGCTATTGCCCATGTTCTGAGACCCCTGAACACAAACAGTATGTCATCTTCCTCCCGGGGCACCGGCATTGTCCTCCCCACCTGCCCCACCCCCTGCCCCCATCACCCACCACATCCCTGCTCACTGCCTCCTCCTTGTGTCCTCTCGCCTACCTCTACAGCATCTCCTTCACATCTTGTCCGCTTTCCTCCAAGCTCTGTCCGTCCACCAATGGCTGACCGGGAAATGGTGAAGTGGCTGCAAGTCATTCCCTTCTCCACTTTCCAGGGTGACCATCTTCCTTTGTATTTTCTTAATTTCTGAAATGGCGACCGTGCCGTTTCTCAACTTAAAAACAAAAAGCTATTAGTACTGCAGAAATCATGTCGATTGCAATAATTGTAACCCCCTTGGTGGGGGGTATTATTGGCCAGGTAATGGAGCAGGGCTCTGGTTACTCGAGCCCTGGGCCATTATCCAACCAGTAATGCCCCCCACTTCAGGGGTTATTGCTTAATTATACAGTGTCCAGTGATTACAGAACGTGGCCACTCGACTTGGCAGGACTTTCCTTGCTTTCATCATGTCTAACCAGATGTCAGCCTGAATGACCTTTCAGGTCAGCAACGAGAATCTTCTTGACATACTCTGGATCAATAGGAGCAGCTGTGGAGGCCGCACAGTCTTCTACTGGCTTCCAGATAATTGAATCGGCTACCAGATCTCAGAATAACAGGGTATCATTATAAATCAGAAAACAACTAGAAACGTCTGTTCTAGTCTTCCTTCATTGCCTGTCAGACTTTTAATGCTAGCAGAGTATCAGGTATCAGGTATGCAGGTCCGAATCCCGGTAGAGCCAACTCAGCCTTTCATCTTTCTGCGGTCGCTAAATTGAGTACCATGCTGTGGGATAATATCAACTATTAATTCAGCTCTTAGATACCTGCGGGTTTGTAGTGCTAATTACTGCCACTTTTCATGCACTACCATGCTACGAGTTTGGCCCTGGAGTGGGGGATTTACCTACAGCATAATGCTGGAACTAAATCTTCCCACTTTCTGTCAGAAATCGGCAAAATTGGTCGAATGACCATGGCGGTAATTCCACCAGAAGTAATTCTGCCAAAAATGACCCATAGTCCGATGGGGATTAACTCCTCCACTGCCACTTCTAATCCGGCGGTAATTCTGCTGGACCAAGTGGCGGTAGCAGTAATTACGTTGAATGTTATTCCAGTGGATTTTCCACTGGAATACCGCCCAACTCGTAATAGGCCCAATGTCTTTATTCTTAGCTGACCAGCAAGCACTATAACTGATGCCACTATCTGTATTTAGCATGCCTCCCTAGTGCCAGGGTGCCACTCGCGACATATGTTGAGCCACGCAAAGAACAGTTAATATTACTTATATTGATGACATCGGACTGCTTGTATTTGACGATTTGTATAGCCACCTTATGCAAAAGCCAAAACTACAGGATCCAGAATGCAAACTGCTGTAGGCTGAAGGAGCAGCTCTAGATGACAGCAAGAAAGATGTCAAGGGACCATTTAGTGATACTTAAAGCCTGTTTGGAATGCATTCCCCTCTCTGTAGATCCCTCTGGTTGTCCCATGTCAAGTGTGACATGCTCCATCACTGCTGGCCTCCTTCCAGGCTCACGGCACCCAGCACGTCCCGTGCTTGGAATCCTGTATCTATTGTAAGAGAAAGGAGACTGACGTGTGCCAAAAATCCAGGACCAGTAGAACCTGTCAAATCCATCATGCGCCAACACAGCTGCCCCGATCCCCATATTTTTCATAAATATATTATCTGCTGGTTATTTGAAAGGTGTCAACTGTGAAACTGACAAAAAGGAAGCATTGGTATTAGAAGACAAAGTGGACAGTTGCGTGTTAAGTCTACTGGCTTTGCTGGCCTTCTGCCAGGCCTGGACTGCCTGTGGGGCAATAGGGCAAATAAAATTAAAAATTCAAATAAAAATTAAAACTAAAATAAAAATGCTGGTGTGGGACATTGTTTTGGGTCAGCGTGGGCCACTTTTTTGGACCAGTGTGTGCCAGTTTGAGTTACTTCACTATGCGGCTAATAGTTTTACCAGTGTTGCTGAATACATATTCTTTAAAATTCACAATTTGCATCACATTTTATCAAAAAACTCCCCCTTGGGTACTATTCAGTCTGTCACAATAGGAACAAACTGCCATTTGCAACTGTGGCCCACTTTTTCATTGGTGCCGAGACAATTTCGTGCCCCAGTCCGACTCTGCTTTCAACATGTCTTACGCAGAACCTTTTTTGAAACTACTATTGTGCAGCTAAACAATGCAAGACATATCAGTGGCCGACGTCGGTACTTGGCAAATCTCATCATTATTACACATCACTGTTTCTGGCTAAGGTATGTATGTACCTCGCAGTAGTTCTGGTCCTAGGCACCTGGCATACGCCTTTATTTGTTACACTTAAGTTTCTGGATGCTCTTGTCATTTTTCTAGCAAGTCTTGTGCTTCTCCGCATTTTCGGAGTAATTAGAATTATTTTTTCCAACCTGTTTCTTTGAACGACTTCTTATGTATTGTCAGGTTGATTTGCAATGTAGTATAGTGTGTTGCAGATCTGTTTTATTTTTTTCTAAGAGTACTGGTTTAGTTAGCTACGCAGAAATCCTTGTATTTTGGTGTTAAACTAAAGGAGGGATAGGAGGGGTCTACTGTCCTAATTGGCAAACTATGGAACCAGCAAACCAGGACTCAAATCCCAGCTTCCCAACGTGACCAAACTATGTGACCCTGAGCAAGTCACTTTAGAGCTGGGTCTTATTTCCCTCAACTGCTACTAGTGGGGTCAGCTACAAGTGCTTCTTTCAAGCGTGCACTATCAGAAAGATTGCCTCATTTATGCTTTAATAGATGACCGCGCTCCACCATATAAAATCATGGTGTTGACCACTAATACTGAATCGTCTCTTTTATCACTCTAGGCAACGTCAATTGTGAGCCATATCTTGCGCCTCACAGATAATCGAAACACGTGAGACTACAACGGTGGTGAAATGGTGGCTCCTCCAACAGTGCCATGTGAGTGAAATAGGACCCCCAAAATCTGAATGTCCCTCAGAAGAACACTCTGAATGGTTTGAGATTCTAGCAGGAGGAGGGTACATGCATGCATTCATTGTCGGTGCTGTACAGCTCCAGACACATCAGAACTGCACTGTCAGTGCTGCACAGCTCCAGGCACATCAGAACTGCACTGTGAGTGCTGCACAGCTCCAGACACATCAGAACGGCACTGTCAGTGCTGCACAGCTCCAGGCACATCAGAACTGCACTGGCAGTGCTGCACAGCTCCAGACACATCAGAACTGCACTGTCAGTCCTGCACAGCTCCAGGCATATCAGAACTGCACTGTCAGTGCTGCACAGCTCCAGACACATCAGAACTGCACTGTCAGTGCTGCACAGCTCCAGGCACATCAGAACTGCACTGTCAGTGCTGCACAGCTCCAGGCACATCAGAACTGCACTGTCAGTGCTGCACAGCTCCAGGCATATCAGAACTGCACTGTCAGTGCTGCACAGCTCCAGACACATCAGAACTGCACTGTCAGTGCTGCACAGCTCCACCCATATTAGAACTGCAGCCCTAGAGCTCCAGCTAGTCCTTGCCAGTTCAATAGGACGGTACCAGTTTGAGCTTGCACTAGCAGTGCAGCAGTGACTTGAGAGGCAGTGTCTGCTTCCCCCAAACAATGGCCTGCCAGTGCTGTAGGGCTCCAGCAGTGCCATGTCTATAGTGCAGGACTCTGTGGCAAAATGAGCCTCCTATATCAGCGCTCTGCATGGCTGCAGGGCCACGGCAGTGTGGGCGTTCAGTAGCCCCACCACTGAAGCTTCCCCAGAAGTGCGCTGTCTGTACTAACAGACATCACCAGTGTTCTGTCAGTGATATATGGCCATAACCGTGTGCAGTTCCTCCACTGTCGGCATTATGGCACTCCTGCAGCGTCAGCAAACGCCCTTTAGCTGTGTGAGAATGTTCTAGCAGTGCCTTGCCAGGCATATGGCATCCCAGCAGTGTGAGCTTCCCCAGCGTTGCTCAGCAGTGCTACAGGACCCCAATGCTGCCTAGACCAAGCTGCAGGGCTCTTGCAGTGTCAGGCTCCTGTAGCAGCGCTTTATTGGTGTTGCAACCCCACAGCAGGCTTAGTTTCCTCCAATTGTGCTTGTCAGTGCTTTAATACTAGTGTGCAGTGTGTGACTCTGACAGTTCCAATTTCCTTCTAGTAGTACCTGATCACTGCTGTAAGACTAGCAGTGTGAGCTTCTTCAGCAGTGCCCTGCCAGGCTTCAATACTGCAGCAGTGTGTGCTTACTCCATCAGTACCCCATTTCTGCAGGACTCCAGCAGTGTGACCTTCCGCATGAAGAAAATTGTCAGCGCTCAAGGACCCAAACAGAGCCCAGTTACAAGCTTTTTCTAATGTCAGTCCTATAGACCTGTTTCTGTATTAGCCTCCTCCAGCAGTGTCCTGTCAGTGCACTATATGTTTAGCAGTGTGATCATCCTCCATCATAGTTTACAGGTATTCCAGGCTGTGGCATATGAGCACTATGGCATCGTAACAGTACCACTTGTGTGCTGTAAGTCTCCACCTTTGTGAACCTTCTCCGGCAATGCTCTGTCATAGTTACAGGGTGCCACCAGTGTGAGCTTCCTTCCACGGTGCCATGGCATTGGCTTTGGAGTCTAGAAGTATGGACTTCCACCAGAAGAACATAACATGGCCTATAAGTCCTCAACAGTGGCCAGCAGTGGGACCACCTTCAGAAGTTCAGTGCCAAAGTAACAGGGATCTAGCAGTGTGAGCAACCACTAGCAGCGCTGTCAGTGCTGTGGGACCCTTGTAGTGTTAAAGGATTAGTTAACGTTTATAGGTCTAGGAAAAGGAACACTGCTACATTTATTGTGTTTTAATAGAGGAAAGAGTCACTTACCTGGGTGTGATTGATAGGGAAGTTTAAGTGTATTCAAGTAAAAAAAGGAATTCTCATTTTCAACATACACACAATATTTCATGGCCCATGATGCAATTTCAAACACCAATTTTTCTTCTGCAATAGTTATTGGACTTGCCCTATTACTGGCGTAGTTGAGGTCATAGATGGCACAGAGAACACTCTGAGTCTCAGGGAAGGTTCAAGAGCTTTTTTTGGAATTGGTTGAGGGCTGTAGGGCCGTCCCTCTCGCTCTGGTCTCCCGTGGGATCCCTATGATCTAAGGGTTGTCTTAGACTAATAGAGTTTCCAAAATTCAGGCTCGCTGACTTCCTGCGGGACTTGCTAGCTCTGCCTGTGCTCTCTAGCTGTTAGTGTTTTACTAGGAAATAGGGATAGTGTCTTGCACATGCTCATTTGGACTCGGCTAATTTCAATCATGCCCACGTTTACTACTTCTCCCTTACTATTTCCACCTACCCCATCTCTTACTCCTCCCTCTATTCCGCTGATGTTTTGCTCCTCCTATTGCTCACCCTCACCCTTTGATTGTACTTCTACCCCCACACCACTCACTTTTCCTCCTACACACTAATACTCCTCTCCTTCCACTACTACTCTCCTCCTTCCACTGCTACTCTCCTCTTCCCACTCCTATTCTCCTCGTGCTACTACTCTTCTTTGCTGATTACTACTCTCCTCCCCCACTACTAATCTCCTTGTCTTGCTGCTATAACACTCCTACCACTTCACCCACTTTCTAAAATACCACTCTCCTTTCACTCACACAACCACTTTCCATACACTATTTACACTTAATAAACGAACCTCACTCACTTCTCATTCACACTCACTCACACTGCAGTACTCTTGCACTCACTAAAACAATATTTAACCTTTTGATACAATAGCCTCTGCACTCTGCTGCTTTCTCCTTCCTCCTGTTGGTGTCTTGGTCCTCCTTCTCCTCCTCGGACCTCACCCGAACCACCCACAAATCCACACCCACTTCCTGCCTCATATTGTACCTCCTCCCCAGGGATTTGGCTTCTAATCCTGTCTAGTGCTTCCTTTTCTGTTCTCCATGGTGTGTGTATGTGTAAGAGAAAAGCATAAGCCCTGCCCACTTCTTCCGCACATCGCAGAACTGCCATGGTGGCCCTGCTGCGCTAGACTTTAAGGTCATGTGAGGGGGGCCGGCTACCATGGCCCTTAAAGGTAAGTCTCTGAAACGAATCTCTGGAGGATTCAGGTAAGCAAAACTTCTCTTTAAAAAACGGAGGGATCTCTCCCAAAGAAAAATGGGTCTCAAAAGTCCCTGAGTGGGACAGGGTAAGTATGGAGACTAACTTAGAACCAGAAACTATTCAAACCCAAACATGTGAGCCAGACAGAATTGAAACGGAGGGGCTGTCCTTTCTCCAAATGGGTTCTGAGAACTATCACCAGGTAAAGGTGGACAGCCAAGGAGCCGGGGAAAAGGAGAATTCCCCAACAACTCCCAATGCGAGTTGCAAAGTTTTTTTAACAGCTTCCTGAACTCAGACACAGAAAACTGCCCAAGATCACACAGTGCCGGAGTTCAATATTAAGAAAATGACCACTGGGCTGTCAAATAGCTCACACTTTCTTTGCACCTTGGAAGAGAAAGAAGGGCAATTTTATGCACCGGTCAAGCTGCAGGGCCAGTGTGAATTATCAGCACTGGTGGATACTATATCCCAAGCCACCCCCCTATCCAAAAAGGCATTTGACAAACTAAACTCAGGATGGGGGAGGGCCACCAAATTCCCCTCACATAACTTCCCAGACAACTCACAAATGTTGACGGGAATGATATTTCCATCAAAGAGACTGCCAAATTGGAAATATAAATTGGACGGCATCGGCTGAAACATGCAGTGATAGTTGTGACTCCAGAGGGCACACCTTGTTTACTGGGGAATGATCAACTGAGGAGGTTATCACCTCTGATCGACTGTGCAAACAAGGTCCTCTGGACTCAAACTAAACGCCCTATAAAATTAAAAATGAGTACTAATCATGTAGACCTGAATGATACCTGTCACATAATTGATCAATGTTCTGAGAATGTAGAGTTTCATTTCAAGAATAACCAAGTCCCAGACATCACTGTCATATCTGAAGCAATTCCTTCTCTATTCTTGAAAATCAACCTTCCTCCCAGTTTCAAGTGGTAATCCACACTGGAAGGGAACACCCTAAAATGTTACACCAGTACAAAATCAGAAAACATTGAGCCCCTGAAACCAGACAAGGAAGAGCCTGCTCAAAGTCTGATGGACATTCAGAAAAAGGGCCAGCAGTTGTTTTTCCATATTCAGTTAAATGAGGAGTATGCCTGAATAATGGAAGGAGCTTCATCAGCGAAGAATTATTCAGCAAACTACCAAAAGCTCAGACTATTCCCACACTTAAATTGATTGACAAATGGGAAGTAGGTCTAGAAACCCCAAATTCCAAACATCTTCTACCTAGCAGGTGCATGCTAAAAGTTTCCATTGGCGACAAAAGCATACAGCATAATTGTTGGCTCGTGAGAGATGTCCCCTCTCCATTTTATTTGGGCAGTAACATTCTTAATCAGTTTGCCATAAATTTGGACCTAATTAATAATAAAGCCTCGACCCGACTGGGTGGTAACCCCATGGGCTTTGACAACACTGAAAAAGCATTCCGGTCAGCTCAATTGCTGCCTCATGCTGTTGAAGTTGAAGTGCGAGAAGAGGTCACCATCCTAGGACAGGTGCAACAATTTTCTCTTCCCCTCAAAATTAAGCAACGACAGAAACTCAAACATCTGAATGCCTAAATATATCTAAAGTCGCATCTCCAACAACAACGTATGTATTTAAATCCAACACGTCTAGTAGACCTAGAACATGACAACCTTCGAATATTGGTGGATAACAGCGACCCTTGCAGTATCACTTTGGGCACAGACATCTAAATTGGAATGGCGGTTGATGCCCAATATTAATCTATTGATCTAGGTAATGAAATCACGGGACTAATACCAAACGACTGTTTCGACCTCAGCAACGGTATTCCTGCAGAAAAGATCTTTACTAGGCATGGGGGGAATTTCATGGTGTACTCTTCCTGCCCCTACAGTGTGGAAGAGGTGACCTGTGACATTGGGAGGGAGGTAGTATTCAGAGTCAAAGACCACTACCTCGAATCCCCTGTCCAGGTCAACACCATTAAAAGAGATCTCTTCACCCAACTGGAGGATATGGCTGAAATGACCAAGCCAATGGTCTTTACAGGTGTCAAGCAGATAGTCGAGGAAAGGATCAATCTTACTTATGCCTGTGAGACCGAGGAGCAAAGAAAAAAGCTAAAACAGGTCTTCCTGGAATTCTAAGATATCTTTTCAGTGTACTCATCTGACTGTGGACGCACTTCCATTCATTCAACCACCATTCCCACGGACCCTGAGATTGTTCCAGTATTTGTGAAACAATACTGGTTACCTCTTGCGTCCATGGAGTCACTCACAGAGATTATTAAGAACTGAGAATCCTCTGGGATAATTTGTCCGATCCACAGTACCTTCAGCAATCCGGTACTGGCGATACAGAAACCAAACTGCCAATGGAGACTATGTGCCGACCTGAGGGAGTTGAGCAAACAGGTCCACATGTCAAGATGGCCCCTTCCCTACATCAATCAGGGACTGACCCAGATCCAAGGTTCAAAGGTGTACACCGCCATTGACCTGACCAATGGTTACTGGACAGTACCGTGAGTAGGGAAGATCAGTACAAGCTTGCCTTTACCTTCAAGGGGTAGCAGTACACGTGGACCCGAACCCCCTTTGGCTACATAAACTCTGCCAATTAGTTCAACATCTTCCTACATAAGGCTATGCCCAATTTGGGTGAAACGGGAAACCTGGCCTATGTGGATGATGTTTTGATCAAGAGTTCAACTGTGGAGGAACATATAGCAGCAATCCGCTATGTTGTAAGCCAGTTGCAGAAAGCCAGAACAAAACTGTCCTTTCAGAAGGCAGAGTGGTGGAAGACCTGAGTGAACTTCTTAGGGCATGAGATTCCCCCTGAGGTTCTGAATCCCCAAGCAAATAAGACGCTAGAAGCCTTATTGAAATTAAAGGACTCTACCACTGTGCGAAAATTAAGAAGGTCCTTGAAGACTATGCATAGGTCACTCAACCCTTAGTCAATTTATTAAAGGCCAAAGTCAAGTGGGAGTGGGGTCCAGAAAACTCTAGGGCCGTTTGGCTTACCCCATATAGAACGAGGAGTTCTTCTTGGAGTTCTTCTTGGAGATGGGATTCTCAGATACTTGCCTAACAGTGGTATTGTACCAAAAGCATGACAAGGTCAACAAAGTCATCTCGTACACGAGCAAGACTTTGTCCTCCGTGGAGGAAAAATTCAATGACTGCAAGAAGGCACTCCTGGCAGCAGTGTGGGTGTTGAAATATTACCGCCCATTCATACAGGAGGAGCACATCATTGTCGAGACTTCTCACCAAACCCTAACAATATCTGCAAAGTGACAGAATCTGGGCAGGGAACGTTAGTAATTCCAGAATAACTTCCTGGACTCTGTCCATGCAAGGTTTTCCGGTGGAGGTCAGATATGCCAAAACAAGAAGAGTCCCCTAGCACAAGGTTTGGCGGACTTGCATGATTGTGCTCAAGAAAGCTGTCTCGAGGATGAACGTCCAATGACCTAAAACAACATGGAGGTATACTTAACGTCCCCACACAAGCTCTATGAAGAAGACACGTGTCAGGGGATTCCCACACTTTATGTGGAAGGGTGCTCCTACCATGTTGATAGCAACGGGGAAAAAGAACTGGGGCTGGCATTGGGAATTCCTGGGTGAATGATACCCCAGAACCCTTTGCAGGTTATAAAATAGTACCCCAAAGTAGTCAGGTTGCAGAGTTGATGGCCGTTCATCAAGCCATCCTCGCTGCAGTGCACCACCAACTCAATGAACTGATCATAATCACTGTAAAAAGAAAACTCCACATTGCTACCGCCTGGCCTCAAGCAGGGGGTTAGAGAGTTACAACAAAACAATTTTATCTTAAAGAAGTTGGTGGCAGACTCTGGACCCAGTTGGGACGTCCGATTTCCACTTGTTTTGATGACTATTAGGTCTACACCATCTTCTGCAACAAGGATGTCTCCATTTGAGCTCATGAACGGACGTAAAATGGTGTTACCGCAGAATCTGCTCTATAGAACTTAAAAGCAGACACTGATAAATGCATCCATGACTCATGAGTACATTGAAAATGTAAGGAAGCACCCCAACACACTTTTGCTTATGCCCAGCGCAATTTAGAAAAGTCAGCTGAAGGAATGAAGACCTAGTATGACCTAAAGACCACTAAGAAATAATATGAAGTAGGTGACAAGGTTTACTTGTACAATTTTCAAAGGAGCCAGGCCAAAAAGTGGAAATTCCTTCCATCTTGGCGTGGTGCCTTTCAAATTGTAAATAAAACATCACCTGTTGCCTTCAAGATCCACATTCCAAAAGGAGAACAGACAGGAGAAAAATGGGTCCACATCAATCAGTTGAAAACTGTCATCCCAGACACGCTGTATGACTGATTGAGTAGCCAAATGAAAGTATAGCAGAGGAACACTCTGAAGAATGAAAAGGAAGATGAAAAATCAGATGGAAACTAAGACGAATATATATACATAACCGGGAGTAATTTACTTGGTGATCACTGTGAAAAGAAAGAAAATAGACAAAATATGTTTTGTGACATGGTGGAAATATCTTTTTATATCTGTATGTTGTTGTTGTTGTCAATTCTATGTAAATCTGCCAGGCAAATATGTGTGTAAAAAGTACTGAACCTCTTTTTCTTTCTATTATTATAGAACTAACCTCCTTAAATTCCAGCCTTGAGGCGAGAGTGGAGTCTGGTGAGAACCCCAGTGACATTTGAAAAGCCACTTTGTTTTCCATGGACACATGTCTGTATGCTAAAGGCAAACCCTGTTGCTGGCTGTTGGACATATGTCACAAGGAACTTCAACACTGGAAGGCTGGCATCCTAGTGTGTATAACTGCAATAAAATGTGGCTTGCTCTGGAAGGTGTGGAAAACCAAGTGTTCTTTAGACTGGTTGTCTCTGCAGGACCAATTCACTTGGCTCATGCATGACCACAATGTAGACAGTAGGTGTGAAGAGGAGAGCTGTGAAGACAATTCAATTAAGGGAGCCTGAAACTCCAACTTCAAAGAACAAGCTTCCAACACAAAGAGACTGATAAAAATAAAATCTGGTTACAGGCGAGCCCAGTGAGATCATATGGCCTGGAGGCAGGAGGATTGCCATTTGTCCCGTATGAAGATTTACTATTAATTTAAAAGACCTATTATAATTTAGGCCTTTTTCCCAGTAACCAAAAATCAGATTTTCTTTATTTATATGTCATTTATATGTAATTTCCAGACAAATGCAATGATGTAAACTTCATTCTCCTGCGACTCAGGGAACTGTGATGGCTGTCTAAAATGGGTTCTGGCTGATTGGAAAGTTTTCCAAATGTGAGAGTTGGTGAACAGGTGGAGGATTACATTAGGAATATGGGTAATAAATTACATATTCATAACTGTTATGCTTGTTATGGAAATGGCAGATAATTGCCACATGGCCGTGCAACATGGTGTGTACCTGGCTGTCATCTTATTTAATTCCCCATTATTGGCTGAATCAGAAAATGTGTATATTATGGCAGTTATTAGTAATATAATAAAGTTTGCCATATAACTCATTTTTGCCAAAAACTTGACATGATAACACATGGGGCTCGTAAATTAAGCTGCCATATGTCTGCTGCAGACTTTAAAACAAATTCATAGAGGGGCATTAGAGTGCGGAAGAGAGAGAAAGATAACTGTCCAATCCTATCTTTGTGACCTCTTGCAGGATACTCCCCCAAGATTGTATAATTAGTGGTGTCATTGCTGCTATATAAGGGGGACTGCAACTTATCATCTAAAAGCTGCAAGGAAACACCAGAGAGTGCATCTAAGTGGAGCTGTCTATTTCTGGGAAACCCTAAGAGCTGACTGGGTCCTATGATGGAGAGCGAGAGGCCATCCTTGAGAGTGGAGTGACCAGATCCTTGCCCTATTTTTCCAGAGTGTCCTGATACACAGCTGGCTTTCCTGAACTTTAAACCGAGGCTTTTTATGTAAGTAGAACTGAGCCCTGGGAAACCAAAAGGTGGGGGAATCTCCTTGCCTTAAATCGTTTCCCTTTATAGTGGGCGGGGGATGGGGGTAAAACTGTGTAGATCCTTAGCCTGCTTAACTAAAAAGATTAATTTAATTAATTCCCCATTTGGTGGAACACTACGGGTGATTTTTGTTAAAATTCAAAATTAACAAAGCTCACTTCCCAGTGTGCGGTGAACAATTAAAGCCTATCATTTAATTGAGTACTCCTTTTTGTCCTGTTGACCCCAACTTCTTTATGGAATAGGGGTGTCTTTGTTCTTAAATCTGTTCAATCTTATTGTCCAACTTTGCCCTAACGTCAGCCTTTAAGTGGAGGGCGGGCTGAAAATCCTAAACTCTCAAATCATCCCAATGTTACCATCCAGCTTCCCCAACACAGGACTTTCATTGGAGGTGGGACCAAATCCAAAGTTCCCAGATCAATTTCTTTCAGTCTTCTCCAACCCAGGACATAGTAGAGGGGGGCTGAAAAACAAACCACTAAATCACCCTGTGTTTGTTTCAAAGAGAATGTCGGTGAAATAATAATTGCCATCTGCATTTGCACAAATTTGTAAAAATAAACTGCTAGCATTTTAAGTGGGCAGGAACATCGAAATTGCACAGTACTACATTTAGAATTGTTTCTGGTTATTGATCAGTTCAATTTTTCTTGAAGTGAATTTTCTAGAAAGTAAAGCATTGGGATTTGTGTTATTTTTAACTCACTTTTGTGATTTATTTATGTTGAGAAATGTTTGTGTTGTGCCACGGATAAAATGGTGTTTGACATTTCAGTGCAAGTTTTGTAACATTTAATCCAAATAAATCTAAACATATTTACTGTACACCGGCCTGGTTCTTGGCTCATTGGTAGCTCAGGGGGAGGGATCCAATGGGTGTTAGATGAATTGAAGATAGGGCTGAATAAAAGAAACCATTAAACAATTTGTTGCGTGACACCATGAGTGGGGTGGGAAGGAACTTCCTGTATTGAGGGTGGCCTCTAAACAAACCATTACAGGGCACAGGTCCCTTTTAGGCACACTCTGTTGTTTGCAGGCAATTCCCAGTGAGATTAAATTATGTGCCAAGGAGCACACACTTTGGGTAAAGCAGTGTATTTATTTATTTATTTGTATTTGTAGAGTGCACTCACCGCCCACAGGCATCGCGCCGCTTGCAAGTAGATATCTGAGATTCTTTCACACAAACTTCCAGTTTGTTGGTATGCATTGTGTTAAGATAGTTTGAATATCTATATTAAATTAGACTTTCTTTTTTGCTTTTCAAACTAGCAGATATCATAGCTGTAAAGTAAGGTTTAGAAGGGGAGTTTTATTCTCGCTCGCTTTTATTGCCTAAGAAGACATTTGGTCAGTAACTGAAGCGGTGTGCGGGTTTTCAGTCGAAAACATTCCTTCACAACTCCAAATACCTAAACATTCACATATTACAATAGGTAACAGGTGAAGCCCACTTAGCAAAACAGTGTTCCGCGCCTAGCGTGCTGAGAGCATATTGGCTGCATGTTTTTCTCATCTTTTGTTCTGCAGGTGGGCACTGAAGGAGACATTATGGGCACTGCGGGTGGCGGAGAGAGGAGGACGGAGAGAGCTTAGTACTTTAATTTGTGATAAAGTGAAATGAAAAGCTTTCATGAAAAGTTACTCCATGTTGGTGCCCACAATATATTTTCTTGTTTTGGGTGAGTAGTATCAGTCTGTGCGCTCAACCCCTGGTTTAGTTTGTTAGGTATTCTTTGTAACTGACCTGTCCACATTTAATTGGGGGTCAGTGGCTGCATGGCTGAGTAGGGACCGATATGCACCAGTTGGTCTGATTGTTACAAAGGCTGTTATTTTTATCTATTGTGCCTTTGCATTTAGTTTTTAGGCGTCCCCACAGGTTTCTGAGTAATAAAATAACTTGTGAGGTACACACTTGTTAGTGTCTGAATATAGGTTGCACACTTTATTTAATATATTTTTCATTCATGTGGTCCACATAAGTTAATATGCTTAGAGCTTATTCTATTTTGTTTCACAGGTATCATTATCACACAAGTTAATTCACTTTGTGTATTCATTTGTGACATTAATTGTGGCTTTTCTGGTGATTGGTGTGCTATTTCTTGGTTTATTTACAAAAAATTTGTGCCAACATTTCTCTGCACGTGCTTCTGTTTCGCCCTTTCTTGGGCTTTGTCAAGGCACATTCTTTACTTAACGTTGTGTGTCAGTCTTGTGTTTATACTTTATATTTCCAAGCATACATTTAAATTTGAGTGACGCGTCAAAATTACATAGACTTGTAGACAAATATATCAGGTTGTTTTCATTCATTCCTTTTTCCTTTTCTTTTGCGAGAGAGAAAACCTCAGTATTCTTGTTTCAAGTATATATGTATCTCTGGTGGGTGCTTCGGTCCTCCTCCAGTCCCGTGTTCCAGTCCGCCCTTCCTTTCTGTTCCTTAACTATTGAAACAAGAATACTGAACTAAGAGACTAAAAGGACACAGGCCATGTGAATACAGAACCCTAAACACAATAGTGGCTTTGCCTAAAATCGAGAACCACTGAAGTTTTGTCTCTCGCAAAAGAAAAGGAAAAAGGAATGAATTAAATCAACCTGATATATATTTCTACACGTCTATGTAATTTTAACGAGTGTCACTCGAATTGAAATGTATGCACTGAAATGTAAAGTGTAAACACAAGACTGACATACAACGTTAAGTAAAGAATGTGCCTTGACAAAGCCAAGAAAGGGCGAAACAGCAGCACGTGCAGAGAAATGTTGGCACAAATGTTTTTTGTAAATAAACCAAGAAATAGCGCATCAATCACCAGAAAGGTCACCATTAATGTCACAAAGGAATACACAAAGTGAATTAACTTGTGTGATAATGATACCTGTGAAACAAAATAGAGAAAGCACTAAGTGAATTAACTTATGTGGACCACATGAATGAAAAATATATGAAATAAAGTGTGCAACCTATATTCAGACACTAACAAGTGTGTACCTCACAAGTTATTTTATAACTCAGAAACCTGTGGGGATGCCTAAAAACTAAGCACAAAGGCTCAATAGAAAACACCCCATCCTTTGCCCACAGTATATGCCTGGCCCTCCACTACAAAGAATGATCCCTGTGTCTACTATATATGCCAGCGTTGCTCTGTAAAACACTCTTATGCTGTGTGGGCTCAAATATATGCCAGTATTGTCACTGAAAACCTCAACCATGATGGTGCATACAATATATGCCAGTGTGCCACTGTAAATCGTAACCATGGTGTTGGTGTGGGCCTTCACATTCATGGTGCTGAAGGATATCCCTATCCTGACACCGAAAACATGCACATGCACACCGCCACAAACAAAACACAATAACAGACTCACTAACTCACTCATGCAGACACACACACTGAAATCTGTGCACACATTCAAGCTGTCTGGTACACACACACATTGCATTCACAACACGGGCACTTTTTTTTTGTAAACGTACATTTTCCATAGTAAAGCTGGTGTCGTAATTCCATCCCCCCCCCCCACCTCCCCAATTTACCAAATTGTGACTATGGGACTCCAGTTAGACTATTGGCTTACACTACAGGACCAGAACCTACATGATACAGGGCGCAGGGCATTAGGAGGTACTGCAATAATGATTATGGTGCTGGCAGCAAGGCATACCTACGCCAAAGAGGTGGTGGATTAAAAACAAACATGAAAACGTGTCAGCTCTGCGCCATCGTGCTACCGTATTGAGGAAGGCAGGGCTTGCAGTTGCATCCTTTGTAGTTTGCAAACACGTCTGGGACCTTCCTGTGGGTATTTGCAAACTGCAGTGCAGACGCTGGAGTTAAGAGCAAGCAGGAAGTAGGTGGGGAGCACTGGAACATGTGTAGGCGGCCCAGTGGGGCTGAATACCCTCCATACATACTGCTAAGCTCCACCACTGAATTCAAATTTTAAAAAACCCAGAAAAGTATGCACATGAGAAGTGGAACCCACCCGAGACAATTTGCTACAGCATGAGAAATATTTTACTATGAAATTTAACACAGTTGGGGCACAATGAGGCACATATGCAATGTAACACACCATTCCTAATTTGGCTTCTAGGCCTTGGTTTCAGTCTTCTGTGTATACACGTGGGGTCAATAACTTTGGAAAAAACAGCTTACTGCACTGTATATGAAATCCGCAGAATGGCCCCCATTCTCCCTAAAAAAAGTGACCGATATTAGCCGGATGGGCCAGCCCTTTGGACATTGCCTTATAGGCCAATCCCAGCCTACTACTATCCATCGGACACTTAACAAATCCTAAATCAAACTAACAACCTGCCTCCGAGTTACCCTCTTAACCTACCTCCCGTCTGCCTGCTAGCTAAGATTGTTCCCTTGCCTCTACCCTGCCCCTGTCCCTCACGTCCTCTGCCTCCACTCTAGCACCTCACCCATCATGGTCACAACCTGAGCAGAGCTGGGTGTACCACCTACCTGCACTTAAAAATGTCCAATGTCCATTGTCCTTAATCTGTGTTTGTCCACTTAGGTATTGCCCCTGGTGACTGTTTCATTTACTCCCCTAAACA
This sequence comes from Ambystoma mexicanum, assembly GCF_040938575.1. NCBI lineage: Eukaryota > Metazoa > Chordata > Amphibia > Caudata > Ambystomatidae > Ambystoma > Ambystoma mexicanum. The sequence continues at coordinate 601,325,008 of NC_090924.1, forward strand.
ACCTGGTGAAAATGTCCCTCTAATTCACCCCATTGTAAGAAGCTCACTGCTTCCCATCGAATATGATTTTTTATATATTGTATGTTCTTTTGTGATCAAAAGAGCATTGGCCCTGCTGTATATAACTAAATAAATAAACATAGCTGATTGTTAAAACATAAATCTCTAATTATCTATCACAGACAAAGGCACATGGGCCGTCTATGTGGAATGGAATGCGTCACCTGGCACACTCTTTTTTTGTGACCTACTCTCACTGAAGATCATTGCATTATGACATCATTACATGCAGGGCTTTAAGTGGACAGGGGCTAGCTGGGGCAAACCCTGGCAGGCTAAGAAATATTGTTCTGAGGGAGGGCCTGCTGAGGCTCCTTAATGCCCCCTGGCAGCCATGCCCGTTAGAGGGCAAGAATTTGTTTCTAAAGTCTGAAGCTCTCACTCATGTGCGTGAGCTTCAGGCTTTAGAAAAACATGTATTTTCTCCATAATGGTGGCGCGGGCACCTGACAGGCATCCCTTTAACTAAGAGATGCATGCAGGCCGGTACCACCATTAAGGAAGAAAAGGTGAGGAAGCAGGAAGTTGATGCATTTTTTCCAAAAGCCTGAAGCTCCTGCTCATTCACGGGAGAATCAGGCTTTAGGGAAAAAGGCCCCAGTTTACAGCTGCCTTAACTTTTCAGCCTTAATAGTGGCGTTGCCCCTCCCCAGGAATCCCTTTACCAGATATCCCGGTTTTGCCGGGACTGTCCCGGGATTGGGACCGATGTCCGCCTGGCCAGAGTTTTTATGTTTTTAAAACCCTGTTGCAGTTTTGGGCAAGGGGAGAGTGAGAGTCCCATTTTTTTAATCACAAACAATTATCAACTATATATCAACTATATAAACAGTATTAGATGTTACCAATGTTGTCATTTTAGGATGGGTTCGAGCCCCCCATGTTCCAGGTACTAGCCTTATGCATTAACTGCTTGCAGCACAGAGACAGGAGGAGAGGAAAGTATATCGCAAAATATGTAACGTCAAATAGAGCAAAAACACCTTTGTTATTCATATTTACATTTTTATGTGTGTGTTATAGTTGAGATGCTCAACATTTTGACACTAAATACCACTAACAGTCTCGTTCATTGCACAGAAAAATTAAAATACATAATTCAATCAGTATCATGCTTGGGATGTATGTGCTTTTATCAACACTCAAAGCCGCACAATTTGTATGCGTATACTGTGGGAATAGGGATGGGGGGGGGGAGTTCTGTTTGGGGGGGAATCCTTCTTTTATGTTATTGGCTGTCCCGGTTTTTTGTCTTGAAAATGTGGTTCCCCTACAGTTATGGCGGGCGAAGTGGGGGCTGCCCAGCCAACTTCCTCCCCTCGATGCCCATAGGTCAGGGGGCGGGCAGGGGAGAGGAACCAGTAGCCCGCCCCCGGAAGCGCGCGAAAAGGGAAGGGCGGGGCGGGGAACCGAGGGAGAGACCAGCCCATAAAGGCACGGGCAGGCGAAAACACTGCCACATTCTCCCTCGGTTTACCGCCTCACCCTATCGTGGTTTCGTTTCCCACCCACCGTCCCAGAAATCAAAATGTTTATAATGAATTGTCTTTTGTCTTTCAGGTCGCCCAGCGGAGTTACATAACGATCCCTTTAACGAAGTACTGCCAGACCCATAGGGGAATGATCAGCCAACAGATTAGATCTACGGCGCCCCAAAAGCAATAGGCTCGGGGGAGGCCCTGGGAAAAGGGGAGGGAGGTAGGGGACTTGGGAGCCAATTCCAAGCCCAAAATTGCAGGGGGGCGGGAGGGAACGAATATCAAACTCACAAACAAGGCCATCAAGGGAAGTCGGTTGGGGGGGAACAAGAGGAGACTACGGGGGGTGTCAGGTAACGGTGGGAACATAACAGCAAGGGGAAGTCTTCACGAAGGAGGGGGGCAGGAGGAGCAGGGAGGCGGGGATCCAAGAAAGGTCGGCAAGGCGAATAGAGGGAACCGGGGGGAGGAAGTCAGTATCCAGGAAGGGGAGGAGGGCAAGGACCAAAAGCTGGGGGGACAGGAGACGGGGTACGGAAGAACAGGGCTGGAAAGCCTGCATCGGGAGGAGCAAGTTTGGGAAAGGAAGGAAGATCAAGGGATAGGGTACCTGGTAGAGACATCACGCAGGCAGGGGGGCACTGGGTCAGACTTGGCAGGAGGCCTTGGGGGAGAGGGAACTGGGAAGCTCTCGGGGGCTCGGCAAGACGGAAGGGAGACCTGGGGGGCAGCATAGCAGAGACAGGATGGGGCTTTCTGTACAAACGGCAGTTGGGGGGACGAAGAGGGGGGACAGAGTAGAGTAGAAAGGACTCGAATAGACGGGCATCGCAAAGCGATGACCATTTAGGCAGGCAGAAAGGTGTGGGCCGGCACCAGAGGGCGGTGTCGGCCTTATCAACGGATGTGGGATACGTGTAACGCTGGGGCACTTATGGTGGTGCCGGTATAGGAACCTGAACACTAGCGAGGCACCGCGTGGCTGCCGGTTTTATCTAGACCCAGACCCAGGACACCGGTTAAGTGTCAGGGGAGGAGGGGGGGGCAGGGCATTCCCAATAAAGACCTAGAGAAAAAAGGTGGGGCACATGGGTAACACGGTCATGGGAATCTACAAGCGGCCGGGGGTAGAGAGTGGTTATTAGCAAGGGCCGGGCTCAACCTGAGGCGTCCACCGGACGAGGACGGTAAGGCGGGGGGGTCAAGGGATACCTAGGTAGCCGCACACTGAGTAGTATACCGGTGGCGGTGAATTACGGATCGCCTGTAAGATAACTCCAAGACTTTATGCAAATAAAGCCGCTGAGGCATTTTTCTTCCAACTCTACAAAGTGTCCGTGTGTTTGTTACAACATGTGAGGTCTGACATGAGCCGGGTGGCAAAAGGGGAGGAAAGGAAGGGGGAGCAAGGGGCCAGTGCATGGAGGAGGGGGGAGGACGAGGCACTGGGATGCCCACGCTAAGGGATGCCTGACAGGGGCAGCGTCACCATGAAAGCTGAAACCATGTGACCAGTCCCCTGCCAGCCATGCCATTAGTTAATAAATGCAGAGATCGGCACCCTCGGGCAGAGGGTGCTGATCTCTGCAAAGGGCTGCCTGGCCGGGGGGGGGGGGGCTGTAGCCATTCAGCCGGGGCTCGTTAGGGCTGACAGGCAACCCCTGCTGTTAGCCCACGCCCCCGTGATGAGCCCCCGCTCGTTTTCCTGTGCGATTTAAGACACTGACATGTGCTTAAAACATTTGACATTTTATAAATGTGTTGCAAAACGTTACATTTTGCCCCAGATTGTTTCAACCTTCGCTGGGGTCACCCAACCTAGCTACTGGTCCCAGTTCCACTTGTTTGTGGGATTCCATCTGTGTAATAAGGGACTGGTTTGACGGCATTCCCCAGGGCTGCTTCAGGCTGTCAGTCCTTCCCTGGCAGCTCTGTTCCCCTGCTGGTTTGGGCTGACCGGATCACAGAGCTGGCGGGCGGGCAGTAATTCCAGCAGGGAGCGGCCCTGGAGCCGGTGGGAGCTCCGCAGTTCGAAGTCCAATACCCGGGCGTTTAGTACAATTAGATGGGGTGAACGCCCTGCCTAAGATCCCTTTCTCCCCTCAGGCCAGGTCAGACATGCTGGCCCAAGGAGGGTCCCAATTTAACAGGGGTTGGTAAACCTACAAACATCCGTGCCAGGCAACTTAATGACACAGGACGCAAGGTCACATTAAAGCCCACCATGCACCTGGGCTCCACCCACACAGGCCCCTCAGTGCATAGCGCCCAGCTGTGCTCTGCTAAGCTGCTCCTCCATCAGAATGGTGCGTGTCCAACGGGTAGCCTGCTCCTTCCCAGCAGCAGGGAATCTCTGGGATTACAGGCAGCCACTTCTGAAGAAGGCCTCGAGGGACTGGGGAAGAGCGGGGGCAAAAGCAGCAGAGTCACAGCTTGAATGCAGTGAGGCACCGCGGGGTGCTTTCATGTCGCATTCCATGAAGCTCGTCAATCGCCACTTTAACATGGCGGCACGGTGCTAAGGAATTGCCCACATAGCCGATGCATGCACCCCAGCCTTAATGGGGAGCTGCTGTAGTCAAAAGGGTTAAAAGGCCCGGGCTCCTGCGCGCGGGCAGAGGATGTTAAGAGTTATTTGGTGATTTAGCAGGAGCTATAAGGTGATATAAACAGGCGAGCAGCAAAGAACATGCAGTTCAAAAGGCCTAACATTCATAGGGGGCATGGAGAAGGAGGCGGGCACCGCTGGAGACTAAGGGGGGCGTATATGCCATGTAATCATTGAGGAAGGGCAGACGGGTTTATTACAATTTGCCGAATTCATATCAAGCCTAATAATACTTTTTTCAGAATGTGCTACTCCAACTCCCCCCGAACCACCTTCGGCTATTTTGACACTAAATACCAATAACAGTCTCGTTCATTGCACAGAAAAATTAAAATACATAATTCAATCAGTATCATGCTTGGGATGTATGTGCTTTTATCAACACTGAAAGCCGCACAATTTGTATGCGTATACTGTGGGAATGGGGGTGGGGGGGAGTTCCGTTTGGGGGGGGGAATCCTCAGTGTGCTCAGTGGCCCTAGGTGGACGTAGGGCCACATGGGTGCAATCTATGGCACCGAGCACTTTGGGGAAGTGTGCCACCCTGTAAAAGTCCTGGACCACGGCCTGCCTTTCTGCGGGTGTTCTGGGCATGTATATGTGTCTGCGGACTGAGGGGCGTGCAGTGATGATTGCCAACACCTGGTGTAGGCAGCGTGACTGCGTGGCCTGTGAGACCCCACCCACTATGGCAGTAGTCCGCTGAAATGACCCAGTGTCCAAAAAATGAAGGACATTGAGCACCTTCTCCAAGGGGCTCAATGCTTGGGAGCACAGGGAGGGGGATGTAAGGTCATCTTCCCACTCCCTGACGAGGTCTAGGATGATACCAGGTGGAAACCTATACCTCCCATAGACGTGGTCGTCAGGCATCCCAAAAAGGCTGGTCCGGGGAAATAAAATGCGGTCCCTGGCTATTCGCCTCCTCCTGCGGTGTCCCACGATCAGTGCTGCGACAATTGGGGCATTCATCGTAGCTGCATATACGTGTTTGTTGTTTGCGTGCACTTTTATACTGTGCGCGGGGACGCTTACGCCTGCCTTCGTGTGGCGGACGCGTTGATGCCTATGCGCGTCTTTTGCCATGCGCGGTTTTCCCGTATTCAAATCCATGAATATGGGTTGTTCGCGTGCGTGTGGGCGTTCCGTGTATTTCCCTGCAGTACTTCCCCAGTTACGCCTTCTTTTTCACGTGTTGTTCCCCATTCCGCGTGTTATGCCCCGTGGCCCGGCCCCTTTTTGTTGTGTGCGCAGACTTTGTGCACTTTCCCTGTGCGCGTCATGGACACGTTCGGGATGTTGCAATGACGTGTGCGCCGTGTACGCCACGCACAGGTTTGGCGCACATCCCGAGAAAAACACGCGCAGGGACTTCCATGAATGGCATGCGTGCGCGTTCACTTCCTTTTTCATGCTTGCGCCTGCTTGCGCCAGCCTGCGCCACTTTTTTCGGCGCACGTTTGTTCCTTGAATCGGCCCCTAAATTCTTTTGTATAAATCCACCCCGTCAAACCACCACACAAAAACAACAACCATACTAAACACCCAAACAAGAAATATATTCCCATAGGATCACAAATGCCCCCGACAACGCAACTAAAACTGTAGACCCAAAGCCAGATTCATAATGAACTAAAACCAAAACTAAACCCCACTCCAGTTTGAAAAACCTTACTTAGGCACGTTACAACATACTACACAGGAGGCATACATAATGATGAAAACCCCCAACCACTATGAGGTCGGTGGGAAAATAACCCACAAAAACAAATTGAATCAGTAGGATTCGCATGTCACACATAACCCTCAAAATACAAACATGAGGGCTCCACCAGATAATAATACATCCCACAGTTATAACCTCAATGGTGCAAATACAAATTTATATAAAATCGTCAGAGGAGGAGCAAATCAGAAATGTCATTTTCAAAAGTCCGTAGGAAGGTTTAGTCCGAGCATAACATCTAGCAGATAACACCATCCCAAGGACGTCTCAAAACTCCATGCCACCCACACACCCCAGGTCAGCTCCTACCCAGACCAATCCCCCACCATCCAAAACAAACCCTGTCCTTGAAATTGTGGGGAACTCCGGCCATCCAGCTGATGCTGATTGCACAGCTCACCGTGCCCAGGAAGGCTCCTCCAAGATTCGAGTCTGCGAGCGTGAGAGCGCCGCCTCATCTCCCAACTGCTCCGGTCAGAATCGCGCTGAATAGACCAGCAACCCCACCCAGAATTCTCATATCAAAATAGACATACAATCATTTATTTTATCAAAAATCGTTGTCAACATATTTAATAAAAAAACATTGCATAGTAAAACATATCTCAAAACGTATGCTTCAAAAGGTTATCCGTAAATGTTTTCTTCTCTCATCTGCTTGCAGTGTTTACTAAACTGATCTCAATATCTGCAAAGTCTTTCATTCCAAAAAACAGATGAGATGTTTTTTCAAACTAAAGTATCCTCGGATGTTGTGTCAATGCGTTTCGGCCCATTCCCATGGAATAAACAACATCCTCAAAGGTTTTTTTTTCCAGAGGCCTTCATCAGGACAGATAAACTTTAGTTTTGATAGTTAATAAGACTTCTAACCCTTGGTCTTTGCTTATTCTCAAATATATACAAAAGAGAGAACTGAGACAGTTGGGTGAGCAGTCTAAATAAAGCACTGCTATTAACGAGGGTGGAACTTGTCTACTAACCTTATCTGGCAGACTTGATACAGGGACAGCTGTTTGGCAATTCCTTATTACTTGGGCCACATCTTTTTACTCTGTTGAATAAACATACAGGCCATCTATTATAGACATTCCCACTTGTGGGTAGGTGCAGTTAGCATCACTTAATGGTAAATAATGGGCACACAATCGGGGACACCTACCTGGTGTTCATCATGGTATTGGTATTGGACCCATTTCCATGTTTCAGGCTCAACTTCCGTATGATTTCTATAAACAAAAACAGGGAGTTACCCCTAGTAGTCATGAAGTAATCAATTATATCTATTGCAAACAGGCAGTGATTTAAGTATGGCATGATGATTTACATGCCATAAAGTGTGGTACTTAGATACGTTTGCGAAAACAGGAGACAGGGGTAGTCTGTGTTTCACCCATTAGTTTATATCGCATCAGTCATTGTTCATGAGTCACAAAGTGTATCAAAATGAGCCGAGGCAAAATTGATTGAGCTATCGATTGCCCGTTTAATGTTCTCGAACTCTTGTGCACACTCTTCTGTCCCCTTGAATTATATGCCCTTTTTGCACAGCTACCTGATATACTTAACACCTTTCGGCAAAGTGCCTTACAACATGTGCATACAACTCTACTAAACCCAAGAAGGACAGTACCTCTTGTCTATCTGTGGGGCTCTTCAAATCTACTATGGCAGATACCAGCCCCCTCCTTGGGTTCCACTCCCATCACACTCGATTTATGTCACAAATACTCAATGGATGCCACCCCGTTCTTGAACTTCTCCCTCCACAGGTTCAAACCTGCTTCTGATATGATTCAGAGAACTTTGCCAAGTCTCTGATCATGTTCTTGTTCTGTCTTCCCTGTGACGAGCATGTCATCTTTGAAGCAGACAACTCCCTCCATCCCTTTAAATACTGCATGCATTGCCCTTTGGGCGAATGCTGCCACCAACACTAACCCGAATGGCATCCTCTTGAATTGGTAAGTCCCCTCTTGAGTCATAAACAAGCAAACTCATGTGAGCTGGGGTGTAGCTTGATCCAGTGTTATTCATAGGCTAGATCAAGTGTGCAACACACCTTGGCCCCCGTCACCAGACGTAGCATCTCCACAATGTTGGTCAAAGGGAAACTGTCTACCATCACACATCACACCATTCACCAACCCCAAAGATCCACGCATTACCTCATCTGACCATCCACATTCAGTGCTGCAAAAATCGGTGACACCCACTCAAAGGTCTCCACCAGCTCAATAGTACCTTCCTGATCAAGCTTCTGCAGTTCCAAGGCTGCTGCTTCTCACATGCATATAGGCACACTCCTTACCCTGGCTACCACTGATTTGGCTCCAGCCTTTACTCTAATTTGACCGTGGATCCTTTTGAGACATCCCAATTCCTCTCTGAAGACTTCACCAAAAGTCTCCTCTATTTTCCCTTCCAGATTCCACTTGACCATAGTTACCATGCCCGGCACACTGGGCTGTAATGTTATCCCCATGTCACTTTGCTCAGACCATCCGTCTTGGAAACATAAACACCTACAACTCTAGACTGACTCTTACATTCCAGTATTGAGTGAAACACTCCAACAATGTTAATTTGTGCACCCCCATATGCATTGGCCTTCACAGTAGGCTGGCGGAGTTCAAATGGATTCTCTTTGAAACTCCCTTCCCATACTCTCCAGTCTATTATAGTATAATACAAACCACAGTTAACCAACATGGGAACTTTGACCCCACTGTGAGGAGCCAGGAATGAGACCCGGACATAGATAGTTTTGGCTATGAACATTTATTTAAAATAAAATGCGGTTGGAAAAATGCCTCGCTGTCCCTAGCCTAAGACACATTTCCTGACCTCAACCAAAAACTAAGGATCTGTTCCATGCCAAGATGTCCAAAGCAAAATGTCCTGTGTCCGAAATCCTATCCAAGCCCTCACACTCTACAAGTAACTCTAATGTGATAAGGTTAATGTCTTTGGGCTTGAAGTTGAAATGAAAAATGTAGCTCCAACACAAAGGTTCACAGTTCCAGGGGATGGCTCCTTCCCCAGGATTCTTTCCACCAACACAATGACTCAATTACACAACCAAAGTTCTTTATAGCCCAAGAGGATAACTCCCTCCTCTTGGCACCGCAGTTCACTCCCGGGGAACTGTCTCCCTTCCCCAGGTCTCTTTAAAACACATATAACCTCCTAAGGGTATGAGTTGTCCTTGGGGGTTCAATGGTCAACAGAAACAACTTAGAATTTACTTTTCCTGGTGTACTGCCTTGCCAGGACTTTCTCATGTCATTCATGTTACACACTTGCAAACTTGACTTTGTCTGGTATACTCTCCTGCCAGGACTTTTCTCATGTGATTCACTTTACACACTTGCAAACTTGACTTTGCCTTGCATTCACCTTGTTGAATATTTCTTGCATTCACTTTGTTATTATTCCGAAGACATCAAGTCTCAAATTCCATTTCATTCACTTTGCTTGCTTTCATCTGTCCTTGATAACATTTGTGGGGCATCCCGGTGTCCCAGTTTCCCTTCTTGGCACTCACCGGCTTTCCTTGTCATTCTCCAGCTCTTCCATGGTAAACGAGGAGCAGTGTTCCAGGGTCGCGTTTTCCTTTAATTGGCTTGTTGACTTTGCTCAGCTGCTCCTACATCCCTTGCGACTCCCGCCTTGCTGTGGAGCCCTTCTCCATATTCGGGTGGCTTCGGTACTGCTGCTCTGCCGCCGCAGCTCTAACACAGCGAACCAGCATCTGTAGTTTTCCTTCCGTCACAGTCCCCCTGAGCTGGCTGGCTCCACGGTCAACTTTGTGGCTTGGTTGTCCCTCAGTCCGCACTGAGAGGACAAAGCTTTCCCAGGCAGTGTCTCAGCTGGTTGGGATTTTTAAATGTCCACGCACCTATCACAGGTTTGCAAACACTAGAGTGTGTGATTTGCTTCTTGGACTCATTGATTTTCATTACTCCATTCAGTCTCCTCATCCCAGTATTTCTATGGATATGGGATTGATAGGCAGTTCATGGTAGCTTACTCATGGAGTATAGAAAAATGCCATTAGTAGATTTGGGAGAGGTTTTAAGAGTGATCTTTATTACTCTGTCCAGTCTCCTCATCCCAGTACTCTTTAGGAGAATGGTAGGATAAGTATTACTTATGAGCCTATTAGGGAAGGGATTGTTCTCAGCAAAACCTCAAACCATAGAAGAGAGGTGAGTTGGATCTACATTGTTTTCATCATCTGGGTAACGTGAATACCATGTCTCATCTGGCAAGTCATCCTTACTTCCATGAGTGTCGTCTCCCCCTCTGTGATCCTCCCTCAAATAGCCACCTGCATGGTTCGGATCAGAAAGCGTCTGCCTCACCCTGGCTACATGGTGGGAGGTTCCCCCATGGAAGCAGTGATTACATTGGCAGATTCATCACACCACCCACACTCCCTTCATCATGCAGCTTTCCACCATCCCTCAGTATGCTCCCCACTTGACTGACAGAGAAACTCACCCCTTGCACACTATCATCCACATTCTAATCCTCTCCAATGAAACACCAGGAACCTCCCTCAAAGCTCCCTTGGTGAAATTCTCACAACACCTAGTGAAATGTCATTTCTTTCCCCATTTCCTGCAATTAGCTCTGAGACCTGGACAGGATCCAGAATTAGCAAACTGAAAGGTGCTCCTATACACTTGAAACATATTTTTACCATACTAGCTTTCGTTATGTCCATGCCTCTTCAATTATTTCTCAGATCCCCTCCCATGCTGACATGTACTTTAACAGACAACGAGGAAGACACCCCCCCCTTGACAAGCGTGCATTCTTTAATTTTACCATCCTTCCTTTCTTTTTCCTTGACATGCTGTATCATGGGTTCCATCCTTTTAGTGATATCTAACAACTGTTCACGGCTGTGATCCCTGTTGCTCTAGATCACCTTTCAGATGTTGTGCTCCCTGACTCTCAGCATGAATTGGTCTCACACATGTTTTTATAGGAGTTTCACAGTCTCCCCCTAAGTTGATTCACAAATTCCTTAAATAGTACCTTTCGAGGATCAGGCTTGCTTTCTTTTCAAAATGTAGGTCAATTCTATTAAATACGGTCTCGTGTGGATTGAGGGTCTCTCCTTCACCCGGCTCTTTCCCGTCTGTACCTTAACCAGTGGGGGGATCAGGAAGGCTGTTGAGAATTCTCCTCCCTTCAAATCCCAGACTTTGCATTAGCAGGGCCCTCCTCCTCTCTATACTATAAGACGGACCATGAATTGCCAGGACATATGGGCCTCATCACAAGTCGGGCGGTAGCCCTTAAATGCAGTGGCAACGCTATTACCACTGCATTTAAGGGCTGGCCCTATTATGGGTTGAGTGGAAAGTCTGGAGTTTGACCTCCAGCTTTTTGGCTGAAAGGAGAACCCTGCTTTCTGCCCATGATTATTGGGTGCTATTAGCGCGGCATTAATTGCAACAGCGCTAATTGCACCAGTGCTAATAGCACCCACCAACCCCATTGGACCCAACGGACCCAATGGGGAATAGGCAATAACTGGCCAACTGCTACTCGTGATCCAGCACTAATAGTGCCAGACCCAGAGTAGCGGCAGTGCTATTTGCACCGGGGTTATCACAGCAGTATTGCTGCCGGGATACCACCAGACTTGTGATGAGGCTCTCTTGGAAGTCCTTCTTCCAAGTCTCCCATTTGATTACAGGCTTCCCTGAAAATTACGGCAGAAGATTACTCATTGTGTACCCTTAGTGCTCTATATGTTTGAGCTCCACACCTTCCTGTGGGTTTCGCTCCAAAAGGAAGCAAAGGGGAGTGCTTCAAGGCTTTAAGCCTTAATTTATCTACTTATCCTTTTTATGCTTTTCCTATCCAAATGTCTCAGTCAAACCATGCTACATTGTGCCTTGTCTCTTTTTGCGCACAGTCTCAGCCACTACACCTTTAGTGGGGAGTCGTGCAGACCGCCTCGTTAGTCCTCTACCAGCGTGATGTAGTTAGTCCTTTCTCCTTTCCAACACTGCTGTTCCATACAGCCGATCTTCTCAGAGCTCCATCGGGGCCCGTGCCAAAATCTGTCAGTTGTCCATGGATCACCCGGGGATCATCGGTAAAATGGCAGTTGCATTCGCTTGGCACAGCAGCATCAAACTTGCCCTGTAGCCGTCTGTGGTGTCACGTGACGTCTAGGCTAACATGCCTTGGGTCCTGCTGCCTCTGTGCTCCTCCTCACAAATAGGTGTTCACCTAGTATTGCTTCCATCTGGTATCTCAGCACCATCTTCCTAAGTCTTTTGGCCATGTGTCTCTTCTCCTTTCAATGCCTCTCATGATGCCAATAGGGTCACCTCCAAGGGTAGGCTCACACCAAAGCTTTATTTTGAATAGTATTGTAAAATAAATATCAGCATTCCATCATCGGTAGGACAATCAGAGCTGGCTAGGCTAGATCCTGGCCAAGGGCTACAAAAATGTTCTTTTCTTGAAAATCATTTCAAATGGTTTCTTGCGCAAATGGTTCCTGGGCGATTCTGTCCAATATACACAATATGCCAGCACTCATACAAGCCTACTTCTGAGACATCTACTGTGGTTAGTTGACACAGTATAAGATTTCTGCACCCTAGCTAGCTGTACATTTCAGAAATACCAATTCAAAATTACAAAATCAAAATCCAAAGATTTTTTTAATAGGCATAATGGACAGTTTAATGTACACAGTATGCCCAACGCTTAGCAAGATATGTCATATCCTTTGGTCTCCTCTTCCGTTTGTATGCTGAGGATACCCCGGTCTTCATCCAGACCGAGGTGAGGAGCTAACTTTACGGCAGGTCTTGTTGCAGTGGACAAATACTATGTGCCTGAAACCTCTCAAACTGAAGGTGGAATACAATGGAGGTCCTAATGTCCAAGGATAACCTTAGAGCGTGGTCTATTGATTTCCAGGCACGTGGTCTTTACTATTCAAAATCTGGGTGTATAAATTGTATGCAGCTCTCTCTCTAGTGTAATGGCTTCTATCTATAGAATATATCTACATTTCTAACATTTGATTCTTTCAACAGAGAAATATCCCTGATCTAATATCCATGCCATGACAATGCCAACCCCAAATGAGGGACAAGAAACACACAGTTTTTTTTATCTGAATATTCTGTTTTATTTAATATAATAAATCAAGACATTATAGGTGGTGCCCCATCCTTAAAAGCTGGGGAAGTCATTCAGAAAATGTCACAGTAATACAGAGACCTTGCAAAAAGAAAAGTAACACAACCTGCCTGCTTTTGCCTTGCTCATGTTTACATTCACAATACACACACATTTCCATACATATAAAAGCAAATCTGGATAACTATTCTAGACTAAATAGTAAAATCCTCTCCAATATAAACATAACGAATCATCATCACTTGTTGGTTTAAAAAAGACAAAAGCATTCGTAGAACACATTTTACAACACAAATCACTTAGTTTTTAGTGAATTGATCGACAAATGTTGGCATCAGAGGAAAATATTGACTTTCCATTTTAAGGGCTGTTTGAACTCTAAAATGTTGGACACCATTGGTTTCTAGCTTGGACATACATACAAGAATGTTTGGTAGGATTGACTTGGTTACACTTATTCTACAGCTTTGGGTTCAGGGTCGACACTTTTAATTTAGAGAGCAAAATATCTTGATACATTAAAAGGTTATAAAAACATGAAATAGAAAAGAAAACAAGTTCATTTTAGTTGTTATTGGGAGTCTACGAAAGGCAGAATCCTTCTGTTACTTTGCAATAGTGTTTAGAAAAATAAAGCTAATTATGTAAATTGACATTATGTTCCTGGGAATAAAGAGGAGAAATTAACCTCCTCCCTAGTTTACTTTGAGGAGTACACACCTCTATACGGGATGCTTCTTTTACGCAAATTACAGTTTTCACAGGTAAAGACATTTATCAAGCCCTGAACATCTGTGAGTCACAGTGTACACCATACTCACAAATGCAGATATAATTTACTCCTAAGAAAACGCAGGGGATATAATAATAAGTGAATACAGTCAGAGGCATATGTTCTGCACAATTTTGGTTTTTAGCACATTCTACTTCAACTAGACTTCCACAAAGTTTCATTTTCAGGCCCTATCACCTTTTAGTGACTTAAGGTGCCCTTGTAAGGAGGGATTCCCTTGTCTCTTTTTGCGCACAGTCTCAGCCACTACACCTTTAGTGGGGAGTCGTGCAGACCGCCTCGTTAGTCCTCTACCAGCGTGATGTAGTTAGTCCTTTCTCCTTTCCAACACTGCTGTTCCATACAGCCGATCTTCTCAGAGCTCCATCGGGCCCGTGCCAAAATCTGTCAGTTGTCCATGGATCACCCGGGGATCATCGGTAAAATGGCAGTTGCATTCCCTTGGCACAGCAGCATCAAACTTGCCCTGTAGCCGTCTGTGGTGTCACGTGACGTCTAGGCTAACATGCCTTGGGTCCTGCTGCCTCTGTGCTCCTCCTCACAAATAGGTGTTCACCTAGTATTGCTTCCATCTGGTATCTCAGCACCGTCTTCCTAAGTCTTTTGACCATGTGTCTCTTCTCCTTTCAATGCCTCTCATGATGCCAATAGGGTCACCTCCAAGGGTAGGCTCAAACCAAAGCTTTATTTTGAATAGTATTGTAAAATAAATATCAGCATTCCAACATCGGTAGGACAATCAGAGCTGGCTAGGCTAGATCCTGGCCAAGGGCTACAAAAATGTTCTTTTCTTGAAAATCATTTAAAATGGTTTCTTGCGCAAATGGTTCCTGGGCGATTCTGTCCAATATACACAATATGCCAGCACTCATACAAGCCTACTTCTGAGACATCTACTGTGGTTAGTTGACACAGTATAAGATTTCTGCACCCTAGCTAGCTGTACATTTCAGAAATACCAATTCAAAATTACAAAATCAAAATCCAAAGATTTTTTTAATAGGCATAATGGACAGTTTAATCTACACAGTATGCCCCACGCTTAGCAAGATATGTCATATCCTTTGGTCTCCTCTTCCGTTTGTATGCTGACGATACCCCGGTCTTCATCCAGACCGAGGTGAGGAGCTAACTTTACGGCAGGTCTTGTTGCAGTGGACAAATACTATGTGCCTGAAACCTCTCAAACTGAAGGTGGAATACAATGGAGGTCCTAATGTCCAAGGATAACCTTAGAGCGTGGTCTATTGATTTCCAGGCACGTGGTCTTTACTATTCAAAATCTGGGTGTACAAATTGTATGCAGCTCTCTCTCTAGTGTAATGGCTTCTATCTATAGAATATATCTACATTTCTAACATTTGATTCTTTCAACAGAGAAATATCCCTGATCTAATATCCATGCCATGACAATGCCAACCCCAAATGAGGGACAAGAAACACACAGTTTTTTTTATCTGAATATTCTGTTTTATTTAATATTATAAATCAAGACATTATAGGTGGTGCCCCATCCTTCAAAGCTGGGGAAGTCATTCAGAAAATGTCACAGTAATACAGAGACCTTGCAAAAAGAAAAGTAACACAACCTGCCTGCTTTTGCCTTGCTCATGTTTACATTCACAATACACACACATTTCCATACATATAAAAGCAAATCTTGATAACTATTCTAGACTAAATAGTAAAATCCTCTCCAATGTAAACATAACGAATCATCATCACTTGTTGGTTTAAAAAAGACAAAAGCATTCGTAGAACACATTTTACAACACAAATCACTTCGTTTTTAGTGAATTGATCGACAAATGTTGGCATCAGAGGAAAATATTGACTTTCCATTTTAAGGGCTGTTTGAACTCTAAAATGTTGGACACCATTGGTTTCTAGCTTGGACATACATACAAGAATGTTTGGTAGGATTGACTTGGTTACACTTATTCTACAGCTTTGGGTTCAGGGTCGACACTTTTAATTTAGAGAGCAAAATATCTTGATACATTAAAAGGTTATAAAAACATGAAATAGAAAAGAAAACAAGTTCATTTTAGTTGTTATTGGGAGTCTACGAAAGGCAGAATCCTTCTGTTACTTTGCAATAGTGTTTAGAAAAATAAAGCTAATTATGTAAATTGACATTATGTTCCTGGGAATAAAGAGGAGAAATTAACCTCCTCCCTAGTTTACTTTGAGGAGTACACACCTCTATCCGGGATGTTTCTTTTACGCAAATTACAGTTTTCACAGGTAAAGACATTTATCAAGCCCTGAACATCTGTGAGTCACAGTGTACACCCTACTCACAAATGCAGATATAATTTACTCCTAAGAAAACGCAGGGGATATAATAATAAGTGAATACAGTCAGAGGCATATGTTCTGCACAATTTTGGTTTTTAGGACATTCTACAAAGTTTCATTTTCAGGCCCTATCACCTTTTAGTGACTTAAGGTGCCCTTGTAAGGAGGGATTCCCCCAAAATACTGTTTATTACTCTCAGGGATTTAAATGATTCTTGACATAGTTATCTATATGCACTGGGGTTATTGTACTCACTTTTCGTGTTCCATTTAAAGGCCCGGGAAAGGTAAGGACATCAAAAATGCAATTCAACTCTCCCCAGTAAGTTTTTGCTTTCAGTCTATCCCCCTGCTTGCACATCCCCATCATGCAATCTGGTCCTAGTTCTGTCTTGGGAAAGGCTTTTCTATTCAACTCCCTCAGGTAAAGGCTTTCTTAAAATGGTTTATATCAGCTACATCCAGGTGGTGCCCGAACCGGCTCTTCTCTTGTTGGACAGGCTCTATTCCTCTGCTTCTTTCCCAAAAACTCTTCCTCTTTTCCTATGTGTTTAACTTTAAATACCTAACAAACTCACCCAAGCAGCATTATTTGATGCTGCAATTTTGGATTGGACACAACCTGTGATAGGCCCCGTTTACATACTCATACCAACTATAATACTCCTCTTTGCTTTGATTATTTCAATGTATTTTACCATGTAGTAATGGGATGTAATAAGCTGTGGGTTAGTCCTCCCCTCAGGAAATAGTATAAATTTGGACTGAAATATGTTTTCCCATATACTTTCTTGGAGGACCGGTGCTACCACTGAGAACTATATATTCATAATCAAACGGAATTCAGAGTCATCCTTCATGTTTCTGTAGCTGCAGGCATAACAGAGTTATTAAAATATGGGAATTTATTTATTCCTACATTTTAAATACCCTTTTGATATTCGTGTGATTTGGGACGCTTTACTAAATTAAGATCTAGTCTTGGAGTTTTCATCAAGCAAAGGGTTAACAAATTTGAGCTGATAATATATTTAATTGTTTGCCACATTAATTGCAATTTGTTTCTAATGCTGTACAATACATGTTTTGTTTGGGTCTTGTCATCAACAGAAAACATCTGCTGAAACAGATATCCTGGAACCAAAGGAATCATTTTAATAGGGTGCTCTAATGAAGCAGACAGATAATGAACTGCCAGGTCAAGGTTCAGGGTTCATGTAGATATCTGTTCTTCATAATTTGTCATTATTGGCTGATCATGCATCCCCCATCACCATTCAAGGGAGGCCATCCAACTAAACCTAAAAAATAGGCCTATGAAAGTCCGCATCCTGGAATGTATTTTCGAAACAAGACATTGTGGGTCATTACAACACTGGCATTAGCCGTGCCAGTAAATACAGTCACGGCTGCTGCCAGAGTCATGAATTTAATGGCACCCGTGAATGGGCCATTACTGGGGCATTACAGCCCCGGCAGACCCAGTAATTGCCCATTCCCGGGCGCCGGTAAATATTACTCCCCATTCCCATTTGAGTCCCACTGGACTCAATGTGAATGGGGAGGACGGATGCACCGGCACCATTCATGAATGGTGCCGGTGCATCCGTCAAGGTCTGCGAGCGGGTGCCGTTCCACCCACCAGGTCAGACCTGGTGGGATGAAAGGCACCCGCTCGCAGAACTCGTAGTTTGCCGGTTCAGAAACAACAGTACCGGCAAGCTTACCGGTACCATTGTTTCGGGACTGGCAAACTCATAATGAGGCGCATTGTTTGGAGTGTACACATCTGTGTCTATCTGTGTCTATCCATCTCTTTTAATGGTGAGGTCTGTTTCACAGAAAGCTAACATTTTAAGAGAGCTGAGCCCTGCATAATAGCACTTCTTAGGTTTAACCAGAGTTCCAGTTAAATTGACCATTTTGGGGTTATATGTAAAAAGAAAACAATGCTCATCGTGTAATGCTTACTTACTGGCAATGAAAATGTAATCAGTGTAGGCCTATCAACACATGTAACTGTATCTATATAACTTACAAGGCACATTCGATCTATCATCTCCTCACAGAATATTAAAATTATAATTTGTATAAGTCTAAGGGGGTAATTCATGGATTATTTGCGCCGAAAAAAAACGGGATTTGTGCGCCATTCTGCCCGCAAATCCCCATTTGTTAAACAGGGATTTGCGGGCAGAATGGCACACAAATCCCGTTTCTTTTGGGGCAAATAATCCATGAATTACCCCCTAAATGTTCTCCATGCAATATGGCTGCATACAATCCAAAAACTCATTGCATTAAACGATTTTATTTTTTAAAGGCAACACTTATTTCTGCTATATTTGACATTAAGTCACATGATATTTAAATACCAATTCATTCAAAATGTACCTTCTTTATGCAACACATTATATTTTTGTCAAATAGTTTTTGGGACCCCCTTAATAGACCTCCATTGTGGCCCAGGCATGATTTCTTCTAATTAGTCTACTACATTAAAATTGTTAAGTATTTTTCACAAAATGCTCAGATTAACGTCATAAACATTTTCGAGTATTCTTTCCAGGTCTTTTGCAATGTATTGAAACTCAGCCTGCCCAAGTCACCAATTTACAAACTTCTACGGGTCCAAAATATGGCAGCTATTCCACTCTGTGAGCTAGGACCATAGAACCGGGGCTCTCTGGCTTTACACAAACTTCACCAGCTCCAGTTGTCTAGGATGAGCCATTTCGATGTCTTGTGCTTGGTTCACAAAGGACATCCTACAGTCTATAAAATGTACTTATTTGGTTTACGTCCTCTTGCTGTCAACACTCTCAACTTGGACTAATAGGGGCCTCTTCTCAGGCTTCAAAACTGTGAAACTCCCTGCCAGTCTGATCTTTTAAAATTCTGTAAGTGGATACAAAACCTGGACACAGGTACAATAATGGCATACTGCTGTGTGATTTCATAATGCCGTATGGTGATAGTATTGTACTTAAGAAATAAACAAATTATAAACCGATAGAATCATGCACATGCAATGACCTCTGGGTAAATGTTCATCTCTGGTCCAAAGTGCAACGTGTTGAAATTGGGAATTGTTTTGTTACCGGTATCTCATCATTTTTCTCAGCGTAAGCCATGTCATTACTGAAGCGCAACTTTCCAGCCATCAACCTTTCAGATTAGTATTTTACAACCCTCCCTATTACAAGTTTAGAGTGTAATACCAGCAAAGGATAACATGGCCCCAAAAGCGTTATGGAGAATTTTACACAGCACGGAAAGGAAGCACAAGCATTTCCCTTCAATACAGGGAAAGACCTTTTAAGGCGGAACATGTACAGGGATGAATAGGTGGGCTTCTCCGAGGCCCATCCTTTCACCGCCGTACCCACGTAATGCATAAGGGTCAGAATTGTAGTAGTGATATGAGCCACTACTGTGCATTATCCATTTCCAACATCAATATGTGGCTGCAAATGGATATGTTTTAAAGAATGCACCAGGTGGTATTCTAATATCGCTGGCATATTCCAGCAAAACCACAACCGTTACCACTGTACCAATGGGAAATACAGAACTTGCGGATATTCAGGAATATTGCCTCTGATCTCCAGCACTGTTCTCAGAAACAGTGCAACCAACTCATAATCAGACCCGACATCTGATGCACTCTAAATTAGAAACAACCAACAAAAAAGGATAGATGTAAAGCACTGAATTAGCCATAAGTCTTGGGAATAACTAATGGCAGCTTTCCATTCCATCAATTATTAACCCATTATTGTCATTGGAAAAGGGGGAACTTTGCTTAAAAATCTCTTAGTCCCACCCAAAACTGGCAGCACAACCCAAACTACTATTGCACATGCTGATCCAGTCTTGGATGTCCAGTGCATTCTTGAAACTCAACCCCTCCAAGACCAAATTTCTACAACAACAACACAGAACACCCAGCCATGCATACCTGGCTATCAACCATGAACCTTGAGGGATTCACACCCGAGCTCACTTTCTGCGCCAAGTGCTCTGGGTTCCACATAGACAAACACCTCTCCTTCAAGACACACGCAGCTAAGAAAACTCAGACAGCCTGGTGTCAGCTCCCTCTCCTGCAACAACACAAGCCCTTCCCCCCTCTGGGCAGCTTTAGATCTACCGTTCAAGCACTGGTCCTATCCCAACTGGATTGGGTCAATGCCACCCTCGAAGGATTCCGCTCGTCTGCCTTTGTCCCCCTGAGAAGTGTTAAACATGCAGCTGCACGCATCATCAAGGGTCTACGCAAAAACTACTACATTAACCCGGCCCTTATCGACCTTCACTGGCACCCAGTGCACACACGCATCACCTTCAAGTCTTGCTAGATCATCTATATGGCAGTTGCCCTCAAGTCACACAGCTACCTCGCAGAGAAACTCAGCATCTCTGGCGGACAGCGCACTACCAGAGGCCCGGACACATGCAGACTTGAAATCCACTGCTGCAAAAAGAAAAGGACCAGAAAACAAGTCTTCTCTGTCTACGCCCCAAGACTATGGAACCCCCTTCCCATCAGCATCAGAAATGCCTGCATGCTCTGACAATTCAGAAAAGAACTCAAGACCCACCTCTTCAAGGAGTCTCTCCTCCTCAACACCATCGCCCCTGTGCCACCTGACTCGCTAGACATCATCCGCCGCTCTCCTCCCTGCCACCCTGTACAGCTGTACCACTCCTATGTGCCCCTCTGTATATCTGTTCTATCGTTACCACTGTAAAGCACTCTGTTGTGTCTCAAAGCTATGTCCGCCCTCAATAAATATAATAATAATAATAATAATAATAATAATAATAATAATAATAATAATAATAATAATAATAATAATAATAACATGCCGGATGCACAAGACCACAAACAACCCTGACATGGTTTGGCACTGATAAGCTTCATCAGTGAGGAGTACCTTGGGGCACTAGGGACAGCAAGCTTGGGCTCATCATCTGGGCATTGCTGCTTAGGATACATTTGAAACAACCAAATAGTTTGCATATCAACTTAATTGTTAGGGAGTACCCCAGTGGACCGCTATATTTAAAACAACCAAAACGTATGCACCTCAACTTAATTGCTAGGTAGTACCCCAGTGCATCTTTACACTGGGGTTAGCATAGAGGCAGGCCTAGAGGCAGGCAGAATAGGGTTTGAGGGTTGTTTACTTAACTTTGGATTGCGCATCTCACATTTAGGACACTCCTGGGGGTTATTTTTGGGTGAAGGGCTAGCAATGTCCTTTACTCTATTTGTCCCCCTGTAGCTCTTCTCTCCTGACATTCACCTGCCTGTGTCTCTATTAACCATTGAGCAATACAATAGATGGGTATCCCGTACTTCGCTGGCAAAGGGGAAGCAACTAGCAATAATAGACAGGGGTCAAACCAGCAGATTGAGAAGCAAGTTCCCTCAAAACGACACAGTCCCATCGGCAATGTAAAAAAGGACCCTCAGTCAACCCCACAGATCACTTCATATAAAACGAAACAAGAATATAAAATACTAGATTTATTTATTTAATTGGAATAATTAAAAAGTATTAAATAGTTTAAAGCTCATACATAAATGTAGCATACAACAATGTAACTCAAATAGAGTGCATAGTGTGATAAAAGTGCTAGTTTCAAGAAAAGGCTGCTGACAAATCACCGCCGAATAACAAACAAAAGGGAAATCGCGATAATCCCTAATACACATGTACAGGTGCCAGGCCAATTCGCTTCATCGAGAGAAGGTGATCTCTCGAATGGGGAAAACCTGGTCAACTGGACAAATCTAGATGTTAAAGATCAATTCATATGCCAATGGAAAAACCATCACAATGACAAGAAGAAAAGGGCAAGGGTTTGTTCCCAAATCAAGCAGTCCAATGATATAGACAAACATGAAACTGTAAAAACTCACAATCCTAAATCCATACACTACAAAATCTGCCATGGGATGCTATACGTCATCTTTACACTGGGGTCAGCATAGAGGCAGGCCTAGAGGCAGGCAGAATAGGGTTTGAGGGCTGTTTACTTAACTTTGGATTGCGCATCTTACATTTAGGACACTCTTGGGGGTTATTTTTGGGCGAAGGGCTAGCAATGTCCTTTACTCTATTTGTCCCCCTATAGCTCTTCTCTCCTGGCATTCATCTGCCTGTGTCTCCATTAACCATTGAGCCTCATAGTTCACCCTGGCACCTGCTCCCAAACTCTCTTACTGAAAGAAGCATTGACAGGCCATAGTTTTGGTTGTGTTATAGACATTATGTGGGCATTTGCCAGGCGTTCACCATTCATGAGCTACAGACATCATAAGCTAATTTCATTGGCTAGGTATTTTGAAGCTGAGGTGTGAAGTAAAGGCAACTTCAGACCTGCAGCTCTGAGCCGCACGGGCACACCGCGATCCCCTCCCCCATCTCAGGCCTCATGTATGCATGCATTCCTTGCTGTGTGAATTCGTTTGCAGCCCACTCCATTGCACGCAGAAACACACCCACACACAGCATGGAAGGTTTGGAATGCAGTGCTTACTCCAAACGATCTCTTGAGACGTCTACCATGCACATGACTGCAGAGCAAACCGAAATGCCTCACTTCATGGATTCAGACAACTTTTACAATAGTTTGATCTTTTGATTTCCAAGGCAACCTCATTGTTTATCGCCTGGTTTCCGGATACACTCCTCTTTCCACCTTGTGCCGCTCTATGTTCTTTCCACCTGTTCCACACCTACAAAACCCTCCACCTTCATTTATGAGGAATTGTGTTTTCATTGGGTATCATTACACTGGTTCTAAATAATACCTATTATAACAGTACTTACAAGTGGTAGGAATCTGACATGAAGCCCTACACAACACCATATGATATGATATGATAGGTTATTTATAACACGCTTAATACCCAGAGGTTTCTAAGCACGGACCCGGGGATCGAACCTGTGGTGCTCCATGTCGTCTTGCTTCCAAGGCGAACACATTGCCCCTGAGAAATCCTCCCGATACATTAATATTATTACTGTATAAATGAGAAATGTTTTGATGGACAGAGAGGGCAGATGCAGCCCTGCCCCACCACCACAGCTCATAGAGCAGCTTGGGCATCTCCACGCCACCTAATAAACAGGGAGCGGAAGGTGATGCACTCCACCCCTGGGGTCCCTGACATCGGCAGCCTGGAACCTCGGCCCAATCCTATAGCAGAACGTGTTAAACCCCATTGTGATCTACTAGTGTGGTGTGCAAGAATCTACACTCTGATGTGATTGCTCTGTGTTCCCGGGCAACTCTAGTTCAGCTATGCCAAATCGCTCCCAGCGACAGAGCTGTACTTAGCCACCAGCAACCAAAACCAAGGTTAACTAAAGCTTGGTAAAATCTGTGATACCAGAATATTATACCCTGATCGAGACAGGCAGCCAATTTAGTAGTAGCTTACTTAAAAAAAACACTCTCAAAACTAGTAACATTTTCCCTTTCGTGGCTGGGGGTGTGCGCCTTTGGCAAGGAAACCAGTCGAAGCACCTTGAATGATAGCAGGCACGAGAGTGAGGAACTTTGCATAGTACTTCCATGTGCCCCGACTCACCTGAGCTGTTATCTACTTAGTGTGGTCCCATCTTGGCATACTAGTAGATGTCACCCTCTTCCTTGCCTTTTTTGCAAATACCACCCACCACGGTTGTGCACTTGGTTTCAAGACAATGCTTCGGCATCTATGCTGCAGACTGACACGCATGCATGCCGCGCGATCCATGGCCCAGCCCTGTTTCCCATGGCCCAGCCCTGTTTCTCGAGTTGAAAAGGGCACTACGGACAGGCAGCACATGAACGCTCATATCCGGGTGTGCGTGTTTTCCCTCTTCAGATATATTTATTTTAAATAGCTGTAGCTGGCTCAAGGAACGGTAATCTAGCGATCTCGTTATCTCTCGGCTTCTCTCTTTCTGTTATTCTTTTTCACTGTCTCTCTCACGTGATCTCTTTGCTATCTTTATCCAGTGTCTTATTCTCTCTCTTTCGCTGCCTGACTCTATATCTATTTGTCTTTCTCTATGCGTGAGAGTTCGCTTGAGCCGTTCTAGCTTTGCTGACAGACAGTTGCGCTGCAACCAGAGGAAAAAAACAGATTTCTTGGGGGAAAGGGGAGGTTGGGTGCGTCTTCTGTTTTTTTTGCAAAGGCGTATATTTAAAATGCCTTTATTTAATTGAACTAATAGTGTGTACTGGCTCTTTTTAAAAATGTGTAATGTTTTGTCGAATGATCACCTCCACTCTGTGCTGTAGTCATAATTTAGCTATCACCCCCATGTTGGGGGGCGGTCAGGGGCAGTAATCGCTTACCAGCCCGGGCATAGGAAGGTCAGAATGAAGCGTGGGTCTTGGCAGGAGCTCGGGGCTGTTACTGGCCCAGTGTGACACCCAATAAAAGGGTGATAGCTATTCGTAACCTGGGGCTTTGTCTGGGGTGCAAATGGTTTTTATGTTTTTTTTTCTTCTGGAGATGGGCTCTATGTGTATTGTGTGAGCCCAATCTCTGCGTACAAAAAAACAAAAACAAGATGGCCACTTTGATAGCAAATGGAAAAAGGACTAAGTTCCTTTTCTGTTTCTATTGTAGTTGGCAGGATGGAGGCAGACGGTCAGCCATTCCGGATCAGCAGGTGATTGGGTGGGGAGGAGTGAGGCTGGGTCGGTGCAGGATGACGTGGGAAACGGGGGAATGTGGGCTAGGGGAGAGGACAGGGGCTGATGAGGGAAAAAAAAGTGGCACCCAGGGAGCAAACTCTAGGATAACCACGTACATTATTTCCTGATAGGAGGTTACCAAGCTTACACAGAAAAACAAAATACATGACTTCAGCAAACACCTTGTAATAATTGGTACTGTTGTAAATGCTTGAGCCAGCCCTTCTTAAACAATGGTTACACACTTTAGGTAGATTCACAGTCCTTCATTTCCTCTCGATTGCCTTTGAAATTTCACAAGAGTTGCAGCCATATGCATATCTCTCTTATTTCTAACCCAAAAGAGCAGCCCGGTCGAACTACTGGGTCTCAGACCGACTGCAGTTTGAAGCTGCCCTGTAAGGGACATAGCCATGCCCTTGGGTGGGAGGACCTAGAAGCTATGAAGTCTACCTTGATACCTATAAAGAGCAACTTGTTTTTTCGGCCTTTAGAGTTTGGCAAGTGCAGGGTAACACCGCCCTTCTAATGAAGGTGTGAAAACTATACACATGAGGCTATCTCGTCTTTGACTATTGATGGACCAGAAGCAGGTAAACGTTAAGGTTGTGGCTCCGCCTCCTGCTACACTATCCACCAGAGGAAGAAAATACAATGATCCTCAAAAAGGCAAAGAAAATCATGTAGTCCATGAGTATGTGAAGCCATGGACCCTGGAATGGACTATCTGTGAGAAATTCCTTAAGGGGCTGCAGGAGGTATGTAGACTGGGGACCAGCAGGGACCATCAGCCTGTGTACTTAATGTCCCTAATCGCTTGGTTCATTCAGAAGAAAATGACTGATTTATCAAGAAAAACAGTGATGGAAAGAATAAGAGATGCAATGTATGGCCACATTCCTCACAGTATCCCCAGAGCGTATCCACATGCTCATTGTCCGTGGTCAGATATTCATCCACTCATGGTTTTCCTTTTTGTTCTGGTTCTTGAAGTTTCACTTTCTTCTTTATAAATGCAGGATTCCAAATACTAAATTGCAAGGAAAAAAGAGGCCTTTTGGACGACTTATTATGACCAAAGAGCTAATTGAGTGACCTGTAATTAGAGTATACACAGAACATGTAGTGGGGTGGATTTACTCACATGTGGTGGGAGATATGTGTAAGCGGGCATGGTAATACACTTGTTCTGGCTTATAGAAGCCTAAACCTTCCTGTTAACTGTCTCTAATGTCCCCCACTTAACTGAGTTCTTGGACCACCCCGCGTGTGCCCTCAGGGATAAGGACTGGGCCAGGAAAGGCAATAGGCATAGGAATTCAGGAATTCCCCTAAATCCAAATGAAGACATATTAGCTTAGAATAACTACACAACACAAGGAAATGCAGACAAAGGAATGCTGGTGTACAGCCATGTAGTGATTGGTTAGATTCTCTATGTATCCTGAATCAGTCCCGGTACACCAGCAGTTTAGTATTTCTTTTTTAAAAAGGGGGTAATACACTACACACTATAACACACTATAACTATTATTATGCATCTAAACAAATTAAAAAGAACCCTTATGAAAAATATTTGAAGTCTTTATCAAGGGGACTTCATATTATAAAAAATGTGTAGAACATCCTTCGTTGAAAGACATTCTGGCCAGGCCTGTTTTATGGTCCATTTGTCTGCAGCAGGTCTTGTAATCTGCTCCTGGGTCTTGTCGGGAATTTTGGAGTAAAGGATCATGGCCTAAAATAAAGTGAGTTGAAAAAGGCCTTCGTTAAAGAGCAGGAGAAGAGCTATTCACCAAGTATGTGATTTGCTGGAACTCTATGCCACTTGCTCACTGCTGGTTAAAAAGGACACCATGTAAATACAAAACACTGGACACAAAGACATACACCCATTAACATTGTAAATAGGATTGCCATCATTTTCAAGGCCAGATTTCACATGTAAAGCAAATGGCGTAGATTACATATTTTCTTTCAGCCACTGGGTAACGATTCAAAAGGACAAAGCTGGAAACCAAACAATAACTGTGCTTCATCTAAAAGATAGGCCCACAATATTAGAAGGCATTTCCTTCCCAAAAGAATTCAGCAGGCTCAGAATGTTTGTGGGAGAACATGACACAGATACAGGAAAGTCTGAGATATCGTCACCAAGTGGAATGTTACTAGATTCTCAGTTTACAAAGAAGAGCACTTTGTATTTTATATGTGTCTGCAATTTAAATGTGATTGCTATTCGAGGACCACCTTCACTATGTGTTATAAAGAATAGTGTATATTGCAAGGCCTAATGCAACACTAAGCACAGGAAATCCAAATGACATTTGTGTGCCATAGAAAACTGTATGCAGATTCCAATGACAGTATTTGCAGATGTTTTATTTTACTTAAAATAAGGAGAGGAAGAATACAACAGAGAAACTAATATATACATTCCAATTCATTTTTCCATATATATATTTCACTTGGAGCCCGTGTGTGGTAATTGAAGGAGCTCATAACTGCTGAAAAGGGAAATTAGAAACACTTAACATTTTCACATAAAGCCTTACATAGCTCATTAATAATAGCATACAAATGGAGCATGTAGGCATTTCACCGCCGCCGCCACATGTAGGAAAGTGCCAGCAACTGCACACTAGAGAACCTGATTCATATTAACACGAGGAGAGAAATCTCAAATTAAAATGTTTAATCACTAAATTGATCACTGCATCGCAATACTAGCTCCAATTGACACAACCGTTTGTAGAAAGAAGTAATATCTTTCGGAAGATGCAAAAAATATATATCATGCCACAATTTGAATTAGTGGAAAATGGCAAAATGCGTAACTTTTCCAAATGTCATCATAATGACATCATTCAAAGTCTCTAATTTTGCACACTGATTTACAGACTCTGAAAATATTACTTTTATTATTTTTGCATTTTCACGTAAAAAATGAGGTCCGAAATATGAAATTAACTTGTGTGTTTCCCTACCACCCTTGCTGATAATGGGACTGGAAAATGCATCTGTGTGATTACTACCCAAAGAAATGGCAAACACAAAAGTGGTAATTATTTTTCCGCACATGTCACCAAAAATGATATATGGGGAGACCCCGTTCAGGCCACCATGCACCCCTTATATTTTTTACTACCCCAATCCACCTCTCCACATATAATTGCATGGATATGTGCACTTCGAAATTCAGCATTTTATTGTTTGGCATTTTTTGCTGCAAAGTTATGCGGTGATACCTTGGAAAAGAACACCTCTGTCACAGGCAGAGGTGGAGCTAGTACGATATATAAGTGCATGCACACAAAACATACTATCTAATGATTATTAAGGAGAAGAAGTAGGATTCTGGAATATGGTGAGATGAACATATAGGATTGACCCAGGAGAGAAGGAGGCTACTCCATTGAGAGAAGGATGAACTGTCTTTGGGAGATTGATTTCTAAATAGCCACCCAAAGAGAGGATTTGATGAAAGAATGATTTCAGGCTGACTGAGTCCCCTGCTGGCTCTCAAAATCAGATTCTACATTCACAATGTACATTAAACCCCTATCAATCCCAAACTGTCCATATAGATGGACTAGGTTAAAATCTGGGAAGATGAATATAATGAAACTTCACGGAATGCAATTTGAAAACAGGAACAAAGGAGCTGATATCACAATGCCTGTGTTCCCCCATCTATGTTGAATACAAAGTGAGGTGTTGTTTCTTTAATGCCCAGTCTACTTGATATTGAAAAATGAAATAAATATTGTAATGTGTTTTGGTGCCACTTTAGTGTGGAATTGGCTTTGTAAAATTAAGTACTATGGGGGGAAATTATTAGTGTCTTAAGTGTGTCCAGAGTCCTTCAGACCATACTGAGATTCATGGGATACTATTCTCTGAGACATATAATGTGTCACTACTGCTGGGGAAGCCATTGTTATAGATTAGATGTTGACAGAACCAAATGACTATAAAGAATTAATAATATTTAAGAAGATTTGTGTGAAGTGTAAACCCCTGTATTCCCTTCTTTTTAACTGCACTGGTCGACTCATGTGTAAGGCGGAAGGTAAGGGGGTTCTTAATCGTTGTACATGTTACTGGAATATTATAGCTCCAGCCAGCCCAAAAACACATGCAGATTGAAAACTATGTGCAGACATTAAAGCTGTGCAGGCATACATAGATTGAAAGTCACGCAAGCAAATTGATTGAAAACAGTGCAGACACACCAATGTATTTAAAGATCCATACACAGCTGTATACAAAGTTTCACACACACAGACACACACACACAGATTACAAGGAGCACCCTTGTGTTTAGTGAAAGTCACCAATGAATGTTAAGAGAATGCTGAACACACATTATTTGAGAACCCAGTATTCATGTGGGTGCAGAGTAGAGTGCACCGCTCCATGGCACTATTGTTTTGAATTCAAACCTGCAGGTGATAAATGGAAGCTGGACATTGTCTACAGATAAGTAGCCTATACATAGCCAATACATTCACTACCTCACACCTGCAAGTTGGTTGATAGTAAATGTATTTTAAATGTAATTTGTCAAGTAACATTGTCTGATGCCATTGACATATTTGTTGGTATTTAAACTGATGTTTAGAATGTCTGGTATTGTTTAGACTACAATATATGTATATGAAGACTGTTTCAATTGATGGTGAATGTCTTTGTGGACTTATAATAGTGACAGTCATGCAGGCAGGGACATTTGTTTGACTGATTGCTTGATTTTAGATTTCATATACATATATGGTGTTGATGTGCATGGTGTAAATCTGGAGACCAACTTGATTGAAGTTACATTACTCTTTTAAATAGATTTTGATACCTGAATACCACACTCTGTTTCTTGTCCAGAAGTGTGGGGTGGGATTGTCTAAATGGGAATGTGAGACTGGCATACCATGCCTAAATGAGTCAAGTCTATAAATATATAAATATAAAAACATATTCTATAGTCTTTAGATGCTGCTGTCAGGGTATAAGCAGCATGGAGGGGGCCCCAACGCACTTTCCAGCTGGGCAGCATATGTCATAAGTGGCCCGGCATTAATTACAGCAGCGGGGAGGACGCAGGTAAATCCTTCAACCTGGCCACATCTAACAGCACCTACCCAGGGTTATAGAGCAGGGCCACTTGTCACAGGTAGTGCCCAGCAGCAGTCCTATGGTGCTCCTCTCCCTCGCCCAGGGAGCGCGATGAATTAAGCCACCCAGAGCCTAACCGTCGGGCATGGGCTGGCTGACACTGCTGTCATTTTTTGGTTATGAATTCGTGGCCTCATTTGTTGATTGCCCTGTAAACCATGCACAGGGATTTACATTCGACAGGAGCCACTAGGAAAGAACCATTGGGGCACTATATGGACCAGAGCGTGCATTATATGATCAGTTTTCCTCAGCCTGAGAAGCATCTGGGCTGCTGTGTTTTGAGTCCGCAAACGCAGCGCTAGGTATTTAGATATCTGTGATACACACTATTGGCATACTTTAGGTGAGGCGTAACTAGTGTCAGTGTGGTCTATACTCTGCAGGCAGAGGTTACTAGGGAATATGTACCTTGGTGCTCTCCTGCTGAGGAAAGAAGAAGCCTGGACAGACAGAGACATTTCATAGACATTTCAGCATCCAGTAGGAACCCACCTCTCCCCACGTTGTTTTATCTCTGTGGTGGGCATTTGGAAGATGCCCAATTGTTTTGACCAGACATGCAAATCCCAGGCATGCAAAATTGTTAATATATACTTGTTTTTACACCGTTACCTCATGTCCCCCTTTGTCTTGCCACCGTCCTTGCTAAATGAAGGCTCCCTCCCTTTCCAGACAGGAACCAATGAAGCTCCCAAAAATGTTGATAGTTTTCACCTTACTCACTAAGGGGAGTATAAAGCCCCAGCCCTTCTTGCCCTCTGCTTGTGTGTTTCTGTCCATGCAGAGACCACAAAGTGGCTAGGACCAGGCTGTTGCCAGTTCCAGTTGCAGTTGCATGCTTAAGAAAGGAAAGAAGGGGTCATAGGAGGTTGTGCTGTTGCAAACCTCAAACCCCATGCTTCGCTTCCCCACACCTTTCCCAATTACCTATGGCTATGCTGTTGCAGACTCAGGGTTCTTTCCTGTCCCCTAATCCCTATACAGGCCACACGCTGTGGGCTGTACAAAGGGAAAATACTAAAGCTCACAGTGTATGTGGTCACGTGATTCTGGACTTCAATATGTGAGCATTTTCTCCCCCCAGAGTCATGTTGCTGCAGATGCCAGGTGGGTCGCATATTACAAAAACAGGATTGCAGCCTAAAGCCACACCACACAGGAATAAAAAGGAAGCACAGTGTGTAGGGGTCACGCGCTTGTGGATTCTGTTTCGGCATCTACTACTTGTTAAAAATTAAATGGGCTCTGAATGCATTTGCCCGTGGGTTCTACCTGCAGTCAAAGAATGCAGCACAGAGCGTACAAACCGACCAACCCTTCGGATGCTATCAGCAGGACACATGCATGCAGCTGAAGGTTTACTCACTTGTAATGTTTAAGCATATACTGCACTGTTGACAGACACTGTTTTTCTCTGTTTGTAACTAAGTACGGCCATGAATGCTGCCTCCTGATTTTGAGACACAGACAGGTGCAATGCCATGCCTAAGGATATACTGCAGCAAAAGATTTTTCCCCAAAATAAAACAGAAACATCAATTAACTGCTAGCAATTGTTTCTCTTCACAGCCAGAAAGCACCTTGTCTCCGGTTAGGCACATCCCTCTCATTACCTTTGTACAGAAATAATGGCCCAGGTATTTTAGGCTTCATACTTTTGCTTCTGTACTGCATGGACTATAACTTGCATACAATGCAAATGGGGCTGCACGTGAAGCTTAATGGCCTCCACCTTCACTGTGAGGGCTTCACGGGTTCTTCCACTTCATAAAGTTCCTGTAGAGTGTGTCTTGATTAGCAAGAAAATACAGACAGCTTGCTGAAACAAACACATTGTGGGTTTTTGAGAATTAAACCTTACTATTTTTAAATGATTAAGGAATATTCCCAAAACCGTTCTTTAATGTTACCAATTTGTTTTGGTGGTGGCACGAGCATGAACTCCATTAGAATAACTGTTCGGGCAGCAGTGGCACAGAGGGACAGAATATCTCAATGAGCAGAAGATAGGCTACTCGTTGGTAAAGTGGTATAGCTCAGTGGCAACGCGCTTGGCTTGGAAGCTGAGCAACAAAGGCTCGAATCCCGGGTCCCCTCTTAAACACCTCTTTGGTATTAAACGCGTTATAAATGTCCAATTATAATTATATGGTTTTAACAAATAATGTTGTCCTTTGTCAGCACCATTATTTCGCCGCACAAGCTGCTAAAACTGCCCCAAGGCATGAACAAACCAGCGGATGATGTCTAATGGGGGAACCTAAGCAGGGACAGCCCTGGCTATTTGGCTGGTAAACTGCCTTAAAAGAATAAGCTACTTGCTTCTGGGTAATCCCTCTTCTAACTACTGTCAAAACAGATTCCCATTTGGTTCCAGTGTGAAAAATATGAAGCATTCCCAGGCATGGGTTTCTGTCAAATATGTATGTGTTACTATGACATGTAAACCCTTTCTTTCCTTCTGAAGTGCAGTTAGTTTTCCCTCCTAGGTGTTAGATTTGGCACACAATGATGCATATGCTCCTTATTAACAAGGTCTAATTCGAATAACTGCACAGAAATACTTAGTCCAATGGATAGAGCATTGGCTTCTTGACTTGGAATATTATGACAAAGCACCATGTATACGACAGAGCAGTGGTCATGAAGAAAAGAACCCTAAGGAAACAACTAAAACATTTAAAGGAATCTAACGTGACCGACAAAGCTACAGAAATCCAGAAAATAAAACAAAAACACCATAACTGGATAATTATGCATTAGAAACAATGTTAAATCATGATTCTCAGGAAATGATATCTACCATTTGTAAGAGAAACACGGCGGATACGTGGTCTGTAATAAACGGAAAGGACACACCTCAAGATGCCCTAACAGCCAATCCACTTCCAATTCCAGAAAGCCAATGGCAATTATACTACAAACAAAGGCAACTTCCATTAGAGTCCTCTCTAAGCAAATCGGCTCCAGAGAGACTGGACGAAGACCTGCTCGATATTGATACATCTACATTGGAAGAGATCATCAGAAAATTGAAGAGCTCAAGAGCACCGGGCTTGATGGTCTGACCAATAAGGGACTGAAAAGCGACCCAGTAGAGAGGCCCAACATTTTACACCAACTCTATAAATACGTCCTTGAATCTGCAAGAGTTCCAACCTCATGGAAGACAAATGTGGTGGTCCCCATATTTAAAAAAGGCATAAGAACTGACCCAGAAAACTTTAGGCCAATTGCCTTACTGGACCTAGCGGGGAAAATCTTCGCCACCATCCTGTTAAGAGCCCTGGCCAAATGGGCAGAACTAACAGGCCATAGAGACGAATGGCAATCAGGCTTCGTAAAGGGACGAGGCACCCCTCTGAATATATTTATCTTAAATCTTCTAAAAGCAAGAACATTAAGAAATAAGGAGGTGAAATTCTTTGTGGCCTTTATTGACCTATCAAAGGCCTTTGATATGGTCGATAGATCTGACTTGTGGAAAAAATTAAAGTAAATGTCCGGAAGTGATTCTTGATAATGTAAAGGATCTTCAGTCAGACACTTCAATTAGAGTGAGGCTAAATCAAACAGGTCTATTGTCTGAGTCAATCTCTACCACCATTGGGTTAAAGCAAGGCGGCCCATTGGCACCTGAACTATATAACCTCTATTCCTCAGATATGGAGGATGCCTTTCTTGACTTAAGAATCTTTCTGGCAAAAACAGCAAGTGTGACAATTGGCAGATTAATTTACACGGACGACATAGTTCCAATCGATCAAACCCCAATAGGCCTCCAACACCAACTAAGTGCCCTCAGGAGTAAGTAACAAAATGATTATCAACCCAGAAAAATCTAGGATCTTAAGGTTTGATAATTCGAAGAGGGGAAAAAAATCGAAAATAGAGCAATGGTTCCTAAACAACAAAAAAATCACAGAAGTTTCTGCCTTTACATACTTAGGGGTTTGTGTTTACAATAATAAAAGTGAATTACCCTGATGCACGGACTTGAGAAACAAAGTAAGAAACTTGAAAGGACAAGCAAAGATCCTGATGACACGATTCTGTATATTCTCTTTGAAACCATTGGTGGACTTCTACAGAGCGAAAGTGGTGGCAATCCTCACGTACGGAGAACAAACCTCGCCTCTGTTGGATGCTAAAATATGGCTAATTTTAGAAGGGACATTTTGGAGAACGACCCTTCGACTACCGAAATCCTTTCCAATTGAAATAATACAAAGAGAACTAGCATTGTCCTCTTTAAAGTTATTTCGGAGTGGAAGATAATGTCTTTTTTCCAGAAATGTCTGCAACCAGCCTTGACGGGTGGATTCTCAGTCCTGAAAAAAGCAATGGACAATCACACTGAGCCGATCCTATCGCAATGGGCAAAAACATGTCAGGCAATCTCATGTAACCTGAATGAATCTGAAGAATTGTTGTTAAACAATCCAGATCAGGTAAAGAAAAAAATGTACAGGCTCGATTGGATGGAGACAGACGAAGACCTTTATAAATACCAGGCATATGAAGACTTCTGGGCAGTCCCCCGAAAGCTGAACAGATTACCAAAATATTTGTCGCTATTTCCAAATTGGTTCTTGAGATCTGGCTATCTAAGACTCTGTCTCAATTTATGGCCATGTAGAGATAACAACTACAGGAAGAGACTTAAAGACGAACCAAAACACTGCGGACTATGTCAAAACACAAAGGTGGTTGAATCCCTGAAGCATTTGTTGTTGGAATGTCTGATTCTTAGAGATGAAAGACAGATTTTCCTGGGCCACATTTGGAAAGACTATCGGTCCAAAGAAACTGACCTTTGGTGGAGATATCTGCTGGAAGGGGAAAAGATCTCAATTAATCTGGCGGTAACAAAATTCGTGCTGATCATTTTTGAAAAAATAGAGGGAAACTGTTTGAGTACATGATTGGAATACGGCCATGATGGGGAATGGAAAGGGCAAATGTAGGTACCATGGGGTAATCAGGATATGGAGGAAGAACTTTTGAAGAGACTATTATGTGGCACAGCTTTCTAAAATAACTAGATTTCTAGCTGAGGACACTGGTTCGGTTTTTGTATATATTTGCTTTTTTTGTATAGCCAAAGGTTTTCTTTTTTTTGTGCAAACCAAAGTGCTAATAATAAAAAAATAAAAAAATAAAATTATTTTTTCTGGTCATGCAGAAGTTCTTGCTCCAGGAAATGAGCCATGCTCTGGGAAGTACTATGGGTGGCTATTCCTCTTACAAGAAATTTCAAGGAAAGGACAAATTAGGGCTCAAGTATAGGTACTCTTATACTGTAGTAGTGATCTGTATGCTGTGCTCTGGGTAAGAATGCTGCAGGTACACCTGGCACAACAGGAGTCTGAGTAAGTAGCAACAACCCTGTACCCCCAGAGTTGGTATGATAATGGGGCAATTCCCTTATGTGCAAACACAGTCTTTGTTTCCCTCTAAGGGTTAAAGTATTTAATGGGTTAACATCCAATTAATATTGTGGGGTGCATTCAAAGGCCCCAAACCAAAGGTCCCTTTCACATGAAAAGCAGGATTTGTCAATACTGACACAAAAACGGCTTTACATGTGTGATTGCAAATGAAAACTGAAGGGCCATGTGAAATAAAGTTCTGTCATTAGCCAAGGAAAAGCAGCATTTTAATTGACCAAGCAAGAAGAAAAATCAAAGGTCCCTTTCACATGAAAAACAGGAATTTTAAACACTGTCACAAAAACTGCTATGTGTATTTACAGTTTTAATGTGAAAATTGTACCACTGCTAAATGGAAAAATGTTAGGGGAAAAGACATGGGGTTTCATTACAACTCCGGTGGTAGCCGTGCCAGTAAAACCGACAGGTTGCCGCCGGAGTTGTGATTCTTTCCAGCACCTGGCTTCACAGAAACACCAGGGGATTACGACCCTGGTCTTCCTGGAAGCCAGGCGCTAGAACATTGTTATTCCCCATTTGACTCAATAGGAATGGGGATGACGGAAGCACCGGCACCGTTATTAACGGTGCCGGTGCTTCCTGGAAACTCAGCGGGCGGGTGCCGTCCCGCCCACCAGGTCTGACCTAGCAGGCTGGGGGGCAGCCGCCCGCAGACTCGGAGTGTGCCGGTCCGGTAACAACAGTGCCGGTAGGCTTACCAGCACCATTGTTACTGGACCGGCATGCTCATAATGAGGCCCATGGTGCGTGTTGACAGAGGCAATGTATATTATGTTTTGCATACAAAATACTAGTGACATTTGAAAAGCCACTTTGTTTTCCATGGGAAAGGTTCTGTAGGCCAGAGGCAAACCCTTTTGCTGGCTGTCACAAGGAACTTCAACACTGGAAGGCCGTCATTTTGGTGCTTATAACTACAGTAAAATGTGGCTTGCTCTGGAAGGTGTGGAAAGCCAAGTGTTTTTAGAATGGCTGTCTCTGCAGGTCCATTTAGCCTGGCTCATGCATGACCACTATGTAGACAGTAGGTGTGAAGAGGGGAGCTGTGAAGACAATTCAATTGAGAGAGCCTGAAACTCCAACTTCAAACAGGTAACCCATTTCAAAGAAACTGACAAAGAAAACACTCTGGTTACAGGCTAGCCCAGTGAGACCATATGGCCTGGAAGCAGGGGAATTGCCATTTGTCCGACATTAAGATTTACTATTTATTGAAAAGGACTATTATCCTGTAGGCTTTTTCCCATCAACCATAAGTCAGAGTTTGTTCATTTATGTTCAATGCTTTAGGTAATTTCCATGTGATTTTGGAGATATAACATTCATGCACCTATGAGTTAGGGAACTGTAATGGCCAGTTCCACTGGGTTCCTGGCTGATCTGAAGATGTCCCGAATGTAAGAGTTGTCAAATTGGTGAAGGTTAAAATTAGGAATATGGGAAGGAAATTACATGTTCATAACTGTTATGCTTTCTGTGAAAACAGCAGAAAACTGACAAACGGCCATGCAAAATGGTGGGCATCTTGCTGTCATCTTATTTAATTCCCCGTGATTAACTGAAAAGGAATATATATATGTTATGGTAGTTATTAGTACAATTATGAAGTTTTGCCACATAACTAGAGGCTTGCAAACATTTGACATGAGAACAA
The DNA here is from genome assembly GCF_040938575.1 of Ambystoma mexicanum. Classification (NCBI taxonomy): domain Eukaryota; kingdom Metazoa; phylum Chordata; class Amphibia; order Caudata; family Ambystomatidae; genus Ambystoma; species Ambystoma mexicanum. The sequence goes on from NC_090924.1 coordinate 601,362,150, forward strand.
ATGGGGCTTGTAAATTAAGCTGCCATGTGTTTGCTCCAGACCCCAAACACAATCCTGACTTGGAGGCTGAGTTTGGGAGGAGAGGGAAGGGTAACTTTCCAATCCTATTGGTGTGACCTCTTGTGGGGTACTCCCCCAAGATTGTATAACTGGTGGTGTTTTCACTGCTATGAAAGGGGAACTGCACAAGGAGGAAGAGAGAAAGAGAGCTGCTGAAATGTACCATCAAAAGAGTGCTTCTGCAACTTACATCTGACAGCTGCATGGAAACACCAGAGGATATTGGTTAGAGTGCATCTGGGTGGAGCTGTCTATTGCTAGGAAGGCCTAGATGCTGACTGGGTCCTATGGTGGAGAGGGGGAGGCCATCCTTCAGAGTAACTAGACCCCTGTCCTATCTTTCCAGAGGGTCCTTACCTGCAGCTGCCTGTCCTGAACTTTAAACATAGGCTTTATATTTAAGTAGAACTGAGCCCTGGGAAAGCAAAAGGTGGGGGAGTCTGCATGCCTTAAATCCTTTCCCTTTATAGGAGGCAGGGGCAAAACTGTGTACATCCTTAGACTATTTAACGAAAACGATTAATTTAATTAATTCCCCATTTGTTAGAACACTACGGGGTGATTTGTGTTAAAATTCGAAATTAACAAAGCTCACTTCCCAGTGTGCGCTAAAAAACAATAGCCTATAATTGAATTGGGTAATCCTTTTTGTCCTGTTGACCCCACTTTCTTTAAGGAAGAGGAGTGTCTTTGTTCTTAAATCAGTCCAATCATTTTGTCCAACTTTCCCCTAACACAGGCCTTTCAGTGGAGGCGGGTCTGGGATCCAAAATTCCCCAAATCATTGAAATCTTTCTGATCTGTAATCCCCAAGTCAGATCAAAGTATGGGAGGTCTGAAAAACAAACAGCTAAATCACCCTGTGTTTATTTTAAACCAAAGCTGTGGGTGAAATCATAATTGCCATATGTATTTGTACCAATCTTGAAATCCTACTGCTAGCCATTTAACGCTGCAGGACAATCAAAATTGTGCAGCACTACATCTATTAATGTGTTCACTGACCAGAGTTAATGATTTCTTGAAGTGAAATTTGTAGAAGTTAAGAATTATGATTTGTGTTCTTTTCAACTCAAGTGGTGTTTGACATTTCTCACCTTTAATTTAAATAAATACAGATATATTTCCTGTTCACCAGCTTGGTTCTTGGCTCATTGTTAGCTCAGGGGTTGGAGGATCCAAGGGGCATGATGTGTGTCTTAAGTAGGGCTGAATAAAAGAATCCGTTAAACAGTTTGTTGCATAACACCTTGAGCGGGGAGGAAAGGAAGTCCCATGTTGAGATTGGCTTTTCAATAAACTGCTACAAATTGGGGGCTTGGGGCCAAGATTTTGCTAGCTATTTCTGACCCATGACAAGTACATTGTGACAGATTATTAATTTTTATGTGATTGCATTAAGGTGGAGGGAAAGTCATCTTTGTTTTGTTAAAGTGCTGCGAGGACCTGCCCCTGAGTTCCAGGGAGGTGTATAGGTGAAAAATTAAGATTGTGTAAGAATTGATTTGTGTAAAGAAATCAAGCAGGAACAGGGTCATTTTTTCCCCTGCATAAAGAAAGTGCAAAAAGCCACTGTGAAAATGACTACTGTACAAATTGGTGAAGCCAGGGATCATCTCCTAGCTACATTATTTCTTATAGGAGAATGGGTTGGGGGCCAGGCTGGAAACTGGCAAACCAGAATTGTGCCGGAGGTTTCCTTAGTAAGCAATGATATTTGGCTTGAAGGTGGAATATTTCACAAATAACTAGAGCGATTTTACATGACCCTGAATGCTTGTGAAGAACAGATATAAATGGGTCCGCTAACTGCTCGGTTATATTTTCATTTGCTTTTAGTGGGAGAGTGTTAGAGAAATAGTGAGGTTGGTAGGATGAATCAGGCAGGAGACCTGTCACAGGCACAGGATTTCATTGAACAACTCAAAAATGAGTTAAAAACCCAGCAGCAAGAGAGTGCTGAGCGTGAAACACCTTTTTCTGCACTGCAAAATGCACATAAAGCATATGTGGAACATTTTATTAGCACACTGTAACATAGGTTCAATGATCAGACTATTCATAAAAGAGGGTTGTTAGATGACATTATGGCCCTCAAGCAACAAATTAGGGAATTGGAAAGGGAAAATAATCAGTCCATCATTAAAGAGATGCACTCACAAAAAGAGTTTGATGAAATGTATCAAGGATAACCATGACCTATTACAGAGGATAAATCAGTCGGAAATGGAGGTAGAAAAGGAACAGTCAGGTTCGGAGGAACTGACCAAAATGAGAGAAGAAAGGAATGAGCTAGAAAGATGTATAAGACAACTAGAAGCTGAACTATCAGAGACAGATATAAATGAAATATCAATTCAGCAATTTGTAGGGATGAGCAAGAGAAAGAGATGAATTTCCTGAAGCAAAAACACCTTCAATATGCACGCAGCATACAAGGCTCACAGAGGGGGAATGAATCACTTCTGCATGAGGTGCAGCAAGCAAAAGATCGGTTGGTAGCTCAGAGCAGGGTGCATGAGATTAATCAGGCCTTAGTGTCATAATTAAAAAGCCACCTCTCCTAATACCAATAGGAAATAAGGACAGAGAGAAGCAGGGGTGAGAGTCTCACAAACGAAATTGAGAAATACAAACAGGCTCTGAGGCACCCTGGCCAATGAGGACATGGGACAAGGTCCACTGATCAAGTTGAGATTTCCATCCATTCAGGGGCTTCAGGTCCGTCATGTACAACCTCCCAGGTACAAATGGGAACTGACCTCATGTATGCCACCAACAAAGAACAGGGGAACATGAGGCAGTTGGACTTACCGAGGTTTAGTCTGACTGATCCAGAAGGCCAGTCCTTGTATGATAAGGATGAATATTCATCTATACCACACAGAAGGGAAAAGGGCCATACCAGTGTGTCCTGGGAAGCAAGGAATGATACTGTAAGTACTACAGACATGAAAACACTTATGAGGTGAAAGTCAGGGAGTTAGATTGGCTGAAGATGCGACTACCTTGCCCACTTCGATGAAGGAGAAAAGCCAGACCATCAGCCTATGAAGTGCATCATTCTAAAAACCTCTGTATATTCAGGGGCTGGGAGGAATTCCCCCCACTCCCTGGTAGGAGGGATGAGGAAACTGGGTTCTTACCTGAGCCTGAAAGGAAATCCAGGGAGGCTGACCCTGAGAGTTCACTTTGCTCTAGGCGAGAGGAGTACAGACCCTGTGGTTCTGGGAGATATTCTCAGTTTCATAGAGATAGGGAGTGCCTAGGAGACAGTAGCAGCTCTGAGTCATAAGGTGAATGGACTCCGGTGCAGGAGAAGAAAAAGGCAGGGAAACAGAAGGGTTTTGTTAAAGACCTGATTCGACAGATAAAGGCCATACAGAGCTTCCTGGCCCCATACCATAAGAAGTAATTGATATGGGAACACCTGAACTTTATGACCAGATGATGGCATCATTCCAGATCAGGGGTGTACTGGGGTGAGGCAGTCTCAGCTCTCGAACTGGTACAAGATTGAGTTCAGCAGGGAGCCTGCCTATCCCCTTCACTGTTCAACGTTTACCTCAAGCCCCTTTGTGAGCCCTTGATGGCCCCCAACCTACACTTCTCAAACTACGCGGACGACATGCAGCTCCTTATAGAATTGAGCAGGGTGTGGCACAGCTAAACCACATTCCTAGCCTGATTAATGTATGGATGACACAAAATTCAATGTGTCTGAATTCTTGGAAAACAGAACTGATGAGCTTTGGTTTGACATCTGCTAGATCCAAACTCAGTCCGGAATACTCCCACATGAATATTGGTAAAAACCATAAAAACCCAGGACAAAGTCAAAACATTGGGTGTATACATGAATGCCACAGTGAGCTCAGAGGCACATGTGGATGGAGTAATTAGTAATACACAATACCTCCTGAAAGTACTAAGGCAGGCTAAACCTCTCCTGTCTTAAAAAAACAGGACGTCTTTGACCAGAGCAATAATATTGCCCCGCCTTCACTACTGTAAAGCTCTTCTGGTTGGGGCAAACTCATGCTGTATTACAAAACTAGAGATAATAGAGAATGAAGCTGTACGAATCATTTACAACATTTCCAGGAGATAACACATTACTAGTGCCAGAAGAAAACTACATTGGCTATCAATGTCAGCAGAATACGGTTTTAAGGTACTCACTCTGACACAAAGATGCATTCACAGAAATGCCCCGACATACCTTAAAGCTAATATCAAAAATTCCATTTCATCTAGACACCTTCGCTCTAGTGACACGGGTATGATGAATGTACACAGAAGTACAAAATGCAGAGGTCTGGGCAGATCCTTTGACAAACTCTCAGCCCAAGCCTGGAACTCTCTGCCTTTAACGTTGAGATTGGAAACCAAACTGTTATAGAAATTTTTTAGGAGGCAGCTCAAGACACTCCTGTTTGACTAATCTTCTTCCTCTCCAGCTCTACTTTGGTCACTTGTAGAACTACGTGTTGTCCTGTATTTTGGTTGAATGTGTATATGTAGCGCCCTGATGCCTGAGGGCTTTGGCTTCTATAAATAAATAAATAAATAAAATGTGAGTTGTACAGCATTTGCAAAATGGAATTTCTCACATAAGTACTCCAGTTTCTTTGCAGGGCTGGAGGACCGGGATCATTATAAATGGCCCACCGATAAGGTGTCCATTTTGAAACATTTTTCCACACATAGGAACCCACAAGAGGCCCATAAGACTGCATATAACTTGGAGTGTGGGGACGATCAGGCTCCTAGGGAGTTTGTGCAGGAGTTAAAGCGGGCATTTGCTAAGACTTCCCGGTGGGTGAACACCAATTGTAGGGAGTTCATAACTACATATTTCTATGAACTCCCCAATTACATCCTGACTCAGTTGGTGCATGATTTTCATGAGCATAGGACCCTGCATTGGGTGATTGAACAGGCCACCGGGATGTATGAGGTCCAAAAGCCTGCTGAGAGTGCAAATGCTGTCAAAACCCCCAAACCATCTAACACCCCTGCTGCTGCAAAGGTGGCAGAAGCAAAAACAACCCCTCCATTGGATATGGAGACTTGGGGGCCTAAAAGTAACCTTCCTGCCAACAAGCAAAATGGAAGGAAAAAGGGACCCCCCAACCCGGCTCGTTCGAATGGTAGTCAGGCAGGGGCCCCGAACAATTATCCCTCTGACCCTGTCACCTATAAAAGTACAAGGGTACTAAACCAATCCTGGGTATGTATACACTCCCACAGCCCAAAGGGGGGAACTAAACAGGTAAGTACTTCCCAGTGGAAACTTCCTTCCAAACTTCCCTCAGGAGAGAAGTATCACTCCACCTCCCAACCTGAACCTTTTCCCCAGATATCCCCTGTATTAGAACTTCCAAACCAATCCTCCTCTCTCCCCCCAGGTTCCAGGACAATAGATCCTTGAACCCGGGAGAAGGGAGATTCAGGATGGAAAATCATGGGGGAAATTTCCAGTACCCAAACTACTCCGGAGAAGGGACAATTACCCTTTTCGGGAGCAGCAGAGCTATGACTTGAGACCGCCCTACCACCCAGACAGGTCCAGCAATGGACCGATGATCTGGGGTGCATGCTGAGGGCTCAGTCCAACCTTCAACCTAACCCTACTTCTCAGGATTCTCTAACACCCAGGGCTGATGCCTCAGGGGGAAATGACGGGAGGAAACATCTGACAACCCACAGGATCTTGACCAGAGGGCCCGGGTAGAGGGGAGAAGCCAAGCCCTAGAGGAATCTTCCTTTCTCACCCAAACAGAGCCCCTAAAAACCTCTCAGCCTGAAGGTGTTTCTCTACCCTGAAATGGTAGAACCCAAAGAGCACAGTATAAGTAGGAGAGGCTAAAGAAGAACCCACCTTGTGGAGGAATTCCTGATTATCCCCTTTGAAAGAGAAGAATCCCTTTAGGATTCAGGTAAGTGGCCCTTCTATGTCAAAAACAGGGGGAGCCCTCCCAAAAACAAATGGCTCCCAAACGACCCTGAGTGGGACAGGGTAAGTATGGAGACCGACTCAGAACCAGAAACTATTCAACCCCAAACATGTGAGCCAGACAGAATGGAAATGGAGGAGGTGCCCTTTCTTCAAGCAATTTCTGAGGACTGTCCCCAGGTAAAGGTGGACAGCCAGGGAGCTGGGGAGAAGGAGGATTGCAATTTTTTTTTTACAGATTCCTGAACTCTGACACATTAAATTGCTCAAGATCACACAGTGTCAGAGTTCAATATTAAGAAAATGACCACCGCGCTGTCAAATAACTCACTTTCTTTGCACCTTAGAGGAGAAAGAAGGCCAATTTTATGCACCGGTCAAGGTGCTGGGTCAATGTGAATTATCAAAATACTGACGGAATGATATTACCCCTGCAACTAATTTGGACCTAATTAATGATGAAGCCTGGTCCCGACATTGGGTAACCCCATGGGATTTGACAACACTGAAAAAGCATTTCAATCGGCTCAATTGCTGCCTCATGCTGTTGAAGTTCAAGTGCGAGAAGAGGTTACCATCCCAAGGCAGGTGTGACAATTTACTCTCCCCCTCAGAATTAAGCGAGGCAGAACTTCAAACATCAGGACGCCTATATAAATATACATTCTCATCTCCAACAAGGTTTGTATTTAAATCCGACACCTCTATTACAACTAGAACATGACAAGATTTGAATATTGTTGGATAACAGCGAGCCTTGAAGTATCACTTTGGGTGCAGGGACCTTTATTGGAATGGCCGTTGATGCCCAACATAATTCTATCCATTTAGCTAAATCATGGGACTAATCTCAAATGACTGTTTTGACATCAGTGATGGTATTCTTCCAGACAAGATGTTTACTAGGCATTGGGGGAATTTGATGGTGTACTCTTCCTTGCCCTATGGTGTGGAAGAGGTGACCAGTGACATTAGGAGGGAGGAGGAAGTGTTCAGAGTAAAGGACCACTACTTTGAATCCCCTGCCCAGGTCGACACCATCAAAAGAGATCTCTCCCCCCAACTGGAGTATACTGCTGACATTGCCAAGCCCAAGGTCTTTCCAAGTTTCAAGCAGATGGTCGAGGAAAGGACCAATCTTGCTGATGCCTTTGAGACCGAGGAGAAAAGACAAAAGCTGAAACAGGTCTTTCTGGAATTCCAAGATATCTTTTCAGTGGACTCACATGACTGTGGACTCACATCCATTCATTCAACCACCATTCCCACAGACCACGAGATGGCTCCAGCATTTGTAAAACAGTACTGTTACCTCTCGCGTCCATGGAGTCACTCATGGATATTATTAAGAACTTAGAATCCCGTGGGATAATTCGTCCCATCAACAGTACCTTCAACAACCCGGTACTGGGGATACTTAAACCAAACATCCAATGTAGACTATGTGCAGACCTGAGGGAGATAAGCAAACGGGTCCACATGTCAAGATGGCCCCTTCCCTACATCGATCGGGACTGGCCCGTATCCCAGGGTCAAAGGTGTACACCGGCATTGACCTGGCCAACGGTTACCGGACAGTACCTGTGAATAGGAAAGACCAGAACAAGCTTGCCTTTACCTTCGGGGGACAGCAGTACACATGGACCCGAACCCCTTTGGACATATAAACTCTGGCAATGAGTTCAGCATCTTCCGATATAAGGCTATGCCAGATTGGGTCAAAAGGGGAAACCTGGCCTATGTGGGTTTTGATCAAGAGCTCAACTGTGGAGGAACATTTAGCTGAAATTCACTCTGTTCTAACCCAGTTGCAGAAATCCGGGGCAAGACTGTCCTTTCAGAAGGCACAGTGGTGTAAGACCTGAGTGAACTTCTTATTGCACGAGATCACCCTTGAGAGTCTTAATCCCCAGGCGAAGACGGTGGAAGCTTTAGTGAAATGAAAGGACCCTACCACTCTGCGAGAAATAAGAAGCCTTCTTGGACTCACTAATTATAGTTGAAAGTTCATTGAAGACTGCGCAGAGGTCACTCGACCCTTAGTCCATTTATCAAAGGCCTGAGTCAAGTGGGAGTGGGGTCCAGTAAAAAAATCAGAGGCAGTTAAACAACTGAAAAGAAGCCTTTTGCAGGTTCCTGTTTGGTTTATCCCAAAAAGAACGAGGAGTTCTTCTTCGAGGCAGGGTTCTCATATATGTGCTTAACAACAGTGTTGTATCAAAAGCATGACAAGGTCAACAAAGTCATCTCATACGTGACCAAGACTTTGTCCTCTGTGGAAGAAAAAATCAACGACTGCGAGAAGGCACTCCTGGCAATGGTGTAGAAGTTGAAAAATGACTGCCCATTCATACAGGGGGAGCACATCATTGTTGAGACGCCTCACCAACCCTTGCAATATCTCCAAAGTGAGAGAATTTGTGCAGGGAAAGTTAATAATTCCAGAACTACTTCCTGGATTCTGTCCATGCAAGGCTTTCCTGTGGAGGTCAGATATGGCCAAAACAAGAAGAGTCCCCTAGCGCAAGGGTTGGTGGACTTGCATGATAGTACTCAAGAAACCTGTCTCGAGGACAAACGTCTATTGACCAACAACACCATGGAGGCATACTTAACTTCCCCACACATGGTCTATGGAGAAGACATGTGTCAGGGGATACCAACCATTTATGTGGATGGGTGCTTCTATCCTGTTTATAACAACGGGAAAAAGAACTGGTGACTGGCATTGGGAATGCATGGGTGAATTATACCCCACAACCCTCTGCTGGTTATAAAATAGGGCGCCAAGGTAGTCAAGTTGTAGAGTTGATGGCCATTCATCAAGCCATCCTCACTGCAGTGCACCACCAAATCAATGAACTGGTCATAATCACTGACTCCGATTATGTCCGCAATGTGTTCGTGGAGCACCTGATTAACTGGAAGAATCAAGGCATGCTTTGTGTCACCAACAAACCCCTAAAGCATGTCAAACTGATCCAATCAATTGATGATCGGGTGACCTCCAATGACATTACCATCTTTTGTAAAAGAATAAGGGGTGACTCATAAATAGAGGGGCCAGATAAGATTGGGAATGACATAGCTGATCATCTGGCTAAAACCAGAGCTCTGCAGGGGGATTTCATAGAAACAGAATCCCTGCTGGGTGAAATCTTAGTTGCCGATGTCACCAGGTCACAAACTTGTGCGGATAGAGAACTCTCGACTGCCCAGTGGAGTAAAGGTACCCCAGATGCAGATGTGATCACTGCACAGAAAGAGGATCCGAGCATTAGGAATTGTATCGACCCACTGAAGACCCTGTAAGCTTTCCTCTAGCAGAGTCAGATTATATCGATGTTGATGATTTTCTCAAAGATGTTTGGGATTGAAGACAGTTGGTAAGGAGAGCCCTATTTCACTGTGATCAATGGGTGGTACCTACCTCATTTAGTAGTCTGATGTTCAACCACGCCCATGACATGGCCACTGCCGGTCATAGGGGGTTTCACACAACATTAGAAATCTTGCATGAGGTTGCTTACTGGTCACACATGGGCCAGGACCTTGACACTTACCTAAGGGGGCGTCTTGTGTGTGCTCAAATTCCAACCCAGTTAACTCACACACAGAGTTCCCCTACAAAAAAGGGTAATGGCACTGCCTTGGTCATATATGCAAGTCAATTTCATCAGGCCAGCGATATGCTCCTCTAGAGGAAAAAAGTACATGTTGACTGTGACATGCTTGTTCACCAAGTGGGTAGAATGTCTTCCATCCCTGAATTGTAAGGCAGCGACAGCTGCTGCACTAATGATCAACCACATTTTCTCTCATTTTTGCCTCCCACAAAGGATTGAGTCAGACAGAGGAAGCCATTTTACCAGTGAGGTATTTGTGAAGATGTGGGAGATTCTTGGGGTAAAAAGAAAGCTCCAGATTGTCTACCACTTAGTCTCAAGCGGGGGCATAGAGAGATATAACCAAACAATTGTATCTTAAAGAAGTTCATGGCAGATTCTGGACCCAAGTTGCTGCTTGTCCTGATGACTCTTAGGTCTACACCATCTTGTGCAACAAAGATGTCTCCATTTGAGCTCATGACTGGATGACAAATGTTGTTACTGCAGCATCTGCTCTATAGGACACAGGAGCAGACGCAGATAAATCCTTCCACTACTCATGAGGATATTGAAAATTTAAGGAAGCACTTCCAGCATGCTTTTGCTTATGCTCAGCGCACTTTAGAAAAGTCGGCTGAAGGAATGAAGACCTATTATGACCTAAACAAAACCAAGAAAGAATATGAGGTAGGGGACAAGGTTTACCTGTACAATTTTTAAAGGAATCAGGCCAAGGAGCAGAAATTACTCCCCTCTTGACGTGGTGCCTTTGAAATTGTAGATGAAATAACACCTGTTGCCTACAAGATCTGCATTCCAAAAGGAGAACAGATAGAAGAAAAATGGGTCCACATCAATCAGTTGAAAAGCTGTCACCGCAGACAAGCTTTATGACGATTGAGGAGCCAAATGAAAATCAAAGAGAGGAACCATCTGAAGAATGAAAAGGAAGGAAGAAAAAAATCGTATGGAAACTACAGAAACAAAAAACTACTGTAGTAGGACTGGTGAACTAGGCCTAGTGCATTCTAGGTCATGTAATTGCGCAGACAGGAAGTGAAAGGGAGGGGGAAGGGAACAAATGCGCCCAGTCCAGCAGGGCCCTGGTTTAAGTGCAGAGAGGTTACCCTTCTAATGCAATGAATTCCAGAAATGCACTAGTGGTGAGCAGAATGCAGAGACTTGGGGGCAGGTACGAGGACTGGTGGGGCAGCCTGGGACCTGTGTAGCTCTGGAGGTGTACCAGGTGACCAGTTAACAAAATGGAGCAGAGTTAGGGAAGAGAAGGAGGAGGGAAGTAGGCGAGCATAGAGAGGAGGTTAGCAAGGGAGAGAGAGAGAGAGAGAGAGAGAGAGAGAGAGAGAGAGGAAGAGAAGAGGAAGGTCTTGAGGAGTTTCCCAAACTTAAGGAGGGCAGGCTCAAGATGGAGAGAGGCAGGGAGGTTGTTCCAGAGGAAAGCACCTGCAGAGGATAAACGGCTCACCTGCATAGAGTTAGAAGAGGACGAGCAGAGGGCTATAGAATGAGAGTATTTAAGGAGAGAGAGTTGTAGATAGTGCAGGCACCAGCCCCAGAAAGCCTTGTGGTCTATGCAGAGGGTCTTGAACTTGATCCTTGGAGCCACGGGGAGCCAGTGGAGGGATTTCCGCACTGGAGAGATGCAGTCCCTGGGCTTGAGTCCAAGGATACGTCTTGCAGTTCTATTTTGGATCAGTTGTAGAGGTCATAGAGTAGAAGTAGGAATATTGAGAAAGAGACTGTTGCAACAGTCCATTTCAGAAAGACCCAGGGCTCTGGACATAAGCCTCTGGGTTAAAGTGAGAAAAGGTAGAACACCTCTGAGGAGGTGCAGCTGGCGGTGGGACCTTTTAAAGATGTCCGAGATGTGAGACTAGAAGGAGAGAGTGGAGTCGAAGATGACCCCTGGATTCTTTGCCTTACTAATGGGTGAGGGTGCAGGCCCAAAGGAGGCAGGCCAGTGAGAAAGTGGGAAAGCAGGAGCAGGGGTCCCAATAAGGAGGATCTCTGTCTTGCTGCCATTGAGGCAGAGATCTTTTGCAGCACACCAAGACTGAATTGGGGACAGTCAGGAATGAGAGGGGAGGAAGAGGCCGAGGGTAGCCTGAGAGAGCTGTGTGTCATCCGCCTAACACTGTGAGTTGGAGGTGAAGGCAGAGATCCTGCAGGCCATTTAGACATTGAAGAACAAGAGGGGGTAGGTTAGATCCCTGGGGGACACCACAAGTAGAGAGAGTGATAGCAGAGAGAAAAGACCCAGGTTCCACCAGGCAAGGACGATCAGAGAGAAAGCAGGCAACCCACACCAGGGCCTGATACGCAGGGTGTCACAGAGACGGGAGATCAGGATGTTGTAGTTTACTGTATCGAACGCAGAGGAGAGGTCGAGAAGAATGAGGACAGAGGAAGAGTTAGAGAGTTAGAGTCAAGATTTGAGAGCAGGTCTTCATGGGTGTTCAGAAGAGCAGTGTCCATGCCTCTGCATGCTCTAAAGCCAGAAAAAAAGTGATGGAGACAACCAACAGATTCAGTGTGGAGAGTACGCTGAGAGAGAACTTTTCCAGGAGTTTTCCCAGGAAGGGAATGATCGAGATCGGGCAGTAGTTTGCCAGAACAGAAGGGTCGGCAGAAGGCTTTTTGAGCAGAGGCTGCACTGGAGAGTGCTTGAGAGAAGTGGGAAAAACACCAGTGGCGAAGGAGAGTTAATAGAAGTCTGCTAAGACGGGAGTGAGAGTGTCAATGTTGTCCTTGATGGTTTTGAAAGGGCAGGGGTTCACCTGTTTGGAAGAGGCTTTCATAGACCAGACTTGTCTAGAGACCTTCTCATGTGTGACAGGGTAGAGGGAGGATAGAAGACGGGTAGGGATGGGGTCAGCCCAGGGGTGCCCAAGAGATGTTGGTGCATGAGTGGGTGCAGAGACAAGAGAGGTCAGGAAGTCCTGTATTTTGAATGTGAAGTGTGCAGCCAGGCTGAGCAAAGGGCCTGGGTGGGTGCAGTAGAGGATATCGCTGCAGTAGGGTTTGCCAGTTCCTTGCAGACTTTGAAACGTTTGGCCATGTCAGATGCTGCAGAGATGTGGGCTTGAATATGGACTCTCTTTTTGGACCGGGTGAGGATTCTGTATTGCCTTTGAAGAAAGCGGCAGGCACGTTGTCAGAGGGTGCACCTAAGGATTCCCACTTCCGTTCTGCTGCTCCGCACTTGCGTTTAAAGGCAGCCAGATTGAAGTCGTACCAAGAGTTGTACTTTTTGACAGACTTCAGTCGGACCCTCATGACAGGGGCAAGAATGTCGAGAGTGTTGGAGATGGAAAGGTAAAGGTTAGAGAGGGCTCTGTCAGTGTGGGAGTCAGCCGCAGGAGTCGATGGAGGAGAGTAGGTGGAGGCAAAGACAAAGGCAGCCACTGACACTCTTTTCATGGGTCGGAAGACCTTGAAGGAGGTCAGTGGTGCAGAGTATGCCAATGCTAAAGGAGGAGAGAGCTTCAAGCGTGAAGAGAGAAGAGAGTGATCAGTCCAGGAGAGTGAGGTAGTGAGAGGGATAGAGAGAGGGATGTCTGTGGAGATGTGAGCACATCTGACAGCTGCAAGGAAACACCAGGGAAGATTGCGGAGAGTGCATCTGGGTGGAACTGTCTATTGCTAGGAAGGCCTAAAAGTTGACTGGGTACTATGGTGGAGAGCACGAGGCCATTCTTGAGAGTGGAGTGACCAGACCCCTTCCCTATCTTTCCAAAGGGTCCTGACATGTAGCTAGCTGTCTTGAACTTTAAACCGAGGCTTTCTATGTGAGTAGAACTGAACCCTGGGAAACCAAAAGGGGGCGGGGCAGTCTGCTTAAGTCCTTTCCCTGTATAGGGGTTCGATGGGGGCAAAACTGTGTAGATCCTTAACCTATTTAACTAAAAAGATTAATTTAATTAATTCCCCAATTTGTGGAACACTACGGGGTGATTTTTGTTAAAATTCAAAATTAACAAAAACTATAGCCTATAATTTAACTGGGTAATCCTTTTTGTCCTGTTAACTCCAACTTCTTTAAGGAAGAGGGGTGTCTTTGTTCCTAAATCAGTGCAATCTTTTTTTCCAACTTTCCCCTAACACAGGCCTTTCAGGGGAGGGGGATCTGAAATCCTAAATTCCCCATATCATTCCAATTTCTGTCCAACTTCCCAACATAGACCAAAGTAGGGTGGGGTCTGAAAAACAAACCACTAAATCACTCTGTTTATTTTAAACGAAAAGTGTGGGTGAAATCATAATTGCGATATGTATTTGTACCAATCTTGAAATCCTACTGCTAGCCTTTTAACCCTGCAGGAAAATCAAAATTGCGCAGCAGTACCTCTATAAATGTGTTCACTGGTTAGATTTAATTATTACTCAAAGTGAAATTTGTAGAAAGTAAAGAATTGTGATGTGTGTTCTTTTCAATTCACTTTTGTGATTTATTTATGTTGAGAGTAGGGCTGTTCCGAACTTCGGCTTCGAGTAAGTATTTGGCCGAATCCCGACTGAAAAAAAGCTATTCGGCTGCTGCTGAATAGTTCCTTGCTATTCGGCTCTTGCTGAATACTTTGACATTCTCATTTGAATACAATGCAACAAGAACTCAAAGAGGCAAATATAGACTTCAGTCTGAAACCTGAATAGAATTAGACCGGACACTTAGTCACTAGACCAGACAAATTGCTATCACACAGCTGTAAAATATCTTATATTGTAGTCTGCTTTTTAGGTCATGTTTTATTACAGATTCTTAAAAAGGTGCTCATCTTTTATACTTAGCCTGCAACAATACAGGAAAATATTTTCTTTTGGCAAATGTTTATCAGGAATGATAAGTTGCATATGTTTGTGTATTGGCGATAAGAAGTGATGAGGATAAGTGAAAAGTGAGCAGCATTTGTATGAGTGGGGTGAATAGTTGTAAGATGGAGTTCACGCATTTCAGATTTCCTCTTGACTTGTGTCCTGTATGAGCCGACATGAACCATTTTATACATTTCTATGTGAGCTGCAAAGAAGTTTCGAAGCTCCACTGCAGCGACTTTGCAACTGGATAGAGAATGCAATGCGTCTGATTCACAAAGGCAGTTGCAAATTGCAATACCAATTTTGTTCATTGCAACGTGGTCCTTTTGCATTTGTGAAGCCTCCTACTTTAACTGGCACTGGTTTTGAATATGCAACAACATTGTGTACATTTGATCCCTTCATTTTGGTTGAATCTATTTTTTTCTGGCTTTTTTTACTTTAAATAAAGATGCTACATTAATTACAATGAAGAGAAATAAAAATGTAGAATGCATTTAGAATGGTGCTTCATTTGTTTTTTTAATAGGTGTGTTTTTCGCGTTTGGAACATGATTTATTAAATAAGGCAACTATTCGGCTTCATATTCGGCCGAATAGTTGACAGACTATTCGGTATTCAATTAATATCTCTTTGTCATTCTAATATGATAAGATTGGCAGACAACCTTCTCCAGGCTCGCTTGGCACAGGTAGGGCTGCGTCCTAGGCAATGTTCTCTGCAGACTTTCAAACACATCCATGTATATTCATGCTGCAGTGGAGATATCATTTGCAGACTCTTACTCAAATGCTTGGCCACTCATTCATTGTGCAGAACCTTGAGATGGTGATTTTACATATATTGATTCCTCTAGCACGCCTGGCAGTGCTTAATTTCAGGGGCAGGGGCTGGCCAGGGTTCAGCCCTAGCACTTACTTCTGAACACTTGCACATGTTGCTGATTCTAACTTGATTATGTTTTGGTGTTTTGGCAACTTTATTATTTTAACTGGCAGCCAGTCAGTCATAGTATTATGACAACAACAGTACAAGGTTTAAAATTGCTGGGAGCTAATTAGCTGCTACCTCTTGTGAAGACTCCTGCAGATCCCTCACTGAAATCCTGCCTACAGTCTCCTCCCAGGTGGCCAGAGGAGGGCAGACACTTCCTGATCACAATCCTGAGGGTGGTATACTGCGGGAGGAACACCTTGGTGGAGACAGGACCCAGGGTAGTGAGGAGATTCCGTGGGATGAGACACAATATTTTTCCTCTGACAGGGAGCTCTTATCACTATGCCAGATGAGGTTAAGGCTTTTTGTCATTTTAAATATAAGGTTGTGAACCCTAAGATTGTGATAGAACTGAGTGTTGCCACTCCGTTAGCCGGGTGCTCTCATATTGCTGTATAATTATATTCCTTTGTGTTTAAAGCTGAATGTTTTACTCCTTGTGCATCCAAGTAGTCAATAGTTAATTAATCCTTACTTCGTAACAGTTGCCCAAATGCCTTTTTAATGTTTTCTTGAAAGGCAAAATCAATCCAGCAAAGTGTCCTAATAAGTCAATGCATTTCGGAATCTAGTCCATCAGGGCTGGATGCTACCATAATGTTAATTACACATAACAAGTACCAAATTGTATACATACCCAAAAAAGGGCAATTGTTGGAATACATAAGTGGAAAAAGGAAACAAGAATAAATGGTGTAAAACAGTGCTCACTCGGATTAACAAAAGTCTAGACAATCAAATACATTGATTGCATAACTAATGTGGCATTCAAGGTGAATTACCTGAAACGTAATACCTATGGGTGTATCTCTAGGAAAAAGGTATATAATGCTATTTAAATAAGTGCTATTGTTCAAAGCAAAAAAAGCAGTGACTCGAAAGAAAATAATGAATGTCATTACCTGGGCGGCTGGGTTACTCATGGGTAAATAAAAAGGTGTCTGCATCTGCGAGAAATCAATAGTATATGGGCCTCATTACACAGATGGCGGTAAGGGTTTACCGGTACTGGTAAATCTTTACCGCCTTACTACGAGGCCCCCCTCGCGGGTTGGGGAATTTAACGCCTGCTTTTTGCAGGCGTTAAAAACCAACCCGCAAAGGGATCCAGGGAGCTAATTACGGTACCGCAATTTGCGGTACCGTAATTAGCACCTTCCCCATTCCCATTATGCCCTATGGGGCAAAAATGGGAATGGGGAAGGGCAATGGTGGAAGGGGGGATTACCGTCCCGCCAACCTTGGAATGGGGCGGTAATTCCCCTTTCCGCCAAGGCGGTGCCGGTATTTTACCGGCATGAACCATGGCGCTAATAGCGCCATGGTTCTCCGCCATCCGTGTAATGAGGCCCTATGTGTGTATGTAAATGTATTCAAATTAAACATAATGGAAAAGATTCAGGGGTCAAATGTCCACAGTAGACTTACCCAACTTTGTGATTAGGAAAGGTAATAGTGGTCTGGATCTACTGCTGGACTTGGATCGTATCTGAACGCAGTGGCAGCATCGCGCCGTGACGTCATGCATGTGTGCACGAATGGCGTCACGGATGTCCTGCGCCTCCTGTGTAAACAGGATGCAAGGTATAAACCACTGCATGGTAAATATACAATAAATAACAATAACAAATGTAAACATAATTAATTTCTTAAACGGATTTGCAAGTGGATGAAATGTTGCTGAAAACCATTCTATATGGAAATAGGTGATACCTATAAAGGATCCCATTTAGCTGTATGTTCACCAACATTGAGATTTGGTAAATGTACAGGAAGACATAATAAGCCTGTATAATAAAAATTACTGTGTGTACCTATTGGACAATGGCAGTCATTACAACCTTAGTGCTAAGTGCACCAACTTTACCACCATGGTGTAAACTATGTTTACACCATGGCGGATGGCGGATTTACCGCCCCATTCCAAGGTGAGTGGGGCGGTAAATCCCCATTTCCCATTTTCCCTTCTCCATTCCCATTTTTGCCCCATAGGGCATAATGGGAGTGGGGAAGGTGCTAATTACGCCGCCATAAATTACGGCGGCATAATTAGCACCATGGCGGGTTAGCGCCATGGACTTTAACGCCTGCCAAAAGCAGGCGTTAAAGTGGGAATCCGGCGTTAAGGGTTAACACCGTCGTTAACCCTTAACGTCAGGGTTGTAATGACCTCCAATATCATAAATACCATAGCGATTAGTCTGAACTACTGAATAGATATATAAAAACTAATAACAAAGCTGTTTGAAGGCAAAATAGAGAATTCACCTAATGCAGGCATGTTTGACATACTGCCCCATGTAAGGGGTTATTGAACGTCCATTCATTCCTGGTACAGTGCCACAGTGAATGTGCAGCAGAGGTGTTTAATGTCCAACAATGTCCATCATCCAAAACACATATAATTGATCTCTTCATTGATACCACCTGGTGCCATGCATCAAGTCGCTCGATCCAAAAGGTTTCCCTCTGGTCCAATCCCTTCGCCAAGTTCTCGTATTTATCCCACTCAGAGACCAACTCCATAATTTGAAAACAGATTTGTGAAATATTATGTTTCTTTTCGGACCAACGTCATGCCACTGCTGAGCTTACATTCTTATTAGTAATACATGATCAAAGCTCGTTCCATCTTAATTTTGCCGGTCTTCTGGATTGTCCAACATAATAAACCCCACAGGGGCATTTAATGGAATAAATAACGTTAGCAGTGTCACAAGTTGCAAAACTGTGGATCTTTATCTTTTCACCTGATCAAGGGTGATTAATTGTATTTCCCCTTGTCACAAACCCACAATTGCTGCAATGCATACATGGGAAGGTACCTGTGCACTGTAAGCGATATTCAATCAACACTACAGCCAAGTCAATGCCGAGTCTGGGATGCTGAGGAAATCCCTTATTAATGTATTTTTATGTCTAGTCCAGTACTCTGGATGACCACCCTTGTATAACACCCCCCTCTTAGAATCCCCCTGACGCCACTGAGCCAAGAAGTAGGTTTGATTTGCAAATTAAAAGGTTTATTTGAGAATTTAAACAATATATATATATCACACTTTATAATAAATGAATATCTGATAGTACACTTAGACATATGATGTTGATCAACAATGGGTAATCTGGCACTAGCACACTTCTTTACAATCAATGAGGAGTTAGTATAGGATGGATAAAGTAGCAAAAATACTTTTATGATTTCAAGGGAAAAGCAATGAGGAATAAAATGCAGTACAGAAATACTTGATATGATTTTAGCAAAAGATAAGATAATCACTTTTTCTCTGCCAATTCACCCCCCTCCCCTATGCAATGTAAGAAATGGAAGGAGATGGAAAGAGGAGCACACAGTTCTCAGGAATGCAATCAAATACAATACGAAATTCAGTTCCCCCCCAGCAAGCTTAGAGGAAACAGGTAGGAGTTTGAAACAAAGGCCCAAAATGCTTTCTAAATGTGATGGCAATGGATGGGAAAATGTGCCAACTGATTTTAATTCCCTCTAGAGATTCAGGGTGAGTGGGAGATGCGTGTTGGTATTAGTTCAGGCTCACTTTAGCAATGCTCTATGAGTTATTACCAAGTTGCAACGGATTTTAACAAAAGAAAGAATGGATCTGCTATTTTGACAAGTGGAGAAATTGAGCCAAAATCACAAATCGCAGTAAATTTCGCGAGTGCGTAAATCGTTATTGCGGAAAAAGTATAAGGAGTAGGAAGTCGGTTCTAGGCTTGTTGGAAAGTTAAATCTCGTTCCTAGCCCAAACGGTTCCAAAGATACGGACGATTAAATAAAGGTAGTTTTTCGGATTTAAAGTAAACTCAAAATGACAGGTGACAGCTTGCAGCTTCAGAATTGACAGGTGACAGTTGTGCAGCTTTACAAATGACAGATGACACGATTTCTAGGAGGCTGTTCTACTTAGGTTAAAATAGTTTGGATTACATTATTTTAACTAAGAGATTGGTTCTGCACAGTTCTGCTAGGTACTCACAATATAAATTTGAACTAGGCCTCGTCACGGATCTGGTCAACACGTCCGGCTGCGGTTCTGTCTGCTCGGCGGGTCAATCAGGCACCGGTTCTGCTCACAGCGATCTGGGTCAGCTCTGCTCTGCTGGTCTAGCCTCTCTGGATTCAGCGGCCTCTGGTTCTGGATACTGCTCTGCTTTCCGGTGCGGATCAAGTGGATTCTGGATGTAACACTGCTTTCTGGGTACTGGCAAGAGTTCTTGGCAAAAGAATTCAGACAGCTCGCCCGGCTGTGGAATAGTTTGCAAATGAATTTGAGGCCTGCTGACAAATACTTTTGCTTGCAGTGGGCCTTCTTGGTTCAAAGTTCTGTAGTCTCTGTTTAGCTTGGAAGTCTAAGTGTTGGATCTCTGGATGTGAAGTCGTCGGTCAGCATGCTCCGCAGCAAATGGAATTGAATGTCTCTACCTGTCCCAGCAGTCTCTATTTATGTGTTTTGAAAATGGGTGTGTGCATGGGCCTAGCTGAGCCTGCCCCTCTCTACTTGTCATTGGCCCAATTCTCCCCTCTCCCATGATTGGGGGAACTGAGTTGTGAGTCAGAGTGTTGAGGTAGATTTTATGGCCAGAGGGCTCTCCGCTGTCATCTTTACTCACAAATCTATATTTGATCCAAATACATATTTCCCAAATACACAGTTGTTTTTACATCACCTATACACATCATATATCACATGAGGTAGGCACTGTTCCGACTCTGGCGTTTCTAGGAGCTTGGGTAAAGAAATGGCAACTTATTTTCGATTTTAGTGGGTTATGCAACATTGGTTTTTCATTAAAAATTATACACATATATACGGCCTGTCCATACATACTCCAGTAAATTCCCATGTCTCTAGCTTAAACATAGAGTCTGTAGTATCAATAAATAGCGGGGTTTTGCCCCAGAACATCACACAAATTGGAGTTTGGGCTTGAATTGTGAGCAAAGTTTTCATTTTAAGGATCCCCAAATTTCACATTTCTGTCATCTGGTTACCAAGAGTTATCAGTGTTCTGTAAAATATATATTTGCTTTCAATTCAAAGTACTGCAGTGTTTGAGTCTGCCCCCAACGTTTGGGGATGACAGTGATCACATGTCTCTCCTGGCTGGCAGATCTTTGTTGACAGGAAACAGTCAAAATCACCATATCCTATTCAAGGGAAAAGGTCTTTTTTGTGGGCTCCAGCAAGCTGAGGTCAACAGACCAGGGGGCCACTTTGCATTTGGTTAGCATGACCATGTGATATCCTGGGCTTTCTGAGGTGAGAAGGTTTCCCAGCCTTTTGGCCTGTTAATCAAATCAGATTGTCTCTGGGAACAGCAGGTGGTTAGATTTTCAATTAACTAACAAGCTTTGAAGTCCCAATTGTCACAGAAGGCTGATTAGCTTCTGAAGTAGCAGTTCTCCTGTCAGAGTTTAGACCGCTAGCGCCGCCTTGAGTCCAAAGCGGGTACTGCATGCATTTTTTTTGGATCAGTCTTGAATTAATGCATTTCAAACAAGAGATTTTACATGGAAGTATATTATCCAGGTTCAGCACATGGTACTGGTGTGGTTCTGCAGTAAAATAATTTTGTGCCCATAATTTAGCCATATTTGACCTGAAGAAAATGAGTTCCCAATAGTTATGGGTTGCTTTTGGCAATCAGCATTGCCCCTTTTGCAATGGTTTCAGGCTACTGTGTGTAGCCCAATGGTGGTTTTAGGCAGTGCCCTTCTGTGCCCACAACATAGGCAAAAATGGGTTGCAGCCTATTCTTCATGCATTTCCCTGTGCATTTTCTGGGAAGTTCTGGCCATCATGATGTTTTCAATGCCAGTAAGGCACAGTTTTTGTGGTAGGGCTCGGATGCATGGGTAAAAATATCCCACAGCACGTGGTCATAGGTTTTTTCTGTTAAGGTTATGTCTTGACTAATTGGTCTCTAAAATTAATACTTATTTGAAAGGTGAATGTCAGTAGTTCATGAAAATAAGTGTTCTTCCCTTGAGTCACAAGTCAGGGTCCTCCAATTTTCTTTAATCATAGATTTAATATGATTGGTCTGTGTGGAGTATTTGGATACATACACTAGCGATGGTGTCTGTAACGCTCACCTGGTATCCACAGGGACGTCACTCAGCCTGTTCTGACCTCTTACGACCTCGAACCCTTCCCTGGAGGCTACTCGACTGGAGACTGGGCCTGAAACACAGGATTGGTAGAGTTTAACTCCCTATTAATAATAATTTAATTTGGCATTTATATAGCGCTACGAACCCTCAGGTATCTGAGCGCTGCTTATTATTACCCACGGTGTGCGGTGCTCATTTATCGACCTCGGAAGGATGAAAGGCTGAGTTTGGCCCCGCCGGGATTCGAACCTGCGTTAGCAGGCTCTGCACGGGTGTCAAAGCGAGCGCTCTACTCGCTGTGCCACTTGACCGACTATTGTCTCTGTGTGCTTGAACCCCTTCTTCCCCGGGGTCCAACCCTTCCCTTTGTTCCACAGCTCACCTTGTTTTCTTGGAAAGTGTGCTCTCTGTCCTGCTTTTAGCACAGGGATGCGTTGATTGATGCGGGCTCGTTGCTGCCTAGTTACTTCACTGGCAAGAGTCCGACAGGTATGTATAATGAGTCTTTTGAACAATTCTCTAACTTTGTTCCTTTCCTTCCTTAGATGATGTTCGGCGTCCGGGGATGGCGACGTGCTGCTGAGATGAGTAGCGCTGAAGGTGAGTGAGAGCGCGATGCGACCCTTTCGTATTTGTATTGAACTGAGTTCTTTATCTGTGTCTTTTAGGTGCCGCGACGTTTTCAGCGTGGATGCCGGTTATGAAGAAGAAATGCGGTGGGTAAGCGCGGTATGCGGCTCCTCTAGATGTTTCCACGCTAACCTGGAGTGTCTTTTCCCTCTTGCAGATGGATGAGAAGTTCCGGAGACAGAGTTCCCCCAGAGCGGCTGGGATTCGGGTTAGCGTTTGAAGCTTGTACAGTCTTTAAAAATAAGCGAAGATTTGCTGAATTCTTACTAATGCCTTTTTTCTGTTCTTTTCCCTTTTCCTTAGGAAGCGGTGTACCGGGATGGGAATGACACCGCCGAAGACGCCCGCAGAACGGAAGGAGCGATGAATGATGGGCAGAAGCACTGCAAGGAAAGGCTGTTCCTAACAGTGTTCTTGTTCCTGCAGGAGCTGAGCACAGAAGAAAGATGCAGGCCTACTGGAGACTGATCCGAACACGGTGAGTGTGACGCTGCAGATGCAGAAAACACAAAGCATGTTCCTCAGCCTGTGCGTGGCTTAAATAGTCTTTGGGTATCCAAGGTGCCTCTGGGCTGAACCACACCCAATAGACTAGACTGCACATGCAGTTCTGGGAACCGAAATAGGTGGGGGCATCCATCTTGTCCCCATCAATGCACTACAAGTCCAATCCCCAATGTTATCCTATGGGAGTGAGTGAGTCTGGTGCCACAAGCGCCAAGTCTGACTCCAAGTGGGTCTTTGGAGGGATGGAGAGGCCCTTGAGGGCTATGTAGGTGATCGTGGCCTGGCTCCAGTCTGACATCTTGGAGGGCTGGGGACATGAGGGGCAGGAATCATGACAGTATCCTTTAGGTTTTATGAGACTCAGTCAATAAGTCTTTTTGTTGAATAATGGACAGTTTTTTGGTAGTAGCATTGATATCCTCAGGTTTATAACTTCGGGCAACACATTTCTCACCCATTTTGATAATTTCTTTAGCATATTCTTCTGGGTCACTATCAATCTGCCTCACTCGTAGCATCGGGCTGTATGGGGGGTTCCTAATGATGCTTGGCTGGAGGAAACTCAACCTGTGAAGCATGTTTTTTTCAATCTCTATCTTTGCTGAATATTTTAGTGGTATATTCGTCATCTTGCATCCTGATTTCTACATCAAGGAAATTGATACACTCCCGTGAGGATTCATTATTGAACTGCATCCGAGGTTCAATAGTATTAATGTAAGTAAAAAATCCTTCTAGACTTTCCTGTGTGCCCATTCATACTCCCACAATTTCATCTATATAACGCACCTGGGGCCATGATTGCCCCCATGGACGTGCCCAATGTTCGCAAATAGAATTGATCCTTGAATTGGAAATAAGAGTTCTCTGTGATAAACTGAAGACGTGTAATAATACACTCCCTTTGAGTCTTAATGTCTGCTTCATTAAGTAGGAACCATTCATAAGGAATAGAGTTGTACAGGCTTTTAACATCAATGGTAAACAGAATCGATCCTTGAACCAATGCTGTTTCACTCAAATGTTGTAGAAAATGGGTAGTATCCTAAATGTATATGCTGGTTTTCTCTATTAATGGTTGGAGAAAGTAATCAATGAAATTGCCCAAGGGTTGGAGTATGCTGTCCATCCCTGCCACTACAGGTCTTCTAGATGGGTTTGTGGGGTGTTTATATATTTTTGGCAGAGTGTAAAAGTTAGGTATCCTCGGATGGGTAGCCTGTGTGTGATGATTGATCCAGCTAAGGTCCTTTGCTCCTGTTAGAATCTCATTAAGGTTGGCCATGATAGTGGGAGTGGGATCTTCTTCAAGTTTAAAATATACATTGGTATCACTGAGTTGTCTGTTACGTTCACAGTCATAATCTGCCCTATCCATAATCACCAATGCTCCTCCTTTGTCTCCAGGGTGAATGGTGATGTTTTTATCTCCATGTACATTTTATATTAACCCAAGTTTATGTGGTTTAAGATTATTTTAACAAGGGTATTTCTAAGAGATATCTTTGATCTCTTTGAGAAATTGTTTATGAAAGATTTCCACTGAGGGAATATTGATAGGGGCATACATGTATTTTTGCCTCTGAACTCCTATAGCTCTTCTTGTTCAATTCTTTCCTCGACCTCAGCGCTCTCGATCTCACCAAAGAACACTCAGAATTTGAGTTTTTTAACAAAACGAAACAGTTTAACCTTGGTGTCAAAAAATGTGGTACTGTATGTTGGTCCATAAGTAAGGCCTTTTTGAAGGGTATTGGTCTCAACCATGTTAAGATGTCTTCTAGATAAATTAACAACTAAGTTTTCTTGTGATGTCTGGTTATTCGCCCTCCTCTTAGATTCCCTATTCCCCCTCCTTGTTCTTTTTCTCCTTGTATGTGCCCTAAAAAAGATGTAGTTGATGTAGTGGCCTGAGTGCTATTGCCTCACTCTGTCATTATTGTGCTTCCTGTACCCCTTACTAGTACTTCCTGCTCACCCGTGGTTTCAGACTCAGAGATTGATGCGTTACTAGGGCTCTCCTGTTGTGGTCTCCACTGTGGTGGTCCAAACCTGTCCATCCATGTTTATATCTCTTTGTTTAAGTAATCATAGGTGTCTTGTCTACATTTCCTAACTTTTTTGGCTTCTAAATCGGTCTTGTAATTCTCTAGTTTCTGATTAATGTCTGTCAAAATAGTATCAAGTTCTTCTTGATTAGTAATTCTTTGAGTTTTATTTCAATCTCTTGTATCTCAACAGTGATAGTGCTCAGATTCTTAGAGAGTTCCTGAATTGTTAAAAGGATAGCATCAAATGAGCATTTGTTGAGTATAGCCTACCATTTATGAACACATTTCTTGCTCTCTTTGCAAAGTGTTGGTCTAAACTGTATCCTAAGCCCCCTAGGTATCTGTTGGTTCGTATAGTAGCAACCTAATGTGATAGTGTGCAATGTCCTGTTAATTTCTTTACGTATTAAATATTCCAATTATTTAAAGCGTCTTGATGTATCTGTGTTCCCTCCAGTTGATACATTAAATGTAGTATTACTAATCAAACCCAAGATTGTGTCTGCCTCTTCGGTAGAGAAACCTAAGATTTCTGCCCTTCTGGTGGCCAATGCTTTAATATCTTCAAATGACATATTTTAAGTGTGCCTCCACCCAATTATGTGCCGTATAAGGTGAATATAATATTGCAATGAAGGTGGGCACCACTAGTTTAAAGTAATGTAAATAACAATGTAGAAAATGATCATTTATATAAAGTAAAAATCGAATTCAACAGAGCATCCCAGAGAAAAATCCTATGGCGCAAGGATTGCAAACATACAATGAAAGAACAGAGTGCTGCTACTCCGTTAGCTGGGTGCTCTCGTACTGCTCTATTATCAAGTTGCAAATATTCCTTTATGTTTAAAGCTGAATGTTTTACTCCTTGTGCATCCAAGTAGTCAATAGTTAATGAATCCTTAATTCGTAACATTTGCCCAAAGCTGGTGGAGGGAGCTGGGTGTTTGTAAAGATGATTGAGCATATAATCTGTAATGATGAGACTGCTGAAGTTGAGAGAGAATCAGTCTTGAAGCAGAGACAGGTTATACTTGTGGCAGTAAGGCAGATAGAAGAGGCGAAGAGGCTGCCCTTTTCTTGGAGTATAGGAAAGAAGATTGCCCTGCCTACCCCTAGAGGTCGAAGAGTCTTGTCTTTATATGCCTAATAATCCTGAAGTACAACGTTGAAGCAGAAATACCAGAACTGTGGTTGTGTATAATTGTCATGATGCCCGCTCCCGGAGAGCCGGTTCAAGCCCTGCGTCCCCGAAAGCAGACATCCAGTCCCCAAGGAAGGACCCAGCAACCCCATATAGGGGCCCTTTGGACAGTGTCCTGGCGCCTATGGCGCCAGGCTCATAAAAGACATCAGTCCTAGCGCCATGGGCGCCAGGCTCATTATGGAAGTGCTTGGGTGCACTTACCTGATGCAGACCATGCTGCAGGATCCCGGCCTCCTTGAGGCCTGAAAGGAACTACTTTACCTATGGGACTAATTTACCATCCGGGCGTGGTCGGGGAAGGATACATACCTGATTGGAGGAAGGATACATACCTGGAACTTCTTCCAAGGCTATTTAAACCCCACCAGAACAGCAACACAGGGTCGGACTGGCCCTTTCGGTCTTTCGGCCCGTGGCCGAACGACTTTGGGGTCTCCTGGGGCCGGTTTTCCGGCAGCCACCTCTGGGCCGGTTTAAAAAAAAAAAAAAAAAAAAAAAAAGTCTTTTTTTTTTTTGCATGTGTGCGCTGCAGACAGTGCGCCGAGCCGTGAGTATTCGCGGCGACGCGGCCCGCGCGCGGCCAAGTCAGATGGGGATGGCCGGGGGGGGAGGGGGTGGAGAGTGAGTCGCCTCGCCTGCCAGTGCCCTGGTGTGAGTGAGGTGCAGGGCCGGGAGGCGGGAGCCAGCCAGGAGGGGCGAGGGGGGGTGCCACGCGCCGGCGGCGCCGGCTGCTCTGCACAATTATCATAGCAAGGTAACACTAGTAGTCACTAGATGTTACCTTGCTTTGATGATTGCATGTGCATCTGCATGCATGCATCATAATTTATGATGCATGCAGATGCAGATGCATGTGCATAATTCACGGGCCGGTGTCGCGTCGGTGGGCCAGCTGGGCGCCCGCCAGTGCCACTGCAGGGGGCCGGTGCGCCTGCCGTCAGCTCACGAGCCTCTGGCCTGCAGCTGCGGCGGCCACAGCCCACAGAGAGAGAGAACGACAGTTGTGAATCTGTACTGTGGGAGGGAGGCAGGCTGAACTTAGCAATTGCAAACACGGTACACCGACCAAAGCAATTGTAACACCTGCCTCCCTCCTCCGTCCTCCCCCCTCCGAGACCTCCTGACCCTGGGGGGTGCAGCCTGCCTGCGGGCTCCGCTGAGCTGGGGCCGAGGCGCTGAGCCCGGCACTGTAAACACAGTGACTGACACTTCACATTGATATCACACTTGCTTTCAACTTTGCTGCAGGAAGTAAGTAACACTTCTTTGCAAAGTTGAAAGCAAGTTAGCAGCTGTCTTCAACTTGTGTGCCTGGGGGCTGGGCTGGGCCCCGGGGCTGCCAGCACCGTGGACGAATGCCTGCCCAATTTGCCGCCAAATGCATTCATACATTATGCTGCTGAAGAGGCTGGGCTGCTGCTATATGAGCCCCAGTGCCCCACAACACAAGCACTGAAGCACACACCGTCTGCAGTGGACCTCCTCGACTCTCGAGACCGACGAGCGACGACAGTGCCAGTGCCCACAGCCCACACAGGACAGGAGGACCACAAGGCAGCACTGAGGCGGCCGGCCAGCAGACAGTGGAGTGCCCAGTGCCAGTGCCGGCCACACAGACAGCAGCAGGCAGCCCAGCCAACAGCCAGCCAACTGAGGTAAGGAGTGGACTGTCTTTTCAGGGGCTTTCCCTGCCATGCCATGCCATGTGAGTGTGCCTGGGGTGGGGCGGGGGGGGGGGCTGCATGCAGGTCTGCTGTGTGAAGTGATACAAGAATGGATCACCATATGTATCATTAATATCACTGCAGGTACTACTTTAACATTTTTTAATGGATCTTTCCCAATCTTTCCAGTTTTGGAGGGGCATTAGAAACTTTTTGTTTGGAATACTTCACCCAAATCCGAGCAGCCAGCCAAAGGTTTACTGGCAGGAGATTTGGTCGAAGCCAAATCCATTGAATCTTATTAACTGAATTTGGCTGGGATCTTGCAGTTTGAGCTGGCCCGTCCTTTTTGGGGTGGAGCCAAGCCTGATATGATATGATAGGTTATTTATAACGCTCTTAATACCCGAAGGTTTCTAAGCGCGAACCGGGGGAATCGAACTTGTGTTGCTCTGTGTCGTCTTGCTTCCAAGGTGAGCGTGTTGCCCCTGAGCTATCCTCCCGAGACAAAGCCTGGTTGGCACATGTTTTTCCCCCTTTTTAATAGCCTGACAGGCTGCAGAACGGGAGCTGCAGGGTTCTGTAGAGGAATGCGAGTTCTAATGATTCAACAGTTCTGGGTACTAATTATTAAGACTGGGTGCAAATTCCCCCTCTATTCATGTTTACATTTTACAATCTGTCCCCAAGTTCTTTATTTTAGATATACAAAGCTTCTAGAAGTTTCCAGAAAAAAAAACTCTCTCTACCTGCTTTGACATAAAAAGAACCATGTGTAAATCATTAGAACAGAACAAAGCACAACGGCTAACCTATGGCCTGACAGCAACCCTACCTGAGACACAAGTACATTATAATAACTTTTTTTATTTACATAGCGCTTTTACCCAAAGCGCTTTACATAGAACAAATGTTACATACATTTATATTACCCAATAGAAGATGTTACTCAGGAAGAAAGCCCGAGTCGACCTTGCCGGGATTTGAACCTGTGAATCAAACAGATTGCACGAACGAGAGCTCAACCTACTGAGCTATCTTACCAGCTGTATGAATTAGTTGAACAATCCATTTCACAGTCATTTCACGGAAACAAGTATTTCATCTGAGTACATAAAACTCATGTACCGCTGTGCAGTGCATTAAATCTTCAGAAATTCAAATGAGAACAAAAAAAAAGACTTTCAGGCAGCGTTGAGTAAAGCTGTCAACTTTAAACCATGGCCATTTTGCGTCGGCTGCGTTTTTTCCCCCACTTTCCTGCCAGAATCTCACATAAGTGACATAACCCACGTTTCGCCTCCCATCTCTCTTGAGCAGGGCATCATTCGTCGACAGTAGCCGATTCCTTCACGCAGATTAGGCCGCAAATGGCCGGGTCCGCTCCCTGAGCATTTCGCTTCATTCATCACTGTGGTTTTTTTTTGGGTTGATTTTTGTTTTGTTTTGTTTTAACGCCAGTGACACTAGGCACCTGCTGTACTGCCTGCCATGTGAAGTATGGGGCTATACGAATTCCAGAAAAGAGGGAGTGTGGAACACTGGCCATACAAACCAGCAGTGCTGGGATCCATGAATGGAATATTGTCAGGGCAGATGACCTGGTCAAGTCATAATGAATTCATTACTAGCACACTTTACAGGAAACAAATGGAGGGGGGGGGGGCAAGCCCAGAATCGCACCTCTTCATTCCTAAATCCTATTTGTCTCAATGACTTGACCCACCCCTTTACCCTTCACGTTGTTTTATTTTAGAAAAGCCCACGCATTTATTTGTTTAAGATGTACAGTACACATACAAGTGCTTGGATGGTGCAGAGACCACAAAAACTAGTATTAGGCGCTACTATGAACAAGAGCGCAGGGTCTGGATGAGCCGGGATTTTAGCCGTTTCCGGAGCGAGGAGGTGAAATGTGTCTAGGTGGTAAAAGCAACCCAGTGGTCTACAGATGGGAACGGTTTCAGTTATGTTTAGGGCAAATGGCTCATTTGTAGGAGAGGGCACGTGTGTGCATTACATGTGGGCGGCGCGCCTTCTGTAATAATGGATCGGTCAGAGTGAGGGGACTACGTTACAAGAATGTACTGCTTTTCGCGTTTCTTCTCTGCTTGACTGCAAAAGGTCAAATTCAGAAAATGTGTAAGCCAGAAAAGGCATTAACCTGCACATAGAGACTTAGGACCGCCTTTTGGTTTTTCCAAATTCGAATGTTAAAGCATCGCAGCGGTATTTCAAAATGAGTGCGTTTTTTTACGACTCTGTGACCTGCCTGTAAACATATGTGGGGAGAGGTGTTAAGGGTAATAATTGAGGTGGGGGCAAGGTGGGGCTCCAGGGGTGTCCCACCTGCATATATTTGCTGAAATATGGCTTAAAAGAACAAAATATTAGATGGATTTGGAGTCGATCAAATCTCCTTGATGAAGTCACATTCTCTCTCTCTCTCTCTCTCTCTCTTTTTTTTCTCTCTCCCCCTCTCTCTCTCTCCTTTTCTCTCTCTCTCTATCTCTCTCTCTCTCCATATAATAGGTAGTATAAATAGGGTGACCAGATTTAAAAAGTAACAGACCGGGACAGGGCAACTAACATAAAAGTAGGAATAGCGCTTGAAAGTGGCTGTCAAGGCACTACATTTCAATAGTGGTTGGAGCAGAAGGAGGTTCAAGTGTTATTGGTGGAATAAACATATATTATAATTATTTTATGACAAATTACCACCAGCTTTGAAGCACTACACTTGTGTTTAAGCGCTTTACAAATAATTACAATCACAATCTTAATTTGTAAAATGTCACATTCCTACTGTTTGAGATTGTGCATTCCTGCCTGCCAGCTAAGAAGACCTACTACCAAAAACCGGGAACAATGCAGTGAAAAAAATAATCTTGAGAAAGGGGGACAGAGCAGAGCACCCGATTACGGGACAGTCCCGGCAAAACTTTTAACTATAAAGGAACAACTTTATGGCACTCATTTCCTTGGTGACTTTCCTACTTATTATCATCAGTGTGCCGTCTGCCCTCTGTTCGTTCTGTTGTGATCGTCTGGGGTCACTGTGACAAATGTACACATTTATAAACATTTACATTGCACACACCTGCACCCCCCATAATGACGTCCTAGAGCGATGGAAGTGCGTGCGAGTGATTCTATGCATAGCTTTGAAATCGCCTTCCTTTGCAAGTCAGGGCCAGCGTTTTACACTCATATTTAGTTATAAAATGGCCATATCCCGCCTGTGACCCCTCCACGGCCACCCCACACAAAAATGATGCCCCATCTGATCTCAACTGCATTTCAATGGAATGTGCAAATAAATAGTGTCAATATTTAAAAGCATGAGGACTTCATTACAATGTTGATAGGCTCGGAGCTGTGTGCTGCGGTTTGGGGGGGGTATGTTTAGTTGCGTCTCGTGCATCTGGTTGCCCGAGTTCACCTTGTATATGTTTGAGAGGGTATATGTGGTGGACGTGCAGTAAGTATCGCGTGTGTGTTACTGGACGTTCATGATTGTGTTGGGTGCACCACATATGTACTGTGCGTGATTATGTGTGAATATATAGTTTATGTTGCTCATGTCTGTATGTGGTTGGTTGGCGCAGTATATATGTGTGTGTGTGTGTGTCTGCCTGTGTATGTCTCTGCAGAGAATGTGTATCTTGGATGTGTCTGTGAGTTGGTCTTTGCTTATGTAGGTGCGACATGCAAACATGTGTTTTGTTAGTGTAACAATCAAGCGAGTAATGTGTATGTGTGTGTTTCGTGTGTATCTATGTTGTGGATGGTATGTCGTGGTGTAGGTGTGCGGAGACGGAGTAAGTGTTCTGAGTATTTGTTTGTGATGCATTATGGAGGCACCTGTGTGTGTGTGTGTGTGTGTGTGTGTGTGTCAAATCTTTGTCTGCTGTATGTGTGCATTTGGTTTGGGTATCTGCTGGTGTGTGTTATCCACCTACGTGCCTTAGTAGGTGCAGCGTGTTTCCATACCAGTATATCAGCGCATATGGGCCAATTTACCAAATTACTGTGAATGCAAGCAGATGTCCAAGGCCAAATGATAATGTTGTGTTATTATATAGCACTTACTTGTAAGAGCTTCATATAGACCAAATATACCTACAAACTCACTCAACCTGTGTTGGTACTCACTCAACCTCAGCAGGATAAAAGGCTGACCTCTCTGGGAGCTGAACCTGCAACCTGCAGAGCACACGCACATTGCAGTAGTGAGCGCTGAACCCACTGAGCTATCTTACCGGCTATAGCTATCAGAAAACTAGCCACTTAAGAAACACAGAGCCACATGCTGCTGACCACAGCCCAGGAGCCCCAATTTTAAATTAGGGGTAGCAAGGGAGACCACAGGGGTAGCAAGGGAGGCTTCAGGGGTCACCAGGCAGAGCCCTGGCAACCCCTACATGACATCCATGCCAGATGTGGTTTGATTTACAAATACCCGTTTCATTACCTTGCGCTATCTATTGCCTGACATATGTGGGAATTTGCTCCTCTACCTGTTACTAAATGGGTGCAGCAACGTTCACAGAGAATGATCAGGAGCCGATTGTGTTTGAGCTAGCTTTACCATAGCTGGGAGCAGGCTGTACCAGTTATGCTGTACGGCCCCTTGGGCATCAGAGCTGGTTGTATTTGTTGGGCAATATGGGCATGAGCGAAATGTAACTGTATCCGTTTTGGAAGCTGGCTGTACCTGTTCATTGGCATGAATAGTTAGGTAAAGAGTATTGCATGCTGCTACATTGCTCTCAAAGCATTTAGGCTTCCTTGATAGAGATGGATTGTGGCCCTGCCCATGGTAAAACATGACTTTTTTTCTGTGGGGAGGGGTTGCAACTGGGGGAAAAGATGAGGGAAAAAGTGTCAGTACTGAAAAGTCAGTTGAGCTGGGAGCAGCCTCGGACTGGCCTGTAGGACAATAGGCCCAGGGCCAACCAAAAACACAAAATGCTGGTGTGGGACCGTTTTTTTGGCCAAAGTGGGACCCTTATTGGCCCATGTGGGCCAGTTTGATGAGTTAATTCACACTGCGACTAGTAGTTTTGACCAGTGTTGCTTGCTGAATAAATATTCTTTAAAATATACAATTCGCATGTCACTTTATCAAAAAGCTCCGCCTGGGTACTATTCAAACAGTATCACAAAAGGAATGAAAGGCCATTTGCAACTGCGGGCCACTTTTTCTTGGGTGCCTGAGACAATTGCATGGCCCAGTCTGACCCCGGATGATAGCTAGCCTTTGTTGCTGACTGTGTGCAGTTCGGAAGCACCCCACAGTGTCTTTGTCGAGGGCATAGGGGCATTGGTATCCCGAAAGGGGTCACTTTTTCTGAGGCAAGGGGTGGGCCACTTTTTTGAGGGGAGTGGTGGGCCACTTTTTTTTTGTTGTCCGGGCCTATTTCTTGTCCCAGTCCGACCCTGCAGCAACATGTGCTTCGCATTGTTCTGCATCTAGCAGCTGGACGCTCACCGTGTCTGCTCCTGCATCCTGACTTCTGCCACGCCTGCCAGAATCCTGGATCACCTGCAAAGGAAGAGAAGAAGAGAACAGAAGAAGGAAAAGTCCTTACCTGCTAAATCCGCATCCCGGAGACATCTCGCCGACAATCCTGAAAACGAAGACTTTTATTTAAAAGCTCATCGCGTCGATCGCTGCTGTGCCGCATTCCACTCACCTTTACAGGGCGCCTCCATGTTCAGCAGCTATCATCCGGATTCGAGTCATGCCCCAGCGCCTAGGGAGAAAAAGACCAGAACAAAAGGTGAGAGAGAGAAGGGAATAAGGAAAGCTAATTCCCCACGTTAAGACTTACCTGTTGATTCATTCCCTCTTCATTTCGGGTTCGCACCGCATCCTGGCATTTCCGGACCCTGGCCCCTAGGGGGAAAAAGAGACATCAGCGTTAATGAGCGAATGAAAAGACATTACCAAAAAACGCTCATTAAAGACTTACCTGATTTCTACAAGGATTTCACCTCTCATCTCGGGTCGGTGCCTGTTCCTCGGCATTCCGTACCCCGGCCCCTATGGGGAAAAAGACACTAGCATTAGTACATTAATGCATGGACACAAGGGGAACCTCTTATCAAAAAACTTACCTGGAAGCCAAGCAAGTTTGGTTCTCACCAATCCGAAAATCCAGTGAAGTTAACTGGTAACCAACGCGCCCCTGCATCAGAGGCAGGATGGAGAGCTCGTCCTTCCAGACCCTAAGGTGAGACGGTAAGAGGAATCACAGAAGGGTTTCGAGGAGGGTGAGAGGGGAAAGTGGGAGGCTGATTTCATTACCCCGCAGACAGTTATTCCCCTATTTTCACCTACAGAAGGCTACTTCTGCGAGCCAGACAAGCCAGATTTGGGGGCCCGGTCCAGTCCGTCTTCCGAACCCTGGGCATCACCTTAGAAGAGGTCACAGCAGCGCGAACCAGGCCAGCGCCTCCGTGGGAGTCAGGTGAGTGTTACAGAACGCGAAGCCTTCCTACAAATTCCCACCCGAGCGCTATGGAAAGTTCTGAGACTGATCAGTTGGCCCAATTACTGGGGGAATTACGGGCCGAAGTACATGCCGCTCGTCAAGAGACTAATGCCCTCAGGAGGGAATTAATAATATCAAAGGAAAGAACTGATGACCTGGCCAGACAGCTTTTGCAAGGTCAAGCTGGGCAAACTCCTCTACCCGGTTCCGGAGGGAACCCCGCTCCTGTGGTGTCCAGTAACCCTGTGCAGATTAATCTACCTGGAAACATGCCGCTGGCCCCACCCGAACGCTTTGCTGGGGACCCCAAACGATTCGCCGTATTCATGAATCAGTGTCGTTTGCACTTCCTATGCAGACCTGGGGCCTTCCCTAATGATCAGACCAAGGTAGCCTTTGTATTGTCATATCTCAGCGGCTGCGCTGCCGATTGGTCAGTTCCACTGGTTACTCAAGATGACCCGATTCTCCGTGATTTTCAAAGGTTTCAAGCAAGCATGGAAAGGTTATTTGCTCGACACTCTCGGGGGCAGGCTCTGGATGACGAACTTCTATCCCTGCGACAGGGCAATCAGGACCTCCTATCCTATATTGCAACCTTTAATAGACTAATTGTGGAAACGGGATGGCCAGAGGATAAAAGGGTCACGTTGTTTTATCAAGGCCTACACGGAGAACTTAAAGATGTCTTGGCCCAAGTTGTAAATCCTCCCCAAGAATGCACAGAGTATATAGACTTAGTGGTCCAGTTGGATCACAGACTTCAAAACAGAAAAGCAGATCGGTCCAGGTTTGAGACCCGGGTGTTGGTCAAGACCCATGCTAATCCCAAGGGAGTTGATGTCTCTGAGCCTATGCAAATTGGAGGGGTTAAAGGACCCTTAACTCAAAAGGAACGTGAAAGGAGGCGGCAGTTAAAAATATGTCTTTATTGTGGGAATTCTGGACACTTTCTACGAGATTGCTCAGCAAAACCGCCCCGAAAGGCGGTAGGAGCCTCTGATAAAAACCATGAAGACTCTGTTTCGGGAAACGACTCCGCCCGACAAGTGTAGGGGTCCGCTTGCCGAGCTTGAAAACTAACTCTCAGACCTCGCATTTCATTGTGCCAATGGTTCTCGTAGATCCAGAACAGCCTAAGGGGTTGCATGCAATAAAGGCATACATCGATAGTGGGGCTATTGGAAACTATGTGGATCGTGAATTGGTCTCTAGGATTAACCTCCCTCTCCGTCCTAAAACCAGCAAAGATGTCATCACCACAGTCGATGGAACTGAAATTGCCTCTGGACTGGTAACACATTCCACTACTGAGGTGACTCTTATTGGTCCCGACGGCCATCGGGAGGGTGTTGTGTTTGATGTAATCAAGGCTCCACAGTTTCAGGTTATTCTTGGAATCCCTTGGTTAGAGACACATAATCCTCGAATTGATTGGCGAGCTAAGAGAATAACCTTCCCGGATTGTACACAAACCTGCTACCCAGAAAACCTGAAGATTAATCTAGCATCTGTAACCTCTGCCTCCATGCAACTACCTCCGGAATACCAAGACTTTCAGGACGTCTTCCAAAAGGAACAGGCCAACATGTTACCTCCTCACAGATCATACGATTGCCAAATCGATCTGGTGCCCGGTGCACAACCCCTTTGTAGCAGAATTTATGCCCTTACCGAACCTGAGAATCTGCATTTGAGACAATATTTGGATCAATACCTAGCTAATGGTTTTATTCGCCCGTCAAAGTCCCCGGCATCCTCGGCTTTGTTCTTCGTGCCCAAAAAAGAAGGCGACCTTAGAACTTGTATCGATTACCGTGCATTGAACCAGATAACGGTTAAAAACCGTTATCCTCTGCCTCTGATCCCTGAACTCCTTGACCAGGTGAAGGACGCTTGCATATACACCAAGTTAGATCTCCGGGGGGCTTATCATCTGGTACGAGTTAAAGAAGGCGACAAATGGAAAACTGCCTTCTGTACTAAATACGGATTATTCGAGTACCAGGTGATGCCTTTCGGATTGTGTAACACGCCGGCTGCCTTCCAATACTTCATGAATGATGTCCTTCGGGAACTCATCGATGTTTGTGTTGTCGTATATATCGATGACATTCTGGTGTACTCCTCTTCGGAATCTGATCACAGAAAACACGTCAGGGCAGGACTTGAAAAACTGCGCCAACACAAACTATTTGCTAAATTGGAGAAATGTGTTTTCCATACCACAGAAGTCGAGTTTCTAGGTTTCATCCTGACACCCAAAGGAGTCCGAATGGACTCAAGAAAAGTGGATGCCATCCTCAAATGGCCATCACCTAGCTCTGTAAAAGGGGTTCAAAGAATGCTCGGCTTTGCCAATTTCTATTGCAGGTTTATCCTGGAATTTTCACGCGTGGTACAACCCATTACTGCACTCTTGAGGAAAAATAAACGTTTTGAATGGTCTGAAGAAGCCGAGCAGGCCTTTCAGGATTTAAAAGCTAAGTTTACCTCTGCACCTATATTGAAACACCCGCGTCCAGATCTTCCTTATGTCGTCGAGACTGACGCATCCAGCCTAGCCATGGGAGCTGTCCTGTCCCAAAGAGATCCCGAAACCAACCAACTGCATCCCGTAGCATTTTGGTCCAGAAAATTCTCGGCAGCCGAGGTTAATTATGCAATCACGGACAAAGAACTGTTAGCCATTAAGTCCGCTTTCAAAGCCTGGCGGATTATCGGCTTGGCGCTCGACATACCATCACAGTGATCACTGATCACCGGAATTTACAGTATTTGAAAACCGCCAAGGCTCAGTCATCACGGCAGCTCCGATGGGCTTTGTTTTTCGCTGAATTTGATTTTGTGATTACCTATCGACCTGGCTGCAAGAATGGCAAAGCAGACGCCTTATCCCGAATTGGAATGGGAGAATCTGATACAAACTCAGAACCAGTACCAATAATTCCCGAACAGAGGATTCTAGGCATGACTTCGTTACAGACGCTTGAAGACATTCAAGCCAGAGTGAAACAACTCCTGGACCCTACAACCTTACAGGATTGGATACAAAAGGGATCAGACTTTACCATAGATAATGGTTTACCTGATTTCCAAGGACGCTTATTCCTGCCACATAAGGAATTACACG
This sequence comes from Ambystoma mexicanum, assembly GCF_040938575.1. Lineage (NCBI taxonomy): Eukaryota > Metazoa > Chordata > Amphibia > Caudata > Ambystomatidae > Ambystoma > Ambystoma mexicanum. The sequence continues at coordinate 601,399,432 of NC_090924.1, forward strand.
AACTAGTTATTTCCGGTTATCATGATGCATTAATAGAGGGAGACCCCGGTATTGCCAAGACAGAGGAAAAGGTGAAACGACAATTTTGATGGCCCTCTTGGCGAAAAGATGTTAAATCTTTTGTGATGTCCTGTGGTGTTTGCGCCCAAAATAAAAGTCAAAAGAAAAGACCAGCCGGTCTCCTTCAACCTCTAGACATACCGCCAGCACCCTGGCACACCCTATCAATGGATTTTATTACGGACCTGCCTCCTTGTTCGGGGTACAATACTATTCTGGTAATTGTGGATTTGTTTTCCAAAATGGCCCACTTTATTCCTTTGAAAGGTTTACCTTCAGCTTCTGTCCTAGCCAAAGAATTCCTCGAAAATATTGTTCGGCTACATGGATTCCCATCTATACTAATCTCTGACCGGGGAAGCCAATTCATTTCCCACTTCTGGCGCAAATGTTGTCAAATGGCGCAGATCGACGTAAGATTATCGACCAGTCACCACCCTCAGACCGATGGTCAGACCGAGATAACAAATCAGACCCTTGAGCAATACTTACGGTGTATGTTACAGCAATCTGAAAGCAACTGGAAAGACATTCTTTGGATAGCCGAATACGCATATAATAATTCGGTACACTCTGGAACTGGCCACAGTCCTTTTTATACTTTGTTTGGGCATCACCCTCGAACCTCAAACCTTGACTCACCTCAGAACCTCGGAATGCCTGCAGTAGAACATCTGCATTCTACAATTACCCAAGCCTTCAAAGAGGCAACTACGCATTTACAACAAGCCAAGAGAAAATACAAGGAGAATGCTGATCTACATCGGAGTGAAGCACCTCTGTATCAGATTGGGGATACAAGTGTGGTTAGCTACCAGACATTTACCACTCAAAGGGCCTCGAACTTTTAACATAAAATATCTGGGACCTTATTCTATTACGGCAATAATTAACCCAGTGGCTGTTAAACTTGATTTACCAGCTAGTATGCGAATTCACCCTGTTTTTCATGTGTCACTTTTGAAACCATGGTACCCGGAACCCGACTACTCAAACCTCCAGAACCTATTCTAATAGATGGGGAGCCTAAATTCGAAGTGAAGAACATTTTAGACTCAAAAATGTTTAGGTCAAAACTGTTCTACCTAATTGATTGGAAGGGGTACGGACCTCAGGAGAGGTCGTGGGAACCCAGCGACCATGTGCATGCACCTCGATTAGTCAGGAAATTCCACCGACTCTTCCCAGACAAACCAAAACCCCCGGAGGGAACAACCTTGGGAGGGGCCTTGGGGGGGAGTGCTGTCATGATGCCCGCTCCCGGGGAGCCGGTTCAAGCCCTGCGTCCCCGAAAGCGGACATCCAGTCCCCAAGGAAGGACCCAGCAACCCCATATAGGGGCCCTTTGGACAGTGTCCTGGCGCCTATGGCGTCAGGCTCATAAAAGACATCAGTCCTGGCACCATGGGCGCCAGGCTCATTATGGAAGTGCTTGGGTGCACTTACCTGATGCAGACCATGCTGGAGGATCCCGGCCTCCTTGAGGCCTGAAAGGAACTACTTTACCTATGGGACTAATTTACCATCCGGGCGTGGTCGGGGAAGGATACATACCTGATTGGAGGAAGGATACATACCTGGAACTTCTTCCAAGGCTATTTAAACCCCACCCGAACAGCAACACGTGCTTCGTGTTGTTCTGCATCTAGCAGCTGGACGCTCACCGTGTCTGCTCCTGCATCCTGACTTCTGCCACGCCTGCCAGCATCCTGGATCACCTGCAAAGGAAGAGAAGAAGAGAACAGAAGAAGGAAAAGTCCTTACCTGCTAAATCCGCATCCCGGAGACATCTCGCCGACAATCCTGAAAAGGAAGACTTCTATTTAAAAGCTCATCGCGTCGATCGCTGCAGCGCCGCATTCCACTCACCTTTACAGGGCGCCTCCATGTTCAGCAGCGACATTCCGGATTTGCAGTCACGCCCCAGCGCCTAGGGAGAAAAAGACCAGAACAAAAGGTGAGAGAGAGAATGGAATAAGGAAAGCTAATTCTCCACGTTAAGACTTACCTGTTGATTAATTCCCTCTTCATTTCGGGTCCGCGCCGCATCCTGGCATTTCCGGACCCCAGCCCCTAAGGGGAAAAAGAGACATCAGCGTTAATGAGCGAATGAAAAGACATTACCAATAAACGCTCATTAAAGACTTACCTGATTTCTACAAGGATTTCACCTCTCATCTTGGGTCGGTGCCTGTTCCCCGGCATTCCGTACCCCGGCCCCTATGGGGAAAAAGACACTAGCATTAGTACATTAATGCATGGACACATGGGGAACCTCTTATCACAAAACTTACCTGGAAGCCAAGCAAGTTTGGTTCTCACCAATCCGAAAATCCAGTGAAGTAACTGGATACCAACGCACCCCTGCATCAGAAGCAGGATGGAGAGCTCGTCCTTCCAGACCCTAAGGTGAGACGCTACGAGGAATCGCAGAAGGGTTTCGAGGAGGGTGAGAGGGGAAAGTGGGAGGCTGATTGCATTACCCCGCAGACAGTTAATCCCCTATTTTCGCCTACAGAAGGATACTTCTGCGAGCCAGACAAGCCAGATTTGGGGGCCCGGTCCAGTCCGTCTTCCGAACCCTGCGCATCACCTTAGAAGAGGTCACAGCAGCGCGAACCAGGCCAGCGCCTCCCTGGGAGTCAGGTGAGCGTTACAATAATACTGTCAGTGGATTTTACATGGAAGTTGGTTGGAGTAGTGGCATACTGTGGAACAAAGGAGTCTGTTCCCATGGTAACAGTAGTAGAACGGAGGTTGTCAAGAGGAAACCAACAACCCAAGAAGAAGCATCCTGACAATTATACCAAATGCACTGCAGAACTCATAATCACGTGTGAAGTTGTATAAGGCAAGTTGTTAATCTATTCTTTGAACTCTGTCAAAACAATCTTGGAAAGAGGATATCCAGGATTACCATTGGTGCTATTTTTGTGGCTGGATTTGGAAGGGGAACTTTTTAACTTAAAGCTGAAGAACTGTTACCAGTAGATTTTTGTTTGATGGACTTTTGTTTTACTTGGAACTTACAAGAACTGGTTCAAGACTTAACCTTTCATTTTTGAACATTTGGAAAATTGTCTTTGGACTATCCCGCAGAAGCGATCTACCCAGGACAGGTGAAGGTCATCCAAAATAAAGGTTAATTGCTGTTTACTCTTTTATGTTGATTATGATTTCCTTTGAATGTTTTGTTGTCTAGTGTGAGGACCAGTGTGTTTATGTTAGGAGTTATCCCCTTAGCCTTTAGACTAGGTAAGGAATTCCCTGATAGTGTAGGGCTAGCAAAGATGTATTTTAAACCTTTTTCTTTAATAAAATGTTTCATTTTGCGAAAGACACAAGCAGTTGTCCGCCTCGTATTACTGACCTCTCACACTCTACCGTAGGAGTGCCTGGTTACTCTGAAACCAACAGCTACCAGGAGCTACTTTTGGCTCCCCAGTCCAAGTGGTGCCTTACAAACATGCATACGAGACATTAACTTTGAGTGTTTGAAAATGTTAATAAAGAAGAACTAGGACACATCTAGGGCACATTTAAACACAATAGACAGAAGGTTACTGTTCATCTCATGTGGAAGTTAGTTTTGTGGTGCGCCATGTACCCGCTCCTGGGTACCTAGCCATAGATCCTGCTTACTGGCTGCTGCCTGACACCCAGGTGGTGGTTTTAGCACCTGCTCGTTGAACCTTAATATCGAGGCCTGCAGTGTGCAATGGCCAGAGTTATGCATGGGCTAGTTCATTGTTATTCATGAACCTGATGACCCAGGTTGGCGGGTGGCTATTTATTTATTTTCATGAACAGCAATGAGTTGGCCGGTGAAAATGCTGGGCACTGATGATGACCATATCCACACTCTGCTCCACTCAGATCACATGCCATTGCTGCAATTTACTGTAATAACCACCAGCCCCAGCAGCCCCAGCACAGGGGCAAGGTCAGGAAAATGCCAAGATCGAAGAGATGTTCCTGCCATGAGTGACAACCATGGGAGGAAAGCATGCTTGCTCTTTTTTTCTGTGGATAGATGGTTAACATGTTCCACTTGCCACTGATAGGCTCAGAGCAAAATATTAACGATGATGTGTTTTAAAGACACACTTAAACATTTAGTTTATTTCAGGACACAAATAATATGTTGCGTTGATTGATATCTTTAAAATCGTACAGTGGACCCATCACCCCCAATTAACCGGTGGGAGTTGTAGCTTTAACCACAAATATGTGGACACAGTATGGAGCAGCCATGGATAGTGTCAACAGTGGGCTTGGAGTTGCCCATCCCAATGTGTAACATGAGTGCTAAAACATATTTGAGCCCTGGCACTTATTTTCTTAAAAATTAAGCACTGAGGCCTGGGCACTGTATCCCTGGTTTACTCAGTAGAGGTATGCAGTATACGGCTTACCATTTCTTCATTTAGTAAGCACTGTGACGAGACAAGGGTGGACGTGGAGGTAATGGCCAATTACGTATGGTAATAATCATAACTGCTAGTCCATCAGTCTCGTCCCAGTCCTTATATCCCACCCACCTCTCCCTCCTGGATTCTTCTGCCTCCTCGATTAGGGATGATAAAAACACAAGCAGAGAACAAGGAGGAGTGGGGAGTAGGGGAACATTCTGGAAATGTTTGGCATGTTCATTGGTTTCTGTCTGGGAAGGCAGGGAGCCTTCATTAAGTAAGGACTGAGAGCAGTTGGGTAATACAGGAGTAATGAGGATTACAGTACATAATCGTCCTTTATGCAATGATTATCTGTTGCTCCGTATATAATCAATATATGTTCAAACTTTAGCGCATGAATGCTTAACAATGTATATTATCACATATATCACAATAATATGTTACATAGATTTCACAAACAATGAGTTTGTGTGTACCCACCAGATGTTTTGCTCTGAGCTACTATGAAGGGAATGACACTAGAAAAATGTACATCCTTGACAAAGCTCCCTGTGTGGGCGAAACACGTTGGATGAACTAACTTCTCCCTGTGAGAATACGCGAGTGCCTAATGGATTCATCCAGTGAATGGTTGTTTCCACTCATGAAATGAACACATTCCTACTGGAAGGTTTACTGCCACGTGACCCAGGAGTGCTGCATTACTTTTGTTGTCTCAGACCTGTGACTGTGGCTGGGCCTGAGCCAGTAAGATCTCGGCCTTAGAGGGTTTGTTTTTTTCTTCCAGGAATCGATTAGTAGTAAACATTCAACACAACTGTGAATAGGTTCATGTGGGTTGTGTGTGAGTGTAAAAGTTGAGTGTCAGGCGTATAAATAATTACACTCAATTCCTGTGTCAGATTATATACAATAAGTACAGATTGAAGGAGCCAAGGGTGAACACTGTGGGACTCCACACTCCATGATGTAAACAGTGGGATTAAACGGAGCGCTCACCAGTCCATGTTGTCTAGTAGATACACAATATGTGATCCAAGCAAGAGACTTCTCTCTGACCTCCAGATTGTACAGTCATGAGAAGAGTGCCTGGTGTCTCATAAACGCTGTCAACAAACCTATTCCCCCCCAACCTCCACCCGAAGTCATCAATCAAGACTGTTGTCGCTGCGTCAGTGCTGTGTAAGGGGCGGAACAAAGCTCTCAGATATTATCGTAGCTACTCCCAAATGAGAGCGTGTTTGCATTTGCAGAACTCTCTGTTTTGTGTGTGTTAGTATACCAAATCTCTTCGCAATCGCTGTATACAATGCGTCTCGTCGAAGAGCTGTAGTGCCTGCACTTTCAGGATTGTAAAGTCCCATTTACCTAATTTGACTGTGTTCCTTCCAAAGGACCTTTTGTAAGAATCAAATCGGAAACCTCTAAGGCCGTGTTGAGTTAAAACTCTGTTTATAGTAAATAATTCAAATAATGCTCGCTGTTGCATTCCCAGTAGTGGCCACAAGAGGGCGGAAAAAGCCCGCTAGCCGCACAGGAATCTGTATTTTCTTTTTGTTTTGCTCCTTGGAATCAGCAGGGTTCTTGTTGCTGCATGGTGTGTGTTCAGAGCACATTCTGTTCAGCTGCTCGCCCGGTTCAGGAAGTTCTTGTCACCGGCAGTGTACACAAACCCAAAAATGCACGGTAGGACGGCACATCTGGTAGTAGTTAGAGCAGTTCTTCACCGAGCGAGCTTGCCTGGAAAAATCTCCTCAGTCCTTTTAAGTGAAAGTAGGGCGTGCCTGGGTGGGAAATCTGTCGGGAATTCGGCAACATTTAACCAAAGTAAGACGATCAGCAAATACAGCTGGTTTCCATGGGGACCTGGTTACCAAAACAAGATAATATTTACACTGACTGCATGAAATACCATAGTACCTTTATTTGGCCAAACAGATTTCGGACATCTTGTATTCTCTTCCAATCGACCCCCTACACAAGAAGCGAAGAGGCTATTATTTCATCGATCGATCCATTGATTAAGTGATTACTTGCTCGACCAATGGACACACACAGATGGGCCAGGCAGCTGGGCGGAGCAGAAGTTGGAAAAGACTGACAGCCAGACACTGAGGAGGCTTTTCACAAAACGTGTTTCATTTAAGAGAATTGGAGGGGACACTCTGGTGCAGTGGTATTCAAACTTTTTATGCTGAGCCCCCCTTCAGTAACAAACATAGTTGCCAAGACCCCCTTCAGTAAAAATACTGTCGCCATATCTGCTTATGTTTTCTATTAAAAGCAGTCGCCGGACTCTCTTTTTATATTTATTTATTTATTGTATTTCTTGGCAGCACCCAGACCCGGCAACGGACGGCGCTAATGGCACAACATTAGGACTCGATGGAAACAGTATGGTAATTACATTACAACATAGGAAGTGAGTCACAGCATATGGTAGTTGTATTACATCATATGAAGAGCCTCGCGCCCCATCCCACTCCCACCCTCCCCTCACCCCCTGGACATCCTTCAGGCCCTACTAGGGGGGGGGGGGGCATCCCCAAAATATGAATATCACTGCTCTAGTGCCTTTCAATTGTTTGAACACGTTGTGCCCCATCCACGAAGGGCATCAGAATGTGCCCCTTTTCAATGCCCATTTTTCCAAACGTGGGACAGATGTACTTGTGCACGAGTGCTCAAAATTTAGCAAATGCTTAGATGACATGGGATGGAGCAAGCTGGTCTTGTCACACTTTGAATTTTCTAAAAACGTTGGCGGTCTGCAACCTCTGGCACTCCAGATGTTTTGGACTAAAGTTGGGGGGCCGTAGTCCAAAACATCTGTAGAGCCAAGGGTTGCTGAACCTTGCAGTGACGAGGGCAAACAAGTAGTGGTTTACTTTCCACCTGGGTGCATTGGCACATTCATGGACACATTCCTTCGGCTTGCATTCAGCTGCAACCACCAACCCAGAAAAGCCTAATGGAGGCTTCAATCCATGGGTGTCAATACCCGAGAAGACACTGTGGAAGATCTGCTAACAAATATGTCTGCCATAGATTCCCACCAGTTTGTCAGTGGGCCGACGTGCTCCTACCCATATTCTTCAGACAATGATTTTGCACAGCTGCTATACAACTAATCTATCAGTGTAGCATCAATCTCCACCAATCAAATGTCCTCTATCATCTCCTCCCACATTCCAAGATGGCCACTCATGCGATTCTCATCAGACAATACAACACAATGGGGGTCATTCCGAGGTTGGAGGTAAGGGAAAAACAATGCCGGTAAAGGAATACCGGCATCGCTTACCGCTACGGGCTATTCTGACTAACCAGACCGCTATTTACGGCACCGTAAAGTACGATGCCGTAAATAGCGGTCTAGTGGCGTGCATGCGACACACCATGCTGATATTAGTGGCATGCCGTAAACCGAAGCTGATCCCAAGTAATGCGGACATGCAAATAATGGCCTCCTGAAGGCTGAAAAGTACCTTACCGGCATGGAGTAAATACTAGCATCTCCGAGAAGGTGTTAAGAACCCTGAGCAGGGTTTCCAAGAGCCACAGGTGCACACAATCAGCACAGGTGGAGGCAATGGAGTCTGGCAAAGCACAAAAGGAGCACACCCACACAGCACACCCCCTCCCACACCAAAATGATACCAATAGTAGAAGCATGACTGGAGTTGGTGGCCCTGCTTGCAAGGCAGCAACAACAACAACAACAACAACCACAGCCCCCACCACAGAGAATACACAGGAGGAGAAGGAGGGTGATACAGGCCCAGCCTGCCCCACCAGTGCAGTCACCGTTACCACGCTGGCAGCCCCCAATCCCTCGCATCAGAGCCACCCCCGTCAACCTAACACCAGAGCAGATCCACACCCTGTACCGGCTTGACCATGCCACCATCACCACCATAGTGGACCTGATACATGACGACATAGTGAGCCTCATAGAAATACGTACCGCCATCCCCCCTCTACTGAAGGTAATGTCTGTGCTCCACTTCCTTGCTACAGGTACCTACCAGCACGCAGTGGGGCACATGCATGGCATATCACAACCCTTATTTTCCCGGATACTGAACCAAGTGCTGGATGCCCTCCTCAAGCACACAAGGGACTACATATCCCTACCACGGACTCCCCAGGAGATATTCGATACAAAAGTTGCCTTCCATGCACTGGCAGGCATGCCAAATTGTATAGGTGCCCTTGACTGCACCCATGTGGAGTTGATGGTCCCGCATGCCATGGAGGTGGCGTATCGCAACCGCAAGCAATACCACTCCATCAATGTGCAGTTGGTATGCAACGCCAGCAAGATCATCACACATTGCTGTGCCTGATATCCAGGATCAACTCATGACTCTTTGGTCCTGCGGAACTCCACGCTACCACACTATATGGAGTGACATGCTGGACGACATGCCTGGCTGCTTGGTGAGTTGCCTGACTGGGCCATGGCAGTGCATCGTGGTTGTGAGGTGGGTGCCTGCATTCTCCACCTGGGTGGGAAGTGGGGGGGGAGATGCATACTCCACCTGGGTGGGAAGTGGGGGGTGCATACTCCACCTGGGTGGGAAGTGGGGGGGGAGATGCATACTCCACCTGGGTGGGAAGTGGTAGGGGAGATGCCTACTCCACTTGGGTGGAAATGTTGACGCCAGTGCACGATGTGCACCTCACCGAACACTGTGCCCCAGAGCCAGTGAAACGGCACATGACTACCAAAGCCCACAGTGATGGAGTAAGGCTGACACCTAACACTACATGACTAACAGGTGACCAGGCCACATCCCACAACACATGCACCACTCATCGGTGGCCCTCACACACCGTAAGGGCATCCAGCACTATGCAATGCATATGCCCTATGTCGCTGCCTCCAGTATATCGCCACACAGGACAGTCATCCCTGGGAGTGCATTGAACTGAGCCTAACAGGGATACCACAGCGTGTCATTGGTTCCGCACACCCATAGGAGTGCTGCAAGTCACCATGGTACTGATCAGTGCAGAATTACGAATATGCTACTGACAACAGCCAACACTCCCTACTACCAAATCTCACAGAACACAACACATCAATGATTTCACTCCAACACTGCTGCATGCATATACGATCCACATGCAACAAGATGTGAGTGGACACCATAACCCATCCTGAGGATGCTACCCGCTCCATCATCCCATTGCACAGGACACATAGCGGGGCCATAAATGGGGACAATGCATCCAGGGACATGTGTGTATGGGCAGAAATCACCTGCTGCCATGTAAGACTAGTACAGTTGTCCGCCATGAATGTACGAACACTTACCTTCCTTCCCCTCTCATGCAGGTGATGGTGGCTATCCCTTGAAGCCGTGGCTCATGACCCCTGTCCGAAACCCACAGAACATGCACGAGGAGGACTACAATCGTTCCCATTCCCGCACTGGCGTAACAGGGGCCCCCGTAGCCCCTGCAGAGCGGGGGCCCCTGCCAGCACATGTCCTGGGAGGGGCCCCTACTTGTAGAAAAAAAATATTTTTTTTTTTGCAAAACAAAAATATTGTTTTTTTCTTTTTGAATTCCCTCTGCATTTATAAAGAAATTATTTCTGTAACAGAAATAATTTCTTTATGAAGTCAGAGTGACTTCAAAAAGAAACGATGGGCCTCATTACGGGTTTGGCAGCAACCGTGCCATTGTTACCAGCAGGTTGCCGCAGACCCGTAATGATTTACCAGCGCCCGACTTCCCGGTAACACCGGGGGATTACAACCCCGGTGGTCTGGGAAGTCAGGCGCCGGCAAATGGTAAGTCCCCATTTCCATAAAGTCCTATTGGACTCTATGGGAATGGGGACCATAGAAGCACCGGCACCGTTAATAACGGTGCCGGTGCTTCCGTGAAAACTATGCGGGTGGGTGCCGTTCTGCCCGGCAGGTCTGACCTGCCAGCCAGGACGGCAACCGCCTGCAGTGCTGTAATATGCCGGCCCGGAAACAACAGTGCCAGTGAGCTTACCAGCACCGTTGTTTACCGTCCGGCATAGTTGTAATGAGGCCCAATTTCTTTTTTAAGTGTTAGGGCTCCCCTCAACTCCATGATGCGTGCGTGTGTGAGTGTATGTTGAAAGGGTTCACAATTAAATGTATAGGTAGCTGCCTGTGCGAGTGTATGATGAAAGGGTGCACACTTTAATATATGGGTGGCTGCCTGTGTGAGTGTATGGTGAAAGGGTGCACACTTAAATGTATGGGTGGGTGCCTGGGTGTGTGTGCATGTATGTTGAAAGGGTGCACACGTCATTTTATGGGTGGCTGCCTGGGTGTGCCTGTATGGTGAATGGGTGCACACTTAAATGTTTGGATGGCTGCCTGGGTGTGTCAGTATAGTGAAAGAATGCACACTTAAATGTATGGATGGCTGGGTGTGTGTGTGTGTGTGTATATGGTGAATGGTGTGTGTGCTTGCATTCAGGGGCGCATCAACACCTACATTTCGGGGGCTAACCCTTCAAATGTTGGGAGGGGTGCCAACTTCATGGGCGGTGGGGGAGGGGCAAACTTATTTGTTTGGGTCATCTAATTTATTTATGCACTTTTATGAGACTATTCTAGTGCAGCTTCAATGTTACAAGCAGTTAACCCCATCCTTTAATGTTTAAAGCACCCACTTATGGACTGCTGTGAGAATGAGGGGTCTCCTGTCCCCTCTCTACCCTTCCAATCACTCCCCTGGCATGCAAGTATTAAACCCACATCACGATTTCAATTGCCTAAAAAATTTGGCATTTGAATGCAGGTACTAACAGTGAATTGCTTTATGTTAGTAATTGGTGGGTTCTTGTTAACAGAGAAACCCAGATGCCATTTAACATCTGTGTCCTTTTCTGTCTGGCAACTGCTCTGAAGGTCAGCCAGGTCTGGTGAACATAACCCAACATTTCAGGGGGGGGAGTGCTGAATCCCAGTCAACTCAATGGTGTTGCACCAATACTTGTGTTTAATGCCTGGATTACTTATTGGTAATCTTCTTTACTCCTAGCCCTATTCTTCCTTGTCCCAGTGTGTATGAGACAGTACTTGTGTATAAGGCACTCTGCCTCATACACAAGTACTGGGATGAGGTAGAGGTACATGGAAGTAATGCTTGATTTAGCTACCTGTAATCTTCATTACTCCTAGTCCCACTCTTCCTTATCCCAGTACTTACCTATGAGGCAAGGAGCCTCAACCGTAAACTCTGGGGCAAGGAAGAGGGGCGTGGAGGTAATTCTGGGCCAAGGAGCTGATTTTGGAGGTTGGGCTAGGAGGGAGAGGGGATGTGTTGGGGGGCAGGATTATACGACAAATTATAATGGCTGTCCATGTCCAGGCTAAGCAGGCATGATATGTGGTATTAGTGGCTAGAGAGGCATTTTGGTGAGCCAGTCTAGTCATTCCTCAGTTTGGTATGACCTTTTTTTAATGGGGCATTTATGATAAAGCAGTCCTGCTAAGTGAATTACCTGGCTAGACTGCCATTTGGGTGCTGCCAGTCAGCCGTTTCTTACTGCAGCATTGTATATTTTTCTGGGTATCTGTGATCAAATGATATGATATAAGTCATTTATAACGCACCTGCACACAAGTGTTTCTAGGCGCGACAAGACAAGGGATGAAATATAGAGGGAGGACAAGACAAACAATCTTACTAGGCCTTGTGTCATTCAGATCGTGCAAGTGCGATAACGAGAAGCGCAAGGGGAAAGGGACGGGGAAGTGCAAGGGAGAGGGGAGGGGAAAAACAGGGCAGCAATGCTCTGAGTAAGTGCTGTCAGGGCAGCACAGCTCTGGGTAGTGCAAGGAGAACAAGGGACTGTAGGGTTACAGTTACAGCCCCTAAGTGCATGGTAGGACCAGAGGCAGTGCAAGGGTGACTGATCAAGAAAGAGTCTCGACTCAGTGAGACTCTGAGGGTAGCCAAGCAACCAGTCGGTACAGCAGACAGGTAGGTCAGGTAGGCCAGCAGGGGAGGGAGAGAGAGAAAGCAGAGGAGAAGAGGAAAGTTTTGAGCTGCTTCCAGAACTTCAGGTGGTCTGCTAAAGCTTGAGAGGGGCAGGGAGGCTATTACAGAGGGAGGCACCTGTAGAGGAGAGAGATCTACCCCCACTTTCTTCCTGGAGAATAGTCCAACCCTTAGAGAGTTGTAGGTAGCTGAGCGAAGGGCTTGATAAGGAAGATATTCTGGAAGAGAGCGTTGAATGTAGTGCGGGCCCTGGGCCCAGAAAGCCTTGTGGACAATGCAAAGGGTCTTGAACTTGATACTTGCAGCAACTGGGAGCCAGTGGAGAGATTTCAGGGCTGGAGAGATACGATCGCTGTGCTTGAGGCCAAGGATAAGTCTTGTAGTCATCTTCTGGATTAGTTTCAGGGGCTACATAGTAGTGGAAGGCAGATTGAGAAAGAGGCTGTTGCAGTAGTCCAGCCTAGAGAGAACCAGAAGAGAGTGGAGTCAAAGATGACACCAGTGTTGTTTGCCTCACAGGAAGGCGAAGGAAGAGGGCCCAAGGCGGGCGGCCAGAGTGAGAGAGGGAAAGCAGGGCAGGAGTCCAAATGAGAAGGATCTCCATCTTACTGACATTAAGGCAGAGATAGTTGGAGGCACACCAATCCTAAATTGCGGATAGACAGTCGGGAATGAGCGAGAGATGAAAGGAGTATGAGGGGAGCCTGAAGGAAAGCGGAGTGTCATCCGCATAACACTGAAAGTTAGAGGATAATGTAGAGATCAGGTGGGTGAAAGGGGCCACATAGAGGTTGAAAGACCAGAGTGAGAGGATGGAGTGGGGAGAAAGGGACCAAGTTGGACCTGGGAGGGGCAGTCCAAGAGGAAGGAGGTCAGCCACTCAATGGCCTGATCCATGATGCCTGGGTTCTCAATGAGTCGATTGATCAGGATTAATCAGGATGGCATGGTTGACCGTGTCGAAAGCACAGGAAAGATCAAGGAGGATGAGGACAGAAGGAATGCTGGAATCAAGGTTAGAGAGCAGAACTTCACAGGTGTTCAGGACAGCAGTTTCCGTGTCCCTGGCACTGAAGCCAGACTTATGGTCATGGAGACAACCAACAGATTCCGTGTGGAGAGTAAGCTGGGAGATGGCCAGCTTTTTCAACAGTTTGACCAGGAAAGGGGTGATGGAGATTGGGCGATAGTTTGCCGGGCAGGCAGGATCGGCAGAAAGATTCTTGAGGAGTGGATGCATAAGGGAGTGCTTAACGGGAGAGGGGAAAGAGTGATTACAGAAATCGGTCAAGGCTGGAGCGAGGGTGTCAATATGGTTCTTGATGGTTCTGGTGGAGCAGGAGAGCACCTGTTTGGATAACACTTTCATAGGTCGGACTTGTCTAGAAACCTCGTCAGGTGTTGTCAGAGAGAAAGAGGAGAAAGGAGGAAGAGAGGTAGAGATGACCAAAGGGGGGCCGAGAGAGGAAGAGGAGAAGGAGGACAGGATGTCCTGAATTTTAGCATAGAAGTGAGATGACAGAGCCATACAGAGGGCCTGCGAGGGAACAGGAGATGTAAAGACCTCAACAGGATTGACCAGTTCTTTTCAGATTTTAAAGAATTTGGCCGTGTTGTTAGAGGCCACAGAGACACAGGCTTGAATGCGTGTTCTATTCTTGATGAGTATTATTGCTTCGACTGCCATTTTGGTGCAACCAGTTTAGATATGTCTAAATGTGGCCTGGCAAGCTTTACTATATTGTTATTACATGTCGACACTGGTCTACCTTGTGCAGCCAGTTGGACATGTTTTCATTGTGGCATGGCATTTTTAATAGCAAAGCTTTAATGTTCCTGTGCTCTGTTGGTGACTTGCATCTATTGGATTGGTGTTACCCTACAAAGCAATTGCAAACACTCTGGCTGTTTAGCCAATTTTTCTCAGACAGTGTGCTGTATGTTATATTAAAACACATACGTAAATCTTTCTCCTAGTGCAGTGTGCGGCATATCCGTTCAGCAGCACGTTTGTGCGTATTGCGCAAGTGTGATAATCTAGGCTGGCCCAGAGTGTGGCGCGACCCTTGATTTGTTGGTGAGTTGGGGGGCCCCCTCAGCATGGCTCGCACATCTTGTGTTACGCCACTGCATACCCGTACACGTGTGGTGATTGACCAGACCTTTGGCCTATTGAAGGCACGATTTTGTTGCCTAAGCCGGTCGGGTGGGGCACTTATGTACAGCCATGAGAAGGTGTCCAAGATCCCCATGGCATGTGTAATGCTGCACAAAATGTGCATCCGTCGGAACGTACCCCTGCACCCTGACATGGAACTGCTACCACCTGATGATGATGAAAGGGGAGGAGGAGGAGGAAGAAGTGGCAGGACAGCAGCACAGTGCCGATGCACAGGAGGGACGTGCCGTACGGCAAACATTGATTGGACAATATTTTTGATACACAAGTCAGCAGAGTTGACAGTTAGGACATCGGGCACTGGGTGTGGGGATACATGTACACCATGCACTGTGAGACATTAAATGACACCTGCGCAATGATCATTGTCCACTCTGTTGTTTTTTGGTGAACAACCAGTGTATTGAATAAGTAGGTTCAAACGTGAACAACAAAACTTCCACCCCTCTCCCGCTCCCCCAACTCCCAAACACACCCTCACCCTCAACCCCCTCCCCCCCAAATCACAAACACACCCTCACCCCCTCCACCTCCCCCACAACAACCCCACAATAGTCCCATAAGGGCAACATAAGCCACATGTGTGTGCCAGCATAGTCAAGGTGTGCTCCCAGAGCCAGGGGGATCCATGTTGGGGCGGCGCAATGTACGCATAGAACGACGGAGCGTGCTGGTCTGGGTGGAGGAGCTTTGTGAAGGTGTGTCCTCCCGCTGGGGCTGTTGTGTGGGAGGTGCAGCCTCCAGGGCATCTGCAATCCGGCCAAGGACCTTGCATAGCCGGTTTGTGCTCACTGTGATTACCTCGCCCAGTGCCCATAGTTCATTGCGCCACTCCTCCCTGGACTCCCGATAGTCTCTGATGAACTCATCAATGAGGCCTGTGAGCTGGCTAGAGGGCTCAGCATCCATGGCCAATGTGTCAGATGTGCTTGGCCCGCTCGGAATTTGGCATGCATGCATTTCCGGTGTTTCAGTAGGGGAAGTGGATACAGGACTGGCATGTTGCACTCCTTGGCCTGTAAGCCCTGGGGTATCACTCTCCCCGGAGTCGCTGTATGACACCTGGGGGTATGATTGTGCGTCAGGGGTGTGGACGATGTCATCGGTGTCCGCCTCCGTTGCTCCGCATATAGATAGAGGGCTGTCGGGAACATCGAGGGGGCCTGTGGCTGCATTCTCCCCAGCCACACTGGACTCCTCATAGTGCTGCGTGGGGCATGTGTCCTGCGCCAGTGCTGGGTGGGGTGGGGGTGGGGGTTGTGCCCCCTCCATGGGCCTTGCTGGTGCTGGTGTTGTGGCTTGCGGTGTCTTCCTGCTTGCAGGTAGACGGCGGGCACTGACTTTGCCCCTGGAGTTACTGGGCCGGTTGCTTGGCTGGTCCTCGCTGTCAGGCTCGCTGCCTGTGGGGGTGGAAGAGAGAGACGGCATGAGCAATGTGTTGAGAGTCGTCATTTGGACCTGCCTACGATATCAAAATGGGATTCTAGTGGGTTGTGGCCATTTGGGTGGTGAGCAGCACATTGATCTATGCTTGGATGGTAAATGCATGCATATGTCTGGGTCACTCATGTTGGCCGGGTACTGTGCTGGCTCACATGCACAGAGTTTACATCAACAGCCCCTAGTGCCTCACGGAATAGCGGAATAGGCCTCTTTGTGTGGTATGTGCCATATGGGTTACAGCCTTGCACCTGGCATCTGTCTGGGTCCCACTTGTTTCAGCATGATTCAATTTGGGGGGGGGGGTTTGGCCAACCATGACGTGACAGCTTGCCCAGCCCTTGGCATGGACTTTCATAATGAATGCATTGTCAGTATTGACTTTGGACACTCACCACCGAAAGATGACGTTGCCCCGCACTCCATGTCGCCAATCCCTTCTATGGCTTCTGGGCCTATCATGGCCGCACACGCCTCCTCCCACGGCATCAGTTTGATGCGGGAACCTGGCCCTCCTCCTGTCTCCTGGGCCTGGCTTCTGTTGGCCGAGAGGATGGCACGCACCCTCAGCCGTATGTCGTCCCACCGTTTTCAGCAGTCCTTGGTGGTGTGGGGGGTGTTGCCCACGGTGCTGACCTTTTGTGCTACCAAGGCCAGATCTCTTTCTTTTTTAGGATTGTCACCCTACGCATGTCACCACTAAAAACGGTGTCTGCATGTTCGTGGAGAGTGTCCACCATCACCTGGAGCTCATCCTGACTAAAGCGCTCCTTCCTGAGTCGTGCAGCTCCCTTTTTTAGTGCTTTTGGCATGATGGTGGAGTTGTTGGTCAATTTCAGTATTCTTTTTTATTTTATTTTTATTTGTTTGGCTGATTACATTCAACCTTTCAAATTATTTCTTACAAAAATAATTTTTTCTATTCATTATTTCATATTTGATAATACATACGTTCCTGTTCAAATTAAAATTCATACAGTCCTATTTACAGTTTATCATTATGTGATTTTACATCTTTACCGAGTGAAGAGAGAATTCATACCTCATCTGGAAATAAACCATTTAAAAATTTAAAACAATTGCTTTCCTCACAGACAATTTTGTAGTTGAAAAGAGACGACGCCATATGTCCTCATGATTAGTCGGTGCATAGATATATACAAGATTTGAGAAAAATAAATGTCTCCTTGGTTTCAGATTGGCACAAGCGACTATAATATGCTCCAGTGTCTCTTTTTGTTGTTTATTTTTTACAATAACAACAGATATTTTCCTCAGGAGTTATTTGTTTCCTTCTAGCTAAAATATAATTTGTGGGCCATAGGTTTAACTTAAATCTTAAGTATTTGTTTCTTAGATATGGCGAAGGAAATTTGACCAAGTAATCTGACATTTGGCGATGCCTTTTATTTTCAAATAATGCAATAGAAAAATCTTTATATGTAACACATTTATCTATATTTACAATCCAGTTATGTTGGTGCAATTTCCTTTTTGCCTGTGTTGGATTCTCAATCAGTTTTGCACCATAATACTTGCATCAGATAGAATTTTGTAGACTTCTAGCCGCCATTGTTGTGGGAAAAAATGTCTGGATGTCAACAAGTAATGTGGTACTGTCGCTAAGATGTTAGTTAGGTGGAGACTCATTAAACATTTACGAAAGAAGGCACATCTTTTCCATGCAACATGGTTTTCTATCGATAACAAACCCAAACCCGTAAGATGGACATTGGTGTACATATGGGTAATCTTAAAACCTTTTTCCAAAATCTGCCTTCAAGCAAGTACCATTTTGGTTGTTGAATGTTTAATAGTGTTTCCATACCATATACCAGAATTGGGACAACTTTTTGTTCATAAAAGGCCACAATATGTCTATATGAAAATTTTCCATACTTACGTATCATGATTTTTGCTTGAGAAATTAGCATTGTTAATTTAGAGTCAAGGATCTTCAAATGTTTCACATATGACGTAGAATTTTTCACATAAATACCCAGATACTTATAATCAGATACTGTCTGCAACACCTTTTGATTAATGTGCCAGTTGTACTTTTTATGACAATTTGCCATCTTTTTTTTACATATTAGTATCTGTGTCTTTTCCTGGTTAACAGATAGGGGGCCTCATTCCGACCCAGGCGTTGGACCATGGTGCTAGTAGCACCATGGTCCATGCCGGTAACTTAACGACTCCGCCATTGCAGAATGGGGAATTACCATCCCATTCTGAGGTTGGCAGGGCGGTAATTCCCCATGCCGCCATGGCCCTTCCCCATTCCCATTTTTGCCCCATAGGGCTCAATGGGAATGGGGAAGGCACTAATTACGGCACCGTAAATTACGGTGCCGTAATTAGCTCCTAGGTCCCTTTGCGGGTTGGTTTTTTAACGCCTGCTAAAAGCAGGCGTTAAAGTGCAACCCGCAAAGGGACCTCGTAATCAGGCGTTAAGGGTTTTAACGGCGCTGACACCTTTTACGGCACCGTTAACCCCTTAACGCCTGGGTTGTAATGAGGCCCAGGGAATTCTCATTGGTATAAAGTGCCAAGCCATCGAGTAATCTCTGCAGTCCATTCGGAGTTCGCGACAGGAGGACTAAATCGTCCGCATATAATAGCCACGGTATGCTTTGAGTTCCCAGTCTGGGCACATCTGCTGTGATGTTTAGAAATGTTTTGCCAATGTCAAGCATAAAAAATATGAAGAGAGTGGACGCTAAGATACACCCCTGTTTTAGTCCGCGATCTGTTCTAATGGGGGCGGTTGGGAGTCCCTCTATGTTCAATCGGACTTGCAGCTCCGTATCTGAGTGCAAATGTATAATCAATGCAATTAGGTTGGACGGACACCCATACCGATGAAGTTTTTGATATAGGATTTGGCGATCAATCGAATCAAAAGCCATTTTAAAGTCCACAAAGGCCATATACAAGACTTGATTTTCCTTTGCACATTGCATTTTCAACATATTCAAGGCTACAATATTTGGGATTGTGCCTAATCCCATCACGAATCCGGACTGCAGAGGATCTCGAAAACCGTCTCTCTGTGTCCAAATGTTAAATTCCCGCAAAATGATCCTGGCAAATATCTTACTTGGTGCATCCAGCAGAAATATTGGACAATAATTTGCTGGCTTATTACGCTCTCGTTTTTTTATAAATGGGTATAATAATAGCACATTTCCATGACTGAGGAATCTTCTGCGTGAGATTGATGTTATTGAACATATCAAATAAGATGTTGGTCCAGAGTTCTGGATGTTGTTTGATTTGACAGCCCATCAGGCCCTGGGGCTCTAGATCTACTGGCTTTGTTTATGAAATATGCTATATCATCTCTATCAAAGTAGAGACGAAATATCTCCCTTTGTTTGCCATTTATTGTGATGTTTAAGTCTCCCTTTTGTTTGTATATTTTAGTAAAATATTCAGCCCACACTTGTTCATTTATGCAATTTAGTTGTAATGCTACTTGATTGCCCGCTGAGGATTGATTTATCAGAGACCAGATTTGCCTGGTGTTTTTGCTACTTAAAGTACAGAGCATGTTAGCTCCATCTATCTGATATAGCGTTGATTTTCTTGCTCTTATCCAATTTTTGTATTTTGTCTGGATTTGCTTTAAGACCTTCAGTCGAGGAGCCAATGGGAGATGGGCTGCCTGGCGTTTTTCTTGTCTAAGTTCTGTTTTTTTATCTTTAACTAACTTGCTGAAACAATGTAGATGGGGCTTTTGTCTCAATATTGGTGTTTTAGCGAGGAGTTGGAACTTCTGCATTGCGTTTGGATAAATTACTTCCTCCGACTCTAAGTTTTTATTAGACTGCACAAGGAGTGAAGCATAATGCTCCCCAAACGCCTCAAGTGAGTGAGTATTCCAAGCCAATCTCTGCCGGGCACAATTTACAGAAGAAAAACCCTGATGAAGGTTGAATGTTGATTAATTTATGAGACTCGGGACTAACCACTTCATAACCAACATATTGTGATCACTCAAATCATTCTGAAGCACTTGGAAGGAAGTAAAATGTGCCATGATTTTTTCTTCAACATAGATGTAATCTATTATCCCAGCACTATTACCTCTCTGCCAAGTGGGTCTCGGGGGGATGGCAGAAGAGAGGCATCCATTGAGAACTAAAAAATGTCTTGCTTTGGCTAATTTTAACCATTTCATCAAACGTGCACTTTGTTGATTATTTTTTTGGGAAAGACAGTGCAGATTAAAGTCACCTGCAATGATAGTGTAACAAATATATTGATCAAGTACAATCATGTCCAGAAGAGCAACAAGATCCTCTAAGAATTTATCATCAAAAATGGTCTCGGGATTCCAATACAAGTTGACTACGGCAAATGACTTTAAATTATATTTCACCCTGTGCAACTGTGCATATGGATTCGGAGAGGCCCAAAATTCAATTTTAATACAAGAGCTCTGTTTGGCAGCAACTAATAGACCCGAAGAAGGCCTCCCCTGAGTGCCTTTATATGCAGGGATCACCTGAAGGTCAAAACCATTCCACACAGGAGGCTGTATGAGCCATGTTTCTTGAAGTAGTATTATGTCATATGAAGAAATCTGGGATGGTTTATTTAGAAGATGCTTAAACCCTCGGGAGTTCCAACTTACTAAAGTGATGACCCGATCTTACTGCAGTGAACTCTAATGACAGTTACCTTGTTGTTTGGATGCACACTCTGTAATTTTAGTTTGGTTGTCATTCACCTCCATACAGGAGTTGTTAGAGTTTGTTAGAGCTAGCTGCATTTTTTGCAGTGGGTCGTTCAACTCCTCTTTCTCAAGTATGAAACCCAAATCAAGCAAATACGCCTTTTGTGACCACATCAGATTCCAGATAACCTTTGAGTTCATCCAAATTCTGACTTCTGTCCCATCTCCCTTGGGGAGAAATTCAACTCGTTCAATGTCAATTGATTTGACATCATCTAAGGCCGGAATTTCCGACATGATTTCTAAGACTGATTTGCGATTCAGGATGTATTGCGTGGCGGGTCTCGGACAGCATTTTAATGTCAACCAAAAACGAGCAAGATGTTTCATCTTTAAAACATTCTGTTTTGGATCTTTATCTCGACCAGTCAGAGCTTTCATTTGGTGAGGTGCTTCCTGTGGTCTAGTTTGTAATACCTCTGCAATGGTGGAGGCTATAATCTGTTTAATTTCAGAGTGTGGTATACCCGTGCCTACACATATTTGGGCATTGCCTGATGATGGGAGTATAATAACCGACTCCCGAGGTACCTCTCCTTTATCTCTAGCTAAAACAGCGCCAGTAGATGCACTTGTTTTTTTCCCATCTTTGTCATTGATAGATGCTCGGGTGTTATTAATTCCGCTCAGAGTGGGAACAAGAGCATGTATTAGAGCTGGGGCTTGAGTGGGTTGTGTTGCTAGATAATCATCAACAGCCCTCCGAATCTCTCTTAGATGTATGTCATGATTTAGATTGGACGCAGAATTTATAAGTGTCAGAGTCTTCAAAAGTACATTATCCACAGTTATTACTCCTCTAGACATGCTGGCGCCTTCATGAGAGGAGGATGCAGCTTCAATTAAATCATCTAGTGGTTTGTAAGATGGAATTACTGCCTTTTTTATGATGTAGTATTTGGGCATGAGATTGATATTTTTTTGATATCGCTCTAGCTTTATCCTTGAGTGATGGACAGGAAAGAATTTTGACAAACTGTTTTGTCTGGGATGTAACATTAGATTTGACATTCTTAAGATTTGTAGTCTTTTTTTCCGTGCTGAAAGTGGCTTTTTTTGCAACCTTAGGCCTCTCCACTCTTGATTTGTGTACAACAAACATAGGATATAAAGGTTTCACCAGAGATGGAATTTTACTTTCTGAAGAGTTAGCATTAGAACTACCTTCATTCTGTTCTGAGTCCAAGGCAAGTATCTCTGTTCACCCCTTGCTTTGTATCAGTCAACTCAGTTATAATTTTTGGAAAATGGGGAACAACAGTTTTAATGAAAGATTGTATTGGCATAAATTCAAGATCATTTGAGATCTGTGTGGCTACAGTGATGCAAGCTTTTGGTTTCAGGTCAGAAATAGATTTCATAGTTCTTTCCTGAGTTCCTTCTATTCTTAGCATCACTGAATGCTGCCACGACATGATCTGATCAATTTGCTTATTTTGAGAAATAATTTTTCATTCCATTGACTCAAATAATTTGCTAATTGATTGTATTGCTAGATTCATCGAGCTCAAAGTAATCTGCATCAAACTATCTATTGATTGTACTGGTGGAGATAATGCCTTGGAGATATTTTCAAGCCCTCTCCTTGGTGTTGGAGCAGCAAAGGAGATCTCAGATTCTGCAGATAATGAGGAATTCGAATATAATACTGGGGGGGCAGAAAGGTTGTCATATAAGGTTCGTGAGGACGGGCAAGACTCATTCAAGTCAATGTTAGCTATTGTAGGAGCTACAAACTCAAAGGGACGAACAACAGAAGCCTCTTTTGAAGATGAAGTTGGAGCAGTCATAACATTACATAATAATACACTGTCCTAGAGGGAGGCATTAAGTTCAAACATACTTACTGGACCCTGATCAAGGTGGCCCATGACCGGCGCAGTGTCCATCTTCCTTGTCTCCATGGATGGAGACTTTATTACTTCTTTCGTTGTGTTTATAGTTGCCTTCTTCTTGTCATGATCTTTCACAGATCGCAGCGCCAAAGAAATGGGTGTATGCAGGGTGGGCGTGTTCGTGCTAAATACTGGTGACAGAGGTTGCGGCAAGGTCACATAAAACGACCGAATATCCGTGTGTCTTCCTACGGTCTCCTTTATTTTAACATTATGATTAAAAGGTTTTGGAAACGGTGTGGAGACACTCCATGACCGTTTTTTGTTGTTGTGGAGGGGTCATAAACCCGCAGGAGGTTTCCCATATGCTTGCTAATTGAGCTCTAGGAGGCATGCCCGAGGTTAATCTGAGCATACTTTCTTTAACAGATACTTAGGCGCCCTGTTAAATCGAAGTGTGCTTACTTCTGTCAAAGATAACCGTCAACCGCTTAATCGCCAACTGCTTGACAACCTTGACAAGAGCGGCAAAGCGGCCATGCGGTACTTAAACGGTACTTGGTACGGTGCGCAATTTCAGCATTCACTGGATGGTTCTGGGTCCTGTGCAGTGAGGATGGCAATGGATTGTGGTTTTAAAGATGGCCGCCGTGCTCCTTCCCATTCCTGTGCGATGATGCTTTTTCCGGTTCTGTTTTTTAACGGTGGCCGTTAATAACGGTGACCACTATTGCCGCTTTACTCTATGGCGGAAGTGTTATGTACGGTGCGCTTGATGCCGGTAAGGGCATTTTGGGGACCTTTTGCGGCATGGCGCAAGCTATATTACCGGCATGGTGCAAAGCTCATGCCCGTGAAGTCCCAATAGGCCGCTTTTAGTGGTCTATTGCCAGCTCGGACACACTATTTGCACCATGCCGGCAATTACCGTTCCTTACCTCCAAACTCGGAATGAGGCCCAATAAGTTAAGAAATGTTTGACCCAATTTACAAAGAAAGGTGGTTGATTCCATTCACTGCCACTAATACATGGACCCTTCAAGGACACTCAACAAGCCAAAATTGTTGGCTGAGCTCAAAAGAATGAGCTGTGTTTTGCATCAACAATAGCCACGAATGATGAATAAAATTGACCAAATTTGATGCAAAAGTCACACAATGAGTTATCACAGAATGGCCAAAAGATCAAAAATGTCTTAGCTCACTGTGTGCATTAATGAAGCTCTTAAGCAATTTAAGGAGAACTTTTATGAGAACAGACCAACCCAGAAGCCCGGAATAACTATTAGACACAGACCAACAACACGATGAACAACCCCTAATGATATTACAAACAGCCCTGAATTGTTGTCTTCCCATCGTTTCCCCACTTATACAGCCATCATTTGCAACCTGCACCTCTATGGAAGTAGATGGGGTCATGAGTCTGGCTCAATAAATGAAAGCATCAAGCCGACTGCTGGAGCCCTCACCAGCAGCTTGCATGCAACATCTCTCTCAAAGGGTGTTGTCTCCAATCCCAGGAGGCACATTCTTTCAAAAGAAACCTACGGATGACTCTGAGATAGATTCCAACTCTCTCACAATCTCCAACCTCCCCAACTCTAATCAATCCTTGGAAAGAGTAAGCAGACAATTACAAGAATACACCCGACAATAAAAGCATATTAAAAACTACCAATATGGCGTAAGTCCAGAAAGAATTCAAGTTGGCTAATATCAGGCAGTAGGCTGCGCTTCATCATGGGTAGGGATAAACAGGCGTTCTGATGCCACCAGTAGACCTCACCACAATACTGCATAGACAAGTGGGGGTGACTAGTATTGCCTGGGTCCACCCTTCCTCCTCACCCAGAACAAAAAATTGCTGCTTGTGTCTATGGAATCATCTTTATTAATATCAAGGCTACCTTGTGGTGTACCCCAGGGTTCCACACTTTCTCCTCTTTTATCTAATATCTACATGTTCCCTCTTGATCAAGTCTTAGATCAATTTCAGGTGTAGTTTCAAATGTATGCCGACAACACCTACATTTACATTTGTCTGGAGAATGACCTGCGGACTCAGCTATCTATTACTAGAGACATAAACCACTAAAACAGAGATCTTGGTGCTTGGAGGAGCAGAATGCAGCACAGTTCCGCTTGTCTAACCCACAAGTCTGGCCATGACCATCTTTTCCAAATCACAAAATCTGAAAGTGAACTTTCATGCACAGCTGTCATGTGTCCATTAAATCATGCAGTTGTTAAGGGCATGAAAGTCCACCTGGCACTGATCAAAAACATTCTCAACCACCTGCAAATTGACTGCTGTGTGGAACTGAGGAAAGTCCCGGTGATGGCACATGGACTACAGCAATGCAATAACTCTGTTGGGTAGCTCAATGGCACGCGCTCGCCTTGGTAGCAAGTCGAAGCAGAGCAACACAGGTTCGATCCCCGGATCCGCGCTTAGAAACCTCTGGGTACTAAGCATTTTATAAATAACCAATTATAATTACAATCGCTACTGCAATGCAATCCCTACTAAAATGCAATCACTACTGCAATGTAATCACTACTGGCATGTAATCTATACTTGACACCCAAAATAACTCAGTAACAAACAGCAAAAGACAGAAAATGAAGGCAGCCAGAATGTGCCTCAACCTATGGAAACAAGGACACATGAAACTGGTCTTGAAAGCTCCCTCCCCTGGTGTCCAGGGAGTCAAGCGCTAAGGTTAAGATGTTCTTCACTGTACGCAAGGCCTTTTGGAGAAAGGGATCACAATACCGTAAGACACTGACTGCGAGCTACACCTCAGCCAGACCGCTCTGCAATGAATACATGATCATTCAAGCAGCTCAAACATGAGGCCACACTTTGGGAGCACAAGGACCCAGTATCTGAATCGCCCTCTACCCCAATTTAAGGGTGGAACCCAGCCCTTTGCACGCCATAAAGCTCTCAAAAACAGAGATGTCCACGCCAGCCTTAGACTGAGATCTAGTTATGCACTGGACCTGAGAAACACTGGATATGGGGCTTCTACTCGCATCAGTTGGATTCTATCTGTTGTATGCCCCATAAGTTAACGGGTGAGGTGGCCATGACTGCAGGGTGCCAGCACCCGTGCTGTGATGCTAGACCTTTGGGTGCAAGGGGATGTCTCCTGGTTATGTTACAAAATGCCACAATGTGGTGTGGCCCCTTTTAGGCACCTACAGATGATGGGACCTGTAAATAGCACTGTCCACCACCCGGAAAGCTCAACAGAAACCACAAGATCCACTCCCATATTAATCTCATGTAACAGCATGGACTGGTGGCAGGGAGAAGCCACCATTGCAGGTGTTAGGGATGTCTATTACAGGCTATTGAGAAGACCTAGAGAGCCGCGCATTCATATGCACTAGAAATGAGTCTCGTTCATCGTACGAACAGGAGAGTGTGAGTGAGTCCATGGAATATGGTGCTCTGACGGACTCTGCTCTATACATGCACGCTAGAGAAATGAAACTAAGGTGGTGGAGCGAGCAGCGGCAATTGAGGAACTCCCGTTGTCTTCCAATCCTCATTAGGACTGATTTTAAGCCCTTTATCCTACAGACTAACTCTTCCAGTGTAGGTCTTAGTGCCATCCAATCACAGGTGTGCAAAGAACTAGAGATGCCAGTTCTTTTCATCAGTAGATACACCCTCAATCGATACTCTTAGGTACAATCTGACAGGGAGAAAATGTACCCTCTGCACAGACCATGACTTTCTATAACTAAGGAACCAAACCCTGAGTCATGATGTGGTTAGTCGCTCACCAACCAGAAAGAAATGCCTAAAAACCAAAGCAGACTTCCTAAGCTGCTTCCCTGTGGATCTGTCAAAGGAGAGCTCAGAGGAAGAAGGGAAGGTATATGACAAAATCCCTACATCCTGCTGTCCCTTGACTCGGTTAGAGTTGCCATGATGGCGGGCCGCCTGCTTGTGCCTTCATACTGGGCACTGGGGTGGAGAAGGGAGTATCCAGTGGCCAAACCGTCCATGGCCAGTGTGGAGGAAGGAGGCTAACCACAGAATACCACAATGTTGTGGGCCCCCCTAAGGGAGCCGGGTATGGCACAGACTGTAATTAGCACTGTAGACCACCCAGAGAGAACCATCTTCCAACCCAAGCATTAGGTTTCATCCCCATGTAACTCTCATGTATCAAAAAAAGGGGCGGGTGATAGGGAGAAACAGCCCTTGGAGTCTTAGAGATGCTGACTACAGACCATTCAGAGGGCCCAGAGCGAGAGGCATGAACATATGCACTGGAAATTCTTCTCGCTTGTGGTGCTAACAAGAGAGAGCGAGCACCTCCACGGAATTTGACATTCTGGAGCATCAGCTGAAGCTAAATGAGATGGAAAATGTAACCTTTATCAGCTCACACCATAGGGCCCTGCAAAAAGGAGGCGTGCCCGGGATAAGCACAACCAACCGGTTAGATTACACATATCACAAGCAAGCACACCCGAAGCCTGTTTGACCAGGGAAGGCTAGTATGGTGATTCTAGGGCCCTGTATAGAGCAGAGTCTCTGGCAGAAAGATGTGGGTCCTTGGATAAGGAGGGAATTCAGAGGAGGTTAAAGGTGAGAGCAGGCGGAGCAAGAGCAGGAGGTGGAGAGAGGTGGCGGAGGGTGAGGAGTTGGGTGAGAGGAAAGGAGGAGAGGAGGAGTACCATGAGAGGAGAGGAGAGAAGGGAAGCTGCGGAGAGGAGGAACAC
The DNA here is from genome assembly GCF_040938575.1 of Ambystoma mexicanum. Taxonomy (NCBI): domain Eukaryota; kingdom Metazoa; phylum Chordata; class Amphibia; order Caudata; family Ambystomatidae; genus Ambystoma; species Ambystoma mexicanum. The sequence goes on from NC_090924.1 coordinate 601,426,855, forward strand.
CAGGATACGAGAGGAAAGATGGCAAGCAGGAGGGAGGGGCAGAGAAAGAATATCAGTATCGAGAAGGAGGAGAGGAGAAACATCTTGTTGAAGAAAGACGATAAGGAGAGGGAAGAGCTTTTTGGAGTGAGAGACTGAAGACGGTGGAAGGATGGGGCACAGCAGGAGTAGAACCCAATAGGTAGCCTGGAATAGGCCGTACCCTGAGTCTGAAAAGATGACGCTGGGAGGAGTGGAGGAATGAGCATGTGGCAAAGATTTGAAGAGGTGCAAGTGAAGCACGAGGACCGAGAGGAAGAGAATGAGGGAATAGAGAAGGTCCCCTTCGGCATGAGAATGTGGTAACATGTCCAGGAGCAAAGTCAGAAATGTCCAGTCGGCAACAGAGCCAGGATCGAGAGGCAGACAGTGGAACCCTAGGGAGCAGCCAGTGGAAACAACAAAGAAGCCTCCTATTTCTTGAGCATGGGCCCTTGTGATAGGTTGGCTCAAGTTCAGCTTCCTGTGCAGCTCCAGGAAGGGGATCCGGCTCCAGACTTGAGACCACAGGAGAGGGTCTCACTGCCCTAGTGAAGCAGTAAATGACCCGGCCAAGACAGCAGCATGATCCAGAAAGGCACTTCTCCTGTAGACGGAGAGCGAGGGCCCAGATAACATGCAAGAGGATTTGAAAGACACTCAGAGGTCGGTGTGAGTTTTTCTTTGGCCAACCCTGTACACATTCCCAATGAACCCTGTTGAAACGTCAATTCTAGTGTTGACCCTTTTTGTGGAGTCTGCTTCGTGACACTACCTACAAACCTTTGTTGCTCTACTTGTACCGTTGTATACCCTGGAGTGGCTGCAAGGGTGGTGTGTGGTGCACGACAGAAGTCCTGAATAAGTCATACACTTTTGAGTTTGGCCTGAAGCCCCACAGGTGAACCAAACGGTGTTGCCCGAAGAGTATCTAACTCTGTTGTGAGAGTTCAGCTGAAGCACCCTAATCCTCTGTCACCGTCCTGCTCCGGTCCTCCCAGAGCTGTTCCTCACACATAGAGTTAACATGGGGGTATCCCCTCAAAGCCTATATTACCCAAAATAATTAGAGTCAAGAAAGGGAAAGTAAGCGATAATGCACTCCAGCTGCTTGGGGCGAAAGTGGGCCTCGTATTGCATGAAATCCCAAAAGATCCAGGCCATCTTCCCTGAAGTGATGAGTGAGATCAGGATATCCAGCTCCTGCGACTGAAAAAGGACTGTGTCATTGATTTCTATTGAAATGGAGAGATTAGTCATTACAGGACACTAAAGGAACAGTTATGAGGAACTATGATGGTAAAAAGGGTGCTATGCTGACTGATTCAAATAGATAGGTAGATAGATAGATAGATAGATAGATAGATAGATAGGTAGATAGGTAGATAGATAGGTAGATTGATGGCCATGCAGAAAATGGGCTTTGCCACAGGCCTTGTGAAAAGTGACCTACACAGACTCCAGGCATCTGATGAGGTCAGCGGATTTGTGTCAGATCTGGTCTCCATGGCGAATGGTGCAAGGCAGGGCTATCCGTTAGCTACCGCTCCCCCCATCCCCTGCATTTAACATCAAAATTAAGTCCTTAGCAATTGAGCTGCTGGAAGCAGTAGATTAAAATTGTTTAGCCTAGAAACACAAGTCTACCCAGCAACAGGCGCACAGTTAGAATAATAGATAGCATTACGTTTGATGGCGCTTAGTTTCAATGCACAGGTAGAAAAGTCACAAAGTATATAAGCATGGGTGATGTTAGTAATAACGTCAAAATTGCAAAAGAACTGCCAGAACGGCCACAACTGTATGGCCAAACGTGTTTAGTACTCAGAGTCAAAGAGTTTGTTTTGCACCTGTGTGTCAGCACAACTGTGCATTTTAAGATCTTGAAGGAATATAAGGAAGGATGTCTGGAATCCAAAATTATATTTGAACTAATTATTAATAATCTCTTTGGCCTGATTTAATTTTTGTGTGTAGGTGTCTACTTTAAGCAACCAGTGGAAGTAACTTTATTTCAGCTGGGTGAGTCTTCGGGATCCTGGCATGGACGGGTACTCCTTCTTGGTCTGGCGATGCAAGCATGGTCAGGAGCTTCAGAGATGCAAGGCATTTGAGCCGGGGCAATGATCCAGTGTTCCCCACTGGATCAGAGCAAAGGAGTTCAACAGGGGGTTCCTTCAAGCCTTCTTTGGAGAGGAAGAGTTTCACCGTCAGATTGTTTTGGGTGTCAAAGGGTGCTGATGCAGAGCTTCGGGCTTTCCTCAAGCAGAATGCCTTTCAGAATACAGGCCCCGGAGATCCAGCTGTAGACAAGGTAAGTGAGCAAAGGACTCTGCTTGTATCCCTCACGGCAACCAGTGAGCGAACAGCAACCACATCCAATCACACACCTAGCATAGTTCAACCAGCCCATGGCAGACCATCCCTCCAAGCACAGCCACACATTCTGAAAGAAAGGGTCTCTCAGAAACGAAGGAATGCCCTCTGTCGCAGACAGACATCTGCATATGCCATTCAGAACTGGTTTCAGGCTGGCTACAGCCCCCGGTCTTGGGACACACACACCGAGGGGCCAAAGACGGTTACCTCCTTGCACACACACACAAAGATGGACAGGGGACAGTCAAGTGACCGCTCAAGTATTCAAGGCAAACAACCATGCCCTCCATCTTGATGAACAGAGGAGGGAGCTCAAAAGGACCCAACCAGGTAAAATGGAGTCCACACACTGGTCACATTTTAGATCAGCAAAAAAGCAACCACCAGCCTAACTTGACTAATGGAGAAGGTGTACTCTCTGACAGACTGTATGGTATTTTGGGGATACCTCTGCCTTAGAAGTCATATGGACTCTCAAGTTATATGACAAAAACACAGAGCCTCAAGGCCTGATTCAGAAGTGAGTGTGACCATGATGGAGTGCCATGTCTGAGTTGACAGACACGTTTCCATGAAGACATGCATTCTGAAGTAATAAGGGAGTGGCGGCAATAAAGGAAGTCCGCCACTCATGCAAAGCCGTGATGTACGGCATGGCAACTGCCTTGCCAACCACCTCACATGTAAGGGGCTGGCAAGGACTGTATTCAAAGGCCAGAACACCCTTCCTGCACCTGCCAAGAGTGGCGTTCACTGATGGTACCAGAGGTGCCTAAACAACACAGCACTAGTGAGAGTATTCTCTCTTGCTTGTTTCCCCTTCTCTCCTTTTCTGTCTTTTCCTTCCACCTTCTCGTTACCTCGCCTTTCTCTTTCACCTTCTCTCTTCCTGTCCTCTACTCATCCTTCCCCTTTTACTTTTCCATGCCCTTCTCTTTATACCCTCTTCTCACTTCCCATTCTCTTCCCCTTCTCTCTACCTGCTCCAGTCCCTTCCTTTGCCCATGTCTTACGCTCTACTTCTTTTCACCCGTCTCTGGCTCCCCTTCCCTTCCCTCCTTTCCCCTTCACTTGACCCCGTCCTCCCTTTCTATTCTCCCCTTATTTTCAGGCCCCCTCCTCTCCTTTGCTTCCTTTCTGCTTTCTCTTTCTCCCGCTTCCACTTGTCTTCTCCCTTCTTTCCCACTTTCATTTCTCTTCTCTCTTCCTCCCTCTTCTGTCTTTCCCCTTCCCCTGTCATTTTAAACATGGCCTTTCTCAGACTGCAGCACCACTTTTCTAGTTTAATGAAAGTTTAAGAAAACGTTCTTAAATTAGAAAAGTGGCAGTCTCTTGGGAAATGCTTGCCATGCCGCTGGAGCACATGTTCCCCTCCCAAGGTGTGACTTTTTAGCAGCATTGGCTGCTGGAAAGCACCACATTTCCACTCCAATACTTCCAGCCACTTCAGAATGATGGTGCTGGAAACTGGAGGGGAGAATGGCGGCTCTCCACGCTATAATTAGCACGAGCTCTGAATCAGGCACACAATCTCAGTCAGGCTTCAGATTAGGCCTGGCTGGGAGGAAAAACAAGTGAGAAGCCAAAAAAGGGCAGCAAGAAGCAGAAGGGACTGCCACGTGTGGTAAAAAGTGGGATTTCTGCCTAACCCACTCCATGCATGCACCCGACATTCTGTACACACCCTCATTCTCTGCCACGCATTGCATGCACGCAGCCTCCTTCATGCTCTGTAGTTACTCGGTGGGCTGCAGGTTCAAACTCATTCATTGCGCGCTTTTAGGGAAACGTGTATTCACTCGGCTCACACTTTCATCATAACATCCAGTAACATAGGATTAAGCCTGCTTCATCGTTAGCCTGTTAAAGCCAACACCCTTGCTGTACCATAACCTAAAGCTGAGGCTGTCTTCCATATGACTTACAATGACCGAATGTACATGTGACAGCAGAACACAAGCCATCAGCCCAGTGAAGAGTGGCGCCGTCTACCTAAACTCAGAAACAATTCACACTGCTACAGAATTCCCTACCGTTTCCAGGCAGGCCGGACTGAGCTGCTTCGGGGAATGATGCGACCTGCAACCTTCTAAGAAGCGAAACATTTCCTATCAGAGGTCACGTGTTCATGCGCAGCAGGCACAAAGTGCAACTTGTCGGGGAGAGCAAAATACCGCAGATAACTTTGTGGTTTACAGTATATGAATGGTGACTATTGTTACATGTGTAACAACCCTCTAGTAATCCCTGTTTGGGGCTTTTATAAAAAAAAAATGGATAAGCTGTGAATTGAGTAACTTCTAGGCACTTCCAGGTTTGGCGGACATTAAATGTTTACACAGATCACACACTTTGTTTAAGTGGTAGACTCGGGATTTGGTCCAAGTCTGAAATGCAGTCATTTAACCGCATATCTTCCCAGGTTTAGTTTTCACATGTATTTGTTCTGGGTTGTGTTTCTGGAGTTAAAATAATTTTATAGAAATGCCTTGCAAGGTACACACATTACATAATAAACTAACCTGACAATATATATACTACATCATAAAAACATGCTGAGCAAAAAGAGTAGGATCATAGCTTTATTTTCCCCATTCTGAATGAAATTTACAGCAACAGCATGAAAAGTAATGTGATCCTAACCATTGCATTTTGCAGAAGTGTGAACCCCTCCCATTTCTAATCGCCCACCAAAGCTACAAACGGCAGCACCCGATGGTCCCTTCACTGCTGTTTCTGTGGCCATATACCACTCATTTCTCCTGTTTAAATGCTCTGCCAGTGCTGTAAGTGGGGTAACAAATTGAGGGGGGTCTAATTTGGGGATGTGGCTTGCCTGCTGGATGTGGTCTAAGACTTGATGGGCATGGCCCAAAGAAGAACATGTAAAAATGCACAGGGGAGGTCTGGCCTACATAACTAAGTGCATATAGCAACACTGTCTGTTTGGTACAACCAAAGTGTGTGATCCTGGACAAATCAATGAATTGCAATGTGTGTTATCTGCAGCTTGAAAGGGATTCTGATTCACTTCATAGCTAATGTTGACATATCATGCTATTACGGAGAAAAAAAAACGAACGACTAGAGAGTTGGGTTGTGGAACCGGGTGGGGGCCTGGCTTCGCTCCTACTTACCCCTTCCTTTCTCCTTCGCATCCTTCCCTTCTCTTTCTTTCCCTTCTCTTCTTCCTACCCGCCTCCTTACGCTTCGCTTTCTTCCCACTTCTCTCTTTCGGTTCCTTTTCACCTTTTCTCATCCACTTCGCTTCCTCCAGTATTCTCTCTTGCTTGTTTCCCCTTCTGTCTTTTCCTTCCACCTTCTCGCTACCTCCCCCTTCTCTTTCACCTTCTCTCTTCCTGTCCTCTGCTCAACCTTCCCCCTTTACTTGCCATGCCCTTCTCTTTCTACCCCTTCTCACTTCCCATTCTCTTCCCCTTCTCTCTACCTGCTCCATTCCCTTCCTTTGCCCATATCTTACGCTCTACTTCTTTTCACCCGTCTCTGCCTCTCCTTCCCTCCTCCTTTCCCATTTACTTGACCCCATTCTCCCTTTCTATTCGCCCCTTATCTTCAGGCCTCCTCTCTCTTTTGCTTCCTTTCTGCTTTCTCTTTATCCACTCCCTCTTGTCTTCTCTCTTCTTTCCCACTTCTATTTCCCTTCTCTCTTCCTCCCTCTTCTGTCTTTCCCCTTCTTCTGAGTTCCTCTTTTCGTTCTCTTTCTTCCCATTTGCTTGCATCCTGCCATTGTTCTTCCTCCTTCCTTTTCCTCCAATCCCACCCTCCTTTCCCTTATCTTCTCTCTTCCTTTCCATCTGCCCTCCCCCTACACACACACCCTCTCCTCCTCCCTCCCCAGAATTAAAAAAACTCAGAACAGAGGGATCGATAACCTGTCAAATATACATGAATTTGTATGAATTTTCCAGTCCCCTCTAATTATCGATATTCACAAAATATTCTAGATATTCAATATCCAATGTTACCTCAGTTCTTCTAAATGTCAATAGGGAATGTTTTGGGCTTTTAAAATTCCCCACTCTATCCTCTGGATGAGTAATCAGTTGTGAAATTGTTAGAACATGTCTATAAATTAAACAAAGAATGATTCCTCTATGCCTGATGAACCCCAAACTGCCTAATCTACCCAAATCCCCCCCAAAAATGTGGCATGATCAGCTTGTTCATTTGTCTGCCAAAGGCCCTGCCATTGCCAACCTTTTGATAATTCCACTGGCCAAACACGACTTGTATCCCTGAATTACGGCCTCCAGAGACACTCCTATGCCACGAATGGTGGGCTACTCTGCAGAAAGTAAAACTGTATACTTGATACTGCTGCACCTTAAGAAGACAAACCAAGAAATGTGATTTGATTTTCCCCCCAAAAAAGTTAATAGATGTTGCTTCACCAAAGAAAGGTGTCTAAGTACCTTTGTTTCCCCTGAACTCAGAAGATGTTCAGTCTAAGCTTTTGCGCAGCCTTTAGAATCACCTTGTGAGCTAGTCCCTCCCTCACCCCCCCTCCCCTACAGTTTGGACCATCCTAAATTAAATGGTAGCTACCTTTACCCGCTCCATGGCAATATACACTATTGACATGCAAGGGAGAGAATGGCATGAGAAAATAGGAAAGGAAGAGAAAGGGCAGAGAAAATGGGAAAGGAAGAGAAAGGGGAAAGAAAGCGAAGGGGGAAAGAAGAGAGAATGGGAGATGAAGGGAAAGGTGAAGAGATGCAGAAGTGAAGAGAAGGGGACGGAAGAGAGAAGAGGGAAGAAAAAAAGGGGGAGCGAAAAGGGGGAAATGGTGAGAGAAAGGGTAGGAGGGAGAAAAGGGAAGGGGAGGGGAAATGAAGAGAAGGATCAGAAGAGAGAGAGAGAGAGGGAGACAAAAGAGCAAGAAAATAAGGGAAAGCTAGGAATGATTCGGAGAGTACGTTTTTCCTCTTCTTTGCATGTTTATCAGCAATTGACTTAATGATAAATGTCCAAAGAATAGGGATCTTTTGTAACTTACCTGGTTGTGGCGTATTTCGTCCGGCACAGCGCGGGATTCTCTCTTCTCCGCCCAGGCGAAACAGGCAAGGCCAGGCCAAAACGAAAGTTGCAGTAACTGGCTCTTTCTCTAGCCACGATGCTGTTGTCTACCAGGGCAGTGATTGACAATAGTGCCAGTCACAGCGTTGCGCGAACTGGAACTTCCTCTTGCGGGTCATGAGAGGAAGTTCCAGTTTGCATGACGCTGTGACTGCCAATACTGTCAGTCACAGCGTTTCGTGACATGGTGGCGCCACGCTGTGGTAAAATGTCCCACTGCAGCATTGTGGGACCAGTGGCCCCAGCAGGGTCCCGGCTGAGACCCACTTTTTGGAGACTTCTGGGGTTCAGCCCTGGCAGGAACCAGGCCCACTTAAAGCCCTGTGCTCTGCTGAAATAAAGACCATGTCAAGACGCTATTAGACAGACTACAGTCACCCTGTGCTTGAAATACAAGTACTAAGAGACCAGAAGAGCTCCTTCACTCTGAGCTCCAAGCCTGGGAAGGCAGTGAACAGCTGATCCAGTGGTGACAAGCAAAGTCAGGGCTTTTCCACATCCCAGACAGGATGTGTGTAAGAGGCAACACATGGAATTGGCACAGCACTGCAAACAATGTCTGGGTCAAGAGCGAGGCGACATGCTCATTATGAGTTTGCCGTATACGGCAAAAGTGGCGGTAATACCGGTTACTGCCACTTTTACTGTACTGGCCAATTATGAGTAGCCGGTAACACCACTGCCGGTAACACCGTCACCGGTAATACCGTCGTCAGGCACACCAGCGCTGGGATGACCGGCAACAGAATACCAGATGCCAGTATCTTGGCCGATGGTATTACCAGCAAAATGGCATTACCGGCTGATGATGAGTTGGGAAAATTACAGTAATACTGCCAAATCCTGCCAGTAATACAGGCAAAAGCACCCCAGGGAAACCTCTACCTGCAACCTGGAGGTAAATGCCCACAGGTGAGTGAAAACAAGCCAGAGGTGCACCCAATCAACCCAGGTGCATCCAATGCACACATGAAGGGTACATGAGGGCCATACCCGCCCCCACAAACACTAATTCAATATGACTATGTTGTCCTTGGTCTGTATGAGAGTGAGCATGCAGCTGTTGAATTTGGACATTGAGCTGCAGGAGGAGGAGGATCATCACAGGGAGAATGCAGCAGAGGAGAGGACGAGGAGGAGGCTGATGGCGAGGAGGAGACGGTGGGCAAGGAGAGCCCTCTCCTTCTAGAGCCATCCGCTAATACTCTACAACTCTCTGCGGGGGAGCCGTCTTTCTAAACAGAGATTTGGGGGTAGATCTTTATCCTCTGCAGGTGCCTCCCTCTGGGACAGCCTCCCTGCCTCTCTCCATCTTGAGCCTCATCTCCTTAAGTTCTGGAAAGTCCTCCAGACCCTCCTCTTCTCTTCCTCTTTCTCTCTCCCTCTCCCTTGTTAATCCCCTCTCTATTCTTGCCTACTTGCTTCCTCCCTCTATCCCTAACTCCGCTCCATTTGCTGACTGGTCGCCTGGTGCACCTCCAGAGCTACACAGGTCTCAGGCTCCTCTGCCAGTCTTTGCACTTGCCCCCGGGCCTCTGCACTCTGCTCACCACTAATGCACTTCTGGAATTCATTCCATGAGAAGGGTAGCCTCTGCACTTAACCCAGGGCCCTGTTGGAATGGGTGCACTTGTTCCCTTCCCCTCCCTTTCACTTCATGTCTGCGCACTTAGGTCTTGCTTGCCAGGCCTAGTACAGTAGTTTTTTTGTTTCTGTATGACCTTCTCCTTCTCCTCCCACTTATCACCTCACCCTCTGTCATACACTTACACTATCTGAAACATCATTGGTCTAGTACTGTAGTTTAAGGGTTGTAAGTTCTTCTCCCTCTCCTCCCCCCTTCTCTCCTCCCTTCTTGTCTTGCACTTGCACTAGTAGTAAGGCTGTCAGGCCTAGTTTGCTAGTCATTTTTTGCTAGATAATTAGGAAACTTCAAGGCTTAAGAATGACTCTCTATTCCCTTCTTTGTTCCCTTCCCGCCTTGAAGCGCTTTGAAGCACTCCAACTGTGTATAAGCGCTTTACAAATAAACAAGTGCATTACTCCAGGACAGGGCCTCACCAAATAGATGTCCAGATACTAGCCCTGTATCGCCTCAACAGGGATACTATAGTGGAACTACAGACCCTGGTCCAGGAGGATACTGGAAACAGGATCAACATCAGCACACCCATCCCACCGCTTGTGAAGCTGGTGACGGTCCTGCACCTCCTGGCGACGGGCACGTTTCAGCACACAGTGGCCATGTTGCATGACATCTCACAGCCTGCATTGTACTTGGTCAGGGGCTTAAAGCACTCTTGCACCATGTTGGACGTTTCATCACACTCCCTACCACCCCAGAACAGGAGAACGCCACCAAGGCCAGATGCTACTTCATGGTGTGCATGCCCAATGTACTTGGCACCCTGGATTGCACCGGTGTTGAGTTGGTGGCACCCTGTTCATCTGAGAAGGCATACCCCAACCTCAACGTCCAGGTCACCTGTGACCCCACGCTCACCATCACGCACTGCTCTGCCTGATATCCAGGATCCACACACGACACCACAGTCCTACGAAACAGCACGCTGCTGGGGTACATGGAAAGGCACAGAGGCCAGTGGACCTGGATGTTGGATGAGTACATGTGCAAATACACTGACCTTGCTGTACGAGTGACATGCCATTGGCGGGGGGAGGAGTCACACATTGTGAATGCGTGTCCTGACATGGCCCTGTACATGTTGGACCCATCTGCGCACCCCACACATGACAGGCTGCAATCCACTGGAGTAGGACATTGACCAGAATGCAGCAAGAAATGGCCAGGCCATGCAACCCAACAGGGCAGCCTCACACAGTGAACTACGGGTACCAGAATGCAACACCACACTTCCCACAACATGCACGGACTACAAAGGTTAGGACTGGCCGCCTAGTGGTGTCCAAGGCATGTCTAGAGGCCCCCCAAGCACAAGGGAAAAAGACCAAAGATGACAGTTGGCAACATGACCAATGAGCAATGCGGACGTCTAGTCTAAGTGGAGTCACACTGTACAAAAATGCTCAAGGAGACCATTTTGTTGTAAGGCGAGGGATTGTTAATCACCCTAATTACAAGCAAGAGGAACTGGGCTGAGGAAATCCCTGCACTCAATAACCGAAGATTCCAATAATGTGTTAAACTGTTCTGTTTATTGAAAGCTTTCGTGACAGGGATCAAGTTATGGACAACACAGCATTCTCCAATACTTTGTCATCAGTTACAGGCTTGTCCAGGCATTTCTGCTACGGCATGACCTCACAAAATAATCATACATTGCAAAAACCTAAAGTGGATTGGGATTGGTTAGTGAGGTAGGCCACATATTGAACACATGGGGTTAGAATCCTTATTGGGTAAACCATATTTGGTACCTTCTCCTGTGTCCAACTCCTAAATGTTGCAACTACAGGTATGCCAGGTTAGCGAGCTGTCATTGGGCCGTGCAACAAAGTGTGAGCTAGCGTGGAAGGTGAGTGGGGATTGGTCAGAGAGGGTCTTCTCTGCCTTGGTGCTTTGGAAAGTTACCAGCCCATGTGTAACTATTCAAGGTAGTGAGAATGTCCCCAAAGGTGCTGCATGTACCCAACAAGTTACCATCTCCGATCCCCTAAGCCTTGAGAGAGAACATAAGGCTATGAACCTAGTATAACTTTTGTATCATCTTGCCTTCGATTGGATGGGAACAGCGGTCTCCGCCTGGCTCGAATGAATAGGCTTTGTCTTCCAGGTTTAGATCACGTGTGTAGGGACCACAAACTTGATTTCCCTGCTGGCATTTATGAGGATTTTCACCTTTTACACACGCAGGTGTCCTATCTCGTCTGCTAATATGAAACGTTCTCTCCCTCTGTGTCCTTGGCAATAATATTCACACTGGCTACACTGACAGCCTGGTCTGCGTGCAGGGGTGTTGCTAGGTCTGGAAAAGATCTGGGGCTTCTCTAATGTCGGGACTGTCGGGACCCGGGGCTAGCTAGCCTTTTGGTTGAAGCCCCTGACCTTCTATCTGGGGCTACAACCAAAGACCCAAGGCTATAGCGCCCTCAGCCCCCCTAGCAACACCTCTGTCTGGGTCTCTGCGAAATCAGCATGTCAGGTCTCTCTCTCTGAATTCTTAAGTCCTTTCAGCATCTTCCATTCATTTTAATGCGGCTGTGGCTTTCATCTTGATTTACATGGCCGCTCATGTTAGCTGCATTACGCTTCAGCAAGCAGTTTATATGTATTCTTGTGCAACTCGTGGTTAATGCATAGCAAGAGTGTGTCAGTCCTCTATCTAAGTGGGTCATAAGCATGTTCTCCTTGTCTGCGAGCAATGTAATCTAAGTGTCTGTGTAGCTTCATGCAGGAGTGCATATGTGCTTTATGTGTAACACATCTGTGGCATAGTCTCAGTTGTGACATCATCAGCTTTTGCATGGTCACAGTCATTCTACCTGCTCCATTGACTGCAAACCTATCTCTTCAGTGACGGATGTCATCAGGATAGGGTCTAAATGGTTGTCTGAGGGAATAGCGTTTCTCATATCTGCAGTACATCGACAATGGGGAGGATAGGGCCAGGAAAGATGATCACCTTTAATTTCTTTGCTGTCGAGACAAGGGTGGATAGGTGCAATGAGGGCCACATTCATGTCTACCTCTTCAATCCCCCCCTCTGGTCGATATATCGACCACCTTCCTCAGATACTTTCCCTGTTCATATATGGTTTTAGAATCCATTCTTTTGCCACTCCTCCCAGGTGACCACAATGTTCTACTTGTTCGTTCAAACTCAGGTCTTTTAGCAACAGTCTCTGTTGGTCTTGTACCATAGCCACCATCGCATATAGTTGCGTGGATCTGGGGGAAATGAGAACCTTATGACTGGACGAAAAAGGGGACATTGCTTCAGGTGTGACAGTAGCACTTCAAAGGTCTGCGCCTCTATATCTGTCTTCATCTCTATGGGCCTCATTACGACCCTGGCGGAACAGGTTAAACGGCGCCGTAAAAGGTGACGGCGCCGTTCAACCCGTTCCGCCACATTACGAGGTCCCCTCGCGGGACACGTTAAGCACACCTGGGAAAACCAGGCGTGCTTACCGAGTCCCGCGAGGGGAAGAGGGAGCAAACAACGGGCCATCTCATTATGGCCCGTTGTTTGCTCCCTCTCCCATTCCCATTCAGCCCTATGGGGGCTGAAATTGGAATGGGGAAGGACCGTGTCCGGGTCTTTGAGGGAGGAATTACCGGGCCATCCGAACTCGGAATGGCCCGGTAAATCCTCATTCCGAGGACCCGGACACGGATGCGATTTCGGCGGCAGCCATGCCGCCAATAGCGGCATAGCTACCGGCTGAACTCGTAATGAGGGCCTATGTCTTGTATGATTGCTTCTTTGAGGATTCCATTCTCTCCATTGTGAGAGGGCATGTAGATGCAACAGGACGGTCCATATTTGTGCACACGCCTCCTTCCATGGCTGTGAAGCAATCCAAAACATATCTGTTGTATAGGGTCATCAGTCAGACAGCTTTCAGGTCTTCTTTGATAGTGTTGAACCCTTTAACTGTTGAATATGTTGTCTGAAACAGTTCTCATCTTGTGATCTGGAGCCACCTGCCATTCGAGTTGGCCTCAAATCCTGGAACAACTGATGCAAAGAACATTTCAGTTCTGCTGAACATTGTGCTCTGGTGGTATCAAATCAAGTGCTTCTTCCATCTTTGTCAAAATGTAGTTATCTCTCTTTACTCTGATCAGCTCCACTTATCTCCTCCTCTGGTGTGCATCCATTTTGGGGAACCATTCTACTTGTATGTCCTTTTGAGGCACCACTAATGCTGGTGTATTCAACTGTATTAGGGAACATAACCTTCCCCAGTTTGGTGGTAGTTGCATGTACGCCTTGGAACCATAGGCCCAATAGTGATCCATTATGACTGCAATACTGGCCTTCATACCCGGTATCTTTGATGTTCGTTTAAATCCTTTGTTCACCCTGACCTTCACTGGACCATTATTCTTGCAACATTGGGAAGCATTCTGAGTGGCACAATTGACATAGAACCTGCTTCATTCTCCACCAACGTGAGCAGCTTGACACTTTCTGCCCATTTATTTCAGACAGTCACCATTTTACCTTCTGTACCACTTCCACTGAAATCGCCAGGAGTGCATGTGCTTTGCAGCCCACCATCACTTCCATCCATCCTTCTCCTGTGAACACCTGTCCATACACTAACAGCTGAGGTCTCTCCGAGCATCCTGGCATTCCTATTGCCTCTCCTCTCCCTGTTTTCAGACATTGCAACTGTTTTTGTGTTACTATCCTGGCTTCTCCTTTGTTTGGGCCATCCAAAATATACTGTATTGTCTTATCTGAACTCCAATAATCGTCCATCATTGCTTGAGTCTTGTTATAGCTGTCTTCATACGTGAATGTCTTTTGTGACATCCATCGGAGTGTGTCCCATCTTCCTTGAATTTGGCCCCTTGTAGTGCAGAGAGTTAGGTGTATAAGGAATTGTGCTCTGGCTGCAGGAATCTATGTGGCTATGAATGTTCTGGAGACACTCAAGGCATAGGGGATGAGAGAGCACACATAGCAGCTCTCCTTTGTGGTTTCTCTCCCCACTTTCGTCATGTGCTGGTACCACACAGTATTGGAGATGTGGGCCGAATCAGCTAAATATGCATTCATATGTTAAAAATCAGTATTTGCGCTTCACCTGAGTCTTTTTATTTCTCGGGCAGCACTGGTGATGTGCTCAGGTATAGCTCTAGTGACAACAGGACTAGGGGTTGTGTTAACATATACTTCAGTGTGTGTGTGATACAATGCAGCTTACTGTAACACAAAGATGGTAAAGAGATAGAGACAGCAGAATGCAAAACATTTCAACACAATGGCTCTTTCTGCAGCTTCCATGTCTCTCACAGGTGTGCGCTATTGGCGTTGTCCATAAATTCGACATAAACATTTACAGAAACTCATAACTTTTGACATTACCATTGTTGAAACAGTCAGGCTCTTCTGTGATAATACTGTTCTAATGTGGCAATAAAGAGTCATTTGAATATAAATTGGGTCTTGGGGTTACCAAGCAGAGCAATGATAGGCATGCTACTTCTTGTCAATCATAGGCAACTGTGTGCAGCATAAAGAAGAAAAGCATAAACAGAACTTTTACTGGTATAATTTGCCTTTTGGTTGCTATGAATTCATGAAGTGTTTTTCAATCATCGTGCAAGTGTAAAATTACTCATTGAGAATCCGACCACACACGTGCGATCATTACCTAGTGTAAAGAAAAGACAGTTGGCCTTATTAGAAGTTTGGCTTTAGCCTTGCCGGTAAAACGGGAAGGTTGCCGCCAAACTTGTGACTATTTCTGGTGCCCATGAATGAGCAATTACCGGGTCATTACGGCCCTGCCGGACCCGGTAATTGCCCTTTGGGGGGCATCGGAACGGAATGCCCATGGGAAGTCAGATGCACCAGCATCATTATAAATGGTGCCGGTGCATCCGACATGCTGTGCTCGTGGGTGCCTTTCTGCCCGCCAGGTCAGACCTGGTGGCCAGAAAGGCACCCGCAACCACAACTCGTAGTTTGCCGGTCCGGGATCTACGGTACCGACAAGCTTACCGGTACCGTAGTTCCTGGACTGGCAAACTTATAATGAGGCCCAGTGTGCCTCGTCTAGCTTTCCATATGCTCCTGTCTAGCTTTGGTCTTTGAACATGTTTGAATCTGTCACTGTTCACCTCTGCAGGGCTTGACATCTCCTAAATAGTTCAAGCTTTCTTCCCTACCAATTTACCAGCTTTATCGTTTGCTTGCTCTATGGTGAAGGGACCCTCAAATTGAGGCTTGTGCCGTGCCCTAGTAAAGTTCTTTAATAAAATCCGGTCCCCCACATGGTCCTTAAGAAGTTCATGTGGTTCTATTGGTGTGTCATCTTCATCAGTCTTCTTCAACCTCCTCAGCTTCAATTCCAGCTGTTGAGATATAAAAGAAGCACTAGCCATCATCGAAAGATATTTGTACATTTCATTACCAAGAACAGTAGTAGTATTATGGGTATCTGTCAGCGCTCTAGTTGGAGGAGCAAGTGGCAGGCGCATGCATAGTCCTGTCACCACCTCATTAAGAGTTAAATGGTGGTCAGATGCAGGCTGGATGTGCAATGCGAATAATGCTATGGGTAGGCAATGAAGCAACTCCTTTTTCAGTGTCATTTGTAAATATACAATTTTCTGTTTGAGCAAGCCATTGAGGTGTTCACAAACTCCATTTGCTTGTGGGTGATAAGTGCAGGAAAATGTATGCTTAATCCCCATCAGGGCTGTGATGTGATCAAATACTTCATTTACAAAATGAGGTCCGTTGTCAGATCGTAGGACCTCACACAACCCCTACCGTGGGAAAATCTCTCTGATGAGGAACTTCACTGCACAGTGGGCATCGGTGTGTGAGCATGGACCAGCTTCGATCCACATAATCAATATGGAGGTGTTAGAAGGGTCCATTAGGGCGCAGCATTGCTCCTCTCACAATACACAATGTGTGTCCTGCAGTGAACCTCTGACAAATAATGCAATTATTCATGAAGGCAGCAACATGCTCAGCCAAGTTGGGACAGTACCAGTCTTCCACTATATGTGCTGCAAGAACATCCTTACTAAGGTGTGTCGGATAATGGAACTCCGTAAGAGCTACTTGCAATAGTGCAAGGGGAATAACTGGATTTCCAGTGCTCTACTGTCACCACATCAAACACCCCCTTTTTCATCCATAACTCCTTTTCTTCTCTTGGTGACCCCCAATTCTATTATTTGGGTGATGGGCAATTAACTATACCCTTCTCGCAATATCATGCTGAGTGCTCGTGCACGTTCATTAGGTTGAGTGTCAAACTCACTTATTTAAAAAAACATAAGCTGTTCACTCTGCTTCTGTGCATTCTGCTTCATTGCCACTGCAAACCATGTCCTCCCTCCTTGTGTTGGCTTGGCATTTCAATACTGCAATTGCTGATGAGAGCAGTAGTGCATCTATGAGTCTATCCAATAGGGGCGCGTGCTGTACTGGCATACCGTCAGCACGTCAAAAGCCCCGCCTTTTCCAACGTGACAGTCATGCATGTACTGTTGATATCACATAGTCTTTGTCGGAGTACACTGTGATCTCCTCATCCTCATGTGCCGTTAGTGCTATTATGAGTGCTACTAATTCTGCTGCTTGTGCTGGGAAATGCAAGGGCAATCTCACACTCGCCACTACTTCAATGTCACACATTGCTTTAACTTTATGATTGCCATCCCAGTATGTCATTCTCCTGTCGTCTGGTCAATTATTGAGGACCTGTAAATGAAGAGCGGCTCCCCTCCCGCGAGGGCATTCTCTCTTGCTCTAGGAATGTCATCATAATATTCTCTGTATGTGGTATAGTTGTGTACATAGTCTCCCTCCTTTACTGGCTCTGCTACAAATGTTTCTGGGTTTACAACTCTACACCTCACAACTTTGATTGCTGGATTCGAGACAATCACCTCCAATCCGGATGTTCTCTGTGTGGTCCATGTACTTTTGGGCTTCTAAAGAATGGCAAAAGGGGCATGCTCCACGTTCTGAGTGGTACTGCAGCCCATCGTGACACTTGCTGTTTTCTCTACTGCAAGGCAGCAGCAGCCAATGCTAGTCGGGGATTCCCAAGTCTGGAGCCGTGCATATTTCCCCTTTCAGTTCACCAAATGCTTCTGTCCTCTCCTGTGTCCATGTAAGCATACGGTTGCCCCTCTGAGCCTCCTTAAGCCTGCTTAAAAGAGGCCTAGTGTATTTATTTATTTTATTTATTTATTTGGATTCATAAAGTGCCCAAGTGGCCCAAGGGCATTGTGGCGCTGTTACAGATTATTCACTTAATGCACGGATTATTCACTTAATACACGTTAAGAACTGTCTTTCAGAAGCAGTCATACAGTGTATGAACTGTAGTCGAATACCCAGGCCCTGCAATAATTGCAAAGACCTAAGAATTGCTGCATCTCTCTCATCCTCCTTGGTGGTGGCATCCTGAAAATTGCATCTGCACTCTGAGGAGTCACCTTTCTACCCTCCTGGGATAGTAGCTGTCCAATATATAGGGCTTCCTTCTGGCTACACTGTAACTTTACCCTGTCCACCTTGTAACCCTTTTCTGCCAAAACTGTCAACAACTTTACCAAATTTTTTGACACTGCTCTTCTGTTCTGTTGCATATTAAAATATCATCCACGTATTGAAAGACCATGTTATATAAATGCACATTCCCAAAGTCCATTTTCAAGGACCCTATTAAATATAGAATGAGATTCAAAGTCCCCTTGAGGAAGTCCTGTGTGCTTCTACTTTTTATTTTTATATAGAAACAATGCCAAATCATGTGATTTTTCATGAGGTGGGATCGAAAATAAGGTGTTCTTCATGTCTATCACAGTGAAGTTAGTGGCCTCTGACGGAATACTACATTATATATTCATGAATTGGGAACTAAGCTGAACTCTACTTCAACAATATTATTCAAAGGGCGTAAACCCTGAATAAAATGCCCCGATCTGGATACACAGCTGTGTTACATTGAGATTCTGATGATACTAGAATTCCCTGCTGCACTAGCACTGAGATTGTTTTGAAAATGCCTTTGTCTGCCTCTCTGGATAGAGGATATTGCTTTGCTCTTGGGAGGATCACCCCTGGCTTGAGCTTGATTTTGACAGCTCCTACCCCTTTCAACAGGCCAACGTCATATGGGCTGCTGGTCCATAGTATTCTCGGTACTTCTTCTAAGTCTTCCTCAAGCAATGGCTGTGGCGCCTTTTTCATTAGGGCCATCTTCTGTGGGACTTCCCTGTAATGGATTCTCCTCCATGAAGTAATTATAATTGTATATGGTCATGTCTGAGCAGTTGTCCCGAAACAATTCTTCATCTGTTAGGTCAGTCAATCTGTGTCCCTCCCCTACTGCTATTACTGCTCCAAAATCTTCCCATATCATCAGTCCTGTGTATAACTACTCACTCTGCTCTTACTATGACTGTCTCCAATTCTAGTGGAAATACTTGTCCTTCCTCTTCATCTAAGGGGATTTCTGGTCTGAACAGAACCACGTTTGGCAATCAAAGCAGCTTGCCGTGTATCCCCGGAAGCCATGCTAGCAGCACTTCCAACCCATACTGAAATAGCTCAGGATCTAAGGGCTCACCCCTCTGTACAGTCTGACCGCAGAATCCATGAATGAATTCATTCATATAGTGGATTCCTGTAGTAGAACACAGTATCCCTGGGTCAGTGAATGAAACAGTCATGTTAAGTTTACTGACCATATCCCTGCTCATTCTGCTAACTGGTGTCTGGTGGGAATATAACAGTGGAATGGTAAGGTAATGTTCTCCAATTGAAATCGGCAGCTCGTCAGTAAACGGAACCAAATATGTAGCCCTAGAGAAACCTTGAGGATTAATGGCAATGCCTGACATGGGGTATCTCCCCTCCCTAATGCAGGATCTAGCCAACCTCGTATCCACGAGAAAAGAGAATGTTTTGCCACCTATGATTACCCCTACATGTGGTTCCTCATTCAGGTCTGATGTAACAGATAGGATTGAACACATCAGGTCAATCTTTGGGCTCTCCTATTGTGGGTATAAAGTCATCCCTGCCCCTGTAAAAGGATTCCTTCCCACTATGGTTGCATCCCCCATCCTCTGTGTGGGAGTCTACACTGTGTTGTCCATGTGTCTCTTGGCTACAGCGTTCTGCTGCACCAGTGCTTGGAATGCTGTTTGTGGTGGCTGTGTGTACGCCCATGCTTGTGGTGCGTGCATCATGGGCTGTTGTGAATGGACCGGTGAATGTTGTGCTTGTGCCATATGTCTGCATCTGCTTGTGATTTTGGGCATAATAGTGGGGTTGCTCAGTGTTGTATGCTGATGGGTATGTCGCCCCCCATTCTGTTGCGTTCCCCCTCTGCTTCAACATACTTGTGATATGTGAAGGTCTTCCTGCATTCCTGCATAACCAACATTGTGACGTAACTCACATAGGTCTGGGCTGTCCCCCGGTAAACCCGTCTCCATTCTGCTGCGCTGGATGCCCTGCTTCTCTGCCCCTGGGCACACCTCCTCTTTCTTGTGCCCAAACATTAGTTACTCCCCTTCCTGCAAAATGTCCCCCGCTGATTGGCGCCGATACTGAGTGTTCATGATAACCAATTCCTCTCCGCTTGTCAACTTCACCCCTTCAATTGCATATTTTGACAATTTCTTCTGCACCAACTTCTTCCTGTTTTGTTTCCTTGTGTTTCTTTCTTGCGTTCTCCTGCATTAGTCGACAATAATGCACTATGGTCAGCTGAATTTCTGACCATGGCTCTGCCTCCATCCCCACACATTATTTTCAATTGCCTCTGCACTTGCTCAGGCAATCCCTGGCTTAATATGCAGTAACATAAGCCCACAGTTTTTCCCCACAGTTCACGTGTTTCGAGATGGAAATGTTCTTGTATCTCCTGAATATATTGAAGTGGGTCTTCATCCTCACGCATTTTGCGTGCCATAATTGTGCTTATGTCCGATATGTCTGGTGCTGCACCCTCAGAACCTGCCATACAGCTGCTCTGAAGTTATTGAACAGCACGTGTCCTCTGTTCTGTGCTCTCACTCTAGGATATCCTGCCTGTTTCCAAACATTGTCAGCTATCTCCCCAAGAATGGCGGAGAGTAAGCTCTTCATGCCACCCACTGCTAATGTCGTGTCTGCTGTCAATCTTTTTAGTTCATGAATACACTTCCCCACTCCTGCAGTTAACAATGGCAACTTACACCTCAAGTTATCTTTGTCCATCTGTTGCCACGGTATAAATTGTGGTTATCCGCCACCCTTCTCTAACAGCAGAAACTGTTATCCCCACCCCTTTGTCATATTTCCCTATGTCTTACATAACTGTGAATGCTCTCATCATAGTAGTGCTCTTTTGTCCTGGCAGTGCTCTTAGTCTCTGCATGTATGGAGTAACTTTGTCTGCGCTATGTGATCTGCCTTCGGAGTGCTTAAGGTGCCCCTCTGGTTCTGACTTTACCCTTTGTATATCTTCCTCTTCGTTCCATTGTGTACCCCGCTCTCGGTTTATCCCCTCGGAGGGGCATTGCAGCCTCCCCTCTTCTTCATACTTGCTCTCTCCTAGTTCTTCATCTGACCCCATTATCCCTAAGCTGGCATCACTGTCTTCATCCCCCTTGTACTCGAAGTTAAGTCACCTCAGAATATTTTTCACCTGTTGTCTCCCAGCTGCTCTATCCAGTGAGTCACCTCCGCTCCACAGTGGGGATCCCCGCTATGCTCTTGCTTGCCATAGGGGAAGATGCACTATCCCTTCTTCTCCTATAGAGTATCCCAATTATCCTCCGTATTCCCGCTTCTTCATCATCATCTAAATGTCTGAGTCCAGTCGTTATATGTTCTACCTCCTTAAGGCATCTCTCTCTGTTTCTCTCGCTCTCCCACTCCTGTCCATTTTCCACTTCTCCCATCTCAATTGCAACTGCCTCTGCAGTTTTTTTCCTCCTGGGCCTTTCTCATCACCTTCTTCGGTATCTTTTTCTATCACCTCCTCTTTTCTCTTTCCTCTCTCTTCTTCTTTCTCTGCCTATTTTCTCAACTGTTCCTGTTCCTTCCTCTCTACCCTTTCACTTCTGTTCACTTCCTCCATTATCTATCCTCTTTCTCCTTCTCTTTTTCTCTTTGTTTCTTAGCCTCCTCCTCTGGGTCATTATACTCTGTTATGCCTCTGCCGTCTAGTTTGAGCAGTATCTGTCCTCCTTCCCACTCATTCGGTGCAACTGTCACCTCATCGTCTCCCTTTTCCCCCTGAATCACTTTGTCGGGCCCAGTCAACTTTGTTTGCAGGTCGCTGCGCTCTTTGCGTTCATTAATGATAGTCCCTGTGTTCTCATTGGCCACCTTAGCGCCACTAAGTGTGTCTTTGCTACAATACGCAGGAGGTGCATACACAGAGTTAGTGTATCCTGCCGATGCTGTTAACTCTTTCAAGTCCCTGACCCCCTGTCAGATGGTCTGTAGTTTGAGGAGGAGGAGGAAGAGAAGTGGGGACTTTGCCCCCTGCATCATGCTAGTTAAGCATCCATTCTCCCTTGGGTGGGTTCTCTTCCTTGACCTCAAACATTTTCCAAAACTCCAGAATTGGTAATCTGCTGCTTAGTTTCTTTCCCTTATACCAAGCATGGAAATATATGGTCATATGTTGCAGCACAGATTTCGAAAGAGAGTCTTCCCGGGGCCATGGCTTTACCATTTTGTCATCAGTATTGCGACCATTCCGTGCTATACTTGCAGATTTTGCCCTGATATGGCAGAAGGGACTTGCACAAATGTCTCTGGGGTGCATCCCCCATGATGGCATGTCACTTTCGGATTACTGATACTTACTTGACCTCGAATCAGGATTTTTTACACACTTCAAACAATGGCAATTTTCAATTGTACAATTGTTATGAAATATGAATCAACTCCTCCACAGCAAAACAACCGTTAGCCTGTTCCACCAGCCTCTCTAGCTCACCACCACTAATTAGGATATGTTCTGCACACCACCCTTACTCTAGTCTCTGCCCTCAAAGGCCAAGCCATAACTTCCCAGGTGTTCTACGAGCCACACCCAAATACTAGAACAAACTTCTAGTTTTCTAAAGCTTCACCATCACTTCGCCTCACTACAAAACAACCCTTTTTTAATTTTCCTTCACCAAAAACTCTCTTTCCTACTGCGGGTCGTCACTCTTCCATCAATGCGCTATGCCTTATGAACAACCTTTTTCGTGTGACATCACCAACCACTAGGCATGTGAAACAATTTGAGTGCACTCTTAAACCCCTCAATACACAAAAACACCACAACACAATACACCACAAATACATAAAAACACAAATACGGCCCTCTTCCTGCTTTTTTCATTCACAGGGGAATCCGTCTTAAGCCCACTGAAGGGCATGTGGTCCTTCTTCTCCAATGCAGCATAGGATAACCTTTAAATTGTTTTTTTACCTTTTTTCTTTTTTCTATAAAATTCAATAAGGTACCACATTCCGCAACCTAAGCGAACGCCTAGCCACACGGAATCATCTCTTCATCTCTAACCTAGATAACGCCTGGAAACAGGCAATCATAGACAACAAAACCAAATCAAGACCAAACCCCAACACAACAACTCCCTTCTCAATATTTGTCAAATTGTTGGCTTCATACTTACTCTCGAAGGATCCGCTGAAGCCCTCGGACACCATCACTCCCACAGTCTGCTACTCCGGCTTCCGGTCTGCTCTGCCCCCCACGGGGAGTGGGCAGGAATTTCACCAAGGGGGCTCCTGACTACTGTCTGAGTTTCCACGTGTGGTCAATGGTCTGGTCCTCGAGGGTCGCAACACATGCCTTTGGGCACTCAGTGTGGAAAAACGGCATTTTGCCAGGGGTCCTATCGACCGTCCTCTGCTACCACTTGTTGTAAGGCCAGGGATTGTTAATCTACCTAATTACAAGCAAGAGGAACTGGGCCGACGAAATCCCCAGCACTAAATAATTTAAGAGTTCAATAATGTGACAAAACTTACTGTTTATTGAAAGCTTTCGTAACAGGGATCAAGTTATGGACAACACAGCATTCTCCAATACCTTTTCGTCAGTTACAGGCTTGTCCAGGTGTTTTTTCTATGGTGTGATGTCACAATATAATGATACACTGCAAAAAGCTAAACTGGATTGGGATTGGTTAGTGAGCTAGGCTACATACAGAACAAATATAGGGTTAGTATCCTTATTAGTGAAAGCATATCTGGTGGCTCCTCCTGTGACCACTGTGATGCTGGTGAGCTATGCACTATGTTGATATTTAGACGCAATTGAGTTAATTGGAATGATATAACTTGAAGCTTGGGGTGCAAACCCACTGAAAAGAGTGCCTCCGTGATGCAGCACTATGTAAATAGTGGAAAATGGACCTTGGCCGTGAAGCCAGCGGTGTGGGCTGCACACCCTTGAACTACACTCTGGTGGTATGGTAAAGTAATTCTTGTTCCACAACGGTTGTATATACTTCTTGTAAGCAGTTTTATTTCCACTAATTAATTCAAAAGTGGTTTTTAGGTTAATATTCAAATGAAATTCTAAATGGCAGAAAATTCACATTAAAGGCCTATGCATTTTCGGGCTTTCATGCCCTTCCTCATGGCCTGTGATCATATATCTTTGATCAAATATGTGGTCACATCAACGTAGATACATACATTATATAATCCATAAACGACCAAACCATTTGTTAGCAAAATATTCCATCCGGATTCGTATTAAAGAGAACATTGCATATGTATGTGTCGTTTGCCAACATCAACAGTTTGAGAGAGATGACATTGCAAAATAATGACATACATTCGTATAGATCAAGTTTCAAAAAATGTGTAAATGTCACAAAAAACATCATCAGATACATTACCAATTGTCATGTTGTATGATGAATAATTCATTGAAGCATCGCCAGGGATACAAGCAATAATGAGAAACAAAGAAGAGAAAATGTGCGAGAGATAGTGAGCAAGATATGTAACTGTATTAGTTCACTGTGTTTCGTATGAAACACCATACACTTGTGCACATACACGTGAGGAAACATGTGCGTTCGACTGACCTGCTGGTGTCGTTCGCATAGCTCTCAACTCACCCGCTTTTGGCGGGTGTCACCCGCCAAAGCATCTACACACCCGCCCACCCGCCAGCTCATCTGTTTCACCCGCCTTGGCAAAGGTGGGAGTTACGATTCATATTTTTGCCGGGACCCGATTTCGAGATCCCGAAATCGGGTCCCGGCGCGACTCTTCCTGCGCGAATGGAGGCGTGAAAAGCAAGTGTCATGCTTTTCACGCCCCCATTTCCTCCCCCTTCCCCTCCCTGGCGCTCTCCTCCAATGAGAGGATTGTGCCTGGGAGCATTCCTCCCCACCCCCCTCCCGTAAAAGGTCAGCGACATAGAAGTAGGACTGCCGTTTCATGTTTTTATGGCAGTCCTACTTTTATGTTTATGGCCTTTCTGGGTTTTCACCCGCCTTGGTATCAAAAAAGGTTGAGAGGTATGCGTTCGTTTAATACTGCTGGCAGAGGCAACAAGCGAGGCTTAAAATTGCTGTGTTGTTCTGGTGAGTCAGCGTATACATCTACAAAAGATATAACGAATGCCTGAATGAAAGCCTGTGCTGATTACAGTATTGTAAATGGTGTTGGATCTTGTTGTATCGGTCCTAAACCGTCATTTTACCTGATAAGAAATGCTTGTAGTGATGCTGCTGCAAAACGCAGTGACACGCGGGTACGGTGTTCCTCGTACTAAGTTGTTTACGGTTGTCTTGGCAACCGTGTTGAATGCGTTGTGGCCATAATGCTACACTCTTGTGGATGTAAACGTGGGTAAATGCTGGCGGCCATCTTAAAAGGTTGCTACAAGCTAAAGGCTAACAATATGACTCTGATGTCAATGTGAAGAACTTATCCTGGTAAGTATGAGAAAAGGGTAATCTTAATGGATGATTAGTGATCCAGACTGATAGAACAATATACTAATTATATTTATGTATAATAATATAGTGGGTGCAAGTAGCGAGACAGGCAGAAAAATAACGTGAATAGAAAAAGCTGAGAGATGATGTGTAGGGATAAGTATGCAGTCTGATGTTCAAAAGGTGTGAGTCCCCCCTAAGAGTGACTAGAATAGAAAAGGAGTTACAATAAAAAATATAGCTCGGAATGTTAATAAAGGTAAAGAATCATCATAGAATAGAAATGTAACGCTAAAAAAACTAAGTCAGACATGACCTAGATAAAAATGTTTAAAAAAATAAAGTAAATGAAGTTCAACTGGTTTATATCTTCTGAGAAAATAATAATAGAGGTTTCATAAAAAATAGCTCAGGTGAAACTCTTCGTTCATCCCTTCTGGCGCTAAGGATCCCATTCATTTGATCCATAATGCTTCTTTTTGTGCTCTCAGTTTTTTCATGTTGGTACTTTGTCCTTCGGTGGGTATCACCTCTAGTACTACAAATCTGAGTTGTGTCACTGTGTGACCGTTTTCTTGGAAGTGCCTAGCTACTGCTGATGTCTGATTATTTAATATAATGCATGATATGTGCTCGTTCATACGAATGCGTACTTTCCGTGCAGTCTCACAAACATAATATTTGGCACATGGACATTTGATAGCGTAGACTACGTTTTCTGATAGACAATTGGCATGTTGTTGCAATTGAATTTTCTCTCCTGTTCTCGGATGAGCTATATAAGATCCTTTTATGATGTTGTTGCAGTTCTCGAAACTCCTGCACGGATGTGTCCCTGGATGTTTATCAGGAGATTTTAGTTTAGTGGTTCTGCTAGGAGTGTCAACCAATAAGTTCTGTAAATTATTGCTTTTTTGGTATGCGAATACTGGGGGGTTCGCAACAAGTTCCTTTGTCCTGTGGTCATTCTGTAGAATACTCAATCTCTTGATGATGCTGTCTTTGATTTGTCGGCTCTGTATGGAATACTTGGTGACAAAGTCTAACTATGGGCTTTATCGTTCTTGTTTTTCAGAAGCTCGGTGCGATCTTGTGCGTTGGTTTTGACTCGAGCTGCTGTGAGATCTTCTTTTGGATATCCTCTCTCTTGGAGTTTCTTATGCAATTTGTTTAGTTCGAGATCACATTCCATTGGATCGCTCACGATTCTTTTCATTCGTAATATTTGGCCAAGAGGTAGATTATGCAAAATGCTAGGTGGATGGAAGCTCATTCTATGGAGTAAATTGTTTCTGTCAGTTGGTTTGGTGTATAATTTAGCCGAGATCCTTGCACCATCGATTGCTGTTTGTACGTCAAGATAATGTACATTCAGATCACCTATTTCCATGGTGATTTGTAATTGATTGTCGATACTGTTAAGATACAGCAAAACGTTGTTTAATTCTGCTTGGTTACCTGACCATACTCCAAAGACATCGTCGATGTAACATACCCATTTCTTGAGATGATTACTCCATTGTGGGTGATTGATTATGTAGGTGGTTTCGAAATCATACATGAAAGAATTAGCATATGATGGTTCCATGATGGCTCCCATAGCTGTTCCCGTGATTTGCGTATAGTACATGTCTTTGTATTTGAAGTAAGAGTACTCAGAACTGAATTTCAGGAAGATCATAAGGAATTCTTTGTTAGCTCCTATTGGTCCTGCATGTAATAGAAGTTTTTCCACCACTTCTTGTCCCAAAATGTGTGGAATGCTTGTGTACAAGCTTGCGACGTCGATCGTAAATAGAATGTCTTGGGTTGTGAGTTCAGTTTGGTCCATAATCTGAAGAAAGTGTGTTGCATCTTTAACATAGGTGTATGTTTGTTGGATTATTGGTTGAAGAAAGTAGTCTATATATGTACCCAATGGTTGCAAAATACTTTCTGTTGCTGCTACGATCGGCCTTTCTGGTGGGTTGATGAGTTGTTTGTGTATCTTAGGTAGGATGTATAAATGTGGCAATGTGGAATAGGGAGTCCATAGATATGCCTTTGTCTTATTGCTGATCCAATTATTCTCCAGTGCTGTTTCCAAATTTTTTTCCAATTGTAGCTTGATGTCTTTAGTTGGGTCTTGTGCCAATAATTTGTATATTTCTTCTTTAGAATCATCTAAAAATAGACTCTTAATGATGGATAGTTCTCCTCTGTTCAAATTCTTCTTCTAAGGTGGATGAAATTATATTTTCTTAATGTCACTTAGAACCATATTGTTGAAAATGTCGATTGCGGGTACGTTCACTGGTGGATTAACCGTGATTTTAGGTTTAAATTCAAGGTACTCTGTTTTGGCCGGTAATTCCATAGCAGTGCTATTGGTTTCTGCGAAGAACATTTTCAATTTCAATTTGCGAACTAGTTTGTATACTTCGACTTGTGTTGAACCTGCTACTACTGTAGGTCGGGACAAATTTGAGACCTTTCTCTAAAGTTTGAGTTTCCCGAGTGGTTAAACCTCTCTTGGATAAATGTACTACTAACTTCGATTTGTTTGCAATTGTGTCTTCATTCCTTGTCCTCTTCTTACTTCTTCTCATTGTCCTCTTCCTTGTACTCCTAAAAAATCTTTCCTTTGCGGATTAAGAGGTTATCTTGGTCTTATATTTATTCCTGACATACCTGCTGTTGCATTTTCTGTGCTTTGTTCTTACATTGTTTTGGCGTTGTCGGATTCAGAACTACTTTTGCCCTCCTATGACCACCTCATAAATGTTGCAACTAGAGGTATGTCAGGTTAGTGAGCCGTCATTGGGCCATCCAACAAAGTGTGAGCTAGCGTGAAAGGTGAGTGGGGATTGGTCGGAGAGGGTGTTCTCAGACTTGGAGTTTTGGAAAGTTACCAGCCCATGTGCAACTATTCAAGGTGGTGAGAACGTCTCAAAACATACGTCATCCTACGTGGCATATTACAAAAACCTATCAAGGGGTGGGATTGGATTAGGGGAACATGTCTACTTATAGAATTATATAAGTGTTAATATCTCATTGGCTGCCCCTTATCTGTAGGACACACCTTGGAGCTACTTCTATGAACGTCACACACTGATTACAGCAAAGAATGTGGCAGTGAAATAATACTTTCAACAGCGTATGTAAAAGTGCATGGCAGGATTTTCTAATTGGTTGGCAACCCAAATCCAACCTTAGACATTTAGCTCACTAGCAGCACATACACAGAAATGAAACCCAGGTGCTTGGAGATACGTCAGCTCTACCCTTGTTTTCCCAATTAGTCTACCCTCTCTCATCAGTAGGCCTCATGCCAATTTCCCCTGTTTGAAGATTGATCTTGCCAGTCTGCACTGTCTCAGAACATTCAAGGGAGTGTAGGCACACCATTGGCGTAGCTTCAAGCCTAATGAATAGCCCTTGTTTGTGAGCTCTTTGTCACGTGTTACAAAACCACAAATGTGTCCATTTCAACAGTTTATTCAACACTATTTGCTTCAATTATACTGGATGCAGTTGCTCCTCTTGGTCTTTAGAGACTGGCTCATTCTATCCCACATAAACTTTGTGCACTTTTAATTGCCCAATACTTGGCATCCGTAAATGTTCTTGTTCCTTCTAATCTTGGGAAATATGTCCTTCACACATGGTCTGCTCATGGCACTTCAATCGTACTTTGCCTTCTTCTCGCGAAATAGCATCCTTGCTCCTAGGCCAATGTATTCCTCTGTTTTGCAAGGGAAAACAACTTCTTCATCATCTTGTCATTTTAAGATCCTGGGTTTTGTATTTTGAGGTAACTGGGTTGATTGACATAAGCCGTCATCCATCTTCTTCTAATGGTCATCCTAAAAGTTGAATATATACCTCTCATAAGTAAGCTTCTATATGTTCTTTCTACTTTGCGTTTCAGCATATTTACAGTTTTTGAATGGTGAGTCACCTAATTCTTCTTTATGTTTGTGATGACTGTATCGGTTGGTACATGTTTCTCTCAGTGCTTCAGTTATGTAGTCCTTAAGTATTTTCATATTGTTTCAGCTCTTACTTCTTCTTTATGACATTCTTTCGCTGTCGTCAAATTTTGGTTTCACGTACATCCATTCTGTTCATGGCTGCATTTCGACAGCTCAGCAATGAGCATCCTTCTTGGTAAATTTCCTCCATTATTGCAGCTTGTCGGTACATTCTAAATGATTGTCTGAGTGCATATCTTCTCTCATACACTCAACGTGGTAGAGGAATATTGAAAGGATTCATGCATGAGTTGCCATTTGTAGCTCTTTGTCTATCATTCCAATAGGACGGTGCTAATGGGGCAGAGACCAGGGAGAGGGTGTCTACCTGCGCCTCTACATTCTCCCCTCTGGTTGAGTTCTCGAACAAACTCTTCACCGCCTCTTCTGCAATACCTGCTTTGTCTTCTTCTATCATTTTCGTCATATTTCCTTTTCTTCAGAACCCATATCTTTGTCACCCCCCCTCAGGTGACCGCATCTTTTGGTGTTTGTCCACACTCCAGATCATGTAACAGCAATCACCTATGGGTGAACAGAATATCCATCGTCCCACATACTTCTTCCGATCCTTTGGATAAATATACTTAGTTCCTGGCAGTGCAAGAGTACGTTTCTTCATGTACTCTCGGGTACTGGCTTAACTTTGCTCAATTGTTGCAGCAGCAATTTCAATCATTATCTTCGTCATTCGAATAGCTTTCATTCAAATTGCTTTCTTGGCTGTCTTTTTTAACGTTCCCACAATGATTTTTATGAGACAGAATCCCAGCAATATGAACACTAGTATTGCTCCAAGTATTTTGAAAGCATTTGTTAGCCAAGTTGGAATCCATGAGAACAGAGATGTAAACGAATCATCATTTTGAATTTCATCTACTTCCTCCACCATTTTTGTGTGTAGGTTAGTCAATGTAGTTATCGCTTCAGTTAAGGTTCCATTTTCTTCATCATGGGCATGTAGGTACATACAGTAAGAAGGTCTGACCTTGGCACACACGCCTCCTTCCATTGCTGTAATCAAGTCCAGGACATACCTGTTCTGAAGGGCCATAAGCCTTATTGCCCTTAATTCTTCTCTGAATGCGTTGAATCCCTTTACTGTTGTATTGATCGACTGCAGCAATTCCCATCTAGTGATGTGGAGCCACCTGGAATTTACTCCATTCTGGAGTCCTGGCAAGAATATGGATGTCAATATCACTGATTGCCCACTGAACAATTTGTGTTAATCTGGGAACTCATGATACCCCTCTATTGATTTTGCTTAGAAGTAATTCTTTATTTTTTGTCAGTTTCTGTGAAGTGATCTTCTCTTCCTCAGGTGTGCATTCATCTTCGGGAAGTCTACTATCTGTAGGTCGCTTTGTGGTACTACCAAAGATGGTATGCTTACCAGTGCTAATTAACAAAGTCCTCCCCATTCTGGTGGTAACTTTATACATGCTCTTGTTTCACAAGCCCAATCATGATCCTGCGGTGCCATATTTCATGCCTAGTACATCTATAATCTGGCCACACTTGATGTTTTCTCCAACTTTTATTTTGCCATATATCTGAAGCACAAGGATGCATTCTTTAGGGGCAATATCTGTAATAATCCCTCCTCATCATTGACCCAAGTCAGTAATATTACAACTTTAGGCAACTGATCATTACATTCTCTTTCTGCATTCATCACAACTGCTTCCCATTGTCAGGTTAATGCCAGTGTTTTGCACACAACCACTCCTCCAGCCCATCCTTCGGGAGTATGCACTGTCCCCTTTATTTGCAGTTGTCCTCTAACCCAACATATTCATATTTCTTCTTCACTTTTGCCTTTGCAGTTCAGCATCTTGTTCTCCTCCCTCTTGATTCCTACTCCATTGATTCCAGTTTGTTCATATGTGATAATTCGATGCATTGTGTTTTTGTTTTCTCTTGATTGTGTATCCTGTATATAGTCGTATTCTTATTCAGCCATACTATGGATGCTGTTCTTCTCTGGAATTGCACTCTGGTTAGGCAGTGCAAGGTATGTCAAACAGTGTGCCTTTTTAATTGATACATCTGTAGCTATCAATATTTTGGATGTTCCCAAGGCATAGGGTATCAAGGAACAAACATAATAGCTTTCGTCTGACGTTCTTCTTCCCACATCTTTCATGTGCTGGTACAATAGGTTATTTCTTAAATGTACTGCCTCATCTAAATATGTGTTTATATTTTCACAATCTTCCCCACTCTCTCTTTTATGTCAAAACAGGTGCATTGTTATATTATAAAATCAGGCCATTATACCTTTGGTAGAGACAACAGTAGATGTTTATGTATCATTCATTATGCTATCATCATTTATAACATTTCTGAAGGCCATTATAATAAGGAGGGAAACACAAATCATAGTACCGATTGATATCACTCTTAATATCACATGAAAACATATTGATTTCCTAGAAGGCAATGAATCTCCAAACTGTTAAAGCTTCTCCATCGTATAAATATGCAAATCTATTACCTCCTTTTTTAATCAATTCTGTATCAGAAATGTGAGTATTGCTTCAATTATCATTCTCCAAACAATGCAACTGTTCTAGGGGTTTCAAAAAATGCAACAATATTTATTCCCCTTTGGGTAAAAGATGGATATATTTCAGAAACGTAAGACAAAAAAATAACTAAGAATGTGTATAAAAATATAATATGTATCATAGATGAACATCAAAAAGAATTTTTTTTTCTTTCAAAACTCAAACTCTTCTCACATTGTCTCTTAGTGTTCCACAATTACTGTTTTATTAATCAGTTCATAAGACGGCCCTAATCTAAAAATGTTTTGCGTTGCATATCTGTGTTCTTGGCCATAGACTGCATTGCCATTCGTTGCCACTCTTCTCTTGCTTCACAATGAACACTTGCTTCACTGGGGGTAGGTGCAGGAGAGGTCAATGCTTCACCTTTATAGGGCTTGATATCGTGCAGATGGATCCAAGCCCGTAGACCCTTGAGCTTCGCAGCAGTAGGGCTTACTTCCCCCACTTCATATGGTCCATTAAAACAAGGCGTATTCCAGGTAGGAACACATTTCCTTACTAGAACCTGGTCCCCTGGGTACAATATTGGAGGTTTTAATGTGTCTTCCAAACTAATAGACAAATTGTCCTCTTTGTTTACTTTTGACCCCTCATGTTGGTTTTTGATCCGTTGAGAATGAAAAGAAATAATTAGAGTCATTGTTTTCAAATAATCATGCATCTCATCTCCTAATGCCTTTGCTACACTGTGGGCATCTGTATTTCCCCTTGTCGGGTGTGTGAAGGGAGTTCTCATTCGGCATCAGTCACAAACTCATGGAGCATTAAATGGTGATCTGAACCAGGTTGATTGCGTAATGCACACAATTCAAAGGGTAGGCAATATAGCCATCCCTTCCTCAATATAATTTTAAGATTTGCTGTTCACTCCTTCAGAAGGCCATTTAATTTCTCACATACTCCGTTGGTTTGAGGGTGATAGGCCGAAGCAAACTTATGCTTGATGCCTAAGATTTAGACTATATTTTCAAAAAGTTCATTCACAAAATGCGGTACATTATCTGATTGCAAAACTTCGAACAACCCCATCTTGGAAATACTTAGAAACTTTGCAGCACATGCAGCGTCAGCATGCATGCATGGACCTGCTTCAATCTATCTAGAAAGGGGACATACAACAACTAACATGCATTGATAACCATTACGTGTTTGCAACCTATCCAAATAATCAATATGCAGATGTTGGAAGGTGCCATTACATCTAGGGATTACTCCTCTCACCGTTCGGAGGGTGTGTCCTGCCGTAACCTTCTGCTACACAATACAGTTTACAGTGAACTGTGTCACATGTTCACTGAGGTACAGCACGAACCAGTCTTCTGCTATTGTAGTAGCTAAACTCTATTGAGTCATAAGCACTGGATAATGGAGATGCTCCAATGCTACTCTCGACAATGCTAGAGGCATAACTGGCTATCCTATACTATCTGTCCTCCAAATTACCTGAGTGGGGATAAGGAACACCCCTGCTTTTTCCGTAGCTCATTCTCTTCTTGTGATGCTCATCCTTGCATCTCAATTGTACAATGGACGTCATACTAAATCCTTCTTTAGCCAACATGCATCACCCTGCCTCTTTCCTTGGATCATTTATCTTATTTTCAACTATGGTTGAATAATATGCGGCACGTCGTGCAGCTTCATTCCCACGAGAGATTAAATCTGTTATTTGTGAATGCGCTGTGCAATTCACGATGGCTATAGTTTCTGGATAGGTTAAGGTTTCAATGAGCTTGTCTAATAGCCCCACATGTTGCACTGGAGTGCCGTCTTTATGGAGGAACCTTCTTCTCTTCCAACGTGACAGGTCTGCATGTACAATTGATGTCACATAGGCGGAGTCAGAGACACTGTCACTTCCTCATCCTCAAAACATCATAGTGCATCAATAAGCACAGCTAATTCTGCAGCCTGTGCTGAATAGGTTGACTCCAATCTTCTACTTATCACTTCTTCAAATGTACCTCCTCAGGCAAGTTTTACTACTGCTGATCCCAAATGTCTCACCCCAGTTTTTTGATCGATTCTAGATGAACCATCAATAAAAACCACTTCTCATCTTCCTAGAGCATTCTCTATAACATGGGGAATATCATAATAACATTTAGTGTATGTAACACAATAATGCACACCGTAATCTTGTCCCAATGGTTCAGCTATGAAGGTTAATGGATCCACTGTGCTACACCTAACAATTTTGATTGCAGAGTTTGAGATAATTAACTCATACCTCTTTGAGTAGCCAATGTACTTTTTTTTTTTTTCTAAAATTGCAAATAATGTAAGCTCTACAAATAGAGTTACAGAACACCCCGTGGTTATTCTTGAAGCTTTTTCTATAGCAAATGTAACAGCTGCCAAGGATTGAACTGGATCTAAGATCCCACTGTAATAAGCTAATGGCTTATGACCATGTCCTAATGTTGTTTTCTGTGTAAGGACTGCTGTCTTGACTTCTCCATTTGAATGGTAAAATAAGTGAAATTCTTCACTGTAATTTGGAATCCCAAATACAGGAGATGTTCTATCGCAGTTTTGAATTAATCGAATCCTTCGATCATGTCTTCTGTCCACACTAATCTAGTTTTAGCTACCTGCTCTCCTCTAAGCACTTTTAAAAGTGGTTGAATATTTGTTTTGTAGTCAAAGACCCAGGCCCTGCAATAATCGATCATCAAGCATCGATCTAAAAATGGCTGCATTTGTCTCAGCATTCTTGGCTGTACGTCATAATGGCTTCTGCTCTGTCAGCTGTCACTTTTCTTCCTTCATGCAAGATTAGCTGTCCTATTTATAATACTTCTTCTTGACAATAATGTAATTTTTCTTTGCCTACTTTTTACCCTTTTTCTGCAAGTATCATTATAAATTTGACATTTTTCCTCTGTCTCACTGCACACTAAAATGTCATCCACGTATTGAATTATGGCACTTTCAAGCTGAACATTTCCCAAGTCCATCTGAAGGACTCTATCAAACATAGAAGGGGACTCACAGTACCCCTGAGGCTAATGAGTATGTTTCAGATGAATCGTTCTATATGAAAAGGAAGACAAATCCTGTGAGTTTCATGTTAGGGGAACTGAGAAAAAAGCATTTCTCAAATTGACAACAGTACAATACCTGACAGTTGGCGGGATATTGCACAATATCTTTGCAGGGTTTGGAACTAAAGGAAACTCTGCTTCCACTATATTATTTAGGAGAAAATATCTTTTATGAATCTCCATGACCCCCCTTTTGATTTCCTGACAAGGTACACGGCCGTGTTGCATGGAGAATCTAATGGTACTAGAATGTTGTGTTTCATTAGGGCAGATATAGTTTCGAATATCCCCTCATCTGCTTCCCTGGACATTGGGTACTGTTTTGCATGTGGAAAAATAGCTCCTGATTTAAGCTTGATTTGCACCTCTCTCACTCCCTTCAGTAGGTCCATGTCATATGGACTTGTAGTCCATAAAATACTTGGCACCTTCTCCATATCTTCTTAGAAAATGGCAGTTTCGTTTTTACCATCGCCATTCTCTGGTATCTCTATGTTCTCAAATTTAATACAATAAGTGAGACTTATAAAGAAAACTAACACATTATCTGAATAGGCATCCCTAAACAGTTTTTTATCTGTCAAGTCTGTCAATCTATATCCTTCATTGAGGACTATCACTGTTCTCCATCCCCTTACCTCATTGTCTGTCCCATGAAGCATCACCCTTTCTTCTCTTACCACTGCTGCTTCTAGTTCAAGAGGAATAACTTGCCCTTCCTCATCATCCATAGGAATGTCTGGCCTGGAAGAAAATCTGTCCTCATCTAGAGGGACTCCACGTAAAGCTTTCTTTCCTGTAAAGGCTAATATAGATTCCATCACATTCATATAATGTATCCCTGGAGTTGAACACACTAGGCCTTCATCAGTAAAAGTTATCATCATGTTAAGCTTTGTCATTAAATCACGTCCTGTTATATTTACTGGTGTCTGTTTAGAGCATAGCAACAGCATAGACATGTCGTGTTCCACTATAGAAATTGATAATTCATCTCTAAATGGAACTAAATTAGTTGCCCCAGAAAATCCCAAAGCATTCATGGCAATGCCTGACATTGTATATTTTCCCTCACTGATACAGGAACGAGTCGCTCCAGTGTCTATAAGAAATGAGAATGTCTTGCCTCCTATCGTCACCTTGACCCTTGGTTCCTCTTGGGTTTCTGGTGTTACAAATAGTACTGGACACATCCGAGCGTTGTATGGGCTATCCTATTGTGGGTATAAATTCATCCCTGTGCCTGTGAAAGGATTCCTGCCACCACAGTCACACTCCCTAATTTGGGTTTTACTACTTGTGTAGCTCCCGTGTCCATTTGCCATTGTGATGCGCCTGCCTGTTGCATTTGCATATGTATTTGCTGTTGTTACCCCTGTAATGACTGTGTCTGCATTGGTGTTTGTTGGAATTGCTGGGATTGTGGTGATTGTGTCTGTATTGGCACTTGCTGAAACTGCTGTGGTTGTGGAAGCATATGCCTGATTTTGCATGTGATCTTGGGCATAACATCCTTGTGCATCTGTATTATATTGTGGAGCATATCCTGTCTCCCCTCTTGAGGATTGCAAATGCTGTTGTTGCATGCCTCCTCTACTTCTACATGCTCTAGACATATGTCCTATTTTTCCACAATTCCAAAATGTCAAGGGCTATCCACCCTTAGATCCTCCCCTTCCTTGAGGGTTTTGAAATCCTCCTCGTCCTCCTCCTTGAGGCCCATTCCCTCGACCTCTTGGCATATAATTATATCCAGTCTGATCTTGGGCATTGGCCATATTATTTTGCTGCCTGCAGGAACCGCATCACTTGGGCCTTGCTTCCCTCATTACTTGTCAACACTATTACTCTATGGCGAACTTTGATATTTTTTGTGCACCTACTTTGCCTCTTCTTTCTTTCTACCTTCAGCTTTCTCCTTATCTATTTCTTTTAGAATTCTGTAATAATGCATGATTGCCAATGGTATTTCTGCTTCCATTCCAACCTGTTTCTTTAACTGCCTCTGTACTAGATCTGGCAGTCCTTGACATAGTATGTGATAAAAATAACGCTAATGTTTTATCCCACGGTTCGTGCATCTCTGCACTCCATCTGTGCTGAATTGCCTGAATAAAAGCAATGGGGTCTTGATCCGCCCTCGTTTTCATAGTCATTATCACCCCAATATCCGATGTATCTAGATATTGTACTCTAAGCGCTCGCCATATGTCTGCTCTACAATTATTAAATGGCACTCCATCGTGAACTGTATTTTGCACAGTTACTTGTGCATACCTTGCTCTTTTCCAAATGCCATCAGCTCTCTCTGCCAGAATAGCTGATAATAGGTTTTTTATGTTGCCGATAGGTGAAGTCTTTCCTGACATTCTTTTCTTGAATTCCTTTATCCATTTTCCCACACCGGAAGTCAAACTCAGCAGTGTGCATTTTAAATTCTCCTTATCTATCTGTGGCCATGGTATATATATTGTGGTCGACTCCCTCCTTTCTCTAATAGTGGGAACTGTGAAAACCCTTGTCTTTGGTCATACCTAACCACACTTCTGTTCTCCAGGCAGAATTGTCATCGCCTGCTTGTTTTCTCCCTGGCAATGCCCTCAATCTGCTCTTATAGGGCGGGGCGCATCCCCTGTACTGTGCGATCATACTTGTGGTTGTTCAGTATATGGTATTGAATCCAGTGTTCTTTTTATAGGATCCTCTAGATCTAATCATTTTACCCCTTTATCTATATTTAATTCTGTTGAAAATCCATATGCACCCTCTTCTTGCGTCTTGTTATTTCGTTTCCTTTCCTCATCTGACATTATTACGCCCAACTCATATGAATATTGTCCTATTCTGCATCATGCAAATATAACCTATTTAAAGATGATGTTCTATGATAGTTTGCTCTGACGTCATCTATGCTTCCTCCTATTTCTCTAAAGGAGACTCCTTGTTCATCCTCTTGACGTCTATATCCTTGCCTCTCCCTCATTTGTCTATATAATTTCCCCATCCTTATCCATCTGGTCTCTGTATATTCTTCTCTCTGTTTGGTATGTCTAATAATCCTTGCGTGTCCCTCTCTCTTCTTCGGCTCGTTCATGCGCTTCTATGTGTATAATGCTTCTTCGGCATAAATATTAAATCTCTTTAAATCCCCTACTTATGTTTATGTATTCCCATCGTCTCCTTATTTCCCTTAATTCCTCTTCCTCTCACCTTCTTTGTAACCTACGTACTTTCAATCTTAGAGCTTCTACTTCTTCTCATTTCTCTTCTTCTAGCCTCTCCTTTTTCCTTTTTGCCTCATGCTTCCTTTGTTCTTCCCTTCGCTTACATTCCGTGTCCCTTTTTTGTTCACATAGCCTCTCTTCTTCCTTCTCTTTTGCTTTCTTATTTTGCTCTTCCCTTTCCTCTGTTTCCTCCAACTCCAACAATACCTTTATCATCCAGTTTGAGCAATATTTGTCCTCCCATCCATTTGTTCTGTATTATTGTCATACATTTAGCTATATCCTTTATTCCTTTTTGCTTCTCTGCCTCTTCCTCTGTCTCTATCTGTTTATTCTGTCTATCCTTTTTCTCATCACGCTGCTTACTTTCATCGCATGACTGTATATATTTGGGTTCTCTACTTTTACTCTCTTCCTCTGTCTCTTCACTAAAACAGGCAGGGGTTCGTATGGTAGAATAACATAACCCGCCGGTGCTTTCAATTCCTTTAAAGGGCAAAATCCCTTCTCTTTATCCTCTATGTCTTGTTTCTGTGAGGGGAAAAGAGGAGCTGAAGGCATTACATCTTTCCCTTTCTGCTGACTAAGCATCCACTCCCTATAGACTAGGTCTTCTTTCTCATTCGGGTACATTTTCCATAGCTCTAATACTGCCAATCTTTTGTCCAGCTCCTTTCCCTTATATGTGGCATGTAAATATGTCGCGAGTTTGCGTAATACTGATTTGACAACGAGCCTCCTGGAGGCCAGGGCATAAATGTCTTATTGGTTGTGCCCTTAATCCATTCGGAATGATACTGCCTAATTTTGACTGTATACCTTGGTAATGTTCGCATAAATGTGGGAGAGTTGCTTCTTCCACGATGGCAAGTCAATTCAGACTGCCATTACTTACCCAATTTTTTCCTCTTTCTTCCAAGTTTATTAAATATATTGTTTTAATATATTTGAGCAGGCACCATCAATCGCTGCTCGTATTCCAGAAAATCTGAATATTTTTGCTGCCTTAAATTGAATATTTTTTAATAAAA
Organism: Ambystoma mexicanum; assembly: GCF_040938575.1. Taxonomy (NCBI): domain Eukaryota; kingdom Metazoa; phylum Chordata; class Amphibia; order Caudata; family Ambystomatidae; genus Ambystoma; species Ambystoma mexicanum. Next base: position 601,465,854 of record NC_090924.1, read on the forward strand.
TATATTGACCTTGTTCTTCTTGCTTCTTTGTTTACACTTTTTGTTAATTTATTTTATATCGTTCGTTAATTTTTAGTATCTTTCAACTGTCTTCCTTATTTATATTTTGGTTTTGTCTGTTTCTAGCTATTAGACTGACGTCAATCCTTTGTCCCAGAAATGTAAGGAAATAAATAGGTTTTTATTTATTAATGCTACCATTTCTTATAATTGTTTTGTTGTTCGTTTTAAACACGTTATCCTTTATGCAAACATATCATACCTTTTACATATGTGCACTTTCAATATATATATATATATATATATATCCCCTCACGTACAACTCCCTTTACCGTCTTAGTAAATGTAACTCTTCTCTTTTTGTTACTCCATCTGGGAGTTTGACACGCAATCTTCTAACTGGCTCTGCCTTTAGGAATCCTTAATGCTCCGATGTGGAACTATAGCGTGTGCCCTTTCTGCCCCTCTTAGGCACGTGAATTTGAGGTATTCTTATCTCTCTTCCTTTTATAACCCCCAAAATCCAGTTACTCTTTATGTCTCTTATTAATACAATATAACACAATTACAGTCCCTCCCGTCTATGTTTTTACCAGCTGCAATGGTCTACTTACATCCGTGGCTCAGCTCGAGTCCCTCAGCATCGACTCTCCCTCAATCGACCAGTTCGCCTTTCATCCGCGGGGCACATGCGGGGACCGGACCGGGATTTCGTCAAAGGGGGACCTGTCGACCGTATGTTGATCACATGATTCTTTAAGCACTGCTCTCCGCAGGAAACTCTGCGATCGTCTGGCTGGTGGCGGGAGCCGTCGATCATCCGGGAATCTGGGTCTGGGTTCTAGGTGGATTAGACCTGAACCATCTGCGCTGCTACCAATTGTGCTCTAGCACCTTGAAGCACCTTTGTGCTAAATGGAATAACCAATAAAAATGTCTTAAACCAAAAAACCGGACAGACTCAAAGAAGATGGTAAAATACTGCTTTTATGTCAATGAAGGAAAGCAGGGTGGATCATCATTCACCAACTTGATTCATGCAGTATCACAATGTCTTTTTGATTATACTTAGTGTATATAATGCTAGATGCGTCATCTATTCTGGTCAGCAAGCAGTTTCTATGTATTCTTGTGCAACGTGCTGTTACTGCATAGCAAGATTGTGTCTGGCCTCTAACTAAGTGGGTCTTAAGCATGTTCTTTGTGTCTGCATACAATTTAATCTAAGTGTCTGTATAGCTGCATGCAGGAGTGCATATGTGTTTCATGTCTAATGCATCTATGTCATAGTCTCAGTTATCTCTTCAGTGACGTCATCAGGACAGGGTCTAAATAGCTATCTAAGTGAATAGTGTTTCTCGTATCTGTGGTACATTGACGATGGGGCGGATGGGGCCAGGAACGATGTACACCTTTCTTTTCTCTGTTGTTGAGACAAGGGTGGGACAGGTGCAAAGAGGGCCACATTCATGTCTCCCTCTTCAATTTACACATAGACCAACAGTAATTCTTAAAAGCCTGCCCAGCGGCAAGTGCCCCTGTTGCTTGATGAAGGGGAGTGGGTAATGACTAAGTGTAGGGCCCCTGACATCAATGTAACTCCTGGGTCATCAGAAATGTGTAGCTCCAACACTGTCATGGATGTCATGACATGATGCTGAAAAGCTACCAAAGGACAGCATAGTGGCAGATGGCATGGCATGCACAGTGGCCACTGTGGCCATTGACCCAAACATGAGGGATCTGCATATGATAACCTGTAACACTACAGGCACCCATCAAGGCCGATGCATGGGAGCAGTGCAGAGGCCCAAACCGCCCACGAGTGTCGGCCGTGAGCAAGACGTAGAAAATCTAACAGTACACACCCCCTGAGTGATATGCCACACATGCAAAGGCTTCAACATGAGTTCATGTTACGTGAATCGACATATGAAATGCACAGTGAAACTGTTCACCAACTTGCTGTTGTTACTTGCAACACAGCTGCTGACCGCTGTGGTTCACACCTATGTCATTTCCACTTGCAGGTGACTCTGGATACCCCCAACTCTCCTGGTTGATGACACCACTCAGAAATCCCCTTATTCCACAGGAGGTGGCATACAACCTGGCACACGTATGCACCAGAATGTGTGTAGAGCGCACCTTTGGCCTCCTGAAGGAGTGGTTCTGTTGCCTGCATCACTCTGGAGGTGCGCTGATGTACAGGCCAGAAAAGGTGGGACAGATAGTCCTCCCATGTTGCATGTTGCACAATATATGTGTTCAGCGCAACATTCCCCTGTCCACGGATGAGGACTTGCCACCCCCAGAAAATGAAGGACAACACAGTGCCTGTGGGTACTGTGGGGGCCTGCACTAAGCAGGCAGAGGCCAGGGAGCGGTGACTGGTTCGGCAAGAACTGATTGAAAACTTCTTCTGAACACCACCTCACAGGAGATCATTTGCACATCTATATAAAGTCACTTGTCACATTAAATACTTAGACCCAATAAGAAATGTCCAGGCATTGTTCATGGTTTAATGGAATATATGTGTTACAGTGATTTGACCTTCCACAGGACATCAACACTGCATTCATGTGCTCACTTACTGTTGGGCTGCCAGGGTGGGGTGTTTTCTTCATGTGTGGTGTGGGGCATCACATGCTGACATGGATGTACGTGGAACACCTGGGTGGTTCTCAAGTGTCACTGGATTTGTATACAAGTGTCACCTATGGTGCATGTAAATGGCAACTTTTCCCCATATCCCCTAGCCTTGTGTGTCTCCATTGTGCATTTGATGTGGTGGCCATATGGTGTCATATTTACCCATTGTGTGTTCCAGTGCTGGGGAACACTTGCTCATGGCCACTTTATCCACATGGTCGGCATAGCCATGTGTGCCGACTCCGGCCTTGCGGTTCCAATCACCTCAATGCTCTACATGTGGAGAATGGAACTGGCTGTCACCTCCCATGGCCTCAGTTTGAAGGGCTCCACCACTCCGCCCCCAGATTCTGTAATTTCCCTTTTGTATCTGGGGATTAGACTGCACACCATCGCGCTTAGGTAATTCCACTGCTTGTGGCACTCTTTGGCAGTGCGGTGTACAGTGCCCACTGCTATCACCCATGACATGATCTCCCCCCAGATGGCTGTCTTCCTTTGGCCACTGGTCTTGCGTTGCCTGGTATTACCGGCTGCGATGGTGCCTGTATCAGTTTTACCTATACTTTTTTTGCCGGTATTACCATTACCGTTGGGGTGGTGCGTGTGCCCACGCAGTGTCATAATGCAGTGGTGAGTCAACCCGTCCGTAAGAGTAACACCGGCAAACCAGTGTTACTGCCGGTTTACCTGCCAACTTGTAATGCACCTCAAAGTTTTCTTAAAAGATAAGAGCAGGGGTGGGGGTTTAGAGAGGGTGTCATAGAGTCTGTGTGAGTGCAGGAGTAAGTCAAACTCTGAAGAAAGCTGTGAGAACCAGGCATCAGGCATTGTTCGTGCGAGACTGAGAGTTGCAGCTGTCTTATACACCAGTGAGAGGCAGCATAAGAGAAACATTGTTAAGCACATTGCTCTTACATGTTAGTAAGAGGCAGAGCAACAAGTCTATGAACCACAAGTATCTCAGTTGACGGTGGAATGCTGAGCAAGACGTTGCGAGTACCTGACAGCTGAGGTAGGATCAGGACATGGGGAGATACAAACACAGGAAAAGTGCAGGCACATTGCCATTGCCTACAAAGAGGCGATAACCACTTGAATGCTGGGGACCCCAAGGAGATTAAAAGGTTGATGCACATGTGGATGTTCGAAGGTGCTGGGACCTGAACAACTTAAAATAAGTCACTTCTGCATCCTAGGAATTGGAATAAAAGTCTGAAAGTGGTCTGTGACTGAGAAAAACATTGAGTGAAACCGGTCAATGCTTTAGCTTCTGAAACATAGTGAAAGCAGTACATCAGGTAAGTCTTTTCACAATGTTTTTAAGTTCATAAAAATCCAAACAAACCTCCAAAATAGGTTCCAGGGAGTCAAATGATTGCATAGCTTGCCCAGCATTTAAAGCATGACCATCAGTTGTAGACCTTCAAAAGTTTCTTTGAATGGGCTGATAGTACTTACATGTTCCTTGAATATCTCCCAAAGTCCCTCCCACCATTCATTGTGACCAGATTGTGTCTGTAGGAAATCTACTTGCCACTTTGTTTTTTGCTTCATTCTCATACTTGAAGTAGATGGCAGGGTAATACTATTTGACTTTTCTACCTAACAGTTGACTTCTATTGTTTTGCACTGAAAGTTGCATACTCAAACATTTTAAACATGGACATATTTTGACTCCCCAAAATATGGGGTGGCTTCCACAGTTTCAGGCTTTAGGCTCTGGCGCTTTTTCTATCAAAAGGCTAACTAAAACAATGAATAAAAGTCCCAAAGCATACTGTGAGGCAGAAAGACAGAGTGTACTTATTCAACACTGCAGTCTAGGAATCGCAGCAAAAGCCCAATAGCATCTGTCAATGAAAAAGACTTGTCTTCAGGGAACTGGAGTCAAGGGCTAATGTGCTCTGTGAATGAGCATTCCAAACCACTTGACTATTAAAGAAGGAAAGAAACAGCAACAACTAGAAGATATTGGGAATTGTGGGATCAAAAGAAATATGTTAAAGACCGGAATGACTAAAGTCTGAGCAACATAGACCTCACACACAACCTATGAAGGAGATCCAGGGCTAGAAAGTTTCAAGAAGGACAAACACTTTTAAACCTTTTCTTGGAACCCTGGCATAAGGAGAAAGTAAGTCAGATGGCACTGAAATGTGAAGCAACTCAGATAAACCAAACCCAAGCAGACTTTAGAATACTCCGATTTCGCCCTAATAATTACAAAACGTCTCAACCAAGTTAATATTGTCTATCTATAAGTAACTAAACTTAGCGGGGTACTGAAAACAACTAACATTAAAAGAAGATCATGGTTCAATTGAGATTGTAGAGAATCAAAGAAAGGGCTTCTAGGAGAACTCAAGTTGAGGAGAATGGGTCCTAAAGTTGAGGTGGACAAACTTAGGAGGGTAGATCAACTGTTAACAGCTAACAACAAGAGAAAAGAGAAGAAAAGTAATGGGAGAAATTGAAACAGATGGTTATTGTAGAAAAATCATGCAACTTTTGGTAGGTCGTTATGAGAGGTGGCACAGCCTGGCACTAAGAGAATGAAAGGAATGTGTCTCTCTTTCTATTAAGGAGAAGTAAAGTAATTTAAGAGATAAGGAGACGAGGGGTTTGAAACACAAATACTAACGTCATAATAGAGAACAAGGAGCTGATTTTCACAGCTGTGGGGATCATTTTAGCACAAAAAGTCAGAGAAAAGGCCATGGTACACTAGCTCAACAAACTTTCGGGCAATTTCTTTATAAGCGAACCCACAATCTGGGCACCGTTTTAGTAAATATTTTGATATATGCAAGATCCGAACTACTGGAGAATTGTGATAAGACAAATTAATTCTGGCATATAAAAGAAGAAATTGAATGGATCCCCAAAATTATCCACTTATTTACTTGATCGATAGTAGCATTACAATTACAGATTTCTTTTTCAAATTGATTGGAAAGCTGGGATGCTCTTAAGGATATCTTGTCAGGTCACCAGGCAGCATTTCCGACGGGTGCAATTACCATAGACCAAATATTTAAATTGTTTTTATTAATTCAGAAATGTGTTCTTTTTATGAAGACAAGCACAAACGTTTGTTTTGACTGAGATTGATCTAAAGCCATGTTAGGGGGAGTTTCTCAACATCAACTATGGGATGAGCTGGAGAAGATGGGAGTGTCCGCAAGTTTGTTGACTGCTGTACACAATCTACAAGAAGATCATTTTGCCAGTGCTAGATATGGAGTTGCAGGAGAAACCACCAGATACTTTTCAGTCCAACAGGGTGCCTGGCAACCCTGAATTATGTGCTTTATAATTTCTGTAATAAATTACAGACAGCCTCATTACAAGTAAGGCAGTAAGGTCGCTGGTAAGTCCGCAGGATGGAACTACCGTTACCACTGTTGGGTCCGGCGGAATTACCGTCACATCACAGGTTGATGGGAGCACGCACACACCTTTGGTAGTAACGGTAATTCTGGCTGGTGAAATTACCTCCAAAAATGAGTTTTCGATTGTAATACCACCCTGCATTGGTGGAATTACTGTTACTGTGGGCCAATTCGGCACTGATTCCATCAACGACAATTCTGCAGCCAGAAATAGTGTAATTGCCAGAAAGGAGAGCCAGTTGGCAGCCATCTTTAAAAATCAAATCCACTCTGAATCTCCCATTTCCTGGTGCCATCCAAACACAACCGTTGTGAGGAACATATGCCAGGAAAAAGGGAAAGCCAATGTGCCCGACATGAGGCTGCGAAAGTATAAATTTAGCGAGGGGGAACAGCAGGTGCTGGCAGATGAGCTGCACGGAGCCAGACAGCGGAGGACATCTGGACAAAGGAATGCTGCCATCTGGGCAAGCATACTGGACAAGGTTGTGGCAGTGGGTATTGTTCCACGGACAGTGAAGACGGACGTAAAAGGTGGAATGACCTGAAGGAAAGGATTTGCAGCCTCATCGCCAGTCACAGGCGTGAAACTTCTGCCACAGGAGGCGGCACCATGGAACCACTTGTCCTGACTCCATGGGATAAAAAGGCCAAATCCATCCTCCACATGCAAGGGATATAGAGGATCACCAGTGCCAAAGACAAAGCTAGCAGCCAGGGAGGTGCCGGTGAGTATTTAAGTTCCCACTCCCACGTGAATGCACTGGCCAAAGCATGCATTCCCCAGCATAGATGAGTCCAATAGTTAGGGGAATGGAAACCACATGGCAATCTGGACAAAAGCACAGAGACCACATGCATGTGCCATGGAACCATGAGAAGCACTCATGTGTGCAGTGAAAGACTATGTTGAAAAGTGAACCCTGTGTGCCACCACAACAAGCCATACTGGGAGGTCAACAGGCAATGTGTCCAAACATGTGCCGTGAACACCTTCAGCAGACACTTCTCCCACCTTGCACTAGCTGTACTCATTGGTCTGGACTGACCCTGTTCATCAGATAAAATGTGCGTAGGATGACCTTTGTGTTGCACGAGTGTCTTTCCAGCCCACTGACTAGTATGCAAGATGACTGACAGCATGTCATTATCCACCCAACAGGTTCACAGTTGACTCTAGCTGAAGAGGCGGCCCCTTCACTGCCCAGGGGATCTCCACTGCTGGCAGTGCATCTAGTAGCAGGAAGAAAAGCAGGAGGGAGACACGAAAGCCACATCACAACAGCCGTATGTTAGTCGTGCAAAGTGTGGAGACAGCCACTGTCCCCACAAGTGTTCCCAGTGGCCCATTCACCAGCACTGCAAATGATGATAGGAACCATGTTGCTCCTCGGGGATCACCACGGTGGCTGGGTCTGGTGTAGCAGCCACAGCACCCCCATCAGCTGTGACTGCCACACCCCATCTGGCCCCTGTGGTGGGCCCTAAGAAGCAACATGGTCCCACTGTCACACCTGCACCCACCCATCTGCCCCCTGAATCCCCCTCATCACCTGAAGCCGAAAGCCATTACCAGCACCAGGCTGTGCCGGACACAGGGACTGACAGCACTCATACAGTTGAGGTGAATGACACTGGCTTCGGGTTGCCCAGCTTCAGCTAAGGCCCTCTTCAAGGTCCACAGCCTGTGTTACAGCACTCACTGGCTGCAATCTGGGGGAGGATGGATGCCATGGAACAGAGCCAGGTCACCATAGAGAACCTGAGTGAGAGGCAGGTGCAGCATCTGCAGGCCACTAGGGAGAGTGTACAGGGATCTTCAAGGAGGATTGTCAGGACATTGGACAGCCAGTGCCGGCCGCTGTCCTTGGTGACTGCTACCATTACATCTGTGGTCCAGAGGATGAGGGAACACACAGAGGGCATGTCAGCCTTTGCCAAATCCATGCATGCAAGAATGCTTTTCATGATGCAACATATCCGGGATCAGGAAAGAGACCCTTCAACCTCTGTCACCCCCCCAGAGGGGGTCATTGTCTGGGGCCCTAATGCAGCACTCATTGCAAAATCTGGCCCATACAGTGCCGGAGCAATCTGGCAAGGGCAAGAGGCCACGAAAGTGACATGATGGGATACAACCCTATTTCACTGGGCATAAGGGAGGTGGGAAGGCATTGGTGTTGGGGATTGGGGAGGAGGGTGGCATTGGCTGCTAGGGATTGGTGGATGTTTATGGCAAGTGATGTTAGGGATTGGGTAGGTGGGAAGCAAGGGCTGTTGGGGATTGGGAAGGTGGGTGGAAAGGGATGTTGGGGTTGGGTACATGGGTAGCATGGGCTGTTGGAGATTGGGGAGGTAGATGGCAAGTGATGTTGGGGATTGGGGAAGTGGGTAGCAAGGTCTGTTGTGGATTGGGGGTTGGATGCCAAAGGATGTTGGGGAATGGGGTGGTGGGTAGCAAGGGCTTTTGGGCACTGGGGAGGTGGGATGGCGTGGGTGTTTGGGATGGGTTCTCACCACAGTTGGATCATATTGAGTGTGAATGCTAAAATGTGATACATGTGAAAAGTAATGTTCATAGAAAATATTTTCTGTTAGTTCTTGCCGCGCCAGATGTCCGTCCCTGGCTTCCTCGCGCTCAATGGGTAGCAGCACTGCATCTGCGGGCAGTGCATCATTGTCTGCTAGGGACAAGTTCAGATAAGGGGGAGGGAGACATTTCACCTGAGGCAGATATTGTGCAGCATGGCAAAAGCAACAAATATACGTGCAACCTTCTCTGGCCTGTACTTCAGGGCCCCTCCTGTATGATCCAGGCACCAGAAAAACTTTTCTTCAGCAGGTCAAAGGTCCACTCAATGCAGAGCCTGGTACTGGCATGTGCCTCATTGTAGGCCACCTCCTGTGGCATACATGGATTGTGCACAGTCATTAGCCATGGGCGCTGAGGTAACCAGAGTCACATGAAAGAGCATGTGACACATAGGTCAGTCATAGTGCATTGAGGATGCGCTTCATGTTACATGTCTTGTTGAAGAACACAATCCTGATGTAGGCAGGTTGTATTTGTGCTACATGGTTTTCACTCCCAGATATTCATTGATGCGTGATATACTATGGGGGTACATGTGCATTGCCACTTAGAGGTACATTGTGCATACGACTCACAAGCAAGTTGTACCAGAAATGGTCTGTGATAGCATATCAAAAGCGCATGTTGTCTGTGTTGAGCATGTGGTGTGCGGTGCTGTCAGGTAGTGTGCTGCTGGGGTATTTGTTGTTCTTGTGCAGGTATGTGGCTTGTGCATTCCTGCCTAAATGGATTCACATGGTTTGCAGTGTAGATGCCATCAGTGTCTGTCGGTGTTACTTTGTCATTGTGCAGTGTTGAACTGTTGCATTGGCTGTGTAGGTATGTATGCCCTATGCAATGCGTTTCCTGTAGTCCCCTATTCTGCACAATGTACTTGTTAGGGCATTATGCATTGCAGTTATTCTACTGCATAGTCCTTCTGGGCCTAGTCATGTGGGCTGGTGGTTGCCATGTGTGGCATGAGCGGGCAGGTCCTGCATGTACAGTGCCTAGACAGGGCAAGCATGGATCAGTAGTAGTGATGCCCCACCCCTTCACATCGCATTCAATTGATGTTGTGGGATTGTATTGTGTTATGGCACTTGTACTCACCCAGCATCCATGTCCGTTGCCCTCTGTCGATGTCAATGTACTCAAGCAGGGTGCTGTTACGGAGGACCATGGCACTGTGGGTGGATCAATGGAAGCGGCTGCAGCAGTGTGTTCTTGTCATGTCAGCATCACACATAACCTGCACATTCATGGAGTGGAACCGCTTCCTGTTATAGTATGCCTCTGGATGCTTGGGGGAATAACTACACCACATGGGTGCAGTCAAGAGTGGCAATAATGTTTGACATGTCGGCTGCTGCACAGAAATGCGTCCTTGTGGCATTTATCTGTGCCAGGGTGGAGGGCAGGGAGATGTGCAGGGATGCATGGCACAGGAATGACTCCAGCACCTGACAGAGCAAGTTGTCAAGTGGGCTGGGACATGCCATGCAGCATGCCCACAGTGTGCTGAAAGGTGCCACCGAAAAGAAAATGTGGCACCGACATGCATGTCCCAGTTGGCGACAGCTGATGGCAGCATGTTGTTTGAAAGTGTGTTCGGGTCAGGTGCAGGCCTTAAGTGGTCTTTTATAATTAATTGGGTGCACCAGTTACTTGTTTTCCATCATCTGTATGCATATACCTCTACCTTGTAGCTGGAGGTAACTGCACTGTGTTTTTGGCGGAAGTACTGCCAATTTTCTGCAGTATTTTGGCAGTACTTCAACTTCTTATACAAAGGAAATACCATTTTGCCTCTTGCTGATAATTCCACTGGTGGAATTTGCATCAATGCTAATTGCGCTTGATGTTGGCGGTAATTCTGCCAGGGCTAATTCCACTGGCAGAATTAGTGCGAAAGCCTAATTTGGTGGTGCAGTAAAAGTGGCAGTAATTCTGTTACCACCACTTTTATCATATACCGGCAAACTCGTAATGAGCCCCTTAATCTTTGTTGAAGAAGATGCTTCGAACAGCACAGATGAAAAAATGGCAAGCAGTTGGAAAGATATGGCTGAGGAAATGAATTGGCCCAGGCCCTGCCTGCATTTACTTGCAAATGCAGCTGAAGTGTGGTAATGGAGATAAGAGTTAAACCAGGCCAGGCTGTGCCACCATATGCTCCCAATTATGAACGAAGATACAAACTAATATATGTTCAGTGAACTGTCAGTGAAAAACTAAGAATCACATAGCCAGAACTAAGAGTACAGATTCTGTGCGACACAAGTAGGGCACAAGGTAGTTTACACTAAAGAAGTAGGAGGTTCCAGAGCACGTAGACAGGGTGCACGTGCAACAAAGACTAAGAACATACACCAGACACAAAGAACACTAAAGTGGCAGAGAGAAAACAAAAGTGCCGCCATTACTCTGACCAAAGCTAGGAAGGCCTCAATTCCGAAATAATGCACCCAGACATAAAATGCTAAGCACACCGTTTTTCAGGCCTCACAAAGCCCAGACAGCAGCAACAACACCAAGGTTAGTGCACCAAATGGAGGTTTGCTTGACGAGCTGAAACCGCACTAGATAACGTTTCCCAGAGCACACAGCATACATTTGTAAGCTTAATTAGTTTCAATTGGTAGCAGTGAGACACAGAGGCAATATGCCCAAGGCCATGAGAGGGATGGTAGATGGGCCTCAAGCATGGGAATGAGCTGGGAGTATTAGTTTCACTAGATTGTGGCAGTTCGCCCACTTCTCCTTCCCACCATGTTACTTGGCACAGCAAACCAGTGTCCAAGGCCAGATGAACTGAAGACTGGCCAGTCAAATTATGTTCTTCTATCAACTATTGTAGTGGAGTGCCACCCAATAGCAACTAGGATGAATTGTATCATTTGTACAAGGATGTATATAAGAGGAGTTAGAAGTTGACCCTCAACAGATCCGCATCTAAATACCTAGCAGGTCGGCTACTGAAGGCTTTGGTCAAGTGAGTCCTTCAATCCAGCAATACCCATCTTCTAACTCTTCCACGTTTAAGAAATACGAGTGTGCCAGTTTTGAGTGTTGGGCACCTCGATCATGGAATGAACTGACCCTGGCTCTAAGATCAACCCTCTGTCTGACACACTTCAAAAAGCATTGAAAAGACACCTCTTTGATAAAGGAGTAGGCTAGGCTCTCACTTTATGGAGATCCCTCCTGACGGCTTGACTGTTCTCGCTTTCAACCCGATTTTATTTGTTTGTTTGTCTGTCTTGCATCTTTGTGTGCTCTGAGGCCTGTGTGTGGTGCTATTAAAAAATTTAAAGATAAGTTGTGAAAGGACCAATAGAAAAAGGTTCCACTTACAGAGATATATATGTTCTATACTCTACCGTTGTTTCAAGTTAGAGTAAATGTTTTTATGATGATTAGCATGACATCAGTATGACGTATTTTCTGTTTAAGAGCTTGCTGTTCCTAACGCCGTTTTGAGATTGTCTTTTGCATGCTCCCCCAGCGGCTGTCTGTATTCGAATAGAGCGGGGTATCTTTGTGCACTTGGAGTTACTCTGATTATTGAGTATTTATTAATTATTGGTATTTGTGATTATCTTAACAGAAGTGATGTGAAAAAATACACCAGCGCATCTTCAGGCATTTCAGCTCAGGCCCAACTGACGTCCTTGGAATCATACAGGCATCACGCTCAATCACTATCATTCACTCATAGGAACCTACATTCTAAAGTCATGCATGGAGGACAAGAAGGGTCAAATAAAAAGGGCAATTCATCCAACGCCTGAGCAAACCTCCCTCCCCCTTACCACCGTCCAAAGGGGAGTAAGCATCAGCTTTACATCACACACCTGTACATATCATGCACACCAGAAATGCGAGCCCAATGCATATACACACACACAGACACACACACATACATACACCACCCCCCACCGTGGACATTCAGTGGCAAAAATCTTCAATGCAAACCCTTGACATCCATCTCACCAGTCCAAAACATGCTGAAACTCAAATACTCCACAGAGGACATGTTCAGCACACAACAGAGTGGACGTTACGCCAACACCTATGATCTGGTAATGAACAGGGAACATCATTCAACCATTAAAAGAGGTCCAACAATACCCAATGAATTGGAGACAAGTGCCTGCTCACACAATCAGCCAAGTAGTTAAGCACATGAAGAGTTGTGCATGCAGACATGGAGGAAGAGGATGTTCCGACACATAGAGTGAAATGGGCGCTGGTCATGAGAACACACCATGAGCATCAGCAAGCCTTTGCCCCTTTTCTGCCTATAGTATGGACAACCACACAAACCCAGATTCACTATGAAGAAATTAAGCAATAAAACAAAGAAGAATACATAAAGAAAGCAATGTCAAAACACAAACCCAAATAACACACAAATCCACAAGGCACTATTAGAATATATAGCCAAAAGCAAACAACATAAGTGTGACAGGATCAGGCCTGATTTCTTTCAGGGGGACCTGGGACCCTCCCATCCTAGGACAGGGGTGCTACCTGCGCATAGGTCAGAACCACCCCTTTCCCAGAGGTGGGGAGGGGTCCTGGGTCCCCCCTGACAGGGTCGGTGTTTGTTTGTTTGCCTGTTGGATGTATATTCTAGTAGCGTGTTGGGTACTTGTATTTTGTTTGAGCTGGGGTAAGTGGGGTGCTCAGGTCTGGGGATCAAGGTCTCACATGCCATCAATGCTAATGACAGAAACACCCTTTGTTGCTCAATGCCTTCCACTACTATTTTAGGGCAGTTTTCTCTTTTTTTTGTTTTAGAACCACAACTCCCAGTGCTCATGTGGGAGCAACTGATAAAACTTGGACCAGAGCCAGGAGAACAGAATCAAGAACATGCATGCAATGGACTGGAATTCTTCTTGTCAAGCAGAGATGAGACACCCAAAACCAATTTACTAACTCAAGATAAACCCCAGCCAAAAGGTGGGACAGTAGAAAATGAACTGGGAGGGAGAATAGACTGCAGGGGAACAGGAGAGACATAGGTATCCTCTGCAGCTGAAGCTGAATTTCAGACCAAACTCACCAGCTCAGGAAATGACCAGAAAAACAAACTGGCTGCTACATTGGTATCAGAGATGGCAAACAAAACCATGCTGGAAAGGTGGGAGGGGCTGAGAGGTTTTTTTTAAAGCTTGTAAGCTTTTTGCCTATGCAACCCAGTGGGAAACACAATTTCAGTAAGTACAGGTTCTTGTGAAAACTTCAGCCCATGTAGAATGGCTGTTTGCCTGGAAGCATGGGCATCTGACATCACCACAATAATTTTCGATGCCGTAGAGTACGAAGATCCTCAGCTGCAACAACGGAAATGACCTGCTGCCTGCAGACCATCACTGAACCAACACACTGCTGTACAGGTAGAGTAGAGTTGCAGTAACAGTGCTCAAAGTAGTCACTGGAAAGTCAACAGACTCATTGTCCCAAATGCTGCTAAGCCCAGCAAGGACCTAATGTCATTGACTTAAATTACACTAATGTAAGTTCCCGAAACCTGCACCTGACCATCAATAAAACCAGTAAAAATAGAGTCTGCTCCGCATGGAGGCCACGGGACACACCAACAATCTTGTGTAGCACTCTGACAAATGCTGTCTAGACCGTCAAAGAGTTACTTGTGGCAAGGTCCAGGAAGATCTACAAATCAGCACTGCCCTGCAATGCACAGGACATTGCACAGTGCAGGGACACAGTTTATGAAAGTCTATGTTGCTGTGCTAGCTTCAACAGTGCATCAGCAGTTTACCTGAGAATGGATGGCTGTTCTTGTGGGGGTGCTGGGTATGCTTACTTGGCTGTGCCCCCTCTCCACAACACTAAAGAGATCTTCAAGACAAACTTGTGGGAATCAAGAGTTAGAACATCTGTAGCTTTATTTTACACTACATACAGAAATCTGGTTAGTTGCAAATGAATTAAAAGTCAAGGGAGCACACCCATTGGTTAATTCTTAGGCATACAAGCATAGGTCCAATGGACACAGATGGAATGATGCACTCATCATCCATGCATCTCATTAAAATAAAGACCCTGCAAACGTCTTGGATAAAATTCTCACCCAACCTTAAATTCGCCACGTGGACCCTTAAATATGGCTACTTGGTGTGGTCGAAGGCCTTCTCTGTCTTAAGGGCGAGTGAAGCTGCAGGGAATGTGTTTCATGCATTGTATCTATCAGGCCAACAAGCTTCCTGATGCTGTCGGAAGCTTAACTCCCTCAAACAAATCCTGCTTGGTCTTTCCCTATAATTGTAGGTAGCAAGGCATCTAACCTGTCAGCCAAAACCTTGCTACATAGTTTGACATCAGGAATAAGCAAAGCGATGGGGAGTTATGAAGAACAACTAGTCCGATCTCAACACTCTATTAAGTACTGGAATGTTGACTTCTTTCCTAGTATTTGTGCGTAGGCCTTCCTCCCAAATAAAGTTAAACCGACTATTTAATGGTTTGATAAATTGCCTGGTCAAGGTTCTGTATCGGGGCTTGCTGCATTGTTAATTATTTTGTCCTTGTTTGCCAGTAATACTGCCGTCTAGTGACAACCTGCCTTCCTCTGGTAGAAAATAATCTCTAAGAAACTGAGAGATGTAATTATCACACACACTTTCTGCAAAGCACTGATTGACATCATAGTTTCTGAATTTGGTTTATTTGTGTTTTTATTTGCACGTAACTGTGTCATCTCATTCCTATTGCTAGAACATGTTTCATTTTAATTTTCCCTTTTAGCTTACAAAGCAAGAAGCAGCCATACATACTGCCAAATCTGAAATAAATATGTGTTGGCTGACACGGTGTTAAGATGCATACAGATAGTCTGTGGAGGGCTTTTCAAGGATCCGGTCTCTGTATACTTTGTTCAAGAGAGCAAAGCTCATCGAAAACCTCTTCTGCCTCCTGAGTCCCTAGCCTTTTCAGGCTAGAGGACTTGTCCATTAGGAATCCTCTGATGGTTGCATTGTAGGCGTCCCATTGTATAACTGTTTTATTCTGTGGGCCAGCATTTTCACTTAAGAATCGACAGATAACTGGGTTTCTCAGGAAAGCCAAATTTACTTTCCAAAATCTCTGTCTTTTCTCCCCTGGTGCAATATGTTTTTGGCAGGAGACTGGACCATGATCAAAGAGTGTAATTTCACCATTTGCTGGTGTGTGCATTGTGTATATTAAATGGGTATATGGATATATATATATATATATATATATATATATATATATATATATATGTATCACATGGCCTGCGGTAGCGGCCATGTAGTTATGGTTAAGTTGCTAATCTCATAGGAAGAGCACTTTTTGGGTGGCTTATAACTTCGCTCACCCTGGACAAATCCTCACCAAACTTTGCGAAAAAATGATATGGCCCACTCTGAATTTATTTGCAAAGTTTAGTGTTGTTTGGTCCTATGGGGGCAAAGTTAAAGGGGGATCCCAAAATTTATTTTTTTCCCATAGAGTGAATGGGGAAAAAACGTTGCTCGTGCCTACAGCTCAAACTGCTGGACGGATTTGCACCAAATTTGCAGCAGGAGCAGCGGCAACGGGACACTGATTGGCTAATCGGCCCGCGTCATGTCCGCTGACATGCGACGTGTTCGCTGATTGGCTGGGGTGAAGCGTGAGGTGCGTCACATTGTTTTGATACGCCCGCCATCTTGTATCCGCGGACATCCGTGGACAGCGCGGCGGCGACCAGAGGCAAAATGTAATTTTGGGGAGTGTGTTGGTGTGCAGGAGTGCTTGGGGAGGGTTGGGGAGTAAGAGGTGGGTGAAATACTGTATTTGTTTAGGTGGCAGGTGCCCCTAATGTGTTGGCCATGTCCGCGGTCACCGCGGCTGTCCGCATAATAAATGCACTACTAGCTATTTTACTTTAGTATGACGTTGGTTTTGGGTTGTTAGAGCATTGATTGTAATTAATATCCCCTATAAGTAGCCCATATACCACAGTTAAAATGTTTGATTCTATGGGTGTTTTATGCTGCGGTGGTTGTGGCCAGGGCCTAGAGTCTTGGGTGCATGACTGAAGGCACCCAAGACTCTAGGCCCTGGCCACAAATATCCACAAATCGAAGGTTTGTGTACAGTTTGTATGTGAAGTTTTGTCTAAGTCATGCAATTAAGATTGTACAGTTTGGTAACAAGCACTGCAGTATAACATATCAATGGAAGTAAACTTTTTGGATTGTGGTGTATGGTTAGATGTTTGCTTGAATGGTTGTGTTATGCAGCAGTATTTGTGAGTTGAATTATTATATATTTACTGTTTGACTTTTTGAGATTGGATATATTTTTTTCATGACTTGGGTAACTGGAGAAGATATTCTTTTTCAATCTCTGTGATAAAAGAAAAGATCATATGTTAGTTTAGGTAGTTCATAATGAGTTATTGCATTGCATAATAGACATTTCTGTATTATTTTGACCCTCATATTTAGTACTTTAGAAGTACTAGATTCCAAACCAGTGTACTGTGCAATTTGCTCCGTTTCTGTGTTTGTTTATTAAATCATTGGGTCTGTGGAAAAAAAAAATCCATGCTGGATTTAAAAAAAAAAAAACTTTTTTGTTATGGTACAATATACTTCTTTCTTTGTTTTCAGTGTTTATTTGTTGTTTCTTCCTAATCTTCTATCTTTTGGCTTGTTGCAGATTTTTGGGGCAGTTTGATACTTGTTGGTGTATTCTAATTTTTTACTTATAGTTTTATGCTAATCTTCTATCTGTTGGCTTGTTGCAGATTTTTGGGGCAGTTTGATACTTGTTGGTGTATTCTAATTTTTTACTTATAGTTTTATGCTAATCTTCTATCTGTTGGCTTGTTGCAGATTTTTTGGGGTAGTTAGATACCTGCTGGCGTATTCTAACTGGTTATAGTTTTTTATTTATACTTTCACGTTATTCATCAATCTGTTGGGCTGTTGCAGATTTTTGGGGCAGTTATGTTTTGTTATTGTTTATTGAATTTATATAGCGCTTTACGCCAAAGCGCTTTACACAGTAACAACAAGATACAAAATTTAAAGAAGCTTATATACAAACGTGAAACAAACCAGAAGTACAGTATATGGAACAATTTACTCAAAGGGAGATGAGGAGGAGGGAGAGGGGAGGAGGGGGAAGGTTAAGGGTATGAGAATCAGGTTCGATGCTAGCAGGGCGGGAGACAGGTGGGAGGAGCGGGAGTCTGGGGGGGTTAGATACCTGTTGGCGTATTCTACCTGTTTATTTCATGTTATATTTTAGTGGTATTGATTTATCTGTTTGGTTGTTGCAGAATCTTGGGGCAGTTAGATACCTGTTGGCATATTCTAACTGTTTATAGTTTTCTAATTGAAGTTTTGTTAATGTTTATGTACAGCTAAGTTATTAAATTTTGGTATTAAGAATAATAAATAAGCGTTTATAAGATTTGCTGGTTATCTCTGCTTTAGAGTAATGGTACTATCATTACATTCGAACCATCCACAATTCTTTTTTATATATGCAGTGTAGTGACCTGCATTGGTTGTGGCTCCTGCGTGGTAAATTATACCTATTGTTGTGAAGGTTTTCTTACCAAGTGATACTTGACCATGTGTGAATCCAGTCAGCTTGCATTGTTTTTGGTACCATCTGCATCGTAACGTAAAAGCATTACTATTAGGTATTTACTATGTGGCTGTATTTGTAAGGTGGAGCGATTATCTGAATTGCAGGTAGTACATTCTCTGCCATGGTTTCATTTTGTACAAGTTGCTGAAATGGAATGGATTCACAGTTAGGTATGGATACATACACAAAGCGTTCATTAGGGATTTGTTTCTGTGCCACATGGCTGCAGAGAGTGCATGTATGACATCTAGAAGATTTCATTTATAGGTCTGTTTTTGTTTTCCAGTACTTGTAGTAAGTACATTGGAAATTCTTGTGGATCTTCTTGTGAGTTTATAGTGAATTTGACCATTCCAGCACAGTAGTCCAATTCTTGTCTTATTCCATGAACACTGTAGGTGTTGTCAGGATTTTTGGTTGCCTTTCTATGAAGGACTAACATTTGCAAACACAATTGGTCTGTATTGTGTAAGTAAATGTTGTCAATAATTGGTGGCAATTGGAATACAATATTTATTGCTACATTTGCGTAGCAATTTACACAAGTTATATTTGAAATTTGAATGGACCTGACAGTTCTGTGTCCAAGTCATTTGTTCGGAGTGGTTTTGCTTCTTTGAAGAAGTACTTGAGTTACTTTGAGCAGTAGATTCTTCTTTGGTTGTGGTACTTGATGAAGTATTAGCTTCTTTTAATTTCTTTGGAGGAATTGCAGTGAGATCCTGTATCGTTTCTGTTTGAAGTAGTTTTCTTTTACAAGGTTTTGCTTCTTGTGGAACAGGATCGGTTTTTAGATGGGGTGTACAGTGAGCGTTGTCAATTGTATTCTAGAATGCAAGGAATATCAGCATCAAAGTTGATTAGAAATAGTCCATCAAGTGTACGTAAGCATGAAAGAGCTACATAGCTCATGCCTTCTTTAAAGACTCTGCTCCCAATATCTATCATCACCATTTATCTAGGGTAAGACCTTGTGATTTGTGAATGGTGACTGCGTATACTAGTGTTAGAGAAAATTGTTCTCTGCTTACATACATGTCTTTGAAAAGAAGGAAGCGGGCTGTTGAGCGTCCTATCCTTTTAACTTCTGATAGTTTGTCAAAGAGAATATTGACAAACTGAATTTTGTTGTCACGTGGGTATGTCTGAAAGCCAACAACTGTACCAAGTGCTCCATTAACTAGTCCTTGCTCCACGTCAAGGTTACATTTAAGCATTACTCTACAGTTTAAAGATAATTTTAATATTTTCTCCAAACCAGCTGTGTTGGAGATAGAGTTTTCTAAGGTATTTAGTCTTGTTGATGCTTGTTGACACAAGGGTAGTGTCAGACCATGTACGTCTAGTTTGTCTGTGGAGCAAATTTCAATTATTGGTTGCATTTCTTTTGTCAACATTGTTTCATTGAATTTTGAACAGATTGCAAGAGTTGGCATCAAGGACATACAATTGACATTTTTGTGTGCTAATTGTTGCATGACATGAGTAGCACATGAGTTATGGCCATAGAGTGCATGGATGTGCCAGGTTTTTAATATTGCTTGTGCTTCTTGAAATAGTACACCAACTCTAACTCTTTTTAAAATGTTGGCGTATGTGAGGTCTGCAGACTGGCGTATGTTTTCTGTTAATTCTCTGTATTGGAAATTTTGCCAAAGGTTGACATTTCCTATGCTGCCAAGAGTTTTACGGCAGAGTTTGTGCCCTAAGGTTTTACAAATAGGTTCATCTTTCACTGGTGTTAATTGAAGAAGATCTCTGAAAACGATAATGTGTTTTCCTCCAAAGAGCTCTTCCTAGTCTGTTTTGAGTACCTCTTGTAATCTGAGGTGAATCAAAGCCAACATTAGGTTGGAGACCATGCTCACTTCATCTATTAGTAGCATTTTGATTTGTTTCAAAACTCTGCATAGTTCCATTGCAGCTTCTGTAGAAAGTTTGTAATAATCTAATTTGTTTTGGTGTTCTACTGGAAGGAGTAGTAATCGGTGTAAAGTGACATTGCTTTTGTTGTAGGCAGCTAAACCTGTGGGGGCAGTTACAACAGCTAACAGTTTGTTGTTTGTCAATTGTAGAAGGAACTTGCTTATGATTTTGATTAAGAATGTTTTGCCTGAACCAGCTTGACCACTGACGTATAGCAGTATAGGTTTTCTGGTTTTGGCAGGTACAGTTTTTATTTTCATGTTGTACACCATGTTCAATTTGTTTTGTTACTTCTTGCAAAATGCTAAGCTGCTCATTGTTCAGTTTTGATTTCAGTACAGTCTTCTGTAGCTTGTTCATAGTGACACATTGTGTTTTCTACTTCTGTCATAGCTAATTGTGCCTCATTTGCTATTAGTGGCTGTCCCTGTGGTTCTTGGCTTCCTGTTACAGAAGGTTGACTACTGTCAGGGGTGTCCACATCTAGTTGGGCCTGGAGTTCTTCTTCGTGTTGCTGTTCATTGCGCAACATTGTTTTGTACTGTGTAAAGTTTACATCCGTTATAGTACTTTCATTTATTTTTTGGAAAGCGTCTTCACAGGAGTCATAGATATCCAGTAACTCTTCCTCTTTTCTCCATGGTTTAAAAAGTTGTAGCAGGGACATGTAATATAGTTCTCTATGTTGAGGAGTTTTTAATGACAATTTGATATGATTAATTAAGCTTCGTTTGGTAAGTTTCACTAAACTGCCTTCACAATTTGTCACTCTGTATCTACCTTTGTTTTCATCTGGTTTTATATTATTTTTGTACGTGATGTTTTGGGCTATGTGGTATAGACAAATGGTTTCCAAAGTGGTACTCCTGTTGGGGTAGTGTGTGTCTAGTAAATAGTTTTTCAAAATGTCTTGGCTTTTGGGATCATTTTTGGTTATTGTTTCTCTGTCCTCATATGATTTGAGAACTCCTTTTCTACATTTAGCAGGACCAAGACTTAGCCATACTATATTCTCAGATTTTCCATACAAAGCAGTACTGGTTAAATAGTCTGCAGCTTCACAGCAGCCACATTCTCTATGAGAGAGCATTTTTATGCCTAAGCTGTACAATTTCTGTGACAGTGTTTCGTCAGATGATAAGTCATCCCAGAGGTCTTGAAGCTCTGTTTTTTCTGCTTTGGTTAAGTGGGCTGTGACATATCGTGCAACTGCAGTGGAATTGTCTGCAATGTACTGCACATCTATGTTTGCATTCCATAGGAGGGCAATGATTGCATTGTAATCATTGATATGTTTTGCTTCTTCTATCCTTTTTATGTAATATGTGTTCTTAGGTGATTTACCTTTGACACTATGGGCCTCATTACAACCCTGGCGTTGGACCATGGTGCTATTAGCACCATGGTCCATGCCGGATTCCGCCATGGTGGATGGCGGATTTACCGCCGAATTCCAAGGTTGGCGGGGCGGTAAATCCCCATTCACCATGGCCCCTTCCCCATTCCCATTTTTGGCCCATAGGGCTCAATGGGAATGGGGAAGGCGCTAATTACGGCACCGTAAATTACGGTGCTGTAATTAGCACCAAGGTCCCTTAGCGGGTTGGACTTTAACACCTGCAAAAAGCAGGCGTTAAAGTGTGAATCTGGCGTTAAGGGTTTAACGGCGCCGCAGCCTTTTACGGCGCCGTTAACCCCTTAACACCAGGGTTGTAATGAGGCCCAATGTCTAACTGAAGGGATGAAGTTGTTTACTTTACCTGTTGTTGTAACTAGTCTAGGGAAACCAAAGCGGCATTTGTTGTAGTATTTCCCTTTGTTTTTATATTTGCGACGACAATATTTCCCACATTTGTTAACTGCTGAACCCATATGCATGCATTAGTAATGGCCGAACCCCAAACCCCAAACCCTCACCCATAATGATAGGCTCACAAATTGGTTCAAGTGTTTGCAATAAAAAGGCCGTAGGATTTTATTGTACAGATATGGGTTATGACAATAACAATATCACATATCATAATGGTATCATACTTTTGGGCACCGGGTCCTGAGGTTACCCCTCAGACCCGTGCCGCCTTCTTGTGTCCCACGACTTGTTGGGGGCACCGTACAGTGCTTTGTACTTCTTTTTGTTCTTCTCCCCTTTTGTAGGGTGGGTGGGTTCTGTGGTAAAGAAGCAAGAAGATTTGGAAGACACTGAGTAAACAGTGAACCTCCTGTTTGCTTGGGTCCCCGTTCAGGGTCCACAAACAGATTGTGTTTACTCTGAGCATGCTGCTCTCATTTATAGGACCCCGGGAGGACCTGGGTTTTTGTTGTGTATGTTGTGGGGGCCGCTGTTGTCGCAGCCCCCGGCCGGATAACCGACTGTCTGACCCCCTGGTGGGGGCAGATCTTTGAACCTGGGCCCTGCCTTATGGTTGTTTCCTTATGGCGCTTAGCACCTTGCTGTTTGGAGGAAGGATGCGATGACTGTTCGCATCTTACCCTTCCGTGGCTTTTGTGCTGCCGAGACTGCGTGTCTCCGTAGCTGGGGGGAAGGAGAGGAGCAGGCGCGGGGTGTTGGGGCTGCCCCTCTCCCAGCTGCCGATGGTAACAGCAGTTACCCTGCCTCGCTTGTGGGATGCCCATGCAGCATTGCCCAGTCTTTGAAATTGTAAAATTTGTGCATGAAGGTCACTATTTGTTGTTTGTGAAGGAATTTCACAAGTGACATATTGTTCGATAAACTGTAAAACAGTGGCATCACTGTCTTGACCAAATTTATGAGCATCTTTAATCCATAAAAGTATGTGGATATGTGGGGCTCCTCTGGCTTGGTATTCTTTTCTCCAAAAGAAGTGTTGCACTTCTCCGAGGGGAGGAACAGTTTTATTATAAATAAAGTGTAGCATAGCAATGAAGCAATGATGGAAATATCTTGAAACATTAACAGGATCTAGAGAGCAGAGTTCTACAGGTGTTAGTATATCTATGTTTGTTTTGTTTTTGTTTGTTATGCATAGGAAATCGTGTAAATCTTCCCGTGCATATTCTGCACAACTTATTGTAACAAACCAAGTGGGTGGGCCATGGTTTCTTATCACACAACGTACATCTCTGTGATGTCGGAACCAGTATTCTTTTGTACCACGCATGTTTGCTCAAAGATTTGTAATGCTTGATTGTAGAACCTCATCTTTTTCTTGCACTTTTTGTAGTAATTGCGTAGCTGACATATTTTGAAAATGGGTACCTGATTTCAATGTGTGTACAACTACGTAGCATAGAGTTGCTAGTTCACTTTCAAAGAGTAGGTGGAATATGTATTCCACATTTTGTCTAAATCTGGTATCTTCAGAATACATTTGTAAAGAGCGGTATCCTGATGCTGTTATCTGAGTGGGTCTATCATCGTACCTTCCTCCTTTCCCAGTAGGAAAGAATAGAGGAAAGGCACATGCATCTATACTTTTTTCCCATATGCTGATTGGTGATCCTTTGGTTTGTCGCATGTGGTACGTTTCTAGTGCATCATCTATGGTGTGTTTAGAGTGTAATGGATGAATTGTATAATGGTCTAAAATATTGGATATTGTAGCAGGATCTAGAAGTTGAAATTGACCAGTTTCTGATGAGTCTTGAATTATTTCATTGGTTTCTCTCAGGTTTTCTTCAATATTAATTTCTTTGTAGTATTCATTATTGTCTTTTAGATATTGCAAGGCTTGTCTAACTTTATGTAAGTCCACGAGTTGTTGCCAAATTTCTTTGTCTTTTGTAGGTACACCATTTACTAAGACAATTAAAGATTGATCTATTGGAACGTTGCACTCCCATGGTGTGTACATTTTCTTTCAGATCTAATGGTAAATAAACTACTTTGCCACAAATGTCTTTCACTAATTCAGAGGATGTAATTTTGCTGTTTTTGGTTGAAGGCGTATTATTGCTTGAAATGGAAGCACTGTTTGAATTATGATGCTCTCATATAAATTGAGTTGTTGCAGGGGTATTGGTAGTGGGAATAATTCCAAGTTATTTGTGATAGCATGTGAAGGAGTTTGGTTGTTGTCCAGTTTTGTAGTGCAGTAACTGCAACATATTAGGGGTTCACTTATTTGGTATTTGTTTTCTGATAAAAGTTAGAGAGCTAATTCAAACCATTTGGAATCTTCATTGTCTTCTATTTTGTATGTTATGTCTATAGTTTTTGTGTTCCTTTTGTAAAACGTTCTGCAGCAACACACACACACATGGTTTGGCACTTCAGCCGATGTACTTTTAAATTTTAGTATTTCTTTTTTGTATGTGTGTAATAGAAGGTTGCTATGTGCAGAATTGTTGCTAGTCTGCTCTAAAACTATTGCATTTTGTAAGTGGCTTTCACTTCCAAAATATTTTTTCTGGATACGGTCAATTTCTTATTGTAGGTATTTGGGTGTACCATGCAGAAGAGTGTTATTTAAATTGGCTAATTCTAAAGCTGTCAAGTTTTGCAGTGCAGTAACTGCAAAGTATTAAGGGGTCAGTAATTTTGTATTTGTTTTCTGCTTTAAGGCAGAGAGCTAATTCAAACCATTTGGAATCTTCATTGTCTTCTATTTTGCACCTTATGTCTACAGTTTTTGTGCTACTTTTACAAAAGTTCTGCGGCAACACACACACATGGTTTGGTACTTCAGCAGATGTACTTTTAAATTTTAGTATTTCTTTTTTGTACGTGTATAGTATATGGTTGCCATCTGTACAATTGTTGCTAGTCTGTTGTAAAGCTATTGCATTTTGTAAGTGGCTTTCCCTTCCAAAATATTTTCTCTGGATATGCTCTACTTCTTCGAGTAGTTCTTTGGCTGTACCATGTAGAAGATTGTTATTTAAATTGGGTAATGCTAAAGCAGGACTTTTAGCATAGTACAGTTTATAGACTAGATTTCTTATAGTTGAATGATGTGTTGATATCATTTTGATATGATGGAAGATGCTTTTGCAAATAGGTCCTGAAATGCAGGCTAATGAATGTCCTTCTAGTCCTGTGTATTTGCGCACTGTACAGGTATCCATATTTTGTAGTAGTTTCATTTTGAATTTGTCTTTGCCTTTCACATACTGATTGAGGAACTGGCGTAAAGATTTGAAGGATTTTTTGGCAAAGTTACACATTGACGTGCACGGCCATTTGTACACTGGACGTTCTGGTTCAGTGGAATGGAAAGGTGATACTGAGTTTTCTGGGGATATTTTTGTAAGCAGCATTTCTTGTTCCATTATGGTATTATTACGTTTTTCATACCCTCGTCCACTGCTATGTATGGCAATTGTGTTTGTTTGCTTGTTTTGTATGCTTCTTCATTAAAATATGGTTCTGTGCTTGTGGTGTGACTCCATTCACCTCCACAGATATTTAAGAAGTTATTTTTATTGACATTCTGTTTATTGAGAAGCCTTTTTTGTAGTTCAGTAGTTCATTTTGTTAGTGGTTTCATTCTGTTTAAAACTAAAATAAATAACTTCCTTTTGAGAAGGATTGCACTGTCTATGAGAGCTTCTAAGATTAATTTTCTACGGTAGGTTTTAAGGGTTGTGCATGATTTCTCTCATGTTTTTATAAGGTTCTGAAGGATTCTGAGGTGGAAATTCTTGTGTAAAATACTTTTTTTGGTATGGTTACTTGCCACTACATCAGGATTTATAGGTTCAGTGTTAGCAGTAGTGGTAGCTGAATTCTTGTTAATCACTTTCTGTTTCGTTTTACATTTTAAAAGAGGAGGCAACGTTTCTGTACTGGAAGCCTGTTTTGTTTCGCTTAATGACTGTATTAGCTGTTTTGTTTGAACTTTTTGTACACATTCTGCTAGAGATGGATGCTTATTTTGGACACTTTTATTTTGATTTAATCTACTTCTGCGTTGCTTTCTACAGAGTTGCTTTTTGGTAGGCATTCTTTGCTTTCTGTTGGAGAAAAAAGGAAGTGTGGGCTGGGCTGTTGTGCAATGTATGTGTGCTGTGTGCATGAGTGTCTGAGTATAATAGTAAGGATGTATGTGGACGTGTGAGGTTGTGCAATGGCCAGCTACAACAAGTTGGGAAGGCTATTCTTGTATTTGTGTGTTAATATACTGGATTTCAGATGACAATACAAAGTAAGCTAGTGGTGAGGGGAAGCACTAATACTAAATCTAATGGTATAGAATTAAAACAGTTCTTTGTTCTGCAATACTAACATTCTAGTGTGTTTGAGTAACAGTTAGAACATTATGGTAGTATTGTACTTACTTTTTTGCATGGAAAGAGTAGGTTTCTTCTGAGTTGTTGTTCGTACTTCAGAGGCTGCTGCTTTTCCGGAGAGTGGTCCTTAATGCAATTGTAAAAGAAAGAAGGTAGTACATTTGTGTGTTTATAGCACTGTTGTTAATTTAGATATTTTCTTTTGTTTTTGTAGTAGTAGTGTTTTTTGATAATTGAACATAGTGTGTACGTGCCTTTGCCTATGTGCAGCCTGTATATTTTACTTAGAATCGGTTAGTTGAACATGCTTTACAGATGAGTATAATACTAAGCGTATGAAGCTCACTTCGCTTCTTAAGGCTGTGCTATTGGATGTTAGGAGATAGAAGATATAATCATATATTTATTTTGCTATTTTTATAGGGTAAATGGCAGAAACTGTATATAAAAGCATGGAATGTATGCATTTGTGAAGGTGTGGGTAATAAAGCAGAAGAATTTGATGTAGAGGCAGTGGTGTTGTTTCAGCTAGGAGCCTTTCTAATGATAGTGTCTATCTGTGTGAGTGTATAAAGATGCATGAATGAACTCATTCTGGCTGTGTGTAATTTTATAATACACTACAAAGTATTTTTCTACAATTATACTGTTATTTCTCCCATCTTTTAATATGTCATTACACTTTTTTAGATAGCTGTGTGTGTAAAAAAATAATTTGGAGAGCAGGCAGGTTTGCAAGTGACAGTTGATTATAGCAGATGGGAGAAATGACAGTAAGTTAATTTTGTAGGTTATACAGATTAAGTGGCAGTTACCCTGTTTATATGCATTTATACAAGACCTGTACATGTACTGTGCCGAAAATATGCATAACTGTAGTTTGTGTTCATGCATGTGGATATGCATGAAGCTGCAAGTAGAAATCTTGGAGAGTTGTTCAGTAGTTTTTGTAGTAGGTGCTTTCCAATGACATGAGACTTGTACTCAGAGTGATCAACAGTACATCTGAAGTGCTGAACTATGATGATGGAGTTAGATGTAGAGTTCTTGGATGTGATTGGTGGATGGTTGTGTAACTGCTTAGCTGTAGCCAATGAGGGAATGGTGCAGAGAGTGAAGTGGAAAGGGTAGAAGGGCTGCCCAAGAGTTACGTGCTCTGTGGACACTGCAGCTGTCCACGGACAGGCCGTGCCACATACGGGACTTCTGAACATATCTGGCATGGAAATAGGACTGTAGGGATTAGTCATTCAGGTGTTAAGGTTGTGGTTTGTGTTGAAAGAGGCTGTGTGTAGTGAAGATGGCAGAGGTGGAGAAAGTCAGGGTGTTGGTGGTTGGAGATATGTTTGTGCATGGTTTGGAGCAATATGCTAAATGCAGGAATGTGGCAAACAATTTTGATGTTAAAGGAGTGGGGGTGGTGTGGAGCACTGTGCCTGATTTCAATGTGCAGGTACTTGTACAAGTTTGTGAACATACGGGCAGGGTGAACAATGTCCATGTGGTAGTTTTGCACTGTCGTGCTTTGCATTTGGGCTATGTCAGTGACCCTACTTTGTTGGCAGATTTAGAACACTTTGTTCAAGCTGTAATGAAAGTTCTTTCTAATGCCAAAGCTATTTTCCTGGTTTAGTACCTAGGGCAATATGGGGCAATAGGTCTGTTTTTTGTCCTCGCATCAACCAAGGCATGTTTGCTTTCATGCTTAGAGCTCATATGTTCTTTTGTAATAATGAGGACATTGATTCTGGTAATGTTGTTTATTTTAAAGAAGATGGCATTTCTTTATCTTTTATGGGAAATGCCATGCTGTTTTGGAACATAAGGGTTGCTTTGGAGAAGCTAATGTGAAGATTTTAGGAATAAAATAAGAAACAAAAGAAAAAAATACAAAATAAAAGGTATCTCTCATGCATCTGCAAAAAAACAAAAAAGGCTCTTTTCAGAGCCAACCTCAAATGGGAAATGGGGCACACTATTTAAATGTACATTAACCACGCTCAGATTTTTCGGTTTGTCCGCGGACACTGCGGTTGTCCGCCGACAACACGTATTACATACAGGGATTTTGGGGTTGAGAGGCATGCAAATGAGACTAAGCAAAGCAAGGGATTGGTCAATAAGATTTCCTTAGCGAAGTACCTGCAAGTACCTCTTTGCCTCGGGACGCTCTTTCGGGACCCAGGATCAGCCGTAATCTTCGTCTCCTGTATCGTCCTGTATTGTCCTGTGTGTGCTTTCCTGAATGGACTGACGTGTTTGAAGCCACGCCCCCATCTTTGCCGTCTACAAAAACAGACGTGCACGCGCACCTGCGCACGCGCACCAAGTGAAGTACCTGCAAGTACCTCTTTGCCTCGGGACGCTGCTTTCGGGACCCAGGATCAGCTGTAATCTTTGTCTCCTATATCGTCCTGTATCGTCCTGTGTGTGCTTTCCTGAATGGACTGACAGTAAAAAAACGTATTTGAAAAGGACTAGAGACTCTAAACGTTAAAACTTTTAAATAAGTAGAGCAACATAGTAATAATTGCTTATTTGTATTCTCGCAGTGTTTGAAGCCACGCCCCCATCTTTGCCGTCTACAAAAACAGACGTGCGCGTGCACCTGCATGCGCACACCAAGCGAAGTACCGGCAAGTACCTCTTTGCCTCTTCGCCTCGTCGCGGTGGAGGGGCCGGAGGGGTGTCCTGGATACTTTCGCGTAGTATTGGGGGTGAGTGAAACAACCATTGATGGTTCTGAACAAGGCGACTGATTTGTGTCCTAACAGCATGAAGGTTCTCTCCCTGAAAACAGGTATGCCATCTAACCTTCAAAATCTATCTAACTCAATGAACCCTTCGCATCCCCCTCATGTGTCTATGCTTCGGAATTCTACACGAGTTAGAAACAAAGCAGTTAGAGGGGGCTCGCTCAATATGGATATTAGAATGTTTTGCAGTGGTTCCTTATCGGCCCACAGAGCCAAAAGTAGATTAGAAATGATTCTGCCATCTGTCCAACAAATTGAACTGCCCGACAGGCCTTTGTTTAAACTAAAAAAAAGCAATTGAAATTGAACACGATTGCTCCATGTAGAAATCAAGTGTCCATCAATCAATATCTGACACAGCAATGCTAGAGAATATATCAGTCACAGCACAACCAACCAAGTCCATCTATTTAACGCTGTCCGCAAAGGACGTTGCAATCATTGATTTAGATCTTAATGATTCTGTATTCTCTAACAAAATGCTATCTGAAAATCTCTCAAAATCTCCTCTAATGTTCACTGAAGTCTCGCACTCAACATCAGAAACAGTCACTACGACCACAAGCATTGAGATCAGTACGACTCAAACAAATACACATGGAACTAATACATCCATAGGGACATACAAACGTGAGTCGACAATAGAGGTTACTTTACAAGCAATGAATCTATCCATTCAAACACTTGGTAAGGTATATAATTCTGTTGAAAAACGATTGGCAGCACAAGAAGCGCTCATGCACAAAATACTTTCCATACAAGATTTGACGAAATCAGGAACACATCCACATGTGGCGTCTAATCATTTAGCGCTGTCACATAACGCACTCATGAGATCTATTGCGTGCCAAACGCATAATCAGACGGAGGAAAGGTTGCAAACTCCCTTGCCCCCAAAAAGTGGAGCAAGTACTGAGTTTACAAGTACCCTGCCGTGTATCAGTGCCATCATATATGATCCCTCATGGAACGCTGAATCTCTGTCGGAAGAGCCAAATGCGAAGGTACCTAAGGAACATGCAGCAACCACCCAGGGAAAACTTTATTCTATCTTCAATCTGGCAACTTCTAATACCTCTAAAAAAAAAAATCAATCTAAAACAGGTGACGAAAATCAGTCACCGAAAACAGGTCTTAACAAAGAGAAAGCAAAAAGTAAAAAAAAGCAAAAGTTGCCAAAAAATAGCCATAGTTCTGAATCAAAATTAACAAAAAATAGGAGCACCCCGAAACAACAGGGGAATGGGTCAACAAAACGCTTCATCAAAATGATATCATTACCCAAAAAAATAATATAGCAGCATCTCAAGCCATCAAGAAGAAATACTCCTTACAAACGCTCAATAAAAAGAAAACGTGCTCAGGATTTTTTTTCCAACCTTCCCACGCACTAGACTACCCCCCATTAGGGGAACCTCTCAAAATGCTGAAGCAACTGAACCAAGTTGACGCATCAACAGTGGATAACAATGGGAAATCTTGTAGTCCTACTCAAGGGACCCCCTTGTGACTGTCTTTTTTTATATAATGGTTTTGTAGCACAAAATGATAACAGAAAGGCTGCGCCTATTAATAGTCAAGAAAAAGGCAAAATGAGAAAGGCAATTGATGCCTATATGTCGGGGTATGCACAACCCCGTATTGAAATATACAACAAAGTACCTGAGTCTACACCACTCTCTGCGGTTGAGCTCTGCCAGTCACGCAACTCCACCCTTGAGAGTCAAAATACATCAGAACCAGAAATATTCAAGCAAAGTGTGCACCAAGAAAGTAAGTTAATTGGGTCATTAGTAAACGACACAACAATTATGAATGATCTCTCAGGATTAGTCACTCGCCTAATTGAGAATGCGCTGGGAAATTACAAAACCTCCAATCTGGCAGAGCAAAGCGTGCCAAAAACTGAAATATCAAAGAGCAATACTCTGAAAAAAAAAAAGTCATAAGTAATCCAGCCCCATTTTCTTTAGTGTTGTCTTGCAACCCTCCTCCATCCACACAATATGACCTAAATCGTAGGGCGGCAATGGCCACATTCTCGGAAATTCAAATATTAAAAGATATCAGATCGATTGACCTGGCTTTGGTTGAATTTCCTGACAAAAAAAATCTGAATGTAATCAAACTCTGGATGAATTCGAGAGTTGTACAGAGTCTAATTTGGAGTGCAAAAGAACCTCTGTCTAAATTAGGTTTCCATCTGAGTAGTGATCAAATCTCTTCACAAGTGTCCGCCTCTATTCAGAGTCAGCCACAAACAAATTCCAAAACAGACAAAACAGGATGTAATGCCATTTCAAATGGCCAGTGTGTTTGCCAATGTAATATGCATCAGATGTAACTAAGCCATGCTGTAAGCACTCAGCCTTTTTACCTCGTTAGTTGGAACTCACGAGGGTTCAAGCACTTGATAAATACCAATCAGCATCAACTAAACAATTATGATGTAGTACTTTTGCAGGAAACCTGGTTACTCACTGCCCCAATCTGGGTTGGGTATGAAGTATTCTTGAATCCTGCCATTAAGTCAACACTGGGGAGGCCCATGTCAGGACTTGTAACTGCTGTTAAAATCAAATATGGTCTCACATCTAAGTTATGGGCAATGCCGAATGATTTTATGATGTTGGTGAGAGTTGATGCGGGTATGGACAAATATGCTGTATTGAACGTGTATTGGAATCCCCTATCCATAAGTGC
Organism: Ambystoma mexicanum; assembly: GCF_040938575.1. Taxonomy (NCBI): domain Eukaryota; kingdom Metazoa; phylum Chordata; class Amphibia; order Caudata; family Ambystomatidae; genus Ambystoma; species Ambystoma mexicanum. The sequence continues at coordinate 601,497,716 of NC_090924.1, forward strand.
CGAGTGTTTCTTTAAAGATCTAAATGGCCTGCTAGACATGGTGGTGGAAGACAGCCACACAAAGTATCTCATACTAGCCGGTGATCTGAATTTAAAGTGTTTGAACATCAAGAGTAAGCAAGTCGATCAGAGACTTTTTTGATGGAATAGTTTAATCTCTGATAGAGGCTTGCATGTTCTCAATGGCGCATTTGCATCTGACATACCCCCGGCTCCAACCTGGCACAAAGGTTCATTAGCCTCAATCATAGATTATATTTATGTTAATTCAGAATTGTGGCCAGATATTTGTAAATTCAAGATCTCGAATACCAATGCCAGTGATCATAACATGCTGACAGTGGAATGGGGCTCACAAATTCGACACAACTGTATTTCAAAGACATCTGACAATGGCTGTTTGGTGACTAACATGAGAGGAAACTGTCTCTGATGGTCGGAGGATGCTTTATTTCACTTTAATGAACTTTTAGGAACATCGAAATCTGGAGACAATAACACATTAGAAAATGTTGGCATCATATATAGTGATGCCATTCAAACATTTCAGCAATCTAAAATGTCATATAAAACAAAACAAAATCATCTTCATGTTTTCGATAATATGATTCAAACAAAGAAAACTGCATATCGAGCTGAATTAAGGAAACTTAATAGGCATCCTCTGAACCTCAGAATGGTATGCTCCAAACAACTGCGTAATGATTATAGGAACTGGGTCAAGAGACATAGATCCGTGCTGCACCAAAGAGATCGAGCCAGAATGTTGTATACTCTAGCTAGTAAGAATATCTCCAAAATGTGGTCAACAATAAATCAAACTGCAGGGCAGCATCAAATTGTCACGCAGACCAGTGCGGTTAGTATGCAACAGTGGATAACACATTTCAGTCAACTCTATGCTGCCCCTAAAGAACGCCCCAGCCTAGAACTAGCAAAGACACCAATCATTTTCAATCTGCCCATTGATGAGTTGGAGATTCTTAATTTAATCAAAACTGCCAGTAAATCAAAAGCTGTAGGACCGGATGGCTTGTCCAACTTTGTTATGCAAATGCATCCGGAGTTATGGGCTTCCATATTATTCAAGATCTTTAGTGCGATTAATAACAGCAAAAAACTACCACAAACATGGACTGAGGCGATAACAGTACCTATCTAAAAAAAAGGGTGACTGTCAGTCACCAGACAGCTATCGCCCAATCTCATTGCTAGATGCTCTGGGAAAAATATTCTGCAGAATAATACTCAAGGAATTGAAGCTATGGGCTGAAGAAAATTCACTATTATATCCATTTCAAGCGGGTTTCGTGAAGGGCCTGGGCACAACTCCTAACATATTTGCACTTTCAATGATCCAAGCTCATCAGTCATCACAGAAACAACCACTTTATTTAGGATTCGTCGGTTTTAGAGCTGCATTCGACTCGATTGATCGAGCAGCGCTTTTGACAAAATTAAGAAAACGAAATTGTCCCTACTCTCTACTAGCATTAATTGCCCTTTTTCACACTAATACATCAATGCGTGTCTGAGTTTCGTTAGATGGCATGTTTACACCGCCGATCACCACGCACAGAGGCCTGAAGCAAGGCTGTGCCTTAGCTTCATTTCTGTTTAACTTTTACATTTTGGACATTGGTGATCATCTCACAGATTGTGTGGGAGATCTCCCAAAAATTGGGACACAGCAAGTACCATACCTGCTTTACGCAAACGATCTGGTCCTCCTGTCACAGACACCGATGGGGCTAGAAAACATGCTGGATCGATTAGATGCGTATGCCCAAGCAAACAATCTCAATATTAATAATTTGAATACTCAGATTCTTAGCTGTAATCCCAGTCGAGGATCTAAAGTACGTTGATGTGAATGGCATCTGCAGCAGCACAAATTAACAAATACATTCCTATACAAATATCTTGGAGTGTCAATCCAACACAATAAAACATCGATGCAATATACGTGTGAATTGAAAACTAAATTACAATCATTGGTGTCTCAATCTAAGATACTAATCAAAAAATTTGGTAAGTTTTCAATGAAACACATTATTATGTACTATAAAATGAAAGTCACTCCAATATTATATGGCATTGAAGCCACTTTGCCAAAAGAACGCAAGTTTTGGGACTGTATAGAGGCATCATATTCGCAACAAGTTTTACAACTACCAAATAGTACGCCACTTGCAATAATTCGTTATGAATTAGGGCTAACCTCACTCAACTCACACGTATATTGGAAGAAGTGTGCCTATTTTCACAAGTCCCTGGAAAATCTAGGTAAACCATCTATATTGCAAATCACAGCCCATAATCTACTCACATCAAAAAGCAAATACCCGCAAAAATGGCGTGAGCACATTGTGGATGTCTTAAGCAATGCAGGCATCACTATTCAATTACTGATGGAAAATTCAGACCGAGCAAAAACTAAAATATTCCAACACGACTGGGCAGAACATTTTACGAAATGCTCATCACACTAATATTTTGATATCTATTTGTTTGGAACTAAGAGACATGGGATGACGGCTGATTATTTAGTCAAATACCCATGTATAGTATTCTGCAGGGAATCTATGAGATTTACACTGAATCTGTGGGAAACTCGTGACGTGCTACTTCGGAGAAAAGTTATCTTCTGTGAGCTAAATTATTGCCGATATTGTTTAAACATCATCTAGACTGAAACTTTGAAACATCTATTAGTTGACTGTGAGGCATTAAATAGCGTGAGAAGCAGATGTTTCAAGGGCAAATTAGTTTTTCAGAATGATCTTACTCAATTTGAAAAATGCAAATGCTATTATCTAATGCTAGAATTACAATATAAATTGCAATTGTTCAATTCTTGAATATTGTTCTACCATCTTCAATATGCAACAAACTCTGCAATGATTTTGATTGATGACCTGATTCATTAGGGGAAAATGGGAAACATGTTTTGTTATTTAACCTCTATTTGTTTGAGGATTTAATAATCCTGAAGATGTCTGAGAATTAAATCAGAATTTTAATACTTTTGTTATATTTGTATTGTATACATTTGTATAATTGGTGTATGAATACAATGTTGTTTTTATTGTAAATAAGTTAAATCACTGTAATGAAATATTCATTTGTAAACTGTAAGAATAATTTGAAAAGTTGATATATCAACTAACCAAATAAAATAAAATAATAATACTAAATAAGATTTACTGGGTGTGTTGTGTAAGGAGAGAGTTTGTCAGAAAGTCTTTTTCCTGAGAGAAGAACAGATAGCTATGGCTGTGTGTTTCAGAAAACAGATTATCTGGATTTTGGGAAACTCATGGATAAATTGGTTGGAGGTGCATGCAGAACGCTGTGGAGTGGCTGCACACCTTGGATTCCCTCATGTGGAATTGCACTAACATGGGGTGCATGGAATGAAGTGGCTTGATTTGGTACCTCTTTGTACTACTTTGGTGACACAGCATCATGCAGACATTATTATTATTATTCCTTGTGGAGGGAACAGTTTAGGACATGTCTCTGAAATTTCTTTGCAATTTGCAATGAAAGAAGGACTTGGGAAGGTCATGGACATGTTTCCAAATTCCCAAGTAATTGTTTCCCGTATTGCGCAGAGACAAATGTGGCTGCATTCTTCTTCATTTGGTCCACAAATAGAGAAAGTGAGGCACACTGTGAATAAGGCTATTTGTGCCTTTTTAAGAGATGTTGGCATGTCCTCTTTTCACAATGAAACTATTAAGTTTCGTAGCACAACATTTTTTTGAAGAGATGGAGTACATCTTACTTTTTCTGCTAAATATGTTAAATGCATCGCGACTTTTTTTGGAAATACAGCAATCCATTTTACAGTAGGTGTTGGCTATTTGATGTTTTTGAAACACAATAAAACACCACCAAAAGGCTCTTTTCAGAGCCACCACTTCCTCCTAGAGAAACGTGCAATGGTTCTGATAGGGCAGCAACCCAAAATTTTAGATGTCTGCGGACTGTCCGCGGACTTCTAAAAAATGCACAGGGCCCTGCACTATTTATTTGCCACTTCTATTTTTAAACTGTGAAAGGCAGCTCTGAAAAGAGCCTTTTATTTGTTTGTTTTTTTGTTGTTTTATATATTTTGTTTTTTTTTTAAACACAACATACAGGGAAATGAGGGTAAGTAAGGGATACCAACCACGGGGATAAGAAAGGGCAGGTGGAGAGAGGAAAATGTAGGGTGGCCCTTATTCAGGTAGGTCGCAGACCTTCTCATGCTCCTTGACCGCAGTCTCGAAAGCACTCCGAAGGTTCTCCCCCCTGCAGAATACTGCGTCGCAGTACATACACAATATTGTGACCCTCGAAAAGTAAGGGTCAACAGCATCATGAATGGCCTGTGAGGCAGCTGGAGGGATGCGCTGTCCCACAGGAGTGTTTCTTGTGGTGACAGGAGTGGAAACAGAGGATGTTGTAGAGGAACTCAACCTACTACGTTTATCACAAGGTACAACCTTGCAAATACCCCCACTGTGGAACGACCTTAGGTGTCACTTCATTGATGTCGAACCAAAGCTATACGAACCAGGCCTTCCATGACTCAGCACCAAGCGGCACTGATTGCAGATCACCTTATTCGCACAAGCTTTTGGTACTCCATCAAGAGTGGTAAATAACCGCCACACCCAAGACTCACGACGAGTGCTGGTAGTAGGGACTTCTACTACCTCATCCTCTTCATCCTCTCCATCCGTCTCCTCTGCATCCTCACGCCTGTTCCCCTCTGCACGCCCTTGGGGAGGTGGTAGTGGTGGAGGGGCTGGGGGTGGTGATGAAGCTGAAGCAACTATGGTTGCCATCTGGATAACAGCAGGCAGAAGTCAGCAGCAATGCAGTCAATGCAGATCAGAAGCAATGCTCTGTCAGGTAGCCAGAAGCACAATGAGGAGCAATTCTAGGGAGTGGCCTTTTATAGGCGTGCTGGTGCACGCTTCGCGGACAGCCGCACTGTCCGCGGACAGATCAAACACAAAAAAAAATCTCAAAAAGTTCCAAAAAGTATGTAGATAGCCAGGGACATTGTCTGGGACATGTGCAATGGTGAACATTTACTGTAAAATACCTTGGATTGTCCAAAAAAGCATGTTTAAAATGTTCGGGGGCCCGGACAGTGTCCGCAAAGAAGGACAAATGCTCAGCGTGGGTGCAGTCACATGATGACGTCGCGGACACGTTTGCGAATGGGACAGCTGTCCGTAGGACACCAAATGTGTATGATCAGTTGTGCGCATGCGGGCGGGTGTTCAACAGACAGTGTTCTAGTTCCCGAACTAATTAAAAGTGTGACACATGTGCGACAGACAGTTACGGACCGGCGCGATGTTCGTTGGACCCATGGGTGTGGTGCGCATGTGCGTAGATGTTCTATGAACATACAATTTCTACGGACATATCCATTCTGGTTGCGGACATTGCGAACAGGGGGATGTTCTTAGGACACCTTAATTTAAATAATTTCGGACATACGAACGGATGTAGTTTCCTGCGGACAATCCCATTTTAATTATGAACAGTAAGAACAGACATAGTATCCTTAGGACACCTCCATTTTGGTTAATTGCGGACATCCCGGTACATTGACAGGGTAATTCATAGAATCCAGCGCACAAGTAGCGCACGCGGCTGGCGCACAGCGTGCGCCTGCGATAGTCTGCGCCAGGCACGTGCGCTAAAACAGATTTCCGCGCACAGCGTATTCATGGATTTCAAGCTCCCAAAACAGCCGTGGCGCAGAGAATCGCAGCGAGCCTGCAGCAGCGCCAGTAACGCCCCCAAGAACGCCCTCGCGCACGGAAAAGCCATCAAAAGCGCTAAATCATCGCTAAGGGCTGCGCTAACCCCGGACCACTTCACAGGGCAGGCAAACAAGGAAAGCAAAGCGGGCAATCTCCAAATCAGGAGTACGCGGGAAGTACTACACGCGACTAGGCAGGGAACGTGAATCACAGGGGTACGCGGGAATCATCACACGCGAACAGCCATGGTGCGTGTATTACAGGGGTAGCGGGAAGTACAACACGCGATGGGCCAGGGAACGTGTATCACAGGGGGACGCGTGAAGTAGAACACGCGATAGGCCAGGGAACGTGCATCACAGGGGTACGCGGGAATCATCACACGCGAACAGCCAGGGTGCGTGTATTACAGGGGTAGCGGGAAGTTCAACACGCGATGGGCCAGGGAACGTGTATTACAGGGGGACGCGTGAAGTAGAACACGCGATAGGCCAGGGAACGTGCATCACAGGGGTACGCGGGAATCATCACACGCGAACAGCCAGGGTGCGTGTATTACAGGGGTAGCGGGAAGTTCAACACGCGATGGGCCAGGGAACGTGTATTACAGGGGGACGCGTGAAGTAGAACACGCGATAGGCCAGGGAACGTGTATTACAGGGGTACGCGGGAATCATCACACGCGAACAGCCAGGGTGCGTGTATTACAGGGGTAGCGGGAAGTTCAACACGCGATGGGCCAGGGAACGTGTATTACAGGGGGACGCGTGAAGTAGAACACGCGATAGGCCAGGGAACGTGCATCACAGGGCTACGCGGGAATCATCACACGCGAACAGCCAGGGTGCGTGTATTACAGGGGTAGTGGGAAGTTCAACACGCGATGGGCCAGGGAACGTGTATTACAGGGGGACGCGTGAAGTAGAACACGCGATAGGCCAGGGAACGTGTATTACAGGGGTACGCGGGAATCATCACACGCGAACAGGCAGGGTGCGTGTATTACAGGGGTAGCGGGAAGTTCAACACGCGATTGGGCAGGGTACGTGTATCACAGGGGTGCGTGGGAATTATCACATGCGAATAGGCTGGGTGGGCCCCCACAGGTGTACCCTGTACACCCTCCCCGGCCCCTGCAGGCAGCCCACAAAACAGTGGACTACCCTGCACACCTGATCATGTCCCCCTGCACCCCCATCCACCAGGGGCACCCTCCACCAGGCCCCCACCCATGTCTCCCACCACCCCCACCCCCCAGCAGTGCAGGGGCACCTGCCATCAGGCCCCCATCCATGTCTCCCACCACCCCCAACCCCCATCCACCAGGGGCACCCTCCACCAGGCCCCCACCCATGTCTCCCACCACCCCCACCCACCAGCACTGTGGGGCACGTGGCCAGCAGGCAGTCAGGCAGCAGCCGATGGCAGGTGGGAGCGTGCTCAGGGTTCTTGGGGACTTAAATTCGGCCTCCTGGCCAGGAGCGTGGTCTTTCGTGTTAGAACGCGTGGACAGCCTGATAGGGAGTGATTTTGCACCTGAAAACCCCACACTCATCGCGCGAAAACCCGTCACCAGCATATGTGCGTCAATAGTTACCTGCACGTGCAGTGTCAAAGCGTGTGATTGGTGAAAAGTGAGCGACACGCAGGAGTGTCGAAGCGCGTGATTGGTGAAAAAGGATCCACATGCAGGAGTGACAAAGCGTGTGATTGGTGAAAAGTGAGCTACACGCAGGAGTGTCGAAGCGCGTGATTGGTGAAAAAGGATCCACATGCAGGAGTGACAAAGCGTGTGATTGGTGAAAAGATACCTACACGCAGGAGTGCCAAAGCGTGTGATTGGTGAAAATGGGCCAAGCACGTACACGCCGTAAGTGACGATGTACGTGTGGGCCTGTATAAAAGGTAGTGTTGAACACAATTTCCTTGTACGTGCTTTTCGTGGAGAGCGAGTGGGTGAATTCGGTACTTCTTGTCGTTTCACACGCGATTTACTTCACGGCGTTTCCAGTTCGTACTCCCTGTTACCTCTGACAGCTCTTTTCTCTTTTTCCTCTTGTACTGGTTTTCCTGGGCCTGTTCCCTCAAACAGTGTCCCCTTCTACAGTTGTCCTGTCTCCTCAGACAGCGTACACCTCTTCTTTTGGCGGGGGTGTTGCCAACCAAAAGTGCTATTTTTTCACGCTCTTTTACCTGGCAGACGGTGAGTCACGCACGTATCTAACATCTGTGCTTGCCCCGTGTGTAGCCTACCCCTTCAGAGGTCAATCTAGGCCGCGTGTGACACGCATACGTTCATTGTGTTACTGGATGCCACAGCGTAGGGCAGGGTTTTCCATCAGCACACGTGGTCTAGGAGGGGTATTGTGCACGTTCCTTAACTTTTTTGGGGTGCCTGTGCGTTGCGTGACCCGTCATCTTTCCCCAGGGGTGTCATATAGCCTTGCCACTGCACTAGGGTACGAATACCATCTGGTACCCAACCCCTTTGACACCCAATTGCCCAGGACAATTGTGCACACCCACTCCCATACGCACAATACCATCAGTGCCATGGTTGGGAGGCGTGCAAGCCGTAAGGGTGGCAAAGGTGGCCGAGCCACACGTGGTGGCCGTGGAGGATCCAACAGGGGACGTGGTTGTGACTTGCAGGGCGCCCCTGTTCCCCCCAGTCTGGAGGAACAGTCAGGGACACCCATGCCCCCCCCCCCCCAGTTGAGAGTCATGTGGCTGATACCAACCCTGATCAGCCCATGTCGGACCAGGCCATTGTGGCACCAGACCTGTCCGAGGGTGATTCCATCGCTGACATCCAGGTCAGCAGGTCCACTGCACGTGCACCGGTGCACATTGGTGTCATCAGGGCACGCGCATCTATGCCAGATAGGTCATCTGCTGGCCCCCGTAGCCAGGGTGTGGCTCAATCCACCCCACCTCTCATACACCCTGCCAAGACTGTGTCGGTCCTAGTTCATGCACCTCAGATCAGGCCTGACCCCATCCCACTACCCCCAATGCCTGCACCTACTCCCATGCTGAGTGGGCAATCACACACACCCAGTACAGAGTCCACCACGGCTCCTGCCCCTAGTGTCCACAGCGGCGTAGGACACTCTGGATCCCCACCCCCTTCCAAGCGCAAGAGGAAGAGTGCACGTCCGGCACAGGCTGATGCCCCAGACACGGCTGCACAGTCCGGCCCATCAAGGAAGCCAAGCTTCACAGACGCCGAACTTAATGCACTTGTTCAGTATGTGTCAGATCATGATAGGGAAATGGTCATCGTTGCAGGGTCCAAGACCACACATGCCAGACGCCAGGCACACTGGCAGACCATTGCTGACAGAATAAGTGCCCTTGGAGTAGTGAGGCGCACAGCTAGTGATTGCCAGAAGCGCTGGAATGACCTTAAGCGCAGGGCAAAGGATAAGCTGGCCTCAAGTCATGCCGCAACCTTGGTGACTGGAGGTGGGTCCCCAGCACAGGAAATAGAACTCACACCACACGAGTCCGTAGCTGGATCCTACGTCACCGAGGGACAACTCCAAGGTGTGGGAGACCTCCCTGATTACGAGGCATCATCCGGTGAGTGCACATGCATGTGTGTATTATCCATGTGCATGGTGTGTGTGTGAAGCATTCATGTTGGGTGCCTGTCAAGGGGGTGTGTGGCAGAGTTGATAGTGGCACCCATGTGCCTCATCCAGTATGTTCAGTGCAACACCATCTGGCCACAGCACTATCCCTACTGGCAACAGTGCACATATGGGCCAACACCATGGAAGTCGCCCTTGATTAGTAATTTTGTCACTACATTGTTGCTCATACTCCCCTGTCTATTCATCTGATGTCTTACATACCATTCCTCTCCTTTCCCCCAGCCATTCAAGTTTCATCTTCACATGCCTGACATGCAATGATACCACATGCTAATGCGTCCTCTGTATATAAATGCCTACCAACATGCAGTCATACTGTGGATGTAGCCTTGACATCCACCTCCTTCCTGGGTCCTTTGGTACCGTCTGGTTCCAAGCCCCATTCCCTCACACTCCATGCTGCTCTTCATGGTCTATCTTCCATGACTTCTACAGTTCAGACCATCGTGCCCTACGCACGACACCTGCTTGCCAAAAGTCAAATGAGGGCAGCCTGCCCTCCAATGCGACCCACCCTATTGCTGACCAGTGCATCTGAGCCTACTCTAAGCTAACTCTCACTGACATCTGCTCATACATGCCTTTGCCTGTCCCATAGACCCTTCACATGGTCCCTGTCCTCTCTCCTTGCTCCTCTTCCACCATCATAGGTGGGACCCGTTGGGGTGTACTCCTGGCCTCCTTCCAATCCTCAGATACCACTATTGATGTGCATGGTAATGGGAGCGTCTCAGTCCAAGGCCCTTAGGCCAACCTCAATCTCCTTGAGAAATGCTACCCACATCTCATCAACTTCCTTACCTCTCCTGCTGTCCCCCCTCCTCTCTCCTCATCAATCCTGCACTGCCTCCCTGCACCCTCCCATGAACCTTCTCCGCCTCCCACTCCAACTCCTACACATGCGGCACCTCTGATCTCTAGCACTCCCCGTAAGTCCAACAAGGCTGTCAACCTCCTCCACAATTACACTCCTCTCACTGCGGCTGCATCAGGCATTCCTCCGATAACTGTCACTTACATGAGGTTATGCACCTTGACATCCTTGGTCTCATGGAAACATGTCTGACGGCCAGCTCTGTCTGCATCCTTGACCCTCTCCTTGGCCCGCCACTACTGTGCAGGGGGGGTGTGCCCTTGGCTTCCCTGAGGGTATTCCTGCCACTGTCACACCTACTTAGACCTACTCCACTCTGGAATGGCTTGTGTGAGGTTTCTGTCCACCACACCTTGACAATCTCAAACAGTGCGTACTGTGTCTGGGAAAACTGGTCAAATGTACTACTTCCTTTCTGAGTGTCCTCACCTCTCCTCCTCACTCATGTCCCCAGACACAGAATTCCTCATCCTTGGTGCGGTACGCATCCACCTGCATGCCTGTTGACGCCCCCACGTGACCTTTCTGTGACCTCAGCAACTCCCTCTCACCCTCTAGACTCCCGTCTGTCCCTACTCATTCTGCAGGGCACACTCTTGATGCTCTGATCTCATCTGACTTTCCCCTCTCCGTCCATCTCTGCACTCCTCTCTCCTGGAGTGATCACATTCTCCTCTCCTCCCAGCTCACCCTCAACACCCCACAGGCAAAGCCACCCTCACCACTGTCACACACCTTCTTGGTATTCCGACCCATGAAGTGTGTGTCAGTCGAGGCTCATGCTGCCAAAATCTCCCCCCCATCCAGCTCCCCCTTAGGCTCACTCCCATCCTGACAGGGCCCACTCCATGCTCCACTCCATGTCAGGTACACTGGATGTCTTAGCCACGGTCATGACCACCTGTCTGAAGCCCCATGCCAATGCAGAGTCCTGGCATGACTCGGATCTTGGGAACCCAAACCACAGGTGCCGGGTGGCAGAGAGGGAATGTCCTGCATCATGGCCATCCTCTGGCAAACTGGCCTGCCACATGCTCCAAAGGCAATAGCGCCTCACCCTTCTCACCAAGATGAGATCCCCAATCCAAGGGCACATATCTGCGGCATGTGACAACTCTGCAGGACACATAGAAATCTGAAAGGACCTTGCCGAGCCAGAGGCAGTGTGTACCTCCCCTGTCCCCTCCGAGCCCACAGCACAGCATGATTGTCTCTGTATCCCTATAGGCCACCCCCCCAGCACTTGTCTGCGCCTAACACCATCTGCCCTTGACGTCAAGTCCTACTTACCTTGTACAGCACTTCCAGCCGCCACTCCCCCTTGCACTTCATTGTGCCACCCACCCCTGCACTTGCGTGACATGAATGACACCAGCACCAGTAGTATTGTTGACTGGCATCCCCTTCTGCCCCACCACCCCTCAGTGCTCCGCTGCACCTACAAACATTACTTGACCGGTGCTTCACGAATGCAAAATTATTCCGTTACAGGTGTTGGGGAGGTGGAATCACAATGTTTACTGCATTATGTTGATGTAGACAAGGCACTGTGCATCGTTGCCAATTTGGACTAGCAGATCCATGTACAACATGTATACTAATTGATGTGACGATGCAATGTCAGGACCAGAGTGGTTGAAATCCAAAAAAGTAGCCCTCCTCTCCCTCTTCACTTGGTGGCTATGTCACATGCCATGTGTGTGATGGCATGTGCCTTTGACATGGCAATCACCGCCCAATGTGTGATGGCAGTGCTAGGCATCAAGGTGAGCAGGCGTTGCTCTCCAATCAGTACATAGTATGCCCTGAGCCTCCCCTACAGACCCAGTGATGGTGAATGCATAGGAGGACTCCCAGTCATGTAGGACATGTGTCGTAGGACTACTGCCTATGTTGTTCATCAGCCCTTGTTGCATGCCATGGTGCTAATGCCTGTTTCCATTTTTCTCTTTCATGTCTTTGCAGGGGACGAAGCACTTGTTGATGCTGGGGATGTGGTGGTGGAGCCGTCCCAGGAGGGCAACCCGGGCCGACCTACCACAAGTGAGGGACGTGGTGTGTTTGTGGGTGAAAACCCACAAGTGCTGCAGGCCGTGCTGTCGAGGGGTGTCTCTGGGGGTTCCTCCCCCGAGCAGTATTCAGGTGTAGACTCGGAGGATGACACCTATGTGCAGTCGCAGGTGAGTGTTCTTGGGAGAGAATCTCCTCTGTCCGACCCACCTGCAGCCAGGCCATTGGCCTCAATGGGGATGTCAGTGTCGGCAGATCAGCCTCTGGTGGTTACGGATGCAGGGCCACACCACCCAATCTCTGATCCTGTTCCTGGGGCTGCAGATCAGAGAGGGAATGCAGTCCTGCAGCCTGAGGCCTTGCCGGCACAGCAAGGCGCAGTCCGCCTTGCCCCAGGCAGGTGTGGTGCCCGTCAACGTGGTGGCCGTATGCCACCTGGCAATACCGTATGGGAGCAATCCATCTACGGTATGGCCACCCAACAGGCAGCATCATCCGAGATGATTGCACAGGCCATGGATAGGGTGGCCACTTCCATTGTCCCCCCAGAAAGGCTGATGGAGCGACTGGAGCAGGCTACAGAGTCCATCTGCCAGGCACACAGGGAGGATATGTTGGCGTCCAACATGGACAGGCGGGCGGCACTGGCGACTCTGGGGGAATCACTTTCCATGGAGTCCCAGCGCCACAGGGAAGCCCTGAGGGAAGAACTCCGTCACCTCAGGTCGACCCTGTTAGAGCTTGAGGCTTCATCCCATAGAAGGACAGAGGAGCAGCTGGAGCGTCTGACACGGACGCTCTCGGCCGAGATGCAGGCAACTCGTGCGGAGGTCAGGTCATCCCGGGAGTTACTGCATGGGGACCTCCGCATGATTATAACCCAGAACCAGAACTACCAGACCCGCCTGCTTGCAGCCATGGAGGAGCAAACTCGTGCTTTGCGTGGGCTGCCTCCCATTGTCACACCATCTTCTGAGGCAGCTCCCCCACCTCCAGAGTCAGCTGCAGGGTCTGGGCAGAGCCATAGCGACTCATCTCCCACAACAGAGTAGCCGTGTGGGCCACGAGCCTATGGGGTGTTTTCCTTTCCCATGATCCACACAGGTGGATTGTGGCGTGCATCCTGTCCTCGGACCTCATAGGTGCCCCCCCCCCCCCCCGCCGGCCCTTTCATGGCCATTTTTTCTCTTTTTCATTTTTATTTTGCAAGAGTGTTGCCTTGTGTGGGTACCTGGGCATACACTGTATTGTGGCTGGGCACATGCAGGCTTGTCCTGAGTTTGGTTTCGATGCTTGGGTAGCAGACATCCACACCCCTCCTGCTTCCCTTTCCATGGGCTTGCAAAGGGTGTGCCCAAGTGACAGCAAATTACACGGTGACATTGGACTCCCATGAGCTGTTGGCCAGTCCATAGTCAATACTGTGTAGACATTCATAGTGTTCATTGTTGTTGCACCTAACTATGCATGATGGTATGATATGTGCCTCTACTTACATATGTTGCTCATGTTTTGCAGGTATTTCACACAGATCTTCACAAGGGCATACTCTCTGGAGTCACACTACATGTCGGTAGATGTGCACTGACACTTTTGCATGGCGCCATCACTGTACATCTGGACGGTGAGGACATACCAGCTGAATCAGGTAATGAGACTACCATTGATTACATGCAATGTGTCTTGTTTGGGTGGGCTTCAGGGTGGGTTGGTGTGTAATTTGATAGAAATTACTCTTACACAGGTGTGTAGTAGTGGCTCCAGGGCGGTTAGCTGCTCAAGTGCGGCTATGTTCCATTTGGGGCACTGCTATTTGTGACACTGGTGTCATGTTGTGATGGCCAGTTTGTTTGCTGTCACATACCATGACATGGTGTCCTCAGTGGCGGGACTGTGAAGGGAGTGGGTGACATGGCAATGTTGTCATGTAGTGAATCGCCCGTGGCAATGCATTTTAGATTGAAGGAGTTGTGTCTTTGCGTTGTGATGCATAGCTGGTGTATGTGTAGCTAGGGGTGCACACATATTGACACTTCCATGTTAACAATCTCAGGCTGATGTGTATCTGACAGTTCATTGTCAAGTAATTTTCAGACATTGTCAGGTAGAGTCATCATTGATTGTCAGATGGTATGTGCCAGAGCAGTGTGCACTAGCCAGCACTGTGATTCCTAGGTGAAGAAGTTGGCCACCAGTTGCGTACGGGCTGCCTCCCCCCGTGCCCTTTCTCCTCCCATGCGCAGCGGGCGTGCATGTGGTTGTGGATGTGGGGGCACCACCATGTCCACGGGCAGGCCCCGGCGTGTTGCAACGTTGTGCAGGACACATGCTGCCACTATGATCCTGCACACTATTCGGGGAGCATATAACAGCTGCCCGCCAGAACGGTCAAGGGAGCGAAAGCGTGACTTGAGCACTCCGAATGTGCGCTCCACTATGCCCCGTGTAGCAATGTGGGCTGTGTTGTACCTTACCTGGGGTGGCGTGGTGGGGTTCCGGATTGGGGTCATCATGTGGGGGCTGATAGGGTAGGCACTGTCCCCTGCGGAGGTGGTGATGGGTATCATTAGTGGTGTTGTGTCATGACCCAGTATCTGACATGCATGCATGTGGAGTGGCATTCATGCTCACCAAGCAGCCATGTATCTCCATGCTGGCCAGCCTCTAGGTCCCGGCATAGGGTAGACATTCTGTAGATGAAGCTGTCGTGGGTGGACCCTGGATAGTTGGCATATACTGATGTGATGATTCCCTTGGCATTGCATACAACTTGGACGTTGATGGAATGCCAGTGCTTGCGGTTTCTATAGATGTGCTCTGTTGCCCTGGGTGGACGTAGAGCCACATGTGTGCAGTCAATTGCACCAAGCACTTTGGGGAATTGAGACACACCATAGAATTCCTGGATGCACGTCCGCCTTTCTGCATGAGTCCTGGGGAGATATATGTGCCTGCGGACTGAAGGCCGTGCAGTGATGATGTTCAAGACCTGGTGTAGACAGCGTGACTGCGTGGCCTGTGACACACCACCCACTATGGCACTTGTCCGCTGAAAGGATACAGTGGCCAAGAAGTGCAGTACATTCAGGACCTTCTGCAGGGGGCTGAGTGCTTGGGAGCACAGGGTGGGTGATGTGAGGTCATCCTCCCACTCACTGACCAGGTCCAGTATGATGTGTGCTGGAAACCTGTACCTCCCATACACCTGGTCATCAGGCATCCCGAATAGGCTGGTTCTGGGTGTGAATATTCTGGCCCTGACTCTCCTCCTCATCCTCCTTTGGTAGCCCACTGCCACTGCTGCTAGGAACGGTATGTTCATCCTGGCATCTGGCTTGTTTATTGAAAAGTGCGCAAATTAATGCCTTGCGCGTGTAGTAGGCAGCGTGTGAGCCTCGCACCCCTGGAATCGGGTTCCCACTCCTATCGCGTGTGGAAATTCCCACGCTGCAGGCATACAGGTGCGCTGACGTACTTGCCTGTGTAAGTGGCCGCGCGCCCCTGAAATACACGTACATAGGCCAATGGCGTGTAAGCGCACTTTTGGGCAATTACACGCGATGAAATACACGTACATAGGCCAATGGCGTGTACGCGCACTTTTGGCCAATTACACGCGATGAAATACACGTACATAGGCCAATGGCGTGTACGCGCACTTTTGGCCAATTACACGCGATGACACTCTGACGTGCAGGATTTCCACGTGTGCTCCGTCTTCACGTGCTGAGTGGGGAACGCCCGTGCGGATCACGTCAGACGCGCTTACGCGATGAGGGACTCTGGTCCAATAGAATCGCGTATGCGTGCTGACGCACTTACGCGCTAAGGGCCTTTCCTCGGATTTCACGCTGACGTGCAGGAATTTCACGTGCCAAATCACTCCGTATCAAGCTGGCCACCCGAAAACACACGGAACACCACGCTCCTGCCCCGAAGGCCGAGTTACTGCCCCCCAAGTGCCCTGAGCAGCCTCCCACGTGCTATCTGCTGCTGCCTGCCTGCCTGCCTGCCTGCTGCCACCGTGCCCTGCCATTTGGTGCCTGCACATCAGCCATCTGCAGGGGTCCAGTTGCTGTGTCCACCCCTGCTGTAACTGAAGACTCCCAACTGGGATTACATCGCTCCACAGCCCAGCCCCAGGACCCAGTTGCCCACCCACACCTGCCTCTGGGGTTGCCATGTCGGGCACTTCTACATCTGGCACCAGTGGCAACCCCAGGCCAGAGGGGCAGAGGGGCACCAGCTTCACTGCCACCGAAGTTGGTGTCCTGGTGGAGCATGTCCTGGGGCAGTATGATGCCCTCTTTGGATCGTCCCGCGCCAGCAAGGAAGGACGGGAGAGGATCTGGGCCGACTGTGTGGTTGCCATCAACGCGGAGGGGGTGGCAACCCGCAACGTCTTGAAGATCAAGAAGCGCTGGGAGGACTTGAGGTCCAGGACCCTTGTGAAGGCCCGGCGCCTCGTGGAGGGGGGCCGGGGCCACATGAGTTCCATCCAGAAGAGGGTCCTGGAACGCGTACGCCCAGCGCTCCACGCCCAGATCCTTGAGAGGGAGACCCGTCTGGAGTTGAGCGGTAAGTGTCCAAGCATCACTGTGTGAGACAGGGCATGTTGCGGAGTGCTGGTTCTATGATACTTGCCTGTATGTGTGCCATGTGCCATGTATGCATGTATGTGTGCTGGGACATCATGGTAATGCATGTGCGACCAGTGATGTGTGACCCACATGGTTGTTGCATGTGTAGAAATGCGGCATGGGGAGCACTATGCAGATTTGGGACATGAGAGCATGCCAGTCTCTGTACCTGGACATGGATGGGGGTGAGGATGGGTGCTGATGCCAGGTACATATATGGTAGCCATGTCTGTGTGCCTGACCTGCATGTCTGTGACTTGTGCATGCCATGGATGCATGACTCATGTGTGTGACAATGCACAGATTCAGTGACGCACCCACCTTACCCTTGTTTTGCCTGTGTTTGGTGTGATTGTGGCCAGATGGATGTGACTGAGGTGTAGTGTGTGCATGTGATATGCATGAGCCATGATGCATGTGAGTTACATTTCATTGAATGTTTCAAGAGTCAATTGGACATGCATGGAAATGTGCATGGCATGCACCATGCCTGTTACTGTGTGTGTTTTGCCTGGACTGACCCATGTGTTGTGGAGGGACATGATGGAAGTGTACTTTGACAGGGGTGCTCATCTGCTATTGCTTCCTGTCTAGGGGACCATTGTACAGTAGCCTGATGCTTGTGTTCTTTGTCTCCCTCTACGCAGCGGCTAGTGAAGAAGAGGGCGGAGACGGCGCTGTGGAGCAAGGCGGCGGGGATGCCCCCACGGCTGCAGCGGAAGGGGTGGGTGAGCCCCCACAGGGGCCTGCTACGGCGGGAGACGGTGAGGAGCCATCCAGGTTGGTGGTTTGCACAGAGGAGGAGGAGGCCGACACTGGTGCACACATGGGCCCTGGTGGGAGCATCCCTGCTGGTGCAAGTGGTGCAGTCCAGGGCCAGGGGCAGGAGGCAGCACAGGTCACCGTGGAGGGGCCTGTGCATGTCGCTGTCCCTGACCCTGTGAGTGCACCACCATGCACCAGCAGGGATGCCCCGTCCCAGGCCCGTCCGCAGGGAGAGGGGATGTCCATGTCAACTGACTCCCCTCCACCTGCGGCCGTGGGAACCCCTGGCCGCGTGGAGCAGGTCCTGATTGGGGTCGCGATGCGCACGGCTGTGATTCGTGATGCCGTGCGTGCTTCCCGGGAGGAGCACGCACGTCATCACGAAGTGCACCGTGCCGACGTGGCCCAATTGGGATCGGCCATGTTCGGGGGGTTCCTGCATGTGTTGGCCAATCTGACGGCCCTCTCCTCCTCTGTGCAGGCTATCCACCAGTCGTTCTCCTTGCCGTCTTCCGGCCCAGATGCCACCATGGCCCCCTGTGGACCTGCCCCGACCAATGCAGCCATCTCGGTGGGGATCCCATCCCTGCCACAGTTGGGAGTCGGAGGTCCAGCAGGGGTGGACGACACAGCAAGTGGACCCCAGCAGATGGAAGATGTGCCGGCATCATCGGGCAGGGCACGTGCACGACGGCGTCGGTGGTTACCATCAGCCTGGATGCCGTCGTGCTGGCAGAGGCAGTGGCGTCGCAGGCAGCAGCGGGCTCGACGTGGGAGGCATCATGGCTCAGGGCCATCAAGATCGGAGGGGCAGGCATCGGCCGGAGGGCAGGGCAACCCTGGCATGGCGGTGTGTTCCGTGTGGGAGGAGTTTGGCCAGCGGATAGGTGCGGAGCGGCAGCGGGCGGAAGAGGAGCGGCTCGCCATGGCCAGGGCGGAGATCTCCATGCATCAGGCATTGAGGCGGGCTGAGTGCCTCGAGGAGGCTCGCAGGGAATTTGGAGAGCACATGGGGTTGTCCCTGCGAGACCTCGGGGCCAGGACTGAGTCCCGCCTCCAGGACATTGACGTGGAGTTCGAGGATGCCCTGGCCAGCATCACCAAGTGAGCCGCAGGACTAGCCCGCTGCCTTTGTATATAGTTTTTTAGTTAGTTAGTGCTAGGTTTCCTTTATTTAATTTTTTTTTTTTGGACCGCTTGGACAATGGCCACTTCTTTGTACATATTTTTTTAAATAGTTAGTATTAGGTTTAATTTGTGGTGTTGGGCTCATGGACCCTTGAACAATCCTGTAAATATAGTTATTTTTTGTGAGATAAATTTTTTAACTTTCATATTGGTCACACCATGTCGTAATGGTTTATCTTTCATTTCATTCTACATGTGTTTACTTTGGACAAAATCTATTCATTTTTCTATCCTTTGTTTTTTGGTTTCTCATTTTTGTTCCCGGACATGGACCTTTTATTTGCTTTACCAGATAGTTGTCAGAGTTTACTTTATTTTTATTTTTTAATACATTTTGATATTATCTTACACTTGTGTCATTTTTTCTTTGGTTTCTTACATGCCATGATATGGGTTTTGACATTGACTTGCACCCATTGTGTATGTGTGTGTGGCGGACATGTGTTCTTTTGCTTACTTGCCTTTGGGGTTGTGTCATGTGATTGCATTCACTATGTGGGTGCATGCAATCCTTGCCTGGGTGTTTGTGCTGGGTATGCTGGTCATTACTGCCATTATTGTGTATCGTCAGGACCAGGGGCCAGGGGGACATGGGTGGGGGCCTGCTGGCAGGTTCCCCACAGTGCTGGGGGTGGGGGTGGTGGTAGACATGGGTTGGCCATGGGTGGGGGCCTGCTGGCAGGTTGCCCACAGTGCTGGGGGTGGGGGTGGTGGGAGACATGGGTTGGCCATGGGTGGGGGCCTGCTGGCAGGTTGCCCACAGTGCTGGGGGTGGGGGTGGTGGTAGACATGGGTTGGCCATGGGTGGAGGCCTGCTGGCAGGTTCCCCACAGTGCTGGGGGTGGGGGTGGTGGGAGACATGGGTTGGCCATGGGTGGGGGCCTGCTGGCAGGTTGCCCACAGTGCTGGGGGTGGGGGTGGTGGGAGACATGGGTTGGCCATGGGTGGGGGCCTGCTGGCAGGTTCCCCACAGTGCTGGGGGTGGGGGTGGTGGTAGACATGGGTTGGCCATGGGTGGGGGCCTGCTGGCAGGTTCCCCACAGTGCTGGGGGTGGGGGTGGTGGGAGACATGGGTTGGCCATGGGTGGGGGCCTGCTGGCAGGTTGCCCACAGTGCTGGGGGTGGGGGTGGTGGTAGACATGGGTTGGCCATGGGTGGGGGCCTGCTGGCAGGTTCCCCACAGTGCTGGGGGTGGGGGTGGTGGGAGACATGGGTTGGCCATGGGTGGGGGCCTGCTGGCAGGTTGCCCACAGTGCTGGGGGTGGGGGTGGTGGGAGACATGGGTTGGCCATGGGTGGGGGCCTGCTGGCAGGTTCCCCACAGTGCTGGGGGTGGGGGTGGTGGGAGACATGGGTTGGCCATGGGTGGGGGCCTGCTGGCAGGTTGCCCACAGTGCTGGGGGTGGGGGTGGTGGGAGACATGGGTTGGCCATGGGTGGGGGCCTGCTGGCAGGTTGCCCACAGTGCTGGGGGTGGGGGTGGTGGTAGACATGGGTTGGCCATGGGTGGGGGCCTGCTGGCAGGTTGCCCACAGTGCTGGGGGTGGGGGTGGTGGTAGACATGGGTTGGCCATGGGTGGGGGCCTGCTGGCAGGTTCCCCACAGTGCTGGGGGTGGGGGTGGTGGGAGACATGGGTTGGCCATGGGTGGGGGCCTGCTGGCAGGTTGCCCACAGTGCTGGGGGTGGGGGTGGTGGGAGACATGGGTTGGCCATGGGTGGGGGCCTGCTGGCAGGTTCCCCACAGTGCTGGGGGTGGGGGTGGTGGTAGACATGGGTTGGCCATGGGTGGGGGCCTGCTGGCAGGTTCCCCACAGTGCTGGGGGTGGGGGTGGTGGGAGACATGGGTTGGCCATGGGTGGGGGCCTGCTGGCAGGTTGCCCACAGTGCTGGGGGTGGGGGTGGTGGTAGACATGGGTTGGCCATGGGTGGGGGCCTGCTGGCAGGTTCCCCACAGTGCTGGGGGTGGGGGTGGTGGGAGACATGGGTTGGCCATGGGTGGGGGCCTGCTGGCAGGTTGCCCACAGTGCTGGGGGTGGGGGTGGTGGGAGACATGGGTTGGCCATGGGTGGGGGCCTGCTGGCAGGTTCCCCACAGTGCTGGGGGTGGGGGTGGTGGGAGACATGGGTTGTCCATGGGTGGGGGCCTGCTGGCAGGTTCCCCACAGTGCTGGGGGTGGGGGTGGTGGGAGACATGGGTTGGCCATGGGTGGGGGCCTGCTGGCAGGTTGCCCACAGTGCTGGGGGTGGGGGTGGTGGGAGACATGAGCAGGTGTGCAGGGTAGTTCCCTGTGGTGTGTGCTGCCTGCAGGGGCCGTGGAGGGTGTACAGGTAATGCCTGGGAGCTCACAGCCAAATCGCGTGTGCAACTTCCCGCTCACCCCTCAAATCCACGTTCCCTGCCATATCGCGTGTGGAACTTCCCGCGCGCCCCTGAAAACCACGTACCCGGCCATTTCGCGTGTGCAACTTCCCGCGCACCCCTCGAATCCACGTTCCCTGCCATATCGCGTGTGGAACTTCCCGCGCGCCCCAGAAATCCACGTACCCGGCCATATCGCGTGTGGAACTTCCCGCGCGCCCCTGAAAACCACGTACCCGGCCATTTCGCGTGTGCAACTTCCCGCTCACCCCTCAAATCCACGTTCCCTGCCATATCGCGTGTGGAAATTCCCGCGCGCCCCAGAAATCCACGTACCCGGCCATTTCGCGTGTGCAACTTCCAGCGCACTCCTGCAATCCACGTACCCGGCCATATCGCGTGTGGAACTTCCCGCGCGCCCCTGAAAACCACGTACCCGGCCATTTCGCGTGTGCAACTTCCCGCGCACCCCTCGAATCCACGTTCCCTGCCATATCGCGTGTGGAACTTCCCGCGCGCCCCAGAAATCCACGTTCCCTGCCATATCGCGTGTGGAACTTCCCGCGCGCCCCAGAAAACCACGTACCCGGCCATATCGCGTGTGCAACTTCCCGCGCGCCCCTGAAAACCACGTACCCGGCCATTTCGCGTGTGCAACTTCCCGCGCACCCCTCGAATCCACGTTCCCTGCCATATCGCGTGTGGGACTTCCCGCGCGCCCCTGAAATCCACGTACCCGGCCATTTCGCGTGTGCTACTTCCCGCGCACCCCTCGAATCCACGTTCCCTGCCATATCGCGTGTGGGACTTCCCGCGCGCACCTGAAATCCACGTACCCGGCCATTTCGCGTGTGCTACTTCCCGCGCACCCCTCGAATCCACGTTCCCTGCCATATCGCGTGTGGGACTTCCCGCGCGCCCCTGAAATCCACGTACCCGGCCATTTCGCGTGTGCTACTTCCCGCGCACCCCTCGAATCCACGTTCCCTGCCATATCGCGTGTGGGACTTCCCGCGCGCCCCTGAAATCCACGTACCCGGCCATTTCGCGTGTGCAACTTCCCGCGCACCCCTCGAATCCACGTTCCCTGCCATATCGCGTGTGGGACTTCCCGCGCGCCCCAGAAATCCACGTACCCGGCCATTTCGCGTGTGCAACTTCCAGCGCACTCCTGCAATCCACGTACCCGGCCATATCGCGTGTGGAACTTCCCGCGCGCCCCTGAAAACCACGTACCCGGCCATTTCGCGTGTGCTACTTCCCGCGCACCCCTGGAATCCACGTTCCCTGCCATATCGCGTGTGGAACTTCCCGCGCACCCCTGCAATCCACGTACCCGCCCAGCCCATATCGCGTGTGGAACTTAACGCGCACCCCGGTATGCACGCACACGTTTATTTTTTCTCTCTGCGCGTGTCTGTGTTTGTGGGTACCCCTTTGTACGTCATTTGTCCAGGAGGGCAACAGTATTGTACATTGGTCATGTCTGTAGATAGGTGCTATTTGTTGGCGCGCCTTTTAGCGCACAATCCTTGCAGGCGCAGACACGCTACCGCCTGCTTTCTTGTGGCGGTCGTGTTTGTGCCTGTTTGTGCCTGTGCGCTGCTTTGAGCGTGCGCTTTTTTGCCCTATTCTATTCCATGAATACGTGTTGTATGCGAGCGTGTGGGCGTTCCGCGCACTTGCCTCCTGAACTTTCCCCGTGCCGCCCACATTCTTCCCCATTCCGAGTGTTGTGCCCCATTTTATTCCCCATTCCGAGTGTCCCGCCCTGTGTTCCGCCTACTTTAGAGCTGTGCGCTGCGCTCGGAGTGATGGCGCAGTGGCCGTGGCGCACGACGTTGGTTGACCTGTGCGCCGGCCTGCGCCGCGCGTTATTTCCGCGCACGTCCTCTGCTTTTCTTGCGCAGGGACTTCCATGAATCGACGTGCGCTGGTTTCCCTGCGCTTTGCGCTGATTTTCGGCGCAGCGCACGCATTGGCCCCTCTGCGCCGGGATTTTCGGCGCACATTTATTCCATGAATCGTGCTGTGAGTGTGTTCTAAGAACAGTTCCATTTTGATTGCGGACAGTACGGACAGGTCTAGTGTCCTTAGGACACCTCCATTTTTGGTAAATTGCGGACATCCCGGATATCGAGTGTGTTCTAAGAACAGTTCCATTTTGATTGCAGACAGTACGGACAGGTATAGTGTCCTTAGGACAGCTCCATTTTGGTTAATTGCGGACATCCCGGACATCAAGTGTGTTCTAAGAACAGTTCCATTTTGATTGCGGACAGCACGGACAGATATAGTGTCCTTTGGACACCACCATTTTGGTTAATTGCGGATATCCCGGACATCAGGTGTGTTCTAAGAACAGTTCCATTTTGATTGAGGACAGTACGGACAGGTATAGTGTCCTTAGGACACCTCCATTTTGGTTAATTGCAGACATCCCGGACATCGGGTGTGT
The DNA here is from genome assembly GCF_040938575.1 of Ambystoma mexicanum. Lineage (NCBI taxonomy): Eukaryota > Metazoa > Chordata > Amphibia > Caudata > Ambystomatidae > Ambystoma > Ambystoma mexicanum. The sequence continues at coordinate 601,521,441 of NC_090924.1, forward strand.
TCTAAGAACAGTTCCATTTTGATTGCGGACAGTACGGACAGGTATAGTGTCCTTTGGACACCACCATTTTGGTTAATTGCGGATATCCCGGACATCAGGTGTGTTCTAAGAACAGTTCCATTTTGATTCAGGACAGTACGGACAGGTATAGTGTCCTTAGGACACCTCCATTTTGGTTAATTATGGACATCCCGGACATCAAGTGTGCTCTAAGAACAGTTCCATTTTGATTGCAGACAGTACGGACTAGTATAGTGTCCTTGGGACACCTCCATTTTGGTTAATTACAGACATCCCGGACATCGAGTGTGTTCTAAGAACAGTTCCATTTTCATTGCAGATAGTACGGACATGTATAGTGTCCTTAGGACACCCCCATTTTGGTTAATCATGGACATTCCAGACACCCGCGCTCTCCGCGGACATCCCAACTGCATTTCTTTTAAAAAATAAGACACAGAGGAATAAAGTAACAATACACATAATATTTTATTATTGTATACAAATATAAAATTTATGAAAGAGACGGGGAAGCAGAAACTGAAACAAATACAGGGGAATTAGGGGTTTGGAGATGATGGATGGGAGGGGATGAAGGGATGTAAGTCTCATCATAATGTTTTTCTTGGTGGGGAGGGTTTGGGGATAGTTGACTGGGGCATAGAGAGGGGGAACAGGCACATGTGGGACAGTAATATTTAATGTTTTCTTTTATTTGGTCCTACACAAAAAGTTTTAAAAGATTTACATATTTCATTAGCATATTTATTTTTTGTTCCATTCGTTGCAGAGCATTTTCCAATGTCTCTCTTGGTATATTATTTACACTGTTTGTATGGTCTGTTAAAAAAAATGTGTTAAGTAAACATAAAGTAATGGTTATCAATTGGTTTATATAGAGAAGTGTGTCTACCATTAGTATCACTGCCTTCACTCATTTCATCACGTGGGACATTTTCTGCCAGCCATTCCAAAGTACTGGACATTTCTGTGTAAAAATAAAATTACTTTTAGTGTACCTAATACAAAATGTTTAGAAATATATAAGAAAAATGAAGTTTACTTACTAGTTTTTGGTACATTTTGTTGTTACTGTTGTGTAGGTCTGCTGTTGCTTTTTGCTATGCAGTTTCTGTGAGGTAATTATGTTGGAGGTATATATATTTTGTTTTGGTATATTCCATTCTGGTGCATATGCTATTTAAATGGACGGTTGATGTCATATATATATATAGGTTCCACTTCTTATTTATTATAACATATGATGTGTTTATGTGCTGCTTTTTGAACTTGTTCAGTGTTTCCCTTGCATGATACAACAATGTAAGATACCACCTGAGTTTTTGGATAGTGTTGATGTTGACCGCGTCCGTCCGTGGACATACGCACAGTCCGCGGACATCAAAATCACTAGCTGGGGGTTCAGTATGTTCTATGTTACATGTATATAAACTAAGGGAATCCTAGTAAACACCTATCAAATTCACACTATGTATACCTATATTCAGTAAAAAAAACTTTGTTAAAGGGACGTTATGGTTAAGTTGCTCTATTAAAAACCTATGAAATTCAGTAAAAAAAACTTTGTTAAAGGGACGTTATGGTTAAGTTGCGCTACTAAAAACCTATGAAATTCAGTGAAAGATTTTGTTAAAGGGACGTTATGGTTGCAAGTAAAACCGAAAAACCCCTGAAATTCACCAATCATAACTCGCACCACCGCCGTGCACTGCTAAGACTAACACCCAGCACATCAAAGATAACATCACAAATGTCATTGATGACATCACTGATGACATCACATGTGCATTTACTTTTCATGAAAAGTCTGTACAAGGGATTCTTATTGTAATGTTAATAAAAGAGTGTCAAGGATCATTGGAATACATATTATGAGGTATGTAGTGCATTAAGCAATGCATTAAGCAATGCATTAATCCAAATAGCATTGAATTATGAAGTTTTTTACAATATACTAAGGTATACATGTACTAACATAGGCATAGTGTGCAGCAAACATGATGGAGATTCAATATTAATAGTCTTGCCATGTTAAATACTAAAATTATAAATACTTTCTCATTAGAGTTTTGCATACTGTAAACATTTAATAAGTACGTAATAAAACCCATTTAGTACATTATTACATTATTGCACACAAAATACAAACAGACAACAACACATACAAATATGAGCATGTCCAGGGAAAGTACAGTAATAAAAAATAAAAAAAACTATAAGAAAATGTTGATAACCTTACGGATTATCTTCATACACACAAAGCATTCAAGGCTGTGTTTTCCCTTATGTATATGTTTCATATGATGTGAGTGGACCCTAAGTGAATTACTGTAAGAACATATTTGAGGTATAAGTCTACAAATATAGTACATTTTGAATGTTTAGTTCCTGACTGTTACTGAAGAAAACCATGTGGCCTAGATATGTCAGTAAAGGAAAAAAGAGTGAGCCAGACATGTGATGTCATCAGTGATGTCATCAATGACATTTGTGATGTCATCTTTGATGTCCTGGGTGTTAGTCTTAGCAGTGCACGGCGGTGGCGCGAGTTATGGTTGCTTAGCATACCATAACTGGTGAATTTCAGGGGGTTTTCGGTTTTATTTGGAACCATAACGTCCCTTTAACAAAGGGACTGAATCTTATAGATTTTTAGTAGCGCAACTTAACCATAACGTCCCTTTAACAAAGCTTTTAAATATATATATATATATATATATATATATATGCATATATATATATATATATATATATATATATATATATATATATATATATATATATATATTACACAGCCACTATAGTGGCTGTGTAGTTATGGTTAAGTTGATCTTTCCATAGGAAGAGCACTTTTTGGGCGGCTTATAACTCTTAGAACTTTTTGTCACACAGTCGTATGATATTAGACATGATCCATCTTTGTCTGACAAATAATTGTTTTTTATTCAACAGAGAATTTTATGTGCAGCTTCAGGGCACAGCCATGGGGACCACATTTGCTCCCTCCTATGCCAATTTGTTTATGGGATGGTGGGAAAAGTTTGTTGTTTGGGGCACAGAGAACAATGTGTATACAGCCAAAATAATACTCTGGTTGAGGTACATAGACGATCTATTCATCATTTGGGATGGCACTAGCTCAGAGTGGTTAGAATTTGTCAAGAAGTTGAATATCAATGAATTAAATCTTCAGTTTACGGAAAGCCACAACAAGACTGCTATCGTGTATCTCGATATTCTTGTTATGGTGGCTCAGGAAAAACTTATTACAGAACTTTACCGTAAACCGACAAGTTCAAATATACCGCTGCATGCGAAAAGTAATCATCCTACTTCTCTTAAATGGTCTATAACATATGGTGAATTTATTCGCATTAGAAGAAATTGTTCTAAACTGGAGACGTTTGATGCAGAATGTGCACACATGGCTCTCAAATTCAAACAACGGAGATATCCTAAACGAATACTTGAAAGAGCTTTTCACAAAGCTAGGGACCAAGACCGTTCCTCATTGTTAACAACTAAAGTGCAGCCACCATCAAATGATCAAACAAGTGAGACTCGACTTATACTCACTTATGGCACTAATTCTCAGTATATACGACGGATTATGCGTAAACACTGGCATATCCTACAACAGGATGAACATTTAGGAACGATCTTGGGAGATAAGATGAACATTACATTTCGACGCTCTGTCTCCCTTAAGGATAATCTTGTCTCCAGCTTTATGAGTCCATCTACCTCATCCATAGGCTCTACTTGGCTTCATACACCAACTGCAGGCTTCTACAAGTGCAGGAAATGCAAGGCCTGCAAGTATGCTACAGATGTCTCCAATTATGAACATCCCATTTTGGCCAAGAACATTTCCATCGTGGCACGAATCATCTGTGACACTGAGTACGTGGTTTATGTGCTCATGTGTCCCTGTGACAAGTGGTACGTTGGCAGTACCATAGGAAGACTTAAGCTGCGTATGTTACAGCATATCAGGGCCATTAAGAATGTGGATGCTACTGACCCTATGGCTATGCATTTCAAAGAAGTACACAATAATAAATTGGATGGTTTTACATTTTTTGGCATTCATACCATAGCCAAACACCCAAGAGGTGGAAACAGAGAATTGGCATTGAGGCAATTGGAAACTAAATGCATTTTGGACCTAGAAACTAAAAAACCAAGAGGTCACAATTTGGACGAAGAACTCTATACTTTTTTAGGAACCTAATTATGATTTCTATAGATGTTCTTCTCTTCATATGATACCATTCTGTTTATGCACTTTCCTTTTGCGACTCTTATAACCACTTGATCAGCTAATTAATTTTCTCCTGTTCCACCTTTATCGATTGATTTTTCGTAGGGTGTTCTTGAGGGTGTTTACCTTTCTATTACTTTGAATGCATAGGTTGACATTTAGCTGTGCATATTAATTCTGTGTGTGTTTAAGAGGCTTGGTAGTCACAATGTTGGGTTATTATTGCAATTTGTATATTTTGTTTACTTCTCTTACTTTTATCTTTCTCTCTTCTTCTTTCTCTTTTCTTGTTTCCCTCAAGTTGGGCCAAGTGTCTCCTAGCCCTGGGCCGCCAAGGTTCTTTAATACTGGAGGGTTTACAAGTGATCGCACTGTTTATATAATTGGGTAACCTTTTTGATTTACATCTTAGGTTGGTTTATTGTGATCATTGGTTTATGATATTTTTTGTTAAACCTCTTACATAACAGATGAAAATATGAAGCTTAGCTTTTAAAATTAGGGCACACGTCAGTGTGTCCTATTTTAACATTGAATTTATTTTTTTGTTCCTTGGATTAGTGCATATAGGCTCACAACTTTTAGGGATATACCTTCTTTTGGGATTCCCTTCTCTCCCTTGTTTTTTAAAAATTACTCAATAATCTTCTTTCTTAGATTCCATTACACTTGTAGGTTTTTCCTGTACACACTTGTGTTTGACTTTGTGGGACCTTGCAGCTTTGTTGCTCATGTTGCCTTATGTTAATATTGCTTTAAGGATAGGAATCCAGGTGTAATAGAAAATCAGGCATCATATACCTCTTTGCATTTTTGCACAGGTCTATTGTTTGTCCCATATGTTTACATGCACTAAGCACTTTATCATGTAAATGCACTATGCACTTTATAGGATACAACAAATTTGAGGATTATATCCATGACAATGCTGCTTTGCATATTTGCACAGGGAAGCTGGTAGATACCATCATCCAGCAATGCAGTAGGCACTTTATTTATTGATGCCAGTAATAGAGGTTTTTCCTCCATGGTTACCCTCTCGTTCATTACTATCTGTTAATGGTGAGCGATATTACAGTTAGCATTTACTTTGGGGCTATTAATGCCTCCATTGTTTTTATATTTCATAAGTTTTCATGTTTTGCCTAATATTACGTGCTGAACGGGTAAAATGGCATTTCATTATATTTTTATGAGCAACATTTCTGAACAGCAGTTTTTAGAGTTCCACTGCCCGTATATTTTTGGGCATACAATTGAAAAACATGTTAACACGATAACACAAGAGGCATGCATAGGTCATCAATGCTCGATAAACGGTTTGCAATTATGAATGTTGAGAAATGTTTTGTATTACGCATTTACTCTTTCCATGAATGTAATTGTTCGCATTGGCTTTGTAATCAGTCTATGTAAACAGAAACTGTCACGAAATCAAGCAAAGTACTCATAATAGGTTTGACATGTTCTTATTATGGGAAATGTGCAGCCTTTTGTGCGTGTTAAGATGTCTGCCGTGTTGGAATCGTGATAGTAGTCAATTACTTTGGAGACATTCCTTACTGAGTACTGGGGATAGAGATGTATGAACCTATATATAGTCACCTTGTCTATGTTTGCACTTTTCTACGTGACCAAGCGGTTTGTTTACCGTGAAACGCGTTGTATTCTGTGCTTTTTTCTTATCCATGCTGACTTGAAAAATAAAGGTATGTCAGTCTGGACGAACTTTGGTCTCTCTGCCTCAGTATAGAGAGTCACCTTGGCTTTCTCTATTTGTTTTTGGGAGTGCATTCCGTAAACTTTATCCCGTCTCCATCACGGACCGGGTAATGGTTTTTTTTTAAATATATATATATATATATATATATATATATATATATATATATATATATATATATTACACAGCCACTATAGTGGCTGTGTAGTTATGGTTAAGTTGATGTTTCCATAGGAAGAGCACTTTTTGGGCGGCTTATAACTCCGCTCCCCCTGGACGAATCCTCACCAAACTTTGCAAAATAAGTATATGGGCCACTCTGTATTTTGGTGATGTTTGGTCCAGGGGGGGGAAATGTTATAGGGGGGGTCCCAAAATGTTTTTTTTCTCCATAGACTGAATGGGGGAAAAACTTTGCGCACGCCTACAGGCCAAACCGCTGGATGGATTTTCACCAAATTTGCGGCAGGGGCTTGGTCCTGAAAGCGTGCTTTTGTAAATTTGGTGACAATCCGTCCAGTAGTTTCCTTTAAAACGACCAAAAAGTATGTCTCAAAAAATCTGTGATATCTATGTCCGCTCCGCAGGCACACTTCCCTGTTCTTTCCGCGGACAAGATACCGATTGGCTAAGGGGCTGGCGTCATGACCGCAGACACGCAACATTTCCGCCGATTGGCTGCAGTGAGCCGTGATGTGCGTCAGATTGTTTGGATTCGCCCGACATCTTGGATCAGCCGACAGCGCGGAGCGACCAGAGGTGAAATGATGTTTCGGAAACTGTTTTGGTGTGTCAGAATGCTTGGGGAGGTTCAGAGAGTAAGAGATGGGTGAAATACTGTATTTGTTTAGGCAGCAGGTATTAATGATGTATTCCCTATGCCCGCCTTGTACGGGATGTTTGTAAGTACTGAAAATGAGGGGTCTGATAAGGTAAGTACTTCAGTCCGTGCTGTGTGCAGGCAACTTGAAACTGTTCTAAGGACACGCGTGGTATTAGCGAACATTAAAATTGAGTACATGCCGTAGTTAAAATTTTTGTTTCTATGGGTGTGCTATTGATTTATACGCCGCCATGGGTGTGATATGCTGAGGTGGTTGTGGCCAGGGCCTAGAGTCTTGGGTGCATGGCCGTAGGCCGTAGGCCGTAGGCCATACTCCCGAGACGCTAGGCCCTGGCCACAACCACCGCAGCATATCACAGCTATAGATACACCCGTAGTATCGCATATCAATCAGGTGGTTGTGGGGAGGGCCTAGAGTCTTGGGCCATGAACCCAAGACCAAATCTATAAGTAGTGAAGTTACAAGCCACAATGGGTGCGATATGCTGTGGTGGTTCTGGCCAGAACCTAGAATTTTGGGTGCATGGCTGCAGGCTGTAGGCCATACACCCTAGAGTGTAGACCCTGCCCACAACCACTGCAGCATATCACATTCATACATCACAGCCATACAATCGATTATGTATCTGGTAGGTGTGGGCAGGGCCTAGAGTCCTGGGTACAAATTGAGTACATGCTACAGTTAAAATGTTTCATTCTATGGGTGTGCTAATGATTTATAAGCGACCATGGGTATAATATGCTGCGGTGGTTGTGGCCAGGGCCTAAAGTCTTGGGTGCATGGCCGTAGGCCGTAGGCCATACTTCCAAGACTCTAGGCCTTGGTCACAACCACTTCAGCATATCACAGCTATAGATACACTCGTAGTATCAAACATCAATCAGGTGGTTGTGGGGAGGGCCTAGAGTCTTGGGCCATGACCCCAAGACCAAATCTATAAGTAGTGAAGTTACAAGCCACAATGGGTGCGATATGCTGTGGTGGTTCTGGGCAGGACCTAGAGTCTTGTTGGGAGAACAAAGTTATAAGCACTAGAGTTATAAGCCACTATGATTTTTATATACTGCACACCCATACATTCAAATATCTATGGCCTTACACCCAAGACTCCAGGCCCTGGCCAGAACCACCGCAGCATATTACAGCAATAGCTACACCAGTAGTATCGAACATCGATCAGGTGGTTGTGTGGAGGGACTAGAGTTTGGGTACATGGCTGCAGGCCACAGGCCATAGGCCACATACCCAAGACTCTAGGCCCTGCCCACAACCACTGTAGCATATCAAATTCACACATCACACCCATACAATCGAATATCTATCTGGTGGGTGTGGGCAGGGCCTACAGTCCTGGGTGCAAATTGAGTGTATGCTGCAGTTAGAATGTGTCATTCTATGGGTGTGCTATTGATTTATAAGCCACCATGCGTGTGATATGCTGCAGTGGTTGTGGCCAGGGTCTAGAGTCTTGGGTGCTTGGTTGTAGGCCGTAGGCCATACTCCAGAGACTCTAGGCCCTGGCCACAACCTCCGCAGCAAATCACAGTAATAGATACACCTGTAGTATTGCATATCGAGGCCATGCACCCAAAAAAAAACTTATAAGCACTGCAGTTATAAGTCACAATGGTTGTGATATGCTGCAGTGGTTGTGGCCAGGACCTAGAGTCTTGGGTGCATGGCCAAAGGCCATGCACCCAAGACTGAAGTTATAAGCACTAAGGTTATAAGTCAGCATGAGTGTGATGTGGTACAGTGGTTGTGTGCACGACCTAGAGTCTTAGGTGCATGGCTACAGACCATGCACCGAAGACCAAAGTTATAAGCAGTGAAGTTATAAGCCACCGTGGCTTTGATATGCTGCGATGGTTGTGGGTAGGACCTACAGTCTTGGTTGCTTGGCCGCAGGGTGTAGGTCGTAGTTTATACATCCAAGACTCTAGGCCCTGCCTACAGCCACTGCACAATATTACTGCCATAGATCAGATGTATAGATTTTAATATGTATAACATGTGTGAAATTATACTTACTGTTTACTTTGTTGAGATTTTATATATTTCTTACATGACTTTAGTACTTGGCAGAAATATCCTTTTTTAATTTCTGTGATAAAAGAAAAGAGCATGTTAGTGTCTGTATTTTATAAAGACTCATTACATTGTACAATAGACATTTTAGCTTTTATTTTACCCTCATATTTTGTTTAGAAACCTCAACCGCAACGAATGGAACAAAAAATAAATATGCTAATGAAAAATGTCAATCTTTTAAAACTTTTTGTGGAGGACCACATAAAAGAAAACATTAAATATTAGTGTCCCACATGTGCCTGTTCCCCCTCTCCATGTCCCAGTCAACTATCCCCAAACCCTCCCCACCAAGAAAAACGTTATGATGAGACTTACATCCCTTCATCCCCTCCCATCCATCATCTCCAAACCCCTAATTCCCCTGTATTTGTTTCAGTTTCTGCTTCCCCATCTCTTTCATAAATTTTATATTTGTATACAATAATAAAATTGTATGTGTGTTGTTACTTTATTCCTCTGTGTCTTATTTTTTTTTTAAAAGGTAGTTGGGATGTCCGTGGACAGCGCGGGTGTCTGGAATGTCCGTGATTAACCAAAATGGGGGTGTCCTAAGGACACTATACATGTCCGTACTGTCCGCAATCAAAATGGAACTGTTCTTAGAACACACTCGATGTCCGGGATGTCCGCAATTAACCAAAATAGAGGTGTCCTAAGGACACTATACCTGTCCGTACTGTCCACATTAAAAATGGAACTGTTCTTAGAACACACTCGATGTCCGGGATGTCCGCAATTAACCAAAATGGAGGTGTCCTAAGGACACTATACCTGTCCGTACTGTCCGCTATCAAAATGGAACTGTTCTTAGAACACACTCGATGACCGGGATGTCCGCAATTAACCAAAATGGAGGTGGCCTAAGGACACTAGACCTGTCCGTACTGTCCGCAATCAAAATGGAACTGTTCTTAGAACACACTCGATGTCCGGGAGGTCCGCAATTAACCAAAATGGAGGTAAAGCCACAGGCGTCATGAATATGGACTAAATTGTTGTTTATTTAGTAGTTGACTCAACAATATATATATATTTCATAAAACCTCAAATAGGAGTTGGCGCATTTGAGTGACAATTTCTCATATCCATTAACTATTTCAATATGCAGTGCAGTGCCCTGCATTGGTTGTGGCTCCTGCATGGTAGATTATACCTATTGTTGTAAAGGTTTTCTTACCAGTGACACTTGACCGTGTGTGAATCCAGTCAGCTTGCAGTTGTTGTTGGTACCATCTGCATTGTAACGTAGAAGCATAAGTATTATGTAGTTACTATGTGTTTGTATCAGTAAGGTGGAGCGTTTATCTGAATTGCAGATAGTACATAATCTGCCATGGTTTGCATTCTGTAGAAATTTTGCTCAAATTGAATGGATTCACAATTAGGTATGGATACATACACAAATCGCTCATTTGGGATTTGTTCCTGTGTCACATTGTTACAGAGAGTGCAAGTATGTTTCCACATGTATGAAATCTGGAAGATTTCATTTATAGGTATGTTTTTGTTTTCCAGTACTTGTAGTAAGTACATTAGAAGTTCTTGTGGATCTTCTTGTGAGTTTATAGTGAATCTCACCATTCCAGCACAGTAGTCCAATTCTTGTCTTATTCCGTGAACACTATACGTGTTGTCAGGATTGTTTGTTGCGTTTCTATGAAGGACTAACATTTGCAAACACAATTGGTCTGTACTGTGTAAGTAAATATTGTTAACAATTGGTAGCAATTGAAATAGAATATTCATAGGTACATTTGCATAGCAACTTACACCAGTTTCATTTGAAAATTTGAATGGACCAGCTAGTTCTGTCTCTAAGGGATTTTTTCGGAGTTTCTGTTCCTTCTTTGAAGAAGTACCTGATTTACTTTCCCTAATAGGTTCTTCTTTGCTTGTGGTAATTGATGAAGTTTTAGCTTCTTTTGTTTTCTTTGCAGGATTTGCCGTCAGATTCTGTTGCAATTCTGTTTGAATTCGTTTTCTTTTATCATGTTTTCCTTTTTGTGGAACAGGATATGATTTCGGATGGGGGGTGTACAGTGAACGCAGTCTATTGTATTCTAAAATGCAAGGAATATCAGCGTTCACTTTACTTGCATCAAAGTTGATTAGAAATAGACCGTCAAGTGTACGTAAGCGTGATAGTGCTATGTAGCCCATGCCTTCTTTAAAGACTGTGTTTCCTATATCTATCAATGCTTTGTCTAGGGTAAGCCCTTGGGATTTATGAATGGTGACTGCATATGCAAGAGTTAGAGAAAATTGTTCTCTACGTACATAGATGTCTTTGAAGAGAAGGAATCGAGATGTTGAGCGCCCTATCCTTTTCACTTCTGAAAGTTTGTCAAAGCGAATATTGACAAACTGAATATTGTTGTCACGTGGGTATGTTTGAAAGCCAACAACTGTACCCTGTGCCCCATTAACTAGCCCTTGCTCCACGTCAAGGTTACGTTTAAGCATTACTCTACAATTTAAGGTTAATTTTAATATTTTTTCCAACCCAGCTGTGTTGAAGATTGAATTTTCGAAGGTATTTAGTCGAGCAAATTGGAGCAAATTTACATTATTAGTTGCATTTCTTTTTTTAACATTGTTTCATTGAATTTGAAACAGCTTGCAAGAGTTGGCATTAAGGCCATACAATTGACATTTTTGTGCGCTAATTGTTCCATAACATCAGTAGCACATGCGTTATCGCCATAAAGTGCATGAATGTGCCGGTTTTTCAATATTGCTTGTGCTTCTTGAGATAGTACACCAACTCTAATACTTTTTAAAATGTTGGCGTAAGTGAGATCTGCAGATTGACACACGTTTCCTGTTAATTCTCTGTATTGGAAATGTTGTCAAAGGTTGACATTTCCTATGCTGCCAACAGTTTTATGGCAGAGTTTGTGTCCTACGGTTTTAAAAATAGGTTCACCTTTCACTTGTGTCAATTGAAGAAGATCTCCGAAAACAATAATGTGTTTTCTTCCAAAGAGTTCTTCGTAGTTTGTTTTAAGTACTTCTTGCAATCTGAGGTGAATCAAAGCCAACATTAGGTTGGAGACCATGCTCACTTCATCTATTAGTAGCATTTTAATTTGTTTTAATACTCTGTGTATTTCCATTGAAGCTTCTGCAGAAAGTTTGTAATAGTCTCATTTGTTTTGGTGTTCTACTGGAAGAAGTTGTAATCGGTGTAAAGTGACACTGCCTATGTTGTAGGCAGCTAAACCTTCTGGGGGCAATTACAACAGCTGACAGTTTGTTGTTTGTCAATTGTTGAAGGAACTTGCTGATGATTTTGATTAAGAATGTTTTTCCTGACCCAGCTTCACCACTGACGTACAGCAGTATAGGTTTGTAATTTTGGCAGGTACATTCTTTATTTTCGTTTTGTACACCATGTGCAATTTCTTTTGTTACTTCTTCAAAAATGGTGCGCTGATCTTTGTTAAGTTTTGATTGTAGTACAGTTAAGTCTTCTATATCTTCTTCATAGTGACACATGGTGTTTTCCACTTCTGTCATAGCTAATTCTGCCTCATTTGCTATTAGTGGCTGTCCTAGTGGTTCTTGACTTCCTGTTACAGAAGGTTGACTACAGTCAGAAGTGTCCTTATCTAGTTGGGCCTGAAGTTCTTCTTCGTGTTGCTGTTCATTGTGCAACATTGTTTTGTACTGCGTAAAGTTCACATCGGTGATAGTGCTTTCATTTGCTTTGAAAGCATCTTCATAGCAGTCATACTTATCTAGTATCTCTTCCTCTTTTCTCCATGGTTTAAAAAGTTGTAGCAGGGACATATAATATAGTTCTTTCTGTTGAGGAGTTTTTAATGACAATTTGGCATGATTAATTAAGCTTAGTTTGGAAAGTTTCACTAAGCTGCCTTCATAATCTGTCACTCTATATCTACCTTTGCTTTCATCGAGTTTCTTATTATTTTTGTATGCAAAGTTTTGAGCTATGTGGTATAGACACATGGTTTCCAAAGTGGTACTCCTGTTCGTATAGTATGTGTCCAGTAAATTGTTTTTTAAAATGTCTTGGCTGTTGGGATCATTTTTGGCAATTGTTTCTATGTCATCATATGATTTCAGAACTCTTTTTCTAGATTTAGCAGGACCAAGACTTAGCCATACTATGTTTTCTGATTTTCCATACAAATCAGTACCGGTTAAACAGTCTGCAGCTTCATAGGTGCCACATTCTCTATGAGAGAGCATTTTTATGCCTAGGCTGTACAATTTCTGAGATAGTGTTTTGTCTGATGATAGGTCATTCCAGAGGTCTTGAAGCTCTGTTTTTTCTGCTTTTGTTAAGTAGGCTGTAACATATCGTGCACCTGCAGTAGAATTGTCTGCAATGTATTCCACATCTATGTTTGCATTCCATAAGAGGGCAATGATTGCATTGTAATCATTGATATATTTTGATTCTTCTGTTCTTTTTATGTAATAGGTGTTCTTAGGTGATTTACCTTTAACACTATGTCGAACTGAAGACATGTAGTTGTTCACTTCACCTGTTTCTGTAACTGGTCTAGGAACACAAAAGCGGCATTTGGTGTAGTATTTCCGTTTGCTTTTGTATTTGCGATGACAATATTTGCCACATTTGTGTCTTTGAAATTGTAAAATCTGTCTATGAAGGTCACTATGGGTCCGTTGTGAAGGGATTTCACAAGTGACATATTTTTGGATGAACTGCAAAACAGTGGCATCACTGTCCTGACCAAATTTAGGTGCACCTTTGATCCATAAAAGCATGTGAATATGTGGTGCTCCTCTGGCTTGGTATTCTTTTCTCCAAAAGAAGTGTTGCACTTCTCCGAGGGGAGGAACAGTTTTATTACAAATAAAGTGTAGTATATCAATGAAACGATGATGGAAATATCTTGACACATTAACAGGATCTAGAGAGCAAAGGTCTCCAGGTGTTAGTATATCTATGTTGGTTTTGTTGTTTGATATGCGTAGGAAATCATGTGGGTGGGTCTATCATCATATCTTCCGCCTTTGCCAGTAGGAAATAGCAGTGGAAAAGCATGTGCTTCTATACTTTTTTCCCATATGCTCATTGGTGACCCTTTGGTTTGTCGCATTTGGTACGTTTCTAGTGCATCATCTATGCTCTCATTAGAGTGCAATGGATGAATTGTGTAATGGTCCAAAAGAGTGGATACTGCAGCAGGATCCAGAAGTTCAAATTGACCAGTTTCTGATGACTCTTGAAATATTTCAGTTGTTTCCCTTAAGCTATCTTCAATATTTATTTCTTTGTAGTATTTGTTATTGCCTTTCAGATATTGCAAGGCTTGTCTAACTTTATGTAAGTCCACCAGTGTTGCCAATTATTTTTGTCTTTTGTTGGTACACCATTTACTAAGACAATGAAAGAATGCTCTATTGGACATTAGACTCCTAGAGTGGGCACATTTTCTGTCAGATCTAATGGCAAATAAACTACTTTGCCACAAATGCCTTTCACCAATTCAGAGGGAGATCATTTTGCTGTTTTTGGTTGAAGGCATATTATTGCTTGAAAAAGGTGAACTGTTTGAATTATGATGCTCTCATACAAATTGAGTTGTTGCAGGGGTTTTGGTAGTGGGAATAATTCCAAATTATTTGTGATAGCATGTGAAGGAGTTTGGTTGTTGTCCAGTTTTGTAGTGCAGTAACTGCAACATCTTAGGGGTTCACTTATTTGGTATTTGTTTTCTGCTAAAAGGTAGAGAGCTAATTCAAACCATTTGGAATCTTCATTGTCTTCTATTTTGTATGTTACGTCTATAGTTTTTGTGTTCCTTTTGTAAAACGTCATGCTGCAACACACACACACATGGTTTGGCACTTCAGCTGATGTACTTTTAAATTTTAGTATTTATTTTTTGTATGTGTGTAATAGAAGGTTGTTATGTGCAGAATTGTTGCTAGTCTGCTCTAAAACTATTGCATTTTGTAAGTGGCTTTCACTTCCAAAATATTTTTTCTGGATACAGTCAATTTCTTCTTGTAGGTATTTGGGTGTACCATGCAGAAGAGTGTTATTTAAATTGGCTAATTCTAAAGCTGGATTTTTAGCATAGTACAGTTTATACACTAGATGTCTTACATTTGAATGATGTATTGATATCCTTTTGATATCATGGAAGGTGCTTTTGCAAATAGGTCCTGAAAAGCAGGCTAATGAATGTCCTTGTAGTCCTGGGTATTTGCGCACTGGACAGATATCCATATTTTGCAGCAATTTCATTTTGATTTTGTCTTTACCTTTCACATACTGATTGAGGAACTGACGTAAAGATTTGAAAGATTTGTTAGGTATGTTACACATTGACATGCACGGTCATTTTTATACTGGACGGTCTGGTTCAGTCGAATGGAGAGGTAATTCTGAGTTTTCAGGGGATACTTTTGTAAGCAGTGTTTCTTGTTCCATGATGGTATTATTGATTTTTTCATACCCTCGTCCACTGCTATGGATGGCAATTGTTTTGTTTGATTTTGTTTGTATGCTTCTTCATTAAAATATGGTTCTGTGGTTGTTGTGTGACTCCATTCACCTACACAAATATTTAAGAAGTTATTTTTGTTGACATTCCGTTTATTGAGAAGTTTCTTTTGTAGTTTAGCACCTAGTTTTGTTAGTGGTTTCATCCTATTTAACACTAAAATAAATAGCTTCTTTTTGAGAAGGATTGCACTGTCTACGAGAGCTTGTAGGATACATTTTCTACGGTAGGTTTTAAGGGTTGAGGATAATTTCGCTCCTCTTCTTATTATATTCTGAAGGACTCTGTGGCGAAACATTTTTGCTAAAATAATTTTTTTAACTATGGGTTCTTTCTACTATATCAGGATTCATAGGAGCATTGTTAGCAGTACTGGTAGCTGATTTTTTGTAAAGCGTTTTCTGTTTTGTGCCACATTTTGATCGAGGAGCCAACGTTTCGGTAGTTGAAGCTTCCTTTGTTTCGCTAAATGACTCTATTAGCTGTTTTGTTTCAACGTTCTGTACAAACTCTGCTAGAGATGGATGCTTACTTTGGACACTTTTATTTTCATTTGCTCTATTTCTGCGTTCCTTTCTATGGACTTGCTTTTTGGTAGGCATTCTTTGGGGTCTGTTGAAAAAAAGAATGCATGGTTTGGTCTGTTTTACAATGTATGTGTGCTGTGTGCATGCGTGCATGAGTTTGATGGGGAAGCTGTTTGTGGTGGTGTGTAAATGTGCATTGGTCAGTTACAATGAGTTGGGAAGGCTATTTTTCTGTTTGTATATTACTACACTGTACTTCAGATGAGATTAGAAAGTGAGCTAGTGGTGAGGAGAAGCATTAATAGTAAATGTAATGGTATAAAATTAAAACAGCTATTTGTTTTGTAGTACTAACATTCTAAGGCTTCTGTATGTTATTTGTGTTCCAAAAACACAGGGATTTGTGTGCCATTCTGCCTCTTATTCTTTGTTTAATAAATGGGGATTTGTGGGTAGAATGGTTCAGAAATCAACGTTGTTTTTGGTGCGCAAATTACATAAATAACCCACGCAGTCTCTTTGAGGAACAGTAAGAATATAAAGGTAGTACTGTACTTACTTTTTTTTGCGGAATGACCAAGTTTCTTCGGATATGTTGTTTGCAGTGTAGATGCTGTTGATTTTCAGGAGAGTAGTCTTCACTGAAATTGTAAAAGGAAGAAGTTAGTAACTTTGTGTGTTTAAAGCAGTGATGGTAATGTACACGTTCATTTAGCATCTTTCGTCAGAGTATTCTCCTTTGATATCTCAACACAGGGCATGTGTGCATTTCATTTCACTATGTGCAGCCTTTATATGTTATTTGCAGTATGTTAGTTGAACCTGCTTCGCAAATGAGTACAATTTTCAGTTCATGAAATTCCCTTGTTTTAAGCTGTGTTGTCCATAGCAGAGAGGTTTGTAAGTGATAGGTCATTGTAGTAGATGGGAAAAATTTGACTACTTTCATATTATAAGTACGAATGCGAAAAATCGGGAGAACCTCAGAGGTAGATGTGACCACAGCAATCAGGAATGTTTATTTTTCTCATACGATCGCATTGGAAGTAGCATTAATTTAGGCGGAAGACAGTAAAAAATAGTGACATTTTCTAATGGAAAATCTAGTTACGCGCCTGAATCGGGAGGGTTGTTATATATGTATAGGTTATGCGGGAGACAGTAAGAAGTAGTGGGGTTTCACAATGAAAAATCGAAAGTCTTGCACTTAAAGGGGGAGGATTGGTATGTATTGGCTATGCAGATTTAGTTGCATTCATTTGTTTAAATGAAATCATAATGGTTGCACATGTTCTCTGAATACAATATGCATACCTATACTTTGTACTCATGCATGTGCGTATGCATGGAGCTGTAAGTAGAAATCCGTGACACTTGCACAGTAATTTTTGAAGAAGGTGCTTTGCAATGATATGCGACTTGCATTCAGAGTGATCAACAGTACATTTGAAGTGTGGAACTTTGATGACAGAGTTAGATGTAGAGATCTTGAATGTGATTGGTGGATGGTTGTGTGACTGCCTAGCTGTGTCCAATGAGGGAATGAATTTGCGAGTGATGTGGAAAGGGTAGAAGGACTGGCTAAGAGTTACGTGCCGCACGGACACTGCGCTTGTCCACGGGTAGGGTGTGTCACATACGGGGTTCTACAGCAAATCCAGCATGGAAAGGGGACTGTAGGCATCAGCCAATCAGATGTTCACATTGTTCATTTGTGTCGAAAGACAGTGCGTCTAGTGAAGATGGCAGAGGTGGAGACAGTCAGGGTGTTGGTGCTCGGAGATATTTTTTATCATGGTTTACAGCATTATTCCAAAAGTAGGCATGTGGCACACAATTTCGATGTCAGAGGAGTGGAGGTGGTGTGGAGCGCTGCAACTGATTGCAATGTTGCCGCAATTCTCCAAGTTTGCAGAGATATGTGTAGGATGACCCGTCCCCATATGGTCATTTTACACTACGGTGCTTACCATTTGGGCTACGTGAGTTCACCTACTTTGTTGGAAGATTTGGAACAGTTGGTGCAAGCAGTCATTAACATCTTTCCAACTGCAAAGTATTTTTTTCTGGCTTACTCCCTAGAGGAAAATGAGACAACAGTTCTGTTTTTTGTCCTGATCAAAGTATTGGGAGGTGTATCATCAATCGCGGCATGCGTGCTTTCATGTCATGAGCTGGTATGTTTTTCTGCAGCCACAAGAACATTGTTTCCAGTAATGCGGCTTATTTTGAAGCAGATGGTGTTTCGTTGATTTCTTTTGGGAAATGCCATGTTCTTTTGGAATATAAGGCTTGCTTTGGAGAAGGTTCTGTAATGATTGTAGGGGTAAAGTAAGAAGAAAAAAAAATATACAAAATAACAGGTGTCTGTCAGGCATCTGCCCAAAAAACAGAAAAAAACGGCTCTTTTCAGAGCCCACCTTAAAGGGGAAAAGGGGAATACTATTTAAATGTACAGTCGTCACACTCAGATCCTCTACGTGTCAGCAGACATGGCGCTAGTCTACAGGCAGCGCGTATTACCAACGGGGTTTCTGGGGTGGAGACGCATGCAAATGAGAATGAAAACAGATTATCTGGATTTTGGGAGACTCATGGATACATTGGTTGAAGGTGCATGCAGAAAGTTGCAGTATATTTGCAGATCCTGGATTTTCTCATGTGGAAGTGCACTGGCATGAGGTGCGTGGAATGAAGTGGCTGGACTTGGTGCCTCTCTGTGCTACTTTACAGACAGAGTTTCATCCTGATATAATTATCATTCATTGTGGAGGAAACAGTTTAGGGCATGTCTCTGGAATTTCTTTGCAATTTGCAATGAAGGAAGGACTTGCAAAGGTCATGGACATGTTTCCAAATTGCCAAGTAGTTTTTTCCCGTATTGCACAAAGACAAATGTGGCTGCGTTCTTCTGAATTTGTTCCACAAATGGAGAAAGCGAGGCGCAATGTCAATAAGGCTGTTTGTGCCTTTCTAAGAGATGTTGGCATGTCCTCTTTCCACAATTAAAACATTTTGTTTCGCAGCATTTTCATTTTTTGCATAGATGGAGGCCATCTCACACATGCTGGCAATCAGATTTTTCTTCGAAATGTACAAAATGCAACCTTTTTTGGATTCATAGTCACCTATTTGGCAATCCTTTTTTTCGAATCCACAGTTTTTCAAACACACAAAACACCACCAAAAGGCTCTTTCCAGAGCCACCAATTACTCCCAACGAAAAGTGCATTGGTTTTGCTCTGCTTGCACCTTCCATTTTTGTACGTCCTACGACTGTCCGCTGACTTTTTGAAAAATGCACGGGGGCCTACACCGGTCGCTTGATAGTTCCATTGTTAAACTGAGAAAGGCAGCTCTGAAAAGAGCCTTTTTTGTAATTTTTGTTGTTTTCCATTTTTTTTTTCTTTTTTTACACACGATACACTAAGAGAGGAGGTTAAAGGAGGGTAAGGACGGGACACCAACCACGGGGATAAGAAAGGGCAGGTGGAGAGACAAAGATGTAGGGTGGGCTTTACTTAGGTAGGGAGCAGTTCTTCTGGTGCTCCGTGACCGTAGTCTCAAAAGCACTTCGAAGACTCTTCCCCCTGCAGAGTACTGCATCGCAGTACATACACAATATTGTGTCCCTCGCAAGGTAAGGGTCAACAGCATCGCGAATGGCCTGTGAGGCAGCTCGAGGGATGCGCTCTCCCTCAGGAGTGTCTCTTGAGGTGAGAGGATCGGACACAGAGGATGCTTGCGAGGAACTCAACCTACTACATTCTTCACATGGTACCACCTTGCAAATGTCCGCACTGTGGAACAAAGTTAGGTGTTGCTTCATGGTTGTCGTACCAAAGCTTTACGCACCAGGCCTCCCACGACTCAGCACCAACTTGCACTGGTTACACCTGACCTGGTTCGCACATGCTTTTGGTACATTTCCAAAAACGGTAAACAACCGCCACACCCACGACTCCCGGCGAGTGCTTATACTGTGAAGTTCCTCCACCTCATTCACTTCTTCCTCTTCTTCCTCCATCTCTACATCCTCACGCATATTTCCCTCTGCAGGCCCTTGCGGAGGTGGTGGCGGTGGAGGGTTTGGGGGTGGTGCTGAGGCTAATAAAGCAACAGCAGCCATGGATGCCATTAGGGTTGGTCGGCTAATCTTCGCTACAGCAGTAAAGGCAGCAAAACTCAATCTGCTATAGCCAGAAGTACAATGAAGATGAGCTCGGGGTGTGGCCTTTTATAGGGATGGAGGGGTGCGCCTCATGACCATATCGATCACTCAAAAGCGTTGCAAAAATTCTAAACAATACATTGAAAGGTAGGGCCATTTTATGGGACATGTGAAATGGTGATTTTATACGGTAAAATAATTTCCCATGTCTGTATAAGTTCTTTTGAAATGTTGTGGAAGCAGACAAACTGCGCAAATTAGGCCACACGCTCAGCGTGGGTGCGGTGACATGATGATGTCGTAAACACATCCGCGAAGGAAATGGGTGCCCGCTGGACACCAAATGCAGAGTAACGGATGTGCGCATGCGCGCGGGTGTTCTACGGACAGTGTTCGAGTCCTGAAACTAATTTAAAGTGCGACACAAGTGAGACGGAAAGTTACGGACAGTCGCGATGTTCGCAGTACTTATGGGTATGGTGCGCATGTGCGTAGATGTTCTGCTGACTGCACGGCCAGGTACAGTGTCCTTAGGACACATCCATTTTGTTTGACTACGGACATGCCGGCCACCGCGCCTGTTCTACGGACAGTTCCATCTTGGCTGCGGACGGTACGGACAGGCATAGTGTCCTTGGGACACTCCCATTTTGTTCATTTACAGACATCTCGGACACCTGGTGTGTTCTAAGAACATGCTTTATCTTGGTTGTGACCAGTATGGAGAGGTATAATGTCCTTAGGACGCCCCCATTCTGTTCATTTACGGACAACTTGGACAGCTTATGCGTTCTAAGATCAGTTCCATCTTGGTTGTGAATGGTACGGGTAGGTGTATTGCCCTTAGAACATCCATATTATATTGATTACGGCCAGCCCGAACAGGTGCGCTGTCCACGGACATTTGAACTCTTTTTAAAAAAAACGTTTTGATCCAAACCATTCCACTACAACTAACATTAAAAAAATGTTTACTACACACACATACATCAATCAAGAGAAATACAGGGGGAAGCAGATACTGAAATGGATATAGGGGAATTAGGGTTTAACACGGGCTGGTTGTGAGGGGATAAAGGGATTGATGTTTCGTCAAAACGTTTATGTTCTTCTTGAGGGTTTGGGGATGGTTCACTAGGAAATGGAGAAGGGGGACAGGTACAGGTGGGACAGTGATATCTTAATTTTCCTCTCACGTATTCCTCCACAAATTGCCTTAACCCGTTAAAATTCTCATTTAGTATGTCCATTTTCTCTTCTATCTGTTTCAGGCTGTCTTGCTTTGTGTCCTTTGGTGGACTTTCTTCTTTTTTACCTGGTCTGTCAAAAATAAATATATATATATGTTAAATGCCCATAAAATACTGACTATTAATTTGCTTATGCAGAGAAGTGTGTACCATTATTATCGCTATCTTCCGACATTTCTCCATGCAGAAAATTCTCCTCCAGCCACTCCAAAGTACTGCACATTTCTGTGTCAAAACAACAGAAATACATTATTTTTTCTGCACCTCATACAAAAAAGTACACTCATATATAAGAAAAATGAAGTTCACTTACTATTTTCTTGTAATTTGTCTTCGTTGTGCTGTGTGCATCTACTGTCGCTCCTGGCTGCACAATTTTTGTGAGGTAATTACGTTGGAGGCATATCTTTTTTTGTTATGGTATAATCCATTTCATTCTACATGGTAATTAAATGCATGGGTAATGTTTGAGACGTGTAGGTTCAATTGGTTAGTTATTAGTACTTCTAATGTGTTAATGTGTTCTGTTTTAAACTTGTGCATTTTTCATATGGCACAATAGTATAATTTCAGAGACCCCCTGACTGTTTGGGTAGTGTTGATCTCGTCCGCGCCCGTCCGCAGACAGGCGCTCAGTCCGTGCCTTTCAAATATCATTAGCGAGGGGGTTCAGTATGTTCTATGTTACATGTATATAAAGTAAGGGAATTGTAGTACATATCTCCCAAATTCACATGATGAAAGTGTATATTCACTAAGAAACCATAACTGCCCGCACCACTGTACACTGCTAACACTTAGACCCAGGACTTCAGCCATGGCTAGTGTCTAAAATACACAGTGGGCACAGGCGAAGGCCATGGCTAGTGGTCTGTTAGTGTTTGAAAATACACGGTGAGTACGGCCGAAGGCCGTATACACTAGCCATGGCTGAAGGCTATGGCTACTGCCCTTTAATGTGTTATAATATACAGCGGGGTGGTCGAAGGGTGTAGCCATTGGCCATGGCAAAAGGTCCTAGATAGTGGCCCCTTAATGTGTTACAATATACAGTGGGCACATCTGAAGGCTGGGACCATTACCTATGGCTATTGGAGTATTGGAAAATATAGTATCCATGAGTATTGGAAAATATACAGTGGGCACAGCCGAAGGCCATGGCTAGGGGTCTGTTAGTGTTTGAAAATATACAGTGAGCATGACCAAAGGCCATGAACACCATGGCTACTGCCCCTTAATGTGTTATAATAGAGAGGGGAGGTGGCCGAAGGACATGGCAACTGGCCATGGATGAAGGCCATGGCTAGTGGCCCCTTAACGTGTTCAAATATACAGTGGGCATGGCCGAAGGCCATGGCTAGTATCTGGTTACTGTTGTACAATATACAGTGGGCACAGACGAAAGCTGCGGCCAAAGGCCATGGCTATTGGCTACTCAATGTGTTTAAATATACAATGGGCACGGTCGAAGGTCGTGGTCACTGAACATGGTTAAAGGCCATGGCTATTGGCCCCTTAATGTGTGAAACTATACAGTGGGCACAGCCAAAGGCGTGGGCACTGGTCATAGCCAGTTAGTCTTGTAATCTAATCAGATAGTCCATCCGTGATGTCATAGATAATGTAATTAGTGATATCATCTGTGATGTCATCAAGGATGCTATCAGGGATGTCATCATTGTGGTCATAGGCTGTACAACAGGGGGCACAAAGTTAAGGTGGCTTTAGCTGAATTTCAGGGGGTTTGTTGCAGTAACTTCTCACCTTAAAGTCCATACAACTAAATTGTTTTCCTTGAATATATATATATATGAGATTAAGTACCCCCTACAGTATATAATAAGGATATTACAAGTCACCAAGGAATTTCATGACCTCAGCCTCGTTCCTTTTTAAGGACACGGAACTCAAAGGTCCAATATCATTTTTATCCATAGTAGCAGGTATTTTATTCCTTATGATACATGGCCACACACTGTCATTCCCTTTAATACCTAGTCTTCAGCATACCATCATGTAAGCGATCGTCTATGTGCGATACATACAATCAATATACAATCTGCTTTGATTGAAAAAAGCAAAAGTGCAGCTCCTAATGTGTTTTAGAAAAAAAATTCAAGCAGTTTAATAAAATGCATTGACTTTTCTTTTCATGTTGTGCTTTAAAATAAGCAATAACGTGCACATTCTTGTTCACATTTGTTAAACCACAACAGTGCACAAATTAAACATTTAACCATAAACAGCTCCTTGTCAATTACCGGCTGCAGTCTCTCACTTCTGCAAGCAAGGCATCTGAAAAGCTTTTCATGGCTTTAATAAAGTGCTGCGGTGACAGCTGGAATTCTCTCTGCCGGCTCAAGAGGTAGGCATTGTGGCGTCACAATCAGAAGCGTAATAACTGATTACAGAGCAGTTATGATATCATTTTCTTATTACAGGTCACTTGTGATGTCACAACTAGCCTGTAATAAGACAATTATTTCCAGGCGTTTACACAGATTTGGAAGGCTTCCATACATATGCAAATATAAACAATTCTGCAGTGCACCATGCGAGAAAACTGTCAAGTCTCTTGCTTCCTGCAAGCCTGGGTCTTGTAGGAAATGAATAGTTTGGTTTTGACCCTAAAAGGTCCCTTCTGAGCTGTCTCAATTGACAGTAATGGTTACATTAAAATCCCCTTCTCAGAAGAGATGCCTTGCGCCACAAGCCCTTAGTTTTCATGGCACATGGTCAAAGAAGGCCTTCTGCACTTCATTCAGAGTGTATATGGAAGCTATTGGGACCATTCCACTGTTAATCTCCCTGAAACAAACAGGTACCTCCCACTCTTCCTATCCTAGTATCTATCCAATGTTGTGACTAAAAAGAATCTCTACATTTGTCGAGAAAATGTGTGTTGGGAAGTGCTTGGATTTCAACCTGGATGTATTGTGTTTCACGAGAAGCGTCTCTTGGAGGAAAATGGCAGAAGCTTGGACTTCCGGGAGAAAACTCTTTTACTAGAATAGACAAGAGCCTTTGTATTAAATGCGATTACTTTGATTTCTAGGCTGACTGAGTCATCGTTCTGTGAGCTGCAATGCTACTGTATAGGAGAAAGCAAATTTGACCCAATAACACACACAGACCTCTTCATTTAGGTATCCTGCGCCCCCTTGCCAACTGATACGAGATTGAACAAGCAAATCAGAAAAAAGCAATATATGAACCCTGAGAGGGTCCCAGGTTCTTCCAATGGGTCCAAAATTTGGGCCAGTAAGACCCGGATGGGCAGAAATGGTCTACAGGATCTAGAAGTCTGTCCCGACCTTGGTGTATCGGCCAGCCCCCATCTTTCTGCCAGTGCGTATAGCAAATGCTATTGGGTTGATGGGCAATATATAAGGGTGAGGGCAGGCTATTGTCACAATCATCAAACTCTTATCACACTCAACAATTGTCCTCACATCAAAATGCCAGAGAAGTTCTCTGCAGGAGCAACACAAATACCTGCAACAATTCAATTCCCTCCAATGCATAAGCCAAATAGCTCCCATCAACTGGAAGTCCACAAATTCACAAGAAAAACGAGATAACATTTGCTTTTAACAGTAGTTTTTTAGAACCAGATACACATCCAGGGTGTATCTGGTTCTAAAGAATTTCTTTTTTTATGTATCATCCACGTGGTATTGGCATGCATAGAGTTTGTCAAAAAGCAGCAAAGGATTAGGACTGTGCATTTATGAAGTGGGTTGACCTATGTCTACAGCCTTTCCCGTGTTTGTATAATCCCACTGTCACCTACCCATAACAAATGAGATGTGATCTCTTGGTCTTTGACATTCTGCAAACTAACATGCATTTCTGTTATTAACTGTATTATTAATCTGTTAACATGCTATGTTAGGTTTGGGTTTTGGGACTCAAGTGGGGATTTATGTTTTTATATACTTACAAAAGTGGTTGTTTTATCTTTATAATTGAAAACAGATCAAATATATATTTTTCATGTGTTTTGTTGTAGGACCCATGGGCGTACCAAATAAAGAACTGAGTTTTTATAGTCATGTGTGTGCCGTCTAATAGATTCATTTGAAGATTATCTATTAAGGCCCGGTCTTAGCAAGGACCAGGCCTCATTGAATCAGCAACTCGAGTAGTTCATTTAGGGGACTCCCCTTTGTGTGTTTGCAGGTGGGATGGTGGCATGATCTCAGAGAAGTGATTGGTGGGTTGGTGTGGAGAGTTAGATACGGCCCCTTTAGCGTTGGTGACCTGGGACAGGGCTCACAACCTTGTTTCTAAAGATGGCCTGTGGCGCAATGCCAGCAGATTTGCTTTACTGTGTTCTTTGCTGGGGGTATGTCGCAGCCGGTCAGGGCTAGACATGGCTTGGATTTACTTATGCCGCAAATTGGGCCCCTGGGAGCTCCCATGAGATTGCTGAGTTAGTGCTTCCCTATTCACTCCAGGACCTCTGTGCATGGCTTGCCACCTCTCCGACACTCTCCTCATGACATTTCATCAAGGTTCCCCCTGGGGGAGATGTGGGTCTTTCATGCATGGATGATGGGCCGCCCAGGCACCCTGCAGGGCTGCACTTGGTTTGTCATTAATCCTTGCTGTGGCTGTGTTGCACTTCCCTTTCTGGCAAAGAAGAGCTGCTGGCAGCTTTGGATGGCTCAGAACACAGGTCACCTCGTACCCTCCATTAGTGATGGGATTCAGCGCTTGTGGTCAGTACCTCTGTTTTTGACACCTGCATCAGTGGGGAAGGCACGCCTCTCCGCCTCCGCACCAAGTAGCTGACCATGGCCTGGGACTGGGCACAGCCTCCACAAGCTTGGCGATCTGCCATTTTGTGCCTCCTTCATTGTGCTGCAGCGATCAGTGGATGTTCTCCTTGCTTCTGCTTCAGCAAGACTGGAATACCAGCATGGGACTTCCTGGCTGCTAAAGGCTTTCAGACACCTCTGTGCTTCATCTGATCAGGAAACCTAGTTTCAGAACATGGTGATGGCCCATTGACCCACCGGGGCAGCCAGAGGTCATTGACTAGGTGGAACCGCTGGACTGCGCTCGCTGCATACACATATATTTACAGTGGCTATACCGCCATACGTTGGGAACTGGCTGCATGAAAATGCATTTAACAAGGCAATGCTGCCATATACTTTAAAGCAGGCATGAAGATATTTCTTTGGACAGACAGCACTCCGCTGTAGTGTTAGTGACCTGGTATCTATTGGACTTTTACATGTGTTCCACTGCAAAAAGAATAATACATTTTAAAGTCCAAGCAATCTGTGCTGGAAAATGCGCCATTTCAAGCCATCATATAAAATAAATTCTCGGGGAGAGAAGTCTCCTGAGGCACCCTAAATCGTTCAGGGTTGCTTGCACCAATTCAGGAAAAAATATATATGCCACTCCATTACCTGCTGTCACTGTTGGTACCATATCCTGTTTACACAACGAGCATTCCTAAACTGTCTACACGCCCTTATGTCAAGACTTCCCTTTTGGCCGTTGCTCTACCAGCACTGGAGCAGTGGCTTGCTTTGCAGAATCTAGTCACATGGCCACTGAATACCCAATTACTGGCCAGGGTGATGCGGGTGGGCATATTCTGAGCGCCACCACGTCCATCAGCCCCCTGGGGGCAGATAAGAAAGTATCCTTTCCACACATATCCGTTCCTAATCACGAGTTACAAAAAGCGGGAACTGGACCATTCAAAAATGCAAACTTGCTTCGACATTGGATGAAATACTCTGATATAGTATAATACCCATATTTATGTTCGATTGTGGGTGGTTTCGTGGCTATTACTTTATAGAAATTAGCACTTTTTTACATTTATTTTTTATTAGTGCGTTTGGTTAAAAGTAAACCTTTCGCAACACCCACAAAAAGCGGCCGTTGCGTTATAGTTTGAAACCAACCATGGAACACTGGGTGTTTACTCACATATAGAAAATAAACTCTTTCATACCTAATTTCAGCCCTTTTAAAGCATCATACCGAATAGTTGTTTGGGAGATAGAAGCAATGTTTTCTATTGAGTGTCTCCTGTGGAACCTTGAGGTTTGAGATCTACTTCCGGCTTCCCCACTTGACCTACGTGATCTTAAGCAAACACCTTTATGGCTCGGTGCCAGCTTTGCCTTATCAAGCCACATTTCTAGAGGTTTCAGGGAAGCTAACATCAAGCAGCTTGGAAAGAATGTGTCTTTCCTCTGGCCCTGGAATTTGATATGTTGACACACATGGCTCAACTCCCCCTTTTTTCCCCCCTGCCCTGCCTCACTCGCGGTGGTCTCCAGGCCTCACAGCAGCAGTATCCAGGCAACTACGCACAGAGTGGGCCTGTGTACAAAACATTCTACTGAAAATGTCCCCCACCCTCCTATTCGGCACTAATGACGAACTCGACACGTGAGCTCAGGCGGAGGTGGGCGGGGACTGGGTACTTGAGGACGGGCGGCCAGGAGAGGAACACACCAGGGGAACATCGTGTTGTGTAAGGGGCACGGCGTGCTGTTCCTGCGCAGTACCCGCCGTCACGGGCTGCCTGGGAACAAGGCGCGGGACTTCACGTGCTCGAGGAAGTGTCAGCCACGCAGGAGGAGGGGACGCTCTTTCTGATGCGTCTTTCTAAGTGGATTATCCGGTAAATGGAATTGTTTAAATGAAATGCGAGAGTAATAACAATTTAAATCATAGTGCTTGGAACCCATCATGGAGCGCTATATAAGCATGTTATGTGATTGTTAACTTCTTCAGCTGCACAAGGAGACCATAACTTCGGGGGAGGGGCGGCTAATGCCACCCCTTTCATCTCTTGAGTCGTTAGGGTGGGTTAAATCAGATGATTTTGTTTTTGGCTGGTGAGCGTCCATTTAAATCTATGGATGGTATGGGTCTTTTGTGTCTATGTATGAACTGAACTGACACCACGACGTGGACACCCAACACCCACCAAAAGCTTGTGAATTGGTAAGCATTGAAATGGTGGAGGAGGGGCTAACATCAGACACTGTGCGAGCGGGGCAAGCTTTCTTCTGTGGGACCCCCCAAGAAGCGTTTGTGAGAACTGTAGCAAATAAAATATATAAGACATTGAGCTAGTGACATTGCCCATAAACATGATAGTATTTAAAGACAGAGGGCACTATTCCCAAAGATTTTAACTGCAGCAAATTAGAGATACCCATGAGCATTTCTGATTAGCCCTGCCTACCTTTTAACCTGTGTGACGTCTAATGTGAAGCACAGTTGGAGATCACGTGTTGAGGGAGGGAGCCTGCGAGCACGGGGTGGGAGGAAAGAGAGGGGCCGGATGTGACGAGTTAGTTTGGAGTAAGAGCCTGGAGGAATAAAGTTGTGTTCCATCCTCTCTCCATGTCCGCCCCTCATTTGCTGTGCAACTGTGGGGGGCCGTTTGGGGGAACACTACACTGGTGACGAGAGGTGATTGTCCCTGCTTGTGCCGAGGTCCCATGCACCGGGACTGAATACAACACGAGTGGTGAGGGGCACAACGCCACAGTGAAGGCCGGGCTTCCAGTCGGTCCCATCAGCGCACGGAGGAAGGAAGGTGACTGGGGCTGAAGGGGAGGAGGACCCGGTTTCCGCATTGCGAACATGGTTCTGGCATTAAGAAGACAAGGGAAGCACACGCCTTGTGTTGCGGGTCCCTGCCAGGAGAGAGAGCGAGCGCATCAGAAAGCGGCTCTGAAAGAAAACAAAAAATAATAAAACGGACGGAGATACAAGGAGGAGTACACAGACTGTGCTCACAAGAGAAGGATGGGTGGCTGCAAAGGCTACACATCATGGTGAGAGAAAATGAAAGCAGGCATAACAGAAATTGAGAACCAGCACACCATTGGACAAAGGTGGAGCAGAGATACAAGTGAAGGAACGCCCATGAGAAGCACACACATGAGGGCATGACAAAGGCATCACCTGTTGCAAGCACCGTGAGTACCCTCAGACCCTAAAATCAAAAGAGGAAAATAGGTGAGTAGTCCCTTGGTGCCACACCACACCAGGCCAACAACGTGACGCACCTCCACCAATCAAGCCTCAAAGATCTTGTCAGACTCTGAAGACCTGACAGTTCCTATTATGCTGCTAGTGGCACTACTATCAAGACTCCAAGAGAACTTTGCTATGCAACTGCTCATTCATTTTGACCTGTCGGAAACAAGCAGCCTGGGTCCCCGATGGAAGAGATGGGTGAGAGACTTCGAGGTGTACATCAAGGCCATATGCCCTCTGGGAGATGAGAAAAAGCATAGCCTGTTAACCCTCACCATTGGTCCAAATGTGTGCGACATTGTAGATGAGTTTCCAGCAGGATCCACCGACACTTATAATAGTCTGAAAATAGCACTCATTGACTGTTTCACACCCCACACCAACATGGATTATGAGTGCCTTGTATTTCACACAACAAAGCAGGTCAGGGGAGAATTTATGGATGCATTTGTAATGCGTCTCTGCGTTCGCCTGAAACATTGTGACTTTAATAATTACTCAAAAGAAGAACCACTGAGATCTCAGATAATTGCGACATGTGAGTGTGCTGACTTCAGGAAAAGACTTCTTCAGAAACATTGATCGCTGGAAACATCATGCACCTAGTAAGATCAGACGCAGTGCTAGCTCTTCAGATAGAGGCCATGGGCAATGTTAAAATCATTCCTGACATTCAGAAACCATCAACAAGATGCAAGCTCCCCTGCCACGCAGGGGCAGTGGTGAGCCGTTCTGCTATCGCTGTGGATATGAATTTCCCCAAGGAGGCTCATGCCCGGCCATAGGACAGCATTACTCAGCATGCAGAGGAGAAAATCACTTCAAGGCTGTATGCTGCATTTACTGCAGTCAGGCACGGGGAGAAGGGAGCAGTGGTGGAGGGACAAGAGCAAGAGAGAAACCGCATGGACCGCTGGCAGGAATGAGTCGATACCAAGAACCACCTCCCCAGAGACACTGAGAGAGGAGGGAAGAAGGAAGGTCATATGAAAGCGCCACCAGAATGTAGATCAGTCCGACCAGCGGCTGCACGGTCCAATAGGAGACCCAAGAGATATGTCCGTTACCCAGTAGAACAGTTACAAACAGAGAGTGGATCCAGTCATTTGTCTACAGAAGCAACATGAAGGAAAGTACAGTCCCCATAAGAGCTGAGAAGGAAAGGATACCTATATGCTCTAGGGAATCCAGTGGCAAAAGAACAAAGCTGCATCATGTTGTTACATGTAAATGATCTGCCAGCAGAGTTCCTAGTGGACACAGGAGCCACAGTTAACGTCATTAGTGAAGAAGTCTATGGCAAACTCTCACATGCTCCGAAGCAATGACATGCGCAAGTGACCATTTATCCCTATGGATCCAAAACTCCCCTGGCATGCAAGTGATATTTCATGGCTCAATGCAAATACAAATCCCAGTCTATGAAGATACCCATGCATGTGTTAGAAGCCGCTACTGACAGCGGGTGTATCCTAAGCTTTAAAGCTGCACTAGATGTGGGACTAATACATGTACTCTACCGCCTAATGGTCCACAAATACATCGACCCATCTGCAAAAATATAACAGTTGTTCCCCACGCTCTTCAAGGGTCTGAGCAAGCTGAAGAACTGGTAAATCAACCTACACATCAACCCATAAGTTTGGCCGATAGCCCAAACACTATCGTGGCATTCCTGTAAACATACAGCGACAAGTGGAGGAGGAGTTGCATAAACCTCTGGAACAGGGCATCATTGAGTCTGCGGTGGGACCCACCCCTTGGGTGACATCGATTGTCCTGGTCCCCAAGAAAGAGTCGAATAACACCCGAATATGCATAGACATGTGCCGCCCAAACGAGGCCATCATGAGAGAACATTGCCAAGCCCTGTGAAAAAACAGAAATGGTACACCTGCTAAATGGGGCTACTGTATTTTTTAAGTTAGATTCAACTAAAGGGTTCAACCAGCTAGAACAGAGTGAGGGATCCAGATACATAACGACCTTCGTCACACACCTGGGCCTGTACAAGCAAAACGCCTCAGCTTTGGAGTGTCGTCAGCTGCCGACATTTTCCAAGCGGAAATTCACAATGTCATCAAACACATCCCCAATTGCCTAAATTACAGTGACAATATTCTGATATTCGGACAAGATCAGGACCAACATGATAACACGCTACCCAGAATATGCATAGCACTGGAAGCGGCCCACCTCACACTTAACAGAGAAAAATGTGAATTCAGGAAAGGTACCCTTTGATTCTTTGGACGCATATTTTCCACCCAGGGTATGACCTCTGATCCGGAACAAGTAGCAGCGCTCACAAATGCAAACCCCCGGCCAATGTATCAGATCTGAGGTCGTTCCTGGGTCTTGCCAGTTACTACACCCGATATATTCAAGACTTTGCATCAGTGAGCGAGCCCCTGAGAGCCCTCATGGTGCAACAAGTGCCTTTGGTGTGGTCAAGCTCCTGTCAGCAGGCATTTGAATCAATTCGCCAGTGCATCTCGATAGCCAAAAACATGGCATACTTCAGCACCACGAGGGACACGTAATTAGTTGTTGAGGCCAGTCCTGTGGGACTAGGAGCTATACTGACACAACCAGACCCAGCAGATAATGGGAAACGTCACATTATCACCTATGCCAGCAGGAGCCTGTCCAGAACAGAAGAGGAATACTCACAGGCCGAGTGTAGTGTGGGCCTGTGAACATTTTCACTTGTTCCTCTATGGAAAACCATTCACTATGGTCATTGACCATCAGGCTCAGCTGTTCCTCTATGGAAATCCACAGGCAAAAATGCCACTCAGAATAGTATGGTGGGGTCTCTGGCACCTGGACTTCTGCATTATTCATCGGCCTGTAAAAGACATAAATCAGAAACCGGACTGGTATTCTTGAAGTAGGTTGTGTTGGTTGATCTTTTTGTGTAGTTTGAGCAGGAGGATAGCTCAGGGGCAACATGCTTGCCTTGGAAGCAAGACGACACACAGCAACACAGGTTTAATCCCCGGGTCTGTGCTCACAAACCTCTGGGTATTAAGCGTGTTATAAATTACCAATCATATCATAACTGTTTTCTTGATGATCTTGCCAATGAAGGATGGATGGTTGATAGAGTGGTAGTTAGCTAGGTCATCTGGGTCGAGCGTGGGCTTCTTTAGTGGGGTATGATCTGGCCAGTTTTCAATGCATATGGGAAGAGGCCTTGCATGAGTGAGGCATTGATGGTGTGGAAGAGAGATGTGAGACATTTTCCTGTGATTTTCTTCGAGATGGAGTCTGGGATGATGTCCTCGTTTGAGGTGGCTTTGAATGATGTGAGAATTTCTGTGATTTCTTGCATTGTTAGAGTCTTGAATTCTGGCCATCTTGGGGCATGGCATGATGGTATGGCAGGGGCGTCTATGGTGAGTATTGTGTTGTTAATGTAGCAACAGATATTGTCGATTTTGTCTACGAAGAACATGTTGTTTGCATTGCATCTCTCTATGGTTTCGGGTACTGGGGATGCTTTTGGGGAGGTGATACAGTGAATTCTGACCTTGAAGAGGGCCCTGCTCTTGTTGGAGGCTTCTGCTATAGATGTTGTGTAGTAATGCACCTTTGCTGAGATGATGATGGTTCAGCAAGCTGAGCAGAGGCTTTTCAAGTTGGTAAGATCTTCTTGTAGATATATTTTTCTCCAGATCATTTCTTGTTTGTGGATGGCACATTTACTGTCATTGAGATCTTGTGTGTGCCATGGTGTGGATGGCTTGGTTTTGTTGGTCCACAGTTTCAGTGGTGCCTGTATGTTGTAGGGGTCAGTTAGAGTGCAGTTGAACTGGTTGAGAGGGATTTTGATGTTGGATGAAGGAGTGAGTGTGGAAGCCAGATTGTTGAGGTTTTCTGGGGAAATGTTTTAATAAGTGTCAATGTGTCTTTGTTGGAGTCTGTTGCCCTCAGTAAGATGGCTTTGTGAGCTGCAGCTTGATTAGTATGACTGCCTGCTCAGTCCATTCGCTTTCTATAAGTGGGAGGCAGTAGATGTCTTTTGATGAGGTGAATAACCATTAGATAGTGCTGCTTTTGGTTCCAGTGGCATTAGTGTTGAGTAGTGTGATGCAGAGGGTTTCCAGAAGATCAAGGAAATCTTATTTGGTTTTCTTTGTTGTTTGGGTCCCAGGCAGATTGTGGGCTCCCAGGAACAAATTGAGGGAATGGTTGACAGTTCATGCAGTGATGAGGTCTGTATTTTCATCCAGGAAGGTTTTGTTACTGGGTGGTTGGTGGTAAATGGGGTTGAAAGTAGCATTTGCTCTGTAGGAGAGTGGAAAGTGACATGTCAAGAGGTCCATTAATTTGAGAGTTGTTGTACATGTCTGTGGAGTCTTGTGGATGACTGCATGGCCCTCCCAGAAGTCTTATTATGGTGGACGTGCTGAATGCTGTAGTTGGCAGGGACAAATACATCCAGGCTTTGGGAGGAGGTGAGGGTAAACCATGTTTTTGTTATGAAGGGTGCGTCAAGGATATCTGTGGTGACGATATCAGCAAGATCTGTCATGTAAAGTACAGCGGAGCTAGCAGTGGTGAGCATGAGGTTGTGTGTGTATTTGGGTGGAGTAGGTTGAGTGGTTGTGAGTCGGATGTTGATGAGGTTGCATAGGTTAGAGCTGTGATGGTGGTTGGTGCGTGTTTGTGTGTGGGAGTGTGAGACAAGAGAACAATAGGGGAGAGAAAGAGATAAGGCAGAAGCAAAGAGGAGGGTCTTAAGGTGCTTCTGGAACCGGAGATGGTTCTGCTCAAGTTTCAGAGAGGCAGGGAGGCTGTTCCAGAGGGAGGCACCAGCCGAAGAAAGAGATCTGCCCCAAATCGTTGCTTGGAGAAGTGACTGACTCTCATGGAGTTGGAGATGGAGGAGAGAACATCTCGAGTTGGAGGTATTCTGGTCCCAGAAGGCCTTGTGGACAATGCTGAGGGTCTTGAACTCGATCCTTGCTGCCACCGGGAGCAAATGGAGAGATTTCAGGGCTGGAGAGATACGATCCCTGGGCTTGAGGCCAAGGACAAATCTTGCAGTCCAGTTCTGGATGAGTTGTCGAGGACGAAGAGTAGAGGCAGGTGGATTTAAAAAGAGGCTGTTGTAGTAGTCAAGCCTAGAGAGAACCAGAGCTCTGGAGACAGAGAGCCTCTCGGGGAAGGAGAGAAAATTGAGAATACCACTGAGGTAATTAACAGTTTAGCATTCCAGGGCAGTGGCGTCGCTCGGGAGGTGTCTGGGGGGCCGGGCCCCCCCCTGTGAAACCCTGTGACCCCGTTGTGCACCCCCTGCCCAAGATGAGCAGTGACCATGTTCTCCCCTTACATTTGTCTGTGCACCCCCTACTTTTGTCTTTAGCCCCCTCTGTGCCCCTCCTAAATTTGATTCCTGGCGACGCCACTGTTCCAGGGGTGGATGGCAAAAGTCAAGAACCAATGGTGAGCCCACTACTCTGCAACACTGTAATAGATAGTTCTTGGTGATGGGATAGGCCAGCCACCTGACATGCAAGGGCCAGTAGAATAACACCTATAGGGTCCACTATAGGCAGTAGAGCTTCTCAGTAGCCAATCTCTCACCATTTTTTTGGGAAGGGTCCGAGGGATGAGTTAGGCCCTCTGTGTCTGCGGACCCCCAGCATTGCTCTGGCATACCTGGGACTCCAACCTAAAAAGTTGGTAGCAGAGCTAATGGTACGCTGCGTTGGCCCGGCACAAAGCCATCTTCTCTGCCACGGAACCTGAGAGGCTGCATGACCCTCACATATTTCGAGAAAGACGGGGAACGCGTACCCGTGAAAAAAGCATCAGGAACCAGCTTGAAAAATATCCTGCCCAAAGTCAGCGGGGAGTCCAGGCATACCAGGATGGGGGACACGGCAGCCGAGCAGTGCCAGCAGACCACAGAGTGTAAGTACTGACCCGGTCAAACGGCAACTGTGGGTGTGAGGGAGGGTATTGAGTATTGTGAAGTATCGTTAGTTTTGTTGAGTATTGTCAAAGTATTGTCTAGCATTATCAGACTTAGGGACCAGAGCGGTGGTGGACGTCATTGTTTGTTGGTAGGGCACATTCGAGTTCATAGGTAAATGGTTCTGGTGAATATCCTAGAATATTGACTCGAGGGCATGGATAACAGAAGTTATGTAAATAGTGGATTTCCTGTGGGTTGGGCATTTTAGCTCGTCATTGTGAAACTGCATTTTTCTATGATAGTTATCATGAGATTAATTCATCCCCTAATCCATTCATTAGTCATTCATTCATACATGCATTCATTTTGAATTCATCTGGAATAGGCTATGTTTGAGTACTGTAGTTTTGGTCTAAGCTATTATGGTTCAATATATGCTGAGAGCCATGTAATTATGTACACTTGTCATTTATAGCACAATATAGTGTGCTTTTAGGTGCTAGAGATCTGCCTTGTGTGTCTGTCCATCGATGAATTCGGCTTCTTGCTGTGCACAAAGAGGGAATTGTTTTCGCAAGCGAACACACAGTGTAAAATATTATCATAACAACTGCCCTTTGGCAGACAGTCAGCTACTCCTTGGCACAGAGAAACAACCTTGCTGAGTGAGGAGAATGCTATGTTTTGGGTTTTGCAAATGAGACTGCTGTCTCAATACGAGAATGTAAGCAATAGCTTGTTCTGTTCTTAGAAGAATGTAGAGACATGTCACCTTGACTAGTATAGTTCGCACCATAACAATGTATGCACGTAGATAGACACATGCTGTTTTCAATGAAATGCTTACTGCGCATATATGTAATGAGTGCATCACAGCACTACAATGCTAATGTATAACTGTGGGATTTCTGTTGAGGAGATTCAGACGGCAGTAGATGGAGAAGGAGAGGGGAGTAGGAGTGTGTTGGGGAGATGCTATGAGAGAGAGCTAGCTAGAGGGAAGGAAGCTGTCTCATCAGAAGGAGACAGACTCAGAGCACAGTCCTAGAGAACTGACTGTGTGGGAGAGAGCATTGCTAGGAGAAGCTTGGAGGGTTGGGGTAGCTTAAATCACTCATAGGCTAGAGAGTGCTGATTTCTTGCTTGTATAGTGATTAGTGACATTTAGCATTGCATACAATAAAATGCATTTTGCTTTGGAACAAATCGATTTCTGTGTCTTTGTGATTCTGCTCTATTTTTGTTTGCATAGAAATCACAGTACAACATTTCTAGTTTCTCATCATAGATGACAGAATCCTTGTAAGATTTGTCAAGGGAGCTGGCCTAGATTGCGAAAGGTGAGTCGACTGGTTAAGTCTCCTGGAGTGATTCATTTTGTATGGCGAGGCGACGCAACAGGTACAATTCGATCACAAGAGAATAGTGGTATGCTCTGTCTGGAGGCCGGAAGACAGCTGTGGGATTTGTGCATTTTGGGAGTAACGGGCTGTAACATTGTGCCCACAGTATTTGATTTCTTAGCATTACGTGGTTTTCAGATTGGTGACGTTACCCATAGGTTTGTGCATAGGACATGGAGAGCACGTGATGGTGAGGAGCTAGCATTAGAAACTTGGGATTGGCAGACAAGGTGAACGAGCGGCGGTGCACAGAATGCACACGCGCAAGATTGTGGGTTTGCCCGAGGGTGCCTCGACTGTGGAAAGAAGGTGGTGCGCGGAGCATGCCTTGTTAGGTGTGGAGCCAGAGAGGCTTGTAGTAAAAGTAATAACATTGTGTTTGCATTGTGTTCTTCCCTTAACAGTGGACAATCGAAACCCTCAATTTAAGGTCAGGTAAACGCAAGAGCAATGTATCAAGGGAAGTGTGGGGGGACATGCCCCTCCAGCACCTGTGTAAGACGCTCCCACCATATAGGGAGAAAATATGCAAACATAGCATAGAATGGTCCAAAGGTACTGAGGGGAAGTTAACTAAATCATGGCCACATTGCAGAAGTTTCTTCAAAGACGTGCAGCAATCCCTACTGACACACATACAGGGTACCTATAAGGGGAAAAAGTTAGCAATCCACATGGCGATATTCGAGCTGTGGTGCATGTTCCAGGAGGGGAAGGGGATGCAGAGAGGCATCAGTAGATGCTGAGCCAGCAGGAGGTGCAGGGGCCCATGGCCCCGCCTTCTGCTCCCCCACACGTCCCACCGAGTGTGGTCTCTCATGGCACAGATGATGAGCAAAATATGTAACCCAATACGAGAATTGAGAGCAACAGAGAGGTATTCAAATCCGGCATATAAACCACCACCATACACACAGGAAGAGGGGCCGAGAGTCGCAGGGCAGCCGATCGCTGAGAGGGGATCGAACAGTGAGGCGCACAAGA
This sequence comes from Ambystoma mexicanum, assembly GCF_040938575.1. NCBI lineage: Eukaryota > Metazoa > Chordata > Amphibia > Caudata > Ambystomatidae > Ambystoma > Ambystoma mexicanum. The sequence goes on from NC_090924.1 coordinate 601,559,186, forward strand.
GCGATAAGGAAGGGTCAGGGGGAATGGCCATAGGCGAATGGGTAGGGGGACAGATCCTCCTAAAGCTAGAAGCGAAGACTGATGAGGAAGCAGAAGGGGCAACTGAGGCAATGGAGTGATTGAGGGGAAGCGGTGAAGCATCGGATTGGGCTCATATATTGGAGGACATGGTCAGAAAGGAGAAGGAAAGGGAAGCGAGACTAGAAAGAGAGAACAGGGAGAGTAGCCAGTGAAGAGAGAAAGAGAAGAAATGATAGAAAGGGATCATAGGGAGAAGAAGAGAGAGGAGTGGGAGCAGCGGGACAGACAGGTAAGAGAAGTAGAAGAAATTGAGAGGTGGAGGGAGGTAGCTGAGCAGGAAAAATGGAAGTTGATTGAGAGAGAACAAAGGAAGTTACAGGTGGACAAACTGGCTAGCGAACGCACACGCAAGGAGGCAGACGAGAGAGCAATAAGGGCTGTAAAGACACAATGAACAGCGGACTGGGTAAATAACAGACCTGAGGAGGGCAAATGAGCAGAGCCAGATAGCACAGGCTCACAGGACAGTAGCACCACGGAACGGGACAGAACAGGCCTAGGTGTCTGGGGGGAGGCAGCAGATACGACTTGTGGGACCTTGACATTGACATGAAACCCAACACAGACATGACAACTAGAAGATTGAGCTTTGTAGATGACTTTTGCAGTAACGTGGGCTCGGGGTCCCACAAAGAAGGACGAAATAGTGGGGACAAGATGGGGGAGCTCCACAGACTCCAATCCACGTGGGGCAAGGACGGATAAGGGGATGACATGGGAGAGTGGGATAGGTATGGGGAGCAGGAGGAGGCAGCATGGATGAGCTGGCACCGAAGGTGAGGAATGACCTATTTACCATCAATGACGTAACAACATATGTGGAAAGGCTTAGAGACCTCCCAGGACAAAGGAAGGGGGAGACAGCTGTAGTATGCCCAAGAGAGAGATTAACATGGGAACATGACGACAGTGTCCGAATATTCATACCAGAACTGATAGACGTGTACACGGGCATCAGAGACACGGACAGACAGGTTAGACTGACTAGGAGTGCGAATGGGGAGCTAGGGTTCACACAGATGCCCCTGCTAGAAAAGGGAGGAGGGCGACCTCACTATATACCATGGAAACACACTGACACGGACAACATGAGGTGTATGCTACTATCATTAAGCGCAGGTGCTGGAAAATGGATTTATGAGATGGAGCGAATGACAGTAGAACAGAGGTTAGCACTGGGAAACGTAAAGGGACTACTAGTGGCGATCCTCAGAGATGCTGCTGATGACGCATGGAAGATGGCAGGTTTCCCCAGAGTGACAACCCAGAACACGGCGCACAATGGTTCACCATTTGCAAACTGCAGAGCTGCCGTATGGCGAGTACTGAGGACACAATACCCAGACCACTCTGACATTGCAGCAATAATTATGTCTCGGAAGATGAGGTGGGACGAAGACTCCATAGAGTACATTCAGGCAATCCAAGAGCTTTGGCACCTTGAAACCAGAGAACTATGGGACAAAAGACTAGCAGTGTTCTACCATATATTATGCCTGGGGCTGCCCGAACCAGTAAAGAAGCAGCTAAAGAAGTTAATAGGCGTGGAAGCCAGGTCTTGGCCAGAAATATAGCTCACGATCATCCACCATTCAGGTTATTGCAAGAGAAGCTTAAGAAAAAGAAGGAGGACAGAAAGATAGACGAAGCAAAGTTAGTGCAGAAAAAGGTATCGAAGTATGCAATAGAAGGGGTGGTAGGACGAGTGCAAGCGCACAGCGGACACAGCAACCGAAGCATTATTACACTGTCACGACCCGTGACCCAGAACCCCAATGGCATGGTCACATGCCAGGTAGGGTTAGGGCTCAGGGTTCATTTGGCACCAGGCTCATATTTGGAATGGGACCTGAAGGGACTACTTTGTATGTGGAGGCCTGCAGCCAACATGGAGGCACCCACACAGTCTAGTCCCTAAGAACCAGACTGTGCGGTGCAGTGTTTTAGGCTGTGGTAGCCCAGACTACTTTATCTGGACTACTTTACAGGGTAGGCTCTATAAACCACACCCAAGCTAAAGAATGTGCTTCGCGTTATTCTGCAGCCAGCAGCGTAACGCTCACTGTGTTCAGAGACCAGCACCCGCCGTTCCTGGAATCGCGGACCTGCAGAGGAGACAGACGAACATCATTAACAGTTCCAGCTTACCGGCAGTCTTCCATCCTTCGATCCCAGCTGCTCGCAGTCTTCCATCCCGTTGGCAGTATCTTCAGGACATCTCGCTGGCACCGGAACGAAGCACCTGGGGAGGAGAGAAAAAGGGACAACATTAAACAGGTTACTCACGGCAATCTCAGCAGCAACCAAAATCTCCTCACCTGGCTGGGCATATCTTGGCCGGTTCTACTCCGGAAATCACTGCACGCCCGGAAAGACCATCGTAACCTGAAAAGGAATAAATAATACAGGTTAGCCCAAAAAAGACATTAGCGTGCCGCACTTCGCGCTTAACCTACCTTTCTTCATACGCTCCGCATCCATAAATACCGGCAGGAGCCGAACCCAAGCAGCACACCCAGCGAACCTCTGCATACCTAAAGGGGAAACAATCAGGGAAGGACATTAATAGCCCGAAAGAAAGCAAAGGCCCTCAAAGACTACTATAATCGAACTTACCTCTTTAAAGACACTTGAATGGGTTGGCATCAGTGAAGTTAACTCGGTCGCTTCCACCTGCAGAAACTACGTGCCCCTGCGCAGAAAGCAGGACGGAGAGCACGCCAGACATCATAACAAGGTGAGGAGGGGGGCCTTCAGGTCGAGTCCAAGGGGCTGGTGGGAGGAAACGAAATCTGAACCCAAGCTCAGACCTCCTGTATTTTCAGGCCCACCTGCCATAGAAGACATCATCCCGAATTGAGTACATCTGGGGGGAAATCTGCAACCAGGGCATACAGGCGTCCCCGTGGATATCAGCTGAGTGTAACATACACAGAGCTGCCCATGAGGGGAGGGTTCATGGGGCGGGGTAATATCCAACAAGGATTTAGAGGAAGAGGGGGGACATCGGGTGGCTGCAGATACAGACCACAGACATATCACAACCAAGGGGGATTTCCAGGAGAGCTTCGAGGGTACAATTAGCAGGTGCAGCAGAGCCCAGGGGATTACGCGGGGGGTTTGCAAAGTGAATGCAGGGAGCCATCACAGTGCTGGTCATGTGGGCAGCTGGGGCACATTTCAAGAGCCTGTAGGAACACAGGGATGCAGCAGAATTGGGCAGGGCCATACCAGCAGACGTATCGGGGGACTAGGATGATTATTACTGACAGAACCAACCCCAGATGCAGCAAGGACAGACACAAGGCCATGACACAGATACCACAGTTGCAAGCCCCCGTACCACAATACTTGCAAGCATCACAGATTCGAGGGGGAACACAGCAGGTGCCACAGATACATGACAGCATGCAGCAAAATGATGGCACCGGGCCACTCATGGTTTCTATGGGCACTGCACCCATTAGGAAATTGGGAGGGGTCACCGTGATAGGGAACAACCCATTAACGGGTAACGAGATGTCCATGTATCCTCAATGGGACAGCCCACAGACGGACTTGATGTGTTCCAACCTGTTGATCCCACCCAACCCTGCGGAGGAACCTCGCATAGGGGTGGCAATAGGTGACAAAACCTTTTCCTCTCTTGTTGACACAGGGGCGACTAGGTCCTGCATTAGAGAGGGAACATTTAGACTGTCAGGCAATGTCATGAATACTCAAAGATTCTCTGGGGCTAGGGAAGTGGTTCCTTTTACCGATGATGTCTTCCTTTCTATAGGGGAACATGATCTGTCTCTAACTTTACTTTACTCTCGAAAGGCACTCTTAAATATACTGGCACGAGACATTATGAGCAGACTGAACATGTCGATTTCATTCACTGACAAAGGGATAGTGTGCTCCACACCAGGAATACACATGCTCAATGTAAGACAGATCATTCAAGCTTATTGTGGGTGGAAGGTGCAGAGGGGGGCCAGTGGGCGAGCAGCTGTTCCAGTACTGTACTAATATGGCAATTGCATGGTTCCCAGGGATTGTAGGAAAGATTTGGTGGATGCCAATTGAGCACTTGTTCAGACCAGAGGTCCCCCTGGACGAGAAGGAAGGGACAATAGTGCCTATAGAGATAGAGGCAGTCATTCTGAGGGATGAGTGGATAGCAATACATGGGATGGATGACACAGGATGATCATGCCGAGCAGTGGTCGCAGTGGCAGAAGGGTGTAGGCCAACCACGGTGACAGACAAAGAACTCTTTAGAGATGAACGATCAGAACACCATATGGTGTTTGAGATGACTGTGACATGCTGGTTGAGAATACATTACAGGAAGGTGTAGTTGAGGATGGCACTGGAGGCCCCACCATCCTTCTCTGAGGAGGATTTGGGCAAGGTACCCAGCATCCTATGGGCCACAAGTCCCTATGATGTGGGGCCTCTGAGAGGAATAGGGGGAGTGAAGCTAAATCTAAAACCAGGAGCAATTTTACCCAGAGTGAAACAATATCCACTCTCAAAAGAGGCAGACAAGGGCATTTATGAGACAATTGCAGCATTAGTGGAGCGAGGCATCCTAGTGCCACCGGAGTCACTATGCAACACGGCTGTGTACCCTGTCAAGAAATCAAAGGGGGGGTTGTGGAGTTTAATCCAGGACTTACACCCCCTAAACCACATTGTAGAAGCAGAGTATTCTTTGGTCCCAAATCCAGCGACAACATTTTGCTGCATTCTGGCGGAAGCTGCCTGCTTTACCATCATAGACTTGAAAAATGCATTTTTCTCAGTACCACTACACCCAGACTCACAGGACTTGACTTCCTTTACGTATAGAAACCAGATGTGGAAACATACGAGGCCCCCACAGGGGTCCGGCGAGTCAGCCTCTATATTCAACAGGGTCCTCCAGATTGACCTAGTAAATGTACAGATGGAAAGCACGGTCCTGCAGTACATAGATGGCATTTTGATTTGCAGCCCAACAGAAGATGTGTGTTGGAATGACTCATTGCACATGCTGACAGAGTTAGCAGACACGGGGTACAAGGTGGACAAGGCCAAACTGCAGTACTGTCAGAAAGAAAACTATACATTGGACCATTTCCCAAAATGGCAGACATATAACACCAGAGAGGGCGGAGACAATACGCAAGACAGCCAAACCCACGACAGTGAGAGAAATGCAGCAGTTCTTAGGGTTGTGCAATTACTACAGAGCATGGATTCTCTACTACAGTACATACACAAGTCCATTACTGGGCACCATGAAAGAAGCACAGAAGGAACACAAGGCACTAAACTGGATGATGGAAATTACTGAGGCATTTGAGGAGCTGAAGGGAGCTATATGCATGGCTCCAGTGTTAGGCATCCCAGACTACAAAAAAGAATTATTCCTGTTCTTGCACAATGACGGAATAGTGATGAAAGCAGTACTAACACAAACGACAAGCGTGGGACACAAGGCAATAGCATACTGCAGTGGAAAACCTGACCCAGTAATGAGAGGAAACTACCAGTGCAAACAGGCTTAGGTGGCTGCCGCATTTGCAGTGGAGAAATCAGCAAGGACTACCCTGGGGTGCCCCACCACTTTTTACGTGAAGCATGCCCTTTTTGTGAAACTCAAGAAGGTGACTATGCACATGACTGTGCACAAAACATACGGAGTTCAGTCACACTCACAAGGTACATGAGGATGCACTTGACAGGGAGACGTGCTGTACATTGATGGGTCTTCAACAATTGACCAGATAGATGGGGCCAGACATACAGGAACCACAGTGGTGAGAATGAGGGAAGATGGAACTAGTGAGGTAGTGGCGAGTGCCCGATTGCCATCACATTATTTAGCACAAGCAGCAGAATTAATGGCCTTAATACTAGCATTAGAATACAGCAGAGGAAAAGACGTGACAGTATACTATGACTATGTACGTGTTGTCAACAGTACACTTGGGACTGTCATGATGGATCAGGAGAGGATTTGGGAGGGTGGATGGGACCGCAGTGCAGCATGCATCTTTACTGGGCAAATTGATTGAAGTAATTGATTATCCTGCGCTGATGGCTAAGTGAAGTGCCAGACACACACGAGAGGAGAAGATCCTATGTCAAGAGGAAACGAAGCAGCACACTAAGAAGCAAAGCGCACAGCATATTTTGAAGAGTTGCTAGAGATGGAGGCAGCATCAAATGTATGTGATGCGAGAACAATGATACTAAAGGAAGGACACAATGGGCCTCATTCCGAGACTGAAGGTAAACCTGCCGGTGCTACCGGTGGGTTGCTGCCAGACTCAGAATAATTTACCAGCACCTCACTGAAGTCAGGCCCTGGTAACTTTGTTAATTCCCATTCCCATAGAATCCTATGGGACTCAATGGGAGTGGGGACACGGGAGCACCAGCACCGGTGCGCCCATGACTAGTCTGCCTACCATGGCCACTGCGCTTGTAAGGGTCAGCCCTGTCGGGCACAGCGGCTCCGGCAGGCAGACTTGTAGTTTACTGGACCGGAAACAAGGGTGCCGGCGAGCTCACCGGCACTCTTGTTTCTGGACCGGCAAACTTATAATGATGCCCAATGTGTTTTGATCATGGAGTTGTAGGGAGCTGCACCCAGGGAAGAGAAGACATTGTGGACGCAAAGGGGATGTTCAGTATCTCCAACAGACGCCCTATGGCGGCAAAATAACACAGGGAAGTTGGTGATGCCTCTGGCAATATTGAACACAGTATTGGCACAATTACAATATCCAACGCACACAGGGAAAGAGGTCATTGCTGCCCAAACTGGAGAAACATGGTTCTGTCCTTCTTTGGCAGAACAAATGGCTGAATTTGTAAGCAATTGTCTTGTGTGCAAACAGTATACAGAAGGACACACATTGAGAGTTGTGAGAGTTGTGAGAGGAGCCATACCATGTCCCGCAGGTCAATTTCAGCATTTACATGTCGACTACGTTGACATGATTCAAGTGTGCCACGGGTAGCGCTACATGATAGTGTTTTTATGCCTCTCAGTAGTTTGAGGCAGGCCTCTGCTCTCATCCTGATGCCCTCAGGGCTGCCAAGTTTTTGATCCGGGAAGTGTTCCCATGATGGAATGTGTGTGAGGTTCTGCAGTCTGACAATGAGCCCTCAATTTGCCAATGAGATGTTCAAGCCAATAACTATTTTGCTGGGCATTCAACATACATTTTTGTGTGCTTATCACCCGCAAGAAAATGGGGTGTGCAAACGCCTGAAGGAGGCCCTAGCTAAGACAAAGCAAAGCACAAATAAGAACTGGCTGCACTGCCTACTACTTGCATTGTTTGTATTGCGAAACAAGCCAGGGCCCCACCACCATTTTACGCCCCATGAGGTGATGACAGGACAGCGCATGCAACTCCCACTGGCTCCTCCCACTAGGGCTTTGAAAGATGCTGAGAGTAGTGCAAATGTGTAAGGTCAGGAAATGTACGATTGCATTACTTTTTTAATTGCTAGTGCCTCTTTTATCTCTCACCAGATACAATGGTTCTGGGCAGGTCCAGAAGACAGCAGAGAAAGCAACAGTGAGAATGGACAAAGGGACTCTGGAGTAAAAGGACAGGTTAGCATTGGAGAATCGGTGCTGCTACGCAGTTTTATCTGAAAGTGGGATGCACCCACATTTAGGGGCCCCCACACCACTGCAGTAGTAGCACACAAGGCTGTCCAACTGACAGGCAAGATGGTCTAGAACCCCTTGTCAGACATCAAGCCCTATGATGCATCGGCCTCACCTGGCAACAAGATCCTCAGGGCCAAGCATCTGCAGCAAGAGGAGCATCAAGATAAATCTGTACTTACTCTGCCGAGTGGAGGACACCCGATGGTTACTCTTTCAAGGGCAGTAGAGTTAGGGAATGGACTGCTTATCGACTTAGAGTGAGGATACACTGTCTGTTTGTTATCTTATTGTCCACATACATTCGCCAAGAAAGCTGACTGCAATAATTGATGTTTCTTCATGTTACCCGCTGTCTATCACCCTGACATTTTTTCAGACCAGTTTGTCCAAGATGTCAGAAGGCCCAGCAGATTTCAGGCCAACTCCCCCAGAGTGTATTTTCATGCATTTGTCCAAGCCTACCCACAACTGGAGCAAGGAAACCCTTCAGTTATCACAACTCTGAGAGACCTTGTAATTAGAAGGGTGTGGGAGCATATATTAATTTTTGCTGTTAACGATTATTTGATATACAGGGCTTGAAAACTAAAGACACTAACCCAATAACGCCTATTCTTGCGCATTTCAGGTGGGCAACTATATCTTCAAGCTGCACGGATCATGCAGCACAGGTAAAGATGGGTGAAATAATAAAAATGTGATTATATTGCTGTGTCTCTTTATTCCAAGTGGAGTTTTTGCATTTATATTTTGGAGGATTTCACTTGTTGCTAGTGCTACCGCTGTATCCTTTACTAACATTCCACTGACCCAAGCAGGTGGAACAACCATGTCCGGTGGACAGGAGAGAACTGCAAGCATGGTAAGGAGAGAAAAGTGCAGTGCTGATACAGACATAAAGGGGGTAAACATGTATCTCACCGACACTGCTCGGGTGTTTAACAACATGTGGTACAAACACATGACAAAAGTAGGTAAGGAAACCACCGTGGAGAGCTGCTATGTCTGCACATTAATCCCCTATGCTATGAGTGCCTCCAGAACGTTTATAGCAACTGATGTACCAGCAGCAAGAGCTCAATGCCTGATGTACCTGTCGATGATAACAACTCGAGGAAGATTTCAGGAGAAAATAGCAACGCTAAAATGGATGTGCCGAGCAACATTCCCGTACGAAGACAGTTACATAAAGACATTAGACATGATGAACAATTATTGGCAGTTAGATGTAGCAATACAGTATATCACCGATAGGCCAGAGAAAGGGGAGACAAGGACTAGAACACTGAAGGAGTTGCCATGCCCATGGACAAGAGTGAAAGAGATAGGAGGAGAACCTGGGTGCTGGGAGAGACCACATATGCTTGTGTATGGTCAAGTGTACACAGAAGATGGATGAAAGGATGGGGTGGTGGGAAGCAAGGCCCTGACCCTAGCGCAATCCCCAGTGAACAAACTACAAGAAGACAATGACAAGTGCCTGAAGGAGTGAAACGCAAGTGCAAAGTTACTTACATGTGTGGAAAATGAAGCTGGACCAATGCCAATAATACCATTGAAGACACCTGAACTGTGTTACCAAAATGACGGTGAAGTGGAAGTTGGGGAAAATACAGGATGCCAAAGCAGAGAAAAGCACGTGGCGATGAAGATAGGCACTGCAATTCTGATGGATCACTGCTGGTCGTGCAGATCAAAAGCATACAAGAAGCTGCCACCCAACTGGGGAGGAGTTTGCTCGTTGGTACAAATCAATATGCCATCATTGGTCGTGCCATAAAAAGATGTGAAGCTTGATGAATTCCCGAAGATGGATACCAACAAAAGGAAGAAGAGGTCTGTGGAAGAGGAACAAATAAGCAAGAGCGAAAAGCCAGTTGGATTGAGTCGAGTAAAGAGACAAGGTAATTACTTCTCAGAAGCATTAGAAACAGCACTGGATGAAGTACCAGCCGAACACCGGCTGTTTAGCAGGACAAGGATTTTCTTTGCATTATTTATCGCATCTGTACAGTCTTATATGAATGCAAAATGGCTGCTGATTACCCTTTGGGAGCTGATGGTGACAATCAACTCCACAGTGCATGGGTTCAACACTATAAAGAAAGAGCTCCGAGCAATGCAGTTGGTGGTGCTCCAGAACCAATATGTCCTGGATTTACTGACAGCAATGGAAGGAGGCATGTGTGCAAAAATTGGGAGTTCCTGTTGCACTTTCGTACCTGCCAGCGACAAAGATAATGGCACACTGAGCGAAGCGATAAATCAGCGATTACAGATGCATGCAAAGATGGACGAAGACGCCAAGGGGACTGGAAAGGATCAGAGTTGGATAGCATACATATGGTCATGGATGCCGTCATGGCTATCAGATGGGCTGAAGGTGATATTGGCAGCGCTAATATTGGGAGGAGTGACAATGTGAGCTGTGAAAATGTGCCTCACACAGTGCCGACAGAGAGCCGAAGAAACTATTGGAATCAATGTCTTGATGGATGTGAATATAGGAGGAGCAAGATTCCTGACTGTGGAAGAAAGAGACAGGCTAAGGGAACGTATAGCGAACTGTCAGTAATTCCCACATGAGTCAATGAAGCTAGACAACCTGTTTGATGTGAAGTACTACGAAGGAAAATGGGTGTGGTGCAGCCCGGAAGGAGTGTGCAGTTATATGGGATGGACCTTCGACGATCATGTGAATTACTATGGACACCTCGGAGGGATTCTGAAGATATGGCAGCTGAAAAAAAAAGGATTAACCTATAGAGATGTGGTTGACAGGTCGACCGGAGGGGGTTCTGAAGAGGGAGGCCCGAGACCACCCCTCCGCACCCTCAAGTTCATGTGAGGACAAAGAGCTAGAAACGCTTGCGCCATTCATCTTATGTTGGGCGAATCCCAAGTGCACCAATGATCAACAAGAACAGTGGAAGATATCCTCTCAGCCAGCCATAAAGACCGAATACAATGCAAGCATTCCCGTGTTAAGGAGAAGAGCCAGTGATCGTGGACAGCGAAACCTATATGGACAGCCTCGACAAAGCACCAATAAGCCATTCTACTGACATCATTAGTGACACCACGACATAGTAGCGTTAGACATGAAGCACATGTGCAGTCTGCACTGCACCACGTAAACACATACTCATACACATGAAGAACATGAACGCACAGTTCTATAGCTAGAGGACAGATACATATACATACTGTCAGTGCTTTTATTGCTTTGTCATTAGCCAAATGCAGTAACACAGAACAGCAAGGCTCAAGAGATCCTGAACAAGCTTGCTGATGCTAAGGAACCTGATTGAACCACATATAGGTAGACTATAGAGAACGTAGTATAACATGGACAATGTAGAAACCGCATTGTAAGGTTTAGGAAAATTACAGCAGGCCTCAAGCCACTGAGTATGAGAGGATCGGAGCTGATTCAGACTGCACAGAGAGTAAGACGCGTGAGACAGGCACACAGCCGAGGTCAGAGATATGAGGACACATTCCAATCTCCAGATGACAAGGGGACAAGCTGCAGAGAAACAGAGTAAATCCTCATAAATGCGAGCAGCAGAGCTCAATTTTATGGTCTCTAAACACGTGATGCAGCCAGATGAGACAATGGACAGTCATCCACAGTGAGAAAGAGGAGCCGATCTCAGAAAATCAGTTGCAGACTGCAACAAGTATTGCCACGGAAGGAGTATTTTCTCATAGGCAAAGGTGGTATACACAAGTTACAATGCAGACACATAATCGTTCACATCTTTACTTTACTTTACTTTATTACATTTATATAGCGCGGCCATAGACCCTAAGGCGTGAGGGCGCTACAAGACACATACGACAAATAACAAAAATCATAGAAAAACAGGTGTAAATGCTAAAAAGGAGTAATACTCGTCAGATAAAAACTATACATAACTTAATTAAAAAGGTGAGTCTTCAGCCTTTTCTTAAAGATCTCAAGTGATTCAATGCATCTCATGTTCAGTGGTAGAGCATTCCAGACCTTCGGTCAAATAGAGAAGAAAGCTGAGTTGGGCACCTTAGTAGTTCGGCATTTCGGTATGATTAGAAGGTGCTGATTATTAGACCTTGGTATTCTAGTGTTGTTTCTCATGATAAGGAGCTGTTGTAGGTATTCAGGCATATTGCCAAGTCTACATTTTTGTACTAAAGTCAGAGTCCTGAATAGGATTCTGGATTCTACGGGCAGCCAGTGGAGTTCACGTCTTGCTGTTGTGATGTGATCTCTATATTTAAGTTTCATAACAGTTCTGATTGCCCCAATCAGACGTATTAAGTCCCATAAGGAAACTAGAACAGTAGTCTATTTTTGATGCTATTATCGCTCTCGTGATGGTCTCTGCATTATCTTGAGATATAAGGCGTCTTAGATGCGCTAGAAGTTTGATATAATAAGCACATGATGATTCCAAACTACTAACATGTTGTTTCATAGTCAGATGTTGGTCAAAGGTCACCCCCCAGTGTTTTCACCTTTTTTAGTGGAAAAATAGTTTCTTCTCCCAGCTGAAAACCATCATACTGTGGGCCAAGTTTATTTAGAGTGTGTGAGGATCCTATGACAAGCAACTCAGTTTTTGATTTATTCAGGGCCAGCTTGTTATGGACCATCCATGTTTCAATTAAGGCAAAGACTCTATTGATGGCAAGTTCATCTGCGCTATGAGAGCCAGAGAGCGGGATGACACGTTGAGTGTCATCCGCATAGTTGGTAAATATTATGGTCTCATGGTCAAGCATTGCGAATAGAGGAGCTGTGAAAATATTATAAAAACAGGGAGAGGTGCAAGCACCCTGGGGAACACCGCAGGTGATTGTGATGGATTCAGATTCTGCCGTGCCGCAAAATACCCTGCTATCACGGTTAAGGAATGATGAGACCCATTTACATGCAAGGGGCGAAAAATTAGCGACTTCACACACCCTGGTGGCCATAACATCACCTTGAAAGGTGCACAGCGAGCTGAGAAATCAATCGAGTCCCAGGCCTGGGGGCATCAGTTCTGACCAATCACAGTTTAGTATTCCAGGGGTGGATGGCAAAGGGCAAGAGCCAATGGTGTGCCCACTACTATGCAACCATGTAATAGATAGTTCTTGGGGATGGGACAGGCCAGCCACCTGACATGCAAGGGCCAGTAGAATAACACCTATAGGGTCCACTATAGGTAGTAGAGATTCTCAGTACCCAATCCCTCATGGCGATAGGTTTTTATGGAAAGGGCACGAGGGATGACGCAAGAATGGGAGAAAACCGGCCAGAGCGCCGTGGAACCTAGAGCTGTGCCTGAATCTTGCTGTGTTTGTGTACTGATCCCTGTTGGTTTTATGTGCAAAAGACTTCAGTTTGTATTTGTCGTCTGACTGAGTCCTCTGTGTATTCTGGGAGGGAGTCAGGCCCTCTGAGTCTGGGGACCCCCAACATCACTCTGGGATACCTGGGAGAACTACCTAACATGTTCTATTCATGCTTAAGAATACCAATCAACAACTCGGGTTCTAGACACAATTGACTGATCAATATTATGACAATGATCATTTTAGCACAGGTTGATGGGCTTGGCTCTGCTAGAATGGCCTTCTTGCAAATGAAGCAGTCTCCCTTACATTTCCAAGATGTTTGCAAGGCATTCACTCTGAAGCAGATCTGTAAAACACTAGTGCAGATGAATTACAGGACTGCCGTGGTAGGCCTCTTTAATTACAAGCAGCGATTATGGCTGTGGCTATCTTAATCACGGAGCCATGCCCACCATGCCTCAAGACCCCAAGGAACGGTTCACCTATTGGGACCTGATGAACCCCCTTGAAGTGAAGTCATAGGGGCAGTGCCCCTTTTCCACAAGGAGCCACAGTAATTCAGGACACAGCTGGTGGACACACACACACACACACACACACACACACACACACACACACACACACTGTTCTTGCTCTCACTGCGCACCACTATGAGAAGTGGGTTGAGAGAAGCACTGGTATGTGGCTTTGAGGTGGACCTGGCATTAATGAAGATCTTGGTGGATTTCTCAGAGAAGATGTTATGCATGAAAATTGTTGTGTTGGGCTCTCCGTCACGGCGGAGGCCCAGCAAAGTGATGAGGCCTGCTCGGGCCTAACAGGGCAGCGCAGGGCGGCAGGGATGACAGGACGACACAGTGTGCTGCATATCCCGCGCAGGCGTCAGTTCCGGTGATTCCTTTATTTAGTTAACCCCGTCCCCTGACACGTGACCGGGCTTTCCCTGGGCATGTGACATCACATTCCTCCCAAACTTGGAATGCTTTTCTCAGTCATGAACAATAACATTTTAAACAGGATTAGTATATTCTAGTCTCTTAGGAAGTCGCACTGTGTGAGTTCGCTCGATGTTAGACTCCTTGTACGACGTACCCTTGTAGGCGAGATGATGGTCTTTGCCTTTCTCTCAGGCTATACCGAGGATGACTCCTCTCTGCATCTGACACTGGGGGATTTTCTGGCCTGGCTTCTTTCTCGCATGGAGTGCCATTGTCCTTGGTTCTTGGGGGGTGTCATAAGCTCTGGATGGCTCTAAGTCGCTTTGCTGAGTGTGTGGTCCGGTTTCTGTCTGTCGGGTCCTCGGGCCCTCTTCCCATAGCACTGCTGGGACTTTCCGGAAGTGTGAGATGTTCCTGGTAACAGTCTCGTTTCCTCTGGTGGCCGTGATCATGCTGTGGTTCGCAGCACTCACTGTCCAGGGTCGGAATTCAAAGTTTAAAGACATCTTCTTGGGCGGAGCCCGGTTCTTGACTATTGCGGTGTCCCCTGGTTGCAGTTCCCGGTGACTTGCGCGTCGATTGCGGCTTTCTTGTTCGTTCCATTTGACGCGTCTTGAGATCCCAAGCCCTGCCTTCTGAGGAGCAGCCAAGAAACTCAACCTGGTACTAAAGTCTCCCACATTGCCGGGAATCCAGGATTTAATGTACCTCATACTCAGGCCCTCTCGTACTACAGTAGTGGGAAAACATTTTGATTAACCATCATCGACTCTAGGGCTTGACCAATGATGCATGGAAGGGGGTGTGAACAATTAAACTGGGTAGCCAGGCAAGTTGGACAACCACAGAGCACAGACATAAAGCTATTGCAACTGGTCCTATGACATGGGTGAGACATTTCCAGTATCCTTTCAATTTTAGGTTTTTAGGAGAATATCACACCTGGTCACCTGATTGATAAGCTGGCTGTGGTTGTTGCTTCTCGTTATCTTGATTTTTATAGTCGTGCTTAGCTTCCGGATTCAGAAAATGTTTCAGGATTATTGAATGTAAATCTCACAATCCAAGTTAATTCTACCCAGACAATTGGCACACACAAATAAACAGCATACACACTACTCAAGCCCTGGTCAACACTTTCTATCTGTTGTCAGTTTGTCAATGAAATCGAATGGATAAACATATGTCACAAAGACATTTGAAAACTGTGAGGTGAATTGTTCTCCCAAGTACAATACAACACATGTGGGTAACCCATGCAAGCTGACCACGTTCAGAAGAAATAAGTGTGCTGGTTGGCCAGCTGTTGGTAACAGTTTACAGGGAACAAAATTAACCACCATGGTCAGATAAGCATCTACTACCAAAATAATATAGTCACTCAAAGCGAAAAATAACTTGCAAAATCTCGGCATATCTTTCCAATGGACCCATAGGGTTTACAGTCATATGTCACGTGTTCTAGAGTAGGTTCCCCGAATCAGTTGTATGTCTTTGCTCCAACTGAAAAAAACAAAATAATTGTTAATAAACAAGCCTTACAATGACCATGTACTTTGTTAAACTTATGTCCATAGTTGGTGGCACCGTCGGCATGATGTCACCCAGCATGCTGGTTGGGAATTTACATGTTGTACTCATGTACAGTTATAAATTTCAGAATGAGTTTTTAAGAAGAACAAAAAATTGTGCTGTGTAGTCTTTACAAGAAAATATTTTTAAAGTATCAAATAATCAAAAAATGTTGTGAATGTTTCTTTTCACCTTCCTTATGGAGCCTTTCCAAAAAGCATAAACCTATCTTAAGGTTTTTCTAACAAATAGCACCAATGAGAAAATGAAATGCAGGGCAATGCCGGGTATATACTCTAGTTTTAAATACATTTCTAAATGTAAAGTATTGTGCTATTATTTTTTAACTATACAAATATATTGTATTTTTAAATGTAGCAAAGTGAACACCAAAACAAATATAACAAATATGTGTATGTCTTAGTAATTGAGTGTTTTTTTACTGGTAAAAAGTACGTTTTGCACAGTAATATACCCTTATTAAAAGTTCAAATCATTATTTGTTTATGTCTTTACGTATATGCAGTGTAAATGTACAATTTGTACTGTTTATAGTTTATATAATTTTAGATTTAAGGTGGAAGCATTGTCCACATCTTTAAATATGTGTATTATTTTAAGAATATTAAAGTATGTGTATGTTATTTTGATATGTATTATTGAGTGTTAATATTACAAAATACATACATACATTTTTATACTCGTTTGAATTACATTTTATGAATAATGACATGCAGCATATATAATAGCATGGTTAATTTTCCTTGTTTTAATAAAGTTTTTGTAATTCATACTGATATTGCAACAATACGACTTTCCAACAATGCATTAGTTGTGATGTTTTATTGCATGTATTGTACAATTGTTTATGTAAAATGAAATACTAACTTGTTTATTGTGCTCTTTTTACATGTTTGATCAATTATTATGCTTCATACATGCACATATAATTATTTTGTATAAAAACATTGTAGTTACACACACACATATATATTAATTGTACATACAATACATTGTTTGTATATATTTGCACCAATTCACGTTTCTGCAAGAAACAGTAACACATTTAAATTATTTTGTTTAAAATACACGTTTTTATTATTTATTTATTAATCGTGCACAGGGTTACAGCAATACGAACCAAAAGCAGACAGTAATACATTGCCAATACAGGTATTTCAAAGTGTATACAATACATTCACAATACTGGTCAGTTGCCATCACTGTTGCAGTTCTTTTGTCGTTCCAGAAACTGCTGGGAATCACCCCAAATATCGCGCGGGCGGCTCACTGTAGGCTGTAGGTTGACATACATTTCTTCCATATCGTTTGCCCAAAGAACGTCATGGAGCCAGTTATCATACATGGGGGCCTCTTTCCATGACCAACGCATCAGGATAGCCCTTTTTGGCAGCAGGAGACAGAGCTTTGCAAATCTGCATTTCATAGGGTTCAGATTCTTCACATATCCCAATAGACACATCGAGAGTTCCCATGACAGAGAATGGCCTACAATCTCATTGAATGCATGATATATTGCTCCCCAATACACCGACAATGCCTGACACGACCACAGCATATGTAATATATCAGCTTCCAAGGCATTACATCTGGGACATTTCCCACCCGAGGAAGGAAACATTGTCTTAAGGACAGCCGGGGATAAATGTGTTCTGTTTAGGAGCTTGAAGTGGATAAGCCTATACCTAGAATTCAATGATACCTGTCTTGTTAATTTGCATACCTGCAGCCAGTGTGTATCTGTGAATGTAGTGCCAAGATCCCTTTCCCATTTGCCCCTTATATCCACAAATTGCACACCCCAAGACATCTGCGCAAGCCTATATAGTGCCGATACTGATTTTTTCCTCGTATCTGATGCCAGTAGATAGCTATGGCAAGAGTGTGATGTAGGTTCTTGTGGAAACTCCAGCCGCGCTGAAGCCATGGCTGGGCGAATACGGTGATACTGCAGCCTGCGGAGCCGTTATTCCCTACATGTACCTTAACCAGATCCCAAGAGACAAAGGTCCCCTCATGAAACAAGTCGCCCAGTTTTAGAATTCCTGCCTCTCGCCAGTGCGCTGCCAGTGACTTGTCCCATGTCGGACTCAAAAACGTTATGCTGCAAATCGGTGTAGCTTGGTTATATATCATTGTATTTTTAAAATACTGCATTAACCTCGTCTTCCGTATTGGCCACCGAGCCATCCGGGCGAGTTACACATGAAACGTTGGAACTACCCCTGTCGTTGGGAACCGTTTGGGCCAACAGCTTCCCAGGCTTATCCAGTTCCCCATAGCGGCACACCGCCGCAGGCCTATTGAAGTAGCGCGGCTCCCTATTTGCTATGCCGCAGTATTTATCTAAGTCCATCCTAATGTCATTCCTGATTTGGAGCGATGGATCAACCTCTGTTTCAATTGTGCCAGAACCTCCTCATTCTCCTTCAATTTTCTTCCAATGTCATGCAATACTCAGAATTCTGTAGACATGGCGACGCACCTAATATACACTTTGAATTCTTGCCAAAGAGTGGCATGTGTGCTCACCGACCCTTCATTAGTGTCAAAATAGCTGGCAATATGTACGGTCATGCTTGCCCGGAAGACCGGGTCTTCTAAAGAGGCTGGTTTAAAACGTCATTGCATTCTCGGTGCGGTGTTCTCAGGGATGTCTAACGAGAGGAATGATCCAACAATGTTCTAGATAATATACAACACTCAGCAACCCGATTCAATAATTTGTTTGACACCAACCATAAATCGATGCGCGAGTGCATGTCATGCACCGATGAAAAGTGTTGTTGAGTGCTGGCCACACATCCCTCCCCTCCAAATCCTTAGTGTGCATGAGTATAGTGCATGCTGCATTAGTTAACAACCCAGGTGCTGACGAGGTGCGATCTAAATGTATATCCAATATAGTATTAAAGTCTCTGCCACAAATAATTGCCACAGTAGGATATTTAGCACATTTTTTAAACAATATATCATAAAAATCGGAGTTGTCAATATTGGGGCCATATACATTGATCAGGAGAACCTCCAAATTCCCCAACTTCCCATGAACAAACACAAACCTGTCGCAATCATCACATATGGTCCAAACTGTACAAATGGCAGAGACTGGTGCACCAAGACCATGACCCCCCCGTGCCCTGGTTGAGTAGGATGTGTAATAGCGTAGTTTGCGCCACACAGGAGCTACCCTGCGTACTTTACAATCCAGCAAATGGGTTTCCTGAAGGAGTAAAAGCTTAACTCCTAGCCTATTAACATACAAGATAACTTTACGCACCTTCTTTGGGGTCCCCAGCCCCTGCACATTCCAGCTCAGCAGTTTCACATTTCCTAAGTTGTTCCCAGCCATGGTCCCTGAAGCGTAACACGAAGAACCTCTTTATCAGACAACCCTTCATAGCCAACACGTATTGTACTGTGTTCACCCTGCGCATTTTTATAACTTTTATAACTCGACTCCCCCAGATCCCCTGCCCCACCCACATAGTTCCCCAAACTTTGACTATGCATGCCCCAACCCTGTTCCCTCCCCCAAACCTTCCCAACTCAACTAGTATATGCACTTGTATTGGGGGGCATCCATTACCGCTGCAAGTGGAGTACCACGCAAGCAACAATATTCTCTCGTTGACTCATAACAAAAATGAACATTACCATTAACACATCATTATTGCATCATTATGGGTAAGTGGTTCAGCTATGTCACTATATCAGGTCGCCACTGGATCTCCCCCGACAGGGAGCGTAATATTAGTCTCCACAAATGATGTGGCCTCTTCAGGAAATGTGAAAAGGTAGGTTTTATTGTTGAATTGCAGGCAGAGCCGGGCAGGATAAAGCATAGCGTAGGGTATTCCGTGCTCCCTGAGGAGCTTCTTTACACCAGCAAATGTACGTCTTTCTTGCTGCACTGCTAAAGTGTAGTCTGGAAAGATGCAGACCACACTGGATCCCATCTTCGGCTCTCGTTTCTCATGTGCGGCCTTCAGTACTAAGTCTCTGGGCCTCATTACAAGTATGGCGGTAAGTCAACAACGGCGCCGGGATCACTACCGGCACTGTTGCTACCGTACCGCCATACTGGGAGTTCTCCTCGCGGGTGCCCTTGCAGCCACCAGGTCTGACCTGGTGGCAATACCGGCACCTGCGAGCAGAACATGATGGGAGCACCGGTACAGTTATTAACGGTACTGGTGCAACCACCCTCCCCATTCCCATTGAGCCTTATGGGGCCGAATGGGGATGGGGAGTCCCTTATTACTGGCACCTGCGAATGGGCAATTACCGGGTCCGCCAAACTCAGCATGACCCGGTAATTGTCCATTTGCCGGTGCCGGAGAAAAAAGGATACCGGCGGCAGCCGTGCCTGCACTGGAGGCATGGCTACCGCCAGCCTCGTAATGAGGCCCTCTGTCTCTATAATTCATCAAGTGAGCAATTATAGGCCTGGGATATCCTCCTGGTTTTGGCCTTGCCATTAGTGCTCTACGCGCACGTTCCACGACAAATAGCGAGGACCACCGGGGTCGCCCAGTAGCTCTTTCAACAACTCTTCCACCGCAATCTCCATTGCGCCATGCTGAGCATCCTCCGGCACTCCTATAATGTAGACGTTGTTTTGCCTCATAATCCTCAAACCTGGTCTTGACAGTGCCCATGTCCTTAGCTAAGGATGTCACAGTCCCCTGCAGTGCTGTTATGGCGTACTCTGCTGTGCTGATCCGTGTTTCTGCTTCTGTTATCCACTGAGTTGCCTTAACGAGTTAAGCACATATGGTAGTGACATTGACGGTTATCCCGTCCAATTTGTCATTAATAGAGGCAAACCCCTGCTGCATTTGAGCCATGACCCCCTGAAGATCAATGGACGGTGTGGTTAACGCTCCCTCCGCAGGTACCTGATCAGCTGCGCCTTCTCCCACCATCTCCACAGGGGCGGGGTGGGTTTTGTAAACTTATCCATGGAGCCGTATTTCTTATGGCCAGCCCCCTTAGGCATGATATATCGTAATGTGGTTTTCCTGCCCCAAACCGTGTCATGCAATGGCACTTATCCCAAGTGTAATGCAGGGTGTGCCACCGCTTACCACTGCATAGGCATCAAAGAAACTTCAATCAATGGAATGGGGCAGCAGCGTGACGTGCTCACAGCTGTGTCACCACTGGATTACCTCACATGTCCATAACAGGCAGCGTGACAGCTGCTGCGGGAATTGCCAATCAAGCTTATGGGTGCAATAGCCCAGGCGTTCAATAATGATCTATGTCACACCCATAAAGTATCATACAACTCCTTCCTAGCCACAGAAGCCAAATGCAGTTGACCCCTCCCACCTTGGTTGGCACTGGCTCATGATTTTTATATATACAGGCACCACGAGGCAGCCAATGGGGGAAGAGGGTTAGGGAGAGGTTGTGGATAGGTAGGGGGTGTTTGGGTCAGCGGAAAGAGGTTTGGGAATCTTGTATTGGGATAGGAATAGGGTACATAGGAAAAAAGACATAACATGTGCACATACTCTGGTGCAGCAATACTTCTAAGAACCTTGCCAGTACCCTTCTTGATTGGGATCTAGCTTCCTACTCCTGTATTCCTATTCACCCCTGAATCAGCAACAAACATAAGCACATTGAGCGTTAGTGATGGCCATAGATAACTTGAAGCAACATACACATAATGGAACACATAACACAAGAAACAACATATATCCTCACACCGTGTGACATTCTCATGGGAATGGCTCAAAACCCTCCTATCGTGTCAGCCGGTGAAGGGTTACGCATAACTTGATCATAAATGACTCGTGACTGACATGTAATGTAAAAAAAGAAGCTAGCAGCCACAAACAAAAATAGCATTACTCTGCTTTTCCTGAACCGTGTCCTTTCCCACATTCAACTGTACTGAGCATTCTCATTCCGCAAGTTGTGGAGCACCCGGCATGAATTTGTGAGCCTTTAGTTGTGAAAACATACACGTGCAGTCCTCCGCGGCATGTAATCACCCTTTTGTCAATATATGAGGGGGAAAGTTTCTTGTAAATGTGAACTGTGCGAGCCGCACCCAAGGAATGCTCATATACACCCTAAATCACAATCATAATCAAGGAACAGTTAACTGAGGACTGGGGGGTTGGCTTACCAGCACCTCCCCAGGCAATGTGTTCTCCCGCGATGACGGCCACACCTCTGTGCTCACGCCGTGCCTCCGAAAGACAGAGTGCTGCTGGAAGCGTCACTTCACTGCGACCTGACCACCTGCCCCAGGTCCTCTCAGACTCCAATACCTCACACGAACAGTTTCCCTCCTCTGGACCGTGCCAGCACACCAACAATCACCAACAGGCAGCACGGGCCAGGGAGTGGCTTAAGTAGCATAATGAGCAGCACACCTGCTCCTTTCCACCTGTCAGCAGAGGCTCATGGAGAATGTAGTGTTTTGCCCGCTTTCCTACTACTACAACTTTTAAAATGTATGTAAAAATGTAACCCAAAAAGATACAGGTGTAATGAACGTTTTTGCCAATAATAAAACAATTTGCTTTGCCTTACAAAGAACACATTCTTTTAAACTAAACTGTAAGCATCTGATTACTCATTTGATTAAAATGTTCTATAAACTTCTAATTAAAAAAATACATATTTAGGAACCAATTGGATTTATTTGCAGGCATGACTTTAAAAGTAGACGTTTTCATACAATAGGTTTTGATTACGTTGTTATAAATGCATTTCAACTTTCAAACCAGTTTGTGGTGTAACACTGCATTCTAAGGTATGTAACATTTGTGTTGATGTATGTCTGCTGGGAGGCAACACTTAGCCTTGCAGTTCCTATTTTATAGGTGTTGCGAAGCAAAAAATTGTTTTGTACAAAGTAGTGGGTGCATAAGTGTTGCCTCCCAGCAGACCTAAATTTCAGGCTCCGTGAAGCAAATGTTTGTTTTGTACAAAGCACTGGTGACAAATATGAATTAATATTTTGTTTAACCAACAACTAGACAACAGAAAAGAGTAAAAAGGTAGTATTGTGGAGCCAACAAACTACACCTCTCTTCTCTCTAATGTGTTCTTTCTTAAAATGTAAGTAGAATGCCTAAAGTTCATTTTAACTTTGGTACGCCTACAAATACAAAAAGCTGCATTTAATGCCTTTCTCCCTCTGTTTAAATACTCAAGTCCTCGCTGTACACAATTGAGTAAACTGATGACTAAGTTGTTGATTTTTCTGTCTACTATTTATTTGTAAGTTTGTAAGACAGTGGTAGTACTTAAACTATGCTGTAATATGTGACCTAAAGTAATAAAGGTCTAAAAACTGGTTTTCCAGCCCTTTCAGAATTTGGATTTATATGTTTTTCCTCCCAAGATGCATAATCTGTTAAGTGTGCAGTATTGTATATGGAGATGTATGAGAATTGTGTCTACAGCAAATCATTGTAGCCTAAATGTTTGAGGTCAGGACTACCCCCCTGTTCTAAATATTATGATATTCATAATAACAATAATTGTGAGTCACCTTGGCGAAAATCGTGGCTGTTAAAGTATTGAACTAAAGCATTGTGTACAAAAGTAAATGGTCCTTACTGTTTAACAACTGACATGCCTGAAAACATACGGCAGCATATAATGTCTGAAGTTCAGCCTTTCCATGAAGATTGCCAAAGTGATGTGACAAATACTAATTTGTGCTCAATACCAATTCCGCATACTTCAAGAGCTAATACGAAAACGCTGAGTAAGAAGATAACTTCAAAACTGAACAATGCTGACATTCGTAAATATGGTTTTGGCACAGTGGCTTCTGTTGACCCGATGGAAGTGCCTACTATGGGTGCTGATATAGTAACTTTGACAAATAGTACGACAGCTACCCACCCGGGCGGGCGGATAGCTGCTCACGAAATGGGGGACTCGGATGATACTCAGCAAACGGGTGAAAATGCGATAGTGCCTAAAACACTGACTTCTGTGACAGACAGCATGCTTCTGAAAAAATGTTCTATCTGGAGCCCCGCAAGCAGAGAACCCCACCTTAATTAATACCCTCATTGAGGCTATTATTGATTTGAATTCAACTAATTCCTGCTTTTCAGCTAACATAGAGGGCTCAAATGTATCACATTCTCCTGATATGTTTAAACGATCTAGTTGTAATACTACATTGTCAAATGTTTCTTTCTTGCTCCAACTCCTCGTAGGTCAAATGATGTTTCACAGGATCCTCAAAAAACTCACAATACTTCTACAACTTCATATTTGACTCTTGAGGTCATGAACATCGCGCTAATGTCACTCGCCAAATTGTTTGAATCTACTGATGCCACACTTAAAATTCTCACCAACAATTTGGATATATTCAAGTCTGAACATTCGAAATTAAGTCCCGGAATCGAGTGCTTGCGCAGTGAGTTTAATGAAAAACTTAACAATGTTCTTGACTTGCAAAAAAAGATAATCTGCTTCCAAGATGAGAAACAGTCTTCTAATGTAAAAAAGACTATGTTTTATATGAATGTCTTTACACAAACAGCTATGGATGCAGATTGTGATATTGTAGAATCCATTACAGATCCTTCAAATAACCAACAAGCATCTGCAGTTACACATTCCTATAAAAAGAAAACATCTGTGCCGTTTGTTGCAGGTATTATAACTGAAAAATGCATAGCAATGAACACTAAGATTAAACAGGCTAAATTTCAGTCAATCCCAGGGGATCCAACAACAGGACACTCAACCTTGAAAGATACATACTCTGTATTTGATGTGAAAGCTGTAAATAAAGCGGTAGTGACAAAAGCCAAGCTGCTAAAGCTGCCAGCACAAAAGAAATCAAAAAATGTTAATACACCAAAATTAATGGTTTCATCATCATCAAAACAATTTATCAGTAATTTGACACATGCTGAGAGCAGATCCCAGGTAGCCTCGAACAATATAACAAAAAAATACGTTGCTCTGGCCTACCTGAGGAAGAACAAACAACTTGACTCCAGTCATTTAGCAAGAATGATTGTGGAGCACCCTCCATTAAATGATCTGATAAGATTAGTGGAAGACCATCAATCGCCATAACAACTAGACCATAAAGACGCACAATCTCATACTAAGCAAAATCATTCCCTAATTGAATCAAAGAAAAATAGGGAAGTCCCTGATGATATTGTAATATCAAGGCAAAAATTAAGACGAGAAATTGATCTTTATCTGGAGAATCGTAGAATTGAACCTCTCAATTTCCCAACTATAGCAAATGGACCTGCAAAATGTAGCTCTGTTACCATACCCACAATTTCGCCAGTGTTGTTCTCTACAGAAAATAAGAATATCATCTCTAAACGAGTAACATTTGCTAAAAGTGAACATCAAGCTGCTCAAGATAAAGCACAAGAGGCCTCAAAGGAGGGTCATAGTGTTCAAGCGGATCTTGAAGAGATTAAAGATTCTATTGCTCGCCTGCGGTTATTAAACTCAAAAACAAATAATATCTCGATGTTAAAAAATACTAATGAGATGAATATAAATTTGCATGGCTCACACAGACGAACAATTGAACCCCTTGGTACAATGGCCCCCAGACAGCCAAAGCAGATTGTGAAAAAGACATCCACTAAGTGTGAAACCAGGCATTCCTTGTTACTATCTTGCCGTCAGAATTGGCAATACATTATGAATCGTCAGAGTATTCTTAATCTATTCCCTGACATTCAGATGCTTAAAGAAATCGAGTCGGCTGATCTTGACCAAATAGAATTCACAAATAAGGATAATCTCAGCATAGCTCTGGTATGGACTCGCTCCTTGATCATATATAACATCATTTGGGCAGCCAGAGATGCTTTGTTTGACTTGGGTTTTGTAATAACATCCCAGGATGTAACAGAATATCCATTCAAATCATGTCTTAAATCTTCGCAAAAAGCCCAGCATCAGACGTTAGCTTATAAACCTAGAGAAAATGTATGTGAACAGAAAGAACGTACTCATATAACAAGAGTATAACTAGAGCAAGCTAAAGAGCTAGTGTGTATATCAGTAATTAGCTGGAATACAAGAGGCCATATCCATCTCATAAACAATCCTAAGAGTATTTTGTGTGATTATGACCTCATATTTCTGCAGGAAACATGGCTATCTTGTCCGTCCTTTGTGGAATAACTATGAGATACAATTAGAACTGGCTTTACGAGCCGCCAAAGGAAGACCAATGTCCGGTCTACTTACTGCTGTAAACACATTAGCAAACATACATTTTGACCCATTACCAACGATCAGCCCGTTTATTCAATGCTCTCTCATCAACATTAATTTTTCCAAAATTGCTTGTGTCAATGTATATTGGAAGCCTGTGGGCATTACAACTAGATTGTTTTTAAAAAACCTTAACAAATGTTTTGGAAAATGTTATACTGACACATGGTATCTCAAACATCATTGTAGCTGGAGATTTGAATTTACATATATTGGATACAAACGTGGTGAAAAAGCAGGAACGTGTTGAACTGTGGAACAAATTTGCCAAAGCATGGAACTAGGTCATGTTAAATTGCACTAGTGCTGCTGATTCTCCCCCTCTTGCTACATGGGTCAGTCAAAAGCAATCAGCGATCATTGACTACATTTGTGTATCCAGATGTCTCCTTGATTGCTCCAATGATTTTGCAGTTAAAATAACTGATCATAGTGATCATTGACCATTGACTTTTAAGCTCATGTTGACTACAGCTCCACCCTTATTGAGACAGTCTATCAAGGGCTCAGTCAATGTCAATAAATCTTTGAATCGGCTAAAATGGTCTAACGAATCATTAGCTTACTATCGTGACCATCTGAAAATGTATGAGAAAGGCGACGTTGATTGTGATAATATAACTGAGTTGGCACCATACCATCTAATGCAATTGTATGCCACTCAACAAAATACCTATGTGAGATCGCACCAACTATCTGATAATGCAATTCGTTTGAGAAAAGCTCTATTTAGAAAACAGAAAAGACTGGTTCAATATTTCCAATTGACAACAAAAAAGGATGCATTAAGATCTATTAAAACTTCTTATAGAAATTGGTTGCGAGAATACAAGATCAATAAGCATAAAAAAGATGGGGAATCTATGATAAATCTAATACAAAGCAAAGATATGGCTCAAATTTGGCAATTACTGAACTCAGCTACTGAAGTGCCACAACTTACCACTCAGATAAATGGTGTATCAGAGAATGATTGGATAACCCATTTTTCAAAGTTATATGTTGCGCCTTCTGACCCTGAAACCTTTGAACATGCTTACTACTACTTTTGATCTACAGTTTAATGAAGACGATATTCGACATTTTATCAACAAAGCGAGCATGTCCCAGGCTACTGGCCCGGACTCTCAAATGTTATGCTAAAAAAGAATGTTGATCTGTGGACATCCATTCTATACACATTATTTTGGTTAATCATTCGCTATCAAAAATTCCCCAAATCCTGGAGTTATCGTCCGATAGCCCTGTTAGATGTTTCGGGAAAAATGTTCTGCAGATTAGTTCTTGGTGATAAATCATCGACGAGACCCATTTCAAATAGGATTTATATCAGGATTAGGTACCTCAGTAAATCTCACCATTTTGAATGCCATAAAGATGGCATATACCATGCGGAAGCAACCTCTTTATATTGCCTTTGTTGATTTCCGTATGGCTTTTGATTCAGTAGACATAGGCTTACTTATTAAGAAATTTCTGAAATTTGAATGCCCGAAATCCCTTATAAAAATCATAAATCTTTTGCACTCAGACACTTCTGTGCAAATTAAGCTAAATATGGAAGGCCTTCTATCCAAAACAATTATAACGGCTAGAGCCCTAAATCAAGGCTGCATATTGGCGTCAACACTGTTCAATATGTTTTTATTGGACTTAGCTGATGCTTTTGCTTCTGTGCATTCAGATTCCTCAAAATTAGGAAAACAAGTAATAGCTTGGCTCCTCTATGCGGATGACCTTGTTTTAATTTCCCAAACTCCATCTGGGTTACAAATATTGCTTGACGTACTTGATCAATATGTGATAAAAATCAAACTAACTGTCAACCAAAATAAAACACAAATCGTCATTTTAGGTAACTCTAAAATAACGACGAAAAGCAGATTTAAATGGTCAATATGTAGTCACAATCTGCAAGTGGTCTCGGATTATAAATACCTGGGAATGAATTTAACAATGAAACCTCGGATAAACCACTTGATATAGTTATACAAACCAAACTAACAATGTTAATTTCTCAGGCTAAAATTGTTCATGGTAAATTTGGAAAATGTACATGTGTACCCATAATGTCTTACTATCATCAGAAAGTAGTACCAGTCCTTACATATGGGATGGAATCAGTGCTTCCTAGACCTGATTTGGTATGGAATCGAGTAGAACGTAGGTTTTGGAAGACGTTACTAAATTTTCCCAAAAGCACTCCAAGTATGTTGCTAAGGTATGAACTTGGCCTTTTATCTATTCATGTGCAAGTAACGTGGAAAATGTGTACACTATTCAGAAAATGTATTATGGGAGTCTCGAAGCGAGATAGTCTGGCTATTTTGGCAAACTACATGTTAACATCAGATCATCTATTCCCGCTTAAATGGAGAACACACATTATAAATGCTCTTGCAGAAGCAGATATTTCAATTGATCTGCTAATTACAAATCCGAATCATGCCAAGGCCAAATTATACCAGCTGGATTGGGTTATGACACAAGAAAAATGTCTTATGCTTAAAGATTTCAATAGAATCCTTTTTGGCCACAAAAAACTACGCACAATGGTGGAATATCTTGTCAAATGTCCCTCCCCAAATCTAAGGCTAAAAATCTTAAAATAACGCTTTAATTTGTGGCCGGTTAATGAAATTTTGATAAGATGAGGACTTGTGGGAAAAGAACCAAGTTATTGCTGATTTTGCAAGGACATATCTATGAGAGAAACATTGCGTCATGTCATTATGAATGTAAAGCTTTTGCTGTTTCATGTTGTAAACTAGCCAAATGTGCATCTTTGATGCAATATGATCGCACTGAAACTGAAATTTGGACTGAAATTTTTGGGTCTCCAAAAATATCGGTTAGAATTGCCACGATTCATATTCTTGATGTTGCATTTCCATATGAACAAAAATACAAAAGCTGTACAAAGAACTATCAAGGCAGAGAATTTGAGTGCACACAAGATGTGCAAACTAAACAAAAAACTTGATAACTCGATGGCATGTTGGCAAAAAATTACAACAGGTTGTTGAATTGCACCATTTTAACTCTTACCCTTTTTATTTTTTAGTTATTGTTAATGAAATCAATGAGAAAATGTTATACATATTGTCAAAAATGTAGACTTTTATATGTTCTTTTATTATATTTGTAAAGTTGAATTGTCAACTGAATCAAATAAAGAAAAAAAAAAGGCAGCATAGACCTTTTGTCCTGCACCTTTGAACTCCGCTATGCAAAATGAGTCAACGCTGCCTGACATCCTTGCATGCCAGAAAGTGCTTACTTTTAATTTTGAGCACTGCTTTCCATGCTTGCATTGCAAGCTGCGCTTACAATTACAATTAAACCCTGCCCAACATGCTCACATATCCAACAGAGTTTAATTTCAATTGTGAACACTGCAAACCATGTGCACATGCTAAACAATATTCACAATTACAATTACACCCTGCATGTTGGGCAGGGTTAAATTGTAATCGTACACGCTGCCTGCCATACCAGCATGGTAGGCAGCGTGTACAATGGATCCCCATGTTGTCTGCCAGGCAGGCCACAAAGGGATCTACAGCATTTGCACTCACATGAAAATCCATGCTGGTGCAAATGCTGGATCATTTGTATGGTGGAGAGGAAGGAGGTGTTGCAAAGGAAAGTTGCACTATGCCTTCCTCTCTGCTTTTACGCCTTCCATTCACGTTTCGCCACTATAGAAAGTGAGCTCCAGAGAGAGGACAAGGTAACTGCAATGAGAAAAATCCATAAAACAAATATTCTAACCAAAAATATACAGAAAAATAAGGCTACATATTACAAAAAAAGACCCAAAACTACTAACAGCAAATACTCACAAATAAACATATTTTCTAAAAAAAAATGAGATCACAATATGTGAGCTCTAAGCCGGAAAGACAGCTCATCAAGTTGAGTGCTTGCAGCTAAGATCTCTGTGTGATTTGTGGGTGGCAGGTTTGATTCCCGGCAAGACCAAATCAGCCTTTCAGCCTTTTGAAGGTTGACAATTTAGTGCCAACTTCAGCTGAGTGGTAATAATTGTACATACACATGCTGTACGCACAGTACCTTGCCGATAGCCTTATATAACATACAAACTAACAGAACAGCTTCTTCAATCTCGACATGAAATCGGTGTGAGGCTGAAAGTACCCTTCGGTGCACGAGGAGGAGCAGGGGAATGGCTGGGTGCGGAGTGCGCATGCAACACATTCTGTTCAGAGCTGCATGCTCGGAATTCTTTGCTTCAATGCCCAGCTTTTCGGTGCTGGAGTCTGGAGCAGTGATTAGTTGTTGCGCATAATATGAGCCTCCGGGCTTGCCATAAAATTGAATACAAAGTGTTCTTTGTGGCATAGAGCGAGAAAAGAGGGCGCATTGTAGCCACAGTTGTTGAACATGCTGTGTTCTTGCAACACTTAGTTTGGCATTTTTTGTTTCCATAACTGTACTGTACAAGGAGTGTCACCACGTATTGTTTTCTTGGCTACTCAAGAGGAACTATCAGGAAAAGGTAATCACGACTGCACGCTTGAAACACACCTTGAAGTATGAGGGAACAAGCATTGGCAAAGCCAACGGTTTTGGCATTTCTATACGCTGGTATGTTTCCCCTATGCATATATTGATACAATTACAACTTCTAAGTATTACAGTTTCCCAAAAATCACTCCAATAAAATTGCTGCTTATCTTTACATTTTCTATACAGAAGTAAACACAATGTGACAATCAATGTTCTTCATTTCAGGGATGCGGGCTGGCATGCAGTATTCCGTAGCAAACAAATAGAGGATGCACACTTGTCAGATACCTTTTTATTTGTATAACACCAAGAGCTGCTTTATAGCTGCATTTGGGCCTTTAGGTTTCCTATAGATCTTTTAGGGTCAGAAATGGCTATTTCAAATCATTCTAATGTGAGAATGATTTAGATAATCCTGAGCATGTGCCATTGGTCCTCCTTGTGGTGTACACAAATGCGCCCACACATACCAGAAAAGAAAGTGGCAAGCACAAATATTCTTTCTATACTAATCAATTTCTCTCATACAGGTGGCTACCATCACCTCTATGGGGCACATCTAAGCATGATTTTCAGTTGAAGCAACATTTGACACTTGAAGGCGAAGTTTAAGAGCTACGGGTTGAAGTTAATATAAGCATCTCGCCCAACTGGGAAGTGGATGAAGACAACGCATTGGGAATTATCAGAAAGTAATTTAAAAATAGAATTCCAGGTTTAGGAAGAAATGTATCCTTGAACACTATCAATAGTATTTAAGGTGGAAGGAGCAGAAAGAGAAGATTGAGGATGCTGTGGCATGCAACATTTGAGCAAAGTACCCCAGAACAGGTGCTGCAAGATTGCATTCTTATGCAGACTGATAACAGAAAGACCCAAGAATATGAATGGATGACACATAACCCTACATTGCCAGCCCAGAATATAAGAGGGCACATCCCAAAGCAATACTAGGAGAGTTTAAATGCTTTGCAATAAAAGAGTGTAGGCCAAGCATGCACAATGAGGCGTACCCATATAGCACAAGAACATAACTGGGGAGAAACCCATCTTTTACGGGGCATAGGGAGGACAATGAAAGGAGAAACATCAGCGTGTGTTTTAAGTGTGGCAGTTCAGGGCATATATTTAGTGTCTGTCTTTCATGGAACAATGAGCGTAAATGAGTGCAAGGTGTGCAATCATAAAGAACGTGCAAATTCAAGCAAAACAGTAAAGAAAAAGATTGTTCTGGATGTTAAAGCAAATAGTTTTTTGGGAATAAATTGGCAGTTTGTTTATGGCACTGCATTGGATAATAGTTGTCAATGGGATGTTTGCTGACTCAGAATAATTGTACATCATGGCTCAAAGATTTAAGTACACATGCTATGCCATCTTTTATTAGAGAGACATTAATCAAGTGACAGTCACCTGCCACCAAATGGAATCTGAAAAATCTTTTGGCCGACCACATGTCTAGGAGAACTAAAGGGGGGATATATCTCGCCGTAAAAGCAGGTTACTGCTAAACGTCATACGGTATGAAAGACAAATAAAAGAAATCCACACAATACCTGGAAAGCAGTGACTCAGCAGTATCTTCAACCTGCTTAATCCTCAGATTAGATTTCCTCACCCTAAATCCAGAACGTCAAACACTCACAATAAATGTGCATTGATTTAAGGAATCTGAAACAGTGTGTTTGGGTGATCTGACTCCTCGGGTCTAACTTGCATGAGATGGCTTCAATGTGGTGGAGAGCAAATTGCTTTACAACATTGGGTGCTGGGAACCACCAGGTTGCTTTGCAGAAACAGTCCAGGCTCCTGATTGGATATTTACTAGCTTCTGTTGTAATGCATTGTAGTAAAATGATTATGAATCAAAGTTACTTTATCACATTTGAGGATGGTATGCTGGTATCTGATATGAAAATGCAATAACATAGTCAGTTCTTGGAAATGTTATAGTGTAACAATGAATTGAGGTTCGACATTTAAAACTGCGATTTGAAAAGGCTGGAAAGTCATAAAATCCCATATTTAGAATGTTTCTAAAAAAGATGGAGCCAGGATGAGCACCTAGTATCTATTAGCTAAATTTATGTTTGACGAAAGACCGCTTAAACGGAACGATTAAAATCAATAGGAATACGCCCAATATGAATAGACCGCAATGCAAAAGTGATGCAAAATAACTTAATTTGACAGATATTCACCACGTATATGAAAATGTTCTCCGATCATGTTTTCTTTGATTGGATTTTAATATTTACCTGAACAGTGACTCGCCTTTCTGAGATAGCTGGCCTGATTACATTTGTCTAAGCTTTGATAGAGTGTACCTCTCGGGTTAGGATTAGAGGTCTCTAATCATTCTTCTACTAGTCATTATTAGATGAGTATTGGAAGAATAAGTGATTTATTTTGGCCATGTTGTATGGAATTTGTATAGCATCTAATGCCATTGGTCTGGCCTCAAAGTGCTGTGGGGTGAACGCCCTTGGAGGACCAAAGTTCAAGGTGTGAGAATTGAAAGAGGATTATTAGAATGAGTGCGTGCATTTTAGCCAGCACGAAGGTAGGGAGGGAGAGAA
The DNA here is from genome assembly GCF_040938575.1 of Ambystoma mexicanum. Classification (NCBI taxonomy): domain Eukaryota; kingdom Metazoa; phylum Chordata; class Amphibia; order Caudata; family Ambystomatidae; genus Ambystoma; species Ambystoma mexicanum. The sequence continues at coordinate 601,592,161 of NC_090924.1, forward strand.
CGACCAAGCAGTGTGCTGGGGAAGAGTGCAATCTTTCCACAGATCATGATTTCTGATTTTCCGGGGTTGAGAAGAAGGTGGTTAGCATTCATCCAGTGGTCAATTTCTGTGAGGCACGATGCAAGGTCGGGTGGAGTTGGAAGTGTCCTTTGGGATCTGGAAGATGATTTGGGTGTCATTAGTGTAGTTGTAGCAAGACAGGCCATGTGAGCTGATGATACCAGGGAAGGGGCTCAGTTAGAGGTTAAAGAGCAGAGGGGAGAGAGAGGCACAGTGTGGTACTCTGTGAGTAACAGGGCACGGAGGCGAGGAGAAGGGAGGCTGGTGTATTATTTGTGATCTGTTGTAGAGGAAGGAGGAGATCCACTTCAAGGCTGTATCCCTGATGCCGCCGAGATGGTGGGGTCTGTCCGTGAGGGTGAGATGGTCAATGGTGTCAAACACATTTTATTGGTATTTGGTGAGAAAATACGTGCAGTACAAACATGTGAATTAAACAGTGAGGTAAACAAAGGAGGAAATAGTGAGGAGGGGAGAACAGAAGAAGGGGGAAAGAACAATAAAAACAACAACAGTCTTCAAATAATAGCGAGCGTTTCGGTGGATGGATGGGTCGAGGCCAATGTTCCAGTGCTTCAGGAAGCAGGGGGGGTCGCATACAGGGTCCGTCGGTTCAGGCCAGGTGTAGGGAGTTAGTGTCGGTGTGATGGTATGAGTTATCAGGGGGGTTTGTGGTCAGCTCTGAAGCGGATGTCTCTCAGGAGGGCCTTCCAAGAGTCCAAGGTGCCGCTCTCTGTTTCGCCGCTTGATGTTGTTCCTTCTTGCCAGGCTCTAGTTTCAGCTGCCGTCCATCTCTCCATCTCTTTAAGCCAGCGTTCATGCCTGGGGCCCGATAGCGTCTTCCAAGCCATCGCGATGGTTCTCTTAGCCAGGATGCATGAGATGTCCATTAACCTAACAGCATGTTTGAATTTGCTGGGTCTGGGGTAAATTCCCAGTAGGCACTCGCTGGGAGTCCATTCGTACCTCCGCATTCCGGCGTCCATGCAAGTCTGTTTAGCTTTGGACCATAGTGTCATTGCCCTAGTGCAGGTCCAGAACATGTGGATCATATCCGCATTATCGTTCCCACACCATGGGCATGCTGGGGAGGATGTCTTGTTGAAGGAGGCGACCCTGTGTGGGGTCATGTATGTCCTGTACAGGACGTTCAACTGGATCTGGCCGAATCTAGCATTCCTTGACACTTTTTTGGGGAATATTAACACTCTTTCCCATTCTTTATCCGTGATTGGGGTCTCGAGGTCTGCTTCCCATCTTGCCCTCAGAGCTTCGCCTTTAGGGTTGGGTTTGTCACATAGGGCCTCATTACACGGATGGCAGTAAGGATTTACCGGTACCGGTAAAATACCGGTACCGGTAAATCCTTACCGCCTTACTACGAGGTCCCTTTGCGGGTTGGGGGATTTAATGCCTCAGAGCTAATTATGGCACCGCAAAATTGTGGTGCCGTAATTAGCGCCTTCCCCATTCCCATAGAGCCCTATGGGGCAGAAATGGGAATGGGGAAGGGCAATGGTGGAAGGGGGATTTACCGCCCCTCCAACCTTGGAATGGGGCGGTAAATCCCCTTTCCACCAAGGCGGTGCCGGTATTTTACCGGCATGAGCCATGGCGCTAATAGCGCCATGGCTCACCGCCTACCGTGTAATGAGGCCCATAGTCTGTTATAGAGCCTGGAGACTGGTCTCCAACCATCCGTAAGGTCGTGCATCTCTTGTAGTAGAGGGTCTGGGGTGGGCTCCTCTGGCCAACTGTTCCATTGTTTCTTGGCGGTCTGCTTGAGGCGGTGGTACCAGAGAAACTGGCCTGGGGGTATTCCTTCAATGGCCTTTATTGACTCGAAGTCCCTGAATTCCCCCTCCTCAAACATGTCACCCCATGTGTATATGCCGGCTTCTTCCCACCTCCTTGCTGTGGATAAGTCTGCCTCCGTTCTACAAGTGTCTGCCAAGATAGGATTATCCGGAGAGTACGGGTGTTTCACTCGCTTGATGTAACAGGACCTGGCCCATATCTTCCTTCCTAGCTCGATTACCTGTGGGGTAACCGGGGATTGCCGTATGGGGTGCCATAGGGTTTCCTTGGGGATTACGTTGATCAAGGATTGCCTCAGTAGTTCCGACTCAGCCGAGGGTTCGTCCGAGAGCCATTTCGTAATGTGGCTTAACTGGGCAGCCAGGTAGTATAACTGGAGATCTGGTAGCTTTATCCCTCCCTCTTTATGTGGCAGGGATAGGATGGCTAGCGACAGTTTGTGTCTGTGAGGTCCCCACAGGAAGTCCTTGATGATTGCCTCCAGTTTCTTGAAGAAGGGTGGTCGGACATAGTGACAAATGTTCACGAAAAAGTATAAGAATCTGGGGAGTATGATCATCTTGACTATCGCTGCTCTGCCTACCATTGCCAGCGGCAGCTTGGACCAGAATTTTATAGAGCGTCGAAGACTCGTGGTTGCGACTTCTGTGATGTGTTCATGCGTGAGTAGCGGGGTGTGGCTCACGTTGATCCCTAGGTACCGGAACTTGACCAGTTGCCAACCTATTCCTACAGCCGGGAGATCGTTTTCTGGTGTGCCGCGTAGGCCCGCCAGGGGGAATGCGGAGGACTTACTTCTGCTGAATCTGATCCCGGAGTATTTCGCATAATTTTCGAGTACCTCTAGCGCTGTTGGTGCGTTGACCTCGGGGTTTCTCAGGTATAGAAGAACGGTGTCCGCGTATAGGGATATTATGTGGTGTACATTGCCCACCTTGATGCCAGCATCGAAGAGCTGTTGCCTAAAGTATAATGCGATCGGCTCCAGGCCCAGTATGTACAGCATGGGCGATAGAGGGCACCCCTGTCTCGTTCCCCTTTGTATTTCCCAGGCTGTTGATACCATTCTTCCCGTTTTCACTCTTGCCATTGGGGAATTATAGAGGACCTTGATCCACCTGATGAAGCCCACTCCGAAGCCGAATCTCCTCAAGACCTCCCTAATCCATTCCCAATATATAGAGTCGAAGGCCTTGATAGCGTCAAGCGACAATACCGCCAGGTCTTCATCTCTTTCGTATGTTTCGGCCATTATGTGTTGTAGCCTCCTTAGGTTAGCTGTGGTGTTGCGCCCAGGCACAAATCCGTTCTGGTCTTCGTGGATTATGGATCCCACCACTCTGGCCAGCTTGCTGGCTAGTATGGATGTGAGAATCTTAGCATCATAATTTAGCATGGCCAGGGGGCGATAGGATTCGCAATCGGTGGGTGATTTGTGTGGCTTGAGCATGGGAATGATTATGGTCTCTTTCATGGTGTTGGGTAGGACCCCGTTTGTGTATGCCTCTTGGTAGACTTTGTGGAGAACTGGGGTGAGGATGGGCTCGTACGTTTTGTAGAACTCAGGTGGGAGGCCGTTGCTGCCGTGGGCCTTGCCATTAGAGAGGGACCTGATTGCCCCTTGCACGTCTTCAGGAGTGATCTCCATCTCCAGTTCTTCCCTCTGCTCGGCTGATATTCGGGGGAGATCTATCTCCTCGAGTGTTTCTATAATGTTCTCCGTAGGAATTTGTGCCTCGTGGGCGTACAATTTGGAATAGAATTTGGCAAATGCGTCGTTGATCCCCAGTTGTGTCGTGTGGGATATCCCATCGGCGTCCCGTATCTCCGTCGGGAGGTGCTTGGGGTGTTCTCTCTTGCAGAGCCAGGCCAGTAATCTCCCCGGTTTGTCCGATTCCTTGTGGGATCTGGTAGTGTATGTGATGAAATCGAATTTCTCCAGTCTTTCCCTTGCTTGCTGACATTCTATGCGAGCTTCCTTCACTTTGCTCTCGATCTCCGTGGAGTTGTCATGGGTGGACTCTAGTCGGGAGATCTCTGCTTCTTGTGCTTCGAGTGTTGTCTTTAATTGCCTGCAAATTCCGCCGGCTTTTGATATAATTTCTCCTCTGGTCACCACCTTCATAGCTTCCCATATTGTGCTCCAGGAGGATACCGAACCCTTGTTGATTTCCAGATATTCTTCCAGTTTTCCGGCGAGGTCTTCCCTGAACTCAGGGTCTTCAAGTGCCGCAGTCGGCATCCTCCACATAGGGATTGGGGATCTGGGTCCCTTTTGTTGCCATAACATGGTTAGTGGGGAATGGTCGGAGATCGTTCTCCCCAGGTATTCTGTAGCTGCGGCTCGTAGGGCAAGCTCCTTGTCGATGAACAGATAGTCAATTCTTGTATGGACTCCGTGCGGGGCTGAGTAGTGGGAGTAGGTCCTCTCGGTTGGGTGGTGTTCCCTCCAGATGTCCACCAAGTTGAAGTCGCCGCCCCATATAAAGGTGCGATCCCGGTGTTGAGTCAGCTTTGCGATCATTGCGGTGAGGTATGCCGGTATTCCGTGATGTGGGAAGTATGAGTTAGCCAAGAAAATCGGGGTCTGTTCCATTGTGCCCCAAATCACTACATATCTCCCCTCTTTGTCTAGTTCACACCCCTCCATTTGGAAGGGCACGTCCGGGTTTATCCATGTTAGCACCCCTCTCGCGTATTTGGAATAGGGGGACCCTCTCACAGTCCCGGGCCATCGGTCTGCAATCTTGGACATGGCCTCCGTCGTGAGGTGGGTTTCCTGCAGCAGTGCAATCGAGACTTTCTTCCTTTTGAGATAGGATTGTATGCGATTCCGTCTGAGGTATGAGCCCATGCCCCTCACATTCCATGTCATCGCGGTAAGTTGTGCCGCCATCGGGTCCGAGTTTCGGGACTGGCACGGGACTCTGTCCCTAGGGTTTGGCTCTGCTTTAATCCGTGGTGAGCGGATTGCAGGGGAGACACCGCTGGTTCCCGAGCTCCCGGGTCAAGTCTTGGGCCCATCCCGGTCTTTATTAGCGAGAGAAATTTGAAGACTGTGTAACTAATGAAACTGATAACAAAACTCAAACTGGTGCGCCCAGTGACTACAACATTGTCGCGGTGCTCAGGCGCTCTCGAGCCATCGAAGCCCATCCGGGAGTCAGGCCCGAGCTGGGTCAGGCGGGTGCCTGGCCCTACTGAATTCTACGCTGGGGGTAGGGCTAGGGCCTGGCAGCGGAGCCGAACGAGGCCGTTTCCGTGTGGTAAACTGAGATTGGATTACCTTCTGGTTTCCGACGTCTTATTTGCTGGTTCTTTGCGGTTACATGTGGGTTACTTGTGAAGTCTGAGGGAGTTAGGCCTCTGTCCATGGATTGTCCTTGCCGTCGGCGACATTATTGTCCTCTAGCCACATGTTGGCTGCGTCTGGATTGTCGAGGAATACCACTCTCTCCTTATAAATGACCCTGAGGCGCGACAGGTATAGTAGCCTGTATTTTAGGTTCAATTGGCGGAGCCTAGCTTTTATCGGGACAAATGAATTTCTCTCTCTTTGCACCTTCTGCGTGTAGTTTGGGTAAATGGCGATTTTGGAGTCCCCCCTTTCGATGGGGCCGCCCTCCCTGTAGTGTCTTAAGATAGTTTCTCTGTCCTGAAAGTTCAGTATCTTGGCTATTATTGGTCTAGGGTGCGAGCCCGGGGGGGGTGCTTCTGGAGGGACCTGTGGGCCCTTTCGACCGAGAATCCCTGTGTCAGCTTGCCGGCCCCAATTTCTTGCAGCAGAAGGGTTTCGACGAAGGATGTGGTGTTTGCCCCTTCACTTCCCTCTGGGACACCTAGGATCCTAATGTTGCCCCGTCTGGCCCTGCCTTCGGCCTCTTCCGCCCTCTCTTCTAGGAAGGCTACTTTCCTCTTCAGGTGGGCGACTTCAGACTGTAGAGCTGTAGTGGCCCCGGATGTTTCCTCTGTTGATTGTTCGATGGTCGTTACCCTCTCTGCTAAGTTGCGTGCGTCCTGGCGAATGAGTTGAATGTCTATTTTAAATTCGTCGATCTTGGAGTCTATGTGCGTTTTTAATGAGGCTATGGCTTCCAGTATTTGAGAGTGATTTTCGGCGGCTACCCCTTCGCTTGTCTGGGCGGTTTCAGAGGGGGTGGCCCTAGCTTGAGTAGGGGTCTTTACCTTGGTGGAAACAAAGGAGTCCATGGTGGCAGCTCTGGTTTTGTTCTTGGCGGGCATCGTGAGGTGGTAGTTGTGGATGCCCTGGGCCTCAGGAGCTAGGTAGCATGCGGGGATGTGATCCTTCCGATGCTGGGCTTGGGGTGGGAGGCCCAGGTCGATGTTTTGCTCGCCCTCTGTCTTAAGCGTGCAGGCCCCTCAGGGTAGATGCAAATAGAATAGGGGTATGCAGGGGTTTCCTTTCGCAGGTGTTGCGAGGTCTCACGCACCTTGTCTTGTGGGTCCGTGCCAATGGAGTGTCCCGCGGCGCGTCTATCTTCTCCTCCTGTGCACCGGGGTGCTGAGCGATCCATGCCGGAATCGGGTCTGGCGCCGTCCTGGTGAGGTGAGCTGCAGTGCAGTCGGTTGCGGCCCAGGGAGACCCAGGATTGGGTATGTCGATGTGTCCTTGTCCACGCTCACCCAGCCGCAGAGGTGTTCGCCGTTCCAGAGGTTGGGTCACCTCAGTGGGCCGTGCGTAACAGCGGCGGGGCCCGCGTGGTGCGGATATCTCAGCGCGTGTGATCTGGCCCGGGAGCCCCCGCACTGTGCGACGGGGAGCGTCCAGGCTGCGGGCCTAGCGCTCGTGCCAACTGGGCGGCCCCCTGGAAGTCCGTTGGGGGAGGGGTTCCCCTTAGAGGCTCCGCTATGCGGTACTGGGCGCCATCTTGGATGCAATCGGAGTGGAGGGGGGGAGAGCAGTCTTAGAGCTCCGATTCAATGGGCCCACCGGCGGTTCGGGTACAGGTCCGCTTCCCACAACAGCACGTTCTTCTCCAAGGGCTGGTGCTTCACATGAGCCGGAGAAAAGGATCAGGAAACAGCATCTCGGCCAGAGCTCGGCAGATCAGCTACCGCCCGCCATCGGCACCAAGCCACGCCCCCCATGGTCAATGGTGTCAAAGGCACCCAAGAGGTAGAGATGGATTAGTGTGGTGCAGCCTTCCGAGTCTAATGCTCCTTTGAGATCATCCCTGATGGAAACTAGGCATGATTCAGTTCCTCATAAGGGTCTGAAGCCGGATTTGGCAGGGACGAGGAGGCGGGTGGTTTCTGTGAAAAGGTATAGCTTGGTGTAAGCTGTTTGCTCGATTAGTTTTGCTATGAAACGGTTGATTAAGATAGGTCTGTAGTTGGCCAGTAGAAGGGGCCCAGGACCTCCCACCCACTACCCTTTATGGAATAAAGTCAAAGACTGCCTGCTTGCTTCCCTACCTTCCCGCCCACTCCAGTCGGGTCAGCTCTCCATCAGCCGCTTTGACCAATGGCTCTCAGAGGCTCTTAGCTGACTCACCCCTATCAGACCCATCTCTAACAGACAAAGTGACTCCACCAGACAGACATGAATACGAACAGGAAACAGCCTATGACCTATTTATTTTGGAAGACACACCTGCAATTGGCCATGAACCAACGGGAATTTGTTCCCTCGAACCTTACCAAATTGCCTTGATAAAGACCCTCTGGGGTTGAAACATGTTCGGCTGACCGCCTTTCACAGACAATGTGTCTGGACCATGTTCCAATAAAAACACACTTGTTAAAACCACAGCAAAACCTGTAAGACCCTTTTATACAAAGTAGGGTCATATTGGCATACTCTAACTGCAAGGTAACCAGGACTCTTCTACAAAGTTTCCACACAAAAGGTATTGGGTTTACCTCTTCCAAACTGTGACCCCGCAAAACTAATTAGAATTCAAGAGAACCATTCACAGAGCTCAGCACAGGAGTGTTCGTAATCTCTCAATACCCAGAACCACTCCCGTGATTGCAATGATGGGCAGACCCATCGCCACAGAATAGTCCAGCTTACACCTAGCAGCTCACCACCTACAGGGAATTTTACTGGAATGAATCACAAATGCCCCAAACACCTGTATGGAACTCCACAGGATAATCTACAAATGTAGGGTCCCTTCTTGCACCTCCTCTTCACCCTCCCACACCAAGCACTCTGTGATCACTCTCTGACCATTTCCACAGACATAGCCCTGGAAAGGAACCTCATCATTGGCATTAAAATAGCGTCGCTCACGCCCCACCCCCCCCAGCAGAGTGTGAAATGGTGAGGTGGAATCTGTATAGGACGGCATTGCCGCCTGCCCTGCTTGTTCTGTTGTGCACAATAAGAGTGTAGTCTGGAGGGAAGGTCTTGTGTGAAATGGGCCGGATGTCTTGGGAGAACCACGTTTCGGTGTGAAGAGGATGTCTGGCCCTTCAGAACAAATTAGGTCATAAATGTTGTGGCGTTATTTTGCAACGGATCTGGCATTGATCAGGATGCATGTTAGTCCTTTGCTGGGTTGAGTTTATGATGTGAGGAGAATTCTGGGGTGGAAAAGGGGCATGAGGGAGGCTGCTTCCAGGCCAGGGGGAGAGCGTGGTATGGATGTAAGGGCTGGGGAGGGCATGTGCTGAGATAGTTGCTGAAGAGGTGTGGAGAATCTGCTAGTGTGGTCTCCTGGGTGACAGGAGTGTTCTGAGTGGTAGGGTCTGTGGGAGCGCAGGGGAGTCACGGCTGGGATTTGTTAGAAGGAGAAGGAGTTCTAGGGGGCGGTCAAAAGTCTCCGTTTTTGAAAATGGAGATGGAAGCTGAGTGTGTTGTTGGTGTGTGCGCGAAGAGAGCTCAGAAGGTATTGGCGGGTGTAGTGGTTAATAGAGGTGGGAGTGTGCGTGAGGGGTGAGATGTCGAGGTACTATTCTGAGTTGGGATGGGAGATGCGAGTGGGTGCTGGGCTGCAACCGGGGAAGTCATCCTTGATTCCTGTTACGAAGGAGAGGTCAGGTGACAGTCTTCTAAGGTTGGTGACAGAGTCAGGAGACTGACTCCTAGAGGAGCAAGGGGAGTGGTCTCTGGTGTAATTGCCAGTTGTATTGTTTGGTTGGTTGAAGAGAGATTTCACTGCGTTGGATGGCTTGGGGAAAACCGTGAGGGTGTATGTGAGGGGGAATGTTGCTGGTCTGAAAGAGGGTGAGGTGTGTAGTATAGCATGCAACCTGGTAGTGCGGTGTCTGTTTTTTAGGAGATTCTGGGGGGCATAGGGTGTGTGAGTGAGGGTTGGAGGGGTAGCTAAGCGGGGGTAGTGGCTAGGATTGCACAGACCTAGCACAAGGGAGGGGAAATGGGACGGTCTGGGGAAGGCGGGGTCGGGATGAGTGTAGGGCACAGTGCTACTGGCCTGGGAAAGTCAGGTGGGAGGCCTGAGTGGATGAAACAGGAGGCCAGGGGGAGGGGTTGTGTTCTCTTCGGGAAGGGGGCCAGCATGAGGAGGGTGTAGTGGCAGGAAGGAGTGGGGTCTGGACGATGGTGTGGAGGATTTTCTGGTGTGCCAGATTGCACCTCTAACTTTGGAGCTGCTAGGCATGACAGGTGTAAGAGGATTCAATTCAACACGACAGCTAAGTCAACGCCTAGTCTAGAATACTGAATGAAAAACCTTATTGATATACCTTTATGTCCAGTTCATGCGTTCTGGATGACTACCCCTATATAACACCCCTCTCTTGGAATCCCCCTGACCCCACTGAGCCAAGAAGTAGTTCTGTTTTGCAAGTTAAAAGGTTTAATTGATAATTTAAACAATAGATATGTATATCACACTTTATAATAAATTAATAATTGAATATCACACTTAATCTGATATGATAAATATTAACAACAGAGAATCTGGCACTAACACGCTTCTCTATAATCAATAAGGAGTTGACATAAAATGGATAAGGTAGCACACAGGTGAATAGGAAAAAAAGAAGAAGGTGGTACAGAATGCTTTATGTAAGCTCAGGTGGATGCAATATTCAATGAATGCAGTACAGAAAATACTCAATATGACTTCAACCAAACAATGTAATCACTTTTCTCTGGCTATTCACTCCCCCCCTCTTTATGCAATGCAAGGAAATGGAAGGAAAACACACAGTTCTCAGAAATGCAATCAAATGTGATTCAGTTCACCCCAGCAAGCTTAGACTACAGAAGTTTGAAAACACAGGCAAAATGCTTTGATATGTGCTGGCAATTCAGTGAAAAGTATGCTAAAATGCTTTTGATTCCCTCTAGAGGTTCAGGGTGAGTGGTATCTAGTTAATATTAGCTCAGGCTCACTCTTGCAATGATTCAGGAATGATTAGCAGGTTAAACGAATTTCTGGCAAATGGAAGGCAAGCAGCAGCTGTTTTACACGTGGAGAAATTTGCAAATCGCGGTAAAATTCGCGGATGCGTGTTCCGCGATTGCGGTAAAACTATAGGGGGTAGGAACGCGGTTCTAGGTTCGTAGGAAAGCCACGATTCTAAGCTTTCATATGAAAGTTATTGCAAGTCTCTAAGACAAACGGTCGCGGAGATATGAGCGATTAAATAAAGGTCGTTTTTCAGATTTGAAATTTTAAAGTTCAAAAAGACAAGTGCAGCTTGCAACTAGAAAATGACAGGTGACAGCTTTACAAATGACAGGTGACAGTTAGGAGGCAGTTCTACTTAGATTAAAATAGCTTGGATTATATTATTTTAACTAAGAGATTGGTTCTGCACAGTTTTCTAGGTACTCACACTATATGCTTGAGTGAAATGGGCCTCGCCATGGATCTGGTCAGGCTTTAAACTCGCCTCTGGTCTCTGCACTTCACAGTGATCTGGGTCAGCTCTCTCTGGTTCTCTGGTCTGGGTCTCTAGTTCTGGATAGATTGAAGTCTCTAGTTTGGCTCTCTGGAGGTTTGATGGAGGTAAAGTATGGATTTTTCCGGCAGAGCTTCCAGCGGCAGATGGAATTGAAGGTCTCTACCTAAGTTTCAGTGGTCCATTTATATGTTCTGCAAGTGGGTGTGTGTGTTGGTCATAACTAAACTTGCCCCTCTCCCTTGTCATTGGTCAAATTTCCATTCCTCACTTGATTGGGGAAGGAACTGTGAGTCAGAGTGATGTCATTTTATGGCTTGCAGATAGGCCACTCCCCTGTCAGATTGCACATATTCTATATTTGATAACAAAAGACATATTTCACAGTTACACAGTTGCTTGAAATTACATATACATGGTGTGGCTGAATTTAGCCATGTCTCTGTCCAAATCTGCTGTTTCTAAGAGCTTGCATTCAGAAATGGCACATAATTGACTTTTTAACTGATTTTTCAATTTCTGACATTGACCCAACTTTACATACATGTGCGCAGGGAGTATGGACATTAACTGATGAAGTTTCATATTTTTAACATGCATACATTTAGAGTAATATCCACTTTTCCGCTAACACCCCCCTGAACATACCACCGGTTCTAAAAACCTCTTAAACTGTGGGCAGAAAAATCACAAGAATTATGGTATCATTTATAAAATTTTCACATGTCCGCACCATGAGTTATTCATCTTTTTCTAAACAATATTCTGGCTACAAAGGGGTGTGGTTTCCCAGGTCACATGGTGGAAATACTGGTTTATCCAGTTCTGCCAAGCCAGCTTGCTCTCACAGGCAGTGCCCCTCCCAGCTTCTGCCAAGAGGAAGCTACATTTTACGACCGCTGTAATAAAACCTTTGCCTGAGTCAAGACAGGCTTTGTTCAGAGCTCCTGTAGAGCACAGGTAATTCAATTATCAGATAGATGGCATATCCTTAGTGTGGCCAGCAAAAGGCAGATCGGCCTGGGAACACAGTTGTGACTCAAGTTTCACTCCTGATGGGGGTAGCTGTCAAACAAAATCAAGTTCCTTAAGCCAGACTTTCAGCTAACTGTCATGTTTTTTGTTGCTTTTTAAATTAACTTGCAATTTTACACATGCAGCTAGAATGCTGATTCTAAGTGCAAAACTATGACATTTCAACAGTTACAAAGGCATGTGACACCAAACATAGGTCACTCATTTAATCTAAACATTTTCGATTTTAGTGTCTTTAAATCCAGTGCAACTTAAACTGCTGACTCCATAGCAGTTTTGTTATAAGCATTGTTTTGGGCTCTTCATTTCCCCGATTTTGTAAGCACACAAAACTCCATTCTGCCAAATGTCTGCTGGTGTTCAGTGAATATTTTGCACATGTTGCAATGTTTGAAAATAGGCATTTTGAGCCTGCCTTCAGAGAAACACAGGGTGGTTTTAAAACGCCGGCTTTTGGATAGTGGTGAGTACTGGTACTGCACCCATTTTTGGGATTTAAGAAATGAATTCCCCACAATTCTAGGTTGCATTTGGCAATCAGCATTGCCATTCCCAATGGTTTCAGACTACTGTGCGGGTAGTCCAATGGTGCTTTTAGGCGCTTTGAAGCTAACCGGCGCTACTGTTTTTCCTTTGGCAACCCATTTCCCTCATGGCAACCCGGCCTTTCATTCTCGCACTGGTGGGTGGCAAGTGAGGCAACCATTTTGGTGTGCGCACAAACTGCGCAGCTTTCCTGGATTTCGGCGCACATGTGGGTTTTCCGCCATCTTGAACTTTCTAAGCCCACAGCACCAAATGTTGTGGCATGATAGCTTAAACGTGGGTCAGGACACCCAACAAGCCCCCCCACGCGACTGCACTTTGAATTTGAGTCGATGGGGAGTCGCGTGCCCAAGGGTTTTGACCCACGCACCGGTCTGTCCGCATAATCTTCTTCCTACTCTGTAGATGGCACAGTTCAGCATCTTCTTCTCCATCCGGTACTGATCGATCGGTCCTCCTCGCCGGTCCTGATGGGAATATTGGGCGGTCCACTGGGCCCATTGGATCTTCGTTCCCGGTCTCCGGATCGTCCTCCTTGGCCCGTCTTCAGGTTTTCTTTCTCCTAGGACGACAAAGGAAGAGCGGCAATACCTACTCATAGACGTTTTTCCACCACTGTTGAGATAGTGGGGCAGCATATGCATTTCATCATAATGAAACATTACATTCTTATTTTAAAAAAAAAACAGTATAACTAAGAGACAGTTTCATGCAAATCACAGTATTTTAGAGACTAGATGTGGTATGTTTTATGATTGGAACTGAATTAGTCTGAGACAGCACCCGCTAGGATTCCAGAGGATTCCTCCAGTTGTTGCAGAGCATGCCTGGGATGGCAACACTTCAACTGGTTTATGTGTACCCACTTGTCTTCCCCCGCTGCCAAAGGACCTTTGGGGATGTGGATTTTGTAGGCCACAGGGGAGATCTTGTCGATGATCTCCAAGGGTCCTTTCCATGTAGGCAAAAATTTGCGCTGCTTGGCCTGGTTCCTTTGGAAGTTGTATAGATAGACCCGGTCTCCCACCTGATATTCCTTCCTGGAAGTTTTCAGGTCATAATGGGTCTTCATGCTATCAGCTGATCTTTCTAGATTCCGCTGAGCATAAGCAAAAGCATGTTGGAGGTGTTTCCTTAAATTCTCCACATACTCATGAGTAGTGGAGGCATTTATCAGTGTCTGCTCTTGGGTCCTGTAGAGCAAATGCTGAGGAAGCACCATCTTGCGCCCAGTCATCAACTCAAATGGTGACATTTTGGTTGCAGATGAAGGGGTAGATCTGATGGCCATTAGGACCAGAGGTAATTGGATATCCCAACTTGGCCCAGAATCTGCCACAAACTTCTTTAATATGCTCACAATTGTCCGGTTATATCTCTCTACTGCCCCAGAAGAAGCTGGTCTATAAGCAATATGCAGCTTTCTCTTGACCCCCAGTATCTCCCACATCTTTGTCATTACTTCACTGGTGAAGTGGCTACCTCTATCTGACTCAATCCTTTGAGGTAGACCAAAACGAGAAAAGATGTGGTTAATCATCAAGGCAGCTGCCGTTTCTGCCTTGCAATTTGGGGCTGGGAGACATTCCACCCACTTGGTAAACAAGCATGTCACCGTCAACATGTACTTATTCCCCCTAGCCGAGCGAATCACGGGGCCTACAAAGTCGATTTGTAAATCTGACCATGGCAGTGTCATCCCCCTCTTTTGGAGAGGCGCGCGGTGCGTGAGGGATGATGGCTGAAATTGTGCACACACAAGACACCCCTTCAAGTATTGGTCGAGGTCCTGCCCCATGTGTGGCCAGTATGCAACCTCTCTTAAGATTTCCAATGTTGTGTGAAACCCCCTATGACCGGCGGTGGCCGCATCATGGGCGTGACTTAACATCAGGCTTCGGAATGAGGTAGGAACCACCCACTGATCGTGGCCAGCTTTGGATTTCCTTACCAACAAACCGTCTTGGATCCGGAACATTTTTGGACATTTCATCAACACTCTTAGGTCCTCTTTCCCAATGTAATCGGTATCCGTCAGGGGAAAGTTCTCAGGGTCCTCAAGGTGCTGGTAAAATTTACCAATAATTGGATCCCCCTTCTGAGCGGTAATCAAATCAGCATCAGGGGTCTCCTTACTCCATTGTGCAATTGAAAGGTCGTTGTGAGCATTTGTCTGGGACCTAGTGATAGCAGTGACCTGGATTTCCCCCAACAGGGACTCAATCTCAATTAGATCCCCTTGGATGGCCCCGGTTTTGGCCAGCTGATAAGCTAAGTCGTTTCCAGTTTTGTCTGGTCCCTCTACTTTGGAATGACCCTTGATCTTTTTCCAATAGATGGTCATCTCATTCGAGGTGACCAGATCATCAATGTTTTGGATCAACTTCCCATGTTTCAAGGGTTTGTTGTTAGCACATAACATGCCTCTGGTTTTCCAATTAACCAGGTGCTCCACGAACCCGTTCCGTACATAATCCGAATCTGTGATTATGACCAGTTCGTGGAGTTGATGCTGGACAGCAGTGAGGATGGCCTGATGCACAGCCATCAATTCTGCCACCTGACTACTTCGGGGACCAATTTTGTATCCAGCGGAGGGTTCTGGGGACTCATTCACCCATGCATTCCCTACGCCGGCCACCAGTTCTTTCTCCCCGTTGTTGTCAACATGGTACGAGCATCCATCCACATACACAGTGGGCATTCCCTCACACTTGTCTTCTTCAAAGACTTTGTGGGGGGAATTAAGGTATGCCTCCATGTTGTCCTTTATTTTTAGACTCTCGTCCTCGAGACAGTTTTCTCTGGCACAATCATGCAAGTCAGCCAGACCTTGCGCGAGGGGACTCTTCTTGTTTTGGCCATATCTGACTTCCACAGGAAAGCCTTGCATTGACAGAATCCAGGAAGTAATTCGGGAATTACTCACATTTCCGGCCCGGATTCTGTCACTTTGGAGATATTGCAGAGGCTGGTGTGGAGTCTCCACTATGATGTGTTCCCCATGGATAAACGGGCGGTAATTCTTCAATGCCCACACCGTTGCCAGGAGTGCCTTCTCACAATCGTTGAATTTTTCCTCCACAGAGGATAAAGTTTTGCTCGCATAGGAGATTACTTTATTGACCTTGTCATGCTTTTGATATAATACTGCCGTCAAGCACGTATTAGAGAACCCTGTCTCCAGGAAGAACTCCTTGTTTCTGACAGGGTAAGCTAGGCAGGGCGCTTGTGAGAGGCTTCTTTTGAGTTGTCTTACTGCCTCGGCTTGTTCTGGACCCCATTCCCACTTGACCCCCCCCTTCAGGAGATGAATCAGGGGTCTAGTGATCTCTGCGTAGCCCTCAATGAACTTTCTGCTGTAATTAGTCAGTCCAAGGAGGCTCCTTAGTTCTCGCAGAGTTGTGGGGTCTTTCAGTTTCTGAAGTGCTTCCACTTTCTTTTCCTGGGGACAGAGACCCTGAGGAGTAATCTCATGCCCCAAGAAATTAACACGGGTTCTACACCACTGTGCTTTCTGAAAGGAAAGTTTTGCTCCGGCGGCCCTCAACTGTGTCAGAACATAACGGATCTCCGCTATGTGTTCCTCCACAGATGAACTTTTGAAGAGGACATCATCTACATAAGCCAGGTTACCCCTCGCACCCAGGTCGGGCATGGCCTTATGTAGGAAAATGTTGAATTCATTGCCGGAGTTGAGGTATCCGAAGGGAGTCCGGGTCCATGTATACTGCTGGCCCCCAAAGGTAAAAGCCAGTTTGTATTGGTCCTCCCTGCTGACAGGCACGGTCCAGTACCCATTGGTCAGGTCTATTGCAGTGAATACCTGTGACCCCTGGATCTGGGCCAGCCCTTGGTCAATGTAGGGCAGAGGCCATCAGGAAGTATGGACCCGTTTGTTGAGCTCCCTGAGGTCAGCGCAGAGTCTCCACTGGCCGTTCGGCTTCAATATTCCCAGCACCGGATTATTGAAGGTGCTGTGGACTGGACGGATTATTCCCCGGGACTCAAGGTTCTTAATTATTTCAGTAAGGGACTCCATTGATGCGAGAGGCAAGCGATATTGCTTCACAAACACAGGAGTCATGCCAGGGTCCGTGGGGATTGTTGTTGTGTGGATGTCAGTGCGACCACAGTCATATGAGTCTACCGCAAAGAGATCTTGGAAATCCAAGAAAACTTGTTTCAACTTTTGCTTTTGTTCCAGAGTCACACAGGCATCAGCTAGGTTGACTCTCTCTTCCACCATCTGCCTGAAGCCTGGAAAGACTTCTGGTCGGGCTATCTCCGCGGCCTCCTCCAGCTGGGTGGAGAAGTCCCTGGTCAGAGTGCTGATTTGGACCGGAGGCTTCAGGTGGGAAAGGCAGCCCTCATGGACCTGGAAAATCACCTCATCCCTCCTGAAGTCACAAGTCACATCTTCCTTACCATAGGGGCAGGAAGTGTACACCAGGAAGTTCCCCCCATGCCGGGTAAAAATCCTGTCTGGTGTTGTATTGTCATCACTGTCACTGTCAAAACAGTCCTTGGGGATTGGCCCTAACAGTTCATTTCCAAGATCAATGGAGAAATGTCGGTCATCAACCGCCATTCCAATAATGGTGCCTGCGGCTAGAGTAATACTCTTTAAGTCGCTGTTATCCACCTCTATTGGAATGGTGTCATGTTCTATGTTGACTAATGGAGTTGGGTTTACCCCCAACCCTTGCTGTTGGAGAGAAGCATTTAGATGTATGTAAGCATCAGGGGTTTTCAACTCTTGTCCCCTTTTAACTTTCACTTCCAGGGAGAATTGTCGGGTCCTTTCTGGGATGGTGACTTCCTCTTTAATCTGAATTTCAACTGCATAAGGTAGCAATTGAGCTGACCTAAATGCTTTTTCTGGATCATCAAAGCCCATGGGATTATCCGCTAATCGGGACCAAGCTTGGAAGTTTATTAGGTCCACACTAATGGCAAAGCGATTGAGAATGTCACTGCCTAAGTAAAAGGCGGCAGGGACATCTCGCACGACCCAACAATTGTGGACTATGCTCTTATTGCCAATGGAGATTTTGAGCATACACCTGCTTGGCAGGAGATGTTTGGAAGTAGGTGCTTCCAGGTCCATTTCCCACTTGTCTATCAGTTTGAAGGTGGGAATGGCTGGATCTTTTGGGAGTTGGCGGAACATGGCTTCGCTGATGAAGCTCTTACCGTTGTTCACACACACTCGAGCGAGAACAGAGTCCTTCCCATCATTTAACTGAACAGGGATGAACAACTGCTCTCCAATTTGCTGAATATCAGCCAGGCTCTGAGCTGATTTCACATCTTCCTGGACTATAGAAGTGGTAGTTTCAGATTGTGGATTGGTATAGAATTTCAGAGTGTTTCCTTCCAGCGTGGAATACCACTTTAGACTGGAAGGAAGGTTGATTTTCAGAAATAGAGAGGACCCCCCATCACCAGTCTGTTGTCCTACTGCTATTACTGTCACGTCTGGAATCTGGTTATTCTGGAAGTGAAATTCTACTTGGTCAGATTTTTGTTCAACCATGTGGCAGGTGCCGTTTAAACTAACATGGTTGACACTCTGTTTTAATTTTATTGGTCGGCTAGTCTGGGTCCAGAGGACCTTGTTTACACAATCTATTAGGGGTGACAACCTTCTCAGGAGGTCATTCCCTAGTAAACAAGGGGTGCCCTCTGGGGTCACAACTATGACCGGGTGTTTCAACTTGTGTCGCCCAATTTTAATGTCCAAGTCTGCCGTCCCCTCAACGGGAATTTCCTTCCCGTCAAAGTTCTGCAGTTGTCCAGGAAGGGAGGTGAGAGGAATTTGGTAATTCTCTCCCCTTCCTGCATTCAGTTCGTCAAAGGCCCTTCTGGACAGAAGGGTAGCTTGAGATCCCGTGTCCACCAGCGCTAAAATTGTACCCTGCCCCTGTACTTGTACCGGGGCATAATATCTTCCCTCCTTCTCCTCAAAGGGGCACAGATAATGTACATTTTTGGACAACTGGTGGGCTAATTTTCTGGTTTTGGACATCGCGAGAGAAGAATTTTGGGCAGAATTCTGTGGAGAGCCTTGGGAATCTGAAAGAAAAATTAGATCAGAGCCATTGTGGGTTCCCCTGGTTCCGGTTCTGGGCCGCCCCCCCCTTTTTGGAGGCAGTCCCCAGGGTGGGTCTGAACCAGGGGATTTTCTTGCTGTTGGTTCTGGGATGAGATGGTGGGCGGCGGTAGCTCAGTCTCCACATCTCCCCAGTCTGGATTTGCATCCCTAGGGACCCATTTTTCTTTGGGAGGAGTTCCCCCCTCTCTGAAGGAGAAGATCCTTTTCCCAGGATCCTCTGAGGATCCCTCTCCCTCAAATTGGAAGATCTGTACCTCCTCCTCAAACTGTGTCTGTTTGGGTCTTTTGTTTCTCCTACCCCCCCCTCTGCTCCTTAGGAGGCAGACTATCAGGGGCAAGGAGATTTTGTTTCCGGTTCCTGGGTTTCCAGGGGCTGTTTACAAGTAAGGAAGGAAGCTTCCTCCAAGGCTTTACCCCCCCCTTCCCTTTGTGCCTCCTCCCTGGGAACCGGTGAGTTATCGGGGTGCTGCCCCCGTCATTGTTCTGGAGCACCAGGTCCAGAGTTGGGTGCGTTCTGCGCCGGCACGCCCATCTGAGGGTTCTGCTGAGCCCTCAGTATGTGACCCAGATCCCGCGCCATGTTTTGAACCTGGCGCTCTAACTGGGAAACCCGCTCAGGCTGATACGGGGCCCTGTTTTCTCCCCTGGGCTGCTCCCGGGAAGGGTAGCTGTCCCTCCTCTGGTAATACCCCGGGTTGGGAAGATTTGGGTACCCCTCCACCCTTGGCCTCCCCTCTCCCGGATTCAGTGGTCTGGGCTCAGGGAATTGGGGAAAGAAGGATGGATGGTTTTGGGGCTGAAAGTCGGGTGGATATCTGGGGAAAAAGTTCTGCCCAGGGTTTGGTAAATTTCTGCCCTCCTGTGGGAAGTTTGGAGGGAAGTTCCCTGGGTTAGGTGCTTGGCTGGATCCCCCCCCTTGGGCTGGAGGAGTCCACACATAACCCAGGATGGGTCGATTTCCCTTGTAACGGGGACTTACATAATCAGGAGAGCGAGGGACCCCATTTGTGGGGCTGCCTCCTTGGCTCCCTGTCTGTGACTGACCCGAGGACCTCCTGGGCCTAGCATTATTAGGTGCAGGTAGGTTTTTAGGCCCCCCCATCTCCAAATCCAAAACGGGGGTGACCTTTACCTCTGCCACCTTGGCAGCAGCAGGGGTGCTGTTGGCTTTGGGGTTTTTCTGGGCATTACTTTTGCTATCTATCGGTTTCTGCACCTCATAGATCCGGGTAGCCTGTTCAATGACCCAGTCTAAAGATCTTTTCTCGTGAAAATCCCTCACGAGCTGGGTCATGATATATTTGGGCAAGGCATGGAAAAACGTATTAATAAATTCTCTGCTATCCGTGCGCACCCTTCTTGTGGTCTGTGCAAAAGCACGCTTTAACTCCTGCACAAATTCTTGTGGGGCCTGATCTTCCCCACATTGCAAATTGTAGGCTGCCTTGCGAGCCTCTTGAGGATTTCTGTGAACAGAAAAATGTTTCAAGATGGCCGCCTTATAGGTGGACCATCTTAAATGATTTTGGTCCTCCAGCCCCGCAAAGAAGCTGGAGTATTCCGGGGAGAAGGTCCACTTTACATATTGAATACAGCTTTGGCTGTCCTTCAAATGGAAAGTCTCCATCATTTGTTCAAACAACTCTAAGTGCTCCCAAACAGAATACTTAGCGTTCTTATGGTAAGGCGTGATGACGCTCCTGATCGCCTTAATCTGCTTTAAGGGGTCCTTAAGCAAGGCCCTTTTTGCCTTATTGGCCTTTTTGGTTCGGGTAACCCTTGTCCATTCGTCCTCGGACTCAGAGGCACTGCTCCCAGAGGTTCCCGTCTGTTCTTCCAGGTTTTCCCGGATTCTGCGAGCCTGGGAATGGCTGGCAGAATGTGGGGACCTGGTCTCCTGTGTCCTGCGCAGTTCAGAGGAGTCTTCAGATTCCTCCTTGCTGCCAGGATTTGATGGGTACCCCCCCCACTGACCTAACTGGGCAGAGGTTTTCAGGATGCCCTTAATGGGCCTATTCTCCTGGGGTTCCCCACTGAACTGTACTGTACTTGGGTGCCCATACCCGGATGCCCACCCCTCCATTCCTGGGTGGTACTGGCCTATGAGCCCCATACTCTTAGCTGGATAGTAATCTGCCATCCCTGTGGCCCTGTGCTCACGTGCGCCAGGGGACATGGGGGTGGCAGAGTCCAGGGACTGAGAGGTATGAGGGCCTCTGGTACTAGGGCTCCTGAGGTTATGCTCCGGAGTTTCCATTTCCCAGCGAACCTCATCTCTATCCGCCCCTGCTCCCTGTTGCAATGCAAGAGCCTGCATTTGTGCCTTCAGTTCCTCAGTTAAGGCCTTACTAGACTCTATCAGTCTCTCCTGCATCGCTACCTGTTGTTGGAGCCTATCATTGTGTTGACAGAGGGCCTCATTTTCCCTCTGTGCTTCCTGGTTGGTCCTGGAGAACTGGGCCAGTCTTTGCTGCAGGAGGTTTACCTCCTGAGTTGTGTCCCTATTGGCCTGCTCCTTTCTTGCTAGAGCACCCTCCACCCTCCTGGTGTGCTCTAACAAGTTCTGGTTTTCTTTTTGGAGGTCACCCAGCCCCTGGAGGGCCAGGTGATTTTCTTCCATTTTCCTTTTTAAATGGCAGACTTCCTGGCCTATGGCGTCTCTTTCCTGACTAAGAGCCTGCATTTGTGCCGCCAGGTCGTCCCTCTGCCTTTGGAAGGCACCAGCTTTCTGGCGCTCCTGATCAAACTCTGCCTGGGTATCCAGGTCTTTCAGAATCAGTTTATTGCTCTCCTCTTTCTCTCTATCTAGCTGGCTTTGCAGGGTGACTACCTGCTCCGCGCATGCCCTGTTGAAATTGATCTGTTGCTCCAACTTTTTCTGGTTCTGCAGTAAGGAGTCCAAACTGTCTTGGTGCTCCTTCTGCAGGGCCAGAAATCTGGTATCCTGGTCTGTCTTTTCCTGTTGTAGGATGCCCATATCCTCTTTTATTTTAATGATGTACTGCCTGCTGTCATTTTCTGACTCCTGGCTCCCCTGCAGCCTCTGCTCAGAAGAGACCAGGTCAGATTGGACCTTCTCTAACACCACCTGTTGCCTATTTGCCAGATTTTGGCTTTCAGCACATCTATCCTGCATGTCTCCCATATATAGGTACAGGTATGCTGCTATCCTGGCAATCTTGTCGTGTTCATCTTTGGCCTTCGGGGCCATGTATAGTTCACTCAGGGCCACATGTAATGGACCCTGATCTCTCCATAAGTCTGACCCTGTTTCAGTGACCTGTCGCGTGATGGCCTGCAACCAGGCATCCTGGCCCTGCTCAGCCCATTCACCTCTCACAAATAGTTTATGTAAGAAGTGCTCTCTGGCTATTTTCATATCTACCAAGGTCGTCATTCTAGAGATTGGTCTCTGTCCTGACTTACAGAAGTTAGTATTTTATTTTTGCAGAACAGAACTTTTCTTGGAGTGTCCCTTTTGAGGAATGCTTCACAGCGTAATGCAGCGTGGTGATCCGACCGGATGTATGTATCCCGTCAGTTAGCACACTGTATTAAGCTGCACAAGTGGTATTCTAACCCAAACGTCCGGCCGAGCCCCCAGTTTGTAAGAGGATTCAATTCAACACGACAGCTAAGTCAACGCCTAGTCTAGAATACTGAATGAAAACCCTTATTGATATACCTTTATGTCCAGTTCATGCGTTCTGGATGACTACCCCTATATAACACCCCTCTCTTGGAATCCCCCTGACCCCACTGAGCCAAGAAGTAGTTCTGTTTTGCAAGTTAAAAGGTTTAATTGATAATTTAAACAATAGATATGTATATCACACTTTATAATAAATTAATAATTGAATATCACACTTAATCTGATATGATAAATATTATCAACAGAGAATCTGGCACTAACACGCTTCTCTATAATCAATAAGGAGTTGACATAAAATGGATAAGGTAGCACACAGGTGAATAGGAACAAAAGAAGAAGGTGGTACAGAATGCTTTATGTAAGCTCAGGTGGATGCAATATTCAATGAATGCAGTACAGAAAATACTCAATATGACTTCAACCAAACAATGTAATCACTTTTCTCTGGCTATTCACTCCCCCCCTCTTTATGCAATGCAAGGAAATGGAAGGAAAACACACAGTTCTCAGAAATGCAATCAAATGTGATTCAGTTCACCCCAGCAAGCTTAGACTACAGAAGTTTGAAAACACAGGCAAAATGCTTTGATATGTGCTGGCAATTCAGTGAAAAGTATGCTAAAATGCTTTTGATTCCCTCTAGAGGTTCAGGGTGAGTGGTATCTAGTTAATATTAGCTCAGGCTCACTCTTGCAATGATTCAGGAATGATTAGCAGGTTAAACGAATTTCTGGCAAATGGAAGGCAAGCAGCAGCTGTTTTACACGTGGAGAAATTTGCAAATCGCGGTAAAATTCGCGGATGCGTGTTCCGCGATTGCGGTAAAACTATAGGGGGTAGGAACGCGGTTCTAGGTTCATAGGAAAGCCACGATTCTAAGCTTTCATATGAAAGTTATTGCAAGTCTCTAAGACAAACGGTCGCGGAGATATGAGCGAATAAATAAAGGTCGTTTTTCAGATTTGAAATTTTAAAGTTCAAAAAGACAAGTGCAGCTTGCAACTAGAAAATGACAGGTGACAGCTTTACAAATGACAGGTGACAGTTAGGAGGCAGTTCTACTTAGATTAAAATAGCTTGGATTATATTATTTTAACTAAGAGATTGGTTCTGCACAGTTTTCTAGGTACTCACACTATATGCTTGAGTGAAATGGGCCTCGCCATGGATCTGGTCAGGCTTTAAACTCGCCTCTGGTCTCTGCACTTCACAGTGATCTGGGTCAGCTCTCTCTGGTTCTCTGGTCTGGGTCTCTAGTTCTGGATAGATTGAAGTCTCTAGTTTGGCTCTCTGGAGGTTTGATGGAGGTAAAGTATGGATTTTTCCGGCAGAGCTTCCAGCGGCAGATGGAATTGAAGGTCTCTACCTAAGTTTCAGTGGTCCATTTATATGTTCTGCAAGTGGGTGTGTGTGTTGGTCATAACTAAACTTGCCCCTCTCCCTTGTCATTGGTCAAATTTCCATTCCTCACTTGATTGGGGAAGGAACTGTGAGTCAGAGTGATGTCATTTTATGGCTTGCAGATAGGCCACTCCCCTGTCAGATTGCACATATTCTATATTTGATAACAAAAGACATATTTCACAGTTACACAGTTGCTTGAAATTACATATACATGGTGTGGCTGAATTTAGCCATGTCTCTGTCCAAATCTGCTGTTTCTAAGAGCTTGCA
Source organism: Ambystoma mexicanum (assembly GCF_040938575.1). Taxonomy (NCBI): domain Eukaryota; kingdom Metazoa; phylum Chordata; class Amphibia; order Caudata; family Ambystomatidae; genus Ambystoma; species Ambystoma mexicanum. The sequence goes on from NC_090924.1 coordinate 601,615,905, forward strand.
TTCAGAAATGGCACATAATTGACTTTTTAACTGATTTTTCAATTTCTGACATTGACCCAACTTTACATACATGTGCGCAGGGAGTATGGACATTAACTGATGAAGTTTCATATTTTTAACATGCATACATTTAGAGTAATATCCACTTTTCCGCTAACACCCCCCTGAACATACCACCGGTTCTAAAAACCTCTTAAACTGTGGGCAGAAAAATCACAAGAATTATGGTATCATTTATAAAATTTTCACATGTCCGCACCATGAGTTATTCATCTTTTTCTAAACAATATTCTGGCTACAAAGGGGTGTGGTTTCCCAGGTCACATGGTGGAAATACTGGTTTATCCAGTTCTGCCAAGCCAGCTTGCTCTCACAGGCAGTGCCCCTCCCAGCTTCTGCCAAGAGGAAGCTACATTTTACGACCGCTGTAATAAAACCTTTGACTGAGTCAAGACAGGCTTTGTTCAGAGCTCCTGTAGAGCACAGGTAATTCAATTATCAGATAGATGGCATATCCTTAGTGTGGCCAGCAAAAGGCAGATCGGCCTGGGAACACAGTTGTGACTCAAGTTTCACTCCTGATGGGGGTAGCTGTCAAGCAAAATCAAGTTCCTTAAGCCAGACTTTCAGCTAACTGTCATGTTTTTTGTTGCTTTTTAAATTAACTTGCAATTTTACACATGCAGCTAGAATGCTGATTCTAAGTGCAAAACTATGACATTTCAACAGTTACAAAGGCATGTGACACCAAACATAGGTCACTCATTTAATCTAAACATTTTCGATTTTAGTGTCTTTAAATCCAGTGCAACTTAAACTGCTGACTCCATAGCAGTTTTGTTATAAGCATTGTTTTGGGCTCTTCATTTCCCCGATTTTGTAAGCACACAAAACTCCATTCTGCCAAATGTCTGCTGGTGTTCAGTGAATATTTTGCACATGTTGCAATGTTTGAAAATAGGCATTTTGAGCCTGCCTTCAGAGAAACACAGGGTGGTTTTAAAACGCCGGCTTTTGGATAGTGGTGAGTACTGGTACTGCACCCATTTTTGGGATTTAAGAAATGAATTCCCCACAATTCTAGGTTGCATTTGGCAATCAGCATTGCCATTCCCAATGGTTTCAGACTACTGTGCGGGTAGTCCAATGGTGGTTTTAGGTGCTTTGAAGCTAACCGGCGCTACTGTTTTTCCTTTGGCAACCCATTTCCCTCATGGCAACCCGGCCTTTCATTCTCGCACTGGTGGGTGGCAAGTGAGGCAACCATTTTGGTGTGCGCACAAACTGCGCAGCTTTCCTGGATTTCGGCGCACATGTGGGTTTTCCGCCATCTTGAACTTTCTAAGCCCACAGCACCAAATGTTGTGGCATGATAGCTTAAACGTGGGTCAGGACACCCAACACAGGGAACCTGCAGCCTCGGCGCTGAGGGAGGGAGGTGTAAGAGTGTGGGGGCAGAGCAGAACAGCTACTGTAATCAGTTGTGAGATCTGTGCTAGTGGGGTGGGAGTGCAAGCAGATCTCTTATAGGAGTACTGTCTAGGCAAGTGCAATGAGGTGGAATAGTGTGGGAATGTGGGTTGTGAGGCCAGAGCCTGTATCCCTGTGGAAACAAAATGCAAGCCTACAATACTGTCCTGTGGAAAAAGATGCAGAGTAGTGACAAAGCAACAGCGAGATTAAAACTGCAAACCTACCACACTGTCCTGTGGAAAAAGATGCAGAGTAGTGGCACAAAACAACAGCGAGAGTCAAAATGCAAACCTACAACAGTACTAAAATATAATATAGATTTAGAGGGAGAAAATGGGTTAAACTTTAATAACCCAAACCCAGAGGGCACTCCAAAATGCAAGATTAGTTTAGTTACTAGCCACAAGGACTCCTTGCAATCCTAGAACATACAAGGATACAAAAGCTACCAATCTTGCCAGTAAACTTGTGCATTTTTCGTTCTGAGAGCAGAGTGCATTGTTCCCAGCTACATCTCCCAGCATGATTTGAGCCTACGTAATATCAGCTGGTTTGTACAGGATATTTAAACAGATTTCCTGGCACTGGAAGCACTTTTGTTGATTTGTGTGCGAATTAAGTTGCTGGTGTGTTCTTTTGAAATCATTACGAGATTATAAGAGACTATTAGAGTGTCTTTGCAGAACTGTATTTTGTGGGCTTTGGCCTCCTTAATAGTGCTAGTTAGTACCTTTTGCTATTCAGTCAGGTGCTACCAAGTTCAACAGTAAACTTGGCTTGTCACTTAATTAACCTAGCAAGTCGAAACAACTGTGCAATCGTGCTAGTCAAACTGAGTGTCAACCATATTTCAATGACCATCATTACTCTGTATGAACCACCTAATAAAACTCGACTGTTCGAAGAGCAGTTACTCGCCCTTCTTAATGATATCACAAAACCGTGGCCCTTTGTAATTATACTAGGTGATTTCAGTTTTTGGGCAGAAATGAAGGAGAACCCTGCAGGCCTTGTCCCTACTAGCAGCTCTTAAGGCAATCGGTTACACGTAATTAGTTTACGGGCAGACACCACATGGAGATGGTCATACGTTAGACTGGGTCCTGACACAATGCTATAATCTCTCCCATTATTGTACCTTCCTGTCCATGGTCTGATCACGCAATGATCACCTTTTCTCTGTTACTGCTGGCCAAACCTATTAACCTGGACAAATTGCCCAGATTAGTCAAAGAGAGTAGCAATTTCGAACGCGTTACCACATAGGCCTTCTCTGCATCCTTTACCGAAAATACTTGTTAATCTAAAATCATTAGACAATCCTACTGATCGAGTTACTCATTTCCTGCAGTGTGCTACTGCTACAATAAATTCTCTAGCACCAAAACAGACTAAAATTATTAAGCCACAGACATCTAAGAACTCCTGGTTTAGTGATGATATTATTCACATCAGGAAACAAAAAAGGCTTCTCGAACGGGCCTGGAGAAAGAACACCTGTCCCCTCACTCTAACAGCATATAAACAATGTGTGCTAAATTTCAAACAAGCTGCTACTCAGGCTAAATACATTGACTTAAAACTTAATAGTCCAGTTCAAGAGAACCTTTTAAAATTCTGAAGGAACTGGAGGGCAAATCTCCCCAATCAATCATTATGGAAAGGAACTTCTGATGGTTTCAAAGCCTGCGTAGATGTCTGTTTCATTGCCCATACTAGGAAAGTTTCCATCAATTTCAGATTCAAATTTATACAATACAAAATCTTAAACAGGCTCTACTACACACCAGCTAGACTCTCCAAATTGGCGCACTCACAGCCTCTTAGCTGTCCTAGATGTGGACAGGAGTTGGCAGATCACCTGCACATGTTCTGGACGTGCCTTGATTTAGGGAACCTCTGGCCCCGAGTAATTGGAACAATAATGGAAATTATAGAAACCTCACTAGAACACGATCCCATGGGCCCACACTTTGGCATGTAGCCAACAATCCATAGTAAGGACCTTCAAACATTTGCTAACATCGCTTGCATGATAGCCAAAAGAACTATCCTCTTGCACTGAAAGGCCAAACTCCCCCCAGCCCTCAATATGAAGGAGTGGCTGTCTGGGTTGACCTGGTTCCAAGAATGAGAAGACATGTATATATCTACTCTCCCTCCTAGGCCTCGACAGTATGATTTTCTGTAACAAATCCCAAATAAAGTGAGGTGAATAGGTGCTGTTAGCAGTGCACACTTTGGGGCACACTCCAAAAGTAACATGTCTGTCTCTAAAATAGAAGCCCTTACAGACAAAATGCAGAAACAACTTTGCAGTGGGAGAAGCAACCTGATTCTAAACCTTATTAAAAATACTGAACAACAGTTGACCCCTAAGGAACAACCATTATCAAATTATAAAAAGGCTTAACTAATAACCTATTCATAAAGAAATGAATCAGGAGTTAGTTAAAAGCTTCCATCGTATGACATCACTACACGTCCCAAAGTATAACATGAGGGGTAAGGGTCTCATTACAACTAAGCATTTGTAAGGATAGCTCACAATCTCTGAAAAACGAGTACCTGGTCCTACATAAATATATCAAACAACTTGCTAATAACTTTCACAAACACGAATCAGAGATTGAACTGCTGAAAAATAGTCTAGCACACACACATTCACAAAAAAACAACCGTAGGGCCTGCCTCAAAGGAATAAGTAGACAATTGGATTTGTATTTGTTTTATTTTATTGGACATTTGTATGGTGCCTATACACAAGTGTTTGTGTCACAGCTTGCACGGGAACACACCAGGCCTTGCAGACAGTCCAATGGTATTTATTCTAAGGGTCACCAAAATATATGGTCCGTTTCTTTTAACCAGGGTGAGATACAGGCAATTCCTTTGATTAAAGTCACAGACTAAAACAAATCAAGTTCTGGAGAAATGGCTCTAGGGCCGTCCCTCTCTGTCTTGTCACTTCTGGTACTCCCCCCTAGCCCCGGCATACATAACCCTGGGTTATTGCTATAGCGTGCTATCCCCTGCTGTCTGAGTCCTTGGCTTATCCTAAGATGATTCCCTAATTGCTGCCTCACTATCTACCTCAGGGACTTTCTAACTCTCGGTACTCCCAACTCGGGCTAGTCGTCTAAGGAAAATGACATTTTGTCTTGCAGCCGCAATCACTTTCACCGTACTCTTCTATGTTCCATATTTCCTTTCCCCTCTCCTCCAGCTGATCCCCCTCTACCACTATTACTCTGCCCCTCTCACCTCTACTACTACTCTCCTTTCAGCAGCACTTCTCTACTCTCACCACTACTTCTGCTACTCTCTTCTCACCACTGCAACTATTCTCTTCTCAACACTACTATTAATCTAATGGCACAACTACTAGTCCTCTCCTCTCACCACTGCTACTACTACCTTCGCCTCATAACTACTACTCAATAACCCTCCTTTCACCCAATATCATTCACTTCACATTCACTCACTACACTATGATATGATATGATTGGCTATTTATAGCGTGCTTAATAGCCAGAGGTTTCTAAGCACAGACCCGGGGATCGAACCTGTGTTGCTCCGTGTTGTCTTGCTTCCAAGGCGAGTACGTTGCCCCTGAGCTACCCTCCGAGACACTAACATCTACTCACTTGCCACATAGCCACCCCACTCATTCCACAGCAACCTTGCACTCCATGGACCAATACTTCACTTTTCTTCATTACGCCTCCCCACTCCAGCGCTCCTTCCTTCCTCCTGCTGGTCTCTTGGTCTACCTCCACTCCACTGCTGACCTCAGCTGGACAACTCACAAACACTGCTTCATGCTCCTCCTTCAAATATCCCTCCCTTTATCCAGATTTGTTCTCTTCCCTTGACCAATCTGAACTATTCTCCTGACTCTGAGTGGTGTGTGTAACAGGACTCTGCAGCATCCCTTCCTCTCCGTGCCTCTCACTCAGATCGGCTGCTTCTCCTGGCTCTCACTGCCGCACCTTTTGCTATGGTCTAATGCTTTGCACGGCATTACTCTGCCGCAACTGTCTCGCAAGGCAGCTGCTACGCCAGTCCTCTCACTCTCTCTATTTGCACCGGTTGGCGTCCTTCTTGTGTACCTCTCTCGTATGCTTTTGCGCCCGTGGTGGCTCAGTTCTGCCTCCTCGGGGTGTGGGAATCATTGGACAGTGTTGCAGTTCTTCGAGAGCTGTAGTTGGTTTCCTCACCCCGTTTATCGTCCAGTCAAAATGCATCTCTGATGGTCTGCCAAAACAAGAAACGAGCAAACCACATGAGCCAAAGCAGTAATTACCTTTGTTCCTACAGCAATTCCAATTGCCTACAACCAGTTGCAGTGTGCGGGGCAGCATGCTAGGAGACTGCAGGATGGACTGAACTGCTTCTTGTATAGCCACACTAAATGTATAACTTATTTTATGCACCAATCGGTTCTTTCCACAAGTCTGTTTGCCTGTTGGATGGTACCCTGAGGTACTATAATGAACACCATCATACTTGGCAGTTAAACTCCACACCTCTGCAGGCTTTCGCACTTTAGCAAATGTATAAACAGATGTGGGTTTAAGTTAGCCCATAACGAGGCAACTCCCAAGCAGTCCTTCTCCTGCCAAGCCCTGACCATCTGGAACCCAATACTGGCAGAGGCTCGAAATGCCCCCACCATTCTCCAGGTCCTCAAAACACTAAAAACATAACTCTTTGAACACTACCTGCTGGACGAATCAAAATCCCTCTTTCCCTCCACCAACAGTCCTGTGCTACTGTATAAAATGCCAAGCTTCATTCTGGCACAATATTGTTGTAAAGCACTCCTCAGCTATTGAGCTAGGTTTGTGCTTTAAGCAATACAATATTGAAAAACAATAATAATGGGGGATTCCTGACAAACTATAATATTATTATCCTCTCCCCTGATACAAAGGCACTGTTTTGTCCAACACATAAGCCGCTAGAAATGTGTCTCTAGCGAATAGTGGGAATTTTCAAAAACTCTAGAACTACTCACTTCAAGTGATAATCCACCAAACACGCTGCATGCCTGCATGGCTGACAATGGGTTTATGAAATGAATGGCTCATTTATTTCAAGAACATTTCTGTCACTTCAACAATGTCATTCACCTATATCTCACCACTAAGGTCTTGGCAGTCAAAATGCAAATACTGCACCCCTTTACCACATTGCCCATTCGGCAGCCACCAGTATTCCTACTTGAAACTTCTCTTGGTCATCATCTGATCAAGTTGAGCATCGGGACATATTTGACCAATTAAGCACAAAATTTGGGTTACCCATAATACCATTTCACCAGTAATAGAAAATGGGCCTCATTACGAGTTTGGTGCTGCAGGAAACATTGGCAGTAATGCGGTGATTACTCTGAATTACAGGTTTGGCGGTGAGGTGGAGGAAAAAACTCCAGCAAAATGCTGGAGGTAATTTCACCGCCTTACTGCCAAGATTTGCCCATTTTGGTTGTAGTACTGCCGAAATCCCCATGGAGTCCATGGACTCCATCAATGGGAGCTAAAACTGCGACTTGTAATCTGGTGGTAACACCACCAGACCAAGTGGTGGTAACGGTAATTCCATTTGGTGGTATCTCTACGGATTTACTGTCGATATGTGTTTGTGTTCTGGAATGTACATTCAATTCTTACCATCAAATCCTTTCCTTTGTCCATCCCTTAAGCACACGGAACCATCTTCTATCACCTCTTTCCACAGTTGCTCAGACACACCCGCACATGTGCCACTGAAAGCATCAATAACAGCAACCACAACTACGTGTCTTTCATCTGCTCTTTCTCTCTTTCTAATCCCACCTACGGGAACCTCGAAAGACAGTCTGCCCTGACATATTTGTTACCAGTAGGACACACTACGTGATAATGGTACTCTCGCGACCTGGAGGCTAGCCGAACAAGACTTGACCAGACCTTATCCATTCATCCACATACCAACACATGCCTCAATCGATTAAAATATGCATGGATCTTTAATCTGGCATTCCTTAATTAAGATTTGGAGTGATTAACGCTCCTCATATATGTTAATGCCTCTCAATCAATGTAATGTCTCTCAGCATCTGTTAATGCCCTTGATGTTTTTTTGTTCTGAGGTTTTTATGTCAGCTGTGCCCCTAAATCAAATGCACTCTCATCCACAAGAATGGTACAATATTTCCCATTAAACATAAGGTTTCAATTTCTGAGCTACCTCATGGACTTTCTGCACCTGCGCAAAACACTCCTGTTTCAGATCATTGCATATGAAAGCAACTCTCTTCACCAAAATATGTGCTCAATGGCTCAGTGATCACTGTAAAAGTCCTCACATATTGTGCATAATACTTATTTAGCCCTAGAAAGAATATTATCTTTTCCCTTTTTGGGCACTGAAGCATCTCTTATGGCTTCACTTAAAGCAGGTATATGTTTTATCTCTTTGCCTGACAGCACACAACTCGTGTATTAAGTGCTTGGAAAACACACATTTCTATTCCTTTACATTCATAACACAACCCCGCAAATTTTGCAGAACCACATTCAACAGACTATTGGGCTCTGTTAAACAATGATTTTAATACCTAATTTATCAGTTTTGCAAACATATGCAGTACATAATACAGCGTTGCCAAAATACAACACAACAAACTTAATAAGGCAGAGGGAAATAGTCAATAAAGCAGAAAAATTCAAGAAGTAACAATAAACATATCCATACTTCCCAAACATATCATAAGAAAGGATTCCCTTCCTCCCTTGACAGACATAAACGATAAAGCAGATAACTTCAAGGGTCGGAAAACCCACAGGGGAAACTAAACACAATACAAAACGCATCAGAGGATAAGCAGTGGAAGGGAAGTCGGGCTGAGGCAAATCATCAAATCACAAAATCAACACAGACTATAAGGTAGCCAATACTTTTGGAACTAGGCGTATCATGCATTGACAGTGTCCCATATGGACTGGTATTCTTCAATCAACTCTGGATCCAATCTTCAAGCTGAGGTTTTCCACTACTATTACATTCCTGAAGAATCTGCTTCTTAGCTAATAGTAAGGCTTTATATATACACATTTTGATTCCAATGGAAATCTTCAAATCACTTGGAAGTAGCCCCAGTATACAGAACAATGGAGTATGTGGCAAGGTAGATTGAACCACTAATTTCATTCGGGAAAGGTCCTCATCCCAATATTGACAGACTTTTCCACGACACCAGAACACATGAGTATTTGAGCCAAGTTCTTTTTTACAGGACCAACAAATGTCCAACTACAGACGTTTACACGCTTTCATCCTCCACAGTGACCATTAAAGACAATGGATGACTCTCTGCTGAGTAGCGTAAATCTAGGTCCAATTTAATCTTTTTCATGTTTTTGCATATTAATAACCAATCAGAATCAGAAATTGCCACTTTCAACTCAGACTCCCAGGTTATCTGTGAGGTCGATCCATAGGTGGTACAGAAACATCAGAGAGTTGCCTATAAATTACAAATGCAGAGAGAGAACGATTCTTTGCCATGGTGTATAAAGCAGGAGGGTCATGGATTTTGGCATTCATAGGAGAAAGGATGGATGTGATTAATCCCTTCAGCATATTGAATCTTGACATTTCCACGGCAAGCAATTTGTATTTAAACCGCAGAAAACTGAAGTCTACCAATGTATTGCCTTCAAGGATATGCTTACATTTCCAAATGCCTGAGTCCTGCCAAGATTACCACTGCCAAATTTTATTGCTGAGTGTGATAGCTGGATTCTTCCGAAAAACACGATTCTGAAGATAACAAGTATCTAGACTCAGAGGTTTGGTTTGCATATTTCGGCTCTGCAATTACATGGCGCACTGTAGGAGGAGTCCTATTTAAACAGAGACTACAACTCATCATGAGGAGGCAATCTAATTGCACCGGCTGAACTGAGTCTTTATACTCACCCACACAAGGGTAACTTCAGAAACCTCATAGATCCAGTGGGAAAGGCTTTGAAAGGGGGAAGGCAGCATGATACTTTCATACTTCTGGGTAACTGAATCCCCCTTCTTCCACTGTTCGTTATAGGATAGACATTGCTATTTTTTAACGATCCATGTCCCCATAAGAAGTCATGAAATAAATTCTTAATCTCCATAAGCACAGTTTGTGAGAGAGAGGTAGCATGTTGAACAGCTATAATATTTTAGGAAGCAGGGTCATTTAGATAGTACCAATCTTTCCCCATATCGTTAGGTTGATTTTAGACCATCTTTTACATTCAGAAGACATTTCCTTACGTTTAATATGGATATTAATCTCCAGAATATGCTCAGTGTCTGGCAAAACATATACCCCTAGATGTGTGAATCCATATTTTGCCCAATGAAATTCACTACTGGGGAAGCAACTTTTAAAACACGTTTGAGTCATGGGAAAGATTTCTGTCTTGGATTTATTCACCTTAAAGTTTGATATTTTACAAAACTGAAGAAAAAATCCATAACATTGTTGTAGGAATCTTCTGGCTTCAAAAGGAACACAAGCAAATCACCAGCATACAGTAAGGCTTTCGACATATATTTGTCACACATGAAACCCTGAACATTTTAATTTTTTCTAATGGCTGCAGCCAAGGGCTAAATAAAGATGTTAAAAAGAAAAGGAGATAAAGGATATCTTTGAGGGGTTCCTTGTTGAATGTCAAAAGCAGCAGACATAGACCCATTAACCAGAATCTGTGCTTGTGCCATACTATACAAGGCATGAAAGAACTGCATAAAGACAGGGGCAAACCGGAGCCTCTCCAATATGAATTTCAAATAAATTGAATTAACTCGATCAAAAGCTTTCTCAGCATCCATGCTCAAAGCCATCAGTGGAACCAGTGAATTTTTGTTCAGATGAATGACATCTATCACTTGCCTCGTATCATCATGACTAAATCGACCTTGCATAAAACCTGTCTGATTGCGGTGAATAATTTGGAGCAATATTAAGCTTAATCTGGTGCCATAAACTTTAGCTAAAAGCTTGACATCTACTTTGAGCAAGGAAATTGGTCTATAATTTGCACAATTTGCATAATCCTTACCCGGTTTGGAAGTTATTGTAATTAGGACCAGTTGCATAGATTCTGGTAGAGGTCCCCTCCTGATAATTGCTAGGTAGACATCCAACAAAATAGAATTTAGTAAGCTACTAACAGGGTAATTCATAGAATTTCGCACAAAAGTGGCGCAGGCGGCTGGCGCACAGTGTGCGCGTTCGAATGTCTGCGCTAGCCGTGTGCGCTAAAATTGATTTCCCCGCACAGCGTATTCATGGATTTTAGCCTCCAAAACCAGCCGTGGTGCAGAGTGGCGCAGCGACCCTGCAGCAGCGCCAGTTACGCCCCCAAGAACGCACTCGCGCAAGGAAAAGCCATCAAAATTCCTAATTCAACGCAAAGGGCTGCGCTAACCCTGGACCAGTTTACAGGACTGCCAAAAAGCAAACACCAAGCGGGGAACGTGTATTACTGGGGTGCGCGTGAAGTTTCACACGCGAAAGGGCCTGTGCGAGTGGGGTACATGCATTACTGGGGTTCGCGGGAAGTTTCACACGCGATTTCAGCAGGGTACGTGTATTAAGGGGTTCGCGGGAAGTTTCACACGCGAAAGGGCCTGGGCGAGTGGGGTATGTGTATTATAGGCTGGGTACATGTATTTCAGGGGTGCGCGGGAAGTTTCACACGCGAATGGCCTGGGTACGTGTATTTCAGGGGTGCGCATGAAGTTTCACACGTGATTTTGCTGTCAGAGCGGGGAACGCGTATTTCTGGGGTGTGCGGGGAGTCCTACACGTGAATTGGCAGTGTGGGTCCTCCCAGGTGTCCCCTCTACCCCCTCCACGGCCCCTGCAGACAGCTCACACCACAGGGGACTACCACGCAACCCTGGTCATGTCCTGCAGGCAACACCCCCAGCAGTGCAGGGCACCTGCCAGCAGGTCCCCACACATGTCCCCCAGCACCCCCACCCCCTAGCAGTCAGGGACACCTGCCAGCAGGCCCCCACTCATGTCCCCCTGCACCCCCACCCCCCAGCAGTCAGGGGCACCTGCCAGCAGGCCCCCACACATGTCCCCCAGCACCCCCACCCCCCAGCAGTCAGGGGCACCTGCCAGCAGGCCCCCACTCATGTCCCCTTGCACCCCCACTCCCCAGCAGTGCAGGGCACCTGCCAGCAGGCCCCCACTCATGTCCCACTCATGTCCCCTTGCACCCCCACCCCCCAGCAGTGCAGGGCACCTGCCAGCAGGCCCACACTCATGTCCTCTTGCACCCCCACTCCCCAGCACTGAGGGGCACCTGCCAGCATGCCCCCACTAATGTCCCCTTGCACCCCCACCCCCCAGCAGTGCAGGGCACCTGCCAGCAGGCCCCCACTCATGTCCCCTTGCACCCCCACCCACCAGCAGTCAGGGGCACCTGCCAGCAGGCCCCCACACATGTCCCCCTGCACCCCCACCCCCCAGCAGTCAGAGGCATCTGCCAGCAGGCCCCCACACATGTCCCCCAGTACCTCTACCCCCCAGCAGTCAGGGGCACCTGCCAGCAGGCCCCCACACATGTCCCCCTGCACCCCCACCCCCCAGCAGTCAGAGGCATCTGCCAGCAGGCCCCCACACATGTCCCCCAGTACCTCTACCCCCCAGCAGTCAGGGGCACCTGCCGGCAGGCCCCCACACATGTCCCACACATGTCCCCCTGCACCCCCACCCCCCAGCAGTCAGGGGCACCCGCCAGCAGGCCCCCACACATGTCCCCCTGCACCCCCACCCCCCAGCAGTCAGGGGCACCTGCCAGCAGGCCCCCACTCATGTCCCACACATGACCCCCTGCACCCCCACCCCCCGGCAGTGCAGGGCACCTGCCAGCAGGCCCACACTCATGTCCCCTTGCACCCCCACCCCCCAGCACTGAGGGACACCTGCCAGCAGGCCCCCACTCATGTCCCCTTGCACCCCCACCCCCCAGCAGTGCAGGGCACCTGCCAGCAGGCCCCCACTCATGTCTCACTCATGTCCCCTTGCACCCCCACTCCCCAGCAGTCAGGGGCACCTGCCAGCAGGCCCCCACACATGTCCCCCTGCACCCCCACCCTCAGAAGTCAGGGGCACCTGCCAGCTGGCCCCCACACATGTCCCCCAACACCCCCACCCCCCAGCAGTCAGGGGCACCTGCCAGCAGGCCCCCACACATGTCCCCCTGCACCCCCACCCCCCAGCAGTCAGGGGCACCTGCCAGCAGGCCCCCATACATGTCCCCGAGCACCCCCACCCCCCAGCAGTCAGGGGCACCTGCCAGCAGGCCCCCACACATGTCCCACACATGTCCCCCTGCACCCCCACCCCCCAGCATCCAGGGGCCCCTGCCAGCAGGCCCCCACACATGTCCCCCTGCACCCCCACCCCCCAGCAGTCAGGGGCATCTGCCAGCAGACCCCCACACATGACCCCCTGTACCCCCACCCCCCAGCAGTCAGGGGCACCTGCCAGCAGGCCCCCACATATGTCCCCCAGCACCCACACCCACAGCAGTCAGGGGCACCTGCCAGCAGGCCCCCACACATGTCCCACACATGTCCCCCTGCACCCCACCCCCCAGCAGTGCAGGGCACCTGCCAGCAGGCCCCCACTCATGTTCCCCAGCACCCCCACCCCACAGCACTGAGGGGCACCTGCCAGCAGGCCCCCACTCATGTCCCCTTGCACCCCCACCCCCAGCAGTGCAGGGCACCTGCCAGAAGGCCCCCACTCATGTCCCCTTGCACCCCCACCCCCCAGCAGTGCATGGCACCTGCCAGCAGGCCCCCACTCATGTCCCCTTGCACCCCCACCCCCCAGCAGTGCAGGGCACCTGCCAGCAGGCCCCTACTCATGTCCCACACATGTCCCCTTGCACCTCCACCCCCCCAGCAGTGCAGGGCACCTGCGAGCAGGCCCCCACTCATGTCCCCTTGCACACCCACCCCCCAGCAGTGCAGGGCACCTGCCAACAGGCCCCCACTCATGTCCCACTCATGTCCCCTTGCACCCCCACCGCCCAGCAGTGCAGGGCACCTGCCAGCAGGCCCCCACTCATGTCCCCTTGCACCCCCACCCCCCAGCACTGAGGGGCACCAGTCAGCAGGCACCCACTCATGTCCCCTTGCACCCCCACCCCCCAGCAGTGCAGGGCACCTGCCAGCAGGCCCCCACTCATGTCCCCTTGCACCCCCACCCCCCAGCAGTGCATGCACCTGCCAGCAGGCCCCCACTCATGTCCCCCTGCCCCCAGGTCATGACGATCCTCAATCATGGCCCTTATGGCCAGCCTCCCCATCCCAAAGACCCAACCAAGTATTGTATCCACCCACATAGAAAAGGCAATTACATGATACAACCCCAATGGCAAGTATGTAAATGAACACATGTCCGTCACACACACACAATGGTTGCAAGTGAATGTGAAAACCCATATCATGACATGCATGAAACCAATGAGATAATACCACACATCGAAGTAGGAAGAAAAAAATGTATTAAAAGCAACATGAATGGAATTAAAATCAAACAAACAACAATGGGAATAGAAAAAGAAAAGCTGCATGTCCGTACAATAATGAAAAACAAGAAATCATAATACAAAGGAAAACCATTGCTCCATGGGGAAATCCAAAAAAAAGAGATAAATCCAATAGTGAACTATATACAGATGAACAATCCAGGGTCCATAATCCCAACTGAAGAAATGAAACCTATCAAAAATACTACCTAATGAAAAACTATATACAGAAACGTGGTGCATTGTCCAAGCGCAACCAAAATAAAGAAAAACCAAAGGAAACCTAACACTATCTAACTATTTACAAGGGCAGCGGGCCAATCTGACGGCTCACTTTTGGATGTCCCGGGCCAGGGCATCATCGAACTCCTGCTCAATGTCCCGGAGGCGGTCCTCTTCCATGGCCCTGAGGGTTCGCAGGGATGACGACATGTTCTCCTCCAACTCCCTGTGAATTGCCTCGAGGCACTCGGCCCGCCTCAGGGCCCTCCGCATGGAGTTCTCCGCCCTGACCTTCGTGAGCGTGCCTCTTCTGCCTGCAGCCGCTCCGCATCTATGGCATGTCCTAACTGCTGCCACACGGAAGACACTTCCCGTCCTGGGTCCTCCTGCCCTCTGGCCGATGCCTGCCCCTCCGATGACGAAGGCCCTGAGCCATCATGGCTCCCACCTTGTTGCTGCTGCTGCTGTGCCTCTGCCCGTGCCCTGGCTCTTGCTGCCTGCACATCCTCCTCCGGCTGGGGTGCAGTTGTTGAGGTGGCCACCCCTGCTGGACATCCGACTCCCGACTGTGGCAGGGATGTGTCCTCCACCAGTCTGGCCGCATTGTCAGAGGCAGCTACACAGGGCACCCAGGTGACACATGGGTGGGAAGATGGCACAGAGTACGACTGGCGCATGGGGGTTCAGTTGAGGAGGGGGTCGGAACAAGGCCCAGCAAACAGAGGAATCCGGCCCTGGTGACCTGTCCCAGTAGGTCGACGTGGTCAACGAGCCATTTGAGACGACATGCAGTCTCCCCATGAAAAGACTGCATTTCGCCTTGTATGGCCCGTTGATGCAACGCCACACCACCCAGGACAAGCTCAACCCGGTCCCGGTTAGCCACGTCCGCAAGCAGGGGAAGGCCAGTTGTCGTAAGCTCATCCCCTTCCTGAAAACTGGTCTGGACGTAGGTATCCCTCCTGGTGCAAGATGATGCAGTCACAGGATCGGGGACAGGATTACACACAGGCACCTCCGCGGCGGCCTGTGCTGCCCCCTGTCCCTGCCTCTGCACTGCACCATTAGCACCATCTCCAGACCCCGTCTCTGTCCCTTGCACGGCCTCCTCCTCCACCAAACCCCCCACCAACCTGGGCCCTGTGGGGTCTCAGCTGCCCCTTCTGCTGCTGAGGAGTCCAACTCTGACCTCCACCTCTTGGACCTCCCCTCGGCAGCTGTGACCTGGCACACGGCACCGGACTCCTCACTCCCCGACGAGATGACATCCTGGGAGGGGAGCCGGGCCTTGCGTCTCCGGATGGCGCTGCGATCCCTGCCGCTGTGCTCCACAGCACCCTCTCGGGCCTCTTCATCAGTCAACGCTGCAGACAAGGAGAGATAGGACACAGGCATCAGGGCACTGTACAATGGACTCATACACACATGACAGTTGCACACGGGTGTCATTGTCAAACTTCAGACATGGCATCATAATTCCCAACACACATGTCATTTCAAATCACACACATGATCTATTCCACAGCCATATCGCAACAGCCAGCACCATCCATACACATACAACAGCATGAGCAGGCAAAGGTGAGCCAGACATCACATGAGACACAGGGAGTGCAGTAGACATGCACACACGCCACCACACTTACATGCATGTGTACAACTCCACCAAGTGTCGCAGTGATGAGATCGGCATCCATGTCACATCTGGCAATCAGTCTTTTACATATCAGTCTCACATGCATCCATGTTTCAATGACAGTTGCACACTTGTCAGATACACATACATGCACATGTACACAGTGCAGATACATGCATCTGGAACCAACATCCATGTGTGACACCACAACCTTGACAACTGACATACACAGCCATTCAAACATGTGTGCTCACACATCTGTATTTGGCCTGCATGCTTACCCACAAATACACCATCCATGTGTCTCACACATGAAAGGACTCGCATGGGTCAGCCTCACGGCCCTGTACATACACATCCATACATGGCCCTACAAAACCACATGTGCAACCTGCACACTACTGGCACACCACCACACGCACAGCTTCCAATCAGTATGCATGTACACTTACCGCTCGACTCCAGACGGGTGTGCCTCTCAAGGACCTGGACATGGAGTGCTGGGCATACGCGTTCCAGGAACCTCATTTGATCTTCCGACAGGTGGCCCTGGCGCCCCTTAACATCCACTGCCTTCAAGAGGTGCCGGGCCTTGTTGAGGGTCCTGGACCTGAAGTCCTCCCAGCGCTTCTTGACATGATGGAATTCGTGGACTGCCACCCCCTCCGCGTTGATGGCAGTCACGATGTCCGTCCAGATCCTGGTCCGTCCTTCTTGTCGGAGTGTGACCTTCCGAAGAGGGCATCATACTGCCCCAGGACTTGATCCACCAGGACACCAAATTCGGTGGCAGTGAAGCTGGTGGCCCTCTGCCTCTCTGGCTGGGGGTTGCCAGTGCCGCCAGATGGTGTAGTGCTGGGCATGGCAACCCCAGAGGCAGGAGTGGGTGGGCAACTGGGTCCTGGGGCTGGGTTGTGGAGCGATGGAATCCCAGTCGGGAGTCTTCGGTTCCAGCAGGGGTGGTTACAGCAACAGCACCCCTGGCTGACGTGCAGGCAGCAAATGGCAGGGCACGTGGGCAGCAGGCAATCAGGCAGCAGCAGATGGCAGGTGGGAGCGTGCTTGGGGCTCTGGGGGGCAGTAATTTGGCCTTCTGGGTAGGAGCATGGTCTTCCGTGTGTGAACGCGTGGCCAGCTTGATACGGAGTGATTTGACACATGAAAATCTTGCACGTCAGCGGGTAATTCGAGGAAAGGCCCTTAGCGCGTAAGCGCGTCAGCGCACGTACGCGATTTCATTGGACCAAAGGCCCTTAGCACGTAAGCGCGTCTGTGACATGACGCGCGTGGGTGTTTCCCTCATAGCACGTGATGACAGAGCACACGTGGAAAAGCTGCACGTCCGAGTGTCAGCGCGTGTACTTGGAGGAAAGGGCGCGTACACGCGTAAGTGACGTGTACGTGTGGGCCTGTTTAAAAGGTAAGTGTAGGACGCCATTTCCTTGTACGTGCTTTTTGTGGAGAGCGAGTGGGTGGATTCTGTACTTCTTGTCGGTTCACACGCGATTACTTCACAACGTTTCAAGTTCGTACTCCCTGTTACCTCTGAGAGCTTTCATTTTTCTACTTTTTTTGGGCCTGTTTTCTCAAACAGTGTTCACTTCTCCTTTTGTCCTGTCTCCTCAGACAGCGTACAATTCTTCTTTTGGCGGGGGTGTTGCCAACGCGCACATGCGCATATTTTTCACATTCTTTTTCCAGGCAGACGGTGAGTTCCGCACGTACTTAGCAACTGTGCTTGCCCTGTGTGTCGTGTACCCCTTCAGAGGTCATTGTAGGTTGCGTGTATCATGCCTACGCTTATTTTTGTGTTTCTGGGTGCCACAGCGTAGTGCGGGTTCATTTTTCCACGCACGTGGTCTACGAGGGGTTGCGTGCACATATATTTTGTTTTTGGCCTGCCTGTGCGTTGCGTGAGCCGTCATCTTCCCCAGGGGTCACAGACAGCCTTGTTAGAGCACTAGGGTATGAATTCCATCTAGTACCCTACCCCTTTGACCCCCAATTTCCCAGGACAATAGTTTACTGCTCCTCCCATACGCACAACAACATCAGTGCCATGGTTGGGAGGCGACCAAGCGGTAAGGGAGGCAAAGGTGGCTGACCTTCAAAAGGTGGACGTGGAGGGTGCGGTAGGGGATGTGGCCGGGATTTGCAGGGTGCCCCTATGCCCCCATGTGTGGAGGACCAATCAGGGATACCCATGACCCCCCCCATGGTTGAGGGAAACATGGCTGAGACCATCCCAGCTCAGCCCTTGTTGGACCAGCCCATTGTGGCACCTGACCTGGCACAGGATGACTCCCTGGCTGACTTCCAGGTCAGCAAGTCTAAGCCACGTGTGGCGGTGCAAGTTGTCACCAAGCCACGTGGAGTATGCAGGGTGGTGAGGCTGCAGGGGCAGCTGCAGCTCCATCCGCCCCAGATCTGACTCTCCCAGCCAGGACAGTGTCGGTCCTGGTCCATCATACTGATGTTCCCCCTGCCAACATCACACTTCAGACAATGCCTGCACCAAGTCCTATGGTCAATGTGCATTCGCACACTCCAACAACCCAGTCCACTGGTGATTCTTCCCCTACTGAGCAGAGCAGCGTTAGCCACTCTGGCTCTGCTCCACCTTCTAAAAAGAGGAAGAAGGGTGCTCTGGCACGACAGGCTGAGACCCCAGGCACAGCTACACACTCCGGTACCTCAAGGAAGCCTTGCTTCAATGATTCGGAACTTGCTGCACTTGTGAGCTATGTGTTGCAACACAGCCACGAATCGGTGGTGACTGCAGGGTCCAAGACCACACATGGTCAACGTAAGGCACACTGGCAGGCCATCGCCAACCACATAAGTGCCCTTGGATTTGTGAGGCGCTCAGCCGATGATTGCTACAAGCGGTGGAATGACCTGAAGCGCAGAGCAAAGAACAAGCTGGCCTCAAATCATGCCGCTACTCTGGTGACTGGCGGTGGGTCTCCACAAGAGGACAACGAACTCACTGAACATGAGTCTGTTGCTGGGACCTTCGTCAGAGAGGAACAGATCTGAGGTGTGGGAGAACTACCCGATCATGACACATTGTCCGGTGAGTGCCCATGCGTGTATGTGTAATGCATGTGTATGTTGTTTGGGTGACGGGTTCTGATTGAGTGCCAGGTGAGGGTGTGTGTGACTGAGTAGTATGTGTCACCCATATGCTTCATCCAAAACATTCTGCGGCCTTGCATTTGGATGTGGCACTATCCCTTCTGCCCACAGTAGTAATTTAGCGCAACATTACGGCAGTTGCCCTTGAGGTGGCATCATGCAACAACATTGTTTGTATTTTTCAGTGTTCTTTCAGGCTGATTGTTTCAATTCTCCCACTTTTGCAACACATTCCTCAGCCCTATTGTGACATATGTGACATGCTTCTGTCATTGAATAACCCCACATTGGCCCCCATGTGTCACCTTGGTAGTTGAATGATTTGGCCATTCAGGCTGAATGAGTATTGTCCTGATCACATGATGTTTTTGGGCCTGTTTGAATGTGAAACACGCTAGTTGTTTCCTGTCATGTTGAAGTGCACAATCATTGATGTGTACATGTCCCTGCAATCACTGTATTTTTGTACACTGGATGTGTTGCAGTGTGTGGCACATGGAATATCTTTTCACACTATGTGGCATTTTTCATCTCTTCATGTCCATCTCACATGGATGGGTGACAGTACTCATTCACTGACATATGGATGTACTTGTAGAATGTACCATGGCTATGGTACATGCCATCTGTGTGATGGCATGTGTCATTTATGTGTATAGGACATGCCGCTCACAGGCCAATGTGTGATAGCAGTGCTACCCAGCATGCAGCAAATGTGTTGCTCTTCCATCTTGGTGTCATCAGTGTCAGACTTTTGCCTCCCCTTCCAACTCTGTGACAGTGCATGCATGGGAGGTTTATAGTCATGTGGGACATGTGTAAATCATGTACTGGTTCTGTAGCTTGTCAGGCCTATTTGTGTGCTATGGTGCTAATGCCTGTTTCCATTTTTTGTCTTTCATGTTTTTGCAGGGGATGACGCACTTGATGCTGTTGAGGTTAAGGAGATGGTGCAGAACCAGGAGGAACCTGAGGCACAACCGGCCACCAGTGGGGGACGTGGTGTGGTGGTGGGTGAGAACCCACTCTTGCTGCAGACGATTCTGTCCAGGGGTGTCTCTGCGTGCACCTCCCAGACCTCTATTCAGGTGTTGATTCGAATGATGAGACCTATGTGGCATCGCAGGTAAGTGTTTCTGGAAGGGGTTCTGTTCTGTCCAACCCACCTGCACCAGGGGTAGAACCCTCTATGGGGATGTCAGTGTTGGTTAGTCAGACTCTGGCGGTTACGGGTGCAGAGTCACACTCCACAACATCTGATCCTGTTCCTGGGCCAGCAGATCAGAGGGGGAATGCAGTCCTGCAGCCTCAGGCAGTGCCGGCACAGCAAGGCGCAGATCGCCTTGCCCCAAACAGGTGTGGTGCCCGCCGACGCGGTGGCCGTACGCTACCAGGCAATACCGCATGGGAACAATCCATTTACGGTATGGCAACCCAACAGGCAGCATCAGTTGAGATGATGGCTCAAGCAATGGAGAGGGTGGCCACTTCCATTGTCCCCCCTGAAAGGCAGATGGAGCTACTACAGCAGGCAAGAGACTCCATTTGCCAATCACACAGGGAGGACATGTTGGCTTCCAACAGGGACAGACGGGTGGCACTGGAGACTCTACGCCAATCGATATCAATAGAGTCCCAGGGCCACAGGGAAGCCCTGAGAGTAGAACTCCATCACCTCAGGGAGACTCTTGTTGACCTTGAGACTTCCAATAACTTGAGGACAGAACAGCAGCTGGAGCGGCTCACATGTTCGCTCTCAGCTGAGATGCAGGCAACTCGGGAGGAGATCCGGGCACCACGTCAGGTGCTGCATGGGGATCTCTGCACTATAATCCTCCAGAACGAGACCTTCCACAGCCGAATGCTTGCTGCCATGGAGGACCATACCAGGGCTTTGCGTGGACTGCCTCCCATAGCACCACCACCTCCTGTGGCAGCAGCAGAGGGTAATGAGAGCGACAGCAGCAGTTCTCCCACATTGGCATAGCCGTGCAGGCCCTGAGCCCATGGAGGTGTTTTTTTTCCCAACATCCACACATGCACACCATGTCCTCGGACCTCCTGGGTGGACCTCCTGGGTGGACTCACCCCCCCCCGCCCCCGGCCCCCACATGGCCATTTTTGATTTTTGATTTTTGATTTTTTGATTTTTGATTTTTGATTATTTTTTAACAGTGTGTTGCCTTGTGTGGCTCCCGTGGGCATCCACTGTATTCCGGCTGGGCACATGCAGGCTTGTCCTGAGTTTGGGTTCGATGCTTCGGTTCGTGAAACACACACCCCTCCTGCTTCCCGTTTCCATGGGCTTGCAAAGGGTGTGACCAAGTGGCAGTGATGTACACAGTGATGTTGGGCTCCCATGAGCTGTGTGGGCAGTCTGTAGTCAATACTGTGTAGACATTCCTTGTGTATATTGTTGTTGTATTGTACACTGCATGTTGGAATTATGTATGCTTCTGCTTCCATGTCTCCCTCTGAATTTGCAGGTTCATTCCTCATGTCTTCACAAGGCCGTCTACTTTGGAGATGGAGTTCATGTTGTATGCAGTACACAGACAAGTTTTGAAGCCTGCAAGACTACAGTTGGAATGGGGCGATGTGGTGGCATATGTAAGAGGATTCAATTCAGCACTACAGCCAAGTTAACGCCTAGTCTAGAATACTGAATGAAAACCCTTATTGATATATCTTTAGGTCCAGTTCATGCGTTCTGGATGACTACCCTTGTATAACACCCCTCTCTTGGAATCCCCCTGACCCCACTGAGCCAAGAAGTAATTCTGTTTTGCAAGTTTAAAAGGTTTATTTGATAAATTAAAATATATATCACACTTTTTAATAAATTAATAATTGAATATCACACTTAATCTGATATGGTAAATATTAACAACGGAGAATCTGGCACTAGCACACTTCTTATAATCACTAATGAGTTGAGATGAAATGGATAAGGTAGCACACTGGTAATTAGGAACAAAAGTATAATGTGGTAGAGGATGCTTTATGTAAGCTCAGGTGGATGCAATATTCAATGAATGCAGTACAGAAAATACTCAATATGATTTCAACCAAACAATGTAATCACTTTTCTCTGGCTATTCACTCCTCCCCTCTTTATGCAATGCAAGGAAATGGGAGGAAGCACACAGTTCTCAGAAATGCAATCAGTGTAATCAGTTCAATCCAGCAAGCTTAGACAGAAGTTTGAAAACACCGGCAAATGCTTTGATAGGTGCTAGCAATGAATGAGAAATATGCTGGAAACGCTCTTAATTCCCCTTTAGAGGTTCAGGATGAGTGGTATCTAGTTAAGATTAGTCCAGGCTCACACTAGCAATGATGCAGGGATAGTTAGCAGGTTAAACGAATTTCTGGCAAATGAAATCAGGCAGCAGCAGTTTTTTTACATGTGAAGAAATTGCAAATCGCGGCAAAATTCGCGGATGCGCCGAGCGCTATTACAAAGGAACCGCAAGGACTATCTCTACCGTTTTGGGGTCCTAGGAAAGCCTGGGATCTCAGCTTCCAAATAAAAGTTATTGCAAGTCTCTAACCCAAACGGTTGCGGAGATATGAGCAATTTAGTAAAGGTCGTTTTTGGTTTTGTAAATTTTAAACGCACACTTTTTCTAAATGACAAGTGACAAATTTTTGCAGCAAGAATGACAGGTGACAGCTAGGAGGCAGTTCTACTTAGGTTAAATAGATTGAATTAGATGAATTTAAACTAAGAGATGTGTTCTGAGTTTTGCTAAGTACTCACAAGAGATTTTGAACAGGAAAGCGACTTGGTCACGGACTTCAGTCTGGTCAGGTCTTTCCGGATTCTGCTCACAGCGCCTGGTCTGGTCTCTGCTAGGCACAGCACTGCTTTCTCTCTAGTCTGGTCTCAGCTGGGCACAGCACTGCTTTCTCTCTGGTCTGGTCTCAGCTGGGCACAGCACTGCTTTCTCTCTGGTCTGGATAGATTGAAGTCTCTAGTTTGGCTTTCTGGAGTTTGATGGAGGTAAGTATGGATTTTTCCGGCAGGGCTTCCAGCGGCAGATGAAATTCAATCTCTCTATGTGTCCTGACTCTCTGCTTTTATCTGTTTCTTGAGAATGGGTGTGTGTGTTACATCACTAGACTCGCCCCTCTCAATCGTCATTGGTCCAGCTTTCATCCCTTACTTGATTGGGGGAATGAAATGAAGTGTCATCATGATGAGGTCTGTTTATGATACAGAGAACCCACCCCTGTCAACTTTACACACAATCTATATCTGACCTAAAAACATATTTGCACAGGTACACATTTGTTTAAAATTACATTTACATGGTGTGGCTGAATTTAGCCATGTCTATGTCCAAATCTGCTCATTCTCGGAGCTTGCATTCAAAGAGTGTACATAATTGACTTTTTAACTGCTTTTTCAATTTCCGACATGGACCCAACTTTACATACATGTGTGCAGGGGGTAGGGACATTAACTGATGAAGTTTCAGATTTTTAACATGCACACATTTAGAGTAATATCCACTTTTCCGCTAAAACCCCCCTGAACATACCACCGGTTCCTACCACGTCTTAAACTGTGGGCAGAAAAATCACAAGAATTATGGTATCATTTATAAAATTTTCACATGTCCGCACTATGAATTATCCCCCTTTTTATAAAACCATATCCTTGCTGCAGGGGTGTGTCTTTTCAGGTCACATGGTACAGAAACCAGTCTTTCCAGTTTCTGCCAAGCCAGCTTGCTTCTCACAGGCAGTGCTCCTCCCAGCTTCTCCAGGAGGAAGCCACTTTTTACGACGTCTGTAATAAAAAACCTTTGCCTGAGTGGAGAGGGCTTTGTTCACTCTCTGGCAGAGCACAGATAATTCAATTATCAGATAGATGGCATATCCTTAGCTTGGGCAGCAAAAGGAAGGTTGGCCTGGGAACACAGTGGTGACTCAAGTTTCACTCCTGATGGGTAGTTGCTAGGCAAAATCAAGTTCCTTAAGCCAGACCTTCAGCTAACTTTTTGTTGCTTTTAAAATAACTTGTAATTTTACACATGCAGCTAGAATGCTGATTCTAAGTGCAAAACTATGACATTTCAACAGTTACAAAGGCATGTGACACCAAACATAGGTCACTCATTTAATTTAACATTTTCGATTTTGGTGGTTTTAAATCCAGTTGCAGTTAGGCTTAAGCTGCTGACTCCATAGCATTTTTGTTATAAGCATTGTTTTTGGGCTCTTCATTTCCCAGATTCTGTAGGCACACAAAACTCCATTCTGCCAATGTCTGCTGGTGTTCAGTAAATATTTTGCACATGTTGCACTGTTAGAAATAGGCATTTTGACTTGCCTTCAGAAACACACAGAGTGGTTTTAAAACGCCGGCTTTTGGATAGTGGTGAGTACTGGTACTGCACTCATTTTTGGGATTTAAGAAATGAATTCCCCACACTTCTAGGTTGCATTTGGCAATCAGCATTGCCATTCCCAATGGTTTCAGACTACTGTGCGGGTAGTCCAATGGTGGTTTTAAAGCGCTTTGAAGCTAACCGGCGCTACTGTTTTTCCTTTGGCAACCCATTTCCCTCATGGCAACCCGGCCTTTCATTCTCGCACTGGTGGGTGGCAAGTGAGGCAACCATTCTGGTGGGCGCACAAACTGCGCAGCTTTCCTGGATTTCGGCGCACATGTGGGTTTTCCGCCATCTTGAATTTCCTAAGCCCACAGCACCAAATGTTGTAGCAGGATAGCTTAAACATGGGTCAGGACACCCAACAAGTCCCCCCCACGCGACTGCACTTTGAATTTGAGTCGATGGGGAGTCGCGTGCACAAGGGTTTTGACCCATGCACCGGTCTGTCCGCATAATCTTCTTCCTCTTCTGTAGATGGCACAGTTCAGCATCTTCTTCTCCATCCGGTACTGATCGATCGGTTCTCCTCGCCGGTCCTGATGGGAGTATTGGGCGGTCCACTGGGCCCATTGGATCTCCGTTCCCGGTCTCCGGATCGTCCTTCTTGGTCATCCTTCATGGTTTCATCTCTCCTAGGATGATAAAGCAAAAGCGGCAATATCTACTCATAGACGATTTTTTTTTTTCCACCACTGTTGAGATAGTGGGGCAGCATATGCATTTCATCGTAACGAAATATTACATTCTTATTTTGAAAAAAAAAAAAAACAGCATCACTAGAGACAGTTTCATGTAAATCACAATATTTTAGAGACTAGATGTGGTAGGTTTTATGATTGGAACTGAATTAGTCTGATACAGTACCCGCTAGGATTCCAGAGGATTCCTCCAGTTGTTGCAGAGTGTGCCTGGGATGGCAACATTTCAACTGGTTTATGTGGACCCACTTGTCTTCCCCCTCTGCCGAACCACCTTTGGGGATGCGGATCTTGTAGGCCACAGCGGAGATCTTATCGACGATCTCAAAGGGTCCCTTCCATGTAGGCAAAAATTTGCGCTGCTTGGCCTGGTTCCTTTGGAAGTTGTATAGATAGACCCGGTCTCCCACCTGATATTCCTTCCTGGAAGTTTTCAGGTCATAATGGGTCTTCATGCTATCAGTCGATCTTTCTAGATTCCGCTGAGCATAAGCAAAAGCATGTTGGAGGTGTTTCCTTAAATTCTCTACATACTCATGAGTAGTGGAGGCATTTATCAGTGTCTGCTCTTGGGTCCTGTAGAGCAAATGCTGCGGAAGCACCATCTTGCGCCCAGTCATCAACTCAAATGGTGACATTTTGGTTGCAGATGAAGGGGTAGATCTGATGGCCATTAGGACCAGAGGTAATCGGATATCCCAACTTGGCCCAGAATCTGCCACAAACTTCTTTAATATGCTCACAATTGTCCGGTTATATCTCTCTACTGCCCCAGAAGAAGCTGGTCTATAAGCAATATGCAGCTTTCTCTTGACTCCCAGTATCTCCCACATCTTTGTCATTACTTCACTGGTGAAGTGGCTACCTCTGTCTGACTCAATCCTTTGAGGTAGACCAAAACGGGAAAAGATGTGGTTAATCATCAAGGCAGCTGCAGTTTCTGCCTTGCAGTTTGGGGCTGGGAGACATTCCACCCACTTGGTAAACAAGCATGTGACGGTCAACATGTACTTATTCCCCCTAGCCGAGCGAATCACAGGGCCTACAAAGTCGATTTGTAAATCTGACCATGGGAGTGTCATTCCCCTCTTTTGTAAAGGCGCCCGGTGCGTGAGGGATGATGGCTGAAATTGTGCACACACAAGACACCCCTTCAAGTATTGGTCGAGGTCCTGCCCCATGTGTGGCCAGTATGCAACCTCTCTTAAGATCTCCAATGTTGTGTAAAAGCCCCTATGACCGGCGGTGGCCGCATCATGGGCGTGACTTAACATCAGGCTTCGGAATGAGGTAGGAACCACCCACTGATCGTGGCCAGCTTTGGATTTCCTTACCAGCAAACCGTCTTGGATTCGGAACATTTTTGGACATTTCATCAACACTCTTAGGTCCTCTTTCCCAATGTAATCGGTATCCGTCAGGGGAAAGTTCTCAGGGTCCTCAAGGTGCTGGTAAAATTTACCCATTATTGGATCCCCCTTCTGAGCGGTAATCAAATCAGCATCAGGGGTCTCCTTACTCCATTGTGCAATTGAAAGGTCGTTGTGAGCATTTGTCTGGGACCTAGTGATGGCAGTGACCTGGATTTCCCCCAACAGGGACTCAATCTCAATTAGATCCCCTTGGATGGCCCCGGTTTTGGCCAGCTGATCAGCTAAGTCATTTCCAGTTTTGTCTGGTCCCTCTACTTTGGAATGACCCTTGATCTTCTTCCAATAGATGGTCATCCCATTCGAGGTGACCAGATCATCAATGTTTTGGATCAACTTCCCATGTTTCAAGGGTTTGTTGTTAGCACATACCATGCCTCTGGTTTTCCAATTAACCAGGTGCTCCACGAACCCGTTCCGTACATAATCCGAATCTGTGATTATGACCAGTTCGTGGAGTTGATGCTGGACAGCAGTGAGGATGGCCTGATGCACAGCCATCAATTCTGCCACCTGACTACTTCGGGGACCAATTTTGTATCCAGCGGAGGGTTCTGGGGACTCATTCACCCATGCATTCCCTACGCCGGCCACCAGTTCTTTCTCCCCGTTGTTGTCAACATGGTACGAGCATCCATCCACATACACAGTGGGCATTCCCTCACACTTGTCTTCTTCAAAGACTTTGTGGGGGGAATTAAGGTATGCCTCCATGTTGTCCTTTATTTTTAGACTTTCGTCCTCGAGACAGTTTTCTCTGGCACAATCATGCAAGTCAGCCAGACCTTGCGCGAGGGGACTCTTCTTGTTTTGGCCATATCTGACCTCCACAGGAAAGCCTTGCATTGACAGAATCCAGGAAGTAATTCGGGAATTACTCACATTTCCGGCCCGGATTCTGTCACTTTGGAGATATTGCAGAGGCTGGTGTGGAGTCTCCACTATGATGTGTTCCCCCTGGATAAACGGGCGGTAATTCTTCAATGCCCACACCGTTGCCAGGAGTGCCTTCTCACAATCGTTGAATTTTTCCTCCACAGAGGATAAAGTTTTGCTCGCATAGGAGATTACTTTATTGACCTCGTCATGCTTTTGGTATAATACTGCCGTCAAGCACGTATTAGAGAACCCCGTCTCCAGGAAGAACTCCTTGTTTCTGACAGGGTAAGCTAGGCAAGGCGCTTGTGAGAGGCTTCTTTTGAGTTGTTTTACTGCCTCGGCTTGTTCTGGATCCCATTCCCACTTGACCCCCCCCTTCAGGAGATGAATCAGGGGTCTGGTGATCTCTGCGTAGCCCTCAATGAACTTTCTGCTGTAATTAGTCAGTCCAAGGAGGCTCCTTAGTTCCCGCAGAGTTGTGGGGTCTTTCAGTTTCTGAAGTGCTTCCACTTTCTTTTCCTGGGGACAGAGACCCTGAGGAGTAATCTCATGCCCCAAGAAATTAACACGGGTTCTACACCACTGTGCTTTCTGAAAGGAAAGTTTTGCTCCGGCGGCCCTCAACTGTGTCAGAACATAACGGATCTCTGCTATGTGTTCCTCCACAGATGAACTTTTGATGAGGACATCATCTACATAAGCCAGGTTACCCCTCGTACCCAGGTCGGGCATGGCCTTATGTAGGAAAATATTGAACTCATTACCGGAGTTAAGGTATCCGAAGGGAGTCCGGGTCCATGTGTACTGCTGGCCCCCAAAGGTAAAAGCCAGTTTGTATTGGTCCTCCCTGCTGACAGGCACGGTCCAGTATCCATTGGTCAGGTCTATTGCTGTGAATACCTGTGACCCCTGGATCTGGGCCAGCCCTTGGTCAATGTAGGGCAGAGGCCATCGGGAAGTATGGACCCGTTTGTTGAGCTCCCTGAGGTCGGCGCAGAGTCTCCACTGGCCGTTTGGCTTCAATATTCCCAGCACCGGATTATTGAAGGTGCTGTGGACTGGACGGATTATTCCCCGGGACTCAAGGTTCTGGATTATTTCAGTAAGGGACTCCATTGATGCGAGAGGCAAGCGATATTGCTTCACAAACACAGGAGTCATGCCAGGGTCCGTGGGGATTGTTGTTGTGTGGATGTCAGTGCGACCACAGTCATATGAGTCTACCGCAAAGAGATCTTGGAAATCCAAGAAAACTTGTTTCAACTTTTGCTTTTGTTCCAGAGTCACACAGGCATCAGCTAGGTTGACCCTCTCTTCCACCATCTGCCTGAAGCCTGGAAAGACTTCTGGTTTGGCTATCTCAGCGGCCTCCTCCAACTGGGTGGAGAAGTCCCTGGTCAGAGTGCTGATTTGGACCGGAGGCTTCAGGTGGGAAAGGCAGCCCTCATGTACCTGGAAAATCACCTCATCCCTCCTGAAGTCACAAGTCACATCTTCCTTACCATAGGGGCAGGAAGTGTACACCAGGAAGTTCCCCCCATGCCGGGTGAAAATCCTGTCTGGTGTTGTATTGTCCTCACTGTCACTGTCAACACAGTCCTTGGGGATTGGTCCTAATAGTTCATTACCTAAATCCATGGAAAAATGTCGGTCATCAACCGCCATTCCAATAATGGTGCCTGCGGCTAGAGTAACACTCTTTAAGTCGCTGTTATCCACCTCTATTGGAATGGTGTCATGTTCTAGGTTGACTAATGGAGTTGGGTTTACCCCCAACCCTTGCTGTTGGAGAGAAGCATTTAGATGTATGTAAGCATCAGGGTTTTTCAACTCTTGTCCCCTTTTAACTTTCACTTCCAGGGAGAATTGTCGGGTCCTTTCTGGGATGGTGACTTCCTCTTTAACCTGAATTTCAACTGCATAAGGTAGCAATTGAGCTGACCTAAATGCTTTTTCTGGATCATCAAAGCCCATGGGATTATCCGCTAATCGGGACCAAGCTTTGAAGTTTATTAGGTCCAAACTAATGGCAAAGCGATTGAGAATGTCACTGCCTAAGTAAAAGGCGGCAGGGACGTCTCGCACGACCCAACAATTGTGGACTATGCTCTTGTTGCCAATGGAGATTTTGAGCATACACCTGCTTGGCAGGAGATGTTTGGAGTCAGGTGCTTCCATGTCCATTTCCCACTTGTCTATCAGTTTGAAGGTGGGAATGGCTGGATCTTTTGGGAGTTGGCGGAACATGGCTTCGCCGATGAAGCTCTTACCGTTGTTCACACACACTCGAGCGAGAACAGAGTCCTTCCCATCATTTAACTGAACAGGGATGAACAACTGCTCTCCAATTTGCTGAATATCAGCCAGGCTTTGAGCTGATTTCACATCTTTCTGGACTATAGGAGTGGGAGCTTCAGATTGTGGATTGGTATAGAATTTCAGAGTGTTTCCTTCCAGCGTGGAATACCACTTTAGACTGGAAGGGAGGTTGATTTTCAGAAATAGAGAGGACCCCCCATCACCAGTCTGTTGTCCTACTGCTATTACTGTCACGTCTGGAATTTGGTTGTTCTGGAAGTGAAATTCTACTTGGTCAGATTTTTGTTCAACCATGTGGCATGTGCCGTTTAAACTAACATGGTTGACACTCTGTTTTAATTTTATGGGTCGGCTAGTCTGAGTCCAGAGGACCTTGTTTACGCAGTCTATTAGGGGTGACAACCTTCTCAGGAGGTCATTCCCTAGTAAACAAGGGGTGCCCTCTGGGGTCACCACTATGACCGGGTGTTTCAACTTATGTCGCCCAATTTTAATGTCCAAGTCTGCAGTCCCCTCAACGGGAATTTCCTTCCCGTCAAAGTTCTGTAGTTGTCCAGGAAGAGAGGTGAGAGGAATTTGGTAATTCTCTCCCCTTCCTGCATTCAGTTCGTCAAAGGCCCTTCTGGACAGAAGGGTAGCTTGAGATCCAGTGTCCACCAGTGCCGAGATTGTACCCTGCCCCTGTACTTGTACCGGTGCATAATATCTTCCCTCCTTCTCCTCAAGGGGGCACAGATAATGTACATTTTTGGACAACTGGTGGGCTAATTTTCTGGTTTTGGACATCGCTAGCGAAGAGATTTGGGCAGAATTCTGTGGAGAGTCTTGGGAATCTGA
Organism: Ambystoma mexicanum; assembly: GCF_040938575.1. Taxonomy (NCBI): domain Eukaryota; kingdom Metazoa; phylum Chordata; class Amphibia; order Caudata; family Ambystomatidae; genus Ambystoma; species Ambystoma mexicanum. Next base: position 601,646,535 of record NC_090924.1, read on the forward strand.
AAGAAAAATTTTGCAACTGGAGATCAGAGCCATTGTGGGTTCCCCTGGCTCTGTTTCTGGGCCGCCCCCCCCTTTTTGGAGGCAGTCCCCAGGATGGGTTTGAACCAGGGGATTTTCTTGCTGTTGGTTCTGGGATGAGATGGTGGGCGGCGGTAGCTCAGTCTCCACATCTCCCCAGTCTGGATTTGCATCCCTAGGGACCCATTTTTCTTTGGGAGGAGTTCCCCCCTCTCTGAAGGAGAAGATCCTTTTCCCAGGATCCTCTGAGGATCCCTCTCCCTCAAATTGGAAGATCTGTACCTCCTCCTCAAACTGAGTCTGTTTGGGTCTTTTGTTTCTCCTACCCCCCCTCTGCTCCTTAGGAGGCAGACTTTCAGGGGCAAGAGATTTTGTTTCCGGTTCCTGGGTTTCCAGGGGCTGTTTACAAGTGAGGAAGGAAGCTTCCTCCAAGGCTTTACACCCCCCTTCCCTTTGTGCCTCCTCCCTGGGGACCGGTGAGTTATCGGGGTGCTGCCCCCGTCATTGTTCTGGAGCACCAGGTCCAGAGTTGGGTGCGTTCTGCGCCGGCATGCTGATCTGAGGGTTCTGCTGCGCCCTCAGTATATGACCCATATCCCGCGCCATGTTTTGAACCTGGCGCTCTAACTGGGAAACCCGCTCAGGCTGATACGGGGCCCTGTTTTCTCCCCTGGGCTGATCCCGGGAAGGGTAGCTGTCCCTCCTCTGGTAGTACCCCGGGTTGGGAAGATTTGGGTACCCCTCCACCCTTGGCCTCCCCTCTCCCGGATTCAGTGGTCTGGGCTCAGGGAATTGAGGAAAGAAGGATGGATGGTTTTGGGGCTGAAAGTCGGGAGGATATCTGGGGAAAAAGTTCTGCCCAGGGTTTGGTAAATTTCTGCCCTCCGGTGGGAAGTTTGGAGGGAAGTTCCCTGGGTTAGGTGCTTGGCTGGATCCCCCCCCTTGGGCTGGAGGAGTCCACACATAACCCAGGATGGGTCTGTTACCTTTGTAGCGAGGACTTACATAGTCAGGAGAGCGAGGGACCCCATTTGTGGGGCTGCCTCCCTGGCTCCCTGTCTGTGACTGGCCCGAGGACCTTCTGGGCCTAGCATTATTAGGTGCAGGTAGGTTTTTAGGCCCCCCCATCTCCAAATCCAAAACGGGGGTGACCTTTACCTCTGCCACCTTGGCAGCAGCAGGGGTGCTGTTGGCTTTGGGGTTTTTCTGGGCATTGCTTTTATTTTCTATGGGCTTCTGCACCTCATAGATCCGGGTAGCCTGTTCAATGACCCAGTCTAAGGATCTTTTCTCGTGAAAATCCCTCACGAGCTGGGTCATGATGTATTTGGGCAAGGCATGAAAAAATGTATTGACGAATTCTCGACTGTCTGTGCGCACCCTTCTGGTGGTCTGCGCAAAAGCACGCTTTAACTCCTGCACAAATTCTTGTGGGGCCTGATCCTCCCCACATTGCAAATTGTAGGCTGCCTTGCGAGCCTCTTGAGGATTTCTGTGAACAGAAAAATGTTTCAGGATGGCCGCCTTATATGTGGACCATCTTAAATGATTTTGATCCTCCAGCCCCGCAAAGAAACTGGAGTATTCCGGGGAGAATGTCCACTTTACATATTGAATACAGCTTTGGCTGTCCTTCAAACGGAAAGTCTCCATCATTTGTTCAAACAACTCTAAGTGCTCCCAAACAGAATACTTAGCGTTCTTATGGTAAGGCGTGATGACGCTCCTGATCGCCTTAATCTGCTTTAAGGGGTCCTTAAGCAAGGCCCTTTTTGCCTTATTGGCCTTTTTGGTTCGGGTAACCCTTGTCCATTCTTCCTCGGACTCAGAGGCACTGCTCCCAGAGGTTCCCGTCTGTTCTTCCAGGTTTTCCCGGATTCTGCGAGCCTGGGAATGGCTGGCAGAATGTGGGGACCTGGTCTCCTGTGTCCTGCGCAGTTCAGAGGAGTCTTCAGATTCCTCCTTGCTGCCAGGATTTGATGTGTACCCCCTCCACTGACCTAACTGGGCAGAGGTTTTCAGGATGCCCTTAATGGGCCTACTCTCCTGGGGTTCCCCATTGAACTGTACTGTACTTGGGTGCCCATACCCGGATGCCCACCCCTCCATTCCTGAGTGGTACTGGCCTATGAGCCCCATGCTTCTGGTTGGATAGTAATCTGCCATCCCTGTGGTCCTGTGCTCGTGTGCGCCAGGGGACATGGGGGTGGCAGAGTCCAGGGACTGAGAGGTATGAGGGCCTCTGGTACTAGGGCTCCTGAGGTTATGCTCCGGAGTTTCCATTTCCCAGCGAACCTCATCTCTATCCGCCCCTGCTCCCTGTTGCGATGCAAGAGCCTGCATTTGTACCTTCAGTTCCTCTGTTAAGGCCTTACTCGACTCTATCAGTTTCTCCTGCATCGCTACCTGCTGTTGGAGCCTATCATTGTGTTGACAGAGGGCCTCATTTTCCCTCTGTGCTTCCTGGTTGGTCCTGGAGAACTGGGCCAGTCTTTGCTGCAGGAGGGTTACCTCCTGAGCTGTGTCCCTATTGGCCTGCTCCTTTCTTGCTAGAGCATCCTCCACCCTTCTGGTGTGCTCTACCAAGTTCTGGTTTTCTTTTTGGAGGTCACCCAGCCCCTGGTGGGCCAGGTGATTTTCTTCCATTTTCCTTTTTAAATGGCAGACTTCCTGGCCTAAGGCGTCTCTTTCCTGACTAAGAGCCTGCATTTGTGCCGCCAGGACGTCCCTTTGCCGTTGAAGGGCACCAGCTTTTTGGCGCTCCTCATCAAACTCTGCCTGGGTATCCAGGTCTTTCAGAATTAGTTTGTTGCTCTCTGCCTTCACTCTATCTAGGTGGCCTTGCAGGGTGACTACCTGCTCAGCACATACCCTGTTGAAGTCCAGTTGTTGCTCCAGCTTTTTCTGGCTTTGCAGTAGGGAGTCCAAACCTTCTTGGTGTTCCTTCTGCAAGGCCAGAAATCTGGTATCCTGTTCTGACTTTTCCTTTTGCAGCACATCCATATCCTCCTTTATTTTAGTGATGTACAGTCTGCTGTCATTTTCTGACTCCTGGCTCCTCTGCAGCATCTGCTCAGAAGAGGCCAGGTCAGATTGGACCTTCTCTAACACCATCTGTTGCCTATTTGCCAGATTTTGGCTTTCAGCACATCTATCCTGCATGTCTCCCATATATAGGTACAGGTATGCTGCTATCCTGGCAATCTTATTGTGTTCCTCTTTGGCTTTAGGAGCCATATATAGTTCACTCAGGGCCACATGTAATGGACCCTGATCTCTCCATAAGTCTGACCCTGTTTCCGTGACCTGTTGCATGATGGCCTGCAACCAGACTGTTTGGTCCTGGTGAGTCCACTCACCTCTCACAAATAACTTATGTAAGAAGTGCTCTCTGGCTATTTTCATGTCTACTAAGGCCGTCATTCTAGAGATTGGTCTCTGTCCTGACTTACAGAAGTTAGTAATTTATTTTTGCAGAACAGAACTTTTCTTGGAGTGTCCCTTTTGAGGAATGCTTCACAGCGTAATGCAGCGTGGTGATCCGACCGGATGTATGTATCCCGTCAGTTAGCACACTGTATTAAGCTGCACAACTGGTAAATCTAACCCAACGTCTCGGCTCGAGCCCCCACTTTGTAAGAGGATTCAATTCAGCACTACAGCCAAGTTAACGCCTAGTCTAGAATACTGAATGAAAACCCTTATTGATATATCTTTAGGTCCAGTTCATGCGTTCTGGATGACTACCCTTGTATAACACCCCTCTCTTGGAATCCCCCTGACCCCACTGAGCCAAGAAGTAATTCTGTTTTGCAAGTTTAAAAGGTTTATTTGATAAATTAAAATATATATCACACTTTTTAATAAATTAATAATTGAATATCACACTTAATCTGATATGGTAAATATTAACAACGGAGAATCTGGCACTAGCACACTTCTTATAATCACTAATGAGTTGAGATGAAATGGATAAGGTAGCACACTGGTAATTAGGAACAAAAGTATAATGTGGTAGAGGATGCTTTATGTAAGCTCAGGTGGATGCAATATTCAATGAATGCAGTACAGAAAATACTCAATATGATTTCAACCAAACAATGTAATCACTTTTCTCTGGCTATTCACTCCTCCCCTCTTTATGCAATGCAAGGAAATGGGAGGAAGCACACAGTTCTCAGAAATGCAATCAGTGTAATCAGTTCAATCCAGCAAGCTTAGACAGAAGTTTGAAAACACCGGCAAATGCTTTGATAGGTGCTAGCAATGAATGAGAAATATGCTGGAAACGCTCTTAATTCCCCTTTAGAGGTTCAGGATGAGTGGTATCTAGTTAAGATTAGTCCAGGCTCACACTAGCAATGATGCAGGGATAGTTAGCAGGTTAAACGAATTTCTGGCAAATGAAATCAGGCAGCAGCAGTTTTTTTACATGTGAAGAAATTGCAAATCGCGGCAAAATTCGCGGATGCGCCGAGCGCTATTACAAAGGAACCGCAAGGACTATCTCTACCGTTTTGGGGTCCTAGGAAAGCCTGGGATCTCAGCTTCCAAATAAAAGTTATTGCAAGTCTCTAACCCAAACGGTTGCGGAGATATGAGCAATTTAGTAAAGGTCGTTTTTGGTTTTGTAAATTTTAAACGCACACTTTTTCAAAATGACAAGTGACAAATTTTTGCAGCAAGAATGACAGGTGACAGCTAGGAGGCAGTTCTACTTAGGTTAAATAGATTGAATTAGATGAATTTAAACTAAGAGATGTGTTCTGAGTTTTGCTAAGTACTCACAAGAGATTTTGAACAGGAAAGCGACTTGGTCACGGACTTCAGTCTGGTCAGGTCTTTCCGGATTCTGCTCACAGCGCCTGGTCTGGTCTCTGCTAGGCACAGCACTGCTTTCTCTCTAGTCTGGTCTCAGCTGGGCACAGCACTGCTTTCTCTCTGGTCTGGTCTCAGCTGGGCACAGCACTGCTTTCTCTCTGGTCTGGATAGATTGAAGTCTCTAGTTTGGCTTTCTGGAGTTTGATGGAGGTAAGTATGGATTTTTCCGGCAGGGCTTCCAGCGGCAGATGAAATTCAATCTCTCTATGTGTCCTGACTCTCTGCTTTTATCTGTTTCTTGAGAATGGGTGTGTGTGTTACATCACTAGACTCGCCCCTCTCAATCGTCATTGGTCCAGCTTTCATCCCTTACTTGATTGGGGGAATGAAATGAAGTGTCATCATGATGAGGTCTGTTTATGATACAGAGAACCCACCCCTGTCAACTTTACACACAATCTATATCTGACCTAAAAACATATTTGCACAGGTACACATTTGTTTAAAATTACATATACATGGTGTGGCTGAATTTAGCCATGTCTATGTCCAAATCTGCTCATTCTCGGAGCTTGCATTCAAAGAGTGTACATAATTGACTTTTTAACTGCTTTTTCAATTTCCGACATGGACCCAACTTTACATACATGTGTGCAGGGGGTAGGGACATTAACTGATGAAGTTTCAGATTTTTAACATGCACACATTTAGAGTAATATCCACTTTTCCGCTAAAACCCCCCTGAACATACCACCGGTTCCTACCACGTCTTAAACTGTGGGCAGAAAAATCACAAGAATTATGGTATCATTTATAAAATTTTCACATGTCCGCACTATGAATTATCCCCCTTTTTATAAAACCATATCCTTGCTGCAGGGGTGTGTCTTTTCAGGTCACATGGTACAGAAACCAGTCTTTCCAGTTTCTGCCAAGCCAGCTTGCTTCTCACAGGCAGTGCTCCTCCCAGCTTCTCCAGGAGGAAGCCACTTTTTACGACGTCTGTAATAAAAAACCTTTGCCTGAGTGGAGAGGGCTTTGTTCACTCTCTGGCAGAGCACAGATAATTCAATTATCAGATAGATGGCATATCCTTAGCTTGGGCAGCAAAAGGAAGGTTGGCCTGGGAACACAGTGGTGACTCAAGTTTCACTCCTGATGGGTAGTTGCTAGGCAAAATCAAGTTCCTTAAGCCAGACCTTCAGCTAACTTTTTGTTGCTTTTAAAATAACTTGTAATTTTACACATGCAGCTAGAATGCTGATTCTAAGTGCAAAACTATGACATTTCAACAGTTACAAAGGCATGTGACACCAAACATAGGTCACTCATTTAATTTAACATTTTCGATTTTGGTGGTTTTAAATCCAGTTGCAGTTAGGCTTAAGCTGCTGACTCCATAGCATTTTTGTTATAAGCATTGTTTTTGGGCTCTTCATTTCCCAGATTCTGTAGGCACACAAAACTCCATTCTGCCAATGTCTGCTGGTGTTCAGTAAATATTTTGCACATGTTGCACTGTTAGAAATAGGCATTTTGACTTGCCTTCAGAAACACACAGAGTGGTTTTAAAACGCCGGCTTTTGGATAGTGGTGAGTACTGGTACTGCACTCATTTTTGGGATTTAAGAAATGAATTCCCCACACTTCTAGGTTGCATTTGGCAATCAGCATTGCCATTCCCAATGGTTTCAGACTACTGTGCGGGTAGTCCAATGGTGGTTTTAAAGCGCTTTGAAGCTAACCGGCGCTACTGTTTTTCCTTTGGCAACCCATTTCCCTCATGGCAACCCGGCCTTTCATTCTCGCACTGGTGGGTGGCAAGTGAGGCAACCATTCTGGTGGGCGCACAAACTGCGCAGCTTTCCTGGATTTCGGCGCACATGTGGGTTTTCCGCCATCTTGAATTTCCTAAGCCCACAGCACCAAATGTTGTAGCAGGATAGCTTAAACATGGGTCAGGACACCCAACACATATTCAGGTTGTAAGACTACGACTACTTTAACTTAGTACTGTCATGTTTTAGTTATGTTTGAGGTTGTGTAGCTGCATTGTATTGTTGGTAAGTATTTGGTCATGTGTATTGTTAGTTCAACATTACTGGGAGCATATTGTGGGCCTCATCACGACTTTGGCGGTAACCCTTAAATCCGGCGGTAGCGCTATTACTGCCGGATTTAAGGGTCCGCCGAATCAGGGCTTCGGCGAATTTCGCCCCAGCTCTGAGCTGGGGGGAAATCCGCCGAAAATTCACGCTATTACTGCCGGCGGGAAATCCGCCAGCGGTACTAGCGCGAAGATTCCCCATTGAGCCCAATGGGGAATGGGGCATTCCCGAATGGGCTCAGTGGGGAATTGGGACTTACATTACCGCCAAACTCGTGATCCGGTGCTATTAGCGCCGGGGAGTTCGGCAGTAGGGCTAATACCGCCGATGCTAATAGCGTTACCGTTACCGCCCAAGTCGTGATGAGGCCCTGTGTGTGGCCAGTTTTCATTAGGGACACTGTACTTTGTGACACTTGTGTCAGGTTTTCGGGATTGCTTTGTTTGCTCTCACATAGCATGACATGCCATGGTGTGTTGGGTGGTGGTGCTGGGGAGGGGTTGGGTGACATGGCACTGTTCTCAATTTGTATTTTGCAAGGGGGTAATGCATTTAGCAGCATATGAGTTTTTTGATGACACAGCATTGGTGGTGTTTCTGTAGGTAGGGATGCACACATTGTGACACTTCCAGGTGACCAACCTCAGGCTGGTATGGTTGTGACAGTTGATTGTCCCTTGTGTCATCATCGATTGTCAGCTGGTATGTGCAGGGCTGTTTGCATTCCACAGGGGTGTGATTCTAAGTCAAGTAATTAGCCACCAGCTGCGTTCGGGCTGCCTCACCCCGTGCCCTTTCCCCTCCCATGCGCAGCGGGCGTGCATGTGGTTGGGGACGTGGGGGCACCACCATGTCCACCGGCAGGCCCCGGCGTGTTGCAACGTTGTGCAGGACACATGCTGCCACTATGTTCCTGCACACTACTGGGGGAGCGTATAACAGCTGCCCGTCAGAACGGTCAAGGGAGCGAAAGCGTGACTTGAGCACTCCGAATGTGCGCTCCACTATGCCCCAGGTTGCAATATGGGCTGTGTCGTATCTTACCTCGGGTGGCGTGGTGGGGTTCCGAATTGGCGTCATCATGTGGGTGCTCAGAGGGTAGGCACTGTCCCCTGGGGAGGTGGTGATGGGTATCATTAGTAGGGTTGTGACATTACTCAGTATCTGGCATGCATGCACGTGCTGTGGCATTTATACTCACTGAGCAGCCATGTATCGCCATGCCGCCCAGCTTCTAGGTCCCGGTTTAGGGTTGACATTTTGTAAATGAAACTGTCGTGGGTGGACCCTGGATAGTTGGCATATACTGAGGTGATGATTCCCTTGGCATAACATACTACCTGGACGTTGATGGAATGCCAGTGCTTTCGGTTTCTATAGATGTGCGCTGATGCCCTGGGGGGACGTAGAGCCACATGGGTGCAATTAATGGCACCTAGGACTTTGGGGAATTGTCCCACCCCGTAGAAATCCTGGACGGCAGCCTGCCATTCTGCAGGTGTTCTGGGCAGGTATATGTGCCTACGGACTGATGGGCGTGCAGTCATGATGGCCAAGACCTGGTGTAGGCAGCGTGACTGCGTGGCCTGTGACACCCCCCCCACTATGGCACTTGTCCGCTGAAATGATCCGTGGCCAAAAAGTGCAGTACATTGAGGACCTTCTCCAGGGGGCTGAGTGCTTGGGAGCAGAGGGTGGGTGATGTGAGGTCATCCTCCCACTCACTGACCAGGTCGAGTATTATGTGAGGTGGAAACCTGTACCTCCCATATACCTGGTCATCAGGCATGCCAAAAAGGCTGTTTCTGGGTGTGAAAATTCTGGGCCTTATTATCCTCCTCCTCCTCCTGCGGTATCCCACGACCACTGCTGCTAGGAACGGTATGTTCATCCTGGCGTCTGAGCTTGCTTGTTGTTTGCGTGCACTTTTATGAGGCGCGGTTCCACGTACGCCTGCTTCCTGCTGGCGTACGTGTTTCCGGATTAGTGTGTCTTTTGGCACGTGCGTGTGGGCTCTCAGCGCATTTGCCTCCTGTACTTCCCCGCCCACCCCAGTAATACACATACCCCGCTCGCCCAGGCCCAATCGCGTGTAAAACTTCCTGCGAGCCTCTGAAGTACATGTACCCCGCTCGCCCAGGCACAATCGCGTGTAAAACTTCCTGCGAGCCCCTGAAGTACACGTACCCCGCTCACCCAGGCACAATCGCGTGTTAAACTTCCCGCAAGCCCCTGAAGTACACGTACCCCGCTCGCCCAGGCACAATCGCATGTGAAACTTCCCGCGCAGCCCAAAAAATACACGCTATTTTGGACACACAGATTGTCCATGTTTGTCACGTACCCCTTTGCACGTCATTTGTCCTAGATGGCCACAGTATGGGACATTCATCAGAGCTGTATATACAGGCTTTTTGTTAGCGCACATTTTTATAATGCGCAGGGACGCTACCGCCTGCCTTCGTGTGGCGGACATGTGTTGATGTACATAGTTGACTTTTGGTTTGTGTCATGAGATCGCCATTTCCCTGCTGGGGCTGGGGGTGCAAGGGGACACGCGTGGGGGCCTGCTGGCAGGTGCCCCTCAGTGCTGGGGGGTGGGTGTTCAAGGGGACATGAGTGGGGGCCTGCTGGCAGGTGCCCCTCAGTGCTGGGGGGTGGGTGTGCAAGGGGACATGAGTGGGGGCCTGCTGGCAGGTGCCCTGCAATGCTGGGGGGTAGGTGTGCAAGGGGACATGAGTGGGAGCCTGCTGGCAGGTGCCCCTCAGTGCTGGGGGGTGGGTGTGCAAGGGGACATGAGTGGGGGCCTGCTGGCAGGTACTCCTCAGTGCTGGGGGGTGGGTGTGCGAGGGGATATGAGTGGGGGCCTGCTGGCAGGTGTCCTGCACTGCTGGGGGGTGGGGGTGCAAGGGGACATGAGTGGGACATGAGTGGGGGCCTGCTGGCAGGTGTCCCTCAGTGCTGGGGGGTGGGTGTGCAAGGGGACATTAGTGGGGGCCTGCTGGCAGGTACCCTGCACTGCTGGGGGGTGGGGTGCAAGGGGAAATGAGTGGGGGCCTGCTGGCAGGTGACCTGCACTGCTGGGGTGTGGGGGTGCAAGGGGACATGAGTGGGACATGAGTGGGGGCCTGCTGGCAGGTGCCCCTCAGTGCTGGGGGGTGGGTGTGCAAGGGGACATGAGTGGGGGCCTGCTGGCAGGTGCCCCTCAGTGCTGGGGGGTGGGTGTGCAAGGGGACATGAGTGGGGGCCTGCTGGCAGGTGCCCTGCACTGCTGGGGGGGTGGGGGTGCAAGAGGACATGAGTGGGACATGAGTGGGGGCCTGCTGGCAGGTGCCCTGCACTGCTGGGGGTGGAGGGGGTCATGCATTGGTGATCAGTAGTGCAAACTGACATGTGGCTTGCCTGGGGGGCATGCCCATGGTGGATGGGCTGCCTGCAGGACATGACCAGGGGTGCAGGGTAGTCCCCTGTGGTGTGGGTTGCCTGCAAGGGCCGTGGAGGGTGTAGAGGGAACACCTGGGAGAACCCACACTGCCAATTCACGTGTAGGACTCTCCTGCACCCCAGATATACACGTACCCCACTCGCACAGGGCCTGTCGTGTGTGAAACTTCCCGCGCACCCCCGAAATACATGTACCCCGCTTGCCCAAGGCCAATCGCTTGTGAAACTTCCCGCGAACCCCAGATTTACACGCATCCCGCTCACCCAAGGCCAATCGCATGTGAAACTTCCCGCGCATCCCCGAAATACACACACACGCTATTTTTGACACAGCGGGTGTTCGTGTTTGTCACGTACCCCTTTGCACGTCATTTGTCCTAGAGGGCCACAGTATGTGACAATCATCAGAGGTGTATATACGTGCTTTTTGTTAGCGCACATTTTGGCGCACATTTTTTTCATGCGCAGGGACGCTACCTCCTGCCTTCGTGTGGCGGACGTGTTTAGGCCTGTGCGTGTCTTTGCCCGTGCGCTGGTTTGCCCTATTCGATTCCATGAATACGTGTTGTAGGCGAGCGTGTGGGCGTTCCGCGCACTTGCCTCATGTACTTCCCCCGTGACGCCCACATTTTCACGCGTTGTTCCCCATTCCGTGTGTCTTGCCCCGTGTTACGCCTACTTTTGTTATGTGCTCTGCGCTATGTGCGCTTTCGCTGTGGCCGTAGCGCACGCCGTTAGATGACCTGTGCGCCAGCGTGCGCCACGCAGATTTTCAGCGCACATCCCAGATTTTACTCGCGCACGGACTTCCATGAATCGATGTGCGCGGGTTTTGCTGCGATTTTCGTACTTGCACTGCGATTTTCGCACTTGCAGTGCGATTTGCACGGTTTCGCAGGCTTGCGCAGGAATTTTCAGCGCACATTAATTCCATGAATCGGCCTCTATATGTGCTGAAGAATCCAATTGGGAAGCCGTCAGGACCTGGGCTTTTATTCCTTGGTATACTTCCCATCGCAGTCAGAAACACTTCCTTAATAGACATTGGGCCTCATTCCGAGTATGGCGGTAAGGGATAGCGGCCACCGGTAACGAGACCGGTGGCGGTGATCCCTTACCGCCATACTCCGAGTTCCCTTTGCGCCCTCGCCCTTAACGCCTGCTTTGAGCAGGTGTTAAAGTCGAGAGCGCAAAGGGGCCTCCAAGCCAATAACGGTGACCGTAATGAACGGTCACCGTTATTTGCATCTTCCCCATTCCCATTGAGCCCTATGGGGGCTCATTTGGGAATGGGGAAGAGCCTTGGTGAATGGGGAATTACCGCCCTGCCAACCTTGGAATGGGGCGGTAATCCCGCCATCCACCAAGGCGCTGCTGGTCCGGGTACGGCGTCAACCAAGGCGTTAATAGCGCCATTGGTTAGCGCAGTACTCGGAATGAGGCCCATTGCATCTAGCATTTCATAACAGGTAATTCAAGCCCCCTTATAAATTCTAATTTGTCAGCTTCAGTGGCTGAATTCTCAGCCTTATACAAACCCTAAAAAAAAAGTCTAAAGGCATCAATAATGCCTGCATTATTTGTCAAGACCCCATTACCATTGGAGACAGTGGACATAAAGCTCTTGCTTTCTTCAATCCTTTTAAGCCTACTGGCTAGTAATGTGCCTGCCTTCTCCCCAAATTCCCAATAAGATTGTCTAACATGAAACAAGGCCCTCTCAGCCTTCTTAGTCAACCAACGATGCAATTTCTGTCTGGCACAAAGTACACCTTCCCTATGTCTATCTGAAGGCTCATCATAATTAATCTTATCCGCCTCTCTTAGTGAGCATGTTCATTTTTCTTCCTCACACACCCTGACCCTTTTAAGATGCAATGAGAGACTAATAATTTTCCCTCTGGTAGTAGCCTTCAGTGCGCCCCCCAAAACAAAAATGTCATCCACGGAGCCTTTATTTTAATGTATGTAGTTGGTAATGTCTTCTCCTATAATTTCCCTGCAAGCTGCATCAGAGAGTAAGAACGCATTAGATCTCCAACGCATATCTCTTCTCGCATCTGCCAACAACAAACATTCCAAGGACATGCTAATATCTGCATGATCTGAAATGGCTATGTCCCCTACCAAGGAATACATCACATTAGGTACCAACCTTTCAGAGATAAAAAAGAAATCAGTACGCAATGAGGAATTATGGGAGTTGGAATAAAAGGCCTATTGTCTAGCACTGGGATTCAACGTTCACCATTAGTCTATCAATTCCCAAATCCACATTAAATCTCTTTGTACCTGAGTAGTCTTCTCCTCTCTGTGGAAGTCTATCAAGCCTCATGTCGATGTGAAGTTTTTGTCAAAATCTTTTAATGCCAAAACTCCAGGCACTTTCGCATCCATATGGCACCTCAAGAATGCTAATATCAATAGTCAACCTGCATGTGACTACGAATGGCGGCAAACATTATGGAGGCCTTCTTCTCTCCATTATATATTTCCAACACATCTCTTCCAATGGTGCGGCCAGATCTATTCTAACATTAAGTGGTATTCCTCTCAATTTACGTTTCCCAGGTCTCACTCCATTTTTCTATTTCATCATCCCTTCATTTTTGCCAAACTCTTATTAAATTCAGACATGTGGTTCTCTTCATCTCTTCCAAAGGCAACTCTGCTCTAATCTCCACCACACACACTTGCATTTTCCTCCGTGGGTCTGATTTGATTCTAAACTGCCTTTCCTCTTCCCATCCCAGAACCTCCAAACCATGTTTTGTTATATAGCCCTATCCAGTGGATAAACTTTAATTCTAACTCAGCAAACATCTGCAATGTCTAAAGTATGTTCTCTGCTTGATGTCATATGATATGGCATTTGTAACGCGCCTATACACAAGTGTTTCAAGGCGCGAAAATACAGCCTCAGTTTCTTCCCTTTCCTGGTGCATGCATGTATTGCCTTTGCGACAATGGTGATGAATGAGCTTGAATCTGCTTACACGCACACAGGTCTCCCATCTATTTTTCCCCAAGTCAATGGCACCCTTTTGCTATAAGCTTTATTATTCTACACACTCAACACCAACTGGTCCTCCCTTATGTCTACTTTTCTGTGCCTCCATGATGTGAAGATCTTCCTGCTTACTTGATCAACACACTGCTGCAAAGTGTATCAAACGCCCAGGCTTTTTGCTAATTCTGTTTGCTGCAGACCACAATTTACTGTTTGTGACATCTGCTAGAGACCCACAGCTGTAGCACACATGTTTAATCATTCACGCCATAGACAGTACCCTTCTCCCTCACCTTGCCAGTTGCACCGTGATAATGATAGGACACGCGTCTGAGGAAGTTCCTCTAAAAGTCTGTCCATTGTCTTTTGAGTGCTTCAATGACTTCGTTATAGCTATGCAATTACTGGGTTTGGAATTTTAATAGTGTTTTCTGAATTTTCTAGCAACTGTAATTCATTATTGTCTGAATCATCCAATGAGCTGCTGCAACCTGACTTGCTTGCACAAAAGGACAGATCTTAACCAATTCCAAAAAGAGAGCTGCCCTCCCCCAATTTTATTGCAAGTTTCTTTTTATTCCTTTGTTTCCACATTTCTCACAGATGGCAAACAGAATTAGCAAAACGTGTGGGTGTTTGATACACTTTGCAGCAGTGTGTTGATCAAGTGAGCAGGAAGGAGGCACAGAAAAGTGGACATGTGAGGACCAGTTGGTCTTGAGTGTGTAGAATAATAAAGCTTAGAGCAAAAGAGTGTCATTGACTTGGGGAAAAATGGTCAGTGCTTCAGTCTCACAGGCTATTTCTGAGGGTGAAAAAGAAAGTTCAGGGCATTACTCTGCCGTATTGGTAAACAATAAAGAAACTAGCTTATTAAATGTTTTCTCCTGCAGAAACACTAGACCATGAGTGTATCGGTCTGCGAAAAAGGCCGGTAAAATGGCCGGTAATATCGGATCCGGCATTTTTCCTGCAACGGCACACTCTAAGTTTGCTGGTAGGGGCAGTGAACTACCGGCAGGCCAGACCTGCCGGGAGTTCAGGCCCCTACTGCCAAAAAATGCCCCTATCACTGGCCCTGTTACTACCGGTGCTGGTGACAGGGGCAAGGACTCCATGGAATGGGAACTTACCACCATTGCCGGGCACCTGTAATATCCCAGTAACACTTGGATATCAGGCGCTGGTAATGGTAGGCGAATTTGCCGGTAACCCACCAGTGCTACCAGAGGGTTACCGGCAAACTCGTAATGAGGGCCATGTCTACAAGCCTAAATGACATCATATGGTGTACATTTTCAAATAACACTTAATTTATAATGATTAACAAGGCTGAATGAATGTTTTACATTAAAAAGCTTGATCTTATAAAACCATACTTTTGTAAACTCTGTGATTCCTATGGTTTTATACAGAATACATTTCTATAAATATCTTGTCTTTATCATGAATTCTTGCTGTGAGATTGTGATAATACATGTGTCTTCTACATTCAACTATTGAACAGCAAAATGCCATTCAGTTAAAAAAATTTAGTGAGAAGTGGGATCCCAGAAATGATGGGTCGGCCATGGGGAAATCTGAACCTTTGCGTACTTTGTATCACCCACTGAACACCAGTGGATGAACGCTTTTGTGGGGAATCATTGAAGGGTTTCAAGTAGCAGATTAAGCAGAGTTAAAGTCGGGGCTCAAGTCGAGGGTACACTCGGGGGACAGACTCCACCCACTTTTTTCAGAGGGTGGACTCTGTCCCCACCAGCTAAAATGAGAAACATTGAATTTCCTCTTTGAATGTACAACCAATTAAAGGTGAAATGTCCCATTCCGGTACTGCAAGTTCCAGGGAAAACATTTGTATTGGTTCTAGGAGTTTAATAAGTACCAATGACGAGTATGCTCATCCTTTTTGCATAGACTTGCATAATAGCCTGGCACTTAAGGGGTAACATGCACACCTTTTAACGTTTTCAAAAACACTATCACAAGAAAATATCCTCTCTTGGGCGTGTGTGTGTGTTGATTTTTATGAAAGGCAAATGCCATTCGTCCAGTAAAATTTGGGTGGTTATGCAAAGCCAATTTAATGAAATGGAGATATTTCACCTTGATATGTTAATGTCTGGCAACGTCTCACCCCATTGCGTTTATTGATGAGTCCCCCTACTTTTAATTGTAGGACTTGACCCCTGGTTACGATGGGATAGAGACGCATGCACTTGTGTACTACGCTCCATCCTGGTGAATGAAAATATTGACCGGGATAGGTTGGCGAGTTAAACTCGATTTATAGAACGCCAATAAGGGAAGATAAAAACATCTCCCTCCTCACTTTGTTTTTCTCAACCACATCCACCTTTTGAAAACCTTGATTGAATCTGGGCCTGATCACGAATTGGACGGTATCCTAGTTGGTATACCGCTCAACTTTATTTGCGTTAGCACCTACCCGTCCAGCCGGATCATGGGTTGGGTGCAAACTGTTAGTCCCCATTCCCCGATCCAATGGGGAAGTTTCGGCGCAATTACTGTGCGGTAATACCGCTGGTGGTAATTGCACCGAAAATGGGCATTTTTTCTGCGTGTTTACCCCTCATTTTGCATTTAAGCACTAGCACTTTAAAGGTGTATTCTTGACTATACTCACTATTGCACTTTACAATGTGTATTAAATATATATTTTTTATATTTGTTTGGAAAATTGATTAAGTGTTTTTAAAAAATTGTGATATTTTGATGTCCCATAAATAAAAGTGTTTTTTACATGTTTAGAAACTATTTTGGAGTTATTGGGCCTCATTACGACCCTGGCGGAACGGGTTAACGGGTGCCGCAAAAGGATGCGGACCCGTTAAACCCGTTCCGCCACATTACGAGGTCCCCTCGCGGGACCCGGTAAGCACCCCTGGTAAAACCAGGCGTGCTTAACGGGTCCCGCGAGGGGAAGAGGGAGCAAACAACGGGCCACTCGTAATCAGCCCGTTGTTTGCTCCCTCTCCCATTCCCATTCAGCCCTATGTGGGCTGAATGGGAATGGGGAAGGTTCGGATCCGGGTCCTTGGAGGGAGGAATTACTGGGCCCTCAAAACTCGGAATGGCCCGGTAATTCCTCATTCTGGGAACCCGGACCCGATTTCGGCGGCAGCCATGCCGCCAATAGCGGCATGGCTACCGCCGAGGTCGTAATGAGGTCCATTGTATTGTTAGAAAACAACAAAACATCTTTTATATGATTTGAGTGTTTGTCCTCAGTTCCTGTATGTGTAGAGGATAGCTACCGTAGATCCGACTATCTATTGTGAGCATGCTGCAGCCATCCCATCTCAAAGGTCATTATGGGAGATTTCTCACTCAAACTCCTTACTCATTAATTTACATTTTTTTGGTAAATGTGTATACTATGTCTGGATTACGCCTCATAAGTGCATTACTTGTAATGCAGAGCTAACGCTGACAGGGAAGTATGGCCTACAAGATAGCTCACGCTGAAGCTGATGGACCAGGCTTTGGCCTGGTTAAGTCATTACTGAGATAGCTGACTGCCTAGGGCAGTTGACATGTGGCAATCTTCTGGGTAGCAGAACATTCATCAGGTGGTATTGTCTGAACCTCATGCAAGCCTGTGGGACAAACATGCTAGTGGGTAAGGGAGTGAGTCATCCCCTGGTCTGGTACAGGATTACCCACCTTCCTTTACAGCAGGGTTGTCCAACTCCATGCCTCGAGGGCCGGAATCCTGACAGGTTTTCAGGATATCCCTCATTCCAGGATAAAAAATGTGCGTACATTTAGAATCATTTTATTGCAAATTTATCTCATAAATATTAATGAGAAATATCCTCAAAATCCGACATGGTTCCCGCCCTCGAGGCCTGGAGTTGGACAATCCTGCTTTACAGGAACATGATGCAGTACCAGGAGGCAGCTCTTTCATAGTGTCTTAGATACAGGAATGAAGGGCAAGTGGAGTCTTGATCTGCAGCGACTATCAATGCCACTCGTTTCATTCTAGAAGTCAAAATGTGGCATGGGCGTGGCCTGCTGGTGAGGAAGGAGGCAGCACAACACTACCGCATTTGGCAGTGGTGCTGCCAAAACACAACTCTGGATCAGTTTGTGGGCCACCCAATGCAGTAAGAGGCTCCTCCAACCATCAAGCAATAAACGGAGGACTATAAGGG
This sequence comes from Ambystoma mexicanum, assembly GCF_040938575.1. Classification (NCBI taxonomy): domain Eukaryota; kingdom Metazoa; phylum Chordata; class Amphibia; order Caudata; family Ambystomatidae; genus Ambystoma; species Ambystoma mexicanum. The sequence continues at coordinate 601,664,117 of NC_090924.1, forward strand.
GGATTCCCCATTCCCCTGCATTATCTTTAGACACTGTAGCTTGACGGGCTCCCCCTGATGGTTGTCCACCCGGTCAATGGCAAGGTGGCCAGTAACCACTTCACTAAGCCTATCACCAGCACAAGGCACATTCCCATTGCAGGGTTTTGAGAGAGAACCCCTGCTTAAAATGAATGTAATAGAGCATTAGTGAGGCTCAGAACAGGGGCGCAGAAATCTGTCTGCATGTTACAATTTATTTTGAACCGCAAAGTCGTCTTTTATATGTGTTTTTATTAAACTGTTTAAAATATCTGCCGGCACTTGACAAGTAGAATATCTGCATGTGTTAGTTGTAACGAAACAGATTCTATATGTATTCCCAATATCAAGACCTGGGAGAGCTCATGCATCAGAGTGAGCACAAAATCAATTATTAAAGGAGATAATGGTGTGACCATGTATTATAAGGAATGTAAAAAAAAAAACTGCCATACTTTAGAAGAATATCTTGGATTTCTGTGCCCTTATGAGAAATGCGGCCTTCAGCATAGGTCTCGATTTGGTATAACGTTCATTTATCGGCAGTCATTTTTTTCAGTAGGTTTTTTGTTGAATTTTCTCTCTCGAAAAAAACCATTGAAAAACATATGGGTGTGGGGGGAAGGTTATATAAGTGATGGGGGGGTCGGAAATAGAGGGGAGGAGGAGTTTGGAGGAACCCCCTAAAAGAAAAAAAATGTTTGGGGGGAAAAATTATTTCTTCAAAAAACCCATTGAAAATGAAAAAGAACCCTCGATTTGGTCACAGCACTTCCACGTGGCTTGCACTCTGCTTACACATACAGCGAGCGATACTTATTCCATGTACGATATGTCCCCATATAACGGCCTGTGAATTATGTTCTTATTACGCGGGTGGTCTCGCCTCCCTGTTTGGTATGTCAGTTTCCTCCTTTAAAGACAGGAGAGGAGTGACATCACAAGGCCACTGAGGGCCATAATATCAAATAATGGATGACCAACTTCCGTGTGATCGAGGTTCTGACTGTGACAGGCAATATTCTCATCACAGTGATACAAGATCAACACACCACCAACGAAATCCTTAAAAAACGAATTTAGTTTGAAGAGCAGGCCACGTACTGTGTTGGCAAACACAAGCAGGAGAGGACACAAAATAAAAAATAAAGGTAGAATCCAAGGAGGGGCGTGGACAAAACAAGAAACTTGAAAAAGGCTACATAGAAAGGAAGCAGAGGAAATAATGAAACAGGGAGGAGAGGGAGTGTGTTCACACATTATAAGGGAAAAGTACCCTCAAAAACAAGATATTCCAAGTCATAGCAGTTTTCTGTGATGTGTTAGAGGAATTTGGCGACAGAACCCCTTGGTGACTTTAAGCAACATATGATGTACATTTGGGGTACATTATTCTCTATACTGGTAATGAAAAAACGTATTTCAAGTGGGAACACGGGTCACATTGAACAAACAAAAAAGGCATAGAAAATTATACCAAGGTTGACAGAGCACTGCCTACTCCAGTATGGTTTAGCCGCTAAACAAAATATATTTGGTGAGTCTAATATTTCGCCCTCTAGAAAAGAACATGTGACCTCGTCACTCTTGATGTACGCGAAAGGTAAAGAGTTATGAGATCAGACAGCCCGTGCTCGATGGAGTCAGCTGTGCCAGCAAACATCGCGAGAAAAGAGCTGACACTGAAAGTTTAACTTACATCAATGAAGCTCTTGCCCTTGAGACGCAGAGGGGATGCGAGGCCTGCTTTTGAAAGGATTTTGGAAGCTCGTCACGCAGCCGCATGCCTGTCCTTTTTAACAAGTGGGAGGTATATACGTGCCCCCAAGTCGGTGCCGGTATTTAGATACAACTCCTGAAGAGGAGGAAAATGTGTGATTAACCAGTAGTTCAGGTACCAGGTCTGTCACAATACTCAGGGGCATTTCTCAGCAGCAAATCATGTTTATGTCCATCAGAAGTGCATAGTTGCAGAGTGGTTGTGAACTCTACCAAAGTAATGGCGGATACGGCCTCCCACTATCACACTGAGAATAGTGCACAGCAAACACCACATGGCAATATAAACCACACAATTTAACTATTTTGGACTGCCATATAACTGCACCTATTTAAAATACTCTGCGTTGTGGTGCAGCACACAGTTGTGTATTAATAAGGCACTCTTTGCAGGTTGTTTGCTTCTTTTATTGGCAGCATGCTCTTTAACTATTTACAACAGACAGTTGCTTCACTGCCTCAATTCTTCAGGTGTCTTCGGAAGACCACAAGGGGTCTCAATTGCCCAGAGAGGTCCTACTCTCGGCTCTGATGGGGAGTGCTGGGAGGTGCATCCGCTTCTCCTGCTGTTATGGTCACTTGTAGCGCGCGCGTTCTACCAAATGGCGTCTTGGCGTGAGGAAAGCACAGCGAAGCAAAGCTAGAATAGTAGAGTTTTAAGAAGCCCTCTGAAGACCAAATGGTTTTCTGTACATCTAAGAGCATGTGGTAGGCTGTACCACAGAGTACTAGCATCAACCAAAAAAGCACAGCCGCCTATTCAAGCACACCGAAATTTGGGGATAACTACCAAATGTGTGTTGCTGGAACGCAAAGTTTGTTCAAGAATATAGTGTGGAAATGTATCTTGTAGATATTCTGCACTTTGATGTTATTGGCCCGATGTACTAAACAGAGAGTTTTAAACTCAATTCTTCTTGCCACTAGAAGCCAAAACAGGGATCTAAACACTGGACTGATGTGAGCCCCATACAGAGTGGTAGTAGCGACCCGGGCGGCCATATTCTGCAAGAGTTGGAGTCAATGAATTTGACCCAGTTGCTGGGCTAGGTAAAGGGAATTGCATTAGTCAACGCGACTATTCACAAGAGAAGCCACTGCCAAAGGCCGCAGCTGTACAGGAAAAAAGGGTAACACCTTACAGAGAATTCTCAGGATAAAGTGACCGGCCTTGCACAGCACACCTATCTGCGAAGCCATGGAAAGGGACGCAGAAAAAATAGCAGCCACATTTTTTACCTCCATCACTGGATCCGGGTGAACACCAAGTGTAGAAGGCCAACTAGAGAGAAAATAGGCGCAGAGGGGCACCAACCACCAAAATATCAGTATTGTCCCTATTGAGCTTCAGCCAGTTCAGATCCATCCATCTCCTCATGTCTTCCAAGCAAGCGTACAAGCTAGCGGACAACCCAGTGCCACAAAGATCTAACCGGACGAGGATCTGGGTATCAACAGCATACGAATAGGAACCTGTGAGTGCAGATAAGATCCAGCAGTGGCCGTACATAGATGTTAAACAGGGTTTGGGACAGGGCTGGGCCTTGATGAACACTGCATGAGAGTGAGTAGACTGAGGAGAAAAAAGGAGAAAGAAGAAGTGATTGACCCCTTCATGTCAGGAAAGAGGAAAATCATGCCAGGACGGGACCAGAGAGGCCAGCAAGTGCCAAGAGGTATAGGAGAATGGAGTGGTTGGAGGTGTCAAATGCCGCCGAAAGATCAAGCAGTATTAAGGCTCCTAGCCCGCCTTGGTCAGCCAGCATGGCTAGATCATCCAGGAAAGACACTAGAACACTCTCGGTTCCGGGTCCAATCTGGAAGCCGGACTGAAAAGGTTCAAAGAAGGAGGACGTTTCTAGAAAAGCAAAAAGAAGAGGAGAAACCAAAGATTCCAAACGTTTCATCAGAAAGGGGAGAAGATAAATTGACTGACAATTAGCTAGAACAGAAGGATCCAGTGAGGATTTCTTCAGGAGAGGGAGCACGATAGCCTGCGTAGGCGCGACCGGTTAACTGCTTGAATGAACCAGGGGACCAGGGAAGGCATAATTTCCTTAATCACCATTAAAGGCACAGGATCAGATGGAGAAGAAGATTAACTGCCTTAAGAATATCCTCACAGGAACAAACAGGAAAAGTCATCCCTAGGTGAAGTGCAGATTGCTCAGGCTGTAAACTAGGAAGTGCCTGGCTCCTGTCCTTCGAAATACCAGAGCAAATATTGTCTATTTTATTCGCAAAACATTCTGGCAAGGAATTGCATAGATCCTGAAAGGGAGGTATACTAGGAATAAAGTGTTCATCACAGGTGAATGATGAGACCACTGAAAATAGTTCTTTAGTGTTGTTCAGTGACGCCTGTTCTTCGCAGCTCGCGTTTCTCACAGAGCCGTTCTCGCCAGACCCCAGGCTGCCGAGTCTCGCGAATATGCTCTAGACACACACATTTCTTATGTGCCGATTAATTAAACACAAATCAAAATTGTCTGAAAATAAAATACAATCAGAGTTTTGAGTGTAGCGCCTATTGGAGCTGTAAAGTTGCAGTTACAGAGGTGGACAGCAGAGAAGGCCAGCGTGCATGTGTGGCTGAAGGCTGAGAAAGAGCTCATGCCACAGCGTTTGAGTGGGATGGAGTCCAGCAGAGTGGAGTCTAACAGAGTGTGATTGTAAGGGTGGCAATTGGAGCCATCTGGTCAGTTTTACCTTTTTTTAAAGTCGAAGCGGAGCTAAAGGCTGCTGCTGAACTGCAGCCACTGCTTTCCCAATGGCAGGATGCCCCCCTGCCACTCTGGGGTTGGTAAGCAGTGGCTCTGATGGTAAGTTGCAGCATCTGTGAGAGTTGTCAATCTTGGGTTGATAAAGCTTCTTATAAAATAGCACTCCCTCATAAAACAATGAGACATTTCTGTATGGTGCACAAAAGGCAGGTTTTGATACCTTCTTTTGGACTATCCAGGTATTATGCAGAAATGGAACAATGCATTAGCTCACAAAGTCCCATAGACTTCTTCATCAAATGGTGTACAGTGAAATGGTCGGGGAAGAAACACCCACTAGTTAGCCCATTCTCTAAGCAAATACAGAAGAGCGTTTTCAGTGTAAAACTCCAGTGAAAGAATGATATGCATTGACTGGAATGGCTGCCTTATCTAAAGGACCTTTAACTGCTGGAAACAGGGAACACACTGAGAACAGCCCACATTTCTAGCTGTTGCATTTTAAGAAAACAATCCCTATTCACAGGTAACTGTTGAATGTAATATGTTCTCAAAGATAGGCACAGGCAGTCTTAAAGTGGGCCCTGGCCATTTCCTAAAATTATGGATGTTCTTTGAGAAAAATATTGAAAGGACAGATTTACAAACACACAATTAGACAGCAAGGCACGTTTTGCATTTTCTTCACACAGAATTTAAAAGTATGTTTTCCAGACTCTATGTGATGTCAACACCATATAGTGATTTCAATTCAGCTTCTAAGGTATACTAGCTGGCATAAAATATGACACTGAAACATATGTTCTCAATGTTAATCTGGCGCAGTCTCCAATGTTGCCTCCATCTGCGTGAAACTTCACAATCGTTTCTTGCCTTTTATACAATCTAGCAAATATAAAAGATGTTATCCATTTAGGAATGGTAGAATGTGTGGTGTTATCTCAGTGTGCCTCATGTGCGATACCAGGTGCCAAACATTTGAGTTCGGACGGCCAAGATTTCCATTGTTGATGTCCTGTATCCTTATCCATCAGGGGATCTGAACAGTAGTGTCCAACAGCTGTTGGTGGGAGGTGGCACGGTAGCTTTTTCTTGTTGCTTTGTTGATGTGATTGCCCTGCTAGTCCTGGGCCCAACGTTGGCCACAGTATGTCATAAAACCTATATCTGCGTTCAGACCACTGTAATTTAGGTCAACCATCTTCTGGCACTTAAAGTCTCACGTTCTTCCGTGTCTGGTATTGAGAGGTCTTCTTTTAAAACCATCGATAGATCCTGCAATGTTTGCCCATCATGTGTGCTAATTCATTGTTGCCCATTTGCATAATAATTTGGTTAATTCAAAAAAGGTATCAAAATCTGCATGTTGTACCCTATGCAGAAAATTGTCATTGTCTTATGAGGCAGGGCTATTTTGTTAAGTGTCAGCTTAGTGGTGTTTCTATGCTGTGGTTTGAGATGAGGTATCAATGTAGGTTCATTCCTTCATGCAGCTCCTGGCAGGTCTCATCTACGTACTGTGATAATGTTCTCAATGGTTCACGTGACAAATAAATACATTTTCAGTTTAATTTAAAAAAATGGTTATATAAAAATATGCAATTATAGTACACAATCTATGGGTGGTCTCTGCACACCTTTCCTCCGGCCTTGAGGGGGGCTACCAGCTCCCTAGTCTAGTCTCCCTACTTCAAAAGCTCTTGTTGCAGTTTAGATTAATATAGCCAGAATACTCCTGCTCTGTAGTCTACCCGTGTCCTAGGGTGGGCCAAAAGGCAGTAGCTTCAACTCTCTGACTTCCTCATACTGACCTAAGGGGGGTAGTATGATTGCCCTGGTGTGACTTTCTTCAGGATGACAGTCTTTCAACCTGCTTCCTCACTCTCTTCTCTCCCTATGCCTGTCCACACTCTTCTCCACCCTCCTCTCGCTATCTACCTTTCATTCTCTCTCTGCTCTGCACAGCATTTCCTGTTCTTATGACTCTTTCTCTCCCTTATCCTCTCTCTACTCTCCATGTCCCCCCAATATTCTCTGCTTCCCTCTAGATCTCCCTCTTCCTCTACTCTCCCCCACCTCCTCAATCTCCTCTCACTTCCCTCTCTCGCCACCTCTCTACTCTAGTCTCCACATCCAGTCTATCTTCTCACTCCTCCTATTTCCATTATCCCTTAACTATCCAGATATCACTTCTCCTTCGTCTAAATAGCGAACCCACATAATCACATTCTTTTGGAATGCTGTGTCTGTATAGATGTGCATGTCCTCGTACATCCCCATGAAGAGGTTGGCTAATGCCGGGGCATATTTTACCCCCATTGCTACCCCTATTTTCTGTTTGAAAAACTTGTCATCAAACATGAAGATGTTATTTTCCAAGGTTGTTGAGAGCATCACTTTAGGCATCTCCACAGTAGAAAATAGGGGTAGCAATGGGGGTAAAATATGCCCCAGCTAAAAGAATGTGATTATGTGGGTTTGCTATATAGACAATGTTCTCCTAATCTGGAACGAAACATGTGAAGAATTGGATCAATTTATGCTAAGAGCAAACATGAATAATTTGGGGATACTATTCACAGGCATCAATAGCAAAACCAACATCATTTGATTTATGTGGAAGACAATAAGCTAATGACAAGAACATTTTGTAAACACACAGAAGTCAACTCAACCCTCTTTGCAACGAGCTGCCACTTTGGCCCAGTGAAACGAAATATCCCGAAAGGGGAGTACATTAGAGCATGCAGAAACTGTGCAAATCAAGATATCTTCAAACAAGAATGCAAGCTATTATACAAAAGATTCAGAGAGAGAGGGTACAAAGCCAAATGTATACAGCTGCATGTGAAAAAGCAAACAGCATAACCAGAAAATACAACCAGTCAAAAGAGAACAAGATAAAGTTAAATTCATCACCACGTACTGCAGTAATCATGGAACACTGCGACGGATATTACACAAGAATTGGTACCTTCTAAAATTGGATGAACACATCAGTAAATATATTGATGATCACCCAACCGTCATCTATCAATGAGCCCGCACCTTAAAAATTAGCATAAACCCATCCATGCTGCCAGAAGAAGATAAATCCACGGTAAATACATGGTTACAAAGTACCTGGATTCAGAAAGTGCAGCATGTGCACAATGTGTAGGTATGCACATGCACCCACTAACAAATTCAAGGACATGTATGGAACAATGACAACTATCCAAGACAACATTAATTGCAAGTCTAAATTTGTTGTCTATGCTACCATCTGTATTTGTCGTAAAATCTACATTGGCAGCACTATCCAAGAACTGAGGATTAGAATTCACGAACATATGTCCCTAGTTGGCAGCCAAGATGGAACACTGCCACTGGCAGTACATTGGCAAACATGTCACCAAATGGATGACAAACGTGACATTAAATTAAGAAAGGTTAATCTTGGCAGATGTGGAGGAAATAGAGAACTATGCTTGAGGCAGCAAGAAGCGCGAATAATTTGCAGATTTAGATCTACAGTTGTCAGACTTAACTCCGACAACGAGATGCAAGTCTTTTTTATAAGGGGAGCCCCCTTCCACAAAATAGAATCTGCTTAAATTGGCCAGGACATTGTGATGAATCATGGTTGGAATGTACACCCCATACACGTGACATCCTAGTAAATAACTGTCTTTATTTATATCTTCACACAGCATCCAAAATATTGGTGAATGCAATCATTTAGGTATACTGACCAAAATACGGCAATTGAATCAGTAAATAGACGTCCTTGGTTATATGTTTTAACTCAGTAGAATTTGGTTCTTACATAATTGTAACAGCCCATTCCAACTCAGATTTATTTATATGAGGCCATTTAGCCAGAGCACTCAGGCACATTAGCATGGGAACAAACAACAGACTTCTTGTCTATGCACATTTTAGTTCAGCAGGCTTGGGTGCTACTAATTCATACCAATTGACAAATGCTATTTAATATATTTTTTTACCAGAGACAGGACCAGTAACTAAAGACTAATTATTATCATACTGGTGACGGGTATGTAAGTTCTATGACTTAAAAACCAAATTCACTGATGTCTTCCAATGAGAGTATGTACCAGCCTCCTAGTAGCATAATTATTTTGTTCCATTTAAACTCACCCAGTATAATTTGCCATCACCAATATTGGACTACCAATAGTGAGCACGGGCAATTGGAATCCTACAACAAGGTATCTGGGCCCCAAAATATGGCGCCCGTTTGTGTTGCGGCCACAAACAGCAACAAGGGACTATTGTTGCCCTAGCAACCTCAGCACAACAGAAAACGATAGCGCGCTCGCAACCACGTTGCCGATGCTTGGAGAAAGCACAGACACTTCCAAGGTAAGCCCTAAAGTGGTCGCAGGCGGCCGATATTTGTAAAGTCAGTGTAACAATAATGACTTGGTACCTAGCGTTATGTGCACCAAGTACAGCATTTAAATACAGTGTTTTCGCTTGCATTCGAGCACATGAAATAAGACATTGTGGCAGCCGTAACTGAACTAGTCACTGCAAAAGGAGAATGATAGTATATACACGTATCATCACTTAAATGTTGACATTTTTTACCAATGCGCAGTGACAGCCATATATAATGTCAAATATAGAGAAACGGATTGAAATCTATTAATGGTTCGAACAATCAAAATTAACAAATATGCAGAGGAGACTGTTTCATGGCCATTTTAAAACCGCTCAATTATAAACATTAGTACTCAACATAACCAACTGCTTAAACACCGTGTCTAAATGACATTATGTATAACATACTCTCCGTAGGTGGGATTTAACCCGTTATTTGTGCAACTACTAGAATTCCAAACCTAACAGAAAAGACACACCTACTAGGTAAGAAATATCCCTTTACTCAAATTTGACTATACAAGAAAACAAGGATACAATCAACACCTCTCTGGTCATGACTAATTTGTATAATCTATGTTCTTTTTGTTTCCCCCATCCATTGTTTTTCTTTTTGATTCCCCAAAACATCCACCCTTTTCCCCGCCCTCCCTTATTTTCTATGATGCCAACGTATATATATTAACTAATTGTACAAATGTTATTCTGTTATTTGATGTGATCCGGTATATTACTTGTCTTTCATTTGTCATGTACTTTGCTCTTTATGGTGTTACCCTTTTATTTTGTTTGTTTTTTAAAAACATTTACAGCCCTGATTGAAAAAGGCAAAGAAGTTGCCGAAACACGTGTCTCACAAAAGGGCATAAAAAATACATTTTGATACAAACACATCTTGTGTTGAAGTTTTATTAATGGTGCTGCCATATATCTGAAGCAGGATTTGCCTTTTTTTCAATTCAACTTTCAATACGGAGCAAGGGGTAGTCTCCGTACCTTCACACGACAGACGACAACTCTATAGGCGCAGGACATTTTTTCGGTTGCTATTTCAAGACCCCAACTGTTTCAAGTGATTTCTAGGGTAAGACATGAAAAAGGGCATTAGATGCCAAATCAAACACAGTGCACAGCAGACATTTCTAATGCATTTTACAAATGTTCATGCTGACGGTCTCCCTACATGGCCATGCTGGCTGCAACAATATATGCCAGTATTCCCACATAAGAACATACTCATGTTTACTTTGCCCATAATGGCAGTAATGAAATACCCATTTAAGAACATGCTCCTGTTGGCTTTGCCCTGTATGGTAGTAAAAATGCCATGCCACAGTATGAAGACATTTCCTAGCTGGTTGCACAAATCTAACTCCCTGTATGAACACTCATCGGGTGAGCTTTACCTTTAAAGCTGGTAAAATGAAATCGTTTGAACGTTTAAATATTTTACTCGGTGTAAAAACATAAAGTAAAAAAATACATATTAAAACAGTCATAAATTCCTAATCCATTCTCAAAGATAAAAAGGTAATTAATTTTACAGTAAACATCATACATCAATTCTAAACAGTTTATATCAGATTAAAATGAAGCATTTCTTTAGCATCTTAACTAGTGGAGAGCAAGATCTCAACCTCTCAAAGTTACATAAAAAGAAAAAAAGCAGTCAATTCAGCTGACTTTTGACAGGTATCACAATTATTTCCACCCTCCTCTCTCTTTCTCAATATGTTCATTCTTGCAATCCAAGCCCTATGGATGTAACGGGCTACTATGAATACAACCTGATGCACAGTCAAACCCTTACAGAATGTTACTGCTTCACCGGTAGAACATACTCCAGACTCCCGAAGTACTGGTCTTAGATAATGACCTCTCAAAACTCTCAATCTTCCACAAAAAAACAAGAAATGCACAACAGTTACCAAATCGCAATCACATAGGGGACATATACCTGATCCCCCCGACCCCAGGATTGAGTAAAATTGGATAGAGGTAATGTTCCCATCCTAAATCAGACATTCAGAGATCTTTCAGATACTGGGCACATATAATCAAGATAACTCGAAAAGCTATAATCTGTTTTACGCTCTAAATAATCTAAACCCAATTTGAGCTTTATGGCAGCCTCTGTCTTCCTTTCTCTTTTCCTTACGTCTACCGATTTCTTCATCATCGGTCTGCAGATCTATCAATATTTTCAGGGGTTTCCCATACTGCACACTCATTTAATCCTATTAGTTGTGCTTTAACATGTGTAACCCAGGGAATACGTTCCCCCCTGCCAGACTTAGTAAATGTTTTAATGCATCACAGTACTTCTCTAGGCCTTCCATATTCCACAGTCTAAGCCAGTCGAAAACTGCCCTCAGAGCCACCAAGTCCCCTACTCGACCGATGTCATATTCCAAATGCAGCAGCGCTGCAGGTGAGCTCTGTGGCAGCCGCAGCAGGTTTTTCAGAAACTTGTTTTCGATTCTATTAAGAGACTGATGGCTGGCATATCCCCATATTTTGGCTCCAGAGGCAGAAGCTGGGATTGCTTGCCTCTGACATAATTTGAGTGCCGGGGAGATTGCACAGCTCTCGTGTTTTATAAAAAAGGAATTCGTAGCTCCACTGTACTATCCCAAATAACAGCAGGCTTTTTCAACTTGTGGGGACCATCCACAATTCTCGGGGAATCTAATTTATAAGTAGTCATAAAATATAGTCTGTTCCAGCTTATTTTATCTACATACATATCCAATTGCCTGTACTTCGAGAACTGTGGCCCAAAAATCAGAGTTTTTGTTTTTCCAGTGTTTAATTTCGGTTCCAACTCCTCACATTTCTCAAAAAATATATTCAAGTTTGCCTTCATGCCTCGAGGGGAATGCATCATTGGCATACAATAAGGCGGGATAACTATCCTGACCCATCTTTGGGCTATGCAAGCTCTTCTGCAGTAATGCTTTAATTATCTCATCGATGTATATGTTAAAAAGTAAGAGGGCAAGGACAGTGCCTTGCTTTACCCCCTTAGCCGCATCGCAAGAAGCGGTATGCTCCCCGGCCAAACCAAAACACACAGTGGCACTATTCCCAGTATATAGTGACCAAATTGCAGAGATCACTTTAGCAGGAGCTCCCGTACCAATTAGGATCTGCCACAAAGATTCCTCTGAAACACTGTTAAAAGCAGTCCTGCGATCCACAAATACAGTATACAGCATCATCTTGAAGAGCATAGTTTACTTCTGGATCAACAGAAATAATCAAAAACTCTGCTCGACCGTGCTCTTACTTTTTTAGAACCTCACCTGAAGATTGCTTATTATTTCATTCTCACTGGCCCAAGTCTGCAAGTGGGATAGCACTGTGAAGAGGGATGGGCAGGTTTACCACCACCTCCGCCTCCTACCAAATCTAAGACACGGAATAAGGCCAGAAAGCACCACAATCACCTGTTCTATTTCAGACGAATCCCCAATGGACCCATGATTTACAAATGTGTCGAGAGATATCCCCTCAGCCAGGCATATCGATTGAGGGACGTGCAGGTCTATCCATGTGTGGATGAAGAGCTACAGGCCATGATTAAGGACGCCTCTATGGACAGCTTGGACTAAACACCAAGAAGCAATGTTGCTGACATCATTAGGGACACCACGACATAGCAGCGTGAGACATGAAGCACACGTGTCACCGCACTTTGGAGCACAAACACGCACTCAAATACATGAAGAACACAAGCGTACAGTTCTCTAGTAATGGACAGATACATGTACATGTTGTCATTGCTTTTATTATTTTGCCATTAGCCAAACGCAGCAATGCAGAAACCACAAGAGACAAGAGATCCTGAGCAGAGCTTGCAGATACTTACAAGTGAATAACCCTATGGAACTGCAGGAGCACCTATGGGACCTGACAGAGCCAAGTGTGACTAACCTATGGAAATGTAGTATAGCATGGACACTGTAGAAACTGCATTATAAGGTTTAGGAAAATTACAGCAGGCCCCAGGCCTCAGAGCAAGAGACGAGCTGAGCTGATTCAGGCTGGACAGAGAGGAAGACGTGTGAGACAGGACCCACAGCCTTGGTCAAGAGATATTGCAGAAAATGCTAATAAATCCTCATAATTCAGAGCTGTACAGCTCAAATTTGTGGTCTCTGAACAGGTGATGCGGCTGAAGCAGACAATGGACAGCGAGTTATGTTATGTTATGTTAAGTAAACTTCATCAAGCGCACATACGCCCGAGGGCATCTTGGCACTGTTGTGTGAGTAAAGGAGAACTTTAAGCAAAACAGAGTCGGATTATATCAAAACAGAGTGTTTTTCAATTGTCTGTGGAAAGTGAGATGATCTGCAGTATCCCGAAGTGCGAGGGGAAGGTCATTCTACTGAGTAGCGGTGGGAAAGGAGAGCTGGTCCCAGGTCGCCAAACACAGACAGCAACAAGTATGCAACAATATGCAAGTGTTGTGCCGATCAGGAGAGCACTCTCATAAGCTAAGGTAGTACACAAGTTACAATGCAGACACATAGCCATTCTTATTACCTTGAAGAGGTACACAGTCAGCTGAGAACCTTTCCGTATCTCAGGCCTGGGGTCGTCAGCTCTTTCCAATCACAGATTAGTACTCTAGGAGTCATTAGCAACGGGCAAGAACCAATGGTAAACCCACAACAATGCAACAATGGTATAGTTAGTGACTTGGGGACGGACCAGGCCAGCCATCTGACATGTGAGGGCCAGTAGAAAAACATCTAACAATGTCCACTATAGGTGGTAGAATACTCACTACCCAATCCTTTGGTCTGATAGGTTTTCTGGAGAAGGGCCCAGGTTGTGACATAATGCTTACGACATTGGGTAGTAAAACCAGCCTGCGAGCTGAGGAAGAGCAAGATGTGCATGGATTTTTCCTGTTCCTGTGCTGGTCCCTGTTGGTTTTGTCTGTAATATACCGCAATTTGAACTTGCCGTTGACTGAGTCCTCTGTGTATCCTGGGGGAGGGAGTTGGGCTCTCCAGGTCCGCGGACTTCCAGTGTCCCTCTGGCATACCTGGGGGTCCCTCTCCACAAAGTTGGTAGCAGAGGTGATGGTTCACTGTGCCAGCCCAGTACCAGGTCTGCTTCACTGCCGAAACTGAGAGGCTGCAGGACCCTTGAATATTTTGAGAAGACGGGAAAATGAATGCCCATGTAAAGGGCGTCAGGAGCCCCTTTGAAATCGTCCTGCCCGAAGTCAGCGAGTAGTCCAGGCAGACCAGAATGGGGAGGTGAGCACCTTGAGGAGGAGTCAGCAGTCGAGCAGCGCCAGCAGACCACAGAGTGTAAATATTGACCCAGTTTAACAGCAACTGTGGGTTTTGAGGGAGGGTATTGAGTATTGTCAAGTATTGTTTAGTATTGTTGAGTACTGTCAAAGTATTGTCTATCATTGTCAAAGTAGTAGCGATAGGAGCAGAGGTTGAAGTCCCTTTTCTATGTTTAGGACACATTCGGTTTTAGAGGTAAAAGGTTCTGGTGAATAGCATAGATTATTGACTCGAGGGCACGGATGACAGAAGATATGTAAATAGTGGTATTCCTGTGGGTTGGGCATTTTAGCTCGGGTCATAGATGACGGTATCCCGGTAAGGGAGAGCAAGGGAGCTGGCCTATATTGTGGAAGGTGAGTCGACTGGTTAAGTCTCCTGGAGTGAGGTGTTTCGCATGCTAGGCAATGCAGCGGGTGCAGTCCGATCACAAGAGAATATTGGTATACTCTGCCTGGTGGCGGGAAGACAACTGTGGGGTTTTGTGTGGTTTGGGAGTAATGAGCTATTACAGTGTGTGCGCGGGATTTCATTTTTCTGCACTACCTAGGTCAATACCTTGGTGACATCACCCATAGGTTTGCACATAGGACACAGAGAGCATGAGACAGTGAGGAGCTAGCATTGGAAACTTGGGATTGGCAGACGAGGATGCCAATGCGCAAGATTATGGGTGTGCCTGAGGAGGCAGTGAGTGGAAAGGAGGGGCGGTGCACGGAGCATGCATGATAAGTTGTGGAGCCAGAGAGGCTTGGAGAAACTGAACAGTATTGCCATTATATTGTATCTTTTTCCCTAAACAGCAGACTATCGAAACCCTCGACTTGAGGTCAGGTAACGGTACTGAATGTGTATCAGGGGTAATGCAGGGGGATACGCCCCTTCAGCTCTTGTGTAAGACACTCCCGCCTAATAGAGAAAAGATTTGTAAGTATAGTGTATAGTGTAGAATGGTCCAAAAGCACAGAGGGAAAGTTAACTAAGCCATGGCCAACTTGTGAAAGTTTCTCCAAAGACGTGCAGCAATCACTAATGACACACATGGAGGGTACCTATAAGGGGAAGTAGCTAAAAAGAAGAGATCAAAAGGCGAAGAGAAGCAGCAGAGCGGGAATAATGCAAGTTAGCTGAGTGGGAATAGAGGAAGTTACAGCTGGATAAGAGCCGTAAAGACACAAGGAGCACTAGACAGGAGGTGACAGACTCTAGGAAGACAGACGGACAGAACCAAACAGCACAAGCTCATGAGGCAGGAGCATAGTAGACAGGGAAGGAGCAGGCCTAGGGTCCTGGGGAGGGGAAAGCAGGTACGACTTGAGGGACATCGACCTAAGCACAAGGTCCAACACAGACTCGACATCGAGGAGACTGAGTTTCGCAGACCATTTTTGTAGTAACATGGAAACAGGGTCTGACCATGAGGACAGGTACAGTGGGGATGAGAGGGGGAGCAGTCCCGACCGCAGTCAACAGGGACAGGGGCAGACAAGTGAGTGTCATGGAAGTTTAGGACACACAGGGAGAAGGAGGGGGCAGCTCAGAGGAACAGGCACGGTGGGCAAATAACCTGTACACTCTACATGACATCACTATAGATATCGATAGGCTTAGAGACAGGGACGTCATTTGGGGGTCGCCAGGGGTCGCAACTGTGACCCCTGTGGTCCGAGCCACGACCCCTGATGTCTGGCTTGCGACCCCTGTATTATAAGGACATTTTTTATATATTTTTTACCCAAAAAAAAAACTGAAGCTATGGGCTGCCGACAGTGGCATAGCGGGGCGCGGAGCCATGTGGGGGGCATCTCACAGACACAGCAACAGCAGTGAGGCAACACCATTTCAGTGGGTGACACCAGGTCAGTCTACAGATGGACTCTAGCAAACGCAATGCAGCTTGTAACGGCGAGCGCTGCAAGCTAAGTGCATTGTAGCCAAGCCTGACTGTGTCAAGGGAGATGGGGCAGGCCAGGGACCATTGGCTGAAGGTTAAAATTGTAACAGTTTGCTTTGCAGATGCTGTGCCCAGAGCTCTGTTGAGTTCTATGCACGGATCTGAAAGCAAACTGTTACAATTGTAACCGTCAGCCATGCTCAAGCACAGAGCAGCAGGACTCAGGGCATTGGTGCCCCCTCCTCCCCTCTGCACTGAATCCACGGCTCAGATTAAAAATAAATAAAAAAAAGACACCCAATCTGGTCAAAACTAAGCTATCCAGAGGGCCAGAGCCAGACACACTGGCACACCACCAGCGCTCAGCCACCCATGGGCCAGATACTGTGAGATACCTACACCTATAGCTTCACAGCTATCCACATACAGTGCTGCTGCATCATGTGGCTAAGCAGTGTTCACTTAGGAAGAGACACAGACTGCAGGCAGCAGATCCTCGCTGCCAGTCTGGACCAAGCAACAGGAAGGCTTGGGCCACCTGCATGATAACAGGTAAGACGTGCGCAAAACTACTCAGGCTTGAATTTTGGCAGGTTTGCTTGCACTCTCAGCAGCCTCCTGTTTAAATCAGAGGTCCAGTTCTATTTTGAAGTACTGAAATGGCAAACGTACATGTAAATCCTCTGCTGTGCACATGAAGCTGGAGAGTGCCCTTGCTTTTGAATTCAAAATGTTTTTTTAAATGTTTGCATGTATGCGAAGCAACCATTTTCTATTATCACCCGATTAGGCTGGGCGTCACTTCCCATTATGCATTTTAATAAGCACCTTGAAGTTGTATCCTTAACAAGATTAAAGCAGTGCACGTGGGTTTGGCGAAGGGGTCCCTAAAATGCACTGCCAATACGCGACTACACTGATTAGAAAGCGATAGAAAGTTCCTGCCCATGAAATCATGGCTCTTGCATTTGAGACTTCCTACAGAGCCATTTATTTAGAGGAGAATATGGTGATGCCTTTTGGGATGGAGAAATAACACTTCTGCGAAATGTGTAGAGACTGCCTTATTCCTTTACATGCAGAAACAAACAGCGATTGGCAGGGGTGTCTTTTGGTCTCCCATGTGAGCAATGTTCAAGACGAGACACTAGTTATTGAGTTGTGATGATAATTGCACTTTTTTAAAAGTACTTTTATACTTGTGCATACGGCTCCTCGTCCAGCTGCTGACAGGTGTGCATCGTGTTAGTCGCAAACCACTTTGGCCGAGACGTTGCTCACAAAATCGATTTTCTGAAGTAGTTACATATTTATATTTAAAGAAAACAATGGAATAAGTGTGCAATACCTTGCCATATTATTCTAGGCATTTGAAAATGATGCTACAACCAGCACCCACAGAAACGTATGCTTATTGACACACAAGGCCTAATTTACACATCGTTTTTCAATGGAACAGCTTCATTGTAAAAACGCTTTTGTAAATCAAGCCGCTGCACACACGAAAAATAACCTGAGCAGAGATGTTCCTACGATGTTGCTGGCAAAGTATTAAAGGTGGGCACCTTTTAAACTCCAGACTCTGTATCAAAATATTTCAAAATATACCTGCAGAATTAAGACCATGTGCTTATGCATTCATGCAGGCTTGTGGGGAAGTGTCCTATCTCACTTTGAAGCCTAGCTTCGGCACTGGTTCAACACGTGCAAACCATTTGTTTTACTGCCAGCCTCCAAAAACACCCCTGGGGACGAGGGCGGCAGATCGTACACCATCCCAAAACATTTGACAGACACAGCCCATCTTCTTCCTGTACCCTCGACTTGTGCCCTGCTTTTGTTGCACTGAGACTTGCATCCAATGCTTGTAATCGTGCAGATTTGATAGGTGCTACCCACCCTCGCACGCGAGTAACAGCAATATTGAAAGTGCATACACATTACTTTGAATCCCATGTTGTATACACGTCTTCTTGTTGTGTTAGATGTGACAAGTGTCTGGTGTTAATGTGAGGACGTTGATTTACAGAGACCTGTAACTCCCAACAAATCAGCCGAAGCTGAAAATGTATTTTTCTCGAATCTGTGGAAAAAGCAGTTAGCAGCGGTCCCTGTTGTTGTGTGTTAATAAAATATACACAAGGAGGGGAACGTGAGGAGATCGCATTTTGTATGCATGCTGATATGGGTAATGGCATTTGTTATTTTATTTGATTTTAGCTAAGTAGGTTATGCTATTGGTGGACTGCGGCTTTTAGTGTTTTGTGTTTTTTGTGTGACACCTGAAGCAGTAGCTCATGGTGTCACCACCACCAGTCCCCCCCCCCGCCACCTTCCCCTGAAACCATGAGTTACCGCACCAGATGTCACCAATATACACAGCACAAAAAGCCATCAGTAGCACATGGCACACTGTGCCAGCAGGGAGGCACTGTAAACATTGCCATCAATGAAACATAGCTGAAAGGCCCAGCTGTGCAGACACACAGCATAGTCTGCCATAAGTGGCACAAGACACACACTACCAGCAGAGACATACTGCATCCTGTTAGCAGTGACACATAGCATAAGGTGCTATACAGGCACATACTATTCCATGCTAGGAGTGACACACAGTACAAACTGACAGCTGTATTACCCAGTATATAAGGCTATCAGTGACACAAAGTGCAGGCAGTGACACATGGCTCACTTTTCTAGCATGCACTTTTTTTTTTACAACAGCAGCATTGGCAACCAGCACAACGTGACATCTACCAGTGACGCACTCTGTCAGCAGACATGACAAACACTGCCAGTTTTAATGCATTAGTGATGAGATCTAAAATATGTCGCTCATTTGTATCTCTTTATACGGTTTCAAATACACTGTTAATTTTGCTTTGAGAAAGTGGTCATTCTGATGTGTTACATTGTCTACATTCGGATGAACTTTCATCTTTGATGCAGCATGCAGGGATGGGCACAGGGGGCACACATTAGCCTTATAACGTTTTGGGCTGCCAGCCTGAGCCCAGGCAGGTGGGAAGATGGCGAAGGAACGGGTTGTTCCCTTTCAATGTTATTCTCGCTGTTGCTCTCAAAGTATTCCTTAATTAACTTGGCAATTAAGAGAAAACACAATTTTGGCTAAGTGGCACAGTTAGGATTTGATCCCAAGTACTCAGTTTTGAGAATGGCTGATTTAACAAGTAGTCAACCTCTTCTGGTGCAAGGTCAAATTACATCACTTCCTGTGATGTCACTTGGGGCGGGGTCAAATTACATCACTTCCGGTGATGTCATTGGGAGATCAAGGGTCATGTGATGCCACTTCCGCTACCCCTGGCATTTTGGTGAAATGACATCCCTGCTTAGAGACCTCCCAGGATGAAGGAAAGGGGAGACAGCAATGACTTGTTCAAGGGGGCGATTGTCAAGTAGGTATGATGACAGTAGGAGAGTGCCCGTACTAGAGCCAATAGATGCATGCGCAGGCATCGAGAGCGAGACAGGGGACTGACAAGTAAGACTGACTAGAAGGATGCAAGAGGTGGAAGCAGTGTTCAAACAGATGCCCTTACTAGAGAGAGGAGAGGTGTGACCTCAGTATGTACCATGGAAGAAGCACACTAACAAGAGAATGTGAAGTGTAGGCTACCATCATTGAGTGCAGGGGCTGGGAATCCGATCTATGAGACGGAGAAGATGACAGCGGGACATAGGTTACCTGTTGGAGACGTAAAAGGGCCATTAGTATCGATCTTAGGAGATGCAGCTGATGACGTATGTAAAAGGGCGGGGTTCCCAGGGGTGACGTCACAAAACACAGCACATGACGGTTCACCATTTGCAAACTGCAGGGCAGCAGTATGGCAAGCACTGAGGACGCAATACCCAGACACATCAAACATTGGGGCAATTACTTCCCGCAAAATGAGGGAAGATGAAGACCCTGTGCAGTACATTCAGGAGATTCAAGAGCTTTGGCACCTTGACATTCGAGAGGCTATGGACAAAACAGTAGCAATATTCTATCACATGCTAGTACAGAGGCTACCAGGGCCTGTCCAAAAGAGCTTAAGAACATTGGTAGGGATGGAAGCAAGGGGATGGCCCGAAATACAACTCACAATAGTTTAACATTGTAGGCTATGGCGGGAGAAGATTAAGAAAAAGGAGGAGGACAGGAAGATGGACAAAGCAAAATGAGGACAGAAAAAATGATTGAAGTACGCGATGGAAGGGGCGTTCATAACCAGCCCCACCCCACAGGCACCGCAGCAGCAGCCACAACCACAGCAGTTTGCACTGCCCGTGGGGGGAGGGTTCATGGGGGGGTGGCCCACAGCAAGGGTTCTGAAGGGGGGCCAACAGAGAGGGCGTGGCTTCAGACCACCGATGCATCACAACCAAGAGGGGTTTCAAGGATATGGGCAACAGATGCAGCAAAACCCAGGGGATTTTTTGGGGAGTGTCCAAGGGCAAGGGAGAGAGCCACCACAGTGTTGGACCTGTGGGGAGTCAGAGCACATTTCAGGAGTGTGTAGGTATAGGGGGATGCAGCAGAATTGGGGAGGGCAGGGCCAGCAGCCCTACCAAGGTGACCAGGACATTACTGTGCACAGGACCAGCAACAGCAAGGACAGGTGCAGGGCACATATCAACAGGTGCCACGAGCACAAGTGCAAGAACCACAAATACAAATGCAGGTACCCCAGATGTCAGCACCAGTACTGCAGTATTTTCAATCACCACAGATTTGAGGGTACACACAGCAATTAGCACAGATACAGAACAATGATGAGCCAGCACACGTGGACACAGTGGCAACAGTTCCCGTCAGACACCTGGGAGGAGTTACCATGGTGGGGAACAACCCCTTTACAGGGAATGGGATATTCCTGTACCCTCAATAGGACAGCCCACAGACGAACTTCATGTGTCCAGTCCTGTCGATGACGCCCAACCCTGTGTAGGAAACTCGCAGAGGGGTGGCGATATATGACAAAACCTTTTCCTTTCTTGTTGACACAGGGGCGACAAGGTCCTGCATTAGGGAAGGAGCATTTACATTGTCAGACGATGCCATGAATACTCAAGGATTCTCTGGGGCTCGGGAAGTAGTTCCTTTTACAATGAGCCTCATTACACGTATGCCGGTCTGGAAATAGCCTTGCCGATAGATCCGTACCAGCACCTTTTTCCGGACCGGCATAGTCCGAGTTGCGATGCCGGAAACACCATCATCGCAAGTGACCCACTGCATCCGGCAACACCTTTCCAGTAACTGCGGAGAGACACGGCAGCCGTACCTGCGATACTGGCATGGTGTCAGTAAGTGCACATTCCGAGGTGCAACGACATGCAATCACTGGCATGTACATGCCGGTAAACATGCGAGAACGGTGCCGGAAACACCGGCATCGCGGATCAGGCGTTTAAGTGGATTCCGGTGTGTAGAAACATGCCACAGGTGCTCAAAATCAGCACAGGTGGCCCCAATGGACTGTGCAACAGTACAAAAGGACCACTCCCACACCACACCCCTTCCAACACCACAATGCTAGCAGTAGCTGTACTGGAGCTGGAGGCCATGTGTGCAGAGCTATCACTTGAAGAGGCATGGAGGTGGAGGAAGCAGCAGAGACGCTTGAGGAGGAGGGCTATCATGGCCCATCAAATCCCCAAGGTCCAGCAGGTAGCATCCCACAGGCAGCCACCAATCCCTCGCTTAAAGTCCACACCATTAAACCTCAGCCAAGGTCAGATCCACACCCTGTACCGGCTAGACAGGAACACCATCACCTCAATAGTGGACCTGATCCATGACGACCTGGTCAGCCTCACCAATATCCACACAGCCACCCCCCCTTGCTGAAGGTAGTGTCTGTGCTACACTTTCTAGTCACAGGCACATACCAGCACACTGTTGGTGAGCTGTATGGGATCGCACAACTCTGTTTTTCCCGTGTGCTATTCCAGGTTATGGATGCACTCCTGTGTCACGTACGAGACCACATCATACTACCAAGGACTGCTGACCAGGTAAATGTCACAAAAATAGCCTTCCGTGCCCTTGCAGGCATGCCTAACGTATTGGTGTCTTGGACTGCACACATGTGGAGCTGGTGGCCAGGCATGCTGGAGGCAGCGTACCACAACAGGAAGCTGTTTCATTAAGTGAACGTGCAGATGGTGTGTGATGCCACCACCTCATCACCCATTGCTGTGCAAGATTCCCCGGGTCAACACACGACTCCATGGTGCTGCTGAACTCCACGCTGCCTCGGTACATGGCACGACACGGTGGACAGCGTACCTGGCTGCAAGGTGAGTCAAAATACAACGCCATGTTACGTGTTGAATTGGGGTGGGGGGCAGTAAACAGCATAGCATACCTGGCTGCTGGGTGAATCTAACAGCAAGGCCATGTGCAGTGTTGTATTATGGCCAAGTATGACACCCATGACAAGTGGATGTGCACAGTGCATGCATTAATCCATCATTACTCCTACTGCAATTTTATGAAACAATTACAAAACCTCCATGTAAGTTCACAGAGGCCATATAGGGCACCAAAAGGGCAAGGTAGATCAAGAATGAAAGCAAGGAACATAATTACCGAGAACTGTAAAACAACTAAACCACAGACATTGAAGGGGGGATGACCCTACTCAGTGTTGTGAGTGCATGAAATGTGCAAGTGTGTGCTGTTACTCAAGGTGATTTATGATTTATGATATGGCATTTATAACGCGCCTATACACAAGTGTTTCATGGCGCAACGAGGCAGGGGGGGACAAAGGGAGACAGACAACGATCCTACTAGGCCAGGTGTCATTCAGATCGCGCAAGTGCAAGGGAAAAGGGGAGGGGAAAGTGCAAGGGGGAAAAGGAGAGGGGAAGTGCGTTACAAGGTTAGTAGTATAACAAAATAAATAATAAATAAGGGTCAGCTGGTGGCAAGTGCAAGGTAAGTGCATACAAGTGCTGGGAAGGGGGGCTGTAGGGATACAGAGACAGTCCCGCAGTGCAGGGGTTGCCAGGGAGGCAGTGCAGGGGAGAGTGGCTGGGCCAAGGACCGCATTTCTGTGAATGGCCCACTTGCAGATTCAGTGCAGTTTCAGTAATTTTAGCAGGGGAAAGGGGGAGAGAAAGCGGAGGCAAAGAGGAAGGTTTCGAGGTACTTCTGGAACCGGAGGTGGTTCTCCTCAAGTTTCAGGGAGGCAGGGAGGCTGTTCCAGAGGGATGCCCCTGCAGCTGGAGAGAGATCTACCCCCAACTTGTTGCTTAGAGAAGCGGTTGACCCTGAGGGAGTTGGAGGCGGATGAGCGAAGGGCTCGAGAAGGAAGATATTTAGGAAGAGAGAGTTGAAGGTAGTTTGGCCCAAGAACCCAGAAGGCCTTATGGACAATGCAGAGGGTTTTGAACTTAATCCTCGAGACCACTGCGAGCCAGTGTAGCGATTTCAGTCCTGGAGAGATACGGTCCCTGGGCTTGAGGCCAAGGACAAGTCTCGCAGTCCTGTTCTGGATGAGTTGCAAAGGGCGGAGAGTAGAGGCAGGCAGATTTAGATAGAGGCTGTTACAGTAGTCCAGCTTCGAGAGAACCAGGGCTCTAGAGACAGCGAGCTTCTGGGGGAAGGAGAGGGAAGGAAGGACACCTCTGAGGAGGTGTAGCTGGTAGTGTGACTTCTTAGAGATGTCAGATATGTGAGGAGAGAAGGAGAGTGTGGAGTCAAGGATGACCCTGAGGGTTTTTGCCTTGCAGGTAGGAGCAGGAAGAGGGCCAAGAGAGGCCGGCCAGAGAGCTGCAGGGAAGGAGGGAGTGGGTGTGCCAAAGAGTAAGATCTCAGTCTTACTGGCATTGAGGCAGAGGTCATTGGCGGCACACCATTCCTGGACAGCAGAAAGACAGTCAGAGATGAGGGAAGGAGAAGAGGAGGCCGAGGGTAGCCTGAAAATGAGCTGAGTATCATCTGCATAGCACTGGAAGTAGGGGCAGAGAGTGGCGATGCGGTGGGCAAGAAGTGCCAGGTACTGGTTGAACAGCCAGGGAGAGAGGTTAGATCCCTGGGGGACACCACAGGAAGAGAAAAAGATGTCAGAGAGGAAGGAACCCAGTTGGACCTGGGAGGGTCGATTGGAAAGGAAAGAGGTCAGCCACGCCAGAGCCTGACCAGTGATCCCCAGGTCACGGAGACGGTTGAGCAGGGTGGTATGATTGACAGTATCAAAGGCAGAAGAGAGATCAAGCAAAATGAGAACACATTGAGTGTTAGAGTCAAGGTTCGAGAGCAGGTCCTCACGGATGTTCAGGAGAGCAGTTTCTGTGCTTCTGGCAGCTCTGAAACCAGTCTGATGGTCGTGAAGACTACCAACAGATTCAGCATGGAGATTAAGCTGGGAGATGGCCAACAGGAGGGGTCGGAAGAGGGTTTCTTCAGACGGGGGTGCACAAGGGAGTGCTTGAGGGGGGATGGGAAGACTCCAAAGGCGAAGGAGTGTTGCAGAAGTCAGCCAGGGCAGGAGCCAGGGAGTCGATGTGGTCCTTGATAGTTTTGGAGGAGCATGGGTGGACCTGTTTTGACGAGACTTTCATAGATCGGACTTGTCTCGAAACCTCGTCAGCAGAAAAGGGGGAAAGGCAGAAAAGGGGGGAGGAGGGGTAGCTGCAGAAGGGCCAGAGGAAGAGCAGGGAATAGAGGGGGAGGTGATAAGAGGAGAGTGAGGACAGGATGTCCTGAGTTTTAGAAATGAAGTGAGTGGCCAGTGCCGTGCAGAGGGCCTGGGAGAGAACAGGAGCAGTAGAGACTGCAGCAGGGTTGGCCAACTCCTTGCAGATTTTAAAGAGTTCAGCCGAATTGTTAGATGCTGCAGAGATGCGGGCTTGGATAAGGGCTCTCTTCTTGGTGAGAACGGAGAGCCGATATTGCCTTTGGAGTAGGCGGCAGGCCAGTTTGTCAGAGGATGCACATGAAGCACGTCATTTGCTCTCTGCCGCCCTGCACTTGCATTGAAGGCTGACGAGATCCGAGTCATACCAGGAGTTACATTTTGCTTTGGGCTTCAGGCGGATTCTCATGACAGGGGCAAGGATATCAAGAGTATCAGATATAGCAGAGTGAAGAGTGGAGAGGGCTGTGTCAGGGTGGGAGTCAGCCGAAGGGGGAGGGTGGGGCGAGAAGGTGGCAGCGAAAGCCTCAATTGACGCGCGTTTCATGGGTCGGATGACCGAGAAGGAGGGTGGCAGTGATGAAGGTGGCTTTGCCTCTGGGGTAGGGAAGGTGAGGTGGGAGGATAGGAGAAAGTGATCACTCCAGGAGAGAGGAGTGGAGAGAGGGACAGAGAGGGGAAGGTCAGAAGAGATCAGAGCATCAAGAGTGTGCCCTGCAGAATGAGTCGGCCCAGAAGGGAAAATAGAGAGTGAGAGAGAGTCGCAGAGGTCGCGAAAGAGTCCAGAGGGGGGACAGGAGGCATCCAGGTGGATGTTGAAATATACAAGAAAGAGGAGTTGAGTGGTTGAGGACAGGAGTGAGGAGAAGAGGTCCGCCCACTCGGAGAGGAAGGAGGAAATTTGGCCAGGTGGCCGATAAATAGTAGCCATGGTAAGGGAATGGCTAGGAGAGAGAGAGAGTCGGCAGACAAGGCATTCAAAAGAGGAGTAAGTCTGCGTAGGAGTGACAGTGGCAGGAATCCACTCAGGGAAGATAAGGGCCACACCGCCCCAGCACGTTGGGCCTGGGAACGGAGAGGATCTTGTAGCCGTCAGGTAGGAGTGTGTCAAAGCTGGTGACAGAGCTGTCTGTGAACCATGTCTCAGTGAGACCGAGGACGTCAAGGTCCAGTTTTTCAAGAAGGTGACAGATGTCAGAGGAATGTTTCACAGCAGAGCGAGAGTTTAGAATGGCAATGTGGAGAAGGTTGCCAGCCTTGAAGGACTTCCAGGGAGGGGTACAGATCAGAGGTACACCCAGCGGAGGTGAAGGAGCACAAGAGGGGGTAGAGAGGGAGGGTGGAGGCAAGGTAGCCGAGGACAGAGGAGGGGGGACAGCAGGAGAGGACAGGAAGTTGATGAGGCATGGGAAACGTCTATCAAAGAGGTGAAGGTTGGCCTGAGGGCCTTGGACCAAGACGGTCCCATTAGTGTAGACATTAATAATGGCCTTAGAGGAGTGGAAGGAGGCTAAGAGGACATCCCAGCGGGTACCACCATTAATGGGAGAAGAGGAGAAAGGAGCGAGCACAGAGACCATATGAAGGGTCCATAGGTCAGGGGAAGGCATGAAAAAGAGGATGTCGGAGAGTTTCCTTGGAAGAGGCACTGGTGTAGGTGCCACAACATCCACAAGCAGGTATAAAATCATGCCCATGTACGTACTCGCTGCACCATAGAAGAGACTTTTTTCTTCTTGAAGGCCATGTTCCTCTGCCTCAGGAGTTCGGGGAGAGCACTGATGTACAGCCCTGAAAAGGTTGGGAAAATAGTACCTGCCTACGCCATGTTGCACAACATGTGCATTAGCCGCAACGTCCCCCTGCCCCCTGACATGGACATGCAGTCACCAGAGGCTGAGGACAACAGTGACGATGTGCTGGCTATTGCACAGCACTGCGATGCATGGATGGACGTGTCGCACATGAAGACCTCATACACCACTACTTCTGAATGCGTGTCACACACACGGCACAGGACATCTAGCACACTGGGCCCTGTACAAAAATAAATGCACTCAGACTGAAAGATCAATGTCCAGTCATGATTTCTATTTCTACACCAAATATATTGTGTGACAATTGTGTACATTTGTGAAAAGCCTTAACTTACTTTACTATCCCACCCAACTGTCCCCAACCCCATTCTTCCCAAACTAGAACCTCCCCACCGCCACTGCCCAACTATCCCCAAAAGCCCCCACCATCCCCCCAACTATCCCCACACTCCCACCAACCCCCCAACTATCCCCACACTCCCACCCACCCCCAACTATCCCCACACCCCCAACACCTCCCCAACTGTCCCTCCCCACACGCCTCCCCAACTGTCCCTCCCCACACCCCCTCACCATGCCCTGCACAACTATCTACATATGGAGAGTACGCAGACAGGGCAGCCATGTATGAATGCCCTATTTCTGGCCTCTTTTAAGTACTGGGGTGCAGCCTTCTGCAGGCCTAGACATCAGCTCTGAGCAACGACCTTGGGCTGGCCTGTAGAGAACTCCCTGTTGTTGAACTAGTGGAGGGAACCGGTGGTATGGACATGTGCCTTTGGTCCACTAGGGCCTGGAACAACATGGTCATTGTTTCAGTCATGGAAGACATTACACTGTTTCCCTCCCTCATACGGTGTGACATCTGCATTCCTTCTCTAACTGGCCTGAAGAGTCTCCCACATGAGTTGCGCCTCATGCAGGTGCTGTTGGACGAGTGAAGCCAGGGAATCCTGCCGGTGCTCCATTCATGACAGGCGCAGGGGTGGTGGTTGGGGCTCATTGGACCCACGGGACTAAAGGCAATGGCCTCCTCGTAGCTCTGGTCTGATATGACGCTTTCTGCTCCACCCTCCTCCCCAGTGTTTTCATCTGGAGCCCCTTGTGGAAGTCCTTGAGGCAGGGGTGCAGGTGCCTCCTGGTTGGGTGGTGGCAGGGGAGCAGGTACCTCCTGGTTGGGGGGTAGCAGGGATGCAGGTGCCTCCGGAATGGTGGCTGGCTGGTGGGATGCAGATATTGGAGCCCTCTCACGCCTGCCGGAGGATGCAGTGGAGTCTTGTGTGGACGTGGTGGAGGTCTGTCTGCAGCGTGGCCTGGTGGTCCAGGATGTACTTGGCTGTCCAGCCTCATTGCCAGATGATGTGCCTGAGGGAGTTAGAAAGGTAGAATATCAGTGATGGGTGTGGATTGATGAGACAGACATAAATTCTAGTACTTTCTGATGACAATGCTGTGTCATGGACATGGTGGTGGCCATGGCATGGTGCACACATGCCTGTGTCTGGGATGCTGTGCGGGTGCATGTGTGGTGTGCCTTCAGGGTGTGTGCAGTGGCTCTTGCGTGGTGTACTGGTGTTTCCCGGTTAGGGTGTTTTAGGTGGGGCACACAAGCTGTATGATACAATGTTGTGGCTGGTTGTGACAATGGTGTGTTCCACATGTCACTGCTGCCTATGGCACTTATTGCGTCAGAGATGATTTTGCGGGATGGGCCATGGTGAATGAGAGAAGTGGGCCACATGTATCATTACTGTGTGTGGAAGGTCATTTGCTGGTGGTGGAGGTGCTTGCCACTGACGTGACTTTGGGCCTGTGCTAGCACGGCAGTGACAAAACAAGTTAGGCTGTGTCAGGGGGTTGTGTGTCTGAGTGCCAGCAGGTGCATCTTGTGAGGGCGATTCAAGGGCATGTGTAATGGTCAATGTGTGAGTGGCGTATGAATGAGGTTTGGGTGCAAGGTCTATGCGGATGTGTGCAACCAGGTTGAAGGGGGGGGGGGGTGCCAGCAGGGCTGTAGTGGCATTGGGCACGACATACTTGACATATTTGCCTACGCTGTTGTATACAGTGTGGACAAGGTGGATGATCTGACATTGGGCTTACGGGTACTCACCAGCCTCCTCCAATGTCACAGCTCCGGCCTCCGCTGCACCAACTCCTTCAATAGCCTTTAGGTGCAGAACGCTACTGCAGGTCTCCTCCCGTGGCTGCAGGTGGATGGGAAATGCAGGGCTGCCTCCTGTGGCCATGCCCTGGGTGCGCTGGGCAGACAGGAGGTTTTGCACCCTCAGGCAAAGGTTGTCCCACCTTTTGTGGCAGTCCCAGACAGTTCAGCATGTGGTTCACACTTCCGTGACCTTCTGGGCCCCCTCCTCCCAGATTGGCTTCTTGCGCAACTGTGCCTGCCTTCTGAGGTCACTGCTGAATACTTGATCTGCATGCTCAACTAGGGTGTCTGCGAGCATGTTCATTTCAGGCTCGCTGAACCGAGGCTTGTGCCTCTGTGTTGCAGTTACCCTGGCAGACATGTCTCCTGTTAATAATCTGTTCTCGGGATGTGGCTGTCACTCTTGTGCACAGAGGATTGCAATGGATTGTGTTTTGTTAATTGCCGCCGGTCAATTTCCTGCTCCGGCGAACATGTTATTTCCAGTCACGATAATAACGGCACCATTGTACCGGTGCTGCTGAGTCCGGTAGTGTGGAGCTGTATTCAGAGTCACTGGCACTGAGGGTGCCGGTGTGGGGATTTGTGGGGGGGGTTCGTGGTATTAACGGCATGCCGGTGCAACCGGGGTGTTGTTCCCACTGCCGTGACCTTCTGGGCCACCTCCTCCCAGATTGCCTTCTTGCGCAACTGTGCCTGCCTTCTGAGGTTGCTGCTGAATACTTCATCTGCATGCTCAACTAGGGTGTCTGTGAGCATGTTCAATTCAGTCTCGCTGAACCATGGCTTGTGCCTCTGTGTTGCAGGTACCCTGGCAGACATGTTCCTGTTAATAATCTGTGTTCAGGATGTGGCTGTCACTCCTGTGCACAGAGGATTGCAATGGATTGTGTGTTGTTAATTGCCGCCGGTCAATTTCCTATTTCTGGCGAACACGTTATTTCCACTCACTGTAATAACGGCACCATTGTTACTGGTGCCGGTGAGTCCGGTATCGTGGAGCCGTATTCGGTGTGGGGATTTTGGGGGGGGTGGTATTACTGGCATGCCGATGCAACCGTTTCCGACATGCCGGAAAGCATATGCACGCTAACACAGAATCAACTGGTAATTCCGGCAGCAGTGCTTCAGGGACACGGTAGCACCGGCATGCTGGTAATTATGATTTTTCACCGGCTGACTTGTAATGAGGCCCAGTATCTCACTTTCTATAGGAGACCACAATCTATCACTACCTTTGCTTTACTCTCG
The DNA here is from genome assembly GCF_040938575.1 of Ambystoma mexicanum. Lineage (NCBI taxonomy): Eukaryota > Metazoa > Chordata > Amphibia > Caudata > Ambystomatidae > Ambystoma > Ambystoma mexicanum. The sequence goes on from NC_090924.1 coordinate 601,694,130, forward strand.
ACAGACACCTGTAAACATACTGCGACGAGACATTATGAGCAGACTGAACATGACAATCTCATTTACAGACAAGGGAATAGTGTGCTCCACACCAGGCATACACATGCTCAATGTTAGACAGATGGTCCAAGCATATTGTAGATGCAAGGTACAGAAGGGGGTGCTAGTGGACCTAGATATTTTCCAGTATGAACTGACATTGCCATTGCATGGCTTCCAGGAATTGCAGTGAAGATGTGGCGAGTTCCAAGCGAGTATCTATTCAGGCCCGAGCTACCAATGGATGAGGCAGAGGTAACCATATTGCCAACAGAAATAGAGGCAGTGGTCGCAAGAGAGGATTGGATTGCAGTACATGGGATTAATGACACAGGATGGGCATGGAGAGCAGTGATTGCAGTGGCAGAGGGATGCAGGTTGACCACAGTGACAGAGTAAGAGCTTTTTAGGAAAGAGAGGCTAGAAATAGAGATGGTGTTTGAAATGAGTGTGACTTGGTTACAAATACACTACAGGCAAGTGCCACAGAGAATGGCGATGGCCCTAGAGGCGCCACCAACATTCTGGGTGGAGGATATGGCCAGGGTACCCAGCACCCTATGGACCACCAGTCCCTATGACGTGGGCCACGTAAAGAGCATGTGGGGGTGAAGATCAAGCTGAAGCCAGGAGTAATTTTACCCAGAGTGAAGAAGTACCCCTAACCAAAGAATCAGATGAGGGCATAACAGCCCTGATTGAGAGAGGCATTCATGTTCCATCAGAGTCCCCATCAACACCGCAGTGTACCCAGTGAGGAAGGTGAAGGGAGGGTCATGGCGTTTCATACAGGATTTAAGACCTCTTAACCATATTGTAGAAGCAGAGTATCCTTTAGTTGCAAATCTAGTAACAATATTTCTGCAGCATTCCAGCGGAAGCTGCCTGCTTCACAGTCATTGATTTGAAGAATGCATTCTTCTCAGTACCACTACACCCAGACTCACAAGACTTGACCAGCTTTACGTATAGAAACCAGAAGTGGAATGTTAAATTAAGGCGGAGGCAATGGAAGAGGTAAACACATTTTTAATGAGTAAGATCAAGACGAGCAGCAGGCACTGCTTCTCAGATCACCAACTCCAACTGCAAAAGAACCATTGACAATTCTGTAACCTCAGTTAGAGGTAAACATACGTACACATAGGAACACTCTGACATGATAATATATAACCTAGAATATCCTCCACTAAAGCATAAGAAAACAGGAACAAAAGTACTTCTAAACCTAACACATCTCCCCCTTACATTAACAAGAGATTAAGCTTATCACTCGCAACAAAAATCTTTAAAACGGATTGGCATTTTTCTTGCTCTACCCATAGATGTTTCTAAACCTGCGGTTTGACCATCCTCACCACTTTCATTTGCATTGGTTACACTTTCATTCCCATTTACATCTTCTCCCAGAGCCTCATCATCCTTGCCGGCTTCACCATTACCCATTAGATCTCCCTCACTGACAGTGGATGAACTTTTGACCAACCTTGCCTTAGACCAGCACTATATTTGCTCTCCACACATTTGGATCCAACACGAGGATTCTTTATCAAAACCAAGTCTCCCACCTCATACTCCACCTTCCTAACCTTGGAGACATCATCAAACCTCTGTTTGTACTCCTTCTGTGCTTCCAATATCAACCTCATAACGTCCTGACGATCCACTACCAAACAACTTGCCATCTCCAACCATCCCGGGCAGAGCTTGGTTGCAGGTTGTCGACCTTTTAACGACACAAAGGGAGACATTTTTGTGATAGAGTGAGGAGTCGTACAGTAACTCCGCATCATTTCCTTGAGGACTATCGTCCACTCCAACCCTGAACTAAAAGCTAGCTGTATCCCTCCGTTAATGAACCTGTTGGCTCTCTCGACCAATCCATTGGCCCTGTCATGATACAGTGCAGTGCGGAGATGTTTAATTCCAAACCTCCCTAAGAATTCTTTCATCCTGTCAGAGCACAATTGTACTCTGTTGTCAGTAATTATTTCTGTAGGAAATCCTTCCCTGAAAAATATGTTCTCAAAGAATGAAATCCTTTCTGTGGTAGTCACCTTCCTAAGTGCTCTGCATTCCAACCATTTGGTATGATAATCCACCATAAAGACCAAACCAAAAATGTATATCCATCACCTAGTCCTTGTAGAGGACCCACCAAATCAACAGCCACCTTTTCCCATGGTTCACTGGGTACTTGCACTGGAGAAAGAGGTACTCTCACACATTTCCCTTTATCATTTTTTTTGCACTCCTTGCAGGACCGGACATTTCTCTCAATTTTGCTATCCATGCCCGGCCACCAAAATGACTGTCTTAACAATCTCTTGGTGCCACCCATGCCCAAATGACCTTGGTGAGCTAGGTTGACCAATCGGGCCCTAATGCCAAGAGGAGGTACCACCTTTGCTCCCCTCCTAAGTCTACAACCATCCCCTGATAGACTTAAATCCAATTTCACTTCATAGTATCTGTCGTAACACCTTTCCAGATTTTCTTTGTTGGGCCATCCATCAGTTGTCCACACCTTCACTTTATTTACAATAGCATCCTCTCTGTCTGCCTCCATCCACTCATTCTTGCTTACCGCATCACATGCAACCTCAGCTATCACCATATCTTGTTCTCTGGTTATATCAATCATGTCCTCATTCTCCACTGGAAGTCTAGATAGGCAGTCAGCAACCACGTTCTCCCTATCAGGTATGTAACTCCTTCTAAAGTTGTAACCCACTAAACCCACCATCCACCTAGCAATCCTGGGTGAACCTCTATCCCAGTCTGAGCTACTCATGAGTTGGACCAAAGGTTTATGGTCTGTTTTTACTTGAAATTCTTGGCCCCATAGAAAGAACTTAAAAGGAAGTACTGCCCAGAATACCGCTAGTGCTTCTCTCTCTATTACAGAATAGTTTTTTTCTGCCCCCCTTGATGGTCTCGAAGCAAATGCTATGACATGCTCCATTTTTCCTGAGTCAAATTGAGACAATGTGGCACCCAAACCTAAAAGACTCGCATCTAGAGACACTGTGGTCCTCCTTCCTGATACAAAACCACCCAATGATGGAGCCCTTGCAATGCCCTCTTTTATGGTTGCAAAAGCTATTTGACAATACTCAGACCATTTAAAGTTGACACCTTTCTTAAGCAGATTTCGTAATGGAGTCGAAATGGAGGCAAACTTGTTCACAAATTTGTGATAAAATTCTGCTAATCCCATAAATGATCGTAATTGATCTTTGTCAACTGGTGCTGGGGCCTTACAAATGCTCTCCACCAATGTGCTCTTAGGTGATACACATTGACTGGAAATTTTATGTCCCAGATACTCAACTTCTTTGACACCGATCTTGCATTTACTCCTTTTTACTGTGAGCCCTGCCTCTCTCAATCTTACCAACTCACATCTTAGCACCCTGCCATGTTCATTCTCATTGTCAGCATACACTAAAATGTCATCCTGAAACACTGCGACACTTTCTATGCCTTTCAGAACTTCTTCCATCACTTTTTGAAAGACCGAAGCGGCCGAAGCCAAACCAAAAGGCATGCAAAGAAACTTAAATGTCCCTTCAGGTGTAATAAATGTTGTTAAATGTTGACATTTCTTTGACAGAGGTACTTGGTGGTACGCAGCAGACAAGTCAATCACCTAAAACCATTTGGGCTCTCCCAGTGTGGCCAATGTCTCTGCTATGATGGGGAGTGGGTGTCTTTCTAGCAGAATGTTCGTGTTCAATCCCCTAAGGTCCACACAAAGTCTCAACTTCCCTTTACTCTTGGTCACAAGAACAATAGGAAAGAGCCATTCTGTACCACCAATGCATTCAATGACCCCCTTCTGGACCAGGTCACTCAATTCTTCACGAAGCTGCTGCCTCATGTTTAGAGGAACAGGTCTCACTTTATGTATCACAGGTTGGGCATTCAATTTAAGCTTGATGTTGTGTTTGAAGTCCTTAAGCTTTCCTAGTTTATCCGTGAAAACCTCAGCAAATTCTCTTGTCCATCTGTCATCGATTTCTGCTATGGTTACAGGATGTAACACACTTGCTTGTATCCGCACTCCCAATTTCCTCTGCTCATCCTAGCCAAGTAGTGAGGTTCCCTTTCTTGCTACAAGTATGTCCGCTGTGCACCTCCTGCCTTTGTATGATGCTTGACCTTGGAATTGTCCCACCAATTCAATGGCAGGTTCATCGTACCCACACGGCTGTACGTTGGCTGGTTTCAGAACATTCAGTTCCTTTCCTAACTTGTTCTTGAAAGTATCCTTGAATATAATGGTCCATGGTGATGCTGAGTCGACCTTCATCTTTAAACAGCACCCATCGACTGTGAACTCATCGACTGGTCCACTGTGTTCACCTGACACAGCTGATATTTGAAAGACACATCTCAGTGTTGCTTCCTGAATAGGTGCCGCATTTAGTGTAGTTGTGCTTGACCGGCTCATCACCTCGCCACTCTTTTCCCTCTGCTCCAACATATTAATTGAGAATTCCCTAAACACATTGGCAAAGTCACCTTTGTATTTGCATTTAAAACAATCTGCAGACCTGGCTGGACACGTGGGGAAGTTGGGCCCATGCTTTGGACTACCACACTTGGTGCATCTTTGGTTCCACACTTCTTTTCTGTTTGTTGAAGGAGTCGGCTTCTTCCAAAGTCCCACTGCACACACGGCCTGTGACACTTGCTTGTCAACTTTCATCTCTTTTATATACTGTGTGGTCTGCTCAATATTCCGAGCGATTTCAATCGCCTGTTCCAGGGTAACATCCTTAGCCAATAACTTCTCTTGCACCCTCATACTGTTGGTGCACCTCACCAACTGGTCTCTTATCAAGGAATCAGTTAAAGTCTCAAAGTCACAAGTATGGCTCAATGTTCTGAGAGATGCACTATATGACTCAACCGACCCTGATATTTCCTGAGTCCGTTGAAAGAACTTGTGGCATTCAAATGTGATGTTTTTCTTTAGTTCGAAATGTTCCTCTATCTGTTTGAGAGCCACTGAGTACTCATCTGTTTCTCCTGCATTCTCACCCTGGCTTCTTGCAAGGCCATCAAATACACTGCGCACTTCTGGTCCCATATTGTGCAGTAACAGGGCTTTTTCTCTTGCTGCACTGTATCTGTCTCCCCCAATGGCCACAACATAATTCTCAAATATGCCTTTCCATCTGTCCTATCTGATGGGAGGACGGCCTGGTTCGGCTAGGAAAGGCGCAGGTGGCGGGATGGCTGCAGCCATCACCTCTGTCTCAGTAGCTGACAGGGTGTGTGTCTCTAGTGTTAGAATTTTACAAACAGGAGTGGCGTGGTGGAAAGCAGGATTAAAATGCCCCTTCAGCTCCTAAAAAGCAAAGTGATTCCAGAAATGACTGGCAAAGATCACAGAATAAAGCAGGTGTGCGTCTTGCAGCCTTTTCAGAGAAGCGCTGCCTTTATGAGGTCATTCACTCCTTTGTCAAGTTCTCCAGCATATGTCCTGCAGCCTTTCAGAGAAGTGCTGCCGTTATGAGGTCATCCACAGCCCACTTTAGCTGTACCCGGAAGTCTTTCCCCTTGTAAACAATTGTTGCCAGGCAACTGACATCACAATGCTCAGCTGTGAAGCTCTGATGCCGAGTGAGGATAGGCCATGACCCTTATTGTGACGAAGTCACACGAGGAGCCTTGCTCAACTATGCACGTGTGTGCTAGGGATCCCAGATTACAAAAAGGAATTTTTCCTGTTATGACACAATGACGGTGTAGTAATGAAGGCAATACTGACACAAAAGACAAGCATGGGCCACTACAGTGGGCAACTTGACCCAGTAATGAGAGGACACTATCAGTATGAACAAGGTTAGGCAGCTTTCGCAGTGGAGAAGTCAGCGGCAATAACCATGGGGTGCACCACCACTCTTTACGTGGAGCACACCCTCTTTGCGGTACTGCAGAAGTCAAAGAGCACTCTGACTACACACAAAGAGCATCAGGGTATGAGGTGATACTATCAAATGTATGCCTGAAGATTGTGAGATGCAGGATTGTCAACCCAGCAACATTTCTAGCAACATTCCTATAGACAGGAGACTATGCACACGACAGTACAGCAGATACGGAGATGTTCAGTGGCACTCGCAAGGTAGAGGAGCATGCACTTGAGGGATGAGACATGCTCTACATTGACGGGTCATCAACAATTGACCAGACAGATGGTGTCAGGCATACTGGGACTGCAGTTTTAAGACTGAAGGAAGACGGGACAAGTGAAGTGGTAGCCAGTTCACAACTGCCATCCCATTATTCAGCACAAGCAGCAGAACTGGTGGCCCTAATACTAGCACAGGAAACCAGCATTGAGAAGGAGGTGACAATCTAGTCTGACTCTGCCTATGTGACATCCACAGTACACTGTGGACTGTCACGATGGCTCAGGAGAGGGTTCAGAAGGGCAGACGGGACTCCAGTACTGCATGCACTTTTACTGGGCACACTAAGCAAAGTAATTGCTAATCCAACACTGGCAGCAATAGTGAAGTGCCAAGCACACATGAAAGGGGAAAGGAAGCAGCAGACTTTGAGTCCAAGTGCGCAGCATATTTTGGGGAGCAATGGGAACTAGGAGGAGCTTTAAATGCGAGAGAGTGCACCAGAAATATGGTACTTAATGAAGGGTACAACATATTGCCTGAAGCCCATATTATGGAGTTGCAGGGAGCTGCACCCAAGGAAGAGAAGGAGCTGTGGATAAGGAGGGGATGTTCAATGTCTCTGACCGATGCCCTATGGTGGCAGGATAACACAGGGTAAGCGGTGATGCCACTAGCATTATTGAACACTGCATTGACACAATTGCACTATCCAACACACACAGGGAAGGAGGTCATTGGTACATGCATTGGGGCAACATGGTTCTGTCCTAATTTGGCAAAACACGTGGCTGAATTTGTGAGCAACTGTTTGACTTTCCAGCAGTTTACAGCAGAGCATACATTGAGGGTGGTGAGAGGAGCCATACCGAGACCAGTATGCCCATTCCAGCATTTACATGTGGATTATGTCGACATGATCCAGGCCTGTCAAGGATACCGCTTCATATTCATGGTTGTATGCCCATTCTCCAGGTGGATTGAGGCTGGGTTGTGTTCACATGCTGATGCCCTTAGAGCGGCCAAGTTCTTAGTTAGGAATGTTTTTCCAAGATGGGGTGTGTGTCAGGTCCTGTGGTCTGACAACGGGCCTCACTTTGCCAACAAAGTGTTTCAGCACATCACAGCATTGTTGGGCATCCAACACAAGTTTGCCTGTGCATACCACCCGCAAGCAAATGGGATGTGTGAACGCCTGAACAGCCTCCTGAAAGAGTGCATAGCCAAGACACAAAGACACAGCAGAGTAAAAAAAAGGAACTTGCTGCACTGTTTACTTCTTGCCTTGTTTGCATTGTGCAATAAACCTGGGTCTGACCACAATTTAACGCCCCATGAGGAGGTGACTGGACAGCGCATGCATCTTACCCTGGCTCCTCCCACAAGAGCACTGAACGTTTGTGAGAATAGTGCAGATGTTTTAGGGTAGGAAATGAATGACTATGTTACTTCTTTGGTGGCTAGTGCTTCTTTTATTTCTCGCCAGATACAACGACGCCGGGCAGGCCCAGAAGACAGCGAAGAGAGCAAGTGCGACAGTGCACCAAAAGATTCTCAGTTTAAAAACCCTGCACCTGTGGGGGACATCGTCCTCCTCAGGAACTTTGTACGGTGATAGAATGTGCCCAGGTTCACAGGCCTCCATGTAGTGGAGAAAGTGGCGGACCGTGCTGTCAAAGTAGAAGGAAAGACGGTCTGGAACCACTTGGTGGGCGTCAAGGCTTACAAAACGTGGCCTCACCTGGCAACAAGGTTGCCCTGACGAACAGGGCAAACGTTTAGCACCTAGAAGAGCTACAAGCGCATTCTGTACTTACACAACCAAGAGGAGGACATCCAATGGTCACGCGCTCCTGAGCAGCAGAAGTAGAGACTGGAATACTTGTGAACATAGATTAGGGTACACTGTCTGTTTGTTATAGTTCCTTTTTCCACACACAATCTATGTGAAAGCCGATGCAACTGTTGTTGTTTATATCTATGTTGCCCTCTACCCGTCACTCAGATACTTTCTTGAACCAATTTGTCCGCCACTAAGGAGACCCATCAGATTCCGAGCTCGATCCCCCAGAGTGTACTATCTTGCCTTTATATAGCATTTGGCCCAAACATAGCCACAACTTGAGCGCCGTGATCCCCCAGTCCTTGCCACTCTGAGAGACCCATCAGTAAGGAAATTGTGGGAAGAGGTGTTCGCCTTTGCATTCAGTGATTATTATAGAGCATTTACAATACTAATAAAATAACACATTTCTTTGCACATTTCAGGTGGGAAACTATATCTTCAAGCTGCAATGTTCAAGCAGCGTAAGTGGAAATGAGGGAAATAAAGAACATTATTATTATGTTGTGTCAATTATTTCTAAGTGATCTGATGGGATTCATATTCTGGTGAATATACCTTGTTGCTAGTGCTACTGCTGTACCCTCTAATAATATTCCCCCAACCCGAGCAGGTGGAACGACCATGTCAGGTGGACAGGAGAACACTGCTGATAAGGTAAGGAGAGGAAGCGCAGTGTTGATACAGACATGAAAGGGGTTGACATGTATCTCACCGACACTGCTCAATTGTCTAATAACATGTGGTACAAACACATGAATAAAGTAGGTAAGGAAACCACTGCGGAGAGCTGTTATGTTTGCTCCATAATTCCCTACACAATGAGTGCCTCCAGAACATTCATAGCAACTGAAATACCAGCAGCCAGAGCACAATGCCTAATGTATCTCTCAATGGTGCAAGCTCGAGGAAGATTTCAAGGGAAGACATCTACACTGAGATGGATGTCTAAAGCAACGCTCCCGTATGAAGATAATTACATAAAGACATTAGACTTGATGAACAGTTATTGGCAGCTAGATGAAGCTATACAGTACCTAACCTATGGACCTGACAAGGGAGAAACAAAGACTATGGCCCTCATTACGACCCTTGCGGAAATTGACTGACCGGACCGCAACAGCGTAAATAGCGTTTCCGCCATTGCACGAAGGAGCAAAGTGCGGCTAATTACGACCCATCGGGCACGAGCATTACGCCATGGCGGAATCCGAAAGGCTGCGATGGCGGAAATGACCCCAAAACGGCCCTTACCGCCGCCGTACGCTGCACCAGGTGCAATACCGCCACCCATCTTAGCGGTCACCGTAATGAGCGGGCACCGTAATGAGCGGGCACCGCAAATTACGGGCACCGTAAATATACGGAAACGGAAGTAAAAGCATGTGGCCGGAACGGGAAACAGCACGCCGCACAACTATAAAATCCGAATCCCAACACAACCATTAAAAATCCGACCCTGACACACATCCCAACCCGTTAGCAACCCCAGTTAAAAAAATAAATATGGGAAAGGTAGCCAAGAAAGCGTGTGATCGCAAGCGGCAGGTCCACTTCTCCCGAGAGGAACTGACCGTGCTGACCGAGACCCTGCAGGAAAATGCCGCCGTCGTCTTCTCCAGTCAAATGACCAGGACGGCCCTTGCCAACAAGAAGGCCATATGGGCCCTTGTGGCACAGCGCGTAAGTGCGGTGGGGACAACACCCCGCACGCCACAGCAATGTCGCAAGCGGTGGGACGACCTGCGGATCCGCGTACGCAGCATACTTTCTGCGAACAGGAACATCGCCACAGCTACCGGGGGGGGATCAGAGTCGCCCATCAAGTTGACCCCCTGGGAGGAGATCTGCGCCTCCACCATAGGAATGGAGAGCATAGAGGGAGTCGGAGGGATGGAGAAAGGAGTGCCGACATCCGGAGAATCAGGTAGGTTTGCCAAGAGAAACAATGCGAAATCCACAAACCACGAACATGTGCAGTACCATGTGACCCCATAGTGCAATACATACTTAGCCCTGACAGCGCCCTCTAAAAGTCAGAATGAATAAACAAATTAATCAAGATGCCATAAACAACCCCTACATGTGCAGCATGCACCCCCTAACTGCAGGCAGCCAAATGAATGCATCCTCAATCCACACGCAAATGAGACCACCTCCAAGGCCCAGTCCCATATCAGCCTCATGTACCACCCCAATGCATTTGATACGTTGCCATTCCAAATCCGACAGACCCATAACTAACGCTCGCCCCTCTTTACTCCACCACAGGGTCCGATACCAACGACGAGCTGCAGGACACCCCTACCAGCACGCCTGCAAAGAGGGCCAGGACCAACGTCCCAAGAGCCTCCACCTCAGGTGCAAGGATCAAGACACGGCAGCAGCAGGAATCAAGTGCCAGCACACTGGAGGGGACTGCAACAGGCACCCCAGCAGCCAGCAAGTCCACAACCCCAGCACCACAGGTCCCCCCAAAGAACGTATCTGATGGCACTGCCTCTGGTGGTAGCAGCACCATAGGTGACACAGCTGTCATGCCAGCATGCTCCGACACGGAAAACAGTGCTGGCGACGTAGGTACCATCCATGACCTTTCCCAATCCCCCTGCATGTTCCATCCCCTACACCATGACGAAACCACGCAGAGGCACCCTGAAGACGACGACTGGCCAACCCCCACAAGTCCTGTGCCAAGGCAACATGTGTTGAGCAGCCCCCCTGTCACACCACCGCAAATGTCCATGGCCCAGCAGAGGCAACAGTCCCTCGACCTGCTGATCGAGCAACAGCAGGAAGCGTCCACGCTACTCAAGGACCATGCAAATGAATGCGGGGGTTCCAGGGCAGCCATGGAAACATCCACCGAGACACTCAGGGCACAAATAGAGAAAAGTAGTGAGAGCCTCAGGGGAGAAATGGAGAGAAGCACCGAGAGCCTGAGAGCACAAATGGAGAAAAGCACCGAGAGCCTGAGGGGGGAACTGCATGCGACGTCCAAAGACGTTTGTGCTGAACTTGCTGCTGTGCGCCGTGTGCTCTCGGAGCTCTCACAAACCCTCAGAGACATGCATGGACGCGAGCAGGCAGAGACGTCATCCGTGGCAAGTTCCGTCCAGGGCAGCCCCCAACGCAGATCTGGCAGGAACCTGCGCTCCACGGGCAGGGGTGCCCCTGATACCCGTAGAGGGGGCTTGCAATAGCGTCTACCCACGGGCAGCATGCATATCTGGACACTGGTGTTGGGGGGGGAGGAAGTAGGGTGGAGGGGGTGTGTTGGGCTTCACTGGGTGGCGGGTCCATAGGGTGTATGAATCAAATCACATTAACAATACAGCACTTCATTATCATCCAATGACATGTGTGGACATTGATATTTGCGTACGAGGCCTTCATAGGCGTACAGTCCACTATGTGCCTGTACTACACACACACAGTGCCACAGGTCCCCTTTCCGTGTAATAGGCACCATGCGTGGTTGCTAGAAGCATGCATCTATGATGCTCTGTCGGATTGCACGTGCATCCTGTGCCTCATGGACTCCCTGGGGTGCCTCCACATCCCCACCCTCATCATCATCATCTTCAGGTGCATGCAGTACAGCGTCAGGGGGCATGGGCACATTCCTACGTATGCACATGTTGTGCAGCATGACACATGCCATGACCATCTTAGAAACCCTCTCATGGCTGTACATGAGTGCCCCGCCAGACCTGCTGAGGCTGCGGAAACGAGCCTTCAGTAGGCCGAATGCCTGTTCAATGACACCACGGCTACGTGAGTGGGCATGGTTGTAGTCCTCCTCATGCTGGTTCTGTGGGTTCCGGATTGGTGTAAGGAGCCATCTCTTCAGTGGATACCCGGCATCACCTGTATGGGACGAATAAAGGGTGTCAGTGGAATGATAGTGCTAAGTAGCCCCCCCCCCCTCCTGCAAGGTCATTGACGCATCAAATGGGCCACGATGTCATGCATGGAATGAGACTCACCGAGTAGCCAGGATCTGTGCCCTGCGTGTCGCTCCATGTAGCGTGGTATTCTTGTGTTCCTCAGGACCATAGAATCATGGGTAGATCCTGGAAATCTGGCACAACAATGCGTAAAGATCTTGTTGGAGTCACACACCATTTGCACATTGATTGAATGAAATTGTTTCCGGTTGCGGTACTGGACCTCCATGGCATGTGGGACAACCAATTCAACATGGGTGCAGTCGATGGCACCAATGCAACCCGGGATGCCGCCAAGTGCATGGAATCCCACCTTTGCGTTGGTAATCTCCTGGTACGTGCGTGGTAGTGTGATGTGGTCGTCGGCGTGCTTCAGGAGGGCATCGTGCACTTGGGAGAGTGTCCGTGAGAACAGTGGCTGTGAAATGCCATGCAACTGTCCCACTGTGTGCTGGTAGGTGCCTGTGGCCAGGAAGTGGAGTACAGACACCACCTTCAGTAGGGGTGGGATGGCGGTTGGGCTATCTATCATGCTCACGAGGTCAGCATGTGTCATGTCCACAATGGCGATTATGGTGTCCCGGTCCAAACGGTAGAGGGTGTGGATCTGCTCAGCAGTGAGGTTGAACGGATCAGCTCGGAGGCGTGGGATTGCGGGCCGCCTGCGTGGTGGTAGTGGCAGTGCTTGTGGGCCTTGCTGACCCTGCCTTGCCCTCCTCCTCCTCCTTCTCCTCCGTCTCCCCTGTGCGCCCGGTTGTTGTACCTGTTGTTGTTCGTCGTCTTCTTGTAGTTGTAGCACTTGCAGTGCTATCTGGTGCCCCAGGCCCAACATCGCTAGTCCTGCCGGTAGCATTTTGGAGTGGGAGTGGTTGTGGGAGGGGTTTGGGTCTGCTATATATGTGCTGTCGGCCTGTATGGCCTCCACCTGTGCTGATTGAATGAATCTGTGGCAGATGCAATCCCTTCTGGCCGAGCACGTCCCGCACGTAAGGCTGCATTTGGCCGCATGGCATCTTGGGATTGGAATCATGCATCAAATCCCGATGGCAGTGTGATGTACTTTGACTGATTTTCATGCTATGCTCCCATTGTTACACATGCTATGATTGCAGCCGCTTACATACCTGTGAAGAGTCAGTGGTATGTAGGGCTCGATCGATGGCCGACCCTCATGCAGCACAGTATCGTACTTCACCGACGGGCGTGGCGTCCCATTTGTGATTGCAGCCAGTTAGCATTATGACACACAGCCGCACTACATTGATGTAATTGTGAATGCAAGCGTTCACAGAAGCCTTTTCGACGTAATGTTGCAAGTGAGGAATTCGAAGGCCAGGATTTTTGGTTGCGAAGTAGCGGTGAGGAGACGCCCACAGGTCTGCCTGGAAATGTAACGTTCTATTGTTGAATGTCCTTGGGACAGGGCCCATAACGAGCAAGCAATGAATGACATGAATTGAATGGGATGCGCAATAGCGTAGTGGACGATAAGGCAGGACGTTCCCAAGTCCATCTAGCTTCACGACACTACAGATCCGGCCAGGAGCACAGTGGTTTTTGCAGACTGCATTACGCACAGACGCGATGGAAGTTTCACATATTATGTGAGTGAATGTTCATGCGTTTTCATTGCGGGATGAGGGAATGATGAATGGATGCATGGACAGATGATTCCATTTAGGGTCTGCCATGTACATGTGTTTTTTGATTCAATCCCCTTCCCCTGCGCTATGTGATGCAAGGCTGCCATAGTGGGACTTACGTCTATCTGCCCTTGTCGGATCCTCCCTGTCTCGACGCGCCTTCATACACTTGTGTCTAGGCACGTTACTAATCCCATGTCATGGGTTCTATCTTGACGGACGCATGCACAGTAACCGACGTTGCCAATGGTGTATTAACCTCGATTGGTTTCGTTATGTATCGATACTGATTTAGGGGTGTGTATATTCCTTTGGAGTGGGCTAGCATGCATATGGGTGTGGATTTGGTGTGTTGAATGAAGATAGTGATGCATCATGTGTCATGTAGTGCAATCGGTTAATTTGTGTTTCATTTTGGTGACAGGTATCTCCTGCCCTATTGCAGATGCCATCTGTACGCCACTCCTCCAGATGGTTTTTACTCTCGACACCTGCAGCTTCGGGTGAATCAGTGGAGCAGCATTACGATCTTATGGGACGATCGCCAATGGGCCACATGCCCTTACGCTGTTCTGGTGGCTAGGTGCAACATTTCGGCCTTTCAGCTGGACTAGTGCCTGCCTCATGGGACGGACCTGCGGTTCTTGCCGCTTCCATGTTGCCTTTTGGAACGTTGATGTTGGCCCTGTGTGCCATGATGGTACAGGGCGTCACACAAGTGGAAGCTGGTCAATTATTGCAGATGCAGCCCTCGGTGATGATGGATGTTTTGGTGTTATTTTACAAATTGCTGTGAGGCCTTTGTCATTTGGATGTGCATTTAAATTGTATTCCGATATTTGGCGTGTTGCGTTATTCTTTGCAGGTGATGTGGCGATTTTCGATTTGTGGCGGTATGTATTGCGAGATGATCTGCATTGTGTTCCGCCTTCTGAGTTGAGTTGTGTGGTACAGTACTGGCCGCTTTTGCCTACGTAGCACAGTGTGGTCACGGATAGGGGCTGCCATTGTGACTGTTTACATGATGTGCTGTTCAGGGGCGGGGGATTGGCTTTTGGCCGACTGGTGCCTGTCAGCCAGGTCGATTGATGGTATGATGGGATGTTCAGAATGTGGCTGGTCACAGGTGCCTGTGTTTGCGTGCGTTTGTTGGAGGGGGACTGGGGTCATGTCCATTGGAATAGCTTCTGTATTCATGCCATCTGTGCCCTGCAGCTCCCATCGGCCCCTCTTGGGATGTGCCTGGCTGCTCAGTCACTCTGCCAACTTGTGTGGTACATGCTTCTGCTGATGGTTGGTTTGTTTACTGGCAAGAGTACAGGTCTGGTGCAATCCCCCTCAGGATGCTGTTTTGGATGTTGCCTTGCGCTGGTGGCAAGCGATGGGGGACTACTGTTGTTTTGTGTCATGTGTTCTTGATTTCCATTTTGATGTCTTGTACCTTCACATGCCTGTGCTGCATCAGTACGGCTATGGTGAAATGCCGTACATGGATGCCCACTCACGGGGCGCTTCGAACACCTGCATGCATTTCTACGTTGGCATGCATGGGTGAATTGTAGATTTCACTGGTTGCATGGTGTGAGTACATTGCGCCTGCCAGGAGTTGTGCAATGTGGCCAGGGAGTGGAGTACAGGCACTCAGTGGGCCATTTACGGTTGGTTCACGATGCCGTATTTCTCGCCATGGCGGAATGGTCCATTCCGCCATGCCTGATGGCGTTAGGTACATGTCCGCTAGGGTCGGAATTGGCGTACCGTTGCACCATGGTGGTGTTTGCGGTTTGGCATGGTGCGCGCGCGCGTGCTTAGTGCAGTTAGCGTTGGCGTTCACTACGGTGTCGCTAATGGCTTCGTACTTTGCGGTGACGGGTCATAGTCGCACCGAGCGCTTTTCGATGGCGGTATTGCATTTCCGCCATCGTTTTCCCCTTTCCGCCAGGGTCGTAATGAGGCCCAATCACTCTGAAGGAACTACCATGTCCCTGGAAAATGGTGAGGGAGATAGGAGCAGAGCCTGGTTGTTGGGAAAGACCACAAATACTAGTGTATGGCCAAGTATACACTAAGGATGGATGGCAGGACGGAGTGGTGGGAAGCAAAGCGCTGACACTAGCACAGTCACCAGTGAACAAGGTACAGGAAGAAAATGACAAGTGCCTGAAGGAATGGGATGTGAGTGCAAAGCTACTGACGTGGGTGGAAAATTAGGCTGGTCCAATGGCAATAATACCTCTGGAGACACCAGCACTGTGCTATCACAATAATGGCAAAGTTGAAGTTGGAGAGAATGTTGGGTGCAGAAGCATTGAACAACACACAGCTATGAAAGCAGGAACAGAATTACTGATGGATCATAACTGGGCTTGCGGATCGAAAGCATATGAGAAACTTCCACCTGACCCGGGAGGAGTTTGCTCGTTGGTACACATCAACATGCCTTCATTGGTTATGCCAAGGAAGGATGTGAAGCTTGACGAGTTCCCAAAGATGGACAATAACAAAAGAAAGAAGAGATTGATTGAAGTGGACCAACAGCCAGGGCAGAGAAGGCAGAGAATTCAGCATGACTGAGCAGGGTAAAGAGAGGAGGAAATTACTTCTCAGGAGCATCAGAAGCAGAACTAGACAAAGTTCCAGCAGAGCAAGGGCTGTTCAGCAGGATAACATCTGTACAGATGTACACAAACGCAAAGTGGTTGCAAATCACTTGCTGGGAGCTGCGGGTGACTATTAATTCTACAGTGAATGAGTTCAACGCAATAAAGGAAGAGCTCAGTGCAATAAAGTTGGAGGCACTCCAGAATAGGCACATTCTGGGTCTACTCACAGCTATGGGAGCAGCAGTTTGCGGAAAGATAAGGAGTTTCTGTTTCACATCCATGCCTGCCAACGATAAAGATAATGGAACCCTATCAGATGCAGTGGCACAACTGGCATGGATGCATGCCAAGATGGAAGATGAAGTCAGGGGGACAGGAAAGGACCAGATCTGGACAGCGTACATATGGTCATGGATGCCATCATGGCTGTCAGATGGACTAAAGGTGAAAATGGGAGCCCTTGTGCTGGCAGCAACATCAATGTGTGGGATCAAGATCTGCATGGCCAGGCACAAGAAGACAGTGGAGGAAGCTATCAGGATGCAGATCCTGATGTATTTAAACATAGGAGCAAATGAAGAGATTATGGCAGAGAGTGACAAGATAAGAGAAAGAATTGCACAATGCAACCTCTCCCAACTAGCTCCATGAAGTTGGACAACCCATTTGGTGCAAAATACTATGACGGAAAGTGGGTTTGGTGTAAAGACGAAGGAGTGCGCTGTTACATGAACTGATCGTTCGATGACCACACAAACTATTATGGACACCTCAGAGGAATTACAAAGATATGGCAGCCAAGATCAACGGTCTTGCATTTAAGGATGTGGTCGTCAGGTTGACCGGAGGGGGGACTGAAGAGGGATTGGGAAGCTTTACACCCCCTTCTTACAAATTCATGACGCAGAAGAAGGCCAGAAAGCACTGCAATCACCCATTCTATTTTGGACGAATCCCCAATGGACACATGATTGACAAATATGTCAAGAGATATCCCCTCAGCCAGCCGTACCAATCGAGGGACGTGCAGATCTATCCATGTGTGGGTGAAGAGCCACAGGCCATGATTAAGGACACCTGTATAAACAGCTTAGACTTAACACGAAGAAGCCATGTTGCTGACGTTGTTAGAGACACCACGACATAGCAGCGTTAGACATGAAGCACACATGCCATCCGCACTTCGGGGCACAAACGCGCATTCTAATACATGAAAAACACGAGCGTACAGTTTTATAGTTAGAATACGGTCCACCTCTTTCACCAATGGTGGTTCGTCAAAAATATTCAACAAAGGATCCCAGTTTGCATCTTGAGCCACACAATTAAAACCTGCTCCTTTCGTGAGTGTCCCCATTTCATCAGCTCGCCTTTTTTTACTATTCGGTTCCTCAATGTCATTTAACAAATCTTAAATTTTGGTCATAAATGTATTAACCTCTATAGTTGGTTTGAAAATCTGGGATATTTCTTTTTGTCTAACTTCTGGAAAGGGGAAAGTTCCTTTTGAACGTATTTAAAAAAATAAAAATAAAATAAAAATACAATTAAAACAAAAAATAAATTATCCAAAATGTCTGAATGACCGGCTATTATAGCACCCTCAGGCAAAAAAAGCTGAGTTAGCTCCACACAATTTGTAAATTGAAGCACTTAGTAGGGTGGAGGGGCAGGCTCGACTGACACAAGGAGCGCCCAGTGCTTTAAGTGGGCCGGGGCATGCCGGGGCCAGGCCCCAGCAGTCTCCCAAAAGTGGGGTTGAGCCGGGGCCCCACTGTCTCACCACAACATTGGTGGGATGCATTATTCCATCGCGACCACAGCCGCGATGGGAGATGCGCCCGCCATTAGGTCAGGCAAGCGGACAGAAGTGTCAGCCAGCCACTGCGTCACTGTAGCTGGCTGGCACTTCTGTCAGTCACTGTAACTTCCTATGGTGACCTCTCACGCGAGGTGTCACCAGAGGAAGTTACTGTGCCTTTGTTTCCCCAGGTCGATGAGGCGTCTTTAACCCTCTGCGAACCTGGGGACTCCTCTACATATTTCGTGGTTTATAAAAGAGGGCTTGAAAAGTGCACAATTCAAGCCATCTTTTATAAAGCTTTGCCGACGGACAAAGACGCCTCAGGCTTTGTCCGTCGGGAAAGCTTTATAAAAGATGGATTGAATTGTGCACTTTTCAAGCCATCTTTTATAAACATAGAAATGTTTAACAAAGATGGCTTGGAAAGTACACAAACCATAAGGTACGCACACAAATATATAAATGCTATATATTTGTGTGCGTACTTTACTATGGTTTATGTGCTTTTCAAGCCATCTTGAAGTACACAAACCATGGTAAGGCGCGCAAACAAATATATAAATGTAAGCATTTATATATTTATGTGCGTACCTTACTATGGTCTGTGTAGTATGCAAGCCATCTTTTATAAACATAGAAATATATAAAATTTTTGCGTACCTTACAATGGCTTGTGTACGTGTTTAAGGCCATGCCCATCCCACAAGCCACGCTCTCAAATGAGGCCCCCCCTCGATATCTTACCCCACTTAAAGCCCTGGGAGCACCCATAGTCTGAACCCCCTCCCCCAACCTTGCAAGAGGCTGTTAATACACAGCAGCCTAAGTAGCTGAAATGGCACACAGTACTATACAAGTGCCCTTAAAAGAATGACGTATTCCACACTGTTAATAAACGGAGATAACCCGCAATTCGCGCTTCTCCTGATAAATGACGTATATTAATGTTGTTTAATTCAAAAAATATATATATACAAAGTGATCAAAAGTCCATGTATTTATATGGTTTATTGACACTCTGTATCAGCCGACATGTGTTTCGACAAAGGCGTCGTTCTCAAGGCTATCTTCTGCTAATCATAATGTAGACAGGATCCAAATAAATATATCAATCATGAGTAATTCTTGATATAGTAGTGTCCATGACAGATATTTGATGCAGTATATTATCCTCTGGATATTAATATTTTTGTAGCTCTTAAGTTACATGTGCGTTCCAAGTCCATATGTATAAATATTCATGTTATACCCGATCTATTATGGATTTCCATATATAAGAGATCAATCCCAGTCCGAAATATTGAAAGGATGTCAATCTCCATTTATTGTCTTACCTTCACTGTGTAGGAGTAGGCATACACAGTTTTACCATAGCAGCGCAACTTAACTCCATAATCTATAGCTTTGGGACGGGTAGAGCGCACGCATCGGGACTTTTGCATACTCATATTTTTCTATTGCACACTGTTGTTACTCAAAAAGTTGAGCAACTTAATCGGATTCGATTTTTCCTGCCGAGGTTTTCTTAGTTCGTCAAAAACAGATAAATACATCTAAAAGTACATCTTTCAAGTTCAATGCTCCAAGGAGTCCGTAAATAACACAGATTGCAAAAGGATAGTGAACAGTCAGAGATGTAGACAACTGCTTTCTAAAACCACCTGGTAGCTCACAGAAATATTTTTAGATCCTGCAAGTCGCCTAATACCGTTCATACGTTCTTGTTGTGAATCCACAATACATCTGTACAGTGTTCCCTGAGAGAAACACCTTTCCCCAAGCTACCGGCGCTCAAGAATCCAAGTACAGCATTCAGCATTTCCCGCCGCCTCCAACTCTGCAGCGCTCAGCGTCTGACAGACAGCCTGATGGAGTTTGGGTATCAGGCAATATTATCCCCACCAAAAATATCGCCGTATATATGGTCGTCGGAAACGCCATAGGCAATATTTTTGGCGGGGATAATTTGTGGGAGCGTAGGTCACACATAAAAATGATGTAGGGGTTGCGGGGGTGTCTCCCGCAGGGTCCATGCCTCAATATCGCCGCAAAAATATGGCAATATTTTTGTATTGCGATATTTTTGCGGGGATATTAACACATGGAACCGTAATTTGTGAGTGCGAGCGGGTGCAGTGCCGGGTCCTCACAGACAATGAACTTCACACCATAGTTCACCTCTATGGCTTCAGTTGTGCAGGACTCGGATAATGAGTAAGCCGCCAACCCGCTAACGCTGATTAACAGCGAATTAACAGCGTTTCAGGTTTTTCTGACCCGGGGCTTCCCCGCAAGGGTGAGAAGATTCTGCTTATATGTCGCAGTTGCTGACTTTGCTCAGGGAGGGTGGGCGTGGCTGCTTTGTAACGGCTTCCCGAAGCTGAAATAATGGAATGTTCATAGCGAATTAACAGCGTTTCAGGTTTTTCTGACCCGGGGCTTCCCCGCAAGGGTGAGAAGATTCTGCTTATATGTCGCAGTTGCTGACTTTGCTCAGGGAGGGTGGGCGTGGCTGCTTTGTAACGGCTTCCCGAAGCTGAAATAATGGAATGTTCATAGCGAATTAACAGCGTTTCAGGTTTTTCTGACCCGGGGCTTCCCCGCAAGGGTGAGAAGATTCTGCTTATATGTCGCAGTTGCTGACTTTGCTCAGGGAGGGTGGGCGTGGCTGCTTTGTAACGGCTTCCCGAAGCTGAAATAATGGAATGTTCATAGCGAATTAACAGCGTTTCAGGTTTTTCTGACCCGGGGCTTCCCCGCAAGGGTGAGAAGATTCTGCTTATATGTCGCAGTTGCTGACTTTGCTCAGGGAGGGTGGGCGTGGCTGCTTTGTAACGGCTTCCCGAAGCTGAAATAATGGAATGTTCATAGCGAATTAACAGCGTTTCAGGTTTTTCTGATCCGGGGCTTCCCCGCAAGGGTGAGAAGATTCTGCTTATATGTCGCAGTTGCTGACTTTGCTCAGGGAGGGTGGGCGTGGCTGCTTTGTAACGGCTTCCCGAAGCTGAAATAATGGAATGTTCATAGCGAATTAACAGCGTTTCAGGTTTTTCTGACCCGGGGCTTCCCCGCAAGGGTGAGAAGATTCTGCTTATATGTCGCAGTTGCTGACTTTGCTCAGGGAGGGTGGGCGTGGCTGCTTTGTAACGGCTTCCCGAAGCTGAAATAATGGAATGTTCATAGCGAATTAACAGCGTTTCAGGTTTTTCTGACCCGGGGCTTCCCCGCAAGGGTGAGAAGATTCTGCTTATATGTCGCAGTTGCTGACTTTGCTCAGGGAGGGTGGGCGTGGCTGCTTTGTAACGGCTTCCCGAAGCTGAAATAATGGAATGTTCATAGCGAATTAACAGCGTTTCAGGTTTTTCTGACCCGGGGCTTCCCCGCAAGGGTGAGAAGATTCTGCTTATATGTCGCAGTTGCTGACTTTGCTCAGGGAGGGTGGGCGTGGCTGCTTTGTAACGGCTTCCCGAAGCTGAAATAATGGAATGTTCATAGCGAATTAACAGCGTTTCAGGTTTTTCTGACCCGGGGCTTCCCCGCAAGGGTGAGAAGATTCTGCTAATATGTCGCAGTTGCTGACTTTGCTCAGGGAGGGTGGGCGTGGCTGCTTTGTAACGGCTTCCCGAAGCTGAAATAATGGAATGTTCATAGCGAATTAACAGTGTTTCAGGCTGTTCCGACAGGGGCTTCAATGCCACAGTAACTAAACATTTCCTTGCTGGTTGCGCAAATGTCTCCTCCAATGTAGGAAACTCATCATGTTGGCTTTTAGTAAAAAATCCCATGCAACAGTAAGAAAATGGCCAGTCTGCCTGCCTCATTGTAGTAGTCACCCCATTCCCTACCCCGCATAATAACACTCATCTACTAACATGTACTAGTAAAACATGCCATGCCACTGTAAGAAAACGTCCATGCTCCAAAATGCCCCCCGACTCGCAGCCTCTCATACACATACACATTCACACCCATTCATTTACCCATCATACACCCATACAACTCTCCTTTCAATCACACACACGCACACCCAGAACTTTCAGACTGCATTCTCATTCACAACCACTTACACCCATACTCACAATTGACACTGCGATCTCATTCACATGCGCACTCACACCGACGTGCCCACGTATACACAGATACAGCCGTACACTTCCTCGCATGCACGCGTACACACATTTTTCTTTCCTGTTTCTCTGAAGTCTTGACGTGACACTGCCCAATCAGCGGCTCCCCTGGAGGAAGCCTCTGGCTCTCCCGCTCCACGCAGACAGGAACCAGGAAGCAGTGTGATTATGTGCAGGAGAGCCAAAGTGATTGCATCTCAATGCTGCCCCTGCTGCTCCGCTGCTGAGTGGGCATTTTTACAGATTTTTTGTGTGCCTTGTTTTCTAAGGCCCTACACTCTGTACGCCTCTGAACATCGTATGCCTTTATTCATATATGGATTACAAGCTTATGCACAGTACAAAAGACCAAGCACCATTCAGAATTGTGACCCCAAAATTCCAAGAGAAAGCTGGATAGTAAAATAAAGCAGGGCAAAGAGACACATTCCTCTTCAAAGTAACTCATGAATCCATGGACACCATATTAAATCACAAGACCCAAAAAAGGCATCATACCCATAGCAAGACAAAACACACCATTAGCAATGATACAGTCTGTATAGCAGCAATACTCATTCCAATGCGCTATGAATGGACCCACAGGAGCCATGCATAAGACAGAATCCTACAGGAAAACACCACAATTCCAAAATCCGGGATTAACCCAACTTGTGCTCTCCACGAACACCACTGCTGAGCCCTCTGATCCTCGGGTCAAAGCAGGCTATGCCAGTTCTCTATGCGATGACAATACAAAAAGTGGATAACGAAGTCCGAGTCCATCTTGTGAACTACCAGTAAGTTCTGACCACACTGCCACACAACTCACACATTGCTTGGCACTTCTTTCAAGTACTTCTCTAGAAGTAGCTGCGCAAGGATGCTGTGGCGAGTGAGTCTCACGAGAGCCGCAACCCAGTCAGCCTTGCGAGACTCAGTGTGTGCAAACCAGGGGCGTTGCTAGGGGGCGCTAAGGGGGCTATAGCCCCTGATCTTTTGGTTGTAGCCCCGGATAGAATCTCAGGAGCTACAGCCAAAAGACTAGCTAGCCCCCAGTCCCAACAGTTCCGACATCAGCTTAGCCCCGGGTCTTTTCCAGACCTAGCAACTCCCCTGGTGCAATTGCAGGATGAGAGGAAGCGCGGAGTGAGACACGTGAACTGGCTAAGCAGCAGAGCGAGCCGGAGGTGGTGGCCAGCCCGGCGCTCCTTATGCAGAGAACTATTAGCAGGACTGACGCTGCCCTCCAGTGGGCCTGTTATTTGTATATTGAGACTTCCTCAGAAGCGGTGAAGAAACTGCCTAGAGAGTTTGAGGCATATAAATAAATAACCCCGGTAACTCCAAAGTCACTCTATCACTGCCTCATTATTTTACAACATAATTGGCAATGAGGACCAGGAGCAACCCCATGTATTCAAGATGTAGGGAGCAACTCTGCCACCAGCCTTTCTCCAGTCTCCAGGTAGGCCTGCAATTCCAGGGCTTCAATGGTAGCTGCTATTCACCACCAACCTCGATGCTGTTGGGGGCACTGACTACCGCCCAGCCAGTAAGAAGCCCATGCTGTTGAATGCCATGCGAGCAAAGGGACAGAGAATTTTTTAACCACGAAGTGACTGAAGATGAAGACAATGACGTTTTTAAAGAGGCGATTAGGCGCGTAGTGAAGAGATTCTCCAACAAGGAAAACACTGATGCACCGGATAACATTTTATACCAGGAAATAAGAAGCTGCAGAGCCGGTGGATGACCACGTCACGAGGATGAGAGAGCTGGCAGCTTTCTGTGACTTTGGGACTCACACTGAAAGCATGATATGTAACATGCAGGTGGTCCACACCAATTCGAGGAAGGTACAGGATAAGTTTATAGTGGAGAAGGAGTTGGTACTTGACAAAGCAATCCAAATTGCCATAGCCATCGAAAAACCTCAAGCAGGCACGAGGAAATGGCAGTTAGTGCGCTTTGCCCTGAAGTAAATGCCATAAAGTTTTGGGGCACACGGAAAAACAAAGGTGGGATGGCAAAAACAAAAGGTTTGTGAGAAAAGAACTATTCAAGTGCCCCAGGTGTGCCAGCGCCCGACATCTAGCCAATGATATAGACTGCCCCACTCGAGGCAAGGAGTGTTCAAACTGTAAGAGAATAGAACACATAGTGATTGCTTGCAGATGGAGAAATAAGAAAATCACATTGGTAAAAGTGAGTGGTGATGCAAGAAGTGACGAATCAGTAGAGGAAGGCAGGCCGACCATTGTCATGATGAACAGCTCCACCACGAGGAGAGAGAAGCCGCAGAGTTGACAGAAATGAGAACAGGGTCATGGCAGACTGTGGTTCAGACCTAACTGTTTTGCCCATTCACACATACAAGAGATGGTGAAAAAAGACAAGTTGGAAGTGTTAAAATGAAGCATAGGACCATTTTGTATGGCGGTGCGTCAGTTCGCTCACTGGGATATTTCAAAAGCACCATCAAATTCAAGGGGAGGAAAACACACACCAAAGTGTACTTTGATGAAAAAAGTCCTGCAGTGCTAGGGTGGGATTGCCAACTGGAAATAAAACTCAGCCTGAGCACAGATGATCAAGTTCTCTCGATAGTAGCAGAACGAGTGTCATTAGTGAAATAGGACTTCCCTATGCTGTTTTCAAAGGGTCTGGGCAGAATGAAAAGGTTGTACACAAAATTAAACTATGTCAGAATGCAGTCCCAGTCGAACACAGAGTTCGACCGGTGCCAGCCACAGCTAGCTTTGAAGACCTATTTGGAACGATTGGTTGAAGAAGGCACCATAGAGACCATTGAATCATCAGAATGACTGAGCCCGGTGGTGTTAATAAAGAAACAAGGCTCCAATTAGCTGAGAGTATGCATAGATTTACGTAGCCTGAACCTAGAAGTCATTACTGACAGCTACCCACTTCCAAGTATCAATGAATCCATCTTGATGATGAATGATGCAAAGTTCATTTTTCAAATTGGACATGCGAGATCCGTACCATCAGATCACATTACATAAGGAGTCCAGACCATTGACTGTGTTCATCACTCCGTTCGGCATCTTTCAATATACCAGGATGCAGTTCGGGCTATCCTCTGCAGTGTCAGCATTCCAATAGATGATGGATTCATTGCTGAAAAACATTGGAAACGTATCCTACTTCCAAGATGATATCCTGATAAATGCAGAAGACATAAAGACCCATGACAGGGTGTTGGAAAAGGTGTTTCATACACTACAAGATGCCAGCGTTTGGTTGAGCCATGGGAATTGTGTAATCAGGGCCAATGACCTGAAGTACCTAGGATATACCATATCGGAAAAGGGCATCCATCCTAAGAAAAACTTGACATAGTGAAGGCTCCAGTACCAGTTAACAAGGAGGAATTGAAGTCCTTACTAGGCTTAGTGGAATACTATGCCTAATGTGTGCCCAACTTCTCCAAAGTAACAACACCCCTGAGAGAACTGTTAAGGAAAGGTGCAGAATATGTGTGGTTGCAGAACTAAGAGGGTGTGTTCAAAGAAGTGAAAGAGAAAATAATTGGCACACCATGTCTTCAGCCTTTCAATCCCCACTGGAATACCTTCATCACAACAGACGCCAGTGCATTTGGGCTGGGTGCGACGCTCACTCAGAAGCAAGGAGACAATGAGCATGTAGTAGCATTCGCATAAAAAGCATTGCCAGATGTCAAAATAAATTACTCTGCCATCGAAAAGGAAATGTTAGAGTTTTCCTGCGCTATTAAATACTTCCAGACTTATGTATGGAGTCTTGGTAGGATAGCTCAGGGGCAACATGCTCGCCTTGGAAGCAAGAAGACATGGAGCACCACAGGTTCGATCCCCGGGTCCGCGCTTACAAACCTCTGGGTATTAAGCGTGTTATAAATAATCTATCATAACCTATCAAATGGGGAACAAGATTCACGCTCTTGACTGACCACAAACCACTCATACACATGTTGAGCCAAGGTGGCATCCAAACATCCACTCCCAGGTTGGCGCACATAACGGTGAAGCTACAGGAGTACATATACAACATTGGGCACATGGCAGGTTGGAGAAATGCACAAGCTGACTGCATGCCAAGATCGACATCTTCCAAGACGAATGTGTCGTGGCCTCCATTGGTGACCTAAGCATCAAGACATACATGGAAATGGGAGAAAATCACTGGAGAGAAGAGTGGGCTACAGACCCTGCAATGCGCACGGCCACAGGCTGGGTCCGGGAAGGATGGCCCGATGGGAAAGCCAACCCAGAAGGGCTGAGACCATTCTGGAAAGTTGCAGATGAAATATTTGAAGCAGATGGCCTATTCCTGAGGGGAGATCAAGTCATGCCACCAGTGGACATGAGGAAAATAATCTTGTTCAGGGCCCATTCAAGACACCTAGGGATCAGTATGATGAGACTCCTGATCCATATTGGTGCCGTGTATGGATCACAATATCGGAACAATAATTGATGGATGTCACAAATGCTTGAATAGTGTTGAGACAAGTTGAGCCAAGCACCACTGATCCCTACAGAAATACTGAAAGGAGAATGGCAACAGTTGGGATTGGACTTTATAGGCTTGCTATAAGCCATGCAGTCAGAGCTCAGGTACGGAATAGTGATGGTCGATTACCTGTCGAAATGGATCGAGACAAAGTTTGTGCCAGACATCACCACCACGACGGTCATTGAATTATTGACCGAGGTCTTTCAAAGGCAAGGATTGCCCAAACAAATAGTTATGAACAATGGGGTCCAGCTGGTATCCAGGGAAATGGAGAGATTCCTGATGGGGAATAATATTAAGCAAAGCAAAGCTGCTCTGTACCATCCACAAGCCAATGGATTGGTCGAGAGGATAAACAGATTCATTACTCCTCCTTCCCTCTCCCCCTCCGTTGATAACTCTCCATCTGCAACTGGGGCCTGGTCCCTTCAGAGCCATACAGGGGCCAGAACACCCCCTACCAGTTCCCCCAGCAAACATTGCCAGCACTTGCCCTCTGGCTCCCTTCCCCAGAGTAGCCCAAGTTGATCCTCTCTGTTCATCACACTCATCCTCCCTCCTCCATTCCCCTGGCACTTTCCACATTGGCCCATCTAGAACTTGCCCGCCCCCACCCTTGGGGGTACCCCACTCTTACACTTCTCCGTCTACCTCCTCCCCCTTGCACTCACCACCTTGTCATGCACTTGCACGGTAGGATTGTCATAAGGGAAATATAACCATGTTTGCTTACTTGTTGTTCTACTTTTTTGATTCTGATGTTCCCTCCCCACCCCATCTTGTCTTGTGGAGCCTGGAAACACCTGTTTATAGACACCATACAAATGTCCAATAAAATAAAAAAAAAATTTCAAAAAGGAGCTCTGCAGATGGCCAGAGCTTCAGGCATGGACCCATACAAGATGGTGAAGGAGGCCATTGCGGCCCATTGCCTCACTCCCAATGTGACTACAAATGTGTCCCCATTCCACATGCTGTGAGGAAGAAGAGCGGCGTCCTCACTTGTACCTCCATGGTTAACAAAGGTCAGAGAAGATGAGGTGGGGGAGAATCAAGAAGAGTAAGGCGAGCATGAAGAGTAGAGGTGACGAGAGGAGAGCTGCACAGAGAACAGAGGTGCAGCTGGGTGACATGTTCACAATTCGCCTGCCTCAAAAGGATCAGATCTCCGGATCAGGGTTCAGCAGCCCGATTCAGGTGGTGAAGAGAAGACCAGGTCCAGCATAGGAAGTGAAAGTATGAGTCAAGAAAAACAGAAATGAGTGGGGCGAGAGAATGAGCAGAAGACCATCAACCACAGAGTCGTCCATCGGAGAGAGTCCGGCAGGTCAACCTCATTGGGAGATGCACAGACCTGATAGGTATGAAGACTATGTGATAGAATGGGACATTCCTCGCAAACAAAAGGAGGTATGTAGCGAGTGAGTATCATGAAAACCATGACGCTAGTGGCCTCGCGAGACTCAGTGCTCGCACGTGCAGGATGAGAGGAAGCGCGGAGTGAGATGCGAAAAGTGGAGAATAACAGAGAACTCTTAGCAGGACGAACGCTGCACTCCAATAGGACTGTAATTTGTATATCGGGACTTCCTCAGTAGCAGTTAAAAAAACTGCCTAGAGATTTTGAGGCATATAAATAAATAACCCCAGCAACCACAAAGTCACTGCATCACTGCCTCATTATTTTACAACAGATGGTATTTGGTTCCCAGAGACCATATTCTAACATTTCTCTAGGAAAGCAGCCTTCATCGTTGGTTACAAGTGTGCAAAATACTGTGCACTACACACATCCACAATCAAAGACACGTGGTTACCAGCTAGTTGCCCATAGCCACAGGAATCCTAGACCAGCACTGAAGCCAGGATCCAAAGACAGTGACACCAGATTTAGGAGAGCGCCAAAGACTTGATCTAGAGCCATCATTCAATAGCCTGATTATCCGCCTGATCAGAGACTGTCATGCACGGAGGATGAAAGCTTCAACTCCAATTTATAAGCTAGAAACCAACGATCAACAGCCTCAGCACAACTCACGTGTCTCTTCAATATGTGAGGTAGAGGTCACCTGTCCAAAACAACCCATACACAGCTACCTTTCATCCTACAAATCTCCCAAAGCGGGTGGCGAAGAAGGCATAATCAGCTTTTTAAAAATGTGTATTAATTAAGATATGTAGTTTGAAAAAGAAACGTTTATCTATTCACACTTCCTTCGTCTTCACCAGACACATTTCCATTAACCATAAAAACATTTTTTAAAAGGATAAAGGAGAGTCAGAAAAGGATAAAGGAGAGTCTGTAGGAGAAAAGAGAGTAGTCCAAAGGTCAAATCAAAAGAGGGTTATGGAGAGACAACACAGAAAAAGAAATTCAGGATTTCCATTCCTAGTCCATCTCCAGTTTTGCAATGTTGTTCCGGGTAAATTCTACCTTGCCGCTCAGGGGATATTTTATTCATTTGCCTTTTTTGTTCCAAATTTACTTTCCCCCTTCTTTTTTCCGAGGAAAATCTCCTTCATGAAATGTACTACTGTACATATCAGTCCAAAATCTTCGCTTATGCAGTTAGTTTGCTATCAATCATCTAGTGAATATGATGATTTTGACCTCATGCTCCTTTCCAGACAGTTAGTCCTTTTGTCCGTTAGGCTGATGCAGCTCAAGACTACATGTTTCAAGGTTTCAATTTGGTCCTTTTTTGCAAAATCTGCAGGGGATGTCTAGTGAGTTGCTCTTAAATATCTTCAGTGATTCCTGCGTGGGGAGGCAGTTCAATCGAAATTTCAGGTAGGTGTTTCGAACTTGATTACTGGGGTATTTTGTCAAGAATTTTGGCAGATCTTTGAATGCTCTTTGTTCAGTCCACCCATCTCGGTTCAGCTTACGGCGGTATTGGCGGTCTGAATCAGTCTGCCTCCCAGAGTCTTTGCTTTATCCGGGTTGGTGATCAGCACTTCCTCTGTGATTCCTATTTTCTCCAAAATGCCATTGCATCTCTTTATACACTCCCTCACTGGAAATTCCCCATAATCTTTATGATTTTTTAATATTAAGTATGGGTTTGGAGTATCCGCTATGTTACATTTCCTCTAGAGCGCCAAGGTCTTCCACACAACAATTCATTGAATTGAAATTAGTGCCATTTCATACCTTATTGTTGCTGGAGAAACCCTTTTGAGGAGCTTCAAGACCCTCCTCCAAAATGTACCTTCTAGCTCTTTCTACAGAGTCCATGG